>NW_026294627.1:16693501-17920168 GCF_026119805.1 Tympanuchus pallidicinctus
AAAATTATGGATTGTTGAGGTTACTTTTAATTATAAGTTCCCAATCAACACGTTGGAGCAATGTGTTACTTTTCAAATAAGATATTTGAAAAGATACCAAATGGATGTCAATATTTAAAATAAGATACACTGGAAACAATAGTGAAAGACCCAGTACAAGACTTTTAGCCAGATTTCTGAATCTCCTTCTCAAGAGAAAGTTGTTACAACTGGTCTAAATTCCAAAATTTCAGCTCACCAACCATCCTGTCTCCAGGAGGCTTAAGGAAGAACATGAAACATGACAAACACAGAAATGTTTGTCCTCTATTTTGCTTTGTCATGGCAATCTAAAGGTTGGGGTCCTCCTAAATCACCAGCTGCATCCAGAACACACTGCTTTTCAGTTCTGTTCAGACAATCTCTCACTAATTTTCTTGCTTCCTTTCTATTTTCACTAATTCTTTGGTTTCCACATCCCCACATTTCACTGAATTCCCATGACTAACTAACTACAGGGGGTGAAATGCATTTCCTTTAGTTTGATTTTAATCTCCTGCCTGGGCAATGCTGTGTCTGGTTGAAAGCTTCATCCTGCCCAAGGGAGTGGAGTGCTGGGTGCCTCCAGCCCTGCAGACAGATGTGTTGGAAGGCAGGTGATGCAAAAAGCAGGAAGGATGGCTTTCCAGGCAGGATGAGAAAGGGGAGAGGCAGATATGCTAGCTAGGTTTGTGGACTATTGTCCAAACATTTAAACAATAGTTACTCTTGCTTCTTCTAACATTAAGAGGGGATTCCTGGTCTCAATGAATGCAGTATATAAATCATAAACAAATAATTCATTCCTTAAGTGTATGCTGTTTGGATTATTTTTTTTTTCCTATACATGCTATTCATATTTTACACTGTCATCCATGTTTTAACAAATGATTTTAATTCACTCCACCTTTTTGCAAGCCAGACAGTCAGAGCTCTGCTGATGAATGCTGTCAGTACCCCCAAATCCCTCATTCCTCTCTTAGAAGTCAGGGAACCAAAATTACTGTGTTCCACATCAGTCATTTCTCTAGAGTGTTACACAGCCATGTATAGCAAGGTATTTATCCATCTGCTTTCTTCCTGGACAGCTAAGCTGTTCCATCAGAAACACAAAAATGTTCTTACATAGCAGCTAGCCACCCAGCATACCAAGGAGCCGTGGAGCCCTTTGGTTCATTGTTGAGGTCACTTTTAATTACAAGGTCCCAATCAACACATTGGAGCAAGGCAATAGCTTTGGAACATCAAACAGTTCCAAATCACTGTACTTAAAAATGCTGAGCCTTGTCATAAGCACAGAGAACAAGTTGCAAAGGCAAAAAGGGAAGCACTTCAGCTCAGGGTGAGTTTAAATTCCTTTTGCAGGCCTCTGCAGAAAGATGGTGATTTAGAAAAGTCAGCTTTCGATAATTAATTTTGCAGTGTCATAACCTCCCAAATTGTTCCCATTAATTATCTCTAATCTGCAAACTGATAGCTTCACACATGAACTTCATTTTAAAGATAGTTTCTGTACAATATTTGCCTTTAACACTTTGCATTGATTTTATTGATTTATTTATGAGCATTTTGCCTCATTATTATTATTACTACTACTACTACTATTACTATTAGTACTATTATTCAGGTTTTAATTTGATTTCTTTGATCTGTTAAATGGATGAACCATTTTATTGACTCTGCCTGGAGACGGTGACATCTCCCTCTTGGAAATGAGCATTCTGGCTGCAGTTCAATCTCTGCAGCAGTATTAATGCAGGGACAGAACCTGGTTTCATTTGAGCACTTTACTTGAGTTCTTCCATATGCAAGTAGGACACAAAATTATCATAATTAAGAGTTAGTAGAAAATAGAAGAGAACAGGAATAAGGAAGTACATTCCTCATCATGCCAGTGTTAACAATAGTTAAAATGAATGCAGGATCTGTTGTAGAGTGAGAAGTTTCTTTCATTAAAAGGAAACATCTAACAAAGTATATGAGTTGAGCTCAGCAGCTGCTGCAGCGTCTGCCCTGCCCTGAGTGGGCAGTTCGGCGAGCTGTTTAATGTCTGAACTTTGAACATTACAACAGACTTTTATTTTCTACTGCCACACGTGTGTATAAAAGCCTTTTAAATTTTCTCATCATAGGAAATGTAGGAGAGATGAAAGGATGAAAGAGAACTTGTGTCAGCAGCACTGGGAATGTGTCAGTAGTGCTGGGAAGTTTGAGCTAGGGCCATAAATGCAATAAAATAGAAATTGCTGAAAGAGTAAGCTACAGAAATATCTATTTAAAATATCTGCTTAATTTCGTCAAAAGAAGAAATGAAGAAAGGTGGCACAGACAAAGAAAGCATGAATTGCTTACTAAATCTAACACTATGCAGCTGATGACTAGTACTTACACCAAGGTCACTTTCAATGAGCATGCAACAGCTGAGTCCAATGGGATGGTTTGGGTGAAGGAAAGAAATATATTTGAGGCAGCTGGTTCTTGTACACCAAATTAACCCATATTGATGCATGCAGCAATGGGAGAAATGACCTCCAAAACAGCAGTGATGACTTCCAGGATCATGCATATAGTGAGCCCAGTGTATAAGCAGAGCCAGGTTACAATGTGCTTAAACTGCTTCTGAGTTTGTTTGACACAATTAATCAAATGTTCTCTGGAAGCATAAACCATTTTCACAAATACGAAAGCATAGAAACACTAAATACAACATTCTGCCTATGAAAAATCCAGGCTTTGATCAAGGAGCCTTGCAATGAGGGCAGGAGCAGCAGTGCTCCCAAGGATTCCACCACAGCCCAGGGCTGATGCTTGTAGCCTGGCCCTCAGATTTAAGTAAAGATACAGCATGGTGAGAGAGCCCACACATAATAGGAGAGCTGTCAGAGCCCTAACCTCTGCATTCCATCCACCATAACAGTCAGCAGATAGCTTGCAGGAAGCTGTGGGAGTTATCAGGCACTGTGCTTGCTCCTGAATGGACCTTGGTTAAGTGAGCTTTTCCCTGCAGTTTGTGTGTGCTAAGTAGCCCCATCTCTTCATATGGACCCCAGACTCAATTCCTTTGACAAACTGTGCTAGAAAAACTACACAGATCTGTTAGAAAGCATAAAGTAAGTAGGCAACACTAAATGCATTATCAAAGTGTATGAAACTATTGTATTTGTGATGAAATGTTAGTGATTAATGTTCCATCCCTGAGTCTTCAAGGTTAGGTTGGATGGGGCTTTGGGCAGCCTGACCTAGTGCTTGATCTAGTAGTTAGCAGGGGCTTGGAACTAGGTCCAACACAAGGCATTCTATGATTCTATGGCTGATTCTATGCTTCTGTGATTCTGTGATTTACCAGATTTCTTTGCCAACTGATAGGACACCAGTTTGCAAGAGGCTGTATGTAAGGACCAGCCTACCAGTCACATGTGTGAATTTGTGCATTCCCAATGCTCCACTCGCCTGATGCTTCCAAATACAAATTTCTGAGCACACTTATGAATGGGGTATACTCTCCAGTTCTCTGGTGACTTTTTTAATCCATGCAAAAAAAAAAAAAAAAGGTTTTCTGTTTAATGACACTTTGCCAATAATGTGTCTCTAAGAGAAGGAAAAAAATGCTTCATTTAATCTAAGTTTTGCCTTCTGAGTCTACATTAATTGGTGGGCTAATGGTTAGAGACAACACTAAAGACACTGTATGTGCCTTGATAAAGCTGGTTTGAAAATTGAAATATGTTGATGCCTTCCAGCATTGGATAAAACCTCAGCTGTTCTCTGTGATAGCACTTGTGATATTTGCAGTTTCCATTTTCAGCCTATCTATTTAGGTCTTGATAGTCACATCTTTTCTCTTTCTGGGACTTCATTGTCTCCTACAACCTTTCGTTTATCTTGCCAAACTTGGCCTTCACATACACCACTCTGCTAGAAAGTTCTCTCTTGTTACCATCCTCCTAACAGTGCAGTGTGGTCTGCACAGAAATCAGAACATACACTGGGTTCCCACTTGCAGCAGATCAGTGGAAGTACCAACCATTTTCTTCAAGTCTCTGACCATTACAGCCAATGGCTAATGCAACTAAGTTCTTGGTAAAGGTCTGTCTCCACTTATGGTCATTCTACTTGTGTGCTTAATATTCTCACTTTTCTTCCTCATAAAACATATTAAAAAATAATTCCAATTGAAAAATCCATCTTTGCTATGGATCCTGCTGATTCCATGAACTGGGAGTTCAGTCCTGCACACCATTTTCTTGCTTGTGAAGATAATCCCATTAGTACCAGCAGAACAACGACTCCAGGACCAGGTTGCTCCATGCAGTGGAGGAGGGGAGGGCAGAGGAGGGGAAAATCATGCAATTTTGTGAGTAAAAAACAGATTCTAAAGAATCAGTTTGATCTCTTCTTCTCCAAAGGTAATGGGAAAAGGCTGCAAGTACACCCCAAAAGCCAAAACAGCTCCTGCTATTCCAGCACTACTTTGCCCAGCACAGTCACTGTTAACACACTTACAGTCGCACCTCTCCTCACAAACATACAGCTTAATGCAACTCTGACTTGGGGGAATTCAGATAAGGAAGGCTTGCAACCAGTGCACCATGATACACTTCATATTTTCATTACCTACCTAGCACACCTAAAATCACGTATGTGTGTATGTATCTTCACCTGTGTGTATATAATTGTTTACCACATTATTCTTAGGTTACAACAAAGTCCTGACTGTCCAGGTTCAATCCTTGGCTTCATGCTCGTCTCAGTATTTTGCAGTTCACATTGTTTTAGTCAGTACTGACAGCTACTGAAGCTCTGTGCAGAGAGATGAACGTGTCACACCAGGAATAAAATATCTAACGAGATTAGAACTCATGTGATTTTGCTTCGCTTTACTAATGGATCAATTACTAATTGTACCAACTATGTTGCTTAAATCTAAATCGGACCACGAGGACTTTAAATTACATTTTAATGGTTCAGGCTATGAAATTTTGGCTACTGGTTTCATAGAGTGAAGCACAGAACGTATGAAGATAGCTGCTAATATGCTGCACTGCCACAGAAACACCCACAGCTGTGAACAGTCTGGTTGAATTCCTGTCTAGGTGGGAAGCTTGTAAGCTTGTAAGAATCCTCTAATTAAAAGCATCTAGAGCCTTACTCAAGTTCATCTCTCAGACCTCAGCTGGGAAACACATCTGTGCAACGGTCTTCCCTTCTTCCCATGCAAGCAGGGAAAGCTGTAGGGTGTCTGTCCACTGGAGAGTTCATCTTCCCACAAACTGACTCAGTGCTACTGTCTGACTCTTATATGTGCTTTGAATAGACTGCAATAACACCATTTCATGAGATACAAAACTTCTAAATCTTCTAACCTGACTGATGAGCTGCAATTGGATCACTACTGTTTTCTTCCAGAACATAAAAGTATAAATTCTGTGATTTGGAATATTCAGTTGAACGGGAAACAGTTAAAAATAATGTATCTACATTTGCTTACAATAAAATTTTAAAACAACTCACAAAATATAAATATCTCTGATGTAGCCCCATGAAAAGTTTCCAACAGGCATAAATCATTGCCCTTTATTCCCTTCCCTTTAAGTATTCTTTCTGAAAAATTCATCCAGCTCATCAACTTTTTATCTGAATAACAGTCTCTGTTTATCAGAACTGCTTCGTAAACTCTTGGAAGTGAGTTCTGCTTATGTCCTTCTAAGGCTATGGAAGTGAAGTATGCAGAGAGTGGTATCAAGGACTGTCAAATGATACTGCTCCTTGTGTTTATGAGTCAGAATCTGAAGGGCAGTTAGATGACAAAATAGAATAGAAGAAGAAACGAGGAATGCTAACAGATACAGTAAGTTGGTGTTCTTTCCAAACCTTGTAGGAGAACATTACTGTGCTTAGGAAAGGAGAAACAAAAATACAGAATTAGATATGAAATGCTCCAAGAAGATTTCTGGCCTCTCTGAGAAGAGATGACTCTCGTGCTACCAGTAGGAACGTCACTGCAAATTGGATGAATGGTGACAAGCACCAATTAGTCACTCACTGCTTTGACATGTTTGGTTGCTCCTCATTCATTTGAGATTTGCTTACTGATTGTGCGAATCCACTGAAAGGTGAAGGATTTTGGAAGAGACTTACAAAAGTTACATGGAAATCCTGGTATCCAGCTCTCTCTGGAAGCTGGGCATTGAACTGATGAACTGTATCTTTAGAAATTATGCCAGCCAATTTGCACAAAAAAGGAGGGCAAGGAAAAACCAACGTGGTTTTAGGTTTCCTTATTAGCTTTACCAGCTCAAACAGCACTACTTTCTCCATTAAAAAAAAAAAAAAAAAATTAAAAATAGTCTGATTGGAACAGAACGAATTTGACCATTTGCCAAAAATTTTGAGATTACAGCCAAACTGTAATCTGAAGCTGCAACACTTACGAGCCCCTCAGACGTGTTATTGCCATCTACGTGCACATCTTGTGCAGAGAATGTGATACATGTTGGACACACAGCAAGTCCTGAGTTTTAGCAAGGTGCCCACCCTGTGCATGAGACAAAATCCCTATCCATGGGCAGAATCATGTGGCTCTCCTACACCTTCCTGGGATTCCTGTGGTTTTATGGCTCTTCTCTTTCCAATTATATCTAGATGTCCCCACCACTGCTTTGGGTTCTAATACCAATCCACAAGTCTACGTCCAAAAATGCCACCTTTTGTTACATGTGTTGTACAGATACATTCCTTCTTTTGTGAGATGACAGCATGATGCTTAGTAATTGCATGGCAGTCAGTGAATTAGGATTAAATTGTGCCTGCAGCTGAAAGGCAGTACCTTCATCTCTCCATGTCTTCTCAACACAGTCACAGCAAATATGTGTGGAATAGCAATGTGGTTTCCCTAATCCCACAAATAAACAAATAAATGAGCAAATAAATAAATAAATAAATAAATAAAAGTAATCTTCCCTGCAGTTTTTTTTTAACCGTGTTTTTTAACTGCGGACACAGATTCTACATTCATGAATGACATCAATGGCAGCAATTCCTTATCAAGACTTCCATGTAATTCCTCTGCTTCTAGGACATGACAAGGATCCATCTAGTACAAACCAGGATCAGAAATAGTATTCTCTAAGCCAAACAGGGCTGGATCAATCTCTTTGGAAACCATGTGTGAGAGTACAGAGTTGCTGTAAGGAGACATTTGGGGTTCAAAACACGTGGGGCTCAGGTGCTCTTTTCACCAAAATGCAGTAGGACAGGCAGTTTGCCACTGCCTGGTGTAGAAGAGCTCTTGGCTCAAGTATAGTCCACACAGTGCTGCAGTGCTCTGCAGCATGTCACCGTGGCGCTCTGCTGTGTTGTGGGATGCACTTGTCACAGAAGGGGAAGAAGCTAATCATGAAGGCATGCATCCAAACACTGCTCAGCACTTTTCCATCCCAGAGGGAGTACAGCAGTGAAGATACTGTCTGTCCCTTGCTCATGCAGCGAAGTTAGCCAGGATCACTGTGCTACTGGTACAGTTGTGGTGACACAACATGCTACATACTGATAGGAGTGCAGGTTTCTATGGGATGAATTACAGGACTGAAGGCCAATACTAAGCCAACGTGGCTGGAAGGACCAATGGTGGGATCAGTCAGGATAGCAGGTCTGGGCCCAGCCAAGGTAGATGGAAGCAATGGGGAAGGACCCCACCAGCGGGGACTGGGACAGCAAAGTGGTGGGAGGGAGGGCTGCCAGGAGGACACAGGGTCCTGCAGGGCTGGAGAGGTGAGAGCCAACAAACATGGGGCTTCCTTGCCTTCCTGAGGGTTTGTTTCATCCTCTGCTCTGTGGAAAAGCTGAAGGAAATGGATTAGAAACAGATTTTACAAAGCTACATGGGAAAACAGGTAGAAAGAAGAAGACTGCACTGGAATGGTAAGTTTCACATTGCTTTTTTTTTTTTTTTTTTGTGGATTGAGGGAGCAAACCCAAAGTGTCCCCAAACACTTCAACCTCACTTGAGTCATCTGGCAGTGCTATAAATGTTACAGTTTTGCAGACCACGTAGAAACAATTTCTCCAACGCATGAAGCTTAAGCAAGCCTTCTTTTTGCATAGGTAAGTATTTGTTCCTATACCTCTCATTTCCTCTCCTAAAACAAATATTGTTAAGTGTGGAACCACTGATACGAAACACATCTGAGACCTCCCAGGAATGACTGCCTTTCCCAGGACTTCTCCTGCAGCGTCTGGAGCTAGAGTCCCTGCCACACGTTTTCTTTTGCAAAGTCTTCCCATTTTATGACACTCGGAGCAACTGGTCGTGTTTATTGATCTTTCCGCACAGCTGCTCTTTTCCTACAGGAGCCCTAAGCCAGATTTTCTGTGGCCTGATGCATGAGGCCCCATGTGTCTCTGCAAGAGTGGATTTCCTGATGCCAGCAACAGAGCCCAGAAGGCAGCGGATTTTTCACACTGAGAGTTTGTGGGTGTAAACGAAGCAGAAATTGCTACACACTGGCTTCACTTCCCCTGTAAAAAAATGTGCTTGTTTGATGGATTCCAAAATCCCGTGGTAAGCTGGAGCCCAAAGCAGACGAGCTGCAGCACATGAGGATGTGGCAGAGGAATGCAGGAGGATGTGGCAGAGGAATGCAGGAGAGCTGAGCTGAGAGGCACAGCCAGCGAATGGGCTGTGCAGCCTCTGCGTGGAGGCAGCCACCAGCCAGAGGCATCCTCAATACCTCTGCTTGTGTTCCTGGCAGCACACACCTCCCCTCAGTAGCTTCCACTATTCCTCACCCATTTTAACTGATTGAGCAGATCAGATAAAAACAGGAATGACTTCATAGAATCATAGAATCACAGAATTATTTGTATTGGAAGGGACCACTAAAGATTCAACCCCCTGCAATGAACAGGGACACCTACAGCTCCATCATGTGCTCAGAACCCCATCCAGCCTGACCTTGAGTGTCTCCAGGGATGAGGCATCCACCACATCTCTGGGCAACCTGTGCCAGCTGTAAGAGACTTCTTCTTTATATCCAGTTTAAATCTCCCCTCTTTTAGCTTGAAACTGTTTCCCCTTGTCCTATCACAACAGACCCTACTAATGAGTCTGTCCTGTTCTTTCTTACAGCCCCCCGTTACCGAAAGGCCATTCTCAGGTCTCCCCACACAACAACAAGCACATATGACCCTGAAATAACCCCAGTCTCTGGAGACAGCATCACCTGAAGGTGGGTTATGTTTCACAATTTGCAAAGGCTGCAAAGGACGGTGGAGCTGAGCACCCTGCTCTGGGGTCACAGCAGCAGCAGTCCCCACATTCAGAAGCACTCAGAAATGGACAGAGGTAGCAGAGAGGGTTTGTAACTTGAGGAAAGAAGGGGAAAAAAGTAGCAGAAAAGGAAACTTTCAGGAAAATATCCATCTTACCTCCCTGCAGACCAGTCCAAAGTGCAACTCAGAGAAATCTTACCCCGAAAACAGCTGAGGATCCCAGACAGAGCACACGACACAGACTTCCTCCAAACTCCCAGCCCCTCTGTGCTGCCCAGGAGCCGCAGCCCCCAGGCTGGGCGGGAGGAACAGTTGGGTGAGTGTCAGCACCGCACGCCCCATAAATTCTCCCACAGCCTTCTGAAGACGTGCGTCCCTGAGCAAAACACCCAAATCCCGCAGGCTGTTGACATAGTAACCACCCTGAAGTTTTTTGCCCCCCTCAGAAGACAGTTGCGTAAAACAATTCACAATAGGAAAGATTTATCCAGCCTGCAGCGTGCCGGATTTCGTGGTTTTATTTAAGTAAGGAGCAAAATAAAGAGTGTCAATGTTTATACATCAGAAACTTCACACCCTAACCAAGGGCTTACTTCATAGCTGCAGTTAATATTAAGGTCTTCCACAACTCTTTGAAGGAAGTGTATTATTACCCAAACAAAAGACAAAAGCTCATTTCTAATGCACAAGTGAAGTAAAAATACAGAACCTTGTAAGGAAGTTTGAAAATGTTTTGGATTTTCCTCTATTTATTTACATACATTGAATCATGATCATTAAGGCTGGAAAAAATCACTAAGATCATCCAGTCTAACCATCCCCACCATGCCCACTGACCATGTCCCTCAGTACCACCTCTCTATAGTTCTTGAATGCCTCCAGGGACAGTGACTGCAGCACCTCCCTGGGCAGCCTGTGCCACTGCCTCACCACTCTTTCTGAGAAATTCAGATTCCTCCAAAGATGCTTGAACCATTTCAAAAATCCCCAGTAAAGTTCACATTACCACAACAGCTACTGGGGGACGTAACAGCCAGGCTGCCCTGCACGTCTTTTTCCAACTGTGGCAGCAAACAGATGGGGACGTGTGGAGGTTAAAGTCACACTGAGTGGACCTTGACACCTGGAGTTGAGTTGAGCTTTACATGCAGCACTGCAGTGCTCACTCAGCATTGCCTTCCGAAAACTGCCGTATTTGTTGATCTGAATAAGAGCTGAATTCTGTGTTATTTACTAAAGAAAATTTGTCTTTGAACAAGATTAGATCCGTGCTTAGGCTTGGAAACAGCAGAATCTAGAGTGAAAGAGTATTTCAGACTATGCACCCTACCACCCTTTTCCTCCAACCCTGCCATTCATTATAAGTGGCCACGACCTTTCCCCACAACACCCAAATGATTTTCATTTAACTCACACTGTACATCTCACAGCCTCTCTAAATCTTCATCCACTTGTTTTTCCTTGCCCATAGCATTGGGAGAGGAGCTGAAAATCATCAGTCATTTCCCAAGCTGTCATTTGAATGGGAAAATCCTTCAGAAGAGAAGAAAGAGAAGAGATGCAGTGGGTGCCCCTCATCCTTTCCCTGTGTCCCTTCTGCTTTCTTCGTTTGCTTTATGCCACGTCTGTGCTGGGGCCTTCAAGGCAGCTCCTGCAGCAGATTCATTCCAAAATCAACCCACCAAAACGCCCTAATTTTCCATTTCATCAGCCCCAGTGAGCTGCTCTCACTGTGATTGTGCAATTTCTGCCTGCAGACCATGGGCAGTGGTTGGTGGGCAGAACAGTGGCCCTCAGCTACGGCTGATTACACCAAATGCTGAATACTCTTCTGAGCCTTTCTGTGCTGTTCAGGACAGTAGTATTTCCTTATCCCACAGACTGAAATAGTGTTGTATCTCCATGTAGGTAAGGAGTGCCATACAGCTGAGCTTTTTCAGAAGGTAACCGACTGCAGCGCCTGTGATTCTCTGCACATGGTGTGTAAAATCAGCCTTCACAAACTCACAACTCAGCTTTCAAAAACATATTACCATCTGGTGAAAGTAAGCCAGAAGTAAACCAAATTTCCTTCTGCACAGTGTGCATATCAAACAGACAAATGCTCTGCTGTCAGCAGCAATACGAGTACTGAAGTCTCTCCACTTTTGTACTTTGAATGCAATTTTCATAAAATAAGCTATTAACTGAAAGAACAAAAGTAGTATAGATCCTATAAGTTATTTTCAGCAGGGCTTTACCTCTATCTTCCCTGGTAAATGTACACAATACAGTTTGTACTAAGACTGGTTAACATTGTACTTTTGAATCTGTTCTTGACCAGCTTGCGATGATATTCTCCTTGCACTGTTTACTCATCAATTATATCCTAATTAACTGATTTGAGATACATAGATGATTTGGAATTGCAGCAGTTAGGCAACATTATCCGTGAGATTTCATGAGATAACAGAAATTTGCCAAATCTCACTTACTGGGACTGCTACTGAAGGCGAACCACTGCACTGCAGAGATGGCACGGAAGTCCTGTGTCCTTTCATGATGGGGTTTGGGAAAGCAAAGGAGTAAATGAAAGCAAGAAGTGGGCTGTGGCCCATGAGCTGCCTGCACAAAGCATTAGCAGCTGCT
Organism: Tympanuchus pallidicinctus; assembly: GCF_026119805.1. NCBI lineage: Eukaryota > Metazoa > Chordata > Aves > Galliformes > Phasianidae > Tympanuchus > Tympanuchus pallidicinctus. The sequence continues at coordinate 16,705,418 of NW_026294627.1, forward strand.
TAGTGCTGTGTTTGCAAATGCTATGGTTCCTCTAGAAACACTTAATCCTGCCTGAATCCTGGTTGGCATTTAGGGTGAAGTGAAGGCTGTAAAAGACTGTTCTTGATTACCTGCTCATCTGTATGGTCCGTTTTGCATGACAATGGATTTTCAGCAAGATTTTTCAGGCTTAATTATTCACTCCAGGTATTGTGCACCTATTTATGAGAATGGCTCTGAAAGTGAGGCTTCCTATGTTACGATGCTGGCCCACAACATCAGAGGCAGGTGGTGGTGGTGTGGCAGTAGATGTTGAATCTTCCCACCAAAATTCCGTTACATGTTGTTCTCATGTGACGGATGGCAGCAGAGGGGCAGTCTGACAGAATGGTGTCTGACATGGAAGTGCATATGGAGCAAAGGTGTGTCACTGAATGCCTCCATGCAAAAAAAATCGTGCTCATCAACGCTTGCTGAATTTGAGGAGACTGAACAGTGGATGTGAGCACAGTGAGGCAGTGGGTGGTGCATCTCAGCAGTGGCAACAGCAATATGAAATACAAGCTATGTTCCAGACAGCCATAATCTTGTTCATCCCTGGTTAAAATATGTAGTTCCTGATGGGGAACATGTTGAAAAATAGTATTTTGTAGCCGAGAATCTGCTCTATCAAACAGAGCTTTTGTGCTTTTTGTATCTGTTGTAGTTTAAATCAAAATTAATAATAGGCCTTACTTTAGGAGTGACTTGCAGACTGGTCATGTGCAGTGGCCTGTTTGATGGGATGTCCCACAGTGGAGTGGGGATGTTTGCTTGTTGTGCTGAACATAAAGGAGGAGACAAAGCAGAGACAACACAGGAAACTTAAGATCCCCTGAAGCCAAGTCGTGAGAACTTGTAAGTACAAGTAAGTACACTTAGCTATTCTTTAAGTACACTTAACTATTCTATAGAGTACAACACTGAGCTACAACTGGCAGTGGGGGGTCTTGAAAACCATTTCATAAGTGGCAAAAAAGAGCAGAGTTCTCCTTTCCATCTTAGGGCTGATTTAAAAGTGAATTGGATTTTACCAAATAATATCCAAAAGATTCTACTCAGTGCAGCAGGATGAAATGTCTTCTCCATGACCACAAATATTTAAAAGATGAAATCCAGAATAAATTCACAAACAAAGAAACAAAGAAGGTTTGTGTCCCACTCCTACAAAAGTTGAATCATAGAATCATAGAATCGTATCACAAAGATAAAATCTATTTCAGTACAATGAGATAAACCTTATAGAAACCAGAACAGCAAGCCAAGCTCATTTTGTAGCTGCTTCGCTGGTTCAAGCAAACCAGACTTTGTATCATAGAATGGTTTGAGTTGGAAGAATCCTTACAGACCATCCCACCTCCAGGTATGGGGCATCCACAGCCTCTCTGGGCAGCCTGTGCCAGAGCCTCATCACCCTCTCAGTGAAAAAATTCCCCCTGACATCTAATCTAACCTTTCCCTTTTTTAGTTTAAAGCCATCCCTCCTTGTCCTAGTGCTATCAGATAATATAAAAAGTTTATTTCCTCCTGTATATAAGCTCCCTTTAAGAACTGAAAGGCCACAATGGGGTCTCCCCATAGCCTTCTCTTATCCACACTGAACCCCAGCTCCCTCATCCTGTTTTCATAGGAGAGGTGCTCCAGCCTTCTGATAATCTTCGTAGTCCTCCTGTAGACCCTCTCCAACATCTCCATGTCTTTCATGAGCTGGAGGCCATAGGCCTGGATGCAGCTCTCCAGATGGGACCTCACAAGGACAGTGTAGAGAGGGACATCCTCTTCCCTCTTCCTGCTGGCCACCCCTCTTTTGATGCAACCAGGGATACTGTTGGCCTTCTGGGCTGCAAATGTGCACTGCTGGATCATGTTCAGGTTCTCATCCACCAGGAATACCAAAGCCTTTTCTTGCTGAGCTGTTCTCAATGAGTTCTTCTCCCAGTCCGTACTCATACCTGGGATTGCCCCAACCCCATTGCAACACCTTGCACTTGGCCTTGTTGCATCTCATTAGGTCCACATGGACCCACTATTCAAGCCTGTCCAGGTCCCTTTGGATGGCATCCTTTCTTTCTGTCGTATCAACTGCACCACTCAGCATACTGTCCTTAGTTTTGCTGAGGGTACAGTCAATCCCACTGCCTAGAACATTGATAAAGATACCAAAGAGCACCAGTCCCAAAGTGTCCCAAGGGACACCACTTGTAACTATATTATTCATGATTATCTTACTCAGTGAACAGAAAACTCTTCATTTTCTTCCTTCTGGATTGTTTTTTCTATTTTAACTGCCCACCACCAAGCCAAGATAAACTAGCACTGCCTCAAAGGAGGAGGAAAACAGCCCTTGGGAAAGGGAGGGGAAAAGCTCCTCTTCACACAGACAGAACAACTCCCATGAAAGTGTTAATCTGTTTAGAATTACTGTGCAGCTCCTCAGCACTTCAGAGCCCTAGGAGTTTTGAGTCAGTGAGTCAGTTCAGGTCACAGAATCACAGAATTGTACAGGCTGGAAGGGACCTCTGCAGATCATTGAGTCCAACCCCTCTGCAAATGATATGATATTTGTACCTGGACAGCCAAAAGACTCTGGTAGGAAAAAAATAAATAAATAACAAGAAAAAGACAGCAGCAGATGAAGTTCTCTTTCTGTCAGGATTGTGTACTCTCATTTCAATTGATACTTTCTGTTTCACCAAGTCCTGCTGTGAGCCTACTCTTTTGGTAAGCACACAGAAGCTCCCACCCAACCTTGGTATGCTGACATCACCCTCTAGCTCCAGGCAGCCCTCATCCAATGAGGAAATGCACCTGAGCAGACGAGGAAGGAAACTCAGGGAGCATCAAATATCAGTCTTGAGTGCCAGTATACCATAGCAGGCTGGTGCAGTCATCACTGGCTTTCTGTCAGAAACATTTTGGAAACGACACTTCTTTTTGTCTTGTATCCTGTAGCACATACTTTAAGGCTGACGTTCTGCCTCCTGCCTCACTGGCTGTTGCACTGCACAGGTTGCACACACTGAATGCTTGTGGGAGTAATTTCAGTTCAATTTCTAATTCTCCTGTTCATAGGGAGGTATTTTGCCTTCTGAAAATGAGAATCCTTTTAAAGGTCATGCAGCACTGGTGTGCAAGGCTCTTGCTCCGGTGGACTAGCAAGTTGAAAGACCAGTTTGAGTTCTGCCATGCCTGGCAGTTTCTTATTTCCTCCTCTGTCTGTGAATCTTCTCTATGGAGGAAAAGCACTCAGAGAGAGGCAGAACATGCAAGATGGATACTTTCTCAAGCACAGCCTCCTGCTGGCACAGTGTTACTCGATCAGTTGCAGCCAGAGCATCATTATTTAAATGTGATATTTCTGCATGTAATCCAAGCTGTGACATCAAGTCCACCAGCAGCGTCTGTTGTGCTTTAATTCAGCAGCTGCTCAGCACCACACAGCCATTTGCTCACTCCCCCTACACGGGATGAGGGAGAGAAGTGGAAACAGAATAGAAGTCGGTAATCAGAGCTGTATTGGAGATGGCAACAAGAGGAGCAGCAAGGATATGGGCAGAAGGATAGCAGGAGGAAGAAAAGAGGAGGAACACAGGCCAGTAGCAGGCCAGGATGCAAGGAAGAGCAGGCACGTGGGGTCTACCAGGTACAAGGAAAGAGGTAAACCATGCTGGGTCTGTGCAGGGTGCTGTAGCCTAAGAAACTCTCCGTGAGCAGCTATCTCCCCATCCTGGTTATAGAAAGGTTCACAACAAGGTGGAAGCAAGGAGTTGATCACTGCTCGTTCTTGTGTTTCAGACAGTTTTGGCATGAGCCCATGACTCCCCAGCACTATGTAGTCACACTGCACTAGCTTTAAAATCAGCCACAGAAGGGAAGTGCAGAGTGTGGCTTTGAGAAACACACCTAAATGAGGATGCCCACCAGAATGCCCAGGACAGCGCTTGCCTCAGCATGAGATGAGCCTTGTGAGCCCTGTAGAGCCCAGCTGGTTTGGGCTGGCCATTGGGTCACACACTGGGCTTTCTACACCATCTGTCTTATTTGGGATTTCCCCTCAGCTCATCTCCTGGCAGTAGTAGTCCAGTTCCAAAGCAATAATTGGAAGAAATGACCCCGAGCACACCAGTGCTGGCCATTTCACAGCTGCCATGTAGGACCTGGACACAAGCCTTGTACAGCTGGCTCAGAAAGCCTTGTGCTATCAGCACTGCCATCCTGGTCAGATGACTTCATATTTTCCTGCCCTGAGGCTTTTTGAGCAATATGTATATAAAAGAAGATGCTGAGCATTTCTTTAAATTAATCAGTCCTATAGGTAATCAGCACCCGATTGGATTTCCAGCAATACGAAGAGTCTAATAGTTAATTTGTTCTTAGAAGAAGATTTTTTCTTTTAATGCTCACCAGTATTTTTCCACGTTGCTCCATGTAACTAAATTAAGTGCTCTGATAACAGCACTAAGAGCAGTGGAAAAGCCAACATATTAAATAAACTTGGCCACTTCTCATATTTTACGTGCCATCTCTTGCTCACAGCCTGCAGGTTTAAGCACTTGGCAGTGGGAGCCAGGGCAGAAAGTGGCACTGAAATTTCCTCTTTATCTCAATCTGAGTTTGATGACTTTTATCTGTTCACCAAGGCAAGAAAGCCAGAGCTTTTTGTGTCATTACTTCATATGCTGATCTGCAACCCAGATGTTTGGAGGCCTACAAGAACAAGAGAAGAAAAAAGAAGTATGGTTTAGAGCTACCCTGCAAGGTCTTTGAAACTCAGGGCTGCAGTGAAGCTTTGAAACACTGACTAAAAAAGAGGGCTTGATACATCCATAGCACTGCTTCAACTCAAAAAAACTGGAGATCATTTGTGCAAGACAGCTCTGCTTCCCACTTGTCCTCTGGAAACTCACTGCCCAGCTCCTGGTCAGCAAGCCAGGACACCCTCCTGCTTGGGATCTGTGGAGCGCATCCCATCACTGCTTGGTCTGATGCCCCTGCCCATGGCCAATGGCCTCACTGTTTTTCTCTGCTCATGAAAAAATACACCTTGGGTGTCTGAGATTTTACTCTGGATTTTAGCCTGGATCATCCTCCAGGCCACAGAGGTCCCCCTGATGCTGTCACTCAGATTTTGTCAATCACAATGGGCTGTTGTGTAGCAGCATGTGGATTGCTTATGGCAGTGCTTTGCCCAGAGACATGGTTTCTGGTTTTCAGTAAACAAAAGGCAATGCAAGTAGGGGGAAGATGACTCAGGCAATGCAAGTACACAGATGTGCTATGGAACAAACATTATGTGATCTAGGATTCCTCTGAGACTTTAAAAAGGCCTATTTAAAAGGACTACATTATTACCTACAGGTTCTAACTTAAAACAACAAGAATAAGGCTTGTTTGTTCATTTAAAAAAATGCATATAGAAATAATCCTGCTTCTTAAAACAGTGAGAAATGGCACTTTGAAAATAATAATATATTACTTTGGACATAAATAGCTGTCAAAAAAAGACAAGGAAATTAGCAACTGGGGACTTCTCACTGAGAGGCACTTGAAGCCTCCTTTTGCCACCTGGATAATCTCTCAAGAGAGGTTCACTGCATGGCTGGGGGCACACATTCAGGACGTCAAGAAGAAGCTATTGCATATGATAAAACCAGAGGACTACTGTCCACTCCTACTCTTTCAAGGTGGGGCACAGGAGGCTGCAACAAGGAAATTACAAAATATTTAAAGAGACTTTTGTCACATGGGAAGATGTCGAAAGGACAAAGTAGTGTCCTCCTCAGTCCTCCTGCCTGGTGACAGGGATCCAGACTGAAGGAGAACAGATCAGTTGAATGAACAGCTGCATGGGTGATGTTGTGTTCAGTGTTCTGGTTACTATGATAATTGAATCATAGAATAGCCCCATCCAGCCTGACCTTGAGTCACTCTGGGGATGGGGCATCCATCACCTCTCTGAGCAACCTGTGCCAGTGTGTCACCACCCTTACTGTAAAAAATTTCTTCATTATATCTAGTGTAAACCTCCTTTCTTTTAGTTTGAAACCATTTCCCCTTGTCCCATCTGAACACACTCTTTAGCATAGCCTGTCCCCTTCTTTCTTACAGTCCCCCTTCGTATACTGCAAGGCTGCTCTTAGTTATTCCCAGAGCCTTATCTTCTTCAGTCCGAACAGCCCCAGCTCTCTCAGCCTGTCCTCAAAGTGGTGTTCCACTTTATTTAGTGGATATTAAGATCTCCTTGGCCCTCCTGGTAAATCCAAGCCTGTCTAATTATACTCAGAGAGATACAAGGCACAAAACCTGCATATATAGAATGTGATGTGCTAAAAGATGTTGACTGACCCCAAAGATGGCTTTGAGCTAGACACCATCTCAGAGACAAGAACTGAAACCCATGGTCAGAGCCCATTGGCTTTCTGCTTTTACTAGAGTCTGAAGTCAGGCAGAACCTACTCTCAGCATTATTAAAGTAAGTGTAGATAGTTAAATACCTCTACATTGGTAATGCTATATATAATATTCTATTCACAAGACATTAATAGGCCCAAAAATTGCATTCTACTACAGTATTTTCTTTGTTTATATGGTTACATTACTTTGTTGGGCACATTGGTCATAGCTCCAGAAAGTGGCAGAGAGATAAAGGCAATAGGCCAAGAAAGGCAGAATACAAGACTTAGCTGCCAAAGAGAGCTCATAATACTGATGTCACTGGTAATAGCCACAGGAAAGCCTTTTGTCACTAACAGAACCACTGACAAGCATAGTCACTGGCAGTCATCTGCAGATTCATTCCAGCAGATTTGTGTTGGTCTCGTGCCCATAGAGCCTGCATTCCCTGCTGACCTTTATGTCCAGAATGGGCATCTTTAAGAATCAAGACATGAAGACTATGAGGTAAGATAGATGAGGAGTAGGGCCTTACTGGAGAAATGGACAGAATGGAGAGAGCACAGTGCTGTGGAAATGGACCTGGACGAACTGGTAACAGCCCTTTCGTCTTCACAACATCTTTTAATCTTCACTAACAAATAGATCCTTGCTTTCCATTTTGTCATATTTCTTAAAGACTCAGTGGAGATAGAAGTCAGAATTCATAGAAATGCTGAGCAAAAAACCAACACTCTACAAACAATAAGCGAGAACAATAAATAACAAATGAATTTAGCACTCATGAGAAGTGACTATCTTACTGTGCTGCAGTCAAAATCTCTACGTATCTTCCCTAGGAAACGAAGATAACACCTGTCTGGCAGCTCAGGTAGACCTCTGCCACTCAGGAATGGCAGCCAGCCTTGGAGACAACACTTCAGAGCTCACTGACATGGAGATGGCATGCTCACAGCCTGTGCCCTGTCTCTGGTGAGTGGTTTCATGCAGCTGGTGTTTTTCTGCAGTGACCAACAACACTTCTACCTCCTCTGCTGAAACATCCTCAGTCGTTGCCTAGCACAGACCTACATCTTAGACATGTGACATTGATCACATCATTTCCTGCAAATGCCCCAAGAAACCCATGCAAAATCCAGTAGCAATTGGAAAAAAAAACGTCAAAGGAAGGGTCTGAAAGTCATTCTCTTACCTTCTTCACCCTGGAGCCGGGCAAAGGTATGAGGAGGAATGTTGCTTAGAAAACTGCTTTATCTGGGGCAGTGGCTTGCACCGGCTAGTCCTGGCTGCACTGCTTTAATTAACCAGTTCTTTGTTGAGTATTTACAGAGTTATTAGTCCCACTTATGTAGGAAATCCTGAGAAAAGGGCACGTAGTCTCTGTAGAGCTCTCTGTCTGTCTGATTCTCAGCCTCTGGAGCTGTGAGATTTGAGGAACACTTGTGTGTTGCAGGCAGAGCAAACTATGTCCTACTTCAGCTGAGCAGAACAGGGCCACCACAAACCAGCAGAGCAACCATGTGAGGAAAAGCCCTTCCAGCACTTACGCAGATAAAAGCCAAGCAGCTCCCTCTTCTCAGTGGCAAAGAACTGAAATAACACTTGTATTCCTCACAGCTACTGGCAAATCGTGGCATGACATAATATCAACACTGTGACAATATACAACAGTTGTTTCTTGCTCTCTATAATCACTTAGGCAAATCACTCCATTGGTGAGATACGAAGATGTAGGAGAAAACACAATAACACCTTCTTTCTCTTCAAAAAGCATCATGTTACATTTCACGTTTCTGGAGAGAAAGAGGCTACAGAAGAAACACAACATCAAAGTCCTTCAGGGATTCTAGAAAGCTAACATCTGGAGAGCTGGCTTTCTTACTCTGAATTGGAGATGACTTAAATGAAGTAATCAATTAAAGGTATTTGAGTACAACATGGTAACACAGCCATTAAATGTAATCAAGATCTTCTTGCCTTAGCTGATAGATGATACTCTAGGTTGCTTATTTCTAATTCAGAGAGGCTCCCTGATAACACATAAGGAAGAAGTAGACAAGAAAATAATGACAGCACCTGCAAGGTGCAGCATGGAATGAAAACAAACGGTTTTCTCACACATCTGCAGGCCAGGAATCTTTCCATCAGGTCCTGTTTACAGAGGAACTTGCAAACTCATCATCAGGAAATCAGCAATAACAGGAGATCACAGCTGTGTGCTCCAGCTCAGAAGAAACTGGGAGGGAAAAGGAATGAGCATCCTACAAACATCTTCCCTTTATGGGCCATGCATTAATAGCAACATGGCTGGAAGCTGGTTGCAGGAGATGATCTGTTACACACAGTGGTATTTCATGAGGAGACAGCTCTATAGCTCAGGCCTTGAGAGCTGTCTGAGATGCTGGTGAGACATGGGCAATGCAATTATTGCCAAAGAAAACAAAATAGCACAGAGATCCACCAAAACCTATCTTACAGGGGCTCAGCCACGAGACCAGGACAGCAGTCCCAAAAGGAACATGTTTGAGGAAGAGCTGGGTAATGCAGATGTGGAAAGGAAACCCACTTTCCTTTGCGTCAGTGCAAAGAACAAACTATGTCTGTTCATCTGTGAAAATCACAAACCATGGTGCAAAAGCCATGGAGAATAAAGTATTAGATGTGTTGCTGTGAGGGTCTCTGATGAGCTACTAATTTTGGTGCTGAACTCTGGGCCTTAAGACCCTGAAGTGAATTTTTAACTCTGAGATTAGCTGACATCAGTACTGAGTCATCTTGTGGTTATGTAAAGCAGACCTAGAGGCACACAGTGAATTGTCAAATGCTCTGAGGATGAAACATGAAATCCAGTGCTGTTAAATCCACTGTTTGTAAAAAAACAAACAAACAATGTTAAGTGCATATTTGGCCACAGGAAAAGTTGAATTAGTTCTTCTAAGCCAGTACGTGCATTCAGTCAGTATAAATTCTCCAGACTGCCCTTATATACTTAAATCTTCCTTTAGTCCTTTGGAGATATCTACTATTTAGATGTTGCAGAACAGGGATTGCCCTGATCCAAGTGCAATACCTCACACTCAGCCTCATGGAGCCTTATTAGGTTCACTTGTGTCCATTTTTCAAGCCTGCTTCCAGCAGCAAGGGTTTCTCTTTCCCTCTGGCATAACTGCTGGGAATACTTACATTGACTCTTACATTGATTGTCATCTTGCAAATGCCTACCAGCACTTCCCAGGGCTTCCTGTCTGATCTGTGGTGGTGATAAGACAATAAACAGGAGTAGATTAATTCTTCTCACTAGATGGGGAACTCCTTGAACAGCTTAAGCATACAGAAATATTTAATCTGGAGTCAACAGGTGCCATGAGAAAAGGATGAGTTACTCGAGGCTGACTCCCGATTTGGTCAGGGAAGGCTGCCTTCAAGGTGATACTCCCAAAGAATAAACCTCCACTATAAAGTGTCCCACTGACTGACTTGTATTTTTAAATTCCCTCTCTGGGTAAGATTTAAATGTTAGTTTGGAAATGGTGTGTACCTCCTGTCAGCTCAAAGCAATTGCTGTTTTGTCTTGAATCAAAACATCCTACCCCCTTAAGACATGTTTGCATGAACAAGGAGCCTTTTAATGATACCTCCATATTGAGTGAACAAGATATCCCTGTCTGAAGTCTGGCTGGCTGGAGACACAAACAGTGTAAGAGGAGAAAACCCACACACTGGCAGCACTACAGCAACTACAAGTGGGGAGATGCATTTAAAACTAGACATATCCCCTCATCCTTTTCACACAGCAGGCAGATTCAAGGCTAATATCAAAGCATGGTGGAAGGAAAAAAAACTTGATACCAGCTATCTGATGGATTACAGCTGTGAAACAGGAGCATAGTGCAGCAGCTGGCAGAGGACACCCTAGGATCAGCCAAGGCAACAGAGAAAAGGACCCAGAGCCAAAGAGACCACTCCACAGCCCAGAGCTCATACCCTCCAGCCAAGCTCATACCTTGCTGGGAAATTTTGCATTCAAAGCTCAAGGTAGGAGGGGCAGTCTCCACAGATCCCAAAGCAGAAATCTGTAGAAATTAGTGGCACTCTGCATGCCTCTCACTAAAGAGCTCGTTCCTTTCAGTCTCTCCCCTCTTGTCCCACCATCACAGCTTCTCTTGATGTACCCCTCCTAGAGCCTCTCTCTCCTCTGTATGACTTATTTCATGTTATTCTTCCTTTTGCTAGTCTTACTAGATGTTTCCTCCAACACTAAATAAGACAACATGTGTGTGTTTTTTTGCTGCAAACTCATAGTGAGTTCTTCTCTTTGGTACTCTTTGGCCAGATGAATCACACCTTTAATGTCAATCTCATTCCTGAATCCATGAGGCTGAGCTGGAACCATCTGCCATTCTAAAATTGTACAACAACAATCCTTCAAGGTTACTGTTTCATCAGTCCCATGATAAACATGATTAATAACATATTTCTGTTACACAGCGGTGTGTAAAACATTAACTCAACCTTTTTGCTTTTTTTTTTTTTTCCAGGCATTTCACAAACCCTTTAACCAACTGGTTCTTACAGCAGCTTGTGAGTTTTCTCCCTACCTCAGGCACAGGATTGCAGTGAAATGGTGAAGGATTCTTGGGACCTCAGAAAGAGCAGAAGGAAGGAGCCAGACTGTCCAGCTTAACAACCCTACCACTTTCAAGCCTCTGCTCCTACTACTATGAATCCATTTTACACAAGGATTCTTCCATGTAAACTGCATAATCTATTCCTGATGTGGAAAAAAACCCAAAACAAATAAACAAACAAAAAAACAAAACAAAGCAAAAAATAAAAACAAAAAGAATCCAGAAGAGTCTCAGAGCCTGGCTCCCAATTGTTTCTTCCTTTTCTCTGGGTTTCTGAAGTCTTCATTCTTTCCTGCCCAATAGCTTCAACACTGGACAGAAGCCCCAGAGAATAATTCCCGTTCCCATCTGATTTCAGGCCATGTCCTAGGATGTCAAGCTGCAGGTTTGAAGCAGCCTTTCGGGTTGATCTGGGCCTCCCCTTCTGGATGAGTGCTGCAGACACTAGATTAATCTTCTTGGTATTGAAAAAAGATGGTGCTGTTTCTGTTCCACATGGCACAGTTAGGTATCACTGCCTGTAGTGTGGAAGTGGTTTTCTGACTTTTTTGCCTAAATCCTGCTCAGATCCCAAAGCAACACAGCAGTCAGTTCTTAACATCTTCCAAGCACTGTATAACAATAGTGTATTAGAGTTGCTTATAAAGTGGATAAAAAGGAAAATCCTGTTTTTTTATGGTATCCTGGGCTCCATCAGAAGAGGGATGGCCAGCAGGGACAGGGAGCTGTTAGAGAGGGTCCAGAGGTGGGCCACGAACATGATCAGAGGGCTGGAGCACCTTCCCTATGAAGACAGGCTGAGGGATCTGGGCTTGTTCAGCCTGGAGAAAATAAGGCTGTGGGATGATCTCACTGCATCCTTTCAGTACCTAAAGGGAGCCTACAAACAGGAGGGGAATCAACTCTTTGAAAGGGTAGATAACAGCAGGACAAGGGGAAATGTTTTTAAGTTGAAGGCGGGAAGATTTTGGTTAGATGTCAGGGGGAAATTCTTTACAGAGAGAGTGGTGAGGTGCTTCCCAGAGACGTTGTGGATGCTCATCCCTGGAGGTGTCCAAGGCCAGGTTAGATGGGGCCCTGGACAACCTGGTCTAGTGCTAAATGTGAAGGCTGGCAGCTCTGCCTGCGGCTGGATCCTTGAGGTCCCTTCCAACCCAAACCATTCTGTAATTCTATTTGAGTAATTAGGACAAGAAATAAAAAAGAGAATGGTGACAACAGAGTGATTATCCCTCCTGCCTTACCCTGACAGGATTATGTTTAGATTCAAAGAGTGACAAGACTTCTTTAGTAGCACCTCACACAACAGTGTGAGGAATGACTGGTTTAGAGAGAGGGTCTGTAGAAAAAGAACTGGGGGCCCTGGGGAAATCAAGTTGATCATGAAGCAACAGTATGCCTTTGCAAAAATGCCAGCTGCATGCTGGGCTTCATCATCAGACAGTTGCCAGCAGATCTATACGAGGAATTATTCACCTCTATTTGGCACTTATGAAACCACCCACATCTGTTGTACCAGATCCAGTCTGGGGTTCCCTAGTACAAGAAAAACATTGACATACTGAAGTGAGTCAAACTGTAGCCACCAGGATGATTGGAACGTATGAGAAGAAATGAGTCTGAGGGAGATGAGTTTATCCAGGCTTGAGAAGAAAAAGCTGAAGAGAATATTTACTGCCAACTCCTGATTCCTAGTGAGAGGCTGTAGAGGAGATAGAGACAGATTCCTCTTATGGGTGCATAGCAGAAAGACAGGAAGCGACAGGCACAAGGTGTGACAGGGTTTTCCGACTCAGTGTAGAAAGTGTTTTTCCTGTGAGGATGCAGGTTGCACAGAGAAGTGGCATATTCAAAAGAAGACAAGACAAGGTCCTGAGCAGCCAGTTCTCATCAGAGAGGCTTCAAGCAGGATGCTGGAGACCTCCAGATGTCCCAAAGGTCCTACCAAGCCCAGCAGATTCGGTAGAAACAATCCAGCTCAGATAATCCCCATCGGAGGAAGGTTTCTCAAAAGACTCTCAAAGAGAAATTCAGGGTCTGTGGGAATATCTGTGCTGCACAGACAGTTTAGGGCAGATGCACATACTCTGAGTGCTTGGAAGTCATGCCAATCATTTAATCATGGTTCTGTAACAAAGGCTAATTTGCATTGCTGCTCTTTAAAACATGTGGTTAAACTGGGGCCTTATTGTTTCCCTTCTGGCAGCAAGCGCATGTTGTATCAGTACAAGGTGGTTTACAGCATGAAGTCATCTACTTTAAAACAACCACACATTAATGATAAAAAGCTTGGTAGAAACTGTAGGACTTGTAAATCTGCCGGTCTAAGATCTCCTGCCTTTTGTCATAGAACGGCCTGGCTTCAAAAGAACCATGACAGTCATCTAGTTTCAACCCCCCTGCTGTGTGCAGGGTTGCCAACCAGTGGACCAGGCTGCCCAGAGCCACAACCAGCCTGTAAAGGTATTTGTGTTTTCACATACATATATTTGTAAAGGTATTTATGACAAGGCTGAAACTACTTATTTCTTGCCTCAGAGAAAGCATCAGTTCTCCATGGATTTTGAACTGGCTGAATGCTTTCCATGATTCCTGCTGGCAACCACTTCATTCTGCCTCCTTCATTAAGCTGGCCACCCCTGGCCTCATGGAAGTCTGCCCAAGAGCCACAGGAGCCCACTGCCTCCATGAAGCTGGGAGAGATGTTTCTCTGTATCTTAACTTGGTGTTAAGCAGGCAGTTATGGCCACGTTGCAGTCCTCACAGAGTTTATATTTCTTCGCTGCCAAATATTAAAGTAAAAACTGGAGATTGCAATACTGAAGAATTATCCTATGCGGGATAATTAATACTTCATTAATAACTGAAGTGTGTTTCCTTCTAATAACAAGCACAAAGGTGGGTGAGGTATCTGCAGGTAATCCATGCTGGACCAGTTTACTTAAACTGATCAAAGAGTAATACTGCCATTGTTTACTTCAGTGAAAGGCAAAAAAGCTTTGAAAATCTCACCTGCAGCAAAGATAGACGTGGCACATTTGTCAGTTCATTATTGAATTAAAAAAAAAGGGGGGAAAATCATATATATGGTGGTGCAGGGCCAGCAGAGGTGATGTGCTGAGCTGAGAACAGACTGTAGTAGTAGTGGTGGTGCAGCAGAGTAACAGCATTTGTGGCTGGGCTGCTGGTGGGCAGAAGAGTTGGGTGAAGAGGATTGGGAATGGGCTGAGAATGGAGACAAGGGGGAAAAGAGCTTCTACATGGAACTACTGGGCAGGTGTCATAAGGAATTTGCTTGTGCTAAGTAATTCAATTTACTATGTAATAGCTTTCTTTGTATTGAGGCAGATTCTCACATCAGATAATTAGGTACACAAATCAGATTGGACACTCTTTCTCTTCATTAGAGCAGATGAGATTTTTTAAAATTAGTTTCAAGAATTAGTACAGAGTCTATCCAGCATACAAATGAAATCAGAAGAGTCACATACTTGGAAGCAAAGTAGCCTTGTTTGGTGGGTTGGTTGGTTGTTGGTGGTTGTTTGCTTGTTTGTTTTAACAAGAAATCAATGGAAAGCTAAATCTAATTGTCTTTGCTACAGACTCTCACTACAAATCCCATGAACAAAACTGCAGAACTGAATAAACACTATGTGGAATTCATCACCCATCCAGTATGGTTCAGAATTAACTTCTTTTGTGGAAAAAAAAAATAATAATAATAACCACCTGAAAAATGGCTGCAAAGGGTTTGTGAAACGCTATGTAAAAAATGCAGTGCTGTAGGCATTCTTCATGCCTGCACCATGAAGTTCACTGGGTTCATTTTAGGATATGTTTCCTCAGTAAGGGTTTCAGACCAGGCACAGTCTTACCCAGGTGCATGGTTTCTCGCCATATGTATTTCTATGTTTTCTACAGGATCTGTATCAGAATTTTGCTTCAAGAAAGTTCTAAGTGGTTTTAAGGTAGTGCATACTTTTTTCCTTCAAAATAATGGAACAAACTGCCAAAATTCTTTCGGAAGGGCTGAGAGGCAAGATCTAATCTTGTTTGAATTATTTTATGCCCAAGGAAATTTCCACTGTTTCTCACCCTTCAAATTCACTCCTTGAATAACTTCTGAGGATTTATCCAAGGCTTTTTAAAGTAGAATCAGTCCTGCACCAAAACAGAAATCTGAATTGTAAATGATCTTTTCGTCTCCACCTTTCTTTTCAACTTTGCTAAATGCGCAAACAAAATTTATCCATGTGACAAATTCATACAGGAATCAGCAAAGGAACTGTTTCAAAACTGTCACTATTTGCTCTAAAAATAATGCACTTTCATCTGTCAGAACTGAATTAGCATCTGCTCACAGGCAAAGGGGATATGGATGGGTTTAACAAATGCTTATATAGTGTATACTTAAATAGTGTTGCTGCTGTTTTGTAGCTGGCTATGGGGCAGACAGTATTTACTTTCTGTGCACTAAACACATCAGTGTTTTCTGTGAACATCCCTCATTGATTAAGCTCAAAACATAAAGGGATTCACTTTATAGGATGCTTAACTTGAATTTATAACTAAGAATAAAGAACTCTTAAGCCACTGTAAATCAGAGATGTAAGACAACAAGTAAGTGGGAGAAGTTTTGCAAGAAAATACCAAACTTATGCAATTCTGGTGGGATTGAGCTCAGTCTGGATGGCAGTTAGCCATCTAACTCCGAGCAGATAGTGCATGGCCAAAGCCCATTTACAGGGTAAAATGATTATCATATTCAATTAATTCTTAAACCTTTGGAACAAGAGTTCTAGCCAAACAAGCGTGGGGATCTAAATCTTTCTATATAATTGAAGACTCATGCATATTCTTTCTGTGTAGGCCATAATTAGTATTCCAAATTAAGCAGTGATTAGATATACATTACATGGAAGTAAGTGAGCTGATAATCCGATTAGTTAAGCAGTGGCTTTCCTCTGGGGTTTGCAGATCAAGGCACTTCTAAAGACTTGGGAGACTATGGGAGCATCTCACATTGTTACACCTATTCCACTCCATCCCTGGTGGTCACCAAAAAAGGCAGCCTGACCTTCCCCACAGCCAGCCCTGCTGCCTTCCTGGTGTCACCTGGGGACAAGAGGATGGGGAGCAGCAGGATGGGTTGATCCCACTCAGTTTCCCAGCTGGAAAGCAAATTGCTGCTTGTCTGGTGGGTACATTTCCTGGTGAGAATGATGGTTAGATCCAATTCAAACAAAGGACAGGAAATGATACAAGAGGGAGAAAAAGGTGGGGAGATGTTAGGCTGCTTTAAGGAAGACTGAGGTGTAATTACTGTGAAATTGCACTCACTGTACTCTGAAAGGGCAGATACATTTCCTATAGTATACTTTGCACTGGCTGTGGTATTGAAAACTACAGCCTTTTTTTATTCCAGTAAGTCTGTAGTATTTTACTAATAGTAATAATAATAGTAATAATTAGAAGAAGTAGCGCAAGTATTGCATTAGTATTGCAATAATTTTACTACACTGCTGCAAAAATGCTATTTATTCCTCGGAATGCCAAAAAAAGTCATTTGATCTCAGCACCTCCTTGGTGGGACACCTGCATTCTGTGACCACGTGCTCCGTTTGCAGCAGCGCTATCCTCCAAAGCACTCCAGCACTGCAGAAACCGAAAGTCCGCAGGGGACTCGGCAGCCTGACAGAGCACTTGTTCTACAAGGAAGTCTTATCCCAGATCAGCAAACAGCAGCAACCGCACTGTGTGCACAGCAGAGAACAGGGGATGGTGTCATAGGCCCAAACACAAGCTTCCCACCCCACACAGAAATTACTGCAAGCATTCGAAGATGGTATGTAGACCAAAAGGCAAATAAACCGGTTCTAGGACTTTGCAAGACCTTGTTTTAAGTATTAGAAAGTATCTGGTGGCATCTATAGAATGGATCTATAGATCTGGGATCTATAGATCTATAGAATGTCAGTCAAATCATTATCTCATCGTGAGATCATTATCTCTGAAAGACCACTTATTCTAACATGCAGCAAACTGAGAAAACTTGGCCTGAGAGTCTGAAAATGCACTTCTTTTGAGATGTGGACTTCTACTTCTGTACACTGTGCACATGTTGAGGGAATGATGAGGGTGGAAATGCTTATCCACACACATTTTGGGACTGCATAGATCCCATTTGGGTAGGATGCAGTTTAGTAGTTAATAACAGTTTTACACTTCCCTAAAATGTCAAGCTCCTCCTTTAGTATTTGAAGGAAAACCAGTGGTTTGGGTGAAGATTAAAAAAAGCAATTTGTTACTGAAGTGAGCACCAGGTTAGGATGAGGATGAGGGGTTGAGCTGCATGCCATGCTTTCATACAGAACAAAAGCATAATGAGATGGAGTTCATCATCCCTTGCTTTGATTTCTCTGTCATGCTGAATATTGGCCACCACAATGCTACATGAGAGCGAATCTCTGCATGAGTGAATAAGAGATGTATTTGTGAATCTCCTCACCACAGGGAGAAAGAAAAGGATCAAACATGGGAAAGTCAGGATCAGAGGGCAGATGCACTGGTGGCAAGTCTGGTGGGCCTCTCTTTTCCTCCCACACACGACAAGTTTCTCACTTTGTTCTCCAGGCACTGAATGACCCCTCAACTTGTTGCTCTTTAGCATGTTCCTCTTGGGGTTACCCCTCCACTCTGAAGTTTAATTTGTTCTTCTCATACAGTGTGGCAATGCCAAATCCCATGGGAGTCCTGGAAGTTCTGGTTCAAAGCCACTGAAAGCAGAAGGCTCTTAGATGCCATTCACAGCAAGAATATTTTGCACCATAACTTGTTCCAGCTTCCAGGCTGCTTTTCATGGCCATTAGAACAGCTTACAGACCTCATACATTGCCAAAGTAGCATAAAAAGGCTTTTGCATAAATAATGACGAGCTCCTCTGTTTCTTTGTTGTCTCTCTATCCCTTTCTAAATGACATCTCACACAAACTCATTTTCTGAGAAGGCTGAGATACATTCTCATTGAACATGAGGGATATAAAATTATAGTTGTATGTTATTCACAGTTCACAGCAGATCTCCCTCTGCAGCACAGAAGGCTGTTATGTGACAACTTCTTTTCAGGTTAATATAACAGTGACTAACTTCACACATTGCAGAAAATATTTACAGTGCCCATGTAAGATTTCTCATTTGTTTCAGAGCTGTTTACATCACAGTACTGACCCAGTAATTCCAATAATTTTTTAGCTGTATTTTCCCTTTCCCGTAACTTGTTAAAACAAACTTACACGTGCAGGTAGGTACTTCTTTTGTTCATCTTTGCCATCTTACTTTTTTAAATCTCTGACCCTGTAGATTCAGCATTAGGTATCTGTAGAGACAGCACATTTCTGTGAGAAGGGTTATTGATCTACCTTGGATTACAGCAGTTCTCCAGAGATACTTTTTGATAATCATCAGAGATTTACTCTGCCCTCTCTCTGCCCCAACTGAAATCTGACTTTCCAAAAAACACCACTGTGAATCGCACATAACTCAGGTTGTGTACACTGAGCTGAGCTTGCTGAGCTCCTTGGTGACATTAAGATGTCATGGTGATGTCAGCCTGCTTTCTCACATCCTTGCCATGAACACACCTGTGATAGTTTTGTCTTGGCCTAAAAAACAGGTCTGCTGGGAGTTCTTCAAATGGCCTATGGCAATACTCCTAACACTGCATTTCTATGCAGAACATTACTTGTAAGAGGGGGAAGTCATCTCTGGAGACATTCAAGGTCAGGCTGGATGGGACTCTGAGCAACTTGATCTAGCTGTAGCTGTCCCTGTTCAGTGCAGA
This sequence comes from Tympanuchus pallidicinctus, assembly GCF_026119805.1. NCBI lineage: Eukaryota > Metazoa > Chordata > Aves > Galliformes > Phasianidae > Tympanuchus > Tympanuchus pallidicinctus. The sequence goes on from NW_026294627.1 coordinate 16,724,297, forward strand.
GAATTGGACCAAATGGCCCTTAAGGGTCCCTTCCAACTCAAACAATTCTAATAAGTCAATATTTAAAACTTGCTATTGTAGTGAAGATGGGCCATGACAGCAGTGGAAATCCCATACAAAAAGGTGTCCTTCATCAACTAAGTATTGTCTTGGTAGCAAAGGCAAAACAGCACAGTGGTGCACAGCTCATATCCAAGCAGCCCAGTATCCCTATGTCTTCTGCAAAGATCCTTTTAGAGAGGCTGAGTCCTTTGTGGGCCATGAATGTTGCTCTACCCAGCCAGCCCACAAGCAACGGAGCCTGATGAGCACTGCACGGAAAAAAGGGCAGGAAAAGAAGGATGGAATAGATACTGCACAACTCATCACAGAAATAGCTGCAGCTGTGTCAGGAAATTGTCACAGGGGATCTAACCACAGAATATTATGTTTTAAAAAGATCAATAAAGAAAAACGCAAACCCACTAAACACAAGCCTGAAAATAATGGGAAGACAAGGCACTGGTTTTAATAAGCTTTGAATATAATGGGCCATAGATAATATGCTCATTTCCTGGCTTCTGAGAACATGCATGTTGCAGATTATAAAACAGAGTATGGTGAATTAGCAAAGCTTGTATGCTTTTGAAATGAAACTTTTAATTTTGGAAGTGTCTTTGGACTTCTTAAGTTACAAAACACAGTTTATTGTCTTTGATAGCATAACTCTGACTTAATTTCAATCTGTTCACAGGCCTTCTTATACTTCAAATACTTTAAAAATAGTTTATACTAAATGGTTGCAAAAAAGCTCTGGTCAGTTGCAGTGACTGCTCAGTGCTGCTGGCTGCAGAAAGCCCACTTTCCACATAGCTCTATGCCTATAAAGGCTGCAAGTAGTCAGCCTGTAAAAGTCTAGGAGTGACTGGACAGGAAGGACAAAAAGCCCAACTACATCATTTATAGAAAAAGTCAATGTCTTTGTGCAGAGGGGTGTGACCACGGAACTCAGTAACCCACACAAATGTTACCCATAAGTGCAGGAAGAGCTGTAAAATAACCAGATGTGTTGGAGGGTGCCAGTTCTTTGAAGAGCTATTCAGAAATCTATCTATGCTGTATTCATATAAGCTTATCCCAAAGTATCCTCTCTACCATCATCTGAAGACAGACCGGTTGAAATGAAGCAGGAGTCAAACAGAAATGGGCTTCATTTAAATAAGAACGATCAACAATTATTTCCTTTCTTCCCGTGTGTCAGATTGAAAGATCTTCTCTGATGTCCTTGGAAAGGAGCCTGTAAAATTCTCCAAAAAGAATGTTCTTGATAATAATCCATACTTAATGAAACAGCACAGTGGTTACATAACCAACACTGATTTCATAAAGAACCTAATTTAGACTTCATAAAGTACATAGTGCTTGTGTTGGGAAAGCTCGAACATGTTTTACTGAGTCTGAACAGATAGTGTTATTGGCAAGACATAAATGCTTCACACAGTTTGGTGCTAAGATTTCAAGTCTCTGCAGAGAAAAGAAAAAAAGAAAGATACCCTGAGAAATGAGCAAAATTATTCTTGGCTGCCAGTTTGCTCCTTCTGATAGTGCTGAAAAGTAGAATCAATCCATCTCTTAATTACTCAGTCCTGTACAGTTTTTTCAGACAGTAAATCAGTTGATTTAGATCAATAGTGGACTAATCTTGTAAAAAGACAAGCAGTACCAGATAAGCAATGCAGATAAGCATTTTATTGCATGCAACTAATGTTCTACAGAGGTGGGCTAAATCCACACTGACTGCAGAGGTAGGTGGCTATGACTTTAGGAAAAAAGAATGCAAGGAAACTTTAGTACAGAATTGCAAATATTTTCCTACACGTTGCACAGAAAAATGATTGTTACAGCTGTTGTTGTAAGCAATAGCTTTGGAGGCAACACATAGAGTTTTGCTCTCTTGTGATACTTTGGAAGCAAACCTCCATTGTTTCAGATGCCAGGCTGGCTGCAGAATGGGTTTTAGAGGCTTGCTGGTCAGATGAATATCTGTGAGAGATCCAGAATTTCTCATCTGTGGGGCTCACTGTAAGTAATGTAAATAAGGGGCACCCTGTTTGTTGTCGTATATGTGGCTGCATGAGATCTCAGGTGTAAGGTCTGTAATGAACACAGGACAGGTGATGGAGTCAGCCTAACTTTATTTATGCCACTCAGTAAGAGCCTTGTATGAAAGTCTGTTTTGACTCTAGAGCACATAAACTGTCCCAGTTCAAACTGCCTTGATTGAGTGGCCACCTGGAGGTGAGTATGATCTGAAGCTGTGATATGCACATAGGCTGAAAATCTAATTAGATTCTCCTGTCCATAACCAAACCAAAAATATTAAAGGCATTCCAATATGTATCCCTCCTGCCTGGCAAAAAACATAGCTTAAGAATTACTGTGAAGACAACCAGCTGGGTTTGGCATGGATTTGGGCATGTGCATAGATTTTGGCTAAGCTGAGGAAAATACACTGAATATGATCTGTCTACACTCACAATGAAAATGATGTTGTAGTGGGGAAGCACGATAGCAGGAAATGCTGCAGCCTGTTACGCACCAGGTTGCAGTGCAATGAGAACACTCATCTCTGGCTTTTATAGGCACATAGATTATGTGCAAGCAGTGGCAGAACAGCGAGTCAAAGCTGAGCAGAGCAAGAGAGGGGCACTATGGGCAAGTAGGGAAGCATAAGCAGACACAGTGAAGTTTCTTTTCATTAGTGATAAGCAACTACAATCAATGTCAGCCTGCAGTCCAGATCTGGATTTTTTTTTCCTCTCTGAGGGCTGCATTACATCTGATTCCTTCCACCATCTCCACTGTGTGATAGTAAGGGAACTCTTACAGTTGAGCAGCCACTTTCCGTTCTACAAATGGCAATGCAACATGTCTGGGGCCGCTAGTAAGGTCCAGCATATCATCTTGAAACACAGAGCACAGAGATGGCAAGCTAAAAATTTCAACTCTGTTTAGCTAGTGAGAAAGACTAAGAAATGACTTAACCATATTTTGTAATGCTTTCAATGGATGAAAATACCAAGAAGCAGAGAGTGTAAAAGCAAACTAGAATTGTAGAATCTTCTGAATTGGAAGAGACCTTCCAATTCTACAGCTAGATCAGGTTGCTCAGAGCCAATCTTGAATGTCTCAGAGCCCCCATCGCCAGCCCAATCTTGAATGTCTCCAGGGATGGGGCATCCATCACCTCTCTGGGCAACCTGTGCCTCACTACACTTACAGCAAAAAATGGCTTTCATTATGTCCAGTCTAAAGTTTCAAACTCTTTCAGTTTGAAACCATTTCCCCTTGTCATATTCCAACACACCCTTCTAAAGAGTCTGTCCCTTCTTTCATACAGCCCCTGTTTAGATACTTCAGTCTCCCCGTATTCTCTTCTCCAGGCTTCTCCAGCTCCCTCAGCCTGTCCTCACAGGGATGTGTTCCATCAGCTCCATGTCTCTCCTGTACTGAGGACTCCACATCTGGATGCAGTACGCCTGGTGAGGTCTTACCAGTGCAGAGCAGAGGAGCAGAATCACTGTTGCCCTGCTGGCCATGCTGCTTTGGATGCAGCACAGGGCAAGGTTGTCTTTCTGGGCTGTGAGGGCACATTGCTGGCTCATGTCCAGCTTGCCATCCATCTGTCCTTTTCAGCAGAGCTCTGATCTATCCTGTTGCCTCCCAGCTTGTATTCATAACGGGGTTTGCCACAACCCAGGTGTAAGATCCTGCATTTGGATTTATTGAAACTTGTGAGGTTCACCTGGGCCCTCTGCTCCAGCCTATGTCTCTCTGAATGACAACCTGTCAGTATCTTTAATGCTTAAGGACAAGAACAAACAATTTTACTTTGTGTTATTTGCTCCTGGAATGCCAAAGCACTGCCATCATCTTCTGGAAGTGGGATTCTGTCTGCAGTACAAGGCTTTGTGTTATGCTTTCAGGTTTTATCTGAATACAAACATTCGTATGTAAATATATGAGTCACTATCTTGAACACTGTGCATATGCTGTCATGATTGTGTCATTTTTCTTTTTATTTGATAGCTATATTTTAATCATTACATAAATTTTTTTAAAAAATAATTTGGTCTTATCAGGAATGGCAGTAAGAGGAAAAATGCTAATTTCAACAGATCTGTTAATCCTGTAAGCAAATACATAATTCTGTCTAACTGCACCGTAAACAAAAGTACTTCTTCTCTCAAAAATATGTTTCAAAGCAACTTCCAGACAACCACTGGAAAATTACAATGCATGTAAACTGTATGTGCATTTGTGCCTTCTTATACAAGATGCTCTCTCTGAAGCAGAGATTTTTCCAGGCTACCATTGTACTTTTGTGTCACTTGTATGCACTGGGCTACAGAAAGAGTGTGATAGAGAAACAGCACTGACTGAGAGAAGTACCTCATCATTCTCAGAGCAACAAGTTGCTCCAGGGGTACACTTGGTTTTCACTGAATTTTTTAATTAAGAATGACATAATCTGCAATTTCCCTGAGCAGACTTAGGATGACAATTATGTTGAACAAGAAAACACACAAAAAAAGAGTCTCAGAAGAGTTGGAGACGATGTCTTACAGTAAGAGACACAAAGGAATCAAATTATTAATGTATTGGGAAGAAGTACGTACTTATACAGGAACTAGGGGAGTCTTTAGTTTAGTAGCAGAAGCATTAGCATGAATGTCTCAAAGCTGATGCCAGACAAATGCAGATGTCTAAATAGGGATGTAGGCAAAGTACTGTTGTGAAAAAAAAATACAAACTTCCTGCATTCCCTTTAGTATTCACACACTAAGCTTTCTGCTCAGCCTGGAAGTTTCCTACATGGCAGTGATTTTTGGCTTCTAGAGGCTTGGCAATTGTGAAAGTTAGCTATGGGTTCACGAGCAGTAGGGTGAATCTACTGTTCCCTATCGTGAAAGGAAATTCTGAGACATACTGGGCCTTCTCGCTCATTTCTCAGAGCACACTCATGGGCAGTTTACCCAGTGGGGAATTACTGAGGATGTTTTCATGGTTTTTGGTCCACAGGCTTCCCAATGACTGTCTGATTTGGCATGAAGTATGTAGTGAGAACAGGTGATCTTCTCAGAAATTTGCCTCTTTACATAGAATCATAGAAATGTAGAATGGCTTGGGCTGGAAGGGACCTCAAAGATCATCTAGTTCCAACCCCTGTCATGGACAGGGTTACCACCCACCAGATCAGGCTGCCCAGAGCTCCATCCAATCTGGCCTCTTAGATCAGACAACCTGCCTCCTGAAACAAAGACTGCTGATTGCATCCCTTGGCCAAGCAGAATTCACATTCACATCTTCTGTCTCCTGCACAAACAAGCCTCATAATTTATTAATGTATTCCTTCTAAATTTCTCAAAAAACAATAGCATGCTGCACGTTACTGCCTACCACTTTCCTTCCAACATGGACTTAATGGGATGCTGCGTGCAAGAATTATGTGTGTCACCAACAATGGCAGGTAGGTGGAAAATGCTACCCCTAGAGCTCTGCTCTACCCCTAGAACTTTGCTGTGTGTGTGGCTGGAGAGTTCCCATCTGATACAGAGGCTTTGTTCATTGGACTGCATCTGGAAAGGCCATCTGGGTGTTGGGAAGAGCCCCACAGTGTTTGCTCCGGCTCCACTCCAGTGCCATCATGGTAGCACCCACATCCACAGCAAAGGAGCCACTTGGAGTCTGACTACCTTTCTGCATTACTCTGTTCCCTCTCCTGGCACAGAGGTTTTTGTCCTTTCTCCACCTACACTCTCCCTTTTTTTGAAACAGTCTCAAAAGTCAAGATATTTTAGTTTGGATATAATAGTTTTTTTACACTTTACAATATTTCTTAAAACTGAAATCAGGATGCAACACATTGGAAGACAGACTTTTATTGGGAGAGAAGCAAAAAATTGGAAATAAGAATATTGGCAGGACTGACTTAGAATTACTTTTAATTTTCATACTTCCTATTTATCTCATTCTTCCCTTTAATCTCTAGTTAAATCTGTTAACATGCACTGGGGGCTATTTGTGCAGAAGCTTTTTACTTGAAAATCATGCCTGTCTCAGGGTTTTTACTGCAGGCAAAGATAATAAAATCAAGACACGAAAATGCTGAGAGTGAATCTTTTCCAAGTGGGAGGGAAGCTTACTTCCTGGGTACTTTCTGAAGTGTTTCAATGTACATGACTATTTATGACAATGTAAACAACAAAAAAAGCCAATCTTCCTCATGAAGAATGCAGAATCATCCTTAACTAATTAAACTCCTACTGTGAGCTCATAAATGTCAGGATGCTGAATTGCTGTACGGTAATGGAGACTGATGGTTGTTATTATTTATTCGAGGGGAGTAAAGTAAGGTTTCCGAGATCCACAGCAGCTGCGAGTTGCAAACATTGTGGAAAGCCACCATATTTAATACAAAGCAAGAAGCTAGCAAGTACTGCTAAGCACAGTCAGCGCAATAAGGCTGTGTGAACCCTGCATTCCCAGGGCAGACAGCTGTGAAGATGAGAGGGAGACCCTGTGGGTACAGGAGGACTGCAGCTCCTTCCCATCCCACAGCCACAGTCTGCTTACAGGAAGGTGTCCCTGCACGAGCCCATTGTTGACTGCAGGAACCACCTTGTCTGAAGCCACCTCACTCAGGGAAAAGAACAGGCTTTCCTCCAAACTGTACAGATGAGAAATAAGGCAGGTATACAGGGCAAACATGCATCCATGAACAAAGTTCTGCCTGGAATATGCTAGGATACCGTATGATTTAGCCTCAGTGGTCTACCAGGCCCTAGTCTTCATGTCTATAAGGAGCTAGAAAGCACGATGGAGACAATTAGTTCTTTTACCTTTCTCAGCCACAGGGAAAACACTTGCAATTTCAGCTGGCACCTCTCCTAGCAGGAACACTGCTGGAAGCCAGAATCACCTCATTCCCAGGAAATAAGTACAGGACATCTTAACTCAACCTATTGCAAAATCCCTGAAACACAGGGAATATGCTTGGCACAGGAAGGAGCACGCATTTACAGGAGCCCTGGAGGACTGCACTGGGACCATCATAGTCCCTGTGCCTGAGGAAGAAGGTATGAACAGACACTGCCCTGCCCCAGCACAACCAACCCCATGGCACATTGCCTCCATCGTGCTCACACCTCTGAGGATTGCTGCAAGACTCCAGGTGTTCGGCTGGGGTGGAGACAAGCCAAAGCCCAGCTCCTGCTTTCTCACATGCAGCCAAACAGCACCTGAGTAAAACAGAGGGACATGTGTCTGGTTGAACCAGTACAGCAAGTGCTGTTTGCTGAGCAGGACTGTGCAGCACACCGGTAGCATCCTGGAGGCATCAGAATTGTGATGAGCACGGTGTTTCCAAGGGAGCTTGCTTGGGAGATGGCTGCAGTGTTTCCTTTCCTCCTGCTATGGCCCTGGCTCACATGGGCATAAAATGGTGCTTTTACATTAATTAGCTCTTTTATAATGTCAGATTTAATTATCAGAGCTACAAGAACCCCTATGAAAATGACCATATCTACTGTACTAACTGGAGTGAGTCACAGGTGATTATTTACTAATTCACTTAATTCAGTGGTCCTGTTTACAAACAGCTTTTTGGACAAATTTATTTTACCTCTGCCAGCTCATTGCTTAGACAACCTTGGAGATGGAGCAAGCAGCAGGGGAGGCAGGGCACACTGCTTCTTGCACTGACACTAACAGCTTTTGGAAGTTCAAAATGCTCTTGGAACAACAATGCAAAAGCCCAGAAAAGTCCACAGTGTAAAGAAGCTGTTCATTTAAATCCTTTTGTGGTAGGGGTGCTGTGGGCCCTCAGTGCCAGGCTTCAGGGTACCTCTTCATCCAACACAGCATGACAACTAAAATTTAGCTGATAACAAGCAGATCTTTATAACCCCATTTGTGATGTTGATGCTTTATGAAATGTGTCATTGAGTCATTTTATAAATAGAATCCACTGATTGTGTAACTTTCAAATGAATTATTAAGGTATTCTTTGTAACACTTTGTCATTGCAGAGCAGAGCTGGTGGATAGTCTGCAGAATTGACACAAAAGCAAAACAAAACTCCTAAAAATAACAAAAAGTTATTTAAGTGCAAAACACCTGAAGAACCTCAAACAAAATCTTCTAAAAAATGACAGAAAAATTACATAACTAGAACTTCATTGCTTCCTTAGAAATTCACTGCCAATCTAAAAATGTGAGAACTTAAACAAAGAAATGTATACTTAGAAGTGCTGTAGGTGATCAACGTCATTTCTCCTTCAAGGGAAGATGATTAAAGCTGCATGAAGGATGAAGTATGAAAAATGCATTGGAATGCCTGTTAAAAGAGGCTGTCAGAAAGTGTGGTGTGTCTTGGATTACATTCACCCAAAGACTGTCAAAGGCAAGAACTTTAATGGCATAAAAGCACTGAGAAAAAAAGCAGAAGTTCTGAGCCTTGGGAGCAAAATAGCAGGGTATGTACCAGCAGCAGGCAGGGCTCCAAGGGCTTGGTTACCACTCCAAAACACAACTACGTAAAGAAAACTGTAGCTTAATCTCCCAGTATTCCAGCAAAATGCATTTCAAATCTATATTCACAGGTCTGGTGCTTTTCTCTTGTTGATTATTGCTCATACATGCAAATTCAAGTACATTAGATGAACATGTACCTGGTAGAGCTGTAGCTCCCCACTGGATAAAATGTTTATTGTAAAATCTAGTGAAGAGCACAGTGAAACAGTGCTCCTGTAGCTCAAATATTATGACAGTATTTGAGGAGAAATTAGAAATTTGTGTTTTCTCTGCACTGCTGCTATCGAAGGCCATCAAAAGAAACTCCCACCTGTAGAATAATCATATTCCAGTGCCCCAGCTGGAACTATGAAATAATTCTTTACAGGTTCAAGAGCAGGTGAAAGAAATCTCATCACCTGCAGTGATTAATAGCCTTTTATCCTTGTTTTAAAAGGAAAACAGATGTCTGTTTATTAATATTCAAAACTTTCTTTTAAACTGTCTTTTTTTCCATGTAGTTTGCTTCCAAGAGTCTTGTCTTCTTTTTTAACATGTTCAAAATCTTGTTTTTCTATGGAAACTTATCACACACACACACACACACAAAAAAAAAAAAAAAAAGAAGAAGAAAAGAAAGAAAAAGAGTTTAACGGTATCTCAACAATTTAACTGTGTTCATTTCTCAATGAAAACCACAGTCTCACATTTTTAGAATATTAATTCTGAAGAGGAGGAACCCAAAATAGGGTGTGTGTCTCCTTAGAATATAGCAAACACATGTTAGTGACCAACATTCTATTTTTCCACTAAAGCAAGCTTTAATAACACCGCAAAGGACAACGAAAGACAAGTATTTCATCTTAGAGATGTGTTTTCATTTATCTACAGGAAGAACAGATAGACATTCACCTCCTGATCCTGCAGCTATGCTAGTCTTTTTCCATTACAGCTTCCCAGAGTCCCTGCCAAAAGTAATTGTACAGCCAAAGGTTGGAAAGTTTATCCACTTTTACTTAGGCCACAAAAATTCTAGCCTTCACTATACAACCTGGTAAATAAACCATGTTTCTATCCACTCTTTAACATAGTGTTACAATACCAGTTTCCCAATATACCCTCTCCAGGACTAACAGTGGTAAGGAGGTCAAGCAGGCCACACACCTCTTTATGAACTGGCCATGAATATTGTGTGTCCTAACCTGCCTTATACATACTAATTAAACTGCCACTGGACCACTTGCAATATCTAGAATATTCAGTAAGAATTGGTGGACAGAGTAGCAGAAAGAGTATACCAGATTTCAAGTTCCTTTTATAGTCATAGAGAACGTGCTTTTCCACTTCTTCAGTCAAAATTAAACCAACCTACTTCATTTGCTGCATCGTTTAGCAGTTTTTTGTGGGAAACTCGTGTGTAGATTCTGTCCTGCTTTTCCATCTCACTGATAATGAAAGTACAATGCACCAAAGCCTCTAACAATTGCACAACAGGTAAAAAAAAAATTAAAAATCACTGTCCTCAAGGTTTCTCCTCTACATAGCTGGCAGCTGTTAGACACCCTTACATGGTCATTCCCTTTCCCAACTCCACCACAATAAGCTTTAATCATTTAAACTATTCAATCCAACACATTTTATTAGAATAAGACTAGGGAGTGTTCACATACTCAGCAACAAGGTGGAGATGGAATCTCTTTAACACGTTGAGTTTTCTAAGAAGAATGCTTGTCTACAACCTGAAGTGCTAATCCAAAGTCACACTTGTAAATTTTTTTATCTTTAATGACTAACATCGTGTCTAACCAGAAATTTTTATCATCTCTGTTGACTCAACATTGCAGTTCCTCTTAGCTCTTTTCCCCAAAGTTCCTGTAGCTTTCAGTGTGCCAGCTTTCCTGCCCGCCCCTTGCATTCTGTGAGATAGACAGGCAAGGCCACTGGTGAATTCCTGCAAATTAAGCAGGATGGGAGCTTCATGTTACACTTGTATTAGTGGAAGCATAACAGATCATGTAATTTCATATTTTTTTTCTAGATTTACCTAATTACAACATCTGTCACTGTGGCTGATATTTGAATGTATCAGCCAGAAGCCACTCACAATGAGTGCTGCTTGCAATATTTTCACTCTTTTCCAAGATATTCTCTCTCTATCACCAGGATTTGGGAGATTAAGTGGATTCAAATGGAATTTGTAGGAGTCTGTTATCAGTTAAGGGAGAAAAGAAGTATGCTGATGAGGAATCCAGCCCCAGCACTGTTGACTGTTTTTTATGTGAAGATTCTCAGGCAGGGAGGTTCTCCCTTTGGGAGAATGATCAGCAGTCTTTGATGGGCTAAGGTCTTGAAACCACATGTTCTAGGAGATAAGTTTAGATAACTTTCTCTTCATGTTCTGACATGATTTTGATCATTATTACTATTTTTTTTTTCTAAGGGAAGAGTGTTTTGTTCTAAGTGATCCCTATCCCTCAGTCTTATGGCTTCAAACATACATAAAATCATGCAGAAATTCTTGCAAATGATGCTTCAGAGTATTTGGATTTGTTTCATTTCAGGTTACATTAAAACAGATCAACAAACAATTTTTTTAATGAAAACTGTGTGCCATTAAAAATTTAGTAACCTATATTGTGCTTTCCTGGGGTTCCAGAATATTAACATATTCTGCTCCTGAATATGCTTCTCTCGTTTCACCATGTTGTTTTCAGAGCATCATAGAAACAATTTTGCACTCAGAATTAAATTTAGAAGAAACGAATACTGCTTTTCAATGGAAATCTGCCACTTATTACTATCTGTACTATAATACAAAACTTCCACATATGGTGTGTATCAGTAAATTCATGCTTTGTGAACTAGGTATGTGCTAACAGATAAGTATTGAAGAGCTTGTCTACTGTAAAAAACGGACTTCTGACATTTCAAAGAAAGTGCAGTTTCTTACTTCACATTTGATTTAATCTAGTGTGTTTTATATGACAATTCCATTAAAAGAATAGCAGACAGTGCCTTTACAACCACTGAGTGATAATCAGGGAACAGAACGAAAGGAAAAAAAGCCCTACATGAAATATGTCAGTCATGTCAAAGACACCACTGTGATATGCAAGTCTGTACTGCAATCTGTATAAAACAGTACAAAATTATAGTTAAGATGTCCTTCTCAGTCTGAAATATTTCATTTCAGATCACTGTTCTTTTTCAGGTTCCTATAATGTGCCATGCTAGATTACCACCTTTTCCTGTGCATTACCATTTCTCAAAAATCTTGCAATAATAGTATCTGTTTCTCCTTGTTTACATTTCCTTCATAGATATTCATAGTCCCATGAGTTTTTTTTATTAGGTAGACTACTGTTGATATCAAAAAGGGAACAACACTAAGATATGAAGCAAAGGACCTCAGTAAAAACAACCTTAGCCCCCAGCGCTGACTACTTATGACTTGGGACTGAAATTTGCTTCAGAGCATCCTTCTTAGTGTCACAGCTTGATTTCCGGCTCATCACATTATTAACTCTAAGACGTATGACCTCCTCATAACAATTCTGCCTGCATTGCCTTCCAACAGGGCAGCAAGCTCACTCACTAACAGAGAGCAGTAAAACCTCTCCTGAGTCTTCCAGGAAGTTTCAGGCTCATCCTCAGTTTATCCAGCCAGAGCAGCTGATGTACATCTTCCAAAGTACCAGGAAATTACCTTCATCAGGGGCTATAGCATCATTCCAAAGCCTGCATTGGAATAAAATTGGATTTTGAGACTACTCAGCAACAACATTAACAGATGTTGCAGACAGGTATTTCTCAAACTCTGAGCAACAGGTCTGCTATAAATATTGAGCCAGATCATTTACCACCCTGAAAAATCTGATTTTGATCTTTATTAACACAGTGAAGCAATTCTGCTATTCTCTTCCTTACAGTCTATTTAGCATGGACTTTATGAAAATACAACTAGACTTAGTTGTACTTTCACAGTATCTGGCACGGCATTGTGTTTTCCAAACTAGTAAGGATGTAATATGTTACTGAAAGGTAATTAGTAAATCCGGTGACTCTACAAGAGTACCACACTCTTCTTCCTGTAATAACAAGCTTGAATTCATTTTTGTATTTACTGAGGAGCATTAATGAATACAACTCTTCACAACATTCACGGAAAGGTGGGACAGATCAAGAAAAAGTCCATAAATAGACATCGGTTTATAAATAGTTTCAGCAAAGAGAACAAATTGTCCATTCTCCTGAGAAGTGGGTCAGAATGGCCACTAACCTAAGACCTATGGCTCAGCTCAATGTCCTTGTGTCACGCAGTGTATCTGAAAGGTCAGCCTGTGCTGAGCTGCCAGACTGCTCTTTCTATTTGAGATAGAAGACCAGAGGAAGTTGCAGTCCAGGAACTAACTGGGACCTCTGGATCCCCATGAGCAGCAAGGGGTGAAGACAGAGAGCAGAACAGCTCCAAGAAGCTCCAGAAAGCTCAGAGAATATAATGTCACCTTTGAAAATCTACATAAGCGGAGCATCATTTCAACTCAAGGCAGGCAGAGCTACGAAAGATATCAACACAGATATCTGACCAAACTGTGGATGCATAATTTCATGGGTCTGACACTGTTTGCAGCCTTCCCTTACAGAGGCTCAGAAATGATGCCCGTAAAGCTGCATGTGTTCTAGCACATCAAACAGCGACAGGGCTTGTTTCTACTGTGAAGGCAACTGTGACCTAGACCTGAGCCCATGATCTCTCCCTGCTTAAGTTTGATTCAGACAGAGACTCTGTGTACGTTTATTTTGAAGCATAACTTTATTACTGTGTGTACTTTCATTTTCTTCAATGGAATTACCCAGACAAACTCACTGAGAGATATAAATGTTTTTAGGATGAGGATCTCTTTGTGGCTCACAAACTGATGGTAAATTATGAACATTTAGCTTCTAATACGTGGAAGATGTCATGAACTTTGGTTCTTCTCAGTCCTCCTGCAGCTTGCCTGAGTTTTCAAATCTAACTTTTCTTTGTCAACTTGGGAATGAGTTAAGAGGAATGAGTTAGGAGGAAGAAAGAATTCTTTGCTGAAAAAAAAAGTAAATGGAAAAAAATCATATAAAAAGAAAGAGATAAAGAATATCTAAATAGAGTGTAAGAGGAGAAAAAAATCATCTGGGAGGCTGACTATTCAGTGACTTCAATCCACATTAAATTGTCTGGCAATCAGTTACCCTGCATGAAATTAATGAGGCTGGTAATTCCTTGCTACGTAACAACCTGCCACCACTATTCATTAGTACAGTGCCAGTAGCCTCCCCAGTTACTGTGATCCACTCCACAGTTTACCTGAAATGTAATATCCAAAGTCCAACCCACATAAACCCTGGCAAAAATTATTCAACCATTTTCACTTACACATAAACAAGTTAAAGCTGTGTTTTCTTGCTGCATTCTATTTCTACAGTTCTTGCAGCAGCTCAGTTCTTGCAACAGCTCAGCTTGCTGTGAACATTACTCTAATACTCTACTATCATTGTACTTAGAAATTCCTATCCAGATTGGATCGTTATTGGTAAACAAAAAAAGGGAAGGACGTAAGCAGTCCCTGGATCATAAAGGGTTTACAGCCCAAAGAGATGTGCCAGGCAGAAGTACCACACTCATTAAAAATGAGTACCTAATGCTAAATAGCAAGACAACTTCCCTTGTGCCAATCACAAATAAAATCAAGCCCATTGTCCAGATCTCGCTATACTGCTTAAATCAAAAGCTACAGAAAGAAAAGGCTGTAAGCCAGGACATATTCATGCTCCTCCATCTCTCATAACAGTGCACACCTCAGTGCCAAAGCGTGGGGACAGAGACCCACCCTGGTACAAGACAAAGAATGGAGCCACAGCCACATGCTGAGGATGGGAGAACCAAGACTCCATCCCCAGCAGAAGACTTCCTTGTAGATCTCAGGTTGATCTACAAGATCAGGCAGAGGGGGGAGGAGTTGTAGAAGCCTGCAGAAAGAAGTGCTTGCAGGTGTTCTGTGATACAAAGCTTCCCTTCTCTCATGGTTCAGACACACAGGACTGCAGTGGAGGTGGGTAGGTCATGCCGTGGCTGGAACACTGACAGAGAGGAGGATGGGCAATCAGCAATGAAATGAATTCTCAGTAACAAAACATCAGAGAAAGATTATCTTCAGGAATCACTTGCCAAATAAATTTGAATAGAGAAGAAGTATAATAAATGTGCAGAGGGTTCAACAGAGGGAAGACATTCGTCAAATCTTTCCTCCTTGCTTCTTTGTCTGGTTTTGCTCAGTAAGAGCACTTCTGCACATAGTGTTTGCTAATTATCTTTGGTCAGCAAGATCAATCGTATGTTCTTTGTCTTTTTCTAATACTGGCCCTGCAAATTCTCTTAATCCATGAGTAATATTACTATGATAAATCTTCATTTTCTATTATTAAAACAACTCCCTACTCCCTGAACTATACATTTTAGACTCCGAGGGCTGCTGCTTCCTGTCAAAGGCATAATTTCAGTTCAAAATTTGCAGACCTTGTTGTTTCTACATTTCTTTTTACAACAGAAAGAGAAAAGTGAGTATGCCCATTTGAAAGCTCTCTTCTGAAAAATTAAGGTTATGGAGGTCACTGTTTCTTGTCCTTTTAAACAGATCTTTGTAGCAATTAAAGTGATATATATAGAATAGATATCAGGGAGAAGTTCTTTACTGTGAGAATGGTGAGGTGCCCAGGGAGGTTGTGGATGCCCCCTTTCTGAAGGTGTTGAAGGCCAGGCTGGATGGGTTTGAGGAGCCTGGTCTACTGGGAGGTGTCCCTGCCTACAGCAGGGAGTTGGAACCAGATGATCATAAATGTCCCTTCCAACTCTAACCGTTCTATATATATAAAAATAGAATTACTCTGAACACTTCAATACATGTGCTGTGATACTGTCCTCGGGAGTTAGAATATCAGCTCATGGGTTTTTAAGACATTGAGGCCCTGGAACTTGTCCAGAGAAGGGCAACAAAACTGTGAAAGATCTGGAGCACAAGATCTTTGGGGGAGCGGCTGGGGGAACTGGGATTGTTCAGCCTGGAGAAGAGGAGGATCAGGGGAGACCTTGTCACTTTACAACTGCCATAAAAGAGGCTGTGGTGAGGTCAGTGTCAGCCTCTTGTCTCAGGCAATTAGCAATCAGAGAGAATGGCTTTAAGCTGTGCCAGAAGAGGTTTAGGTTGAACATTGGGAAAAACCTCTGCTCAGAATGAATGATGAGGCACTGGAACAGGCTGCCCAGGGAGGTGGTGAAGTTGCTGTCCTTGGATGTGTTCAGGAACACTGTGGATATGGCACTGAGGGACGTGGTTACTGGGCATGATGGGGATGGGCTGATGGTTGGACTGGATAAACTGATTGGTCTTTCCAACCTTATTAAGTGTACAATTCGTGATTCGTACTAAATTTCATTTTGACTGGTTTATATCTGCCCCAAATACCTCTCAGCAGTTCTGTGTGTGCTTTTTCACTCCTGTGACAAACACACACAGTGACACCGAGCACTGAGAATACCTTCCTTCCTCAGCAGGGATGGTTGTGCTTATGCCTGCACACCCGCTCACAGTGCTCTTAGCTCTTCACTTAGCTCTGTGTATTTTCCAAAAAGGGGACCTACAGCAACCCATGCTCCTTCCCTCTGTGAGTGATGCCAGCAGGGACATCGTTCCCCCCAATCATCAGGGCATGCCCTAAGCCTTCTGGCCCGCTGGGCACAAACAGCACATCCTAAGGGAGACACACCAGGCCACGTTTCCCCAGAGTTGGTCACTCATCAGCTGTGGGATGTTCTGCGTGTGGGTTAAATCAGGAGCAGTGCAGTGCAGTGCCAGTGCTTTTTTCAACACCGTGTTTGTGTTTCCAGGGAATTAAACAAGAAATACCCTTTCCAGCCTCTCGGTTTGTTGCAACCAGTGTGAGTCATGCAGCTAAGCCTGGGCTGGCGTGGCACACACAGATCTCATGAATTTGAAGAGAGCACAGTGTTTACTGCCCTTTCTTTTTAAAATAAATAACAAAATCGAGACACAGATAAATGTTTTCTGAAAGAGGCCTGCAGTGCTCCTGAGTGCACTGTGGTTAAGTGTGTTTTTTGTTCTGGCCAAATGGTTTATTTATTAAAAGGCACTGCATCTACACGGGTCACTCATTTACCAGGGATACTCACTGACCAGTTTATTAGGCCTTTCAGCTCTGCCAATAGATCCTAGCAGGCTCTTCCTGTCCCTGTCCGTAGACATCATTCTAGTCAAATCCTTCCTTTCCATAGGTACTGCCTGGGAGATCTCTGCATGGTTTTGATTTCAGCCAGCTGTTCCAGCAAAGACTGAAGCATGTAGAGCATCTATATTGCATGTAGTGACTTGAAGCAATAAAGGACATGGGTCTTGCAAGAACATGAGTGAAGCAGAAGCCAGCAGAATTCTCCTGCGTTCCCATTCACATCAGCCATGGCTGTCAGTGCTGAACTGCATCCTACCAGCTCTCAAGGATTTTGGCGTCGATGATAAATGTGCTTTGCATCCTTAGGCAGCCTGCACTTTCCCACATTTGGCCCCAGACTACCAGACACATGAATAAAGGTTGCAACAGAGCAGATTTATTTTTTTTTCTTCAAATCTCAGAGAGTGGCAGAGCCACTGGAACACCCCTCCTGAGCGCAAGAGTTACAGGAACAAGTCATTTCTCTTCAGATATACTGGCCTTCAAAAATCATTTTGGTTTTCTGACTCATTCTTTCTTCAGATGGCTTTGATTCAGAGCTAGGGAAATGTGAAATACACCAGCTTCTTTTTCCTGAGCTTAAGATGGAGAGGCCAGTTCCATAAAGATGAGTAATTTTTTTTTCTATGCTACTGATAAATGTTCAGTGGAAGGATCTGACTGAATTCCCAAGAAACTAAAGTAATCAGATTTTCTGTACAAAAAAATCAGGCTGCTATCATGACATTGAAGGGGTTTCAGTAATCAAGTAATAGCTTGCAGCTAAGTATGACCTGATGGGATATGTAATTTGCTCCAGATGAGATTGGGAGCTCTCCCACTGTTTCATTCACGCAATTCCTCTCTGCAGACTTCGGGTCACTGATTCTGTATTCTGATGCAAAACAGCAAGGTAAAGATGCAGTTGTAAAGAGACAGTTGCAGAGGACGTTAATCTTGGTAGCAAGTCTTGCTGATTTTAAGCAATGACTTGCAAGGCAGAACATGCATATTGGATACTTCATGAAGCTTTGTGACAATTTCCAAGTGAAGCAATTCCAGGTGGGATCTGACTCACTCTGTTTGGTGCTGTGGAAATATGTTTTAGATTTGGAGAAGAAGCACAGGCCAGTTTTTAGGAAATGGTGAAAGTCGCCCTCCTGGCATCGCATCAAGACAGACAAGGCTGGCTGTGAAGCTAGGTTGGTTTGAACAAAACATCGTAAAGTAAAAGTTTGCCAGCCACCTTGCTCACACCACCCACTGACAGGGAACAGTACTAATCAGGGTGAACTTGTAAGACAGAGCTGTAAGGTAAGTTCTGCTTAAATGTCCTAGTGCAAACAAAAGTATGCAAGGGCTGTGTAGAGACTATTTCTGAATGCAGTAATCAGAAGCAGAGAAATGTAACTTAGCATCTCTGTAATCTGATGCTTGAATTTAGCTCCAAAGCTTGCATAGATGGTTCAAAGGAACAGAACTTTTTAATCACTCTATGCAGGGTTAAAAACCTTTCTTGCCTCCTACATTACATATTCCCTCATACATGCAAATCCTACTCGGATGAAAAAAAATAAAACCAAAGAAATCATGAAATCTGGTCAACTTCCTAAACATACTTGCAGTATTATCACTCTTGAACTTTGTGAGACATGAAAGTCCGAAAATGCAGGTGTCTATCTCTGGATTAAGAGATCAAAGACACGGCTACTGTGTCTCTTGTCCCAAATATGTCATTAAATTAGGCATCTCCTTGGAAATCAGAGCATGTGAGTCAAATTCTGTCTTTGGAAGCCAGTTTTCTGAGCAAGTTTAAAGTGTACATTATTTATCAGAGCATTTAAAATAGCAGTTGATTAGTCAATAGCTACCCCAGGTTCTGCCTTCTTTGTAAATTAATGAAAATCTTGCACAGTTTCAGTTCTACAAAACAATAAATAACTAACTCTCACTTGTAAAAGCAAAACCAAACCAACAACTTTTACATAGATATGAATTCACCAAAAGATTTGAGGCTGCTCCAGCCTTCCCACTGGCATTGCCTGGAACAGCATGTGCACCCCAAGTCACATTCCATAATGCGATACCCACCCAGCTGTGCAGTCCCGCTCCCTCTTCCCTGTGTGTTCACCTTATTAAAGCTCTGTGTTTTTAAATCGTTTTAATCAATTTGATGCAGGTTATATAAAAGTATCCATATTGTGTCAAGAGAAAGATTTATTTACTTCAATATCTTGTTTTTGGCTGAAAGTGAATGTGTAGTATAAAAAACCCAGTGAGCATATGGTGGCAATTCACCAGATTCCTTTCCAGCCTTCAGGCACTCCATGAGCCAGAAGTGGTGTTCTCATATGTAATCACTCTGCCTGGATTTCTCTTGAACTAAATTGTCTTGTTTCTTCTTGAATTGTGGTAAACAGAAATATCCAGACCATCCTAAGGCAAAAATGTTCCACAGCTCATGTCCATGCTGGAGGAAGAACCACTCCCTTCTTCTACCATATGAATGATTCCTACCCACCCCTTTCATTAGCTCATTATTTCATAGATTTCTGTTGCTTTTTCCTTTTGTTTGAATGCTTGGACAAGAATCTAAACAGACAATCATTTGCTGCACTTTGTCTTTGCAAATTATATCACATACATTTAATATTGCATATGGCAGCTTCCACATGCAGTTTTAGTCTTCTTAAAACACAAAACTGTCATGCAGTACTCAGAAAAGCTAGCACTTGTACTTTTTGCAAGTTCCACAGGTGATCCAAGTTTCTATCTTATAAGAAAACCTCTTACCTCTTGTCAAGTATGTATCAGATTGAAACACATTATCTGGAAGAGTTTCAAGACATGAAAATTTTTGGATCATAAAATACCTCAGCTCTAGATACAATCTGTTATTCTTTCCTTAGATGAAGAAAGACACTTTTCAAAGCAGCCAGGGAAATGTTCTGATCTTAGAGGAGTGCATACAAATGTCACCGATACAACAGTGGATTTATTCCTAGTGAGCTGTCTGCGGCAGTCCGTTATCCATCATTACAATACACTCAAAATGAAGACGTAGCCCAGGATTTTAAATGGGTCTTTGAGCTCCTCCAGTAAAAGCACCCAAACACGACAGGTAATTTCTTACCCAATTATACTACAACGGAGGAGACAGGACACAAATGATTAGACACTGAAATGCTTTTAGACACAATGCAGTTAACATGTCTTTCCAAAAAATGCTTGGCTGACTACAATATTTCAAAGCAGAGCACACAGGCTCTCTTTGATATCCCACAGCTACTCTTGCAGGGCAGCTCAGAAACTGTTCTATTTTAATCCATTCTGATTAATGCCACAAAATGAGTTTTCCTGACACCTGCAATTTTGGTTTGCTGCGGAGCGATTGAAGAGGATGGGCTTTCATCCCAGCACAGCAACTCCCTGACAGCCTCCTACAACAAAGAGTTAACTGTGTTCTTCAGCAAATGAGATGAAACTGTAACTTGTTTTCTTTTAATTAACTCCTCAGCAGATTGCTCCAGGTCCTCCTGGCACCCTTCAGCTCCAGGACAATGCTGTGCTCCCAGCTAGGGCAGGACTAGGGAGCACTCCAGTTTCCCGGGAGCAGCAGTGCTCTGCAGGAGCCAGGTCATGCTTTTCTCACGCTGTCTGAGAAAGCTTTTGGAAAGACTGACTGTGGGCACAAGTCGAAGGTATCTGAGGCCATTCAGACAGACTCAGCATGCTGGTGAGTCAGGATGGCCAGCAAAGATAACATATCAGCAAGCCACACCAGCTCCCTTGCTCATAATGAATTCCTTCCTCTGGGTTTACTTTCCAATGATTACTCTCTAGGTTTCCTTAGTTTGTTATTATTGCCTTAGGGCTTCCAGTTCCTGCTCCTATTTAGTTTTTGTCCCCATGTGGGCTTGGTTGCTCTTTTCCACACACTGTGTTCTTAGACTGTGGGGCAAACCACAAACCTAATGAATGAGCTTTTAGAGTACTAGGCTGCCACACTAGTGTCTTCAGATTTGATTAGTGTTTGGGTGGTCCTGCATGGAGACAGGAGTTGGACTTAATAATCCTTATGTGCCTATCTGCTCAGAGTATTCTATGATTCTATTATAAATAATGTGAAGGAACACTGCAGAGGTGCCAGGACTGCAGCACGGGCTGTTCCTGGGTAGGTGCATACACACAGGGTCACTGTACACATCCAGAGCCTTCTGTACACATTACAGAGATGAATTTAATGCAAAGAGTGAAAAAGCTTCCTAGCAGGGACATACATCAGTCCACATCAAACGCAAATGCAGGAGAGCAGAATGACTTTCAGGTAGGATGTGAAGCTATGTGTTGGATTACGATGTGTGCTTCTAGAAGATATACAAAAGCATGGGAAACATGTTTATGTGGATTTAAATTTGAAGAATACAGAATGAGTCAGTAAAATGTGCCAGTATCATGCTTTGTTGGACCTGATGTTCAGTGCAGTGGAGGGACTGGGTAGCCAGTCTGTTTGAAGGAATGCTCCCAGTCCCCAAGGGAAAAAAACAGGGTTTTGATATTTTTTTCCATTAGTTTAGAGCACTGCAAACTTCTGTCTTTGATGCTGATAAATATGAGAACAAAAGCAGATGCTCCAGTGAAAAAATAATACAGACCTTGTTCAGATAAGAGATTATGCAGCTTATTGTGCATAAGGAAAAGGTATTATGGAGCTCATCTAGGGTAATGAATTTTCCACACAAAATACATAAAACTTGTGCCCGAAGCTTCCTCTGGAAGTGCATTTCTCTTCATGATGGCTAGAAAGAAAACTAGGTGATTAACTATGTGCCTAATTCATTTCTGAGCTCTACATCTTGGTGAAATCCCAGATTTCAAAGCTAGGACAAGAATCAAAGTTAGGATAAAAATGACTTTTTTCAACAGTTCAGCATTTTTTTTTCTGTAAAACAAATGGCTTATATATGCTAATTTATGAGACTGAAATGAGACTAATTAGACCACTAATTAGTTCTACATTGCCAATATTCACTCTAATATACAACACTGGTTGCTATCTTCAGACTGCAGGATTCAAGAGTTGGAGTCAGTTCAACACCTTGAAAGCTGATGGTCTGAACTGTATTTTGGACTCCTTGTATTAGTAGAAGAGGACTTCAGTTTGGGGTAGAATGCTGAATTGCTGCATGTTAAACTTTCTGCTGAATAGCACAGCCAAATGAAAAATGCTGAGGTAAGATGTGTATCTACAGGCAGAAAGTAATACGAAAATTTCAAGCTGGGAGGGATCGACAGAGGTCTCTATTCAAGCTTTGTAGTGAAAGCTGAATTAACTAGCAAATAGTAAGTCCATTTCCTCGGGGTCTTTTCCAGTCAGACTCTGAAAATCTTAAAGAATGAAAATTGCCAAGTCTTTTTCTGCAATCTATTCCATTGCTTCAAAGCTCTCATATAGGACATATCTTTTCTTGTACAACCAGGCAGAATTTACCTTGCCACAACTTTCTGTCATGGCCTTTTGTCCTTTCTTTGCGTTCCTCTAAGAGGTATGGATGTGTCTTCTCCATAGGTAGTGGAGGCAGCAGCTAGAGCCCCTTTACCTTTCTTATCTCCACACTAGGCAAATCTCATTTTTTCCAGTGATCTTTTCAGTGTCATGTGTCCCTGCTCCCTGACCATCTGAGTGGCATTTCTGCAGACTGTCCTCAACTCCTGGACATATCTCTTGTACTGGAGAGTCAAGAAACAGACATCATACTCCATATGTAGCTTTGTGAGTGCTGGATAGAGGGAAATGGTCATATTCTTCAGTTTACTGGCCATGGTTCTTCTTCAGAACTTCAGTATGTATTCAGTCATCGTTGCTGACCCATTGTTGCTGCAGTAGCTGACTCAGTAATGTCAGCTTTATTACTGTAAAGGTATCATGCATGTCCATTTTCATTTCAGTTTTCCAGAATCTTACAGCACCAGCCCTATCCACCTTCCATCTTCATAGCTGAATTGATTTTTCTGTGAAAATTAATAATTCAGAAAGAGTGTCTTAGGCTCCAGAGCGTCATAAAGATTGACAGTGGAGACATCTACGCCGCTAGTGGGTACATCTGTATGCAAATAGTGTCTCACTGCTGTAGTGCGTTTCAGTAAGCCATCAGTTTAAGGCAGATTCAGTCTACCACAATGACAATTCTGTCCTGTATCACCAGTTTTCTGGTCCCTTTTAAGAGGGAATGCAGGCAAACAAGCTTCATCACCCTGCAGTGTCCAGGCCTTAAGCTCTTCCTGATTCTCTGGCTCTTTGATCTCTTTGATTCCCAGAGCACTTGCTTGACTTTTACAAGACTATCAGTGTTACCATCACACAGCCATGAGAATCATTCTCCTTCATCTTTTCAACTCCAACTCAAGATCAGCTTCTGAAGATGGAAGGTTATCTTCAGTAGAATAAACAGAACTCATCTTTCCTTCTGGTGCTTTTTTATATAGCTGAAAGACATAAAAAACTAGAAGCTACAGAATACTTTTGATCTTGAAGTATATAACTGTTGCTCAGTATACCAGACCCAAAAGATGACTTTGTGCTGTATTTCTATCCAGAGCAGAACTTGACAGGTTCCAGTAAACGTCTTCTATAGAAATAGCATGAAATTGGAGAGAAAAAACATCAGAGCCCTGCAAAAGCCACAAAGAACTTGTTGCAGCTGAAATCCTTGGCCCGAGGGTTCACCCATTTGTTATCCAAAACATAGCTTGGTACAGCTAGGCCCTGACCTCAGCTTACTTTTACTGGCAAAAATTACAGGGGGAAAAAAAAAAAGAGTGAGAAGAAAATATTCAGAGATGAAATTTTTGAATAATGGTAATAGCACCTCAAGTATTAGAGAGGAAAAATGCTGAAGCAACAGAGAACCGTGCTAAAAGAAAGCAAAGCACTGGCAGATGGCAACTCAGCAACAACAAATGCCAGTTGATTTCAAGAAGCAACATAGACCAGCCTTTCCCTATTTGACTGATGACTGGCTGGCCAATAAATAATTCCTTGACACTGTTAAACTGCATATATTCTGCCTATGTATTCTGTCCTTTCTGACTTTGTTCTCAGCCAGGATACCTGAGCAGAAATAATCAAGTAAGGAGTGGTCACATGGCCATCTTGGATGGATTGATACTGATATTAAGAAGATGGGTGGTTGGGAGTTTGGGGTTGCCTTTCATTGCTTTCTTCCACAATTCCTTTATGTGCATGGATGTAAGATTTTCTTAAATCTGCCCAGTAGACAAGGAAGAATGGTGGATGCTGCCACCTCTGAAGCCATGAGACCGCACAAGACCAATACCACGATACAAATAATGCAATGCTGCAATCAGAGCTGCATGCCTGAATCAAGGTACCCACTCAAGTATTTGGAGATGTCCCAGTCGTACAGTTACCACCAGCTCATACTAGAGCACTAACACTGCCTTGCTGCCAAGAGCTGAGACAATTTGACTGTGTCTACAGTACAGAGGTCATGGCTAAACAACTGCAAAATATTTTCATAGTTCTATTCAGCATGCAATCTCAAGGACATCTTCCTGCCTCTGACCTTTAATTACAGAAACTTCACAGCACCAGGAGGCAGGACCAGCCAAGCACTTCCCAGAGAGTCTAGCTCGTGCAGTGTTTCTGTTTTGTATATTCTTCACTGTTAGAGGAATCAAAATGGAAGAGGATTTTCCTTTAGTCATGTGACTAACTAGCAAATTGTCACCTTACTTCCACTTTTAACAACAAATTTTAGCATTCTTCAGTATGGCTTAATGTGGAATCAGTTTTCCTCATTTCCCACTGCAGAAAGTTGCAAGTTGCAGCTGTTCTGGGGTTCAAAAAATGCTTGTGGGGGCTGACTGTAGAGTTTTCGTACCAGTTTTTGTTTCTTATGTGCTACAGGCATTGTCTAGATGAAAATTGTGAAGAAAAAAAACGCGTGCATTAAAATATTATTGTCCCAGGGAAACAGAACATTTGGGGGAGTAAAATGGCATGCTTTCAATAGCACCAGACAACAATTTTTAGCAACATATTTAATAACTTCCTGAAAGAAGGTAGGAATGTAACCTGGCATTTTGCTAGGTCAAAGCTAATAATCCTTACTCTTAGTCCAAGTGCTGCAAGATCATTAAAGAGCACAAGTTGCCATTCACTTGATTTTTTCACAGTTCCCTTGTCTTAAATTTATTATTCAATCTGCAGAGAAACAAATTTGCTTCTTCAATATAACCCTTCTAGATGTGCAAAGAAAAAAATCTCCTTGACAAATGCTTTAGCCAGCTCAGTCTTGGTGCCTCCAGCACAGTACTCACTGCTTTATTAATTCTTGTCATAAGCTGCAGTATTTTCAAGACAGACTGCTGGTGTGTTCCCACTTTCAAAATAAGAGGCAGCAGGAGGAGAGCTAGATGCTGATATTGCAGCCTCCCTGCTAGTGATGGGGAAAGCTCCAGCCTTGGGGTTTTCCGCCCCACTGCCTCCTGGTGGGCTTCAGAGACTGGCTTATGTGGCAGAATTTAAACGTGGAGTGAGGGAGCATAGAATAATAAATGACAGCACATTAACAGCTTAGCTAAATGAAACATGGAGCTTTTTAATTTCCAAAACAGCAGCACATACATGCCTAACTGACTACCCTTGAAAATTTAGTCTACCAAAAGTACCTTCCCTCTGCTGATTAAGAACTGAATTTAGAGGATCTGTTTCCCTTTAAACAGCTGTGGGCCAAATGAACAGTCTAGCAATGAGTGACACACTGAGTGCCCAAAACTTCCACCTGACTGGGGCCAGGCTGAGGTGACTTGTCCCCTTAGCAGCCCAAACCCTGAGATGCCAGAGGGCAGCATGCCAGCCCCAGCCACACAACAACGGGACAGCTCCTAACTGTTGCAGCACGATGCCCTAAGAGACGTCCTTTGCACTGCCTGATAGCTACACATGCTGCATGTCACTGAGAGGAAGACAAGCAAATTACTAGAGAAAAGCAGAGAGAAAACAGGCAATGCCCAAAGACAATCAGCTCACATCTTTGTTTAGTAGGTTAACAAGATCACAGACTGCAAAGGCTGGTGAAACAGCAGTATGAGAAAGAATAGTTTCAATTCTTCCAAGTTTCAGTAAACAGATCTCTTGCTTTGAATTCACAATTGCATTGAGACCTTTAAGTTTCACTTTGAGATCAGCATTCAAGGCAAGCCAGAAGCTCAAAATGAATCTCAGCTGGAATCAATGACTTCTTCTGAGCTTCCATAACATATTTGGTATTACTCAACACATATCCTAATTGAGCAATCTTTCCTCTGAGAAGTGAGAATAGCTTTTTTCAGTCTTGTTTTCAAGCAGCATTTCAGACCACACTCTCATTTAATTGTACCAATAAAAGTTTCAGTGGAGAATCTTGGGTAAGTTCAGGTTTATGTCCACCACACAGCATTTCATTCCTTGTACTCAAACTATCAGTAATGAAGGGCAAACAGAAATCTAATGCTACAGAACTGTTTTCAACTATGCATTGTGAATGAATTATATACCTGCTGCTTTAATGCCTTCTTTTCTATAGACTATTTCCCCCTTTGATATTTCATATTTTATTTCTCAGTCTTTGCGATTCATTCTTTGGGTTTATATCTTTATCAGAGGGAAGAGTTTGTCACTTCAGCTTCGTGGAAGTGAAATGTCAGTTGAGTTAATTTTGAGTTGAGTCTTTTTAATAAAATGTCTTTTTTCAATGAAAAAGGATATCCAGCTGCAGGTATTTTGTAAAGGTGCATATCCTTTATGCCAAAGAGCAGCGTAAGTAGATACTTAATTCAGCAAATGAAATAGCCAGCAACATTCTATATTATCCTAGAATATTTTATGTTTATGTCCAACTTTGAAATTGCTTACAGCATTCTCATTTTAAGGTTCTATTCAAGACTTAAATGCACAACTAGGGGCTTTGGGATTGTTAATCAGTCCCATGTAGATAGTAATAAGTCCAGTTTGTCACATCTATCCAGATTCTTAATTTACTACAGACACACCTTGCCTCAGTAGAGCATCCAGCATGTTACTGGTGTGCCCTAGAAGTAAGAGATTCACTTCAAAGTCAGAAATATTTTGCCTGTATTTATGGTAGCATCAGGCAAAAGAGAAAGGAACCAAATAGAAGATAACCCTGCAAAGGCTAAGTTCATTCAAACCCTTTCTGAATAGTCCTTTCAGATATTTTCCAAATCATCCTGCATTTGTACAGGTCTTACCCAGCTTCCATATTCTACAATTGCCTCAAGGATTTGCAGGCCTGATTTAACCAGGACTCTGCAGCCAGCCAGATAATGGAAAATACTGATATATCCGTAATATATCAGTATAAAATAAGGTGAATGCTAAAGTACACAGTTCATGCAGTTGTGGTCTCTGGCACTGAGATTTTTTAAGTCCAGTCTTAAATGCATGCTCAAACTAAATTGAATGGTTCCACAGCAGCTGCCCCACGGTATGCACCATGAGGGCAGACACTTTTTAAATATTTGCACCCCAAATAATTTCTTTATTTTCTTAGTGCTGCAACACAACAAGCAGCGAAGCTGTGTGATAATCACTAAAGCTATTCTGAACACAAAGATCAGAAATGACACTGATCCTTTCCTGTCAACTCCAAGTCTCAGTGGGAACAGAGGTTGTGGAGTCTCCTTCTCTGGAGATATTCAGACACCTACTTGTATGACCTGGTGTAGGGAACCTGCTTTGGCAGGGGCTTGGACTCAATGATCTCTGGAAGCCCCTTCCAACCCCTATGATTCTGTGATTCTGGTTAGAATTAGAAGTGTTTAGAAAATAACTCTTATTTAAAAATTTTTGCCTATATGATTCAAAATTAGTTCCTAATGTTGACATACTGATAATTATTTATGATCAGTGTCTTTTTGTTTATCTCATTAAGTTCTACAGTTAGATTTTGTAGACATATTTGTGTGTATTTTCTGAAATGTTTTCTTGTTCATGGCAATGTTGGCCACTTCAATGAAGTGTGCAGATTTAACTTTGCTAGTTGTACTGATTCATTACAGAAAACTCCTTTAGATCTCTTCTTAGCTGTGTGTCTAATGTAACTACTGATTTGCAGTAAGTAGCACATTTCAATTCCAAGTCCTAGCAATCTGCACATCATATGCATGGCAACATGGATCCTCCTTGGTAGATGGAGTTCTTCCCACTACAGCTTCTTGTTTTGTCACTAAACATCAATTTTCTATTTTCTATTTTCTTAATGAGATTAATTCAGTAAAGTCATGTGAGAAGTAGAAGACAATTTCTCCAGTTACCAAAGAAAAAGATGTTTCCTCTCTCCACCATTGCAAACCCATTGCTTTGGTTTGAGGTGGCAGTAACAGTGTGGTGGTTCACAGAATCTGCTCTGAACCCCTTGTGTTCCAAGAACCTCTGGCAGAATGTCAGAGGAGGGGTGCAGTGATCTCCCAAAGGCCAGGCAAGGGACCCCATCAAGGAACACTGGCACCTGGCCACGTGAAGCGAGCAGCTGTTTGTGTGCCAGCATCAAAGCGTTGCCTCAACAAGGGAAAGAAAGGGCAGTAGGTCTGAATGGCAGGGGGTACTTCCTAGCCCCTGTGAGCAGAGTGCCTGCAATGAAAAGAACTATTATGGGACACTTTCAAGCCAGCATTTATAATGTAACTCCTCTAACTGAGTCATATTCTCCTTTCAAGTACAGAAGAGCATTTTAAAAGCAGCTTTACCCAAAATGCCAAAAATGTGTAGTCTGTGTACTGCTCTGGGTACTGGTTTCTAACGATGCCAGAGGGCATAGGCACGTTCCCTAACTACAGAAGCTGGCACATTTTGTGAGACACTTACACAAAGTGCAACTTCTGCTAAGAATGTCAGGGGAAAGGCCGCGGCCACATCCCACCACGTGCTGCGCTGTGAAATACGCTCTTCACTCCGCAATACTGAACATTACACTAGAAGTTCTGTCTACAGGCAGATACGCTGTGTCTGCACAAATTTGTCCTTCACCTCTCAAACAATATTTGGTCATGTTGACTGAATGGTTCAGCTTAGCAGCACTTCTCTCCAACACCTCATTCACTGGTCTGCCAACTCAGCTACCGGACAGAGGTCTTGGTGGATGACACCAAGCTGTTTGCAGAGGACACCAAGTGGTGTGGAACAGTTAATATGTGCAAGGTTGGAGCAGTGAGCCCAAATGAACTTTATGAGGGTCAAC
Organism: Tympanuchus pallidicinctus; assembly: GCF_026119805.1. NCBI lineage: Eukaryota > Metazoa > Chordata > Aves > Galliformes > Phasianidae > Tympanuchus > Tympanuchus pallidicinctus. Next base: position 16,753,372 of record NW_026294627.1, read on the forward strand.
AAAGCCAACAAAGTACGGGGTCTTCCACTCGAATAGACGCAACTCTCATTATCAGTATAAGCTGGGGGATGAAAGAATGGAGCACAGCTCTGAGGAAAAGGACCTGGGGGTACTGGTAGAAGGGAAGCTGAGCATGAGCCAGCAGTGTGCCCTCATAGCCCAGAAAGACAATCTAATCCTGAGCTGCAAAGAGAGCAGCGTAGCCAGTAGGGCAATAGAGGGTTCCTGCCCCTCTGCTCTGTGCTGGTGAGGCCTCACCTGGAGTACTGCATCCAAATGTGGAGTCCTCAGTACAGGAGAGACATGGAGCTGTTGGAGTGCACCCAGAGGAGGGCCACAAAAAATGACCCAAGAGATGGAACACCTCCCTACGAAGAGGGGCTGAGAGAGCTGGGGCTGTTCAGTCTGGAGAAGATAAGGCTCTGGGGAGACCTGAGAGCAGCCTTTCAATATGCAAAGGGGAGGCTGTATGAAAGAAGGGGACAGATTCTTTAGCAGAGTCTATTGTGATAGGACAAGGGGAAATGGCTTCAAACTAAAAGAGGGGAGGTTTAGACTAGACATAAGGAAGAAGTTTTTTTTACAATAAGGGTGGTAAGATTGCCCAAAGAGGTGATGGATGCCCCATCCCTGAAGACATTCAAACCTGGGCTGAATGGGGCTCTGAGCAACCTGATAGAGCTGTAAGTATCCCTATTCATTGCAGGACAGTTGGAGCAGATAATCTTTAATGGTTGCTTCTAACTCAAACAATTCTATGACCCTATGATTCTCTTCCAAAATCAATGATCCAGAAGGAAGCAATGGATAAGTGCTCAAGGTAGCACAGGCAGGACAGGTCTGTTGTCTAAACCAGGCAGGTTGCTGTGTGCAGTGCCTCCAGTGAACTTCAGCACTTATGCTACCTACTTCGTTCTGTGTAGAGCTTCAGTTTTCTGTGTTTTTTCTTTCAGCACTAAAAAATGCCTCTATTTTATTTCTAGGAAATGCCAAGAGCAGCTAAAACATCTAAATAACGTCCCAAGTGATTTAAAGGACTATTACGCAGAATAGAGATAAATTGCAAATACCAACACATTTCTGTTCAATTGCTGTTACATCTACTGTGTGTAATATCTGAAAAAACAAAATTTAATCAACAGAACAGTGTATGGCTTGTCTTCCCATTGCAGCAAACACATGGCCACTGCCTACCACCAAACAGAAATGCCTGCTTGCTTGCATTCAACACCCCTATATGCGCTCTGCTCACCCATTCTCATCTGCTATCTTCCCCTCTGCCCTCCTGATCATCTGAAGCTTCGCAGCATGGTTGGAAGACTGCTATGGAAAACCAGCAGTTATGGCTGCAGATGTGGTTGAACAGATAAAAAAAAAAAAAAGTTAGTGACAGGAGACAACCAGAGGTTTTTGCTTCTGTTATTTTAGGATAAATATGCGTATATCTTCAAACTTTCAGAAGTCTTCATATACATATATTTTAATTTCAGTTTATTTCAGACTCTCTAATTTTAAAGAGGCAAAAGCAAACCAAATATGTAACTTCTTTAATTTAATATCATCTGATCTGTTGTTTGCCAGTCCATCATGTTTTATTATTATTTTATTAGGGATAATAAAATTTATGGTACAAAGAATTTTTGCCATGAAACCAACAGACTACATTCTTACTATTAAACAAAAGTCCTCAGTCAGTTATTAAACTAAATCTAATCTAGTGTATTAACTAATACGATTGCGTGTCTTGGGGCCCAACTTACAAAGCCCTGGTAATTGTGGCACGATCTGACTACTCAGCTTTGGACAGTTTGATGAATTTAATTCATCAACTCCTAAGGGGACCATAGGAACGAAATGCCTTTCCTTCGTAAACGCCTATCAAGCTGCAAGCACTGCGTAGTAAATGAGACCGCGGTTGCCAAATTCTGTTGAAATTATAAAATCATCACATCTTACTGTGCTTTACAGTAAACATTTAAACCAAAAAATTCCACTTCCACTCTGTAAGATCATACCACCACCAAGTCTATACATGCACACAAGTGCACTCTTCCTCCTTCAGCCTGCTGATGTAAGAGGGACTCCAGTACCACCTCCTGACCATAGAGAGCATAGAAAGAGAGGACATCTGCGCATCCATCCAGGCTGCTCATCCAGCCTCTCTCAGTGCAGCTCTGCACTGCATGAGGTTGCAAAGTGGCACAGCACAATTCAAACCTGGAATGCAAGGAAGAAGGACGTACACAAGCCCAGCTTCATGTCAGATTCATGACATTATCTGCTAACAGCTATCAAAGGCTAGAGGAACAGGGGCCCAGTCATCCCAATGCTCCACAGCACCCAGATCTCCAGGTTATCAAAATAAACCTCTTTAACTGAGAAAGGATTACACAGACTTGACATGATTCCATGTTGCTCTTCAGTTATTCTTGCAGGAATGCTGGCACAAAATGGAAGCTTGTCAACATAAAGATGGATGACAGCAAGAGTAATTGTGGCAGCAGGTCACATCTGAAGCAGCTTCCAGCACATCACAGGAAATTGATTTGGATTAGAGAGAGGACCTGGTACAAGCCTGGAAATTTTGTACTTGTGCTCTTTCCAAAGCGGGTCACAAGCTTCCAACCTCATGGGAGGCAGCTCATACATATAACAAGATGCATACATTTTTAAACAGAACACAACCCATGGAAATATTCTGAGAAATAGAAGCCTCTATACTTCTCCTCGTTTGGAGACTGGCAAGAGGGGAAGGGAAGGGAGAGGAGAGAAGGACCAAAACCAAACCAAAACAAATCTTGTGGCTCATATCTCAAACTTTCTCTAGAAAACAGCGTGGACAAGAAACTTAGAAAATTGATAACCAGTGATATTCTTACCGATAGACAGTTCTTTGGGTGTTGGATCTTTCTCCAAGTACAAATTAATCTACTAGACAACCCAAATATAAGTCCTTCTCATAAATGAAAGAAAAACTTGTTCTCAGGGAACAAAATGAGATTATGTTTAGCCAGTATTTTCAATACCTAATTCAATTGAGCCGCTGAACGCTCATCTGGAAATAGGAAGCAGAGAGCTTCACATGGTCTTATGAGGACAGGAAATCACTGATCGTGGGGAACTTGTTGCAGCTGTTCACCATTGCTGAAGATTAGGGTGAAAGAAGAATAGATAATGCAGACAGTATTGGTTACAACAACAGAATTTGAAAAACTGGCTTTGGATTTACACTGTCACCTCTGCAGGAACTGTTAATATCACTGTATGAAAAAGGCACTTGGATCCCACTGTTGACATCAGTAGAAATCTGCATTTTGGGAATGTTGTCAGAAATCTGATGGAAACTGTAAGGCTTGTGCTACTGCTCTCTTAAGAGATCATATAGAAACAAGAAAAGCATAAACTCTGTAAAGAATTTGAGGGGGCCATTCAACATAAAATAAATACTGTCCTTTAATTGCAGGGAACAAATTCACAAAGGGAATTAGAAACGTCATTCTGTTAATCTGAGCAGAAGTACTTTCAGAGTGCTTTAAAAGTGTACCGGTACTCCTAAAGCCAATTATGCAAATGTATCACTTCCCAAAATCAGCAAAATAAAAGCCCAGAAACAGGCCTGCTGAAAAAGCACCCAAATCTTGACCTTTAGGAACAAAAAACCTCGGCCCCATGTACAGAATGTGAGGCTTCAGCACTAGATTGGCAGAATGTTTGTTCCATTGATCCTCGTTCAGGGTTTTGTGCTGATTCCTGGGCTGAAGCCTTTTGTTCTGGCATGTAGCTTCAGGAAAAGAGAAGGGATACAACAAAGGCATTGAGCTCTTGAAGGGGTCTTTTCATTAGGTTATTCCTGAAAACAAGGAGAAGACAATGATATTTTCTTCCTTCCGTATTCCTATTGTTTCAGTTTGACTTGACTTTATGAACTGTGGCATCAAAGGGAAAATTAAACCTGTGACTAATGCAATTTCTATAAAACACAATCATTCAAATTAATTAGATCCACACTTTTCTTTCACTTTCTTTTTTTTTCTTTCTTCTTCCCCAAAGGCAGCAGGAAGAATGTTGTTATTGTTCTGATGCTTTCTAATTAGTGTCCCAAAAGTGTACTGCTGGGAACAAGATGCTTCAGAAACCTATGACTCATCAGCTCCTCTCTGAAAATCTAAACATGCAAAGAACTTCATGCAGAATTTATTTATGCTGTTAATGTCAGAAACAAATACTTCAGAGGTCCCCAAAACAGTCCAAGGTTCACATCTAGCACTATAACTCATACAGATCTAACTGAGAAACCGAAGGCAAGAGTAGAACTGAGTCACAATGCACATTTCTGGGTATCCCACAGCACCAGCTGTGAGCCACCCGTCTCATTTATGACTTCTTGGGACCTCTAGCGATGTATTCGCTAATTGCAGCACGAGGCTCCGTGAAAGCGCCGTCAGCATCAGCCTGAGAATGAAGGTTTGCACATATGTTTAGCATTTTACATGTAAACAGCGACTTCACCTGATCTAGATTAAGGGCGCTTAGAAACTCAGTGGGAGGGTATTTGATTTGATACTCAGTGAGAGATCACTATCAAACCCTCAATCTGATGGGTTTTCAGCTCCCACACAGTGACCAGGGTCAATCTGATCTGCACATGTGATTTGTGCCTAACCCCACTCTGACAGTTTAATAGGGCTGAGATATGCACATTTGGATTATTATCCTGTTTTAAAGGATCATTTGTAACTTGATTTGAAACGGCTATTTTTATAGTATTGGGGGGGGGGAGAGAAAGGCTTATCTGCTATGTTTGGTTTCCAGCTTCCTCCACATGTTCTGACCTTGTTGAAAAACAAATACAGAAACACCAAAATGCCTAAATAAAATAAAATAAAATGAGTGCTAATTTGTAACACTGGAAACAAAATTCCTGCAGAGTATCTGTTCTCAAAGACTTCCAAAGTGGTTGCTGGGAGAAATTTTCCATAGAACTTACAATTAGCCATAGAACCATAGGCTTGTTAAGGTTGGAAAAGACCTCCAAGAGCACCGAGTCCAACTGTCACCCATCCCCACTAACCATGTCCCTCCGTGCCACATCTCCACGTTTGTTCAATGCCTCCATGGCAGTTTGATGCCATTCCCATCCCAGTGCAGCCAAACCATCCTCACTACCATGATAGTTCAGTGGTCCAGCTCACAAATGTTGAAAAAGATATACCATATATCTTGATTCATTAAGAACAGATGAAATCAGAGCTGCCTCATCTTTATATGTCAGACTGCATTTCTGTGACAGGAGCTGAGTTGTCCCCACTGGTGGGAAGCTCTGATGTCGCAAGTTCATAGAAAGGTGTAGGGACCACTGCAGCTCTCCTGGAACACACCCTAACCCTTGTTAAAGGGAATCTCTGTTCCAGAAGTTCATAAAACAGAATATTAGATTATTCTAAAACAAACGGCAATCAGTAAGCTCTCAGAGTGAATTCACAAAGAAGATGAATATACCTGATAGCAAAACATCTTCTTTCAAGAAGCCAGGTAAGTAGTCCCTTGAGCGTTGCTAATGTTCTCTACACTTTTCTACACAGCTGAACTCTGCTATTTAAGTGCCAGCTAGTTCTCAAAACTATAGAGGAAAAGAAAGCACAGAAGTCTTCCTTATGAGGAAAAAATTCCGGTTCTATTAAAGTCACGAGGAGCTGCTACATGTTATAATATGCAGCTATTATAATATGTAGCTTTGATAACAAGATCTGCTAATATCATGCAGGTTTCAAATCTATTTTTCAAGTACTCTGATTTAAAATGAACTGCAGGAACTCTGCTTTTTCGTGAGTTCACATTCAGGTGTTATTGTACAGACATGAATGTTAATGTACAGACATTGTGATGAAGCTCAGTAATGGAAAAGTTAGATCAAATAACAAAGGGAATTTCTTAAAAACAAAGACATTTAGACCATGGGATAGTTCTTAGGAGAAATATATTTATATTTATATATCTGTCACAAAATCCATTTTAAATTGCTTGCAGATTAATCTCCCACTCCCCACTATAGATAGGATCTTTGTCTCTAGAGTAAATGAATATGGTGGAGGCTTGGATAGCAAGAGTGAAACTTGATGAAGCAGTCTGCCTTTCACAAGAGCTCTCTTTGTGGTGCAGCTGAGCTCTGCTAACAGGAGCACAGGCCCTGAACTTCCAGTCCCAAGTGAAACAAACCCAGGTCACTGGGAACTAAATATATTCAGCTATCACAAAGTCAGGTTAGTAGTTTATTCAGATCAAACCTTAGTTTAGCTTAGGCAATTCCTTTCCCAGCACATCAAAAAATGCAGAAGTCAATGTAGAATATGGGAGAAAGGGACTTCTAAAGGCTTTGTTCACTAAATAACTTCTGTTTAAACTGAACTAGAATTACAGATTTAAAAATCCTTTGGGGCAGAAAATCTTTATATACACGTAGCTTACATCTAACAGCATGGGGTTCCCTTATGAAAATATCTTGTGAATGTTGAATAAATGCAAAATTATTAAAGCAGATCTGCATGCACAGATACGTCAAGAAGCACCATGTGCCATAAGGCCAGCATTTTGCTGTCAGTGTTACTGTGGCTCAGTTTCAGCCCTAAAGCACAAGGGAGGTACCATGGTGTACCCCTCCTACCTGTGCAAGAGTACATGTTCGTGCCATTTTGGTGGGTGTATTTGACTGTAATACAACTGCTACTGTGTGTAGACTGCAAACCAGCTAATGCTGGAAGTAGACCAGGTGATTCACATTTGCTTTTTTCTCTCACATCCAGCAGGTAATTTCACAGCCTTTGTGATGCTCTGGAACACCAGGATCAGGAGCACAAATGGTTCAACCAGGACATCCTAAGAAGAAAAGAGAGACCAAGGGATACATTTCTGATCCCTCAGGGACAATGGTAAGAAGTGTCCTTAAACCAGCTTCATGCAAAGGATTTTACATTGCACTGCAGTTACTCTTAAGCTTAACATGATCTGTGCTTGTCTGACCACACTGTCAGTAAATCAAGGAATGCTGTATTCCCAAAAGTTGTAAGAGAATATACCTGCACATCCATTTCTGTCTTTTGATGAGGCATTATGTTAAGGCACCCTGAAAGAAACCTTCCCTTTTTGCTTGTATAAAAGAATACAGCATCTCCTCTGTTATCTGCCTGCATCTGTGTTCTAGTTTAGAAAACTGATCCAGCTTGTCTTGACACTAAATTAGATCTAAAAAGACTGATTCAAGGCCTGGCAAGCTTCTCCCTGGATTCACAGAGCTTTAGATCAGATGCTACATGTCCAGAGCACTGTACCCTCTCACCAGATGACATACTCTATCCTGTGCCCACCAAGAGCTGTGGAAGTTAATCAGCTGTTGGAAAGTGAACTTCTCAGGTTCAGAATTCAACTTCGTGTCTGGCTTTGGCCATTTTCAAGGAATTAAAATGAGAAAAATTACCTAAGTACTGGGTTTCATTCTGCCAGTCATAGCCACTCAACTTTAAGTCAAAACATACCAGGAGTTGTGGGAGCTTGGATGTGATGAGTTCAGCACACTTCTTGGAACTGGTGCTTTACTATGTAAAGCATATGGACTTGAGAATGGAAAAGCTGACAAGATACTGCAAGAACAAGAACCTGCAGCCACATGGGCATCACACTCATACTGGACATCAGGTAATATTTGGATAACTTGTTTAATTCTTGCTCTGGCTTTTACACTTTTTCTCTTTAGGAACAAAAACAAACAAACAAATAAACAAACAAAAAAACAATAAAACAAACAACACTCAGAAGATGCATCTGGCTAACATAGCTGTCTAGATAAATATCTGTCTTTCTGGTTGCATGAGAAAACAGAGACACCATCTCCAAATTTTTGGAAATCTACATTAATGATGATCAGATGTTGTAGAGTGAAGACTTCTTTGCGTTTGTAGTAACTCCACATGCCTTGTCTCTATATCTGATGAGGAGCCTGTTACATTCTCCAATAATTCCCCTCAGCCAATAACATCTGTGTCATTTTTTAGCTGCAGGAAACATTTGTTTTTTTATTTTTGAGGATGAGCTTTCATATAGCTGGGTAGACTTCACAATATCTGAAATGACTATTTTCTGCTTTGAGCATGAAAGCAAACGAGAAAAGGACTACTGGGAAATCCCAATACAAACACAAGAAAAGGTCAGGCTTTCACAGTACATTTCCATAATTCATTAGAGATTCAATGCACATTGACAGTCTGCAGTAAATTGTCCTGCTGACAGAATTGGAAAGAACAGTGAATGGAACAAATTGAACAGCTCACAGCACAAGGACGGCAATGAGATTGCTAAACGATACAGAATTAATTCCTCAGATGAGCTCTTCTGTCTCGTATCTTCAGCAGAAAGAAGGCAACAATATCCCAAGTGACTCAGGCCATCTTACTTCAGTTATACATGAGGTTATACATGTCTAAATTCTTCTAAATTATGGATTCAATAAGTTATAATTGGCCTCCTCCACTTAAAGCAGGAATTATGTTGAAATGTATGCCGCGCAATTGAGAGGAGGCTGCAGTGGCAGCTTTCAGAAACTGCTGAATACTTCTCTGTACCCTGGCTAAACCAGGCCTTTGTCCCACAGCTTTGATGATTTTACTCTGTTGTTTCTTTATTTCAATCTGGTATCAATGATTCCCTCTTCCCTGCTTTGGATGCTGAACTGGGCAGAACCTCAAAGCCTGGAGATCATTTATTAAACCTACATCTATTCAGACTGGCTAAACATCAGCACAAACACGGACGTTAGTCACCCGTATGACTAATGCTCATTAAAAACATTTTTAAGCTCAGAAACACAGTAGCTCATATTATCCATCAGCTCAAACAACCAGTTATTTAGTTACTGAACTAATGAGCTGTGCATTTCTCACAGAGAGGAATCTTATCCCTCCCCCTGTTTTATGAACCTGGTATTTGACAATATCTAACCTGGGACCTGGGAACACTTGCCACCTCTTGCATCAAGGTTCATTCTCTGGCTGGGTCTCACTTGTTGGAATAAGTCTCTAATATACTCCATACTTTTCCCAGGCCTGCTTCTACTGGAAAAACACAACTATCTGGGCACAGACCAGTGTTCCTCCCTGCAAAGATGATAGAAAGACTAGAACCTTGGGACATGGTAGGTTGCTACCAGGCCCACCATTTGGAAACAGTAGCAACTCTGTCCAGTAAAGGAAGGCTGAGCACACCTAAACTTCATGAGTTTTCCTCCAGCAGTCACACTACCGTTTAGTTTCTTGCACAGAAACTTGGTCCTTATGGATCTGCTTTAAGGAGATTCTCAGCCACTACAGCCAGTCTGCAGCCAGCGATTACTTCAGATCTGCTCTCTGAATAAGGCCAAGAGAATACCGTGAAAATGTTTAATATTTTGACAAAATGAATCAGATTCTATTTCAAGGATTCAGAAACTGAAGGGAATGATGCATGAGTTTCAGGACAGTTAATGTTTCCTGTAATTCAGAGACAAACCCTGGTCTAACTGCCTTTGAGGTAACGGGCACTGGACCCACTGAGTACTGTAGTTCTCTCGAAGTACAGAGATTCATTGTGTTTAGTAGTCATTAGTTAATGGTTACAGTAGTGTACATAATAATATCCTACTGACATAGTTAATCTGAGTTTGTAGAGGGCTAACAATTCTAGCATACAACTGAGCATGTCATTGCTTTCTAACAGATTGATATAGGTCAAAATGGCAGCTATTCAAAGCAGAGGGAGGGTTTGCTAAGGCTGAACCAAAGAAAGTGAAAGAGATTATATTTATATTAGAGATTAGGAATAAATTCTTCACTCAGAGGGCGAAGAGGCACTGACTCAGAAAACTCAGAGAAGTGTAGGTGCCCCATCCACAGAGGTGTTCAAGGCCGGGCTGGATGGGACCCTGGAAAGTTCGATCTGGTGGGAGGCAGCCATGGCAGCTTGGAACTGGATGGCTTTGGGGTTCCTTCCAACCCAAACCGTTCCATGGTTCTACAAAATTGTTAAACCCCATATGGTCATCAATGAAGAAAAGTCTACAGGCTGCACACAGGCAAGTTCCTGACCTCCCAGACCACAGCTTTGGGATTCTGTGTTTGCAGAAGATGAGAGTGCTGTCCTCAGAAGAATGGAGTGGCAGCAACAGTGTTAAATGGTGATGCCACAACTTCTGCTTCAAGACAGAAGTCAAATTTTGACATACAAAGGAAAGAAAATATTTTTATAAGTGGTTGTTTTTGTAACTTTTGGTCTATATAAATCTCCTGGCAATGCATTAGGAACTTAAAGAGGTTTAAATGATGAAAGCCTCTCAGCTTATCTTTCGGATTACCTAGAGTTATAGTGTTTATCCAGACCTTGGTTATACTATTGCCAGAAGGGTGACGAGACAAACAGAGAACAGATAACAAGAAGTCTACCAGACTACATGCTCTGTACCCTGAGCTATCTATATAGCTCACTGTTTGATTCAATTTACATAGTGATTGATAAACTTTAAGTGGAAAACTTTTACTCATTTCAGTTTCCTGATCTAAATGCAGTATTTTCCTTTAGCCAGGCCATGCTGTGCAAATTCCAAGCTTGGAGTAGAGCAAGCTGAGGGTGGGAAAGCCAGTGCAGCCATGCATCCTCCATTCTGTTTGAGCAATGTGGTCCTTAGAAATCCTCCCTCTGGTTTTAGGTTGTTGATTTGATCTTATCTGACTCAGAGCCAGCTAAGACTGCTTTGTCATAGAGGTTCAAGAAGGAATGCTTGAAAGCACCAAAGGAAATAAACAGCATGGTGCCTCCAGAGGTTTGCAAGCCTCTCTGTTACTCCTGTCCCTGAACAGCAGAGCAGTGTGCCTGCTGGAGGCAGCTTCTCTACTACCTCATCTGCAATCACAGGAGACAGCAAGAGGGACACTTTTCCATTTCTGGGTTCATTTAGTAAAATCTGGGGGGGGGGGGGACTCCATAGTATCTTATGTTTCCTAACCCTCTGGGATCAGTAGCAGCAGTGGGGCCGGGGCAGCCTGATCCATCAGTCATGGATTAACTGGCCAGTTTCCTTGTGAAACAGGTGAGTAGCATTAATAGCAGCCAGACGATAAGGCAAAGGATTATTTCCCTCCGGTTGTAAATGAAGACTTTTTAACTTACTTGTCTTTCTCTCAGGGAGGAGGTGTTGCCTCAGGACATTTTTGTCTGAAGAGCATGATGAGCTTCAAAGACACAGCTAAACATTCCCTGCTGCTGAGAACGATTTTGCAAAGACCCAGTGAGATTTGCAAGTCTGAGTAAAATTTGCTGGCCTTATAAGAAACTTTAATGGGATGCAGACAAAGAAATGTTTACACCACATTTTGTGACCACGTTGCAAGCTAAATAATGTCTGTAATCCATTTTCTCAACTGCCCACTCCCAGTATTTGGAGGACCCTGTCCCTGCTGCAGGAGTTGCTCAAGTTCTTCTAAAGCTGTAGCTAAATTATCTTGATTTACTGAATGGCATATTAAGGCAAACAGGGATATATTTCTTAATTCTGCAGGTTGTGATGTAATTCACAAGAGTCTCATCAAAAGTAAAAAATGAAGCTGTCATCAGTCAGAGTTCTTTCAATGCCAAGTTAATGCCATACAGCTCTCATTTCTGCCAAGAATTAGGCTAACTTCAGACAGGGCAGGGGTCTGGACACAGATTTATGCTCATGTTGTATAAACATCACAGCAGGCTGCTCATATTGTAGGAACTCTGTTTCCCATCGATCCCTGGACCATCTCACTCCCATTTCTCACATGCCGCATCATGTCTGAACTGAAGTAGAAAGCACTTTAGGCCAGGGACCACATTTTTTAATGATTTGTAAAGCACCTAGGATGCTTTTAGCTGCACAAAGATAATGAGTATTTTATAAAGAGGAATGAACTATCACTGTAGGAGGTTTCTACACACAGCACTAACTTTGTGACTGCTCCTTCAGCAATAATTGTGGGAAGAGCCCTGGATATTGTTAAATAAGGCATTAAGTGGCTACGTGAGTTGCAGTACCCCCCCACTACCACGATTACCAAGCACTACACATCTGCACTGGAACAGAAACTAAATCTCATGGGTAAAATACATAGCTGCTCTATCATTCCATGATGTATTATTATCAGAGTCAACATCTCACATAAAGCAGATTTGTTCCTTGCAGTCAGAACCCAATGCTTCAGTTCCACAAAACACCTCCTCAGATCTCCCCCATACACTCACTTCTTTGCTTTGTTGTTGTGCCATCATCTTTTACAGTCTCCATAATGCTCAAATTAACACTTCTTCAACAGGGACCTTGAGTTCCCTGGGTTCCTAGACATTCTCTTCTGTGGCTGCATTCAGTTTCTGTGTATTGACTCTTTCCCTATTATTTCTTACCCAGGTTCATTTTGCAAGGCTATCATCTCTGGCCTCTAAAGTCTCACTGAGGCAATAAAGGATGACTAAAGGTAGAACTAATGTCAAATAATAACTGCATAGATCTAAAATTAAAACACACAGGCAGATTATACCTGATCAGGCATAGAGCCTGCCTGTACAAAGTTGACCCACCAGTGCTTTTGAACAGATTTGAACCACCGATGAGTCTGGCAAACCAGAGCTTGGCTTCTGTTGGCCATGCCACTTCTGATGAAGCATTAGGCTCCCTGCTGGCAGATTCACCACAGTGCCAGCCTGTGGTGTTACAATCACCTGCATGTGTCTTCTTCCATTTCCATCTCTGTCAGATATGTGGTTAAGCCCGCCAATGCCCAGGTCTTTCCCAGCACTTTTTCATGCTGAAGAACAGCGACCAAAATCTCCCAAACAGAACCTTGGATTATCCCTGGAACAACCTGATCATCTCCTCTGTCCACAGGTAGCACACTCTAAGATGCAGTGTTGTCCTATTGGGGCAGTTCAGCAGGGCAGAATACGTTCAACACAGTATATATGAACAGAACACAGCTTACTGATTTCAATGGAGCTGAACTGACTAACACCAGCATTCAGTCTGCTAAAGGTGCAAAAAGCATTTCTAATAATTGCAAGACTTAAATCCAAAGTAAAACCTTGAAGTTCTCAGATATGCAGCATGACCATTGAGCAAGGTACAGCTAGTCCATCAGCATTCTGCACTGCTTTCCAGGGCAAACTGCCCTGCACAAGACACAGCACAATACAGTAATTCAATTTGTTCCTTTCTCCTCTCGAAACTTGGAATGAGAAAGATGTTCTGGCTTTGACCAGGATAAGCACTGGAGAAAGAATACATATTCATACCCATAAAAAGCCATTGCCTTGTTTCAAAAGGCATTTCAGAGACCATTTTTCATGTCCAGCAAATAAGCACAGAGCTCATTCTAAAAGTCCAATCAGAGAGCAGAACCAACTCCTCAGGATTCTGATCACCACCTCTTAATAATGGACAAATGAGCATAACAGGAATGCTTTGCAAGAACTGCCTGCAGAACTGACCAGTGTTTGCATGAAGTAAACAAAGAGCTCCCAAATCTCCAGAAAACAGTAATGGCAAAATGTATACAGTAATTTGCCACAAGTTGTTTGCCCAGCTCTAACCAGTGCTGTCCTATAAATGAAGAGATGCTTCCTTCTGGGAATCACGGCACAGTTTAGCAGCTTTCACTTATTCCTGTCTCTCTCTTCCTCTCAGCTTAGTTGTTCTAAGGGAAAAGAAGCTGAGAAGAGTTGTCACAAGCCATAAAATTAGAACGGAGTAAAAGAAAGTGCTAATCAACAGACCACATCAAATATAAAAGAACTAGAACTGGTACGGCTCAGAAGAAAAACAAATAAATGACCAGATACAGCCTCTGGGCAAAGAACCCGTTCTGAACTTTCCGTGTCTTCATTGAAAAGACAAAGGGTCAGCACACACAGCCAGAGCTGACCCGGAGCAGTTTTGATTCTGTCATGCTGTTCTGAATGTTGGTCATTTGCGACATTGCAAATAATGGTCCCTTTTTGTCACTGCAAGAACAATAAGACTGACACCAAAATGCTTTTCATGCCATTCAGTGCAAGTCACTGCAGGGATTTTGTTCTGCTTCATTCTTCTGTTCTGATTGCTGCAATATTTCCCAGGACATCCGAAACATTTGGTTCCATCCTTCTTCTCCCTTGTTCCAAATTGCACAACGATTTTGTTTACAGCTTATTTCTGGAAACAAGTGACTCGAGTGAGGCAGTCGCAGCCAGCCCCAGCCCGGGATCACAGAGAATGGAGATGTTTGCTACCATCTGCTGGTGAAGTACGACTGGGGACCGAGCAATCATACAAACCTGTTTGCTTTTTTGCATTTATTAGCTGGCTCCTTTGATTCATGTTCATTGAGGTGTTTGATATGAAGCTGAGAAAAATGCTGCTTTTGCTATGCAGCAAAGCTGGTCGTGTTGTAGGATAAGCAAGTAACCAGGGAGAGATGGAGGGAGGGATTTCAGCCCTTTATAGATGAGCAAATCTCTGGTAGCAAGAAATCTCAGGAGCTGTGAAGCTCCCAGATATGTAATGAAAGTCAGAAAGCCTCAGTCTGCCATCACAGCTTGAGGTAATGAAGCTCTAGTATTACTGCTAGGAATAATAAGTCATCACCTTGGGGAGTACATGCTTCCGTGGCAGAAGCTCCCAAATAAGGCATCCTAATCCCAAGTGTGGCAGTGTCTGGCTGCTGAGACAAGTATTTGTGGTCATAAGCTACTACTGGTCAGATAATACTGTGAAAAGTGAAGGAAGTTTGTCAATCTCCTTTTTGGCTGCATCCCAAAGTGACAAAAACAAGTGACAAATGCATACAATGGGGTGCCCTGAGAGCGAACAGGCACCTCGTGTGCTAGTGAGCAAAGTTCACTGCAGCTGGTGTAAAAACAGCTGCTGAACACATTGGAGAGATCCTTAAAAAACAGGTAGAAAAATCTTCCAGGAGAGCAGTTGCTGTTTCTGGATACCTGGAAGAGTTTAGCAACTTTGTATTTAACAGAAATGAAGTTCAAGGAATAATGCACTGCTCTAGTAAGCTGTAAACAACATCCAATTTAAAGAATAAAGTGACATGCCTCCTCACAGGTGCTGAACATTCTCAGCTCTATCACCTCCTGACTTCATTAGGATCCAGGCAGCAAAGCAGCTCCTTGGGCTAATTCAAGCTCTTTCTAGATAAAGCCCTAGAGTAATCCATTGCTGCATGTACCACAGTCATGCTGCCCTCCTTCTGCCCTTGCTTCTCTACTGCTGAACAGTGGGACTGAGTGAGCATCACAGACCTGTCTGATCTTGTGCATTTACTGCCTGAATCCTTCTGAATCACATTCGAGTAAAGGTTTGATGAGAGGCTGCTCCCAGGCAGAGGAGCTGCACGTTGCTGCCCACTTCCCACAGCTCTCTCCTCTCCCCAGCCATCAATAGGATTTTTTCTGGTTTTCTTTTCACAGATACTGCTTGTTTTGTAGTACTGGAGCATTGTTCTCACATTCCCAGGAAGGAGCTGGCATCACTGTTTCTTCACAGTCATTTGGATGACAGATCTCTGCCCCAGCATCTGCAGCTGGCAGAGACAGTGAACCACTGTGCAGCATTTGAAAGTTGGCACCGTGCTTGTGCTGGCTTACAAACCAAGCCCATTCATGTATCCGTGTCAGGCAGAGAACAGCATCAATCTGACAAGAGACCCCTGAGACAGGCCAGTTCCCATCAGGTGAACTTCCTGAGCTCAAATAGAAAACCACAGAACTGTATTCCCACCACCACCACCTCCTTGAGTTCAAATGTTACCCAGCAAAAAAAGGACTGTCAGCAGGAAGAGAAAGTCAGTGGGATTCATGCGCAGTCAATTCTCAATGAGTGAGTACACTCTTATCTATAGTTGTTTGTATCTTGTGAATTTGAACTGCACTCATCTAAGCAGAATCGTAGAATCATTAAGGCTGGAAAAGACCTCCGAGGTTGCCCAGTCCATGACTGTCCAACTCTTTAGCTTGCCTGAGCCACACTGAGTGAAGAGGAATTGTCTTGGGCCATGTTGGGTCACTCTTGGGTCACTCTGAAAGCAATGGCTTCTATTTATTTCCATGGATGCTACAAGAGACACAAAGAACGCAGTAACTCTGTTTGGTAGTGCAAATTCTCATACAGAACACTATTTTTCAACATAGTCACCATTAGCCCTGCATTTTTACCAGCAATGAAGAAGAGCCTGCGTGGCACGCTTATCAAAACCTGCACCAGTGGAGGTGCCCTGCCATCACCTACTGAAACACAGCACCCACCACCTCACTGTGCTCACATCCACTGTTTGGTCTCCATAAATGTTCAGCAAGCACTGATGAATGCCAGCGGGTGACATTTTTCCTGCATGCAGAAATTCAGTGACACACCTTTGCTTCACATATGCGCTTCCATGTCAGATGCCATTCTGTCAGACCACCCCTCTGCTGCTCACAACAACAAAATGTGATGAGGTGTTGGTGGGAAGGTTCCACCTCTTCTGCCTTACCACCAACATCCACCTCTAACACTGTGGGCTATCATCATAAAATAGGAGGCATTACTTTTAGAGCCCTTGTAAAATATATAATATATTTAACAAATATAAGTAACAAGACATTTGAACTTCTAATATTTTTATTAAAACATTAAAAAAGAGAGTAACAAATCCATAAAACTACTTAATATGTGACTTTGTTTTTGTGAAACTAAGGCATCAGTTGGGTTTGATGTCAGTGGTTGCAATTCTTAGTTAGTTCTCAAGGTGTTCTTCAGAGACTTTTGACAATAATTGTTCACAATTTTGTGTACTGCCAAAAAGCAATGATATAAACAAGGAGCGACTGTGAAGCAAGGAGTACTTTTCTCTGGTAAGAGAGGGTTTATGAAAGTCTGCTGTGTGGTTGGTACTGAGCAATGGATGTGCTCAGCGGGGCACAGCCACCACCCTGATGGCCCAGCAGCAGGGGGTGGCCGTGTTGAGAGCTGTGCTGGACAGCATGCAGCATGCAGGCTGTGGGTCCAACAACCCTGATCTAGTCCAACCATCCACATATCAGCAATATCACTCACTGAACCATGACATTCAGTACTACATCTGTACATTTCTTAAACATCTTCAGGGACAGTGTCTCCACTACTGCCCTGGGCTGCCTGTGCCAGTGCATTACCACTCTTTTGGAGAATATTTTCCTAATATCCAACCTGATCCTCCTGTGGTGCAACTTGAGAACATTCCTTCTCATTCTATTGCTGTTACCCAGGAGAAGAGGCTGATCTACACCTCATCACAACCTCTTTTTAGGGAGTTGTAGAATGTTTCTGTCCTCTAGTTAGGAAATAAACGATAGGTGTTTGTTGGTGTACCAGTAGCTGCATGTTATCCCCTTTAAAATCAATATGTGCAACACAAAGAGGTGTAACTCTAGACTCCCCTACCTTTAGCTGAAAATGAAAACATAACAGCGATTTGCATGAGTGATATCTGGAAAGCCCTTTGGAGAGGAACTCTGGCTGAGCTGACAGCAGCCCCAGCCTGATCTGTGCAGTGCAGGCACATCATCGCACAGCACTCAGCTCCTGCTCCTACCTGCTCCACACCCGCTGACAGCTTGAGAAGCGTCAGCAGCCAGTTCTCTGAGGAGGAGGCAAACAAGCAGAGCTGTGAGAAAGAGCAGCCCCATCCCCTCCTCAAGGCTTCAGAACAAAGATCCTTGTGGTTTATAATCAAGATGCTTCACTCTTTGGTGTTCCAGGCCTGGTGCCTACTTGAAAAGGCGCGTTCAGTCCTGAGCCCTTCACACTTGTCAGCAGCCTTTCAGCTGTCACCTCCCTCAGCCTTCCTGTACTCATGCCCTCCCCCCACTTCTAATTAAACCAGTTTTTACAAAACAATATTTTGACAGAAGCAATGAGCTTCATGCCCTGCAGACCGTGAAATGGCTGCAACAGGAGCCCTGCCTTTCTTCCACGGTTTCTGAAATATCATATGAATGAATATTATACCTATAATTAGAGCAGGCATTGGCCTGAATAGTTTTCACCAGTATTTCTAATTAGAAATTAATTTCTGATAGAAATAAAAGCTGCATAGCAGAAGGATAATGATTTGGGACAAAGCTTGCACCACTCCTCCTGGCCTCAGGAGGTCTGCAGCACAAGCCCACACCTTGCTGGCCTCACTGCACGACACAAGGCTTGCCTGCTTGCCGTGTTATGGTACATGCAGAGGCAGAACATTTCACACTATCTGCAGGCTGGGCCACTACTTTTGAGAGAAAAGGGCTTAGTAGTTTGAAGGCAGATGCTTCTGTCTTCCCTACTCCAGCAGTGATGTGACCTCTTCCAGCTTTGAAGGATTTCGATTAACGCACAGTGCTGTTCTGGCTGATATTAGGACATAAGCAAGACAGAGTTGTGGGGAAACCATATTTTTCATCAGCTTCCTACTATGAAAATAGAAGGCTTGAGTGCCTGAAACCGTGTTGCATTTTTCCAGCTGTAAGGACTGATCAATAAAACGTTACCTCTCTCCACAAAGCCTTTCTTAAATTAAGTTAGAAATTTATTTTTTGCTTGTCAGCTTTACTGGCTTGACATCTCATTTGCTTTTCTGTTCCCACTTTTCCACATACTTAGTTCATCAGTAAGCATAACACATTTCAGGAAGATCTACTGCACCATAACTTCTTTTAACTTCTTTTAACTTTAAGTGTTGGTTGCACATCACCAACACTGTCAAATAATATGAGCTGCGTAAATAACAGAACAACTGGAGAACTGGAAAAGTGCAGCCAGGTGCACTCTTCAGTACTTGCTCATTTGTTCCAGAGGGGTTTACTACGATGCGCTTACGTCTAGTGGCCCCCATAACAGAACGATGAGGAAAATGACCAACAGAATGCAGCACTGAATTGGGCTACAGCCACATCCATGTCTGCAGAGTACCAAAAGCCCACAAGCCAGGAGTAGGAAGGAGCACCACAGCACAGAATGATCCCGGCCCATTTCCCATTGCAGTCCCCTCTTCTATATGCTTTGCAGTCTAAAGGCATGGAGTTGTAAGTCCTCACAGTTCTGATGTGAAAGCAGAGAAATCTCCAATACACCATTAGCAAGTGTAAGGCCATTGTATTTTTTGTTGAAATGACCCTACTTTTACCATTTAGTGAATACTCAGTTTGGAAAGATCAGATTTCCCACACAGAAAGAAAGCTTCCTATAACATTCCTCTCATGTGAATTTTATTCCAAAGTCACTTTGCCCCAGCAGATGATTATTGTTTAAGGTATTAAGCTACAAATAGTACAGATCTTGTCTGGGGCTACACAGTGGCAGGCACCTTAAAGAGCTTCCAATAACAGCTTCTGAGCTGTGTCTGTTTCACAGGCCAAGAGAAAAGACAGGTCAAAGTCTGAGAAGAGGATACAGTAGAGGTATATGACAACTACCTATGCAGTGTAATGAATCATGCAGAGCTGAAGCAAGAGCAGTTACCCTGCTCTCTCACAGCATCTGGTTTCTCCTAATTGGCTCACAACTTAAATGCCTAATAACAGATAGAGGTAACCTTCCTACAGTCACTGCTCTGTAAATAATTGAATCTAAAATGAAGTTTTTAAAGTAATACTTCACAGGATAGCAAGTGGGTTCATTTTCCAACTGCATTATCATGAAAGCACACACTCACTGACAGAGAAAGGAAAGGCAATGCAGTCTGTCCCAGCTCATCCTGACAATGCTGGGCTTCTCGAGATAGGAATACTTGTCTCAAAGAAATGAAGATCTGACCCGAATCTCTCTGAATGAACAGCTGACATGCAAAGCAGCTCTGGCTTCTGCCAAATTTTATCACAACCACACGCCAGGTAATTTCTGTCTCTAGAGTTGTTGGGCTTTTTTGCTTCAAATCCTTTATTGTAGGGATGCAAATTTTTCGAATTTATCATATCTTGGTACAGCTCACGTATCTATTTAACCCTTGTTATCTAGGAATCTTGAAAGTTTTCTGCAAACACTGTTCTTTCCTTTAGAAATGAGTACGTTTGTGTGTTTATACACCTCTCTGCATTTGCTGTCACTACAACTACAGTAGCATTGCCAGGCTGAAAGTAGGAAAGTGTTTATGTGTTTGGATATTTTAAAAGTCATGTGACAGAAGCTTTAAAAGGCAACTAATAATCTGTTCTCTAGGCTCAGATCCATTTAGTCCAGCTAGTTCCAACCAGTCTTGTATACGCCATTTTGCAGTGCAGTTCCTTTAAAATGTTATCACTCCCCTTAAAATTTTGTCAACATGGCTCACAGCTTAAACTGTCATTCCCTTTGCTGCCAGCATGGCTGTGCGATGCATATCTGAACTTACCTTCCATGTGACGGAGGGGCAGGCTGCCAAGGTGAAGGTAACTTTCTCTGTCACTACATTGAAGGTGACACGAAACATGGTTTGTATTCCAGCGACCTCAGATCCAGGGCAGAAATCCTCGGTGACGGTCACACTGCTCACTTGTGTACATGCTGCCGGGCTCCTGTCACGCTGCGCTATACATGAGGCAAACCCATAACGTTATGATCGAAGCTGAAGCCTGAAACAGCTGTAAGGGTCCAGCTTTTCCCAGCAGCCTCACTCCTGTGTGTCAGGACTAATCAGATTAGCTGGTTTTACTTGTCTGAGTTGGGACTAACAGGTTAGCACAACAGTTTGGGTGGGGGAAGGGAGCAGCAAATAAATCAAATTAGGGCATTTACTAAGCAGCTGAGATTTCCTTCCTGCTCGCCTTTGTCTCTTTACAAGACTCACACAGAGCCAGGACAATGCACTACAAAAATGGAGCTTTGTTTTAGAACAGCTCTTTGTCTAGGGGAATTTCTCTAATTTTGCCTTGATGTGATTTGTTTTTGGTTGCCAGGGATCACCAACAGGAGAGCTCTCCCCAAGTGGCCTGGATGTCGTGCAGATAAACAAACCCCATGCAGAAAAGATGAACATTGTGCTTTTTTCATCCCACGCTACCACCAAGGCAATGCACTGGCTGTGCCAAGGGATTGGTCACATGGGCTTCTCTGCACAGAGCTGGGTAATGGGGGTCACAGATAGCCACATTTGGAAACTAGGGACAGGACAGGACAACAAGCAAGTCATGAACCCCAACCCACTTCAACCTCGGAGGCAGATTTATCCTTGGGTGAAGGAAAATGAAGAAGACGAAAGAAGGACAGCAAATCAAGTAGTGTAGGAGCCCCTTTCCTGCCATTACTAGTGGCTGACTGAACGCATGAGCTCTGTGTTACCTGGTGTGAGAGACACTGTGAGAGGAAGATGCCTCCCTGATGAACACAGGAGGTGCAGTCAGCACTGCCTGATATCATCACAAAACACTACTAGCATGCAAAGACAGAGTTAGTTTGGAAAACACCTCTCATATGTATTTAACCTTCCAAAAATTAGGTTGATAGTTCAAGCTAATTTCCTTCTCTGCCAGTGGAAGAAGATGGGTAGGATCAACTGCCCTCAATAATTACCTCTTTCTCACCACCTACTAAAGAAAAGCAACCCACATGTTGGCATTTCAGAAAAATGACATAAGATTAATACATTCCTTCAAAATTTCCATGGTTGGTCCAATGGTTCAAAGGTGTGGTTTCTTTCCCCAGTTTGCTCAGTGGGACTGCTCTGATACCCCAGACAGTTGTTAGTTACTGAATGAGGAGGCTATCAAAATGTCTTGAGTTCTGCTAACTAGTAATGATTCTACAAGTGACAACTCATGATGTTGGAAAGAGGTCATTCTGAGAACCTCTTCTTCTTACCAATGAATTCCCACATTCATACAACGGTCATACCAACACTGGACAGATTAGACTTGCCACAACTCACCAAGGGGAGTGGTACATTGACAATTCAACCCTGTAAGAATTCACTTATCCTAGTAATCCAATTCTTGTGGCCTCAAAGAAGCCATGGAACAAGTTAAAGCTAAGGAATTGCACCAGACCTTTTGATGACAGCATGTGGACAGCTTGCTGTACTTTAATGCCTGCACTAGCAGAACTGAAGCCTGTGGTCGTTAAAGGCGACACAAGCCATGACACAAAATCATTATTCAAAATCTTAATATATATATAATATATATAACCTCATAGCTCAACTCCCAGTACCAGAAAACCTTCCAAGAAGGCCAACCAAGCAGCCAAGTGCCAATTACCTTCAATATGAATAAGATGTGATAGGAGAATTTTGTAGGAAGCCCATTCTGAACACTGCCATGCAGACCTGATGCCCACCTTTAAATTACCCCATCCCTGGAGGCCAGTTAGGATGGGGCCCTGGGCAGCCTGATGTAGAGGGTGGCAACCTTGCCCACAGCATGAGGGTTTGAAGTGGATGGGCTTTAACGCCCCTTCCAACCCAAACCATTCTATGAGTGTACAACAGCAGAATGATATGTCCTGTCACATAAGCCATGATTGACTAGACAGACCGAAGTCATCTGTTTGCTGGGATTATGTGTTAGGTGGGCTTCTTGTTTCCATAAAGAGAAAATAAAATTCAGATCCTGGCAAATAATGTACTGATTGTAATAAATTTGTACATTTCTGAAGGGACTCATGCACAGTGAAATGTGCTTTCCCCTCTGCAACTGACTTGCTTTTCCTCTGGTCTGCTCTCATTTACTCATCTAATTAGATTTTTTTTAGCACTATTCAATCACCAGGGGATGAAGTCGAGGCAAAATAAATTGAAGTATTTTCTTGCTTTAGTTTTATAACCAATATGATTTAAGTGCAGGTTTACTGAGATTCTGAAGGAGAAAGTTTCCTTTATGAGAAAAGATTCATTTCCAAGACAGTTGTAAACTAAAGTTGTTTCCCTGTAAACTATCTTCCAGTGGCCAGCAATGCTGCTGTTCCTGTCAGAAAATGTTGGCACAGGCAGTCAGGCTCGGGTCTCGATCCCTTGGTAATTTGTGCCACACTGATAGAGAGAATGAAATACAAAAGGATGAAAACCACCAAGCTAGATGCTCAGCCAGCACAGTACACATTTCTCTCTTCTCCCCATTATCCTTCACTATGATACCCTGCTTCTTTGTTTCTTCCTACTTTATGATTGATACCCAAGATTCATGTCTTGTTACTATTTGTACTGTAAACTCCTCAGGGCAACATTTTATTTATTCTTCATATTGCCCCAAACTAATGCCTGAGCACTAGCAGGGCCTCTGGAGCACTGCTGCACTGTCAATCAAGCTCAGCATATTAAAAGAAGCCTATGCTGAGATCATCCATCCTTATCTACTGCCTTAAAATATTTAGAGAAGTTACTCCTCAGATATATTTTCTTCTCCTGTTAATCCAAAGACATGCATAATACTTTTATTTAAAACTTATACTTTTAATATGCTGACTACATTGACTTAACAAATTACATAGGACATCACAGCTGGGAGCTTACTGACAAGTACTACTTTATGGCATACTTAGAAATACCCACTGCGGATCATTACTTCACTTTCCTTTCCCTCCAATACATATATGCCAGCATGCATCCTGTTTTTCCATGACACCCCACACTTTTCTTCCTTCTCAAAGAAGCAACAAGATCCAGAAGCATATTTCAGAGTGGCAACAACTGTAGACACAGATTCTGAGATCCATCCAAAAAGGCAGATTACCTGTCAGCTCTAGCAAACAAGAAAGATTAACTGAGACAGCAATATGTTGTGCTCCTCCCATAGACAGCATTTCATGCTGTGAAATATGTGTGGTATTGCATCTTGATAGTATCCTAAAGGCAGCGGTGCCACTCTCCTCTGGATACAATTCCCTCTGTACTCAGTACTGTGTTCAGTTTTGGGCCCCTCACTACAGGAAAGACATTGAAGCCCTGGAGCATGTTCAGAGAAAGGCAACGAAGTTGTGAGGTGTCTGGAGCACAAGTCTGATGAGGAGCAGCTGTAAGCTGGGATTGTTCAGTCTGGAGAAGAGGTTCAGGGGAGACCTTATTGCTCCCTACAACTGCCTGAAGGGAGGGTGCGGTGAGGTGGGGGCGGCCTCTTCTCCCATGTAACAGCAATAGGACAAGAGGGAATGGCCTCAAGTTGTGCTAGGGGAGGTTCATGTTGGATATTAGGAAAAATTTCTTCACTGAAATAATGGTGAGGCAGTGGCACAGGCTGCCCAGGGAGGTGGTGGAATCACCGTCCCAGAAGGTGTCCAAGAAACATGGAGATTTGGCACTGACGGAAGTGGTTACTGGGCACGGAGGAGATGGCTGATAATTGGACTAGATGTTCTTATTCTGTTCCAACCTTAATGACTCTATGATTCTATGACAATAGCACAGAAGCTAGCCCTAAGTCTGATTCAACACATATACTTACACAGAATGCACTAGCTGCAAACCACCACTGCAGATTTTCAGGCTGCTGCCAGATGAAAAGTATAAATGGAAGACAGGCAGAAGCAACCAAATCTGCCCTCCACTGGCATAACATTTTCTGGTCAAAATTAGAGAGCAAAACTCATAGAACGAAGGACATTTATGAATGCCAATATCTCAATTTATGAATCTATCATAAGATGCCTGTTAGGGGCTAACAGCAAATAATCGCATGTTTCATATCACCTCAGAAAGCACATGATGGTTGGGGCATTCTAATTAGCTATCAGCTTTGATAAGTAGAATTTCTGGTTTCATTTGCTCTTGTAGTTACTGCTATTAACTCTCTCATACGTTTTGCAGATCTCTTATCCTAACATCTTCCAGATGGCCAAATGGAAAATGGCAGCTTCCACACTTCCTGTGCTTTGAAAATACGTGGTTAAGCCTTCCCATCTCTTCCTATTCAGCTAGTATTCATAAGTGTATGTTTAAGGAGTGATGCCTGAAATGTCTCCCCAAAGCATCTGAAATCCTGTAAAGTCAGTTTTGATTACTACAAGACTGAAAATTAGAAAATGATGCAGACTCTAAGTAAGAACTTCCTCTGTGGCTCAGAGTAAGTCTTTGCAGGGAAGGCTGCATGCCGTCCCCATTATCCTACTGCTTGCACTGCTGTACAAAGAATTCCTGCTTCAAAAGAAAGGCTTTCTGAATTCAATAGCTCCTTCTGGTGGTCTGAAAGAACAGGCTTGATTGTAGTCAGCCCGAGGCACTGCAGCATTGATGCACAATTCATTCAGTAATCACACATAACAGCAACAGCTAGAAGTTATGGCATCAATTAAAAAACAAAACAAAAAACAACAAAAAAACCCATAAAAGTTAAGATTCAGTAAAATGCCACACCAGCTATATTTTACATTCTTCTTATACAGGAGACAAGGCTTCCAGGAAATCCTTCTTTCATCTCATTTCACCACAATATTTCTGTGCATTTCCTTTCCTAGTGTGAACAAGAAAGTGTGAAGAGAGGTGATGGGATGAAAAGTGGTCAGAGTCAGGAATTCTGAGCTGCTGGTCCAACAAATTGAAGAGAAGTCCTCAGTGAAGTACTGAGCATGGTCCATCTCAGATCAACTGGTTCTGATTTTGAGGAGCTGATCAAGATCCAAGAGAAGAATTTAATTCAAACCTTGATGAAGACAGAGAGACTTCCTCTATTAATGTGAATATGGTCTTGGTCAGGCTCAAAGACACCACCTTCAAGGAGGAAGAACATAATCTCTGAGAAAGAGATGCTAAAAAGCTTTTGTTTTCTGGTTTTTACCCTTAGATTGCCCAGTTAAGACAGATACTATTCTCTTCTTGGGCTAATCTCTTAAAATTGACAAGCACATCACACTTAAAAGCTATGCATTCTGTCCAATCCATTCTTACTACCATGACAGTCCTCAACTACTCAAACAAAACATTTTGGGAATTACAAGCAATAGTCCCTCAACTTGTTTCTAAATGACACATTGTTTTTAGTGAACAGAATTTGCTGCCAAGGTTCTACAAATGTACTTCCTATTTGATGTTCCTTTCACGACTCATTTGTGAGACATCATAGTACTCCAGAGAAAACCTTTCCAATCACACCACCAGCCAGGAAGTAGGATAATTCTGCTCAGTCAGATCCGTGATACCTGAGATTCTGCTTCAGTGAAGCACTGAAGAGACCTTCAAGTTAAATCAAGACAAATATTATTTTAAAACAGATAGGAATCATTGTCTGCTCACACTTTCTCCAAACATCATGCTTGGAGAAAACCAAGGTTTTAAAAAGCTAATGAATAACACAGATGTTTAAATGAACTGTGAAAGCAACAACACATATCTTTCTAAATACAGCTTCTCCTAAAATATTTGCAATCTAGATTTTGTTGAAAGTCAATGCAGAATAAATTAAAATGAAAACAGTCAATGTTTTTATGCAAAGAACAAATACTTGGGAGAAAAGCATAACAAAAAAAAACAGCACTAGGGGCAGAAACAAAAAACAAAACAAAACAAAAAAAGGCAAAACACGAAATCAGAATCTAAACAACAATTTAATTTTCCTGATATACGCATATTTCCTGTCAATGGCCCTGACAGATGTCAGTGTGGATTTTAGGGTCTGGCCTAGCTGGTACCGTAACTGAGTTACCAAAGAGAACTTAATCCTACTGGTAAAGAAAATGATTTTTTTAACACTTGATGTTAATCTTTGATCTGAATGCTCAGAGTACTGCAGAAAAAATCAGTTTGAAGTTGACTGCTGATGCTTTCTGCCAACTGGTTCCTATTCCTTCTAGATGTAAATTCAGAGTTAACAATTATTAACTGTGTGTCCAAAGGGTGCTCTATATTACATACAAATTAAGTGGGAATGATATGGAATGGGAGGAGCTTACAAGAAATAGAGAACGCACCCTGGGAGAGCAGTGAGTGATTCTGTGCTGGGGTGGACA
This sequence comes from Tympanuchus pallidicinctus, assembly GCF_026119805.1. Taxonomy (NCBI): domain Eukaryota; kingdom Metazoa; phylum Chordata; class Aves; order Galliformes; family Phasianidae; genus Tympanuchus; species Tympanuchus pallidicinctus. The sequence continues at coordinate 16,780,295 of NW_026294627.1, forward strand.
TGCTCCCTTCCCAAACAGCACGTGTGAGGCTTGTCTCTCTGGAGCCCTGGAAGAACACATTCGGAAGGAAGTTTTGAAGAAAGAAGCTTGCAGTCAGAGTGCCTTGTGCTAGTCAGTAGTGACTTCTGTGGGCAAAGAGGAACTGTTTGACTCTTAAAAGCAGGAGACTTAGAGAAAGGAAAAAACATGCCAGGTTCCCATGCAAATACCAGCAGGCTTAGTTGTGGGATGAGCATGTCAGTCTACATTCTGTGTGTACTGTGTATGTTTTCAAATGGCTGTTATCCAGCTATTAATTACAGTGTGCATGAGAACTGCGTATGAAGCCCGTTCCATTCCATTAGAGACCATACTTCTGCAGAGAAAGCAAAACCTCTGTCTCCAGCAGCCTTTGATGAATACCAACATAAAACCAAAGAGAACCAGAAGAGTGTGTCCTTAGCTCTCAGTAATCATAAGAAACAACCACAGAAGTTTGAACTGAAGGTCCAACCAGCTCTGGGCCTCCTAGAGCAGTCACTGCTGGGGACTTAGGAAGAAGCAAGGATCAGAGTGAGTATACCATGGCTTTCTGACAGATCACTTCAGCTTTCAGCAATCTTTGTTTAGGGACTTCCAAAGTCATTTTATCTTAGGTAACATTCGATCAACTTTCTTCCCCTGTTTTCTCTCTAAAGCCATTAACATTTTTTGCTGCTATGAGGTCCAAGTGATAACCAGTTCTATAAATGAATTATGAGACTGCAGAATCCTAGATAGTATCATAGAATCACTTAGGTTGAAGAAGACCTTAAAGATCATCAAGTCCGACCACAACCCAACCATAGTACCCTAACTCTAATAACCCTCCACTAAATCAGGGGGAAATTCTTTACAGAGAGAGTGGTGAGGTGCTGGAACAGGCTGCCCAGAGAGGTTGTGGATGCCCCGTTCCTGTAAGCGTTCAAGGCCAGATTGGATGGGGCCCTGAGCAGTCTGGTCTAGAATTAAATGTGGAGGTTGGTGGCCCTGCATGTGGCAGGGGAGTTGGAGATCCGTGATGCTTGAGATCCCTTCCAACCCTAGCCATTCTGTGATTCTGTGATTCACTCTGTGAAATCATGCCCCTGAGCACCACATCCAAATGGTTTTTAAACAAATCCAGGGATGGTGACTCAACCACCTCCCTGGGGAGCTTATTCCAGTGCTTAACAACCCTTTCTGTAAATAAGTGTTTCCTGATATCTAACCTAAACCTCCCCTAGTGCAGCTTGAGGCCATGTCACCTCATCCTGCCACCTGTCACCAGTGAGAAGAAACCAGCCCCACTCCCGTTGTAAGCACCTTTCAGATATTGGAAGAGAGCAATAAGGTCTCCTTCAACTTCCTCTTCTCCAGGCAGAGCAGTCCCAGTTCCTTCAGTCTCTCCTAGTAGGGCATATTCTCCAAGCCCTTCACAAGCCTTGTTGCCCTTCTTTGGACCTGCTCCAGCACCTCTGCGTCCCTTCTGGATTGAGGTGCCCAAAACTGAACACAGTACTCAATGTGAGGCCTCACCACCTCTGCTCACCACACCATTCCTGATACAAGCCAGGATGCCATTGGCCTTCTTGGCCACTTGGGCACACTGCTGGCTCGTATTCAGCAGACTGCCCATCATTGCACTAAGGTCACTTTCCATCAGGCAGCCTTCCAGCCACTCCTTGCCATGCCTGTAGCGTTGCCTGGGTTGTTGTGACCAAAATGCAGGAAAGCTGGGGAGGGACTCTTTATGTGGGCATGTAGCTACGGGATGAGGGGAAATTATTTTAAACTGGAAGAGGATAGATTTAGACTAGGCATTAGGAAGAAATTCTTTACTGTGTGGGAGGTGACACATTGGCACAGGTTGCCCAGCAAGGTTATGGATGCCCCCTCAGTGGAAGCTCCAGGACAGGCACGATGGGGCTGTGAGCAACCAGATTTAGTGGGAGGTTTCCCTTCCTGCAGCAGAGGGGTTGGAACTAGGTGATCTCCAAGGTCCCTTCCAACCCAAACCATTCTGTGATCCTGTCATGTATAGATGCATTAACACCAAGAGATGATGACAACAAGGAAACCATCCCCAAAAATGTTTGTAGTACAGATGTCACAAGGTGGAAGAAGCACCATGGGTAAAATTAATCAGAAAGTTTATTTTGAAGGTTTTTAAATGGTCTTTAATTCCGTGGTAGCTTCTCAGTGGTCATCTGGGGGTCAAGGAAGGAATGACAGTCTTCATTGCTCCGAAACATTCATCCCTGGTCTCGGGAGCATGTTCAGATATGGTGATTGTGTTCTCTACCGGATGTGGTGCCTCTGGTATTTCTCAGCTGGGCCCATTCATCCTTTTTAAGCTTATTGTTTGTTCCTTATCTTCAAAGGTCAATTGTAGGTCCACATGATTACTTGAGGTACTGATATGCGCAGTACTCAAGTTTCCAGATACCATCCGAAGGTGAGCAGACATAAGCACCTGCTTAGTGATGTGGAAAACGTATCTGTGCACAGGTATGTGGAGGGGACTGTAGTAGAGAGGTGCTGTGAGGCTGCCAATGTCACTGCAGTGCAGATAACCAGATCCTGTAGGACCACAGAGCACTGCAGAGTAAAGCGTGGGCTTTCCTAGGGCTTCACTCCTTGCCTTGTACAGATGTAGACACAGGCTGGAAAATAGCCAGATGTACTGCTATATATTGCAGGCCTAGGGTAACTCATTTGACAGTCATTTCCATGGGACTGTGTTGAAAGGACGACAGACGTCAATAAGTCTGGAGACAGCATCTGCTGTGAACCAGGTTTCTGCAAAGCACTATCAAACATTGTGGTATGGGCAGGGGAACTTGAGGGGCTTCTAAGTAACCTAGGGAACAAGAAGGGGTACTACAAGGCAGATGGGAAGGAAGAAAGGAAGAAGAAGAATCATGCCCCATATGACTGTGCTGCCCTCCCCAGCATTGCCCTGCTCACCAGCTTGCTGGTCTACCAGCCATTTCCATGGACAAGTGTGGAAAGGACCACTACATTCTGGAGGTCTGGTACAGCATCTGCCAGGGGGCCAGGTCCCTGCAAAGTAGTATCACACGTTGTGGTGCGGGCAGGGGACCTTGGGCAGCTTCCAGGGACCCTCAGGAACTAGAAGGGGTACTGTGTGGCTGACTTATCTTTTTTTATTGAAGTTGGAGAGCAGGTACTCAGTTAAGATAGACATATATCCTGCTCTGGCTCCAAATGCATTTGGGCGCCCATCTACAAGGCAGATGGGAAGGAAGAAAGGAAGAAGCAGCCTCATGCCCCGTATGACTATGCTGCCCTCCCCAGCAATGCCCTGCTCACCGGCTTGCTGGTCTGCCAGCCATTTCCATGGCCACCTGTAGAAAGGGCCACTGCATTCTGGATGTGTGGTACAGCATCTGCCGGGGGGCCAGGTCCCTGCAAAGCAGTATCACACGTTGTGGTGCGGGCAGGGGACCTTGGGCAGCTTCCAGGGACCCTCGGGAACTAGAAGGGGTACAGTTTGTGGCTGACTTATCTTTTTTTATTGCAGTTGGAGAGCAGGTAGTGAGATGTGATAAGACTTATATCCTGCTCTGTCTCCATCTACCTTTGGGCACCCATCTACAAGGCAGATGGGAAGGAAGAAAGGAAGAAGCAGCCTCATGCCCAGTATGACTATGCTGCCCTCCCCAGCATTGCCCTGCTTACCAGGTTGCTGGTCTGCCAGCCATTTCCATGGCCACCTGTAGAAAGGGGCACTGCATTCGGGATGTGTGGTACAGCATCTACAATGAGGCCAGGTCCCTGCAAAGCAGTATCACACGTTGTGGTGCGGGCAGGGGATCTTGGGCAGCTTCCAGGGACCCTCGGGAACTAGAAGGGGTACTGTGTGTGGCTGACTTATCTTTTTTATTGCAGTTGTAGAGCTGGTAGTCAGATGAGGATAGACGTGTATCCTGCTCTGGCTCCATCTTCATTTGGGCGCCCATCTACAAGGCAGATGGGAAGGAAGAAAGGAAGGAGCAGCCTCATGCCCAGTATGACTGTGCTGCCCTCCCCAGCATTGCCCGGCTTACCAGGTTGCTGGTCTGCCAGCCATTTCCATGGCCTCGTTTGGAAAGGGCCACTGCATTCAGGAGTTCTGGTACAGCATCTGCCGGGGGGCCAGGTCCCTGCAAAGCAGTATCACACATTGTGGTGCGGTCAGGGGACCTTGGGCAGCTTCCAGGGACCCTCGGGAACTAGAAGGGGTACTGTGTGTGGCTGACTTATCTTTTTTTACTGCAGTTGGAGAACAGGTAGTGAGATGTGGTAAGACTTATATCCTGCTCTGTCTCCATCTTCCTTTGGGCACACATCTACAAGGCAGATGGGAAGGAAGAAAGGAAGGAGCAGCCTCATGCCCCGTATGACTATGCTGCCCTCCCCAGCATTGCCCTGCTTACCAGGTTGCTGGTCTGCCAGCCATTTCCATGGCCACCTGTAGAAAGTGGCACTGCATTCTGGATGTGTGGTAGAGCATCTGCCGGGGGGCCAGGTCCCTGCAAAGCAGTATCACACGTTGTGGTGCGGGCAGGGGACCTTGGGCAGCTTCCAGGGACCCTCGGGAACTAGAAGGGGTACTGTGTGTGGCTGACTTATCTTTTTTATTGCAGTTGGAGAGCTGGTAGTCAGATGAGGATAGACGTGTATCCTGCTCTGGCTCCATCTACCTTTGGGCGCCCATCTACAAGGCAGATGGGAAGGAAGAAAGGAAGGAGCAGCCTCATGCCCAGTATGACTGTGCTGCCCTCCCCAGCATTGCCCTGCTCACCGGCTTGCTGGTCTGCCAGCCATTTCCATGGCCTCGTTTGCAAAGGGCCACTGCATTCTGGATGTGTGGTACAGCATCTACAATATGGCCAGGTCCCTGCAAAGCAGTATCATGCGTTGTGGTGCGGGCAGGGGACCTTGGGCAGCTTCCAGGGACCCTCGGGAACTAGAAGGGGTACAGTTTGTGGCTGACTTATCTTTTTTTATTGCAGTTGGAGAGCAGGTAGTGAGATGTGGTAAGACTTATATCCTGCTCTGTCTCCATCTTCCTTTGGGCACCCATCTACAAGGCAGATGGGAAGGAAGAAAGGAAGGAGCAGCCTCATGCCCAGTATGACTGTGCTGCCCTCCCCAGCATTGCCCTGCTCACCGGCTTGCTGGTCTGCCAGCCATTTCCATAGCCACGTGTCGTAAGGGCCACTGCATTCTGTATCTGTGGTACAGCATCTCCAAGGGGGCCAGGTCCCTGCAAAGTAGTATCACACGTTGTGGTGCGGGCAGGGGACCTTGGGCAGCTTCCAGGGACCCTTGGGAACTAGAAGGGGTACTGTGTGGCTGACTTATCTTTTTCTACTGCAGTTGTAGAGCTGGTATTCAGTTAGGATAGACGTGTATCCTGCTCTGTCTCCATCTTCCTTTCGGAGCCCATCTACAAGGCAGATGGGAAGGAAGAAAGGAACGAGCAGCCTCATGCCCCGTATGACTATGCTGCCCTCCCCAGCATTGCCCTGCTTACCAGGTTGCTGGTCTGCCAGCCATTTCCATGGCCACCTGTAGAAATGGGCACTGCATTCTGGATGTGTGGTACAGCATCTGCCGGGGGGCCAGGTCCCTGCAAAGCAGTATCACACGTTGTGGTGCGGGCAGGGGACCTTGGGCAGCTTCCAGGTACCCTCGGGAACTAGAAGGGGTACTGTGTGTGGCTGACTTATCTTTTTTATTGCAGTTGGAGAGCTGGTAGTCAGATGAGGATAGACATGTATCCTGCTCTGGCTCCATCTGCATTTGGGCGCCCATCTACAAGGCAGATGGGAAGGAAGAAAGGAATATGCAGCCACGTGCCAGTGGTCCCTGAGCTGCCCTCCCCAGCATTGCCCTGCTCACCGGCCTGCTGGTCTACCAGCCATTTCCATGGCTACGTGTAGAAAGGACCACTGCATTCTGGATGTGTGGTACAGCATCTACCGGGGGGCCAGGTCCCTGCAAAGCAGTATCACACGTTGTGGTGCGGGCAGGGGACCTTGGGCAGCTTCCAGGGACCCTCGGGAACTAGAAGGGGTACAGTTTGTGGCTGACTTATCTTTTTTTAATGCAGTTCGAGAGCAGGTAGTGAGATGTGGTAAGACTTATATCCTGCTCTGTCTCCATCTTCCTTTGGGCACCCATCTACAAGGCAGATGGGAAGGAAGAAAGGAAGAAGCAGCCTCATGCCCCGTATGACTATGCTGCCCTCCCCAGCATTGCCCTGCTCACCGGCCTGCTGGTCTGCCAGCCATTTCCATGGCCTCGTTTGGAAAGGGCCACTGCATTCTGGATGTGTGGTAGAGCATCTGCCGGGGGGCCAGGTCCCTGCAAAGCAGTATCACACGTTGTGGTGCGGGCAGGGGACCTTGGGCAGCATCCAGGGACCCTCGGGATCTAGAAGGGGTACAGTTTGTGGCTGACTTATCTTTTTTATTGCAGTTGGAGAGCTGGTAGTCAGATGAGGATAGACGTGTATCCTGCTCTGGCTCCATCTTCATTTGGGCGCCCATCTGCAATGCAGATGGGAAGGAAGAAAGGAAGAAGCAGCCTCATGCCCCGTATGACTGTGCTGCCCTCCCCAGCATTGCCCTGCTCACCGGCTTGCTGGTCTGCCAGCCATTTCCATGGCCACCTGTAGAAAAGGGCACTGCATTCTGGATGTATGGTACAGCATCTGCTGGGGGGCCAGGTCCCTGCAAAGCAGTATCACACGTTGTGTTGCCGGCAGGGGACCTTGGGCAGCTTCCAGGGACCCTCGGGAACTAGAAGGGGTAGTGTGAGTGGCTGACTTATCTTTTTTATTGCAGTTGGAGAGCTGGTAGTGAGATGAGGATAGACGTGTATCCTGCTCTGTCTCCATCTACCTTTGTGCGCCCATCTACAAGGCAGATGGGAAGGAAGAAAGGAAGGAGCAGCCTCATGCCCAGTATGACTGTGCTGCCCTCCCCAGCATTGCCCTGCTCACCGGCTTGCTGATCTGCCAGCCATTTCCATGGCCTCGTTTGCAAAGGGCCACTGCATTCTGGATGTGTGGTACAGCATCTGCCGGAGGGCCAGGTCCCTGCAAAGCAGTATCACGCGTTGTGGTGCGGGCAGGGGACCTTGGGCAGCTTCCAGGGACCCTCGGGAACTAGAAGGGGTACAGTTTGTGGCTGACTTATCTTTTTTTATTGCAGTTGGAGAGCAGGTAGTGAGATGTGGTAAGACTTATATCCTGCTCTGGATCCATCTTCCTTTGGGCACCCATCTACAAGGCAGATCGGAAGGAAGAAAGGAAGAAGCAGCCTCATGCCCCGTATGACTATGCTGCCCTCCCCAGCATTGCCCTGCTTACCAGGTTGCTGGTCTGCCAGCCATTTCCATGGCCACCTGTAGAAATGGGCACTGCATTCTGGATGTGTGGTACAGCATCTGCCGGGGGGCCAGGTCCCTGCAAAGCAGTATCACACGTTGTGGTGCGGGCAGGGGACCTTGGGCAGCTTCCAGGTACCCTCGGGAACTAGAAGGGGTACAGTTTGTGGCTGACTTATCTTTTTTATTGAAGTTGGAGAGCTGGTAGTCAGATGAGGATAGACATGTATCCTGCTCTGGCTCCATCTGCATTTGGGCGCCCATCTACAAGGCAGATGGGAAGGAAGAAAGGAATATGCAGCCACGTGCCAGTGGTCCCTGAGCTGCCCTCCCCAGCATTGCCCTGCTCACCGGCCTGCTGGTCTACCAGCCATTTCCATGGCTACGTGTAGAAAGGACCACTGCATTCTGGATGTGTGGTACAGCATCTACCGGGGGGCCAGGTCCCTGCAAAGCAGTATCACACGTTGTGGTGCGGGCAGGGGACCTTGGGCAGCTTCCAGGGACCCTCGGGAACTAGAAGGGGTACAGTTTGTGGCTGACTTATCTTTTTTTAATGCAGTTCGAGAGCAGGTAGTGAGATGTGGTAAGACTTATATCCTGCTCTGTCTCCATCTTCCTTTGGGCACCCATCTACAAGGCAGGTGGGAAGGAAGAAAGGAAGAAGCAGCCTCATGCCCCATATGACTGTGCTGCCCTCCCCAGCATTGCCCTGCTCACCGGCCTGCTGGTCTGCCAGCCATTTCCATGGCCTCGTTTGGAAAGGGCCACTGCATTCTGGATGTGTGGTAGAGCATCTGCCGGGGGGCCAGGTCCCTGCAAAGCAGTATCACACGTTGTGGTGCGGGCAGGGGACCTTGGGCAGCTTCCAGGGACCCTCGGGATCTAGAAGGGGTACAGTTTGTGGCTGACTTATCTTTTTTATTGCAGTTGGAGAGCTGGTAGTCAGATGAGGATAGACGTGTATCCTGCTCTGGCTCCATCTTCATTTGGGCGCCCATCTGCAATGCAGATGGGAAGGAAGAAAGGAAGAAGCAGCCTCATGCCCCGTATGACTGTGCTGCCCTCCCCAGCATTGCCCTGCTCACCGGCTTGCTGGTCTGCCAGCCATTTCCATGGCCACCTGTAGAAAAGGGCACTGCATTCTGGATGTATGGTACAGCATCTGCTGGGGGGCCAGGTCCCTGCAAAGCAGTATCACACGTTGTGTTGCCGGCAGGGGACCTTGGGCAGCTTCCAGGGACCCTCGGGAACTAGAAGGGGTAGTGTGAGTGGCTGACTTATCTTTTTTATTGCAGTTGGAGAGCTGGTAGTGAGATGAGGATAGACGTGTATCCTGCTCTGTCTCCATCTACCTTTGGGCGCCCATCTACAAGGCAGATGGGAAGGAAGAAAGGAAGGAGCAGCCTCATGCCCAGTATGACTGTGCTGCCCTCCCCAGCATTGCCCTGCTCACCGGCTTGCTGGTCTGCCAGCCATTTCCATGGCCACCTGTAGAAATGGGCACTGCATTCTGGATGTGTGGTACAGCATCTGCCGGGGGGCCAGGTCCCTGCAAAGCAGTATCACACGTTGTGGTGCGGGCAGGGGACCTTGGGCAGCCTCCAGGTACCCTCGGGAACTAGAAGGGGTACAGTTTGTGGCTGACTTATCTTTTTTATTGCAGTTGGTGAGCAGATAGTGAGATATGGTAAGACTTATATCCTGCTCGGGCTCCATCTTCCTTTGGGCACCCATCTACAAGGCAGATGGGAAGGAAGAAAGGAAGAAGCAGCCTCATGCCCCGTATGACTGTGCTGCCCTCCCCAGCATTGCCCTGCTTACCAGGTTGCTGATCTGCCAGCCATTTCCATGGCCACCTGTAAAAAGGGCCATTGCATTCTGGATGTGTGGTACAGCATCTACAATGTGGCCAGGTCCCTGCAAAGCAGTATCACGCGTTGTGGTGCGGGCAGGGGACCTTGGGCAGCTTCCAGGTTCCCTCGGGAACTAGAAGGGGTACTGTGTGTGGCTGACTTATCTTTTTTATTCAAATTGGAGAGCTGGTAGTCAGATGAGGATAGACGTGTATCCTGCTCTGGCTCCATCTTCATTTGGGCGCCCATCTACAAGGCAGATGGGAAGGAAGAAAGGAAGGAGCAGCCTCATGCCCAGTATGACTGTGCTGCCCTCCCCAGCATTGCCCTGCTCACCGGCTTGCTGGTCTGCCAGCCATTTCCATGGCCTCGTTTGGAAAGGGCCACTGCATTCGGCATGGGTGGTACAGCATCTGCCAGAGGGCCAGGTCCCTGCAAAGTAGTATCACGCGTTGTGTTGCCGGCAGGGGACCTTGGGCTGCTTCCAGGGACCCTTGGGAACTAGAAGGGGTACAGTTTGTGGCTGACTTATCTTTTTTATTGCAGTTGGAGAGCTGGTAGTCAGATGAGGATAGACGTGTATCCTGCTCTGGCTCCATCTTCATTTGGGCGCCCATCTACAAGGCAGATGGGAAGGAAGAAAGGAAGGAGCAGCCTCATGCCCAGTATGACTGTGCTGCCCTCCCCAGCATTGCCCTGCTCACCGGCTTGCTGGTCTGCCAGCCATTTCCATGGCCTCGTTTGGACAGGACCACTGCATTCAGGAGGTCTGGTACAGCATCTGCCGGGGGGCCAGGTCCCTCCAAAGCAGCATCACACGTTGTGGTGCGGGCAGGGGACCTTGGGCAGCTTCCAGAGACCCTTGGGAACTAGAAGGGGTACAGTTTGTGGCTGACTAATCTTTTTTATTGCAGTTGGAGAGCTGGTAGTCAGATGAGGATAGACGTGTATCCTGCTCTGGCTCCATCTTCATTTGGGCGCCCATCTACAAGGCAGATGGGAAGGAAGAAAGGAAGGAGCAGCCTCATTCCCAGTATGACTGTGCTGCCCTCCCCAGCATTGCCCTGCTCACCGGCTTGCTGGTCTGCCAGCCATTTCCATGGCCTCGTTTGGAAAGGACCACTGCATTCAGGAGTTCTGGTACAGCATCTGTGAGGGGGCCAGGTCCCTGCAAAGCAGTATCACACATTGTGGTGCGGGCAGGGGACCTTGGGCAGCTTCCAGGGACCCTCGGGAACTAGAAGGGGTACAGTTTGTGGCTGACTTATATTTTTATTGCAGTTGGAGAACAGGTAGTGAGATGTGGTAAGACTTATATCCTGCTCTGTCTCCATCTTCCTTTGGGCACCCATCTACAAGGCAGATGGGAAGGAAGAAAGGAAGAAGCAGCCTCATGCCCCGTATGACTATGCTGCCCTCCCCAGCATTGCCCGGCTTACCAGGTTGCTGGTCTGCCAGCCATTTCCATGGCCACCTGTAGAAAGGGCCAATGCATTCTGGATGTGTGGTACAGCATCTACCGGGGGGCCAGGTCCCTGCAAAGCAGTATCACGCGTTGTGGTGCGGGCAGGGAACCTTGGGCAGCTTCCAGGGACCCCCGGGAACTAGAAGGGGTACTGTGTGTGGCTGACTTATCTTTTTTATTGCAGTTGGAGAGCTGGTAGTCAGATGAGGATAGACATGTATCCTGCTCTGGATCCATCTGCATTTGGGCGCCCATCTACAAGGCAGATGGGAAGGAAGAAAGGAATATGCAGCCACGTGCCAGTGGTCCCTGAGCTGCCCTCCCCAGCATTGCCCTGCTCACCGGCCTGCTGGTCTACCAGCCATTTCCATGGCTACGTGTAGAAAGGACCACTGCATTCAGGAGGTCTGGTACAGCATCTGCCGGGGGGCCAGGTCCCTACAAAGCAGTATCACACGTTGTGGTGCGGGCAGGGGACCTTGGGCAGCTTCCAGGGACCCTCGGGATCTAGAAGGGGTACTGTGTGTGGCTGACTTATCTTTTTTTAATGCAGTTCGAGAGCAGGTAGTGAGATGTGGTAAGACTTATATCCTGCTCTGTCTCCATCTTCCTTTGGGCACCCATCTACAAGGCAGATGGGAAGGAAGAAAGGAAGAAGCAGCCTCATGCCCAGTATGACTATGCTGCCCTCCCCAGCATTGCCCTGCTTACCAGGTTGCTGGTCTGCCAGCCATTTTGCATGGCCTCGTTTGGAAAGGGCCACTGCATTCTGGATGTGTGGTACAGCATCTGCCGGGGGGCCAGGTCCCTGCAAAGCAGTATAACACACTGTGGTGCGGGCAGGGGACCTTGGGCAGCTTCCAGGGACCCTCGGGAACTAGAAGGGGTACTGTGTGACTGACTTATCTTTTTTTACTGCAGTTGTAGAGCAAGAATTCAGTTAGGATAGATGTGTATCCTGCTCTGGCTCCATCTGCATTTGGGCGCCCATTTAGAAGGCAGATGGGAAGGAAGAAAGGAAGGAGCAGCCTCATGCCCCGTATGACTGTGCTGCCCTCCACAGCATTGCCCTGCTCACCGGCTTGCTGGTCTGCCAGCCATTTCCATGGCCTCGTTTGGAAAGGGCCACTGCATTCGGGATGTGTGGTACAGCATCTGCTGGGGGGCCAGGTCCCTGCAAAGCAGTATCACACATTGTGGTGCGGGCAGGGGACGTTGGGCTGCTTCCAGGGACCCTCGGGATCTAGAAGGGGTACTGTGTGTGGCTGACTTATCTTTTTTATTGCAGTTGTAGAGCTGGTAGTGAGATGTGGTAAGACTTATATCCTGCTCTGTCTCCATCTTCCTTTGGGCACCCATCTGCAAGGCAGATGGGAAGGAAGAAAGGAAGAAGCAGCCTCATGCCCCGCATGACTATGCTGCCCTCCCCAGCATTGCCCTGCTTACCAGGTTGCTGGTCTGCCAGCCATTTCAATGGCCACATGTAGAAAGGGGCACTGCATTCTGGATGTGTGGTACAGCATCTGCTGGGGGGCCAGGTCCCTGCAAAGCAGTATCACACGTTGTGGTGCCGGCAGGGGACCTTGGGCAGCTTCCAGGGACCCTCGGGAACTAGAAGGGGTACTGTGTGGCTGACTTATCTTTTTTTACTGCAGTTGTAGAGCAGGTATTCAGTTAGGATAGACGTGTATCTGGCTCTGGCTCCATCTGCATTTGGGCGCCCATCTAGAAGGCAGATGGGAAGGAACAAAGGAAGGAGCAGCCTCATGCCCAGTATGACTGTGCTGCCCTCCACAGCATTGCCCTCCTCACCGGCTTGCTGGTCTACCAGCCATTTCCATGGCCACGTGTGGAAAGGACCACTGCATTCAGGAGGTCTGGTACAGCATCAGCCGAGGGGCCAGGTCCCTGCAAAGCAGTATCACACGTTGTGGTGCCGGCAGGGGACCTTGGGCAGCTTCCAGGGACCCTCGGGAACTACAAGGGGTACAGTTTTTGGCTGACTTATCTTTTTTATTGCAGTTGGAGGGCTGGTAGTCAGATGAGGATAGACGTGTATCCTGCTCTGTCTCCATCTTCATTTGGGCGCCCATCTGCAATGCAGATGGGAAGGAAGAAAGGAAGGAGCAGCCTCATGCCCAGTATGACTGTGCTGCCCTCCCCAGCATTGCCCTGCTCACCGGCTTGCTGGTCTGCCAGCCATTTCCATGGCCTCGTTTGGAAAGGGCCACTGCATTCGGGATGTGTGGTACAGCATCTGCTGGGGGGCCAGGTCCCTGCAAAGCAGTATCACACGTTGTGGTGCGGGCAGGGGACCTTGGGCAGCTTCCAGGGACCCTTGGGAACTAGAAGGGGTACAGTTTGTGGCTGACTTATCTGTTTTATTGCAGTTGGTGAGCTGGTAGTCAGATGAGGATAGACGTGTATCCTGCTCTGGCTCCATCTGCATTTGGGCGCCAATCTACAAGGCCGATGGGAAGGAAGAAAGGAAGAAGCAGCCACGTGCCAGTGGTCCCTGAGCTAACCTCCCCAGCATTGCCCTGCTCACCGGCTTGCTGGTCTACCAGCCATTTCCATTGCCATGTGTGGAAAGGACCACTGCATTCAGGAGGTCTGGTACAGCATTTGCCGGGGGGCCAGGTCCCTGCAAAGCAGTATCACACATTGCGGTGCGGGCAGGGGACCTTGGGCAGCTTCCAGGGACCCTCGGGAACTAGAAGGGGTACAGTTTGTGGCTGACTTATCTTTTTTTATTGCAGTTGTAGAGCAGGTAGTGAGATGTGGTAAGACTTATATCCTGCTCTGTCTCCATCTTCCTTTGGGCACCCATCTACAAGGCAGATGGGAAGGAAGAAAGGAAGAAGCAGCCTCATGCCCCGTATGACTATGCTGCCCTCCCCAGCATTGCCCTGCTTACCAGGTTGCTGGTCTGCCAGCCATTTCCATGGCCTCGTTTGGAAAGGGCCACTGCATTCTGGATGTGTGGTACAGCATCTGCCGGGGGGCCAAGTCCCTGCAAAGCAGTATCACACGTTGTGGTGCGGGCAGGGGACCTTGGGCAGCTTCCAGGGACCCTCGGGAACTAGAAGGGGTACTGTGTGGCTGACTTATCTTTTTTTACTGCAGTTGTAGAGCAGGAATTCAGTTAGGATAGATGTGTATCCTGCTCTGGCTCCATCTTCCTTTGGGCGCCCATCCAGAATGCAGATGGGAAGGAAGAAAGGAAGGAGCAGCCTCATGCCCAGTATGACTGTGCTGCCCTCCAGAGTATTGCCCTGCTCACCGGCTTGCTGGTCTGCCAGCCATTTCCATGGCCTCGTTTCGAAAGGGGCACTGCATTCGGGATGTGTGGTACAGCATCTGCCGGGGGGCCAGGTCCCTGCAAAGCAGTATCACACGTTGTGGTGCCGGCAGGGGACCTTGGGCAGCCTCCATGGACCCTCGGGAACTACAAGGGGTACTGTGTGTGGCTGACTTATCTTTTTTATTCAAGTTAGAGGGCTGGTAGTCAGATGAGGATAGACGTGTATCCTGCTCTGGCTCCATCTTCATTTGGGCACCCATCTACAAGGCAGATGGGAAGGAAGAAAGGAAGAAGCAGCCTCATGCCCCGTATGACTGTGCTGCCCTCCCCAGCATTGCTCTGCTTACCAGGTTGCTGGTCTGCCAGCCATTTCCATGGCCACCTGTAGAAAGGGGCACTGCATTCTGGATGTGTGGTACAGCATCTGCCGGGGGGCCAGGTCCCTGCAAAGCAGTATCACACGTTGTGGTGCGGGCAGGGGACCTTGGGCAGCTTCCAGGGACCCTCGGGAACTAGAAGGGGTACTGTGTGTGGCTGACTTATCTTTTTCATTGCAGTTGGAGAGCTGGTAGTCAGATGAGGATAGACATGTATCCTGCTCTGGCTCCATCTGCATTTGGGCGCCAATCTACAAGGCAGATGGGAAGGAAGAAAGGAAGAAGCAGCCACGTGCCAGTGGTCCCTGAGCTAACCTCCCCAGCATTGCCCTGCTCACCGGCTTGCTGGTCTACCAGCCATTTCCATGGCCACGTGTGGAAAGGACCACTGCATTCAGGAGGTCTGGTACAGCATCTGCCGGGGGGCCAGGTCCCTGCAAAGCAGTATCACACGTTGTGGTGCGGGCAGGGGACCTTGGGCAGCTTCCAGGGACCCTCGGGATCTACAAGGGGTACAGTTTGTGGCTGACTTATCTTTTTTATTGCAGTTGGAGGGCTGGTAGTCAGATGAGGATAGACGTGTATCCTGCTCTGGCTCCATCTTCATTTGGGCGCCCATCTACAAGGCAGATGGGAAGGAAGAAAGGAATATGCAGCCTCATGCCCAGTATGACTGTGCTGCCCTCCCCAGCATTGCCCTGCTCACCGGCTTGCTGGTCTGCCAGCCATTTCCATGGCCTCGTTTGGAAAGGGCCACTGCATTCGGGATGTGTGGTACAGCATCTGCTGGGGGGCCAGGTCCCTGCAAAGCAGTATCACACGTTGTGGTGCGGGCAGGGGACCTTGGGCAGCTTCCAGGGACCCTCGGGAACAAGAAGGGGTACAGTTTGTGGCTGACTAATCTTTTTTTAATGCAGTTAGAGAGCAGGTTGTGAGATGTGGTAAGACTTATATCTTGCTCTGTCTCCATCTTCCTTTGGGCACCCATCTACAAGGCAGATGGGAAGGAAGAAAGGAAGAAGCAGCCTCATGCCCAGTATGACTGTGCTGCCCTCCCCAGCATTGCCCTCCTCACCGGCCTGCTGGTCTACCAGCCATTTCCATGGCCTCGTTTGGAAAGGGCCACTGCATTCTGGATGTGTGGTACAGCATCTGCCGGGGGGCCAGGTCCCTGCAAAGCAGTATAACACACTGTGGTGCGGGCAGGGGACCTTGGGCAGCTTCCAGGGACCCTCGGGAACTAGAAGGGGTACTGTGTGTGGCTGACTTATCTTTTTTTACTGCAGTTGTAGAGCTGGTAGTCAGATGAGGATAGACGTGTATCCTGCTCTGGCTCCATCTTCATTTGGGCGCCCATCTACAAGGCAGATGGGAAGGAAGAAAGGAAGGAGCAGCCTCATGCCCAGTATGACTGTGCTGCCCTCCCCAGCATTGCCCTGCTCACCGGCTTGCTGGTCTGCCAGCCATTTCCATGGCCTCGTTTGGAAAGGGCCACTGCATTCTGGATGTGTGGTACAGCATCTGCCGGGGGGCCAGGTCCCTGCAAAAAAGTATCACACATTGTGGTGCGGGCAGGGGACCTTGGGCAGCATCCAGGGACCCTCGGGATCTAGAAGGGGTACAGTTTGTGGCTGACTTATCTTTTTTATTGCAGTTGGAGAGCTGGTAGTCAGATGTGGTAAGACTTATATCCTGCTCTGTCTCCATCTTCCTTTGTGCGCCCATCTGCAATGCAGATGGGAAGGAAGAAAGGAAGAAGCAGCCTCATGCCCCGTATGACTATGCTGCCCTCCCCAGCATTGCCCTGCTTACCAGGTTGCTGGTCTGAGAGCCATTTCCATGGCCACCTGTAGAAAAGGGCACTGCATTCTGGATGTATGGTACAGCATCTGCTGGGGGGCCAGGTCCCTGCAAAGCAGTATCACACGTTGTGTTGCCGGCAGGGGACCTTGGGCAGCTTCCAGGGACCCTCGGGAACTAGAAGGGGTACTGTGTGGCTGACTTATCTTTTTTTACTGCAGTTGTAGAGCAGGTATTCAGTTAGGATAGACGTGTATCCTGCTCTGGCTCCATCTTCATTTAGGCGCCCATCTACAAGGCAGATGGGAAGGAAGAAAGGAAGGAGCAGCCTCATGCCCAGTATGACTGTGCTGCCCTCCCCAGCATTGCCCTGCTTACCAGGTTGCTGGTCTGCCAGCCATTTCCATGGCCACCTGTAGAAAGGGCCAATGCACTCTGGATGTGTGGTACAGCATCTACAATGTGGCCAGGTCCCTGCAAAGCAGTATCACACGTTGTGGTGCGGGCAGGGGACCTCGGGCAGCTTCCAGGGATCCTTGGGAATTGGAAGGGGTACAGTTTGTGGCTGACTTATCTTTTTTATTGCAGTTGGAGAGCAGGTAGTGAGATGTGTTAAGACTTATATCCTGCTCTGTCTCCATCTTCCTTTGGGCACCCATCTACAAGGCAGATGGGAAGGAAGAAAGGAAGGAGCAGCCTCATTCCCAGTATGACTGTGCTGCCCTCCCCAGCATTGCCCTGCTTACCACGTTGCTGGTCTGCCAGCCATTTCCATGGCCTCGTTTGGAAAGGGCCACTGCATTCTGGATGTGTGGTAGAGCATCTGCCGGGGGGCCAGGTCCCTGCAAAGCAGTATCACACATTGTGGTGCGGGCAGGGGACCTTGGGCAGCTTCCAGGGACCCTCGGGATCTAGAAGGGGTACAGTTTGTGGCTGACTTATCTTTTTTATTGCAGTTGGAGAGCTGGTAGTCAGATGTGGTAAGACTTATATCCTGCTCTGTCTCCATCTTCCTTTGGGCACCCATCTGCAATGCAGATGGGAAGGAAGAAAGGAAGAAGCAGCCTCATGCCCCGTATGACTATGCTGCCCTCCCCAGCATTGCCCTGCTTACCAGGTTGCTGGTCTGCCAGCCATTTCCATGGCCACCTGTAGAAAAGGGCACTGCATTCTGGATGTGTGGTACAGCATCTGCCGGGGGGCCAGGTCCCTGCAAAGCAGTATCACACGTTGTGGTGCCGGCAGGGGACCTTGGGCAGCTTCCAGGGACCCTCGGGAACTAGAAGGGGTACTGTGTGTGGCTGACTTATCTTTTTCATTGCAGTTGGAGAGCTGGTAGTCAGATGAGGATAGACGTGTATCCTGCTCTGGCTCCATCTGCATTTGGGCGCCAATCTACAAGGCAGATGGGAAGGAAGAAAGGAAGAAGCAGCCACGTGCCAGTGGTCCCTGAGCTAACCTCCCCAGCATTGCCCTGCTCACCGGCTTGCTAGTCTACCAGCCATTTCCATGGCCACGTGTGGAAAGGACCACTGCATTCAGGAGGTCTGGTACAGCATCTACCGGGGGGCCAGGTCCCTGCAAAGCAGTATCACACGTTGTGGTGCGGGCAGGGGACCTTGGGCAGCTTCCAGGGACCCTCGGGAACTAGAAGGGGTACAGTTTGTGGCTGACTTATCTTTTTTATTGCTGTTGGAGAACAGGTAGTGAGATGTGGTAAGACTTATATCCTGCTCTGTCTCCATCTTCCTTTGGGCACCCATCTACAAGGCAGATGGGAAGGAAGAAAGGAAGAAGCAGCCTCATGCCCCGTATGACTGTGCTGCCCTCCCCAGCATTGCCCGGCTTACCAGGTTGCTGGTCTGCCAGCCATTTCCATGGCCTCGTTTGGAAAGGGCCACTGCATTCTGGATGTGTGGTACAGCATCTGCCAGGGGGCCAGGTCCCTGCAAAGCAGTATCACACGTTGTGGTGAGGTCAGGGAACCTTGGGCAGCTTCCAGGGACCCTCGGGAACTAGAAGGGGTACAGTTTGTGGCTGACTAATCTTTTTTTAATGCAGTTAGAGAGCAGGTTGTGAGATGTGGTAAGACTTATATCTTGCTCTGTCTCCATCTTCCTTTGGGCACCCATCTACAAGGCAGATGGGAAGGAAGAAAGGAAGAAGCAGCCTCATGCCCAGTATGACTGTGCTGCCCTCCCCAGCATTGCCCTCCTCACCGGCCTGCTGGTCTACCAGCCATTTCCATGGCCTCGTTTGGAAAGGGCCACTGCATTCTGGATGTGTGGTACAGCATCTGCCGGGGGGCCAGGTCCCTGCAAAGCAGTATCACACGTTGTGGTGCGGGCAGGGGACCTTGGGCAGCTTCCAGGGACCCTCGGGAACTAGAAGGGGTACTGTGTGTGGCTGACTTATCTTTTTTTACTGCAGTTGTAGAGCTGGTAGTCAGATGAGGATAGACGTGTATCCTGCTCTGGCTCCATCTTCATTTGGGCGCCCATCTACAAGGCAGATGGGAAGGAAGAAAGGAAGGAGCAGCCTCATGCCCAGTATGACTGTGCTGCCCTCCCCAGCATTGCCCTGCTCACCGGCTTGCTGGTCTGCCAGCCATTTCCATGGCCTCGTTTGCAAAGGGCCACTGCATTCTGGATGTGTGGTACAGCATCTGCCGGGGGGCCAGGTCCCTGCAAAGCAGTATCACACGTTGTGGTGCGGGCAGGGGACCTTGGGCAGCTTCCAGGGACCCTCGGGAACTAGAAGGGGTACTGTGTGTGGCTGACTTATCTTTTTTTACTGCAGTTGTAGAGCTGGTATTCAGTTAGGATACACGTGTATCCTGCTCTGTCTCCATCTTCCTTTGGGCACCCATCTACAAGGCAGATGGGAAGGAAGAAAGGAAGGAGCAGCCTCATGCCCCGTATGACTATGCTGCCCTCCCCAGCATTGCCCTGCTTACCAGGTTGCTGGTCTGCCAGCCATTTCCATGGCCACCTGTAGAAAGGGCCACTGCACTCTGGATGTGTGGTACAGCATCTGCCGGGGGGCCAGGTCCCTGCAAAGCAGTATCACACGTTGTGTTGCCGGCAGGGGACCTTGGGCAGCTTCCAGGGACCCTCGGGAACTAGAAGGGGTACTGTGTGTGGCTGACTTATCTTTTTTTACTGCAGTTGTAGAGCAGGTAGTCAGTTAAGATAGGCGTGTATCCTGCTCTGGCTCCATCTTCCTTTGGGCGCCCATCCAGAATGCAGATGGGAAGGAAGAAAGGAAGGAGCAGCCTCATGCCCAGTATAACTGTGCTGCCCTCCCCAGCATTGCCCTGCTTACCCGGTTGCTGGTCTACCAGCCATTTCCATGGCCACGTGTGGAAAGGACCACTGCATTCAGGAGGTCTGGTACAGCATCTGCCGGGGGGCCAGGTCCCTGCAAAGCAGTATCACACGTTGTGGTGCCGGCAGGGGACGTTGGGCAGCTTCCAGGTACCCTCGGGAACTACAAGGGGTACTGTGTGTGGCTGACTTATCTTTTTTATTGCAGTTGGAGGGCTGGTAGTCAGATGAGGATAGACGTGTATCCTGCTCTGGCTCCATCTTCATTTGGGCGCCCATCTACAAGGCAGATGGGAAGGAAGAAAGGAAGGAGCAGCCTCATGCCCAGTATGACTGTGCTGCCCTCCCCAGCATTGCCCTGCTCCCCGGCTTGCTGGTCTGCCAGCCATTTCCATGGCCTCGTTTCGAAAGGGCCACTGCAATCGGGATGTGTGGTACAGCATCTGCTGGGGGGCCAGGTCCCTGCAAAGCAGTATCACACGTTGTGGTGCGGGCAGGGGACCTTGGGCAGCTTCCAGGGACCCTTGGGAACTAGAAGGGGTACTGTGTGTGGCTGACTTATCTTTTTTATTGCTGTTGGAGGGCTGGTAGTCAGATGAGGATAGACGTGTATCCTGCTCTGGCTCCATCTTCATTTGGGCGCCAATCTACAAGGCAGATGGGAAGGAAGAAAGGAAGAAGCAGCCACGTGCCAGTGGTCCCTGAGCTAACCTCCCCAGCATTGCCCTGCTCACCGGCTTGCTGGTCTACCAGCCATTTCCATGGCCACGTGTGGAAAGGACCACTGCATTCAGGAGTTCTGGTACAGCATCTGCCAGGGGGCCAGGTCCCTGCAAAGCAGTATCACACATTGTGGTGCGGGCAGGGGACCTTGGGCAGCTTCCAGGGACCCTCGGGAACTAGAAGGGGTACAGTTTGTGGCTGACTTATCTTTTTTTACTGCAGTTGTAGAGCAGGTATTCAGTTAGGATAGACGTGTATCCTGCTCTGGCTCCATCTTCCTTTGGGCGCCCATCTACAAGGCAGATGGGAAGGAACAAAAGAAGGAGCAGCCTCATGCCCAGTATGACTGTGCTGCCCTCCCCAGCATTGCCCTGCTCACTGGCTTGCTGGTCTGCCAGCCATTTCCATGGCCTCGTTTCGAAAGGGGCACTACATTCGGGATGTGTGGTACAGCATCTGCCGGGGGGCCAGGTCCCTGCAAAGCAGTATCACACGTTGTGGTGCCGGCAGGGGACCTTGGGCAGCTTCCAGGGACCCTCGGGAACTAGAAGGGGTACTGTGTGTGGCTGACTTATCTTTTTTATTGCAGTTGGAGGGCTGGTAGTCAGATGAGGATAGACGTGTATCCTGCTCTGGCTCCATCTTCCTTTGGGCGCCCATCTACAAGGCAGATGGGAAGGAAGAAAGGAAGGAGCAGCCTCATGCCCAGTATGACTGTGCTGCCCTCCCCAGCATTGCCCTCCTCACCGGCTTGCTGGTCTACCAGCCATTTCCATGGCCACGTGTGGAAAGGACCACTGCATTCAGGAGGTGTGGTACAGCATCTGCCGGGGGGCCAGGTCCCTGCAAAGCAGTATCACACATTGTGGTGCCGGCAGGGGACCTTGGGCAGCTTCCAGGGACCCTTGGGAACTACAAGGGGTACTGTGTGTGGCTGACTTATCTGTTTTATTGCAGTTGGAGAGCTGGTAGTCAGATGAGGATAGACGTGTATCCTGCTCTGGCTCCATCTGCATTTGGGCGCCCATCTACAAGGCAGATGGGAAGGAAGAAAGGAAGGAGCAGCCACGTGCCAGTGGTCCCTGAGCTAACCTCCCCAGCATTGCCCTGCTCACCGGCTTGCTGGTCTGCCAGCCATTTCCATGGCCACGTGTGGAAAGGACCACTGCATTCTGGATGTGTGGTAGAGCATCTGCCGGGGGGCCAGGTCCCTGCAAAGCAGTATCACACGTTGTGGTGCCGGCAGGGGACCTTGGGCAGCCTCCATGGACCCTCCGGAACTACAAGGGGTACTGTGTGTGGCTGACTTATCTTTTTTATTCAAGTTAGAGGGCTGGTAGTCAGATGAGGATAGACGTGTATCCTGCTCTGGCTCCATCTTCATTTGGGCGCCCATCTACAAGGCAGATGGGAAGGAAGAAAGGAAGAAGCAGCCTCATGCCCCGTATGACTGTGCTGCCCTCCCCAGCATTGCTCTGCTTACCAGGTTGCTGGTCTGCCAGCCATTTCCATGGCCACCTGTAGAAAGGGGCACTGCATTCTGGATGTGTGGTACAGCATCTGCCGGGGGGCCAGGTCCCTGCAAAGCAGTATCACACGTTGTGGTGCGGGCAGGGGACCTTGGGCAGCTTCCAGGGACCCTCGGGAACTAGAAGGGGTACTGTGTGTGGCTGACTTATCTTTTTTATTGCAGTTGGAGAGCTGGTAGTCAGATGAGGATAGACGTGTATCCTGCTCTGGCTCCATCTGCATTTGGGCGCCAATCTACAAGGCAGATGGGAAGGAAGAAAGGAAGAAGCAGCCACGTGCCAGTGGTCCCTGAGCTAACCTCCCCAGCATTGCCCTGCTCACCGGCTTGCTGGTCTACCAGCCATTTCCATGGCCACGTGTGGAAAGGACCACTACATTCTGGATGTGTGGTACAGCATCTGCCGGGGGGCCAGGTCCCTGCAAAGCAGTATCACACGTTGTGGTGCGTGTAGGGGACCTTGGGCAGCTTCCCGGGACCCTCGGGAACTAGAAGGGGTACAGTTTGTGGCTGACTTATCTTTTTTTATTGCAGTGGGAGAGCAGTTAGTGAGATGTGGTAAGACATATCCTGCTCTGTCTCCATCTTCCTTTGGGCACCCATCTACAAGGCAGATGGGAAGGAAGAAAGGAAGAAGCAGCCTCATGCCCCGCATGACTATGCTGCCTTCCCCACCATTGCCCTGCTTACCACGTTGCTGGTCTGCCAGCCATTTCCATGGCCACCTGTAGAAAGGGGCACTGCATTCTGGATGTGTGGTACAGCATCTGCCGGGGGGCCAGGTCCCTGCAAAGCAGTATCACACGTTGTGTTGCCGGCAGGGGACCTTGGGCAGCTTCCAGGGACCCTCGGGAACTAGAAGGGGTACTGTGTGTGGCTGACTTATCTTTTTTATTGCTGTTGGAGGGCTGGTAGTCAGATGAGGATAGACGTGTATCCTGCTCTGGCTCCATCTGCATTTGGGCGCCCATCTACAAGGCAGATGGAAAGGAAGAAAGGAAGGAGCAGCCTCATTCCCAGTATGACTGTGCTGCCCTCCACAGCATTGCCCTCCTCACCGGCTTGCTGGTCTGCCAGCCATTTCCATGGCCTCGTTTGGAAAGGGCCACTGCACTCTGGATGTGTGGTAGAGCATCTGCCGGGGGGCCAGGTCCCTGCAAAGCAGTATCACACGTTGTGTTGCCGGCAGGGGACCTTGGGCAGCTTCCAGGGACCCTCGGGAACTAGAAGGTGTACTGTGTGTGGCTGACTTATCTTTTTTTACTGCAGTTGTAGAGCAGGTATTCAGTTAGGATAGACGTGTATCCTGCTCTGGCTCCATCTTCCTTTGGGCGCCCATCTACAAGGCAGATGGGAAGGAAGAAAGGAAGGAGCAGCCTCATGCCCAGTATGACTGTGCTGCCCTCCCCAGCATTGCCCTGCTCACCGGCTTGCTGGTCTGCCAGCCATTTCCATGGCCACGTGTGGAAAGGACCACTGCATTCAGGAGGTCTGGTACAGCATCTGCCGGGGGGCCAGGTCCCTGCAAAGCAGTATCACACGTTGTGGTGCCGGCAGGGGACGTTGGGCAGCTTCCAGGGACCCTCGGGAACTACAAGGGGTACTGTGTGTGGCTGACTTATCTTTTTTATTGCAGTTGGAGGGCTGGTAGTCAGATGAGGATAGACGTGTATCCTGCTCTGGCTCCATCTGCATTTGGGCGCCCATCTACAAGGCAGATGGGAAGGAAGAAAGGAATATGCAGCCTCATGCCCAGTATGACTGTGCTGCCCTCCCCAGCATTGCCCTGCTCACTGGCTTGCTGGTCTGCCAGCCATTTCCATGGCCTCGTTTCGAAAGGGCCACTGCATTCGGGATGTGTGGTACAGCATCTGCTGGGGGGCCAGGTCCCTGCAAAGCAGTATCACACGTTGTGGTGCGGGCAGGGGACCTTGGGCAGCTTCCAGGGACCCTTGGGAACTAGAAGGGGTACTGTGTGTGGCTGACTTATCTTTTTTATTGCAGTTGGAGAGCTGGTAGTCAGATGAGGATAGACGTGTATCCTGCTCTGGCTCCATCTGCATTTGGGCGCCAATCTACAAGGCAGATGGGAAGGAAGAAAGGAAGAAGCAGCCACGTGCCAGTGGTCCCTGAGCTAACCTCCCCAGCATTGCCCTGCTCACCGGCTTGCTGGTCTACCAGCCATTTCCATGGCCACGTGTGGAAAGGACCACTGCATTCAGGAGGTCTGGTACAGCATCTGCCGGGGGGCCAGGTCCCTGCAAAGCAGTATCACACGTTGTGGTGCGGGCAGGGGACCTTGGGCAGCTTCCAGGGACCCTCAGGAACTAGAAGGGGTACTGTGTGTGGCTGACTTATCTTTTTTTATTGCAGTGGGAGAGCAGGTAGTGAGATGTGGTAAGACTTATATCCTGCTCTGTCTCCATCTTCCTTTGGGCACCCATCTACAAGGCAGATGGGAAGGAAGAAAGGAAGAAGCAGCCTCATGCCCCGTATGACTATGCTGCCCTCCCCAGCATTGCCCTGCTTACCAGGTTGCTGGTCTGCCAGCCATTTCCATGGCCTCGTTTGGAAAGGGCCACTGCATTCTGGATGTGTGGTAGAGCATCCGCCGGGGGGCCAGGTCCCTGCAAAGCAGTATCACACGTTGTGGTGCCGGCAGGGGACCTTGGGCAGCTTCCAGGGACCCTCGGGAACTAGAAGGGGTACTGTGTGTGGCTGACTTATCTTTTTCTACTGCAGTTGTAGAGCAGGTATTCAGTTAGGATAGACGTGTATCCTGCTCTTGCTCCATCTCACTTTAGGCGCCCATCTACAAGGCAGATGGGAAGGAAGAAAGGAAGGAGCAGCCTCATGCCCAGTATGACTGTGCTGCCCTCCCCAGCATTGCCCTGCTTACCAGGTTGCTGGTCTGCCAGCCATTTCCATGGCCACCTGTAGAAAGGGCCAATGCACTCTGGATGTGTGGTACAGCATCTACAATGTGGCCAGGTCCCTGCAAAGCAGTATCACACGTTGTGGTGCGGGCAGGGGACCTTGGGCAGCTTCCAGGGACCCTTGGGAACTACAAGGGGTACTGTGTGTGGCTGACTTATCTTTTTTTATTGCAGTTGGAGAGCAGGTAGTGAGATGTGGTAAGACTTATATCCTGCTCTGTCTCCATCTTCCTTTGGGCACCCATCTACAAGGCAGATGGGAAGGAAGAAAGGAAGAAGCAGACTCATGCCCCGTATGACTATGCTGCCCTCCCCAGCATTGCCCTTCTTACCAGGTTGCTGGTCTGCCAGCCATTTCCATGGCCACCTGTAGAAAGGGGCACTGCATTCTGGATGTGTGGTACAGCATCTGCCGGGGGGCCAGGTCCCTGCAAAGCAGTATCACACGTTGTGGTGCGGGCAGGGGACCTTGGGCAGCCTCCAGGGACCCTCGGGAACTAGAAGGGGTACAGTTTGTGGCTGACTTATCTTTTTTTATTGCAGTTGGAGAGCAGGTAGTGAGATGTGGTAAGACTTATATCCTGCTCTGTCTCCATCTTCCTTTGGGCACCCATCTACAAGGCAGATGGGAAGTAAGAAAGGAAGAAGCAGCCTCATGCCCCGTATAACTATGCTGACCTCCCCAGCATTGCCCTGCTTACCAGGTTGCTGGTCTGCCAGCCATTTCCATGGCCTCGTTTGGAAAGGGCCACTGCATTCTCGGGATATGATTCAGCCTCTGCCGGGGGGCCAGGTCCCTGCAAAGCATTATCAGACGTTGTGGTGCGGGCAGGGGACCTTGGGCAGCTTCCAGGGACCCTCGGGAACTAGAAGGGGAACTGTGTGTGGCTGACTTATCTTTTTTTATTGCAGTTGGAGAGCAGGTATTCAGTTAGGATAGACTATGTATTATGCTCTGGCTCCATCTTCCTTTGGGCGCCCATCTGGAAGGCAGATGGGAAGGAAGAAAGGGAGAAGCAGCCTCATGCCCAGTATGACTGTGCTGCCTTCCCCAGCATTGCCCTGCTCACCGGCTTGCTGGTCTGCCAGGCATTTCCATGGCCACGTGTCGAAACGGCCACTGCATTCTTAATACTGGTGCTAGTACATTCCTTGTGGCCATGTCCCTGCAAATCAGTATCTGATGTTGTGTTGTGGGCAGGGGACCTTGGCAGCTTTCAGCGACCCTTGAGAACTAGAAGGGGTACTGTTTGTGGTGACTTATCTTTTTCTATTGAAGTTGGAGAGCAGGTATTCAGATGAGAATAGACGTGTATCCTGCCCTTTCTCCATCTTCATTTGGGTGCCCACCTGCAAGGGGGATGGAAAGGAAGGAAGGAACAGGCAACAGTGCCCTGTTTCCCTGTGCTTCTCTCCCCAGCATTGCCCTGCTCAACAGGTTGCTTGTATGCCAGTCATTTTTGATGGACATTTCTGGAAAGACTCACTGCAATCAATATTTCCTTTGTGAGCACCTGTATTCATTGTTTAGGTCTCATGAAAACAGTGCAATATTTTTCCTTTGCAGCAAGGGGTTTTTGAGTCTCTTCCACAGTTTTGAGGGAGCTAGGTGAGTTGTATTACAGGAAATACTTATCTGTCCTGTGGAGCATGGCCCTCTTGTCGTGATGTGAATGCGGGTGAGGATAGTAGTATCTCGTTGTCCTGCTGTGTCGCTGTCCTGGTGTGTCCTTGTAGCAGAGGAGGATGAGCTGCCATCCACCCCCATGGGCAGCTTATAGGGTGCTCATTGGCCATTTCTGGTCAGCAGTGCCCTTCTGGTCAGCATTCAGGTTGCTACGATACCAAGCTCTCTCTGGAACACAGCCGCTGTTGTGACTTGGCTGTGACAGCTGCAGGGTGGTTCCTGGACCTGCTGGTTGCCCCTAGTGATGTGCATATGACGTATCAGGGTTGGTGCTGCCTGGGATGTGGCTGCTGCCTTCCACCATTCGTGTAATAAAGAAAGCAATGAGTTGTTCTTGGTGCCTGATGGTACTTAGGCCGTGTGAGCATGAAGATCACAGCCATTGCCTTTCTCCCATCTCT
The DNA here is from genome assembly GCF_026119805.1 of Tympanuchus pallidicinctus. Lineage (NCBI taxonomy): Eukaryota > Metazoa > Chordata > Aves > Galliformes > Phasianidae > Tympanuchus > Tympanuchus pallidicinctus. Next base: position 16,807,099 of record NW_026294627.1, read on the forward strand.
AAGGGAAGCCAGACAGGAGGTGTTGAAAGGGAGGGGGAGCAGGGCCCTCAGTAGTGGGAGGAGTGCTTTTTCCTTCCAGAATCTGTGAATATGTGGCTGAGCACTTGTTGATTGCTTTTGGTTCCCATGGCTGAAAGGAGCATTTCTGACCTCGTCCTGCTCAGGACACTCTGGAAATCATGCCTCCCATTGCCAGGAGCTCCTCCAAGCCCTTGCCGTGGTTCCCAGGTTTGCACAGTGCCATGCTGGTGACAAGGCCATGCCCTGTGAGAGTTGGCTGGGTGCAGCCCTGCTGCCAAGGCCCTGACCGTGCATCCACTCAGGTACCATCATGGACGATCTTCCTGTTCCCCCCCCCCCATGGGCCACTGTAGCCCCTGTCCTACCTGTGGCACTGGCAGCTGCAGGGCTCCCTGTCCTACAGCTTTGCAGTCTCTCTACCTTTTCTGTAAGCATGAAGAGTAACTCTCTGGAGTTGTTGTGGCCAAAATGCAGGACCTGACACTCGGCTCTACTGAAACTCATACAGTTTACCTTGGCTCATCGATCCAGGTCCCTCTGTAGTGCCTTTCTCCCCACTGGCAGGTCAACAGTTCCTCCCAGCTTGATGTCACCTGCAAACTTACTGAGAGTGCACTCAATCCCCTTGTCAAGATCATTAATAAAGAAGTTAAATAGATAAATATTAAAGTATTTGGTTTTACTTTTTTTTTCTACCTCCACATGACATTCAGAACTCCATAGATTTTTGTTACCACAAAAATAACTTGAACTCATTTTCTTCATACGGTTGTGTCTGTAGCCCTCAGAGGCCCACCTCTTAAAGGCCATTTCTTTGATAAGGCAAGAAATCCATTTCTCACTCCAAACTGTCCCTGCCACCAGCCCTGAAATCAATGGGTTCACTGTGTCCAGTGGGATGCCCTTTCCCTTTTGTCTTCTAGAAACTTGAAATTGGTGTGACTGACATAAGGTTTGTCTGAGTTGCCGCATAACACTGCCAGAATAAATTTACCTCTCTATCATGAAAATTGGCCATCTGTTCATAAATCTATGATTCCTACCTTTCAGTCAGTTATTTAACTGTTCCTCAAAGAGCCTCTGATAAGGGAGAACATATCAAAATATTTTTGGAAATATCATTCTGATACTTTACAAAACTCCTTTAAATGTTAGGATTGTTTCTTGTACGATCCTTTACTGTTGAGGTTCTATGAGGATTAATCCACAGCCGTGAGTTTGTAGAGGCTGTGTGGAAAGACCCCTATTTGTGCACATCCAAAAAGAGATCCGTCCAGACACATTACTGAAGGCAGTGAGACCTCGTGGTGAAAAAAAAGATTGTAAGGTGTAGCCTTTCAGTAGAACAGCTTGCTTGCTGTCATGGAGGAAGCCTGTAGCAGCTTCAGGAGATGAGTCGTGACACCTTCCATAGCTCAGCTCAGCTCCTCACCTCCAAGGCTTCTCTCCATAGTGTGTATGAGAGCAAACTTTGTGTCACAACATCCCTAGTCTGAAAGGAGACATCTGTCGTAATGTTCTTGGAAGGTTAGTAATGCCACTAACAGACAAACTAAATAAATGGCAATGTTTGAGTCAGAAAGATGTCTGTGACCCTATGGGGAATTAGAATGTCAGAGTACATTTATATCAGAGCAGTTGAGCTATCATCACCAGAAATTTTATCTTCAATTTGAGCAAATAATTTCAGTAGCAGCTTTGGAAGAAGATTGTACCCTTCTAGCTCTAACATTCCTTTTTTGATCATCATAGATAGAAAAGGGTCTTCGAAAAACATTGTGTTCTAGATTCCTTTAACAAAGGAATAAATTCAAACACTTTTTATCTAATTTTATAACATTTTAAAGAAAATCAATTAAACTTCCAAAACAACCCAAATGGGCAGACAATCAACTATCTACATTTCCTGAAATAATTTAGAAACAAGTTCTAGATACCCTAAAGTACTTCTCCTCTGCTGAACTTAGGATTATGATCTATATTTTTCCTGGCCAGTTGAAGAGAGATTTAAGGAAATTATATTCTCCGTGATTCAAGAAGATCAGAATGGAAATATTGTTTTGCTCTTGCAGGCACAAAACAATCTAAAGTAAGCCACCTCACATACATCACTTAACCAGTAAGTCTGAAAAGGAAAGCATACCCTAGCACACTATTTCTTCACTTGTACCACTGCCTGGCATAGGACCCACTGACTCTCAGATGACACGCTGCCTGGTTGATCACTGTATTAAAGCTGAATGTGAGCAAGGAGAGGTGATGCGGGCAGAGAAAAGTGTTTTGAAAAGATGAGCAAAATAGTCCAGTTTCTTTGGTTGCAAGCTTGAATACCCAACTGGCCATTTCAGTGTGTTGTCTCAGAGCACTCCTGCCTCCAGTGCTACTCATATAGCTAATGTATAACTCTCATACACTACAGAGGTTACACTTGCTGTAAATGATGTTCCACCCCAAGAGATGTAAATTAATTTGCAACTTTTCATCTACACTACAAAATTAACATATGTGTTTTGGAAATCCAGTTGGTACATTCAGCTTACCTTCTTGACTAAGTTTTGAACATGAACAGACAGAATCTGTCCTTCACTCTCATCGTCTCACTCCCCAGACACTGACTAGGTGTCTGTCCTCATCTTTAGACACTCTGTGGCTTGGTCCCAGCTCAGAGATGAAGACTATGGTTTACAGATATTATAGTAAAAAGTCCAAAAAGACAGGAAGCTTGCAAAGATAAATATCAAAACCATGCAACTGAATGGCTTGAGATTGTTACCTGATAAGCAGATGAATAACAGGCTAACGATCAAGATTTTTGTGGTCCATCAAAGAGCTGATGTTTACAGAAGATACACTTCAGTGGGCAAGATAAACCACACTAAAGGTAAGCATGAACAGGTTGCCAGAGAAGCTGTGGATGCCCCATCCCTGGATGCATTCAAGGCCAGGCTGGATGTGTTCTTTGATAGTCTGGCCTTGTGGTTGGCAACCCTCCCCACAAAAGAGAGGTCGGAACTAGATGATCTTTGAGGTCCATTCCAGTCCAAGTTCTATGATTCTATGATGATAAGGATGAAAAGATCAGAACACATCCAAATGTGAACTCATGGTGCTGACAGTGATTAAAGCTTGAGTGTATGGTTAGTACATAAAATACTAACATGCTACATAAAATAAAATGCCAACTAAAAATGTACAACAGACACGATCAAGTGAATAAAGAACTGCTTAAATATTTCCAGAGGAATAACTCCACACTAAGAGAAGAAATCTGGCTGATGGCTGGCCAGACATCTCTGGGTGCCTGGTGATCACCAAAAGAAAGTTTTGTTTGTTAGTTTCAGGTATTGTTCAGTATTCAGCAGGCTGAATAACAGAGCATCTGCCTGTGGACTACAAGAGGTTTCCAGATAAAGATCCATGATCTGCTGATTCTGGTGGTACCTTTGTGCCCGTCTCAAGTGTGGATGAATTTGCTGGAACCATAGAGATGCTGATAGCCCCTGGAGTATCAAGAACACCAACTGTGATTAGTGATCATGGGGGGAAAATAATGTTAGAAGGAACAGCAAGGCCTGTATATTTTGTATAAAATATGAATTTTATACAAAAAGTGAAAACCTCATTCTTGTAGCAAACACTACTCTCATGTCTTGGTCCTCAAATGAAAGGATAAACATCCTTAGAACATTCAGAGCATCACAAGCCCTCATAGGACAATGAATTTCTTTAGCCATGCCGTGCTCTAAACAAGGCAGTAATATGTCATCATAAACATACAAAAGAAACCCTCCACTGCCCATTATCTCCCCAGAGAGAGGACCATAGGAGTCATTCTGTAACTGCTAGTCACACTCCCTGGCCCCCTGATAACACAAACTGCTCAGAAGATATAGGAATGCACATTACACAATACACATTACAAAACTCCTGCAATAAAATGGCTTCCAAAACTACAAAGACAAATTATTAAAGTTGCAGTTTTGCTGCCCTCACTAGAGGATTGACGCCTGGAAGGGAAGAATTGTGTTAACCATCTGCAAGAGCTGCTGTTGCTTTCGTTCAAACAAGGAACTCACAGCATGCTCTCTACACCAGCAACAGACAGGATACTTGAGCAGTGATAGCATTTCTTCTGATGTGTAAGATCCGGACTATTGGCATAGTTCACTGCTCAGATAATCACATACAGAGAGTAGCATGGAAATAATTTTAAATCTTATTTCTAACTTCCTAGTCATTTCCCAATCCAGCCCAAAAGAGATTTCTTCCATTCTGCTTACTTTTTCCTGTGCTATTTAGTTGTTTTTTGCTTTTTTGTTTGTTTGTTTTTGGTTAGTACAAACTGGGCCACCTCCCCAGGTTTAATTTATACTCCAAGATAATCCTCCTTGTTCTGCTGTCTACTTCTAGTTTTCCCTTTCACTGCACTTGCATGCATTCTTGATGTTTCTGAAGAGATCCCTCCACTGTTCTTGTAAGCCAGAAATGTTCATGTCTTCAGTTCACATTTAATTCTCATCAGAATGCATTTTCTGTCTTGCTGTCCTTTGCTGTCTCTACAGCAATTACATAAGTGTTCCCACTAGGTGCATGAAGGATGAATTTAATTTAAAGAGGATGTCCCAAATTCAGCTGCACCATACATGTGTACACAAGCTATTTTCATCCCCACTGTGCAGCTCTGCTGGCAAGCGACAGACTCACAAGTCAGGAGCATAAATCCACTCACAGCATTTAAGATCCTCCACTACTCTCTGCTGCTGTTAATGTTTACTCTCACCAAGTCCACACGGCAGGTGTCTCCTCTATACATCTCACTCCTGTACTCCGTAATTCCATATACATTAGTACCTTCTCCAACTCTCACTCCAGGGCACAAATCTCACACATACAACTGCTACGTGAAGGAAAATCACATGCTGGTACTTGGAAGTCTCAGGCAGAACACACAGTTCTCATGGCTTACTGTTTAGCCAGATTAGTTTTGGAGGACTTTCCTCTGCCCTCTTACACAAAGAAAACTACTGAGCTGGTGAAGGGAAGAATTCCTGTTGCAGGACCTAACTCTGCAAGAACATTCCTGGTACATTTGCTTCTTGCACGAGACAGTGAAATTATTTTGTATATCTGCAGAATGCAAGAGACATCCCCTTCTCTCCTCCATAGTAACGTTTTGTCCTTGTTTCCCAGAGCTTGTAGTTGTCATCATTCTGACCACATGATGCCTGCTGTGCTACCAACCACTGCACCCTTTGTCTTTTTTATAGGAGGCAGTCTTAAGAAGGAAATTTTGTGGAAAGATTTATTATAATCCTACAGGGATGGAAACCAGAACTTCCATACTTGTTTATCAGCTTGAACCTTTCCCTTGTGATCTAAGTTGGACTGATTTATCTTCTTCCTGATTGTGCAGTTCCTAAAAGACTGGCGCAAGAATGCTGGCAGCAGCTTGGCAGTCAACCCAGAGTATCCTCTGTCATTGTCATTTTTTCAGAAATTTTCACACCTCCATTCTTCTGCAAAGCCAAAACAGCCATCCTTTGACTTGCAAGAATGGCTAATTTGTCTTTATGCCTATAGGAAATTCCTGAAACCTCCTTATCACCAGAACAAAGCAACATAATCAACACCATGGATTAGCCTAGAACACTTGTATGCAAGGCTGTGAGCAACAGAGAATGAAGAACTGCCTCAGAGAGAGACAGTCCTGGAGTGACTCTGCTCCAGGCACCTCCATATACAGGACAAACAACTGCCTAAATAGCCCCAACACCTCAAACACATGTCAGCCTGGGTCACTTTTATGATGTTGTAAGACAGAAATATATTAGGAGCCATGACCTCTGACCAGACCCTTCTGTGACCACTGCAAGTGATAACTACAACATCATGTTTTGCCACATATTTGCTTGGCCATCTATCTCATCACATTCCAGTTTCTAATGAACTCTAAAAATTACCTTCACAAATGCGACCATTTGAACATATTTAAGCTATCTAAAAAATAAGCTTTCTTTAAAGAAGAGTTACTACTTATTCAGTAGAAAAAAAAATAAACACCTCCTTATATTCATTCAGAAAGTGGTGAAGGACTGGAACAGCTGCCCAGAGAAGCTGTGGATGCCCCATCCCTGAAGCCATTCAAAGTCAGGCTTGGTGGGTTCCTGGGCAGGTTGATCTAGTGGCTGGCAACTCTGCCCACACCAGGGTGGGATGAAACTAAATGATGAGGTCCCTTTCAACCCAAGCCCTTCTATGGTTCTATGATTCTTACTAATAGATGTATATATAAACCTAAAGCTTAAAAAAATCAAATGTTGCCTATGGCATTTTGAGATGTTTTTGCTTTGGTTTGGTTGGTTGGCTTGTTATTATGCAAATGTATTCAATCAGAAAAAGTCAACAGAAAAAGTCTGAAATCCCTCGGATGGCCCCAGCACTTTCTGATAGAGATTACTGTGTAGCGTTACAATTTTGCAGAGTACAAAACACCGTTTCACTTCCTCACTAACTGATCTGCATATGATTCATTTTTAAAGTTGTTGAATTATGCTAACAAGATTTTAATAATTAAAAGAGCTTCAGGGGCAAGAGAATAGAGCTGGGAGTTAGCTCTGCACTCCCTGTAAGAGAGAAGGTTCGTATTTCCTCTCAAGCTGCTTTAAGCTAGCAATACAAATCCACAGCGCTCACGTTAATGCAAGCCTGACTGACAACCCACCATTCAGAGCAAGCATCTCAGATTTCTGCAATTAGCATGTGCTCTAAAATTACTGTTTCTGTAGCCTTGGTCTCTAATTTACATTTTGAAAAGGCTCTTAAGAATGAAGATGCCAAGACTGAGCAAATTCACTGCTCTTTAGAAACATTCTGCGTAGCTCCAAGCACAAGAAAAGCGTGTTTCTCTTAAAATCAATAGGATAAGTATCACATGGGAAAAGACTGACCGTTCTTACCAAGTCAGGAGCACTGAGGGCTTTCATGGCGAAACTCTGGAAAGAGACAAAAGAAACTACTCAGTGCACTGAAAAACACTGTATTAAGAAGTGCAGAAAGCCCCAGACTGCACTTGTTAATCCCTGAAAATCTCTTCATGTCCTTAATGGCAGCTTTTTATATGGAAAACTGTATATTCAAGATGTCTGCATAAAACTTAATCACAGATAAAAGAGAGAAAGCAAAGATATATTAGTCATATCTTCTCATCTGCTGCCAGTGATTTTTCTCTTTGTCAAGGTTTGCTTTAGAATACCCAAGAAATCAGACATGTATTACTTACCCGGGAATAACACTTCAAATTTAAGAACATTTTGCTGAAGAATAGGAGGCTTGAAAATAAATGAAATAAAATCTGTAAGTGTTGATGCCTAATTAGGTCCCATACTGTAATGCTGGAGTCAGTACATAATGGGTACAATAATATTGCTGAGATCAATTTCTGACATTCTGGTCTTCAATTCACTACATTTCACACACTTGAAGTTCCACCTACTGCACCTGAGTTCCTCTGCACCTGAGGTGCAAGTTGTGATAGGTCAGGTTCCTATCCAACAAAGACTCCTAAGGCACCTTTAATATTGGTGTTTTCATTGTGCAGACTTAGCCAAGTTATTCTTTCAACAACTTTGCCCACCCATTTACCTGAGATGCTTTGATTTTTTTTTTGTGCCCACGTGTGGTAGAAAAATAAAGAGAAAAGAAGACAATTTAAGTGGATTTTTCAAAACAGTAACATTTCTGGTTCTCTGTTTAACTTCCAGTTTGCTATTTAAGCATCAAAGAGGTATTGAGTATTAAAGAACAACTGAATGAATAACATTTAGTATTGTGTAGCAGTTCGTTATACAGGCATCCAATCTGCGGTATCCGATAATACATTAAAATGCTGGTGTTTGTTATTATAATATATAAATGCATTCATATGACCACGTTCTCCCCACACAGAAAATCAACTAAAGCATGCACATTTATCACTTCCTTCTTCCACCTCTTCTATACATAAAGCTCACATTTCATCTCTCTGATCAAAAGGACCTTTGAAAGTCTCTAGTATATTCCCATGACAGTTACATAGAGGACTGCATTGGCATGGCATTGTCAGCAAGTGAAGGGACGCGATCACTCTCTCTGCTCCTAAGGCCATATGGAGTACTGCGCCCAGTTTTAGGCTCCCCAGTAAAAGCTGGAAAAACTGGAGGCTGTGCATAGCAGGAGCATCTAATGGCTATAGACTGGAGACGTAGCATAGAACAAAAGGATGAGAGAAGAGAAAGGCGAATTTAGAATTTAGGGGTAGAAACAGAATACAGGATGTGCTGTTTGCCCTCCAACTATGGGATTGGGCCTATTTCATTCCTTAGTACAGATGTTAGCATCAGATCAACAAAGTCCTGCTTCTGAACCTCACTTCTGAGCTTTACTGTCACACACACAACCTTAGTGAACCACAATAGGATTTTTATCTCCGGGCTTTAAGTGAGCACTAAACAAATTTATGTTCATTTTCCCCTCAGTGTAAAAATCAGGAAAATAACTGGAAACAAAGCCTACTCCTGGAGTTTTAATGGAGAAAGGACAAAAGTCATCTGATAATATCCAAATGCAGGCCTCCTTTCTCCAGTTCAGGAAAGGCTGAACAACTACAGTGTAAGATCCTTGCTACTCTACTACTTTGCATTCACAGTTTCAATATTCTTCACTTTAATACCACGTTTCTCCAATACTTAGGGCTTGGCAAAGCTCATATAAGGTTTAGAATTATGGATGTAGATAATCAGAAATTATTTCACTGTATTTTCTATATCTTTAGGTCAAAACTTTCATATAGATCACTGACCAATAAAGATGCTGAGCAGTTTTTCTTTTATATTACAATAATTAATTTCTAGTAAATGGACAATTGCAGAGCTGTTCTCCTCCCTGCCTGGGATGCAGCAGCCCAGCTGATCCGTACCAGTCACAGGCAGGGGTTGACACCAACAGATACCAACAAACAATGGAAATGGAAATAGTATGTCCAAAGGGAGGGCAGGAGGAAGAGAGAGAGCAATGACTCGTGTTTCTCAAGCCTCTCACGAGTTTGAATAACTAAGGCTAACTCAACACAAGTCAGACGTGCTGCTATCCCCTCTGCAATCTCTCTGATGCCATATCAGGTCTACATACAAATTTTTGTGTTTTTTAAGTAAAAAAAAACAGCTAATGAAATGAGACACAGAGTAGATGCGGATTCTTGGTAATACTGGATTGTATGCACTTTTCTTTTCAATCTCCAACGATGCTGCATTTTTGTAATGCAATGTTATGGCTTATGATGATCCAGGGATTCGAAGAAGACAATATTCACAGGGGTAACTTCGATTGATAGAGCTGCAAAACAATTACAGACTTTCAAGCACATAAGCCCTTTTTCAGCTCTAAATCTCCAAGGTAAACTGAGAGCATGAATCACTGCTCTGATTTTAATTTAATTGCATTTGTCTTTTTCAAGGAAAAGGACAGTGGGTACCAAGGGAGCAGAAGAAAACGTTAGCAGAAAGAGGTGATAATATTTTAGATGCTGTGGGACCAGAAATTAGTAATTACTGCCTACAGAACAGTGAGGTTTTAATAGGGGATATGGTGTGGAGAAAACACTGCCAATTAGTTTCTCTATTGGATCCATGACTCACAGTTCCTAGGCTATTATCTGGAGGCATTTTTACCTCTGAAGGATCAGGATTAAGATATTAAACTGTGGCTTCCTTGCAGAACATTTCTTACTTACCATCATCTCACTTCGTAAGTTCTTCTTTTAAGAGTAAAATACCCAAAGGCAGGAAGTTCTGCCTAACTGCACAATATCCTGCAGGTTTCTTTATTGAAACATGGTGCAGTATTTTTAGGTAACACGGCAGAGCCACTGCCTGCTCCCACTGTTTCAGTGGATTTTATTCTTGAAAGTAGTAATCTGTTTTGCCAGGTGTAGGAGTAGGGAGGGAAGGGGCTGAGGTGCAGAACCAAATGTCATATGAGCTCTGGTCACATCTACTCACATCACTCTGTTTATACGGTCTTGGTTGACCTGGCGCTCTCTGCCTAACAGAACATTTATGTAACAAGCCAAGTAGGCTGACCACAACTGATAAATGTGTTAAATAAGTATACCAAGACATTTCTGGTGCAAGTAATTATGCATGTAATTGGCAACAATGGGCATATTTCCCAAGGTAACATGCGGGCAGATCCATCTTTTAAAAGGCCAGGTGTTTTCCAGGATGCCCACACCACCCCCATCCCCACCCCAGCATTCCACCACTGATTCCAAGGTGTTCCAGCACCTTGAGGCTGCCCAAGGACCCAAACGACCAGAGTCTGGGCTGGCCTCAGTCCGTCACAAGGTCTGACTGGTGCTATACAGTCCTCAACCACATCACCAGGCCATTGGGAGACCTGGCACCAAGCAGAGCCCACTGTGTTAAGTGCCACAAAATGGCTTTGGTTGGAAGGGACTTTAAAACTCATACAATTCTAATGTACCTGCTGCGAGCATGGTTGATGCACTAGACCAGATTGCTCAGGCTCCATTCAACCTGGCCCTCTGGGCAGCTTATTCCAGTGCCATGCCATCTCTGAGTGAAGAATTTCCTCATGTTATCTCTAATCTAAATCTCCCCCATTTCAGTTTAAAACCAATCTCTCTTGTCCTATCATTATCAGCCCAAGTAAAATATTGGTCTCCACCTTATTTACAAGCTCATAAGTTTGATTTTACTCATAAGTTTGAGTTTACAAGGTCATAAGTTAAGATTTTCTTTCAACTGCAGAAAGCTCTGAATTAGTATCTCTGAATCTAATTAATTTGATTAAGCTAATTGTAAAATCTATTGAAGCAAAGGTCTATTATTGCATGCCAATTTTCTGTTTCCATTTAGCCAAGATGCTAGGGACTGAATTAGAAATCTCTCATGCTGAAGCATAACTCTGTGATACACTACACATCAGGTTTTGCAAACAAACTTAAGAGCTCCATTCAGAAGAGAACCAGTGAGTGATACAAAAACAAAATGGAAGAAGAAAATATTAATGCAATGGAGCTGTGTGATGAAGCTGTATTATTCAGAAGAGCTCACAACATTGAAAATTCCTCTGGGGCTAGAACATGAGCAAATGAAGTGTGTTTCAGACCAGCCAAGAAATGATTGCTTTGGAAATTATTAGTGTTCATGTGTATCTTTAGGGAACATAGCTTGGTTTTATTTCATAAGAGAGTAACAACTTTTATCAGCACACAGTTCTCTGGTGTCAGATGAAAAAAAAAAAAAAAAAAAGAAAAACAAACAAAAAAAAAATCACAAACTAATTTAACAAATTAATAAACACACAATTTGAAAATCATATGTGGTCAGTCGTCTGCTCAAACATTTAGATCTTTGTACCTGGACAGAGAGCCAAGGACAAAAGAATTTTGAACAGGCAAATCAAAACTATCATTTAATTTTCAAGGCTTTATGGAAAAGAATTATCTATTAGCCTCTCTGACACTGATATCAAGTGTTCATGGGAGACACGAAGCCAAATTTTGATGAAACGAAAGTAGGAATATTCAACATATAAGTAGCATATTGTGTACTCACTGCCTGTGATAAACGAAGATAATTTGAAGAAAATTACTCAAACACAAATGTGCTTTTTTGTATATTTTTTGCAATTTTTGCATCTGTTTTTATTTCAGTAGTCAATTTTACACCTAATTATTTCTAAATGAAATTTATTTCATCGACATAGGTGTATAGTAGTAAAACATGCATGTGCTAGACTCTAATATGCAATATACTGAGTAGAAATTTGCTACCTGTTTTGAAAATGAAATAAAAGGCATCAACATCAAGGCCACAAACTCTATGATTTGCAGTATTTACACAGAAATGCCTCCCATGTCATTCAGACCAGAAATGGAAATTAACGATTTCACTGCCTCACCTGGGAATTATTGCAAAATGTGTTCTGTCAGCCAAGTGAAAAGTGGAAGAAGGCAATAAATACTCATGGTTGTTCTTTGGATTTGCAGAAATTGATGGCAAAACTTGAATCAATTCAAATGTCTGTAATTTCACTAGGAACAAAGAGAATTTAGAGGTGGAGAAACTCTACCCTTTTGAATTTTAGCTAGACAATTAGTTGAGCTTCAGTAACTTTCAATACAGGCCATAATTTCTTGAAAGTACTGTATCACATGATTGTTGTCTTCAGCAGACAATGTTGTAGGATAGGGAATAACTAGTAATCATAATGGCACAGTTTGGTTTGAATTAATAACTCTGAGATTTCAGGTTAAGACAGATTTGATTTCAAAGTTATCTAAAATCACTGTCTACAATACCACTTCTTTTTGTTTTAGGTGGTTTTTTTAGGTGGTTTTTTTTTTTGTGGAATAAAATGGTAATCCACAAAGTGATTTCTGCTCATACTGGATTGCAAACTGTGTAGACTTAAGGGCTCTCTGATTAGCAGCGCTGTGAAACACTTTAACGTGAATATCAATGGCCACTGGAGTTCCCCCATTGCTGTCTTTTACCCTATAGAAGTTTTCTCCACTTGCCTGCACCCCTTGAAGTGGCTGAAATGATAACTTTTACGGTAGGGATGAGAAGTGAAGCTGACAACTAGAACTGATGTCATGTGATACTTCCTGCCCTGGCAGCCTGTCTCCAGCTCTTCAGTGCTTGCCAGATGTCAGACACCGAGTCAGAAACCTTCTGCCTGGGCCTTCTGCTGGCTGAACTTAGGGGGAAGTTTGAATCAAAACAGTTCAGTTATTAGGAACGGTTCCTGAGATTAGAAACAAAGTCTTCATAAGAGCTCCCATTAAGAATCTCTACCATTACTTTTTTGGGGACGCAGACTTGAAAATTAGTTTTAGTGAATTGTCTTCTCCCAGGGCTAATACTTTTGTTATAGTACCAAAAGTGAGGGTGTTCCCTCTTGCCTTCTTACAGCCCCCTTTATTGATGAGATGGAAAAATCTGAAGTTGAGCACAGAAGGACCAGAAAGGAGAATTTCAGCAACTGGAAAAAGTTCTCTTTTTTCAGATCTTCCACTGCTGGCAATGTTTTCCATGTATAGCCTGACACAGAAATCAGGGAATTGTTTTTCCTCTCTCTCTTCCTAGTGTGGATTTAAGGCTATTAATTCAAATTTTAGGCATCATACAAATCCTCAAAGCCATTGAGGATTTCCTACTGGATTTTATTCAGTCCTACTGCCCCTTAAGGTACCTAATTTCCTACTTGCCTACATTATTACTGCTAAAATTTCTGAGATATTGATACATGTGCTGCTGGCTAGGCACCATACATTTCTCTCCAAGAAAAACAGATACTTGAGGTCATGCTGTGGTGTTATCCAGCACTGGATAATTTCCTAAGTCTTTTACAGCATAAAAATGTTGCTTATAACTTTTACATACAGAGAGAAGCCATATATCATTATTCTATATTACAGTATCCAGAAATTATCCACTAAGTACTTTTGGTTCAGTGAAAACATATGGCTGACTAGAGAGATCTTAATAAACTTCAGATGTTGAAGCTCCTTTCAGATCATTCATGATCCAAACTGGGATTTGCGGACAGGATATCAAAATATGCCAGAAGGTGACAAAAACACTATTAACATTCACTCCTGAAGGATTTGCCACAAACCACTACAGAGCTCGGGAGACATCGCACACTATCAGTCTTCTATAGGGACATGTACTATCAAGCTGTCTGAAAACACCCCTTTTGGACTATATTCAAAAAGTAGCCTCGTAGTGGGAACATAATTAGCATCTAATTTTTTTCAGTAAAAAAAATAAAAAGTACCACACTACTTGTAATTTCATAGAATCATAGAATTGAATCATACAATGGTCTGGGTTGAAAAGGACCTCAGAGATCATCAAGTTTCAACCCCTATGTTCAGGGTCACCAACCAGCAGACCAGGCTGCCCAGAGCCACATCCAGCCTGGCCTTGAATGCCTCCAGGGATGGGGCATCCACAACCTCCTTGGGCAACCTGTTCCAGTGCGTCACCACTCTCTGTGTGAAAAACTTCCTCCTAATATCTAACCTAAACCTCCCCTGTCTCAGTTTAAAACCATTCCCCCTTGTCCTATCACTATTCACCCTCGTAAGCAGCTGTTCCCCCTCCTGTTTATAAGCTCCCTTCAAGTACTGGAAGGCCACAATGAGGTCTCCCCGGAGCCTTCTCTTCTCCAAGCTAAACAAGCCCAGTTCCCTCAACCTTTCATCATAGGAGTGGTGCTCCAGCCCTCTGATCATCTCAGTGCTCTGCTCTGGACCCGCTCCAAGAGCTCCACGTCCTTCCTGCACTGGAGGCTCCAGGCCTGGACGCAGTGCTGCAGATGGGGCTTCACAAGAGCCACCCTTTTTTAGTGCAGCCCAGAACACAGTTGGCCTTCCAGGCTGCAAGCACACACTGCTGACTCACGTCCAGCTTCTCATCCACTGGACCCCCAAGTCCTTCTCTGCAGGGCTGCTCTCAAGGAGTTCTTCCCCCAGCCTTTATCAGTACCTGGGATTGCCCCAACCCAAGTGCAAAACTTTGCACTTGGCCTTGTTAAACCTTATTAGGTTTTCATGGGCCCGCTTCTCCAGCCTGTCCAGGTCCCTCTGGATGGCTTCCCTTCCTTCCAATGTATTTATTGACTGCATCACTCAGCTTGGTGGCATCTGCTAGCTTTCTGAGGGTGCACTCAATGCCACCATCTATGTCCTTGATGAAGATGTTGAAGAGCACCAGTCCCAAGATCGACCCCTGAGGGACACAGCCTGTGACCAACCTCCAACCTAATTTAGAATTTCTTATATGGAAGCTGTTCTTTGCTTACCATTTACCAAATTCATGAAATCTAATTCACTTCTGATTTCCGCTTCCCTCCACTGACACAGTGAGGTCACTGACTGCCATTTTTGTATATGGATGTTAACTTTTTTTCAAAAAGGTGTGATTTCAATCAAAACCAACTGGAATGTGAATTTGATGAATGGGACACATTTATGCCACTAATAGTATTTCAGTATCTTCTGTTTTAAAATCTCTGATATAAACTGAAAGCACGTCTTTCCCCCAAGACATGCATCTTCTCTGTAGGACAGTAAATACATAAACATGTACTCTTTTTCTGTTCAGTATTCACAACACAGGCTAATGCAATTCAGTCCCTTAATGGGGTTGCTAATGTCAGGCAACCTCCTTTCCTGCAACCTTCAATTCTACTTAGAGCACAGTTTTGTCATCTCTGGCTTTAGCCACAGAGAATAATGAAAATACGAGAATGAGACTGGTCAAGTGAGGTTTCATTTCGCTCTACTGCTCAATTCATTTTTGCAATTGCTTTTCAAACTACAGCACCAACACAAGCATACAAAGACATCATTCAAGTTCCCCTGCAATTCTCTATCTGCAGTGATATATTTTCCAATCTAACTGATCAAGTGAACACATCATCCCAGAATGGTAATAACTTTCAAAAAAGGTCACAAACTCTCTGCGGCACAAAACTGAAAGGTAGCCAGAGCACAATTTAGCTGCAGATCTTGCAATCCTACTGAAGGCAACATGGGCCAGTAGGCCAGTACAAATGCACATAGGTTGCTCCAAAAGTAAGGTCTCCTATTTGTTTTCACGGAAACGACAGACACAAAGAATATGATAACACTATTTGATAGAGGAAATTATCAGCTACAAAATACTGTTTTTTAATGGTCACTGCCATTAGCTACTTATTTTTGCCAGCAATGAACAAGAGACTGCATATAGTGCCCATAAAAATCTGCACCAGCAGAGGTGACCCACAGTTTCACAGCTGCTACGATGGCATTGTTGCTAGGAAAATGTTGCCTCCACAGTCCATCTTTCATTGGCCTGAACAGGTAGAAGTCAGAAGGTGCCAAATCCGAACTATGTAGTGCATGTGGTAGGACAGTGCAGCCAAGACTGGTAATGTGCTCCACAGCCTTAAAACTGGTATTGGGCCTGGTGTTACGTTGCAAGAGAAAGGTTGTTGTCTTCTCTGGCCTGACTCTGGAAGCTTAAGCTTTCAGCTTACACAGCGTCACAATGCAGCAGACAAAGCTGATAGTTTGTCTGGGTTCCAGGAAATCCTGAAGGATCTGCCCCTTCCTATCAAAAAGACAGTGCACATAACTTTATCCAATGTGTTTCAGGCTGTGTCTCGACCTTTTTCTCTGACGGAGAATTCATCATCATAGAATCCTCATCATAGAATGGTTTGGGCTGGAAGGGACATCAAGGATCATCAAGTTCTAACCCCCCTGCCACAAGCAGGTTTGCCAACCACTAGATCACTAGATCAAATACTAATTCTGATTGCACAGGGCCCCATTCAACCAGGCCTTAAACATCTTTGGGAATGGGGCATCCACAACCTCTCTGAACGACCTGTTCCAACACTTCACCAGCACTTTTTCGAGCACTCTCAGTAAAAAACTTCCCCCAACATCTAATCTAAATCTTCCCTCCTTTAGCATAAAACTACTCCCCTTCATCCTATCACTATCTATTCTTGTAAAAAGTTTATCTTCCTCATGTTAATTAACTTCCTTTAAATATTGGAAGGCTGCAATTATGTCTCCCCAGGACTTCTCTTCTGCAGGCTGAACAAGCCCAGTTCCTTCAGTCTATCACCATAGGCTTCATAGGAATTCTTGTAGCCACTCCATGGACTGCTTCCGTGACTCCTGCTTGTCGTGATGACACCATGTTTTGTCACCAGTAATGATGCAACCCAGGAAATGGTCACCTTCAGCCTCGTATTTGTTCAAACTTGTGTAGGGTGTTCTTTCTGTTCTTGTGTGAGGGGCTGTGGGATTCACCTGGTACAAAGTCTACAATATTCGAACATTGCCACCACTGTTTCCAACTGAAGCTGATATTCAGCTTTGTACACAGTTCTCTGGTTATTATCCACTAATTTGCACAGATAAGCTGATCAAGACACTCTTCATTTTGTGGTGTAATAGCTGTGTGGCCATTCAGAACATGGCTTGTCTTTCATGTTGCTGTTGCCACTACTGAAATGCACCACCTCACTCTGCTCACATCCACTGTTAGGTCTTCATAAACATTCACCAATTGTCAATGAATGCCATTTCTTTCCACCTCAAGGAATTCGGTCACATACCTTTGCTCCACACACACTGTGTCAGACACCATTGTGTCAGACTGTCCCTCTGCTGCCATCTGTCATATGGCAAAAAATGGAATGGAATGTCTGTGCGAAGATTCAGCCACTACTGCCATCCCCCAAACATCTGCCTCTGACATTGTGGGCCCACATCATAACATAGGAGGCATTACTTTTGGAGCAGCCCTCACATATAGTCTAATTTCTTGTCAAACGTTTCTGGCCATATATTTCTGAAACATTTCTGACATAGATAAACCTTCAAAGGGACCAACTTGTTGGATTGCAACAAGATTCCTTCTTTAAAATACAATATACGAATGTTAAAAAGACTTGATATTTTTACTGTTCAAAATAATCACTAAGATTTTCTTTCACAGATGCTATCATGGAATAGTTTTTAGTACAGTTAATCCATTATTCCTAATTCATGACATTTTTCCTAGTGATGCCCATGCTCTTTTAATTTCCCTAACCTACCTAAACAATAAATAAATAATTTTAAAAACACTGTCCAGATAAACTATGAGCATCATATGTCAAACTGCTACCCTAGGAGTATTTCAGCAACTGCTGAGCAGTAGCATACTTCCGAACTGTATTTGGTAATTACAGAGACAGTTATCCAAAGGTTACTTTGCTGGGCTCTTTGCCTCTGAGAATTGCCCCTTCCCAGCAGACTGCTGGTGTGGGAGGTTCATTTCCACTGAACCCTCTACACCTGATGCGTCGAGAACAGTTCCAGCACTGTCAACGTGGACAATAAACTGTCCTGTTTATTTGGTCTAGATTTTTTGTCTGTTTGTTTTAATAGCATATTCATTACCAGTTCCCTCCAAGGATCTGTTTGAATACAAAAACTCATCAGAAGCCCATATGCCAGGGTTTAACAGCTAAATGGAGTGAGAAAATCTTCAATTAGCTGAAAGTGATTTTAACCAGACAAGCTGTGAAATACATTCATTTCCTGACCTAAAGGCTGCAAAAGCTAATTTTGCAGCCATTACATTTTGTAATTATTAAACTCTAGCTGGACATCAAATAAACCCACAGTAAAATCCCAATACAAATACAGCAAACAATTTAAATGTTGGAATTGTTTTGGATAGTGTAGACACCAGACTTGCTGAGAAAGTGAAACAAATCACTGTATTAAATTAAACAAAATGTCCAGCTTCCAACAGCACATCATTATTTCCATATGGGGCATATTTAAATAAATATTCATTTCCTCAGTGGTTGGTATCAATCTAACAGTTTTTGCAAAGTTAAATCGACATTATTTTTAAACAGAGAGAGAGAGCAGAGTATGGAATTTTAAATATATTTAGATGAACAATGAAATGATATCTCTTTTCAAAACATAAGTAATGCTCCCTTTTATGATTTATTATTATGTGTGTTGCAGTAGTGTTTTGAGATTTAGTCATGGCACAGATTCTGTTTTTGCTAGATTCTACACACAAAACACAGACATAATCCCCATCTCCGAAAACCTATGAACACTCAGTTATTTGCCAAACAATACATTTTAGATCATAATTACCTCATTTGTTTCAAACCTCTTCATCTCTCCTCTTTCTTAGTGGAATCAAGTTCTTGACACTGCAGCCACTGGACACAGAATATGAGCTTACATGAGTCCACATGCAGAGTTAGTATGAGAGAGCTGCAAAGTTAGTGCTGAATTCTTCAGGTAGAAGGCACATCCACATGATGTGCTTTGATACACTATGCAGTAGCTGACAAATCAAGTATTCCCTGAAAATATTTAGTCAGACAAAGCTAATTCAGCTTTACTGCCCATGAGCATCTGTGCATTAAGCCATCTGCTTTTGTAGGGAAAGAGAGGAAAAATAAACAGGTCAGTTGGCAGAAAAGAGTTAAATAAAACTCAGTATGATTAAGTCGAATGTCAGAATAGAAGTGAATTGAGACACAAGTAAATTAAAATCTCTGCCTGCTGTCATATCTGAGACATGATGGTTTGTCATTTCTGAACACCGTATCAGCGCAAGGGTAGCATCAATCCCTGAGGGCAGAAGCCACAAATTGTAATTTTTATTACCATCTCTTGGGCTGTCTAAAACCTGTCCTAGGCAAAGCAGCAATATTTCAACAATATTATGTTTAATCATGTTTTTTAACTCCAGTCAGAAATGTATTTGTGCAGCAGCTATCCAAAAACCATGGTAGGATGGTAGGACAAAAATTTGAACCCTTAACTTCTGATTTCCTTTGTTACCTCTACCAGATTTTGTACACAATGTCATTGTTTTATTCACCATAAATTGACAGATCTTGCTTGTCATTATAGTCAAGAGGACTATTACAGTCAGCTTCACAGTAGTCAGAATTTCCTTCTGAGACTCTAATTAAAGATCAGTTTGCCATTGTTCCTTTATTCCTTAAGTAATTCAGGGTAGAAGACAAATAGTGTTTCAACCAACCTTAGCTAAAGAGAGCACATATTTCAAAAGCTGATGTCCTCTCTCAGGACACTTTTACTTCAACAAGTAAATTCTCCCTTCTGTCAGTACAGAGAATACTACTCACCATTGTTCATCTTCCTCTCCTTTGCTCTGTTCTTCATCAAATCATACTCCCAAATGGAAGTGTCTGTACAGGCACCCTCCTGAGCAATCCTTCACCTGCTGCCCTTAAAGCTCACTACTCCTGCACTTCAGTGCAGAGAACAAGGACACAGCAGCCTACTTTTTTTTTTAACTGATGGCACATAAAAAGTCTACACTTTTTGTTTTCTAAGTCAGTTTCAGTTAGAAAAAACTGTTCTTCTATTGTCTTTGCAAAAAGAACTAGCATGCAATGAAATGTCATCATCTTTGTGAAGCAAATAGCTGTAGATATATACTGCTCTTCTAAATCTCTTCAATCCTATTTACTCTCCACCTGTCTCTCACACAAGGTAACCTATCCAGGCAGAAGCACAAATACACCAAATGAAATGGAATACAGATCTATGTATATTGAACAGCTCCTTGCTCTGCTGTTTCTATGGTTTATATAAATAAAGTCAATAGATGGTGAAACCTACAGTCAAGTAGAAAAGCATCCAGCTTAAAAAACCAACGGCAATTTCATGTCCTCTGGGAGTGCTCCTCCTTCCAGAGGCTCAGCTATAGGGACAAAGCAGAGATTTACTACTTCTGAATAAAACAATGGCGTGTATTCTTAACGTGCATATCATTGCATACTATTGCACACCAGACAACTTTATAGGAGCAGCAAAATGCAAGGTCCAGCATCCAATGTGGTATTGATCTTCTTTTGAATCAAAAGTGGGCTTTGAGTCTTGATCACCCCATCACAGATACATTCACAGGCAGTGAGATGTGCCTGTTATTCTACCTGAGGAACGGAAATCAGAATGAGGACGATGAGATCTTACTGAATCCCAGTTCACTAGACTTTCTGTCATTCAAAGTTATGAAAAAGGGAGAGCATGACACAAAGTAGTAAACCAACTAAGAGCTCTGCTTTTACTCTGGTCTTGCAAGTCAGCCTGCAAGCACCACCAATTGCAAATGCTCAGCTCTCCACCCCTATTATCAGCTATGCCAGCAATGTGAAGGTGTGGTTGCCCTCCTTCTCCCTCCTAGCACACTGCAGAATACATATATATATGTGTGTGTGTGTGTGTATTTTACCACTGAGACTTAATTAATGGAGTGCCCATAAATAGCATCATTTGCACTATGGAAAAAAAAAAAAGATTAAAATAAAAGCATACCAAGCACCACCCAAAACAGTTATGTGTGACTGATCGTTTGTTTCGTGCTAGCATCTCATGAAAATGTAAGTGGGCCTGAGGGCACCCAGAGACTCCCAGAGCTCTCCCCACTTGCCCACGGCCCCAGTTCAGCCCCTGCCCCAGACAGGTGACAGTGGGGCCAGGCTCCAGCTCCCCACAGCCTTGCCATGGTCCCACCGAGCCTGGCCCACTCGCAGGCCCATGTCCTGGCCCCATGCCCATGGCTGCCCTGCTCCTGGCTGTGGCACTGGGATAGGCCCTCTCTGCCAGTAGCACTTGCAGTACTTAAAGAAAGCAGCACCTCACTTGCACGTACAAATCCATATACATCTTACCTATAGCAAAAATGGGAATTAAGCATTATGCATTTAGGACATCTCTGTCAAGAACACATACTTCTGTCTCTCACTTGGAGACACCAAAGAACACTGAATAAGTATTTCTTGCTTTTTTTTTTTAAACCTATATTTGGAAGACAGTAGCTAATTTTAGTGTTATGTTGCATTTCTCTTTTATCACTCAGATCAAACCAATTCTTCATCAGCAAGGAGGTAAAGATAAAGAAAAAAATTTTGGTGAGGTATTTTAATGTCTAAACTCCAGAATGTTTAATTGTTTTCAAAATTCGTGGAATGGTTTGTGTTGGATGAGATCTTTAATATCATCTAGTTCCAACCCCCTGCTATAGGCAGGGACACCTCCCTCTGGACCAGGCTGCTCACAGCCGCATGCAGCCTGGCCTTGAATGCTCCCAAGGAGGGAGCATCCATCACCTCTCTGGGCAACCTGTTCCAGTGTCTCACCATCCTCACAGTTAGAATTTCTTCCTAATATCTGGCCTAACTCTGTTTCAGTTTTAAACCATTTCCCCTCATCCTGTCTCTACATGCCCTTATAAAAAGTCCCTCCCCAGCTTTCTTGTAGCCCCCTTCAGGTAAAATTCTTCTACCATAATCAAATAGTTCCTTCTCTGTTTTAAGAAGTAAAGCATTCCCACAAAAATACTGTTTTGATTAAGATTTTGAGCCATTTGGGGTATCAAGATTTCTATGATGTTTTTTTAATGAAGAAACAAATTATAAATTGAATGATATATTTTCTGTTGAACAATGACAGGTCTTGACCCATGTACTTTCCTTCAAAGTCTTTTAAATACCCAGGTTTCCCAGGAATGCAGTTAGAGGTAATTATTGCTATTGCTGTTCCTGGCATGTCTCTTCCTACTGTGGCAACGTTTATTAATAGTTAACTTGAAATTTTCTGAAGCTTGTAAGAACATCTCTTGCAGGCGTTAGCATAAATGTTATTTCCTGTACTGGTAGTGTTGTAGAAGTGACCTTCTGGCTGCTATTGCCATTTTTTCATCCTTTACTGTAATAAAATTAAAATTTAATCAGAATTCCAAGAGTTAAAACAACTCAGGCAAGAACTTGTTTTCCAGAAGTCTCATTAACCAACAACAAAATACCAAGCTTCTGGGAAGATTTTTTTGTTGATATCGTTTGAAAAAGGCATCTCTACTTAATTAGCTTGAGGATTCTTTGTTACAGTGAATAATGAGAATTATATTGATTCTGTTACTTCTATTGTTTATGAAGGTGTCTTTGATCATAAAAATATGAATTCCCATGACAGTCCTTCAATATTCCCTTTCCTCTCCCTGATCTCAAAGTACAGTCAGCTGCTATAGAGCAATAAGAATGATGTTTTAGATTAAGACCATTAAATGTTTGCTCTAAAGAGTAGCTGCAGTTTGTAAAATAGTAAAAAAAATATTAAAAACCTCTCTGACATGAAAGGTAATCTCAGCAGAATAGTGTAGTAATAGTGTAGTAGAATAGAATAGTGTAATATTCTCTGACGTGAATAGAAAGGTCATCTGAGTAGAAATGCTCAACTCCTCAACAAATGGGTTTTCTATTTTTCCATAGGCAACCTTTATACTCATTTTGTAAAGAAATCAGGCAATACCCCAGTAAAATTAAAACTTTAGGTTTCATGAAAGCCAAAAGTACACACCCAAGATTAGAAGACATTAACAACGTCTGTGCTAATGGCTCCTCTCAAAATGGAAAGATGCCCGTTATGGTGGGATTCACCTGACCTACTTTCAGTCCAAAGGTTAACTGCCTTAATCTAAGCTAGTCACGTATGTTCCTCAGTCAATGCAGAAAAAAAATATCAATAACAGGTGAATCATCACATCTTCCAGTTTTCTTATTTCTTCTGCTTAACGTTCATGCTTAGGTAGCTAACCACATCTATCAATCCTTACCAACAGGCATCTTTAGAAGCATCTGAAGTACGTAGCCAAAACTGACAAAGAATGTCAGAAAAAGAGCTTTCACATTCAAAAGTATTCTTAAAAGTAGACTCTTCTTTTTAATTATCTATTATTTCAAGTAAGAAAGACTTACATCTCTGAGAAAGGATACACAAAACCAAGTCAGTGCTTATAAAGAAATGAAAGGAGTTTGGCAAATCAGTCAAAGTCACATGAATATTTATAGCCATAACAGACATTTTCCAATTACCACGTAGTAGAGCAGCAGTTCACATCACATTTCTGAATGAAAATGCAGTCCATGCAATTTCTCTAGTTTCTATATAGCTAAATGAACACCTGGTAGAAAATTATTCATTGCCGTTGATTAGCTTTCAATTATCACCAGTTACATTTCCAGCTGTTCTGTTTTGCCCTAGACTTCTTAATTTATTCATCTGGCATATTCAGATCTGTTTCCTCTGTACACATATGTTCACAACAAGAGGAGGGAAGAAATCCTGTTTCTGGGGAATTAATCCCTCATCTGTCAGATTCCTGATTGCAACTTCCTAAGTAATTGAGTGCTAGTAAGCATGCAAATTACAGTAATTACATTTCTACGTGGATGAGGCCAGCTCTTTGCTTATTCATTCAGGATATATTTTTCAATAAAACTTGTGAAAATTAATCTGTATCATTTGGGGGTATCTAATGAACATACATTCTTGCTATTACCTTACGGTCAAATAATTCCTGCAATACCCTGAGTTTCTGAAATGGATTTCTTAAGTAAAGGACATACTGTTTTCTAGTACTCATCATAAATAAAATGATTTTTTCTTTTCCTTACTGGCAAGGAAAAGAAAAAAAAGATTTTTTATAGGATACGTAACAGCACTCCGTTTTTAAAAAGCAGAGGATAAAATTAAGCAGTCCTCTCATGTTATGAAATACATCCAAATAACATCAATTTCCTCAAGTACAGTAATTGTTCTAACTTGCTTTGTGTGTATAATTTTCATTTCTTCCTTACTGATCTTGAATATTTACAGTTTGAATAATATCTTTAGGGACAATTAATTACAGAATTTGTTTGTTGTTCCTGTCCTTTAATTGGATAACAATTTAAGTCATTTCCTCAAGTGCAAATTCAGAATTGAAATTTGTGAAACCCTTCTTATTTGCATGATTAAAATCAACTTTCTGTGAGTGCTTGTGCAAATAAAATTCAGTGGCTCAAATGCCTCTCAAAAATGAACATAGGAGCAGCATGCTTATAGAAATTGTGTGTAAATCTGATGAACATGACTGCATTTGCTGGTATTCACTCCCACTCGCCCACGGGAAAGCCCCACACAGCCCATCTTACTTTGTGCTCCATCCACAGCATGGATATCAGCAGTGCTGGCAGTTTTAATGTGAAAGAAGGGTGGAGTCAGTCCTTTATACCACTGAATGCTTGCATAATGAACACTTGCTGTATTAAATATTTATAACAGCTTTCATCTAATGTTATTGGAGCTATGGAAGTGGATTTTTATTTATTTATACATATTTTTTTGCCTTCTCTTGCCTACTGTATTCTAATGCTGTTTAAAATTGATGCACTACATGGGCATCCCTGCCCATGGCAGGAGGTTGGAATTAGATGATCATTAGGGTCCTTTCCAACCCAAGCCATTCAGTGATTCTGTGATTCTGTGATGATGTACTGATATGAGAGCCTTTCTTATGGCAACTCTCTCCTTGATACCAAGCCCTGCCTTGGATGGAATCTTGACTGAGAGAGAAATAGGGATTTAGGCCAACATAAATATTGTGTCTTTAAGCATTTAGTTGAGATACTCAACAGAGACTCCCACTGGAAGCTTTCCTACAGGCAATGGACAGATCTGAAGTACCATCTGAAAACATAGTTTATCCATGGAAAGAGGAAATGAAGGAAATATTGCTCTCTTAAATAACTTGTTTACCCTCTATACATAATTTAAATAGGAACAAAAATACCACAGTCAGCAATGAGTAACTGGCAGTTAAGATTAGAAGTTGTATCTACAATTTCCTTTTGCCAGTTCCTGAAATACTCATTGTAAAAAGACCCAGTTTTATAAAACTGTTTTTTGTCATCTAGATAATTGCAAATCCTCACTTTGTATTCCTAGCTGTGTTGAGTTGATATGACTGAATTAATATCTTTTTGCAGATACTTAGAATTTCTTTACTTTTGAAAAACTAATGTATCTATAGCTAAGAAAGACTGTCAGACTTCTGTTTTCCAATTCTATAAATGCAATACTTGAACACCCTGTAATTATATTTCTAATATCACGTGCTTAATTAAGCCTTTGTTCTTAGGTGAGCGTGAAGAAAATGTAATGAGCTGCAGTGTCAGTGGTGTAGTAACTAACAGTAGTACCTTTCAGGGATCTGTAAATCGTACTGGTAATACTGAATGTTGGTTGCTGGTTACCAGCAGCAACCACTACAAACTACTACTCAGGAATTTAAATTTAGATCATTTTCCTGAGAATTAACAACCAGCACAGAAATCCAAATAATTATCAGAAGAATCACAAGGTTGGAAACGACCTATAAGATCATCCAGTCCAACCGTCTCCTCATCACCATTGCCACCACAAGCACTAAACCACATCACGCAGCACGTCATCCAGACGCCTCTTGAACACTGCCAGGGACGGTGACTCCACCACCTCCCTGGGCAGCCATTCCAGTGCCTGACCACTCTCTGAGAGAAGAAGTTCTTCCTTATGTCCAACCTGAACCTCCTCTGATACAACTTGCAGCCATTGCCCCTTGTCCTGCTCGTTGCCTGGGAGAAGAGGCCAGATCCCTCTTCACCACAGCCTCCCTTCAGGAAGTTGTACAGTGCAATGAGGTCTCCCCTGAGCCTCCTCTTCTCCAGACTGAACAATCCCAGCTCCCTCAGCCGCTCCTCATAAGGTTTGTGCTCCAGACCCCTCACCAGTTTTGTTGCCCTTCTCTATGTATCTCCTTTGCCCTTATGCTCACTAGCTGGAGTGGGTGTGTGTGTACAAGAACAGATTTCGAAAAATATCCATTCATTCATTGTAATCACACCAGAATAATATATTCCAAATTAATAGGATTACAAACATCTCATTAGAGAGCTCTGTCATTCTATCAAATCAATGCTGTTTACCCCTGGTTTACAGAAATTAAATTTCACAAGAAAAACCCATGAGAATATTTGCTAGCTTAATTAAAATTACATGTAATGCTGCTTTCCAGGCCATCAGCACGGCCTTATGTGAATATCACAAAACTGATTAAATAAATAAAGAAAAAGAAATTCCTAAGCTTCCAATGACTGACTTAGTTGTCATGGGTCAGATCCTGAGCTCACTGAATATCTCATCTAACATCAGCACAGCCGCAGAGATCAACGAAAATAAAGGGCCAAGTTCCAACTCAGTGAATGTTTGTTTCAAACATTCGTTGAGGATGAAAAGATGAGCATACAACATGAAGAGTACATCACAAAAAATACTATGCGTGTTACATTAAGGTACTATAAATGCTACCACTGTTTTAAACTAACATTTGTTTAGCTGATAGCTAGCATGACACAGAGTTCATGGGTTCCTTTGGCACTTAGCACAGTGAAAACAAAGCCAAGGCACAGGCACCCTTAGAGCAAGGCTGGAACAAAGAGACCTGGGCTATCCGCTCAGCTTTTCAAATGATGTTAGGCTGTAATCCCCTGAGCTCTCTGCACTCCTCTCACTCATCTATAAAATTGAGCAACTGCTTCATTACTTCTCATGAGTGTGCTGTGAAGAGAAACCCATTTGCAATTTACAAAGCCTCACATATTATAGGAATAAGAACTCCAGAAAAGCCTATGAATTAATGAGTACAGGCTGGTTCTAGTGATGCTTTTATGTGCTCCTAACTGCCGTACCTGCCAAATGCAGTTAGCATCATCAAGGCCCTCTCCGTTGTGATATGACAGGGAGTGAGACCTAATGAAATGCATAAAAAATAAATAATCTTTCCCTTCAAAGCAGCTGCTCAACCAGAAACTCAGGTAAAGTGAAACAATTGACCTTTCTGTTTATATATATATATTTTTAATATAAAAAAAGAGAGGATGTTACATCACTACCTACCTACGTCATTAGATTTCTACCCAGTTTTTGGGATTAATGCTTATTGTAGTTAAGCAAGGAAAATAGAGTAGCTAATTTACTTGCAATACTTAATGAACTGTGCACAATCTTTTTATGAGCAAAAAGTAGATGAAAGCACTGCTGATCTCTGTGCGCTTCTTTAGCACAATCGCTATGAAAATCCAGAACTGCTTGCCTATTTGTTCACCTTTAATACAGGTGCATTAGAAAGTTGAATTTTTACCAAGGCAATAGTCTGTCATCATCTCTGGCTTTTTTCAAATTCTGCAGTAATTCCATATGCAAATTCATCTATCTCTACATATGCTAAACATACACATTTACCCCAAGACTTTACATCAAGGATCGTGCTTATTGTTTGGTAACAACCCAGTTGTCACACAGAAGGCGCTGCCTCTACCCCTTAGATTCTGTAGAAAAATTAAAATGCTCTGGAAGCCCCAGTTCTGTCAAAGGACAATTCTTTCTTCAGTAGCTTGTTTGATTTTCAATTCTCTTTAATGCCATGCCTAGGTGACGGGAGATGCGTGAAAATGGCTTAAGATAAAATAAAATAAAACTTGTATTAAATGACAATTAGAATGATGCCTCTAAAATGCCAGGCCCAATACTCTACCAAATAGGCCAATAAGACAACGTGTTCTCAGAAAATGGCAACGGAAAGCGTTTCTTTCAAGGAATTCCTGCACTTGCTCCAAGTTTTTAAACTAACTGCCTCTGGCATCCATCCCCCATTAATTAAGGATTTGTTACTCTTGAAAACTGTTGCACTTTGAATCACAGGGAGTCTTTCCCTTCTGAACCTTCCTGTCAGATTTAATTCCCCCTCAGACAGCCTCAGACATGCATTTTTTCTGCAATCAGAAAAAAAAGATACTTCTGCCTTTCTTCTGGAAAACAGCATACTGACCATCTTTGAGATTACAGTTCTTTCCTCAAGGATTAATAACTAATCACTAGTTGATTTATTGTGTGTTTCATGGATGTTGTAGATTCTCATATATCAGCATGTTGCTTGCAGTTTTCTGCAGCAGCTTCTACTTTGGGCTTAATATCCATATTACACTATTTTAAGCAACCATTGGTTGCTTACTACTCTTCTTTTAAAAATTTGCAATAAATTGCTTGGAACAGACTACATTCTGCTACCAAAGTCAACTCAGAAATTTGCAAAAATATAAGAAAAGCAAGTAAATCACTGGAGGGCCCAATAGCTTCTAAAGCCAGAGGTTTTCTCTAGCCAGTGGAAGGAAAGAAAGTTGTTTTTTTGTTCATTCATTGTGCTAGGCCTAAAAATACGCAACGAACAAAACAAACAAAACAAACCCACACAAAACAGAGTCCCTGCTCAACTTTCTTAACTCCTTTTCACACCTGAGTGCTTTCTGTACTTCACATCCAACGGTGAAGAGCCATTAATCATTCATGGTGAGAATAAAAGCTCACCATGGCTCAGTGCCCCACTTCAAGGGGTATTGGACCAGTTCCTGAGCTTTTCTTTGCAGCATGAGTGACGTTATTGTGACATTGCCACAGAGCAGCTGAGCCCTAGACAGTCAGGGCAACATCTTTAAGTGTCATGCTGAGCATTTGAGCAGAGAGGTGACCTCATCTTCTCCAGAGGGGTGATTCCATCCTCTCCTTTGCTAGCAGAGATTTGGACATTTCCCAGAATGCCAAGTTATCACTGGAGTTTAATATTACAATCAGCTTTTTATAAGCCTGATATGTGTGTTACTCTTTATACCCAGCATCATTGCTTCAAGAATTCTGATTTTGAAGTTGTTTTGCGTGTGATTGGGAAGATGGAAGCCAACAGCTCTGCTTCGTCAAGCCTGGGTTACTCAGTGGCAGTTTAACAAAGGTTCTTTAAGGAGAAGAAATATCCCAGTTTTGAAGAGGAGTGCAGCAGCATTTCCCTCAGTCCCTCAGTGTTAAAGCCCGTTAACTATTAACATCTCCTGCCTTGGGACCTCCAGCACGCACTGCAGCAGTACGAGTCAGGAGATGTCTCCCTGCTCCTCTTCCCTATCAAGTCCTTCAGTGTTTCCTAATTAGCATCCTGGAAAGACTGTCTTCAACCCAAATCTGAGGGAAGCTGAGAAAAACAAGAGGCTGCTTTGGGCCTCCCTCTGAGTAGGACCACACTGAGCAGGGAGTGAGTACCTTTTCCTGGCAACCCCAATGCAAGCTGCAAGTCTGGTACCTCGAACAGCTAAGCCTTCACACAGAGTTAAAAACAAATGAATAAACAACATATGCTATTATATAATGCTATTTTTTAGCATTCTGTGTATGAA
The DNA here is from genome assembly GCF_026119805.1 of Tympanuchus pallidicinctus. Classification (NCBI taxonomy): domain Eukaryota; kingdom Metazoa; phylum Chordata; class Aves; order Galliformes; family Phasianidae; genus Tympanuchus; species Tympanuchus pallidicinctus. The sequence continues at coordinate 16,836,823 of NW_026294627.1, forward strand.
GCGACCTTTTAAGACAGATGAGCTGCCTGTTCCACAGATAACCAGGCACTCAGCTCTCATAATTGGCACAATGAGAGGACAAGGATTTGTACTCCTCTCTGTACTTCCAGGGCTGATACAAAGGCATCAGAAGGCAAAGCCAGGCTTCATCCCTATTAATCCCATAAGGACAGGAAATCAGAAGTTACTTTTGAATTGGAAATCTTGAGGAGAAGCTTTTGAGATACAAATCTAACCTGAGCAAATACATAGGAAGGGAAGAAAAATCTGTTCTGTCAAGGCCCTATTTTCAAGGATCTTTCATTCTAACTGTGGACCATTTGCAAAATTATAGTCTTCAGCAGAATACTGTTTTCTGAAAGAGTTACACGGCAAAATAAAGAATACTAAATCACATTTGTTTTGTATATTACCTTTTCATACAACCAGCACTCATCTGTAGCATTTACTATTCAAGTACATGCCAAAATGCAACAGAAATTATCTATTTATTCTAACTTTCAAAAACACATTTCTTCATTTCTAAGTATACATGGGCTCAGACTTGCAGATGTACTCTGTGTGCATCTAGGGATCTGTGCAAAGCAACTTGCAGGTTCACAGCTCATATGAGAAATCTGCCTGCACAAGGTGAATCAAGAAAAACTGATGGACCCTAAAATAAATACTTGATTGTTATTGGCATTATTACCAAAGAGTGCTCATAGGAGTTCCATATTACAAGTAAATAGTGATATCTGCCCTGAAAAATTCTATGAGAATTTGTTCCAGCTCATATTCTCACATGTATATGAGCTTACTGATTAGGGCTAACAGCAGGTACCTGCAGAGTTAGAGTACTGCTGATGTCAACAACAGTCTGCATGGAATTGAGATGTTGATAACCTGGCTATCAACAACTATTTTATTTTCTTTGTTGGATGCTAATATTAAGAGAATATCAGAGAGTTACGATAACTGATGCCATGTTAAAACTGCTACTCTCAAAAGTGGCCTTACTCTTTCACTGACATCTCCTCACTTTATCCCCTCACTGAAGAGGCAAGGTATAGCACTTTGGTCTGGGAGACTTGCTCCAAAAAAAAACCTTCTATCCACGTTCTCTGAACAAATTTCACAAGTTTAAGTTATAAATAAAATTGCTTTCTGTGATCTTAGCAAATAAAAAGAAAGAACACCGATAAATTTCTCCTTAAAGGAAGCACAGCGTGTCTCTGCAAGCATACAGCAACAGCCTCCTGCAGACTAGTGAGAACATAAAGGTGGAGGTCATAAATATCAGGAGACCTGGTTAAGAGTCCCCCAGGGACCATGCAATGGTGATACAGACTCTTTCTATATTTGAAGAACACAGCCTTAAAACATTGCTCCTGAGACACTGAGTGAAGTTCTCAGTAGTCACAGGAAAGGAGGACACCATGAGATTTTGTCACAGTATATGACGATAAGATTTAGAAACTATCCATTGTTTTGACCTCATTACACTTAGAAGAAGGCTCCTCTAAAATCAGACTGCTCTGGCAGTTAAAATCATCTTCTAATTTCCTGCAATTAGTACTCTCTAGCTCTTTTGCCAACATGATCCCTCAGCTCAAATATGTCTTCCACAGTCCTGACAGCTTCATAGGAAGCAATTATCTCTTGCTGCCTTTCAGAAGAAAGCTGCTTCTCTCCTCCCTCTCCTAATCCTCCCCTTTCACCAGCAGATGCACCCTAGAGATACAAAATTTGAGGAGTGAGGTTTTAATATAATTACAGGGGTACATTTCCTGCAACACATCCAGTTCTTCTCTCACTGCATTTCTGTGAATGCTGAGCAATGGATGCTGAGCAATGTCACTTATGGGCATTTACTGTCGATTGGAATTGCAGCCAGAGATCTCTTCGAATGGAAAAGAAATGGCTCTGCTGAGGAGCTGAGTGCAGCTGAACTGATATATGGCCATGTGGGGCTGCAGCAGTGTGAGCAGCCATAAGCTATGCAGAAGCATTAGAACCGTGTAACTCAGAATGGTCAGCATTCAACTCAGCTATTTTGCTTGAAAATAAATGCAAGTCTGCAATCAATTATATTTGAATCGGTTTGCTATTTAAGCTAATACAGAAAGTATTGCTTTCTGTACCTGCTACTTCTCAGATTAGCAGGTCAATATTTTGTACCTGATGAGTGAAGAAATATGTTTAAAATGTTTTCAAAGTTACTGAACAAAAAATGAACTTCATGCTATTTGGGTCTATGCAATACTTTTCCTTTTAGTACTTCTGCTTCTAAGAGCACTAAAAAGAGAGAGATTGATAGCCATGGAAATGTACCTCTTCATTCACAGCCCAGGTGTATCAAGAGCATCTCATTTGTTCTGAGCATTCCAAGGTGACTGTACACTTTGAAGTTTGTCTTTTCTGTCAATGGTGCCAGCAGTTGATCAGTTCTGCCAGAGGAAACCATGATGCACTTTGAAGTTTTCCTTACGTAATTAATCCACATATTATGACAGACACATATTTTAAACCTTCTCACGTCATCTGTGAAAACATTCAGTGTGGGTGTTTTATTTTCTCTCCGCCTTTCAAATTAATGGTCCTTTTATTTGTGAAGCATGGTCTGAAAGAAAGATGCATCCTGACAGGTGAAGTGGCTCTTACCTCGTGGAATGGAAACGTCAATTTAAGTCTACTTAACAGTACATTAACAATAATAAATACTGCAATTATAACTAAATAGAACACTGAATTCATATGTTCCTATATATGTTACAAAAACTGAGAAAAATGAGTTGTACCAGTGCATTGATCTAAATTAGACAAAGCAGACAGTCATGTCAATTCTGTAATTCTCTAAGGGTGGTGAGGCACTGGCACAGGTTGCCCAGAGAGGTGGTGGATGCCCCAACCCTGGAGATATTCAAGGTCAGGCTGGATGGGGCTCTGAGTACCTGATGGAGCTGTAGGTGTCCCTGTTATTTGGACTACATGACTTTGAAGGGTCACTTCCAACAGAAACATTTCTATAATTCCATGGTTCTATGATTCTGATTCTACGATTCTATGATTTTACGTTCATATCTAGCCCTAAATCACAATGGCATTTGAGATTAAATGAGAAAAACAAATATATATACATACTTATATAGGTAAGAAAGAAAAGTTCTAAAAAGTTGTTGTAGTTCAAACGTTGCACATTGCTGAACTTCAGATCGGTCGATTCGACCTAAACCTCCATGTGTAACTGTGGTACATCAGATTACTGCTATATATTCAGTGACAGCTTGGGTTGCTTAAGGACAGGAACATAGAAAGTGTTCAGCTCAGCTTTTAATGATATTTTGAAGATCACTTATATGCATTTTTTTCTAAGTGAAAAAGAAAGTCATTCATCCCAGAACAAGTAGTTTATGCAAGAGATGAGGGAATGAGAATATAGGAAATAATATTTAAACATATGAAAACAATTTTTAATAGTAGGATGTTCAAATGCTGGAATTGGTTGCCTTGAGAGGCTGATGTGTCTCCATACTGAATTATGATTTCGAACATGACTTCGACAGTGTCTGCATTTAAAATATGCTGCATCTAACAACATACACAACATACACTGACACTGGAAAGACCTGGACTGTTTTTTTCTTAGCCCAGCCACTCAAATTGTTAAAATCATATCCTGCCTCCATTGTGAAATCTGCATTACAAAAGTAAATTAGAATTGTGGTATGGAAGATCACAGATAGATGGTCTTTAGGCTATATATGGTCTAGACTGTAAGTAGACTATAGACAGACAGTCTTTGTATCTTTAAGGAAAATACTGAGCCTCTGAGGGCTTTGAGAGAAGGCTCAGTGTGGTGTGTCTGATAAACGTGTGATCACGTTACCATACACTCCAATTCAAATGCTGTGGTTGTTATTACTAGATCACATTTGCTTTGTATTATGACTTACGCACAAAATTAGCCCTTGAATATTACAGGGTGTTGATCTATCTGTGGAGGAGAAAAATGGGATGCCCAGTAATGCCAAGACGTGAATAAAAACGGAAGGAGTAGCTCAGTAGAGGGACCAAATGGAATGGCATATCAGGGTCACTCAAATTCTGTAGATAAGATCAGAGAAGGAAATGAATGCAAGGCTTATGCCTGCACAAAGAGATCATTCTTTGAAGAGAGAGACAAGTATTACACAAAGTGAGTGGGCAAAGTTTGCCTCCCACATTTCTTTCATTGCTCATACCTAACACCTGCTAGTTAACTACCATCCATTTTTCATACAGGCCTGCTCCAGTTCCACTGAACATTAATGTCAGGAGGACAATCTCTCATTTCATGTTGCATTGTACAGATAGAAATTGTAAGGCAACCAAATATGTGCAACCTCAATTCAGAGTACCCACTGAGTTGCAAAGCAGAAGGTACCCAGGTCTCAACCCCTGATGAGAGACAGCGTTAAAATAAAATTAGGGGAAAATGAAACCAGAGGTTTAACTGCACACAGCAAAAACATGCAGCTGTGTAGGGCTCAAAAGAACTGTGTATGGTAAGCAAATAAGTCTTCAAACAGGCAGTGGGGCAAGTTTCTGGCTTGGGATGTAAGTAGGACAATAGACTTTATCAGCATTACCCTTCCTCGTGAAACAGTTATTGTAAATGCAGAGTATCAGTTTTATGTCTTGGAAAACATCATACGCAGCAGCTGAGCCTCCCTTGGCACTGAAATGACCCTTGACAGCCCAGCACCTCACAGAGACTGTAGTTAATTACTACCACCATATCTGTGGCGGATGAATATCCTTGGAAATGTTAAGCCAATTTGCAAGAGCTTTGCAGGTTGCAGCACATCAAGGTCAGGTACCTTAGCATTCTAAACACTACTCTGATGCCTCAATGGAGGTTGCAGCTATTTGCACCACTTGAAAATATAAACCCATCAATTTAGAGGGTCAGAAGATGGATTGACTTACGTATCTTCTAATACATGTTGTGGCATCATGTACTATACAACAGAAGGCAAGTTGATGAGACAGAGATGAGGGCTGGTACACATCTGCATCTCTGGCTGCTGCATAGGGAAAACTGGAAGATACCCTCATCATTTCTCTTTTTTTCTGTGTGGCCAAACGAGATGTGGTTAGACACATTTATTCTGTAGTCTCTAACTGTACTGACAAGAATCTGATGAATGAGAATTGCCCTAAGCACCATATTCTTTTTTTCCTTGTCAGTGACTCCCCACATAAGCTGTCCTTCGTGCCCTAATTTCTCATGCTGGTCTGTATGCATACTTTGCTGTGGTGTTTTGACATGCTAATGAATTTTGCTGTGATGTTAATAACTCAAAGCTACAGGATATCTGGTGATGTCATCATCATCAGCCTCTGTATTATTGTTTTGTCTTTGTAGTTCAGCATTTTCAACTGCGAAAAAATAACATGTCCAACTGGAAGGATAGGTAAGGGCTATTTGGTGGCATCCCTGCATTAAACCGACCTACATTGCCTGTGAGGGCAGGCCTGTATTTTGGGAGTACAAGCTCAGCATGGACATTTGTTTGGCAAGAATTGACTTCCTTTTGACTGATTCTTATTGTTCTACAAGTGAACTTTGTGCTGGAATGAAAGGAGGGGGAAAAGCTGTGTTTGCTGAATGTGGGTTGTGCAGCCCTATTTAACACAAGTATTCCCAGGTGGCACCAGCAGGCTGCCCTGACCTGAAGCTGAAGGAATAGAGCAGGTATAGGGTAGCCTATGCCTTTCCCTCAGAAACTGCCAACGGCTCCTGAGTGTTTGCTGTTCCCCTCTGGCAGTGAGACTAACTTAATTTCACATGGGTCTACATCATTAATATCAATAGTCTTCCTGCAACTGAACTTTCAGAACAGCGTATAATCATTAACATCAAACCCTGAAGCAGCCCGCTGGGATATTATCACTACAGATTTCTAACAGGAAAGAGATGCAAGAGGTCTGTGCCCAGTGCCCCACAGTGACTTTAGCAGTTAAGCTTTCAGACTGTATTCTTAACATAGTAACTTATGGTTGGCTGTGACTGGACCAATATAAAAAATATTTTGGGGGAAAAAATGAAAAAATACATTGAAATTCCTTGCTTCTGTATGGTAATCTATTGTGATTGGACAAGGGAAAATGATAGCAAACTAAAAGAGAGGAGATTTAGATTAGACGTAAGGAAGAGACTTTTTACATTAAGGGTGGTGAGAAGCAGGAAGAGGTTGCCCAGAGAGGTGATGGATGCCCCATCCCTGGAGACACTGAAGGTCAGTGAGGATGAGGCTCTGAGCACCTGAACTAGAGATAGGCATTCCTGTTCACTGCAAGTAGTTGGACTTGGTGACCATTAAGGGTCCCTTTCAACTCAAATTATTCTGTGATTCTATGATTCTATGATCAGAAGCCTCAAAAAGTTGTCCAATGGAAGTAAGCTCTTTTATGCCCATTACAAGACTAGGGAAAAAGAAGCGCTTGAAGAGAAAGTGACTTTCCCACCCACATTCAGTTATTCAGTGGCCACCTCAGAGGCATCCAAGTACCATGAGTCCTATTCATCAGATTTTGCCACGTCTCGTGTTGCTTCCTGCTGGCAATCCATAACCCCTTGGTTCTGTTTGTAGAATTGTTTAGCTTGGGAGGGACCTTCCGAGATCATCCAGGGAAAATTCCTGCTGCATAAGGATCATCTAAAGAAGGACCCAAGACCACCTCCAAGCAGCCTCTCTACATTCCTCACCAGTCCCCACTTTCCCTCCAGCATTGCCATCACACAAGTGAGGAAGAGGACACAAAGAAACTGAATCACAGGCCAGATCTTGTTCTTGTCTCTGACAGGAAGAAGTGGGAGGCTGGAAAAGAGAGACAGTGGTAGAAGGTTGGAAGGATGGCATGATGTAGTTTGCTGCTTCTGTTCTCCTGAAGGATGTCAAAGACATGGACATCCAGCATGTTATTCCTAGCGTGGAGGATTTTTATTTAAAATAGAAATGCTGATTATTTAAGATAGAAATTATGATTATTTTAAATAGATATTCCAATTATTTAAAATAGAAAACTTAATGCTAATCGAAGCGCATATTTAACAAAGATTATTACAAATGCAAGCAAAGATACAGCAGTATGAGAACACCCACCTTTTCTGATACTGCTGCTTTGTAGAGCTCCTTGTTTTCCTGATGTCCACAACCAGTGGTACACTGTGCTGGACTGAACAGGGCCAAATCATAGTGCAAAGGTAATGCCTTTGCTTATCAGTTTCCTGGCTAACACCTGCATGTTGCCAGAATTCAAATTCGGCCAGCCAGCTGCTACTGTGTCTCATGTCTGTTCTGCATTTCTTATACAAGAATTTCTTCTGGATCAGAATGGATTTGCAGCTGTGAGAGTTGCACTGCTGACAATGTCACTTCCATATTCATTTTCAGTTACAACTTGAATTTTAGAGGAGGTGACACCTAACTGAGGAGGAGCAGAGCTTTTGCAAGCTTAAGACAACTTCTGGATGCCATCTTTCCTAGGACTTTCCTGTAGTTTGTTCATAGGTGTTCAGAATAAAGGTAGGATGAGATAGTTTCTTTAATATATCTTTTAGATACTTCCAGATTCTGGTTTTGGTTTTGTTTTCTAATACAAAAATTGAAATCAGGTGAGGGCTACAGATGAAAGAAAACATTGCTGTTCAAATCTTAAAAATATAAAAATGAACGAATGCTCTGAAAGATGGAGAAAAATCATTTCATTTCAAGCAATTACAATTAAAGCAGGAGCTGCTGTAGCAGTCTCAGTAATAGATTGACATTCAGGTCACCTCTGTAACTTGCTTACAATTAGGCCATGTAAAAACTGGCTTCTTGTTAGCCTTTGTTATTGATTCAAGGTGTTGGCTGTAATATCAAATTATTTTTTGGTCCCAGGCAAAGAGGCCTTTGAGTTTTCCGACATTAGTGAAAACATCATGTTTTTAAAAACACATAATTTTATTAATGTAAGGTATTGCTATAATAATAATAATAGTGACCAACACTATCAATAATCTATTTATATATTTAATATATATATATATTTATTATATATCTATTTAATATATATCTATTTATATTATTGGAAAATTGGCTTACATTGGCTTACATTGAGATCTAGCTTACAGAAACTAGTGTTTAAACAAGAATGTAAAAGTAGGACATGTGGCATACCTTCCAAATTTCAGCAATCCAGAGGAGCTCCTCTTCAAGAAGTTGCAGAGTTGTTGTTTCTGTGTAATAATTCTCAGAGTTCTACAAACTCATGAAGAGAGCTCATCAGTTGACATCCAAAATACTCTATGGTATGAGTTCTACCATTTGGCTGTGTACTAAATGAAAAAATTCATCCCTTTGCCTGTTATGTTAGGAATTGAAGAGTTTTGAGTATAACAAGTTCATTGTGTAGGTATGAAAGCACTGTAAGGAGAAATGGTGAATATCACTCCCTGCTTCAGGTCATATAGACTCTGATAAGCAAGATGATATTACCCTCCCTCCCTAAGCAGTCTGTTTTCTAGTTGAAGGCACTTGGATCATTTACTCATTCCTAACACAGGTGCCATTTCTTTGATCTTATCTGCTTCCCTACTTTGACTCTCCCATATTCTTCCTGTGACATCATTTTGAAGAGCCTACACCGTTCAAGGTATAGTTGCGCTACGGAAATGCAACAGTGCCTTTTGTGCTGTTTTCTATTTCTTTCCTAAGAATCTCTAATTTTATAGCTAAGTTTAAATAGTTTATCTGCTTTTCTATAAAAGAAGAAAAACTGGGTTTGGGGAGTTTCCAGTAACTTTGCTATGATGAACACTGACACAAATAATACATTACAATTATACCATCTTGATGGATGATGGGACATTGCTCTGTCTGAATCAATGATTAGAAGAGCTGCATTTCCTGTTTTAATGAGCCCCAATGATGTACACAGATCTGACTGCTCATTCCTGATGGGGGGCCTGACCCTCATCGAAAGGCTTCCATGCCTAATTTTAGAAGAGAGAGACGTCATTTATGTGGGTGTTTTCTTGCTCCACAGGCAGCCAATTATTGCCTATCATACCTCATGCAGCTGCTATTTTGCACATACGAGCCCAGGCAGGTGTCACATCCTATTTTCACAACCAACCAATCAAGACAAACATGGAAAAATTGGTATTCCAGGCCTTGCATGTTGAGCCTGCATTACCACCAATTACAATATTCTCCCCATGTTATGGAGAAGCCATTATCAGCAACAAGCATGTAGCTAACGTCCCACAGAGCACCAAGGCAAGGGTTGCATTTTCAGTCTTAACACTTTCACGTTTTAGCCAGACGTGGAAAAATGGGTTTCATTTCCAAGTATTGAATGTAGAAGTGAATTGATATTAATAGCCTAAGTTATTCTTAGAGCTAAAAATATACCCATTCCAATTTCTGATGCAGGATATCTCAACGTGTGATGATGGTAATCTAGAGTCATGTACCAGTTGCAGATACTTCCTTAAGTCTTTGATTATATGTTACTTGCAGCTCTCCAGCTTTAACTGAAGGTTTTAAGGTTCTCACATGTACAATGCCAATAAACAAAGTTGCTGTAATAGTATCTCTCATTACTAAAGACATTTTCCTCAAAATCTGTAGAAATAAAGAATCACAGAATCACAGAATCACAGAATTGTAGGGGTTGGAAGGGACCTCCAGAAATCATTGAGTCCAACCCCTCTGCCAAAGCAGGTTCCCTACAGCAGGTAAACTGGAGAAGAACTGGAGGGCCACTAAAATGTCTGGAAGGCTGGAGGTCCTCTCCTATGAAGGCAGGCTGAGGGAGCTGGGGCTGTTCAGCCTGGAAAAGAGAAGGCTCTAAGGAGACCCTATAGCAGCCTTCTAGTAGCTATGGGGGGCCTAGAGGAAAGATGGGGAGGGACACTTTGTCAGGCAGTGTACTGATAGGACAAGGCCTTTAAAAAGAAGGTAGGTTTAGATTAGACATTTGAAGTATATTCTTTACTCAGAACAGAGGTGAGGCAGTAGAATATATTACCCAGAGAAGCTGTGGATGCCCCACCTCTAAAAGTGTTCAAGGCCAGGCTGGATGGGGCTTTGAGCAACCCGATGTACTGGGAGCTGTCCCTGTCTATGGCAGGGGGCTGGAACTTGGTGAATTTTAAGACACGTGCCAGCCCAAATCATTCCAGCAATCTATGATTACTAACGTACTGCGTGAAAACTGACAAGAAGCTCAGATTCTTCTCTTTTTCATGCTCAGCAGTTTGTTTGCCTGAACCTCAACTATTTTGTGCCAGATTTCTTATCCAGCTCATGGAGGACTATTCTAGTTCAGTACCTGTGCAGCCCTGAGAGGTTTGATCAGCACTTGCTGATACAGGGTCCCAGCTCACAAGGGAGCTTATAGATGGAACACACAAACGTTGAAAAGCCAATTTGTTCATGAACTTGATCACTGGATTGTGCCATGTGGATATCAATATGAATAAGAGTGGTCTAAGTTTTGTTATACGTACCAGCTTGTACTGACTAAAGATAGCTCTCTGGAAGACACTGGGCTTCATTTATTACATGGGAACATCTGCCATGGCTCAAATGGAGCAGCTACATCATTTTTTACTTTGAACCACAATGAAAGTATGACCACAGATAGTGAAGAAAATCGCATTATGTGAGGACGCATAAGAAAGGTCCATGAATATATTTCATTAGTGTCATGAATGTCTGTTTTCCAGACAAAATTCTAAATTGAAGATTTTACAGACATTCTTATAAGTAATTTTCATGTATTCTGATTTGATCAGGAAATGAAAGTTGGCACATGGATGAATTTTTAGGCATTATCAAGATAGCATCGGTGTACAAGGATTTTGTTTCATTTCTTCAACAATATGTATTCATTCCGTGTGGGGATTTTGCCAAGTAGCACCAATGATTCCCATGGCAAAATTAGATTAAAAAGGAGAGAGATTAGTTTATTGTCTGGCCCCACTGGCTGAGTGGAATAAAGCAGGCATTAGTCCATTTGTTATTACCGATAACAATCAAATATCATATAAAAGCTCTCTCTCCTGTCAAAATCTGATTTGAGGCTTGCTTTTAAATACAGCAAAACAGGGAAGATCATTAAATCCTCCTTGTGGTCATGTGCCGAGCTAATGTAACATCATCTTTTATCTGAGGAGGATGAGTGACTGAATGTAGTGCGGTCTACTCTGATTTCATAAATTCACCTCTCCCAGGTATATATATATGCATTCATTACATTTAGATGTTTTTATTTTATGAAAGTTTGTATTAAAACAAACACAAAGGTTATATATATCAGAATCCAGGGTGAAAGTCTCCATATCTCTGACCTAAATTGTCTTTTTGATTACAATTTTTTTTCTTAAAAAATACTCATTCTGAGCATCTGGAAACGCAATTGGAAATTCAGATGATTCTTGAGATTTAGGATGGCACAAGATTTAAGCTGCCTTTTCTCTCTCTTGCATGGTCAATAGACTGTTCAGAGCTCATCACTCCCAGCAGAGGTTCACACTCCATGGGTACACTGCAGTGATGTTCTGAAAGAGTAGGGTGCTTGAGAAACTGGCTACAAAAAAGCTTCTTGCTCTTCTATAGTAGCTGCAGAAAGAGACATTGCGGTCTAAGTCATCTCCAGTGAAGTATAAAGGGTGAAGTATAAAGGGTGAAGTAGTTGGCTGAGGGGATAACAATGTCGTCTATAGACATACAGCACTGATGTTATATCTCAAACACAGAGTGTCAAACCAGCATCTGGTTTGCATTGCACAGGAGCATTTCCAGGACTGTCCCCTTAGAGTGCTGGAAAAGAGTTGATGATAGAATTGCTTTGAATTTCCCTGAAGTGAGGCTGAAATGCTATGACATTTGTAAGGGTACAGTTAAATGGCACGGCAGGTTAGGTCAGACCTTGAAGAAGGTCAGAGATGGCATGCCAACATTCAGAAGGCGTATTGGTGGTCATGTGAGATAGTGAACCTTGACAGTATGGTCTATTAAACATTTTAAGTTATTCTTGCAGAAGGGGACACAAACTCAGTGACAATGTCTGCCTTTGGCTTCTCTTTCTGAGATAAAGCTTCAATCAAACACACTTTGTATCCTGACAGCCTGCTAAGCTGTGGGTGAATGTGACAGACTCACAGACCTTCAAGGTGCAGTGAAAAGGTTGAACATTCACTCAGCTGATGAATTTTCCCCCTGCAGATTCTTACTGCTTTTTCGAAGTTTAAGATGTGATCTTTAGCAGAGAAGTTCTTGCAGTAAGAATAGGTTTCTTGATTTAAAATAAATGGTCCTTGAAATTCAGAAAATGTTCAAGATATTGGATAATTATATACATATATGGACATTTTCAGAACCATGTTATCGTTTCTTATGGATGAAATGGAGCACTTTTCCCAGAGGATAAAAGAGCGCTGATTTTTCTAGCAGCGTGCTTGCATATAAGATATATTCTGCTCTTGATAGATGCCTTCCATTTAGATGAAAGGCAGTGATGCATTCGTGTTTACTGGAAGGATACCTGTCATATTTGATGTGGCTGTTAAAAGTGACACCTTTTAATAAATCTGCCTCTTTCTGGAACAAAAACACATTTTTAACCGAAGAGCCTATGGACAAAGGGACCCTAACTGTGCATTACTGCTGCCATCTTCTGACATTAAGGTTATATTGCAGGTTTTTAAAAGAATGAAATTACCCCTGACCATTTTTTTCTTAATATGCTTTTCAGTAAATGTCATTACATCAGTGATAAAACAGAGCAGGATTATATAGATGTGCCTTTGGCTTGCACAAACATTTAGAGAAGGGAACTGTGGCTGTTCAAAGTGTACATAAATGCTCCAGAGACTACAAGATGGGATGAAGGGTACCTGAACTTCATTCCGAACCTGGTTGGTTACATATCCTACAAAGGAACACGAAAGTACAAAGAAACAAAGGATCTAATGTCCTCATTTATTCTTCTATAGCTGTCAACTATGTATGACTCAGACACCAAGATAAGGGATGATAAAAAACTAAAGAACAGTTGGTGTGAACTTCATATGAATGGGTGTTGCATGGATATATCCTTCACAATTAGGCACTGAAGTGATAATAGATGACAGCCTTCACAGTATCGATTTCCTGGATGCTACTCAGACCTTTGGATTCCTGGTAGCTTGTTTATGATAAACTGTAAGGTGATGAATTGAGCAAAATATCTGGGCCAGAGGCTAAGGGATGTGCTGTGAACTGTCAGATTTGGGTCTTGACCAGCTCTTACCCCAGAACACTCACATTCCTCTCTTCCAGTTATGCTTGACTTGCAGCCACTTCATATTCATCTGCCTTGCAGCAAGCTCAATTAATGCATGGTTCAACACAGGTTGTACTAACACTTTCCCTTTGAATTAGTTGCGTTGGAGCCTTGGAAGAAAGAGTAGCATGGAATTAATCTATGCTTCTCAGAAAAGCTAAGCCCAAGGCATGTTCAACCTTAGCTGTAATAAAAACCTGTAGAGTATCTGATCTAATAATGTTTGCCTTTGTAAAAATGGGTGGAGGAGGCAAGTGAGGATGGTTTACTTTTCATTTTCATAAGAATTCCAACTTTCAAACAGAGTTATTTCAACATTAGCAATAAGACAGCTATGAGCAGTGTCTGGTTTCTAGCAAAAGCAGAGCCTTCCAGGAAAGATGTTTGGTGTGGGATGCTTCATCTGCACACCTGATTACAGCAAGCCCAGGTTCTGTGCCACTTGTCACGTCCATCAGCCAGCCTATTTTTGTTTCTATTCTGACACATCTGCTCCAGTGTGTTTTTATGGATTTCTTTTATTTCCTATTCTTTTTATCACGTGTTCCATTATTTTCATAGAATCATAGAATCATAGAATGGCCTGGGTTGAAAAGGACCACAATGATCATTAAGTTCCAACCCCCTGCTATGGGGTCACCAACCAGCAGACCAGGCTGCCCAGAGCCACATCCAGCCTGGCCTTGAATGCCTCCAGGGATGGGGCATCCACAGCCTCCTTGGGCAACCTGTTCCAGTGCGTCACCACCCTCTGTGTGAAAAACTTCCTCCTAATATCTAACCTAAACCTCCCCTGTCTCAGTTTAAAACCATTCCCCCTTGTCCTATCACTATCCACCCTTTTCTTCTGCCTTTCTTCTCTGATGTGCCAAACGCTTGCTCCCCCTTTTTGTTCAGGTTCAAAATCTGTATAAAAAGAAAAGGGGATTTTGTAGATAAGAAATTCTTACACATTTGATTATTCCCCATCTTTCATATGTCACATTGTAGACTGCATGAAGGAAATCCCTTTGGGTTGTTACAGCCATTTTCATACGCCAATCCCGCTTGGATATAATGGATTTGGAGTTTAAAATATTGTTAATTTTAGTGTTAGGAACTGGGCTGAGATTTTGCAGAATGATGACTTAGTTTTACTTGAGATTCCTCTTGATTAACTCCTTTGTTTATCAGAAATCAGTTTCTACTTTCATTTCTTTCCATACCAGTAAAATCTTTGCAAAGTAATAATAATCCCACTTGATTTACTGGTTCGTTGGAGTTATGCCAGCTTTGTTATAATCCCAGCTGCTGTTTTATCCTCAGGGTATTTCAGTTCTTAGTAAAGTGCACAGCACGGTCTCCAAAATCACATGAGCACAGATTTTAATATTTTTATTCACCCGGTTTTTTTTTCTCCCTCATAGCAGAGCTCATCTGGTTCTCAAACTTGACCAGTTTGATTACATTTAAACTACATTTTAGACAGATGCAACCCCTGGGTAAAACTTCTTCCCTGATTAGTCTGGATGGGAAGCATCTGTTTTCCTCCTGGTAATAAGCATTCTTAAAATCAAAGCACAAAGACAGTCACTGGCCATGTCGCACGTCACATGTGAAGACCATGAGCAAGTCTTCAGAAGTGGAGCTTTAATTTGGGCAGACTGACCCAAAGACATTAGCACAAGAAAATGAGAAAAAGCCCCAGAGCATCAAACCTCAAACCAGAGCGATCTCAAGCTGTAGCAATGCTTTTATCCTTAGTGATTGGGAATGTGTCAACACCATAGTAAATGTCACAGTTCTAAATGCAAAAAATATCTAAAACCAGCAGTATTATGAGCTGACAGCTATTGCTGCTGTATCCTCAGCAGCACTGCTCTCCCTTCTAATCCCTCTGGCTCTGCTGTTTCCTAGGATCCACTCCCTAAGAGCCAAAATGTGAAAATGCATTCAGCTTCTCTGCACTGTGATAAGGATGGGAGGGGACACAGTCAGATTCCACTCACCTCTTCCTGCCACCACTGTGCCTTTCAGGATTGTCTGGCACTCCTTTGAGGAAAGGCTGGAGAAGAGTAGAGGTGCCTCCCAGGGGCCAAGAGAGAAGTGGGGAGGGGTATCCTATACCTCAAGAAGGTGTGCAGAGAAAGAAAAGGATCATGATGCAGGGTGCTGCCCTGTGCTAGGGTTGCCTTCTTGAGTTGATCACAGAGATTGTAGAATGCCTTTGCTTGGAAGGGACAACAAAGAACATCTAGTTCCAATCCTCCTGCTTCAGGGAGGGTTGCCAACCACTAAATGAGGCACTAGATGTTGCCAGGAGACAGGGTCTTCTGCCAAGGTACTGGAGCAAGAGGATCCCAACTCTCAGCAGTGTGTTCTGTCTTGGGGGGAATCAGCTGACTTTTCTGGGAGTGAAGTTGTACATATGCTATGCAAAATGGGGAGTCTCATGGGGCTGTGAAGATATACTCTGAACCTACTCAAGCCAGTGAAGAGAGCACAGGATTAAAAACACTTCTCCTTTTGATTCCAATCTATCCTTTCAAGGTCTCTTTTCACGTTTACCTCTGGAACCAGACCAGTCTTCTCTCTCGCTATGGTTCTATAACACACAAAATTGGCTCATTCTTCCTCGAGCTCTCCTCTCATGTGCACTGTCTCCTGGACCAGATAGGCCTGTTACCCCAATCAGACTGATATGCCAGTGTGCTGTAAACTGGTCCCTGGGGCCATGTGGGGGGAAGAGATGGGCCCATGAACCTATAGATGTGGTTCTTGTGAGGCAAGCAGTCATTAGAAGACTAATGTCTTGACACCCTAGATATCCTAAGGACATGACCCAAGAGGGCCTCATGTGTATGGCTCAAGCATCAGGAGAGAGATTCTGGGGAGGCCAGAGCTGTGTTTCCCTGCCACCAAGAAAAAACTCAAAGATTTATAGGTAAAAAAGTCTGGTGAACTGCAGGCTAGATTAGAAACCAAATCCTTTGTTGGGTCTTGTATCTAGGAAACTGTGAGCTGCACTGCAATGGGGATCAACCAGGGAAGATGGTTTCAAGGGCTGATGGCTCCCAGGAGGGTTGGCTATCAGAAGACCCCCCCTGTGTGAAATTTTACCTGTTCTTCATATTCCCTAATTGCTAGGTGTATTTTGCTGTTGTTACTTAATTTGTGCAGATCCACGCTCTCATCTCCAGGATTCCTCAGAGGCCATCTTCATTTACAAGCTATTATTTCCTGCTGTTTGTTTCACATACCAGTTCCTTTGGTCTCTTCTCACATCCATTTTCCTGTATCACTGAAGCAGTCAGTGAAAAAGAGGCAAGGTTAGCACAAACCTCAACTCTGCACAAACCTGGGAACCAACCAGTAACACCTGCTCTGGCAGGAGAGTGAGTTGCCAGGAAATTTTCAGGACAAAACCATCATTTCAATAACAATTCCAGAGTAACGCTAAAGCAAAGACTTCAAATATCTTTTAGCAAGACAGCATCATGCTCACTTGTGGAGAGACAAAGCCTGCAGGAAAGCAGAGAGCTGCTGGCACAAATTTGGTACCCAGCTTGAAACATGAGACTGCGCAACTCTGCAATATGCCGCCTGGCCCAAGCACAGGCAGACAGACACTTACCTGGAAAAAGAAAACATGTTTTGTTCCTTGCTGGAAGAGTCTTAACGTGGCAACAACTGCTGTAAAAAGATAATGAGAAGCAAAACCAGTTTTGCTCAACTTATGAGTGAATACATACTTTTTCTTCTTCCAAATTGCATTTTACAGAGTATCTCTGTGGGCTGCATAGTAGCTGCATTAAGCTCAGTCAGCATGTATAACTACTGGGCGTCTCTGCGTATCATCCCCTAAGATCCAACAAGTTGGATGCTCTCATCTTTTCCTGTCTGCCTTTGGCCTTATGTGCTCACACAGCCACCCCTACCTGAATGAAAAAGTCCAATAAAAATAAAGACAAAGCAGCAACACCAGGTTCTGAGGAACAGCAAGAGAGTTACCACCGTGCATATACTGTGAACATTTCATTAAATGCCTGCCACAAGTAGACCAGAGCCAGATGTTGCTCTGACAGTGATGGGGTATGTCAGCTTTCCAGTCCATCTGGACCAGCTACCATACAGCTCTGCAGATTGTAAGTAAATTAAAATCATTTAAGAGAAAAACATAATAAACCATAGCCACGTGAGAAGCCGATTGGGGAGTCACACCTGTGAACAGAATTCTGCTGGAGCCTGATGGTGCCACCATGAGCTGGTAGCTGAGGGATGGATCCAGCACAGCTGCACCAGTGCAGGAGGGCAGCTCCTGGTCTGGCCTCTTTGAAGAGACTCCTGATGGATGGGGCTTCCAGGCCACATGAGGCTTTGAGCAACCTGGTCTGCTGGGAGATGTCCCTGCCTAAAGCAGGGTCGTGGGTGCTAGATGATCTTAGAGGTCCCTTCCAACCCAAACCATTCTGTGATTCTACGATGTAAGCATCTCAACCCAAATTAACAACACCCACTTTAAGCTGTTCGGTTTGTCTTCTGCACACATCCAGGATTCCTGCAGGCTGAACAGGTTCTGCCCCAGTGAAAGTCCTTAGGGTGCAGAAACCAGGTGGGGTGGCACCCATTTGCCAGACCTATCACATGCTCAGGGCACAGGGACACAACACCTGATCTGGGATGCTCCCAAGACCATGGTACTGCTTCAGATGAAGTCCTGAGATGAGATAAGCACCTGTAACCCCATTTACAGACATCCATCTCCTCACAGAAATAGGTGCCATGGAAGAGAAATCAATGTGCATTACGTGACTCATGAACAGAATCACATTAGTTTTAATCAGATGCTAAGAAAAAAGAAGTCAGAAATTGTGCAAGGTGATTGTCTATGTATTTCCTAGCAGCACTCAGAGCCCATGATCCCTGGCACTTAGGGCTGCACAGATCTCAGGCCAATGGACAGAGGATTATGCAGATGAGAACAAATCATATGGCTATATAACTGAAGGAAGATGCTGGCAGAATTTACCCCGGAGCTGCTGGAATTAATAGAGCAATGACAACTATCATGGAATGTGCACCAAGCAAGGTTTTGTGCTGAGAGAATGCAAAATGTATCGGGAAAAAGGGAAAACGCTGCAGGCTTTTAATCCATCTGCTGGAGAACAACCCCAGAGCTTGAAATTATTGTTGACTGCTTCAAATCAACCTGTTTACAGCACTAAAACATTGCTTGGACACTGAGTACTTGATGACTTGTGGAAATCCATGTTTGGGTAAATGCTTTAAGTGAGAATGAACAAGTAGAGCGTGACTACCTTCTGAAATGCTCTTTGAGATTGTTCCCTTGGATCAGAAGCTAGGGCAGAAGTGGCATCAGTGCTTATACATAAGGAAATGGGGATGTCCATCACATCCTGGGACGAATGAATGTTTACATATAATCTTTGACAGATGGGGACATCAGTGCTCTTATTTTATGGATAAAGATAGGAGATACTAGATGTACTACAAAATATTAAAAGCTCTGTGATGAGGATAAACCTCATCTTTAGGGTGAAAATCTGTTTTCTCTATTTCAAGGGAAATTCTCTGGCAAAGGGCTGATGTACAGAAGGCGGGTGGCATCACATCTGGCAGCGCTCCCTTCTGAAGAGGACCTGGGGTGAGCTATGAGAGGGGCAGCAGAGAGAGCAGGTCATAGGATATCAATATTTAGCAAGACCCTGTGGGTTTAGAGACAAGAGTTAGAAAGGATAATAAAACATCAGTGTCCCAGAGCTACTGCAAATACGGACGATGCTGCAACACACCCAACACAAACACCTCATGTTAAATTCAGCTGTCCTGATATGAGCCTTGATCATGTCCGTCCTCCCTTGTGAACAGAGCTTGCCTCCTGTTTAATGAGAGTCACTGCAGAAAATGGGATATGTATGTGTTTATAGCTAGGATGTTTTCTCAGAGTCGATCCCTTTGCCCACCCAGACCTCCTCTCCTGACATCACCAGTGCTGTCAGAATGACTGACAAGAAGTGAGTCTGGAAGCCTACTGTAGTGTAGGAGAAATGCAGCAAATCTGCAGCATCTGTAGAAAAAGGGAAGCCTTTTCCTTTGGCTTTTTAAAGATCTTCAAATCCAATTGAAATAATGGACATGAATGTGCAGAAAAGGGAATGAATACCAGGGAAGGCCAGTGCTGCAGCCACTAAAGGTGCACATGAGTGTTAGGAGGAACTTAAGAGAAAAGCTAAGAGGGAAAGAAAAGGAGAATAAGTGTTTCTGGAGGTGAGTGTTCATGAACAGCAACTTCTGCGACCATGGCCAATGCTCCACAATCCCAGGAAACGTGTAGGATTTGGGTCTGCTTCTCCAGAGTAATAAACTGTTTGGAAAGTAACACCACCACCTGATCTGCCCAGTGACGTTCCTCCTGCCCTGCAGCAGTCCCAGCTGACATAAATGAAGGAAAAGCAGCCTCTGAGCTGGGCTTCGTCAGCCTGTCTTCATTTGTATGCTTTGAAGAGACTCCAAATCAGGTCAGGATCAGTAGCTGTTGCTGCTGTTTCAAAAACTTCTCTCTGTTAGCTGTGACCTGGCAAGGAACACAAATGAAATTGGCTTGTTCTCTTGCTTGTACTTATATTTCTGTGTGAAAAGACATCAGAGGATTGGGAGAGATTTTTCTTATAGATCTATAAAAAATACACGTATAAAATGTCAACTTTGGCTTTCCCTATTTTTGCCAAACAACTTGCAGGATATCTTAGATAGGATTTTTCCAACTCTCAGCTAAACTGGCAGATTTATCCAAGCATTTACCAGGAGTATATTATCTTCTACATATTTTAAATATTTCAATAAAACAGGGGAAAAAATAAATCCCAGAAGGACATTAACAGCCTTAATGAAAAATCATTACTCCTTTCAGAAATGCAGTTTTTATATATCTGTATTACTTCAGTTATCCAGCAAGTCCATCATGACAGCCCCTTGAGGTTATTATTAAATGAAAGCCAGAGAATATTATTGGATAAAAAGAGAAAAGCCTTTCAGTCATGCAACATGCAACACAAACAAGGAAAGAAAACACAGGTAATTCTCTTTTTCCCTCAATAGGACACCCTTAGATGGAGCTCTAGACATTTACCAGGAAAGAGACATAGGGGAAAAATGGGTCAGTAGCTGAGAAGAGGAGGAAAAAGAGGATAACTCCCATTTTGCTCTGTATTTAGGTCTTTATTTTCTTCCCTTCTACCCAGGGGTGGCACAGACAGTCGTGTGGCTGGTTGCAAGACATGGCCCCACCAATGCAGCACTGAGGTTGCTCCAAGTGAAATTCACCAGGATGTTGATCTTATTGACAACAGTAAGGAAGACTGAATATTAAATGAAACATTTGTTAAAAAACTCCCAAAGCAAACAGAAAGTTCTCTATACATCTAGGGGGAATGTGATCAGAGAGTGACAGCTGAAAGGACCACTGAACAAAAGGCACGCTGTAAAACGCTGTGTAGCAATTGACTAACAAAAGCTCACGTGCAGGAGGCACAAAAGAAGAGAATTTGGAGGAAATCATACATTTCAGTGTAAAATCTGTATTCATGCAGCTTAACTCTGAGAATTATGCCTGAAAATATCAAGTCAATGCATGCATCCTGGTGGATCCCTCTTCTACGGCTTCCTTTCACCTCCTGTGCCAGATCCTCCCCATGGCCAAAAACTGGGTTACATCACTGACATACTGGGATAATCTCTGGTGCTCCACTGTAATGGAAATTGACAACTAATGGCCAAGCTACTGTTATTTCCCCACTGTTGTTCTTTTCATTTGTTTGTTTTTCAGTCATTTCTGCAGCCCCCAAGTTCAGACAGGGCAGCCTGTCCATACTGGGTTCCTTAGTGCCAAAAAAGCCAAGAGGCGCCAACCTGATGTGCAGAAGAGAAATCTCAGATAAGTGCAGTGCTGCTCAGACACCTACATAGATAACAGCGAAAAACAACCAACAGGGTGGTCTGGGAAATAGATGGACAAGAATGAGTTGAGAGAAGGACCTGTCACAGTATGAAGACTGGGTAAAGCCTGTGCCAAGGAGGGGTGGTGTTGAGGGTGTGCTGTTGCTTTGCATGACATTCGATTTGATAACTCTACCAATTTGAGGAGGCTCTCCCTGCTGGGTGACTTACTGGCAAAGGAGAGGTAAAATAGTTGTATTTCTGCAACCCCAGCGTCTTCCCCTTCCGTGCTCCACCTCCTGTCACTGCACAGCACACAGCTGCAGCAGGGTGGGGGCAAACTGTTCCATCCACTCCCAGCAGTGGGTCCCACTGGTCTGCAGGGACATGTGAAAGCACCATGAGTCATTCCAGGTCATGCCTCAACAACAGCTGGGAGATAATGGCAACAACAACAACAACAAAAGAGGAAAGATTCAACTTGGAAGATTTTATTTTCACATTTGGAAGTTCATTTTCCTTATTGAAAAATCTGTTATAAACTTCTCAAGGGAGTTATGCATACATCCCTTGGAGCTGCAGCATGAAGGCACCGTGTCAGGGCGCAGGATGAGAGCAGCAGCAGGAGAAAGAAGCAGCAGCAACACATCAGAGCACGCACCAGCAAGCCGATCAGCTTTGCGAGGCTGGAAGGCAGCAGCTTGCAGACAGAAGTCTGTCCCTCTGCATCTGCTGTCTGTCCCTCCTGCTGTGCCAGCTGCCAAGGGCCGGGTCCTGGTGTTCAGCTCCTGACTTGCATGGCTTTGAGGAGGAAGGAAACAATGCCAAAACCATTCCCATCATTCCTCCCTTGGAGCTGCAGGCACTGTGCTCTGCGGGTGTGTTTAGTCAGTGACCCTTCCAGTGCTTTAAATGGCGGGCACACCAACCACAAGTCTTACCAGTGTTACCTTGTTGGTAGGATTTTCCTCTCTTCTTGGCCTGTGAGAGATGGGGAAGCTTTTATCTTTTTCTTCCTCCAAACAGAGGTAGCTGCAGGAGTAGAACAGCTCTGAGCATCAGCAGGTGCTGCCAGCAATAACCTAAAAGATGGGTGAACAGGTAGGCACATGGGTGTGGGTCAAACCAGAGCTATGTCAGTGTGCTCTGGTGAGGCAGGTGGTGTGAAGTTCAAAGGAAATACGCATTTTTACATTGTTTTATCAGCAGTCTTTCTGATCCAAGGTGTGTGCAGTTGGCCTTTTCCCAGATGATGTTGAGGAGAACTGAGATCTGTGGTAGAAATAACGTGATGTCTCAAAACTGGGGTTTATACTACAGGTGATGGATCAATAAACAGGAGAGAAAGAACTAGACCAGGTTCTGCTGCCTCGGTTGGCTGCTGGCAGCTGCTTTGATTCATGCCCACTGGGAACTGCTCAAATAGAGTGCTTCAGATGCTAGCTGGTAAAATGAAATCCTTGACTCCAGATCTTTCCATCAGTTGAAAAGGGAAAACAGGTTATAGAAAGGGCCAAAAATGATGCACACTGCTGAAGAGTTTTAAAACCATCCCCTCAGCTGTCCGAGAGTTCCCTGCAGTCTTAGTGACACCAAACGTTGGTGACAGCAGCACTCATCCAGAAAGAGAGTTGCATGGAGTAGTATGGCAATGTAGAATGCAACATACAGTTGAATTTGGTATAACTGAAAAGAGCTATATGAGAAACCTTCCCAGACTGCATGCTGATTTCTTTTTAGCCCTCCCTTATCAGAGCTGGTGCAGAGCTCCCAAGCACTGGGGAATGTCTCACACTGCTCATATGACTGTATCTAATTCAACCCCAAACCTAATTTTCAGCAGCAGCTGAAACTGCCGAGGTTCTACCTCACTTGTGGGGCTCACACTTAGACCTGACCAGCATTAACATGTTGCGTCTACACACATACTTACCCAAACCACCTGCAAGGAACAGGAGCAAAATGAGTTGGAGGAGGAGGCACCAGGCAGCATGGGACAGCCAGCCGCTTCCTCACGGCTCAGCTGGCGCGTGACGGCAGCACGAGCTGACAGCAGAGAGCGGCCCTGGAGATTAATTGCTTATAATGAGCAGAACCACAGCCCTCAGAAAAGGATAAACTGGGGACTGCCTGAGAAATGGCAATGCTTTAACCCTCTGTGGTGTCGGTCCCCTCACTGGAAGCTTTTTGGGCATTCCATCCCCATGCCTGGAAAGGAGAGTTTCTGAAGAGCACTGGCCTGGATTTGCACTTCAGTAAAGAGCCTGGGTTTGGGCTACTGCCACCACTAAACGCTGCATGAAGTGACTCTTTGTCTCCTTTTCTCTCCTTCTTCTTTTTCCTCTGTCTCTTCCACTTTTCCTCTCCCTATCGATGTATGTTTTTCATTAAAAAAGAAGGAAAAAAAAAAAACAATCAACAACTAAAAAGAGGAGGTCACCAAGTCAGGACAGCTATCTGAGCTAGACCTTCAGACATCGCAGGATCACAGGGTGGTTGAGGTGGGAAGGGACCCCAAAGAGCATATTTTGAGAAAATCTGCGAAGGAAAATGTTTTCAAACTAAAAGAGGGGAGATTTAGACAGGATATAGGGAAGAAGTTTTTTCAGTTAGTGTGGTGAGGCACTGGCACAGGTTGCCCAGAGAGGTGGTGTATGCCCCGTCCCTGGAGATATTTAAAGTCAGGCTGGATGGGGCTCTGAACAACCTAATCTAGTTGTAGGTGTCTCTATTCATTGCAGAGAAGTTGGACCAGATGGCCACTAAATGTCCCTTCCAATTGAAACAATTCTATGTTTCTATCATTCTTTCTTCAGGAGGCAGAGGAACTGTTGGTCTGAGTTAAACAGAAGCAATAGTCTCACCTGGGAAAAGAAAATTGGGAAGAAAAAAGCCAATCACTGAGTTCCAACAGCTCTGTGGAAAAACATTACAGCTTTTCATTGCTGTTTTCATTTCAAGACTGACCTAGATTTTCATGTGCTGGAAAGGTGGGGGTGTTACTGAGCCGCAGAAAAACCAAGCTGTCCCGGTCTGAGCCAATTGCCATTTGGGGGTCATTCTTCCCATTTAAAACAACCCAAGCTGAATTTTCTGGGAAGGTGTATTTGCTGGATCTTGCTTTGTCTTTAGGGACATGGGCAGGCACCTGTTCTGAGAGCAGAGCACAGGAGGGTGATGAGAGGAGCCCCAGGAAGGGGCCAGGCATGACAGCTGGCTCTGGGCAGATGTCCGTCACAGAAACTGGTGACAGCAGAGCCTCAAATTAGGGCACTGGGTCACTAACCACAAAGGAGAGATCAATCCATTTTGCAACATGTGGGGAAAAAAAATCTTAAGGCTTGTTGGTGTTTGGTTGGACATGTTCAGCCTTCTGTCTGATCCAAAGCACAAGGCTAAGAAATGGTTTTCTAGAAACCTTGAGCTACAAGCATCCTAGAGTGCTTTCACTAATTCAACAGTTGTTGCATAATCTTCCTTAAGGATATCTATTTGGGATAACAGACTCAGGATTGTTACTGTTCTTCTGGTTCTTCTGCAAACAAGGGAGGATGCTTTCCTCCAGCTGATTGGTTTTGCACTCTGAGACCACAGGTCATGCAGTGACAGAAACTGTAGCTTAGCTGTTAACTGAGGGTTTCCCCGAGACACCTAAGCTAAAAATACTTAATGTCAGAACTACTATCGTTCAGATAATTTAAATAACACTTAAATAATGAATTGTATAAAGTATATGGGTTTTTATTTATTTTACAGGTTGTTTTTTTTTTACATCTAGAACAACTACATTTATACATAGACAAGAGACAATATTTCAATCAATTTCAGTTCTCTCGTCTCACAGTAATTCAGCTCCAAGGTGTAGTGTCTATTTCTGTAAGGTAATAGGAAGGATTAAAAAGATTTTAAAAGATCCTTACTCAAAGCAGATTATTTATAAAAAGAATCTACTAAAATTATTAAATGCTCTCCTTAGCAATAAAGGCCGTACATCTGACTAGAGGAGTTCGCAGGGCAAAATCTTTTTGTACAACAGACAGCTGCTCTGGAGCATCCTAACTTCATCCTTGTTTTCAAATGTGGCAATTAAAGCAGACTATTGTATAGCACAGTTTCTTAAATAATGTATCTCATAATGCAGTCTCAAAGAGAAGACGGGAAAACCTTACTTGCAGGGACAGCTGTGTAGCTGAGATTGGCTTGTTTTGTTTTGTTTATTTTTCTCTCCAAACATAACTGATAAAGAATGTGCTTTTAAGATACTGCAGGCTAATGTGTAGACAGGGGAAAATGTCCTCCTGCAACAGACTAGAAGTCTCTCATTAGCAAACTGCTGGAGTTCTACTATAAGGCATTAGTGCAGCTGGCACAGTTCCTGAGAATAGAATTATTCATTGCCATGGTTACTCGTGCTAGAAATATTGCCCTCCACAATCAGCGTAAACAAAGATCCTTTCACAATGGTATAAAAATTAGAGTGCTTGAAGCAATTAAAGGAAATGATAAAATTGTACAGAAGTTGAAATTGTGCCTTGCAAGCACTGTAGCTTTTCTAACATCTGGGAGGAAGGAGGGCAGGGTAGAAAGCCTTCTGCAGAAGCTGAGTCTCTCTTGGCGGCAGTGACACATAAAGCTCTGGGTGGGCATCAAGAGCTGAGGGCAGAGCCTGGTGGGCAGCACTATGCACTGTGCTTCTCACACCACACCAGAGGGATGGTTATAGCTACAGATGAAGGGTAGACAGATACCTCAGTTGGTGATGGTAAAACTCTGCCAGTGAATAACACGTGGTGCTAATGTGCATCAGCCAACTGTGCCCTGGAGTGCCCCAGGCCCAGCATGGCCACCAGGCGAGGGGTGTGGGTGTCCCCTCTGCTCTGTGCTGCATCGCCTCACCTCCAGCACTGGGTGCATTTTGGGTGCCACAATGTTAGAGGGACATAAAGCTATTAGAGAGCTTCCAAAGGAGGGCTACAGAGATGGAGAAGGATATGGAGGGCAAGCTGCATGAGGAGCAGACCCTGGTGTGCTCAGCTCAGAGCAGAGGAGCTGAGCGGAGGCCTGATGGTGGCCACAGCTCCTCACAGGGAGCAGAGGGCAGCGCTGAGCTCTGCTCTGTGTGACAGCGACAGGCAGCATCAACTTCGCTACATCTGCTGTGAGCCCTTTCAGGCCATTATGCACCAGTTTGAGGCAGAGTAAGCTGGCACTGCAGCTCCTTAGGAATTAACTTGTCCATCCCTCCCGACACCCCTCCAACATCTCCAAGCACCAATCCATACTGCACAGCCTGAGGGCTTGTGAGTCCCCTCACTGTGGGGACAGCACTGAGTCCAGACAGTCCCCAACCCCAGCACCTTTCTCCAATGTGGTTCTGGCAGTGCTGTGGCCTGTGATACTTCTGGAAAATAACTCCTGTTCTGGATGAAGAAAAGGAGGTTTGGGGGAACCTTGGAAGTGTTTACAAATATCAAAAGGAAGGGCTGCAAAGAGATTATAACATGGCTGTTTTCAGTGGTGCTCAGTACCAGGAGAAGAGTCAGTGGGCACAAAATGGCATACAGGAGGTTCCATCTGAACACCAGCAAGCAGTTCTGGCGGGTGATGGGGCACTAGCACAGGTTGCCCAGAGAAGTTGTGGAGTCTCCTCGGAGATCACTGAGTCACTTTCTGAGGCTTAATACCTGGCTTATCAGACAGATGTCAATGATAGCTGCTTTCTGACTGCATAGTGGGAGAAATGAATAACTTGCTGCTGTTCTAAGTCAAAAAGTGGAAGTGAGGGAGGAAGTAAAATATCCTTCTGTGACTGGCATTACTTCCTAGCCCAGTGTTTTTCATCTGATTTCAGAAAAGTAGAGAGTCTGCAGTAGTAGGCAGGACCCTGCAGAAATGCCACCTGGTGTCAAGAGCATCTGTAGCCAGATCTGACAGATGTATCAAAGGGTTTAAGGCATACTAGCAGCATCTTCTCACTTCAACTGTGGAAGAACTGGAACACCCCTCTAACTCTTCTCCATGATGTTGCCAATTTCCCTCAACACCCTTCTTCTCCCATTCCCCTCCAGCAAAGCAAGGAGGAAGCTGGAAGGCTACTTTGGGAGCCCTGAGAGCAACAGTATTACAGTCGGGTAGAGGAAAAGGCAACTCAATGGTTTCTCTATGGCTACATCGTCATGCTGGGGACTTAGAACTGTCATCCTATGACCAAAAAAAAGAAAAAAAGAAAAAAGAAAAGAAATGAGTTTTTCATCTCCTTTCTTAATCAAGTTATAGCCTGATTCACCCTTGGTGAATCTGGGAAGGCTGGCAGATGAGAAAAAGCTGTTATTGCACTATGCCCCTATCCATATCTCACATCACTTTACAGACAGTGGGGTACAATCTGAAAAAAAATCTTTTTTGCAAAGCTTCTCCTGCAACAGGATCACCATCAGCTCCATTTTAGAGGTGGAAAAAGCAAAGAGATGGAGTTTTGTGTGAAAGATCACAGAGGACATCTGCAAAAGACTGTCACAACCTGACTGCAGTCCTCTGCCATTCTCCAGCTTTCCTCCTTCTTCCCAGCTATGTCAAACAGCCCCGTAACAGTGCTGGGAAGCCTCATGAAGCCCTGTGGAAAAGCTCTAGGGATGAGAGGAGTCAGTTTAGTGATGCAGATCATGATAAGGCAACAAGCAGCCTGCAAACCTCAACAAAGTGATCCTAACTTCTGCTTGGCAGCCAGGTCTGCTCCTGGTCCATCAGGGCATCAGCCATCCTCACTGCTTGCTGCACTTCTCCACGGGGAAGTCTGAAACTGCCATGGGAACTACAGGTCAGTAGCCCCTGAAGGAAACATTACATGACATGCTCCTGCACATCATCCAACTGGAGAGAAACAGAGGTGACAAGATAACACTGAAATGAAGTCCCAGTGGGGAAAGAGAAATTGGGGAACTTGTTAAAAAGCTTGCTGCCATCTGGAAGGCAGGAAGAGGCACGGTTCTGTGAAAGTGTGGCTTCTCTAGGGAAAGTCTGCTTGCAGCTGGCACTGCAAGACGAAAGGATAAGGACTGGCTGGTAGGCCTGCCCAGCCTGTGGAAACTGGAACAGAGGGTGAAGGGAGGGTTGGTTTTCATTTTCATGGGACTTCAGGGTATGTAGCAGAATCTAAAATAATCACCTTGTGCCAGTTGTTGTCCTTGGCATGAACAGTAACTTTGTGGCCCAAAGGGAGATACAAAGGAGAAACCAGAGCACATTGGGCTCTTGATTTACTAATAGGAGTCTTTTGTGCTGTTTATTGGTTCAGAGCCATCTCTGAGGTCTTTACCCTTTACGCCTTAGTTACTGCGAAACCATGCAGTCTTCCTTGACTATGCATTTTATCTTACAGAATGGTAAGAACTGTTCTCTTTGAATTTTCCCTAAGCTCCCATCACTGATCTTAAATCTGAGGCATGGAGAAGGAAGAGGAGACCTATGCCATGGTAACAGATGCCTTTGAATTAGTAATTGGTTTTCTAGTAACTGATAGTTTCTGCAGTTCAGCCCAGTGAACATCAGCTTCACACTGGTCTTCTCTTATGGAAACAAAGTACAAAAGGCTTTTGCTTTTGGTTAGTCATGTAAATCCTCCGATGAAGCCCATTCTAACAGAAGGGTAGTAAAAGGCTGTGCTATAAATAGTGTTGAGTGTTTGCCTGAGCTCAGGCAGAAATGTAAGGTTTCATGGCTCAGACTGAGAATCCCGGTTGTTTCAGAGCCAGGAGCTGACATTTGCCTTTGTGCTTGTGCTCTGATGTCTGTTCTGTTTTCTGATACAGTCATTTATTTTAAATCGGTCTGAATACATGTTACATCTTGAGAGAGAATTAGGATTCAGCACAGACAAGTCAACTTAACCATGTAATCTGGTCCAAGTGTTTTTATATATAACTTGCACATTGATGGGATTTTCTGTCAGAACCTATGGGGGAAAGAAAAAAAAAAAACAGCAACAACAGGCAAGTTCAACATCATGCAGTGATCACAGACGTAAATATTCTAGGCTTCTGAGAAAGCAATAGGCAGCTCTGCATCCCTCATGCATTTGTTGCATAGGAGCATTTCTTACTGATTTGAATGAACCTGTTCAGATGCAGTGACTGCAAAATCAGATGCTAAATGTGGCATGATAATGACTGGATTTGGTTTAATTAGAAAGATGAAAAGTTAAATTTGTTATCACAGGGAAAAAATGATGTCTATAAACAGAAGAATAGCAGGACTAATTTCTTCACTGTAAGTGCTACACTTCTGTGTGACTTGTTATCTGTCAATAGAAAAAACACCATTAGAGCAGAATGTGAAGGGTAGAAACTGAGAGAAATACAGAGGTAGGTCCAATATATTCCTACTATAACAATACACCAAGATTGACTAGATTCCTGAATGTCACTGTTTTAAAGTAATACTCAAACAAACCATCTGATTTTCATTACCACTATATTTTTTGATGCTTTGATTTTTTTTAACAGAATACATGTTTTCTGTGCTTACTTGAGGTTTTAATCTGTATCTTCGCAGACATAATCAAGGTCAGATTTTTTACTGAGACACATTGACTGTGTTTATTCAAAACTATTTTATTGCAAAATTTGGTTATGTTTTCATCTTTACAGGTGATCAAATGTAGCAGGGCAGGAATGAAACAGATATGCTTTACATGACGCATAGATTTGGTGCAATTTCTGTCCTTAATATACTGTTTGCTTGTTTCTACAGATTGCCCTGCCTGCTCTCAGCCCTGAGCAAGGAGCTCAGCACAGCTTGTTCCCATGCTCTTGTAGCTTGTGGCTGGAGAACACCATGTAAATATCCCACCAGTTCCACTGTCTGATATAGCACAGTATCTGTAATGCCTTCACTACTCCAGCATCTGTATTACAGCCCGAACAGCATAAACCCTTCCCTTAGTATTCCTGTGAGATAGAAAAGTGCCTCTATCCCACATTACAGATGTGAAAGTGAAGAATATGTCTTCATTTACTTCTTGAAGCACTCTGATACACAAAGAAACCTCAAGGAACCACCACCCCATGAAGCAGGCAAGAACATCTCTGACAACATGACTCCTGGCTGCCCTGAGTTTAGCTGCCTCAACATCTCCCATCACTGCACACCTCTATGATGCTTTCTGCACCTGTAACCAGTCAAATTCTGCTTATTTGGGGCTTCAACTTAGATCTTCACTCAGATCTGAGTTCACTCCTCTGTCCAAGTGGCCTATGAATTCCAAATGATACCAACAGCTGGAAGAAGGGCCCGTCCCTGACTCTCACCACAGTGCACAGGTTGTTATTAGCACAGACTATCTGTTAGTCTTTGAAGTAGCAGCAGGAGATATACTTCAACAGGCTCCAGTCTTTTCCTCCTTGCACTCGTCTTGTTCTATTTAAAATGGTATCTAGCGGTTCCATTTCTGTCTTATCTTTCAAAACAATCATTCTTCTTAAGCTAGAAGAATATACGTAGCATTCAAGGATGAGTCCTCCTCATTAGTCAGAACAAGAGACCTCCTGTTCCCAGCATCTGAGCACCTCAGCCAAGTGCTCTGGGTCTTCACAGAGTAAAAGGTGACATGTCGTTAAAGATGAAGCAGGTTCTTACTTCTCATCTGCCACAGCAGCAGCCATGGCTGCTGAAATAACCCCTTGCAGAAACGTTTGAGCCTCTCTTCCACATCCCCCTTGGGGTGCTGTGGAATGATTTTAATTGGAAGCAGATGTGCAATGTGGTAGGTAGGAGCAGGCCTATGCTCAGTGTGAGCTCCTAGAAAATAATTTCTGTATGATCACTTCAGAAGGGAAAAATACCATGATTCATGGGAGATTATTTAAAATGAGACTAATAGGCACTCAGAGTCAGTTGCCTGGTCAGTATTCCTTACCAATTATTAGAAGTCAAGAATGTTCTCTCACTTGATAACTTAGCAGAATGGAGCATTCAACTTCAGCGAATGGCCAGAGGGAGATTTCCAAGCCATTATTTCAGTTGCAAACATTTTGGAGATTCCACTTTTTTAGTAAATGGCCACAAATATCACAGAGTTGTGCTATTGGGATTGACCTGGGTTTCAAGTGGGCAGGGACCGTTAGCTGAATAACAGAAACTCAGCATCTTAATTTCAGAAAGGAGTTTTTGTCACTTTTCTCAATTTTTGTCTATCACAACAGATCTGCCACCTACTGTAGCCTGGTTTCACAGAACAGCCACATCACACATCTGCAGTTTCCAAGGTTCATATGGTTGCTGTACATTTGCTCTACACTTCATTGCAACACCTTTGCCCCTCAAGAACCAGTAGCTGTGCTTGGACACAAGCAATGCAGTCACCAGGCAATCTTCTGCAGCAGGGAATAATTATTCAACAACTCTTTTACTTCCAGATGTGTACGGTAAAACACAAAAGTGCAACAGGGAACATAGGCCAAGAAGGCCTAAATGTAAAATTGCTTATGCACTAAATCACAGGGAAAACCTTTTTTCAGTCTCATTCCAGCTACTGGAAAGAAATGTTATGCTTGTACAAATATAGGGTCAATGTATACCATGTCACCATGTCCTGCTCCTTACTTGCATAATGAGCTTTCTCATACCTTTTGTTTTGTTGCTCCTCAAAAATGTTTGAGCAGATTTTATTTCAGTTCTTATTCTGTCAGGTTCAGTATCTAAATAGACAAGTAGTAGCATGGGGGAGGCTTTTTGAAACTCAGCTCAATGAAGAAAATAAATGCGAAGGTTGCAACCAAACTGATGCAAGTGCAAAATGTATCTTTGAAAGGCATGAAATGTAGAGAAAGTTGCAAATCAGAATTCTAAAAAATATCACTTCACATTCATAGTAGTCAAGCCCCAGGTTTAAAGGCAAGAAATAAAGCTTTCAGTGGCAGTAGTGTTTTCTAGCTGTTATGCCAGAACTGTGGCTCCAGAGTTGATGCATGCCAAGAGAACCAGCATCCCTGCTGGCTTCCTGACTAGGAGAAGCAGGAAGCAAAGGTGATTTGAAAAATAGAACAAAATCCAGAACATTTCCATTGTCTTAGTGACTTAAAAGCAAAGCAAACAAAACCTAACAAAATAAAAACATGCTGACGAAACAGAAGAACTGGAAGACCAAACCTCACTCAGATTTGTGAAAGCCCTCCCCTTAGTAGCAAATTCAATCTAGTTATTTTGTGATGCTATTAGTAAAACTGCTACAGGCATTTCTACATTAAAATGAAACTGCATACATGTGCATGTACTTTGTGCTATTCTGGGGATATCGTTCCCTGATTCTTGCTTTCAAAAGCCTCGTATTTTCCAGTGCACTGAGTAGATCGACTCTATCTTTAATTCAAACATCAAAAAGTAACCTCCACATTCATCAGTGAAAAGTGACAACCAATTTTATTAACTGTATTCATTATAACACGTAATATGACAGTGGGAATGTTTTTCACTGTAAGATTTTTGAATGGAAAAAAAGTGCAGTTAGTCTGAGTTCCTTACATTCATTAGAAGCAAGACTACTGAAACCATCAACATTTACAATGACACATAAGCAAACACCAGAACCAGTGCCAATAAATACGCAGAGTAACAAAATAAATATTTACAGAATTAAAAATAAAACAAACATTGATTAATATATCCTCGTGAGTTGCCAGGGAAAAAAGTCATCTATTGCTATCGGTTACGTTTTCCACATGTTAAGAATAGAGTGATTTAAGGAGACACGTATTCATCAAAGTTTGCAGAGGTGGAAAGGAGAAGATACGCCTAACAATCTGGTACAGAACCACCCCCTGGGGTGTTCTGATCTTTCACTCTGAAGAAGCTGGTGCACAGCCTAGTCAGATCATTGGCAAACCGTTTAGGCAAGAGCAGAGAGGTCTGGCTTTCCTCGCTCATTATCTTGAATCGGTCACATGCTGCCTTGCTGGGGATGGTCGACAAAAAATACAGGGGAAAATTGTAATAAGCAATGATTTGTCAGCTATAACACATCCAGTAAAAACAGATGAAGTGACTTCTAACAGGACACATCTGTCCCTTTCAGCACGTAGGAAGCCCCACGAGCATCAGTTTGTCAGATGCAGCGTGGAGCAGTCCCTGCTACGTTTTCCTCAGGCACACCATGATATTTAAGCAGAGCTGAGCTGTGATAACAGACTGAGGAACTTCTCTATTTCCTGGACCTCCTGAACCTATGTTTTCCACCAAACACCTCCATATCTCCTTCTCCCTTTCAACAGAGCCACAAGCCACAACACCAGAGCTTTTCTGAGACAGACTGCTGACAAACATAGCAAGGAAAATTTGGATGGGGCTAAACTATGGGATCTCTGCTCAGCCTTAATACCAACCAACACTGCTAACAGGGCCACTTATTTCAGTGGGAACACTGGTGGGCAGAGCTGTTGCTTGCCATCTCACAGCAGAGCATTTACTTCATCTTTACATGAAGGCAACAGCTTTAATCATGCTTTCTCTTTTGGAAAGCGGGGTAACATCAGGTGCTGCAGAAAGGTGCATGCCCCCTACCTAGAATTTGAGGCTGTCTCATCCCACTACACTCCCTCCGCAGCTTGTCCTTGGCCATGAGGGCAGCCCCCACCACCCTGCCAGGGCACAGATCTTTGCACATCCCTGATGCAATGAGAACCAAACATACCATGCAGTGGTCATGGGCTACAGAGGGTGTGGAAGTATCTAAGCTAAGTGCCTTGCTCCCCCAGCCCATGGGGTACAGGTGGGCTGGGCCAGACCCTTGGGTTTGCTGCCATGAACTGAGAAACATCACCAGATGCATAGCTTTTACACTATAAGTCAGGCTTAATTCAAAGCAGAGGTAGCCAATGTTCTTTTATGAGCATATTATGTTCAAAGATTCCAGTGCCTCTGCATAAAGAGCCCGTGGAAGCAACCTGATACTGAAATAGCAACTGTTTTGATGCAATATCATCCAAAACAATAAAAATCTGTTCAAGTTCTTGCCATTCAATCTGTAGGCATTGCTTTCCCTTAAAACAAATCTAAGATGTTGCTATGAAACAATTAAAGGAGGCATAATCAGTTACCATATTAAAAAAAAAAAAATAAAACAAGAGCAAAGACATCATAAGCAGGGATTTTAGTGCTCTGGAAAGGATCTGGTCCTGTTTTTGCCATCAGAAGTTAAATTAAGGAAGACAATGATTGTGTTAACTGCAATTTAAACATGCTGAGCACTGGCTGTACAGAAGTGGCTGCTTGTTAAAACAGAAAAACAATAGAAAGACATGTTTTGCATTCAAATCAGTGGAAGTATAACTACACTAATATTAAAGACTGCACAATCACCCGAATAATGTTTATCTTCTAAAATAGAGAAGACTTATTTAAGAAACACTTCCTGTTTCCTTCAAGATTAAGAGATTAAGAACCTTCTCCAGCTCCTAATGGAGTCAGTGGAAGCTTTGCCACAGCAGAACTTAGCTTGGCTTAGAAATAGATCGTCAGACTGTGTTGGCAGAGGCTGCTTTTCTGGCTCTGTGGCCATACCTGCATTAGCTTCTACCTCAGAGCATCACTTGGATGTGATATTACAG
The DNA here is from genome assembly GCF_026119805.1 of Tympanuchus pallidicinctus. NCBI lineage: Eukaryota > Metazoa > Chordata > Aves > Galliformes > Phasianidae > Tympanuchus > Tympanuchus pallidicinctus. The sequence goes on from NW_026294627.1 coordinate 16,871,700, forward strand.
GCAAAGCAATCTTCCTTTAGCCACTGCTGTTAGAATTCTTAACAGAACCGTTTTCACTTGCTCTGTGAAGTATAGAACCTTTTCCCCTCTCCAGTACACCTTTGGGTCTATTTATTTAAACATATGTAGAAAGGAAAAAAGAAAAGCAGCTCTTAGCAAAGATAAAAAAAATCTGGGAACTGCCTCCATAACAAACAGCCTCCAGGCTTTTCCACACGTGTGACATGCATCCCTGCTAGATTTGATAAATTGCGCACAACAGAGAAGTGGAAGGATATGTGCCACTCTGTAAAATATCACTCAGCATCCTCACCCACATGTATGAGATCACACAGCACATTTTAAGTATCTGTGCTGCTTGTTCTGAAGGCAAATTCATTTTTTCCATACAAGGAGTAAAGCCCTTTTGAAAACCACATTGGCAGCAGCTCCTCCTTTTGAGTGATGGAGGGGTAGGGTAAAAATCTCCATTTCCCAACCAAGTGCAGTATAGTTGAGTGAGAACAAGAGATGGGGGGGGGGGAGGGGGTTGGAGAAGGTGTTCCTAGGCAATAAGCTTGGATGGAGAAGCTCCCCAAGGTAGGAAGAGATTTAACAATTTGCTTTTGCAGGAGTAAAGGCCCCCAGGTTGTGGCTTGAGTGGTTATAGCTCTTTGCATATGGCATATCCCTTTGCATAAGGCAAGTTCTTCTGTTTCCCTTTACAAGTAATGGACTTAGAAAACACCAAATCAACACCGACCATTCCAACCAAGATGCCCACATAGAAGACAAGATGTGAACTAAAGACGATCTAAAAAATTTCCATGAGTCAGACTAAAAATCAGCTACCTCTGAAAGCAATCAGTGCGACAGATTTGGATGCTTTCTGCCCACAGCAAACAGCATGTGAACCATCAGAAGGGAAACCCACAGTGGAAGGGAGGGATGCTGCACGGGGAGCAGTCCCAGGCTACCAAAGGACGAGTGGCAGCAGCTCTCAGATGAGTCAGTTGTTGTGCAGTTCTGCCAGGACAAATAGGGCTGTGTCATTGTAATGAAAATGTAAACAAAGCAAAACAAACAAAAACAAAGCATAAACCAAAATCAAAATAAAAAAGGGAAAAGCCAAACTTAGAAAAAAAAATACTGCAGAAACTGTCACGTGTAAGCTCTGCCAAGAGTCAATCCTGCAACATCTTTAATTGTTGTCAAATTGGTTTCTGAGACAGAAGCCTTAGCCTTTCATATCGATAACCATGAAAATACATTTCCAGGCCACCTTGCCTGAAGTCCCCTATTATCACTGTTAGATAACCATGTGCCTTATAAGTGGCTATTGTTACCGTGAACTGTCTGTACCATTATCTTGCTGAAAAGCCTTTTCTGAAAGTAGTCCATTAGAGCAGGCAAAAAAAAACCTCAGAGCATGGCCACGTAGCAGAATCAATGGCTCCCTTTGATCTGCAAGCTCGTTCAGCACTACAGATCTAAAAAACAACTAGGGTTTGCTTTGCTAAGCAAAGCCCGTTAATTTGGCTCATCTGATAGCACTGATAGCATCTTACTGAAAATGCCATCTGTATCAGATGATTTGAAGACTTTGGTGCAATATTCGCTTAGCTTAGATAAATAATTTAGTAAGAGATTCATTAAAAAATAATCAGTGAATTAATTTTCATAGTGTACATCTGTGCACGTAATTTTTAAAATTCAGTCCTCTACTACCCTGAATGATGGTAAGGATGTTCACAGTGGATGAAGGAAGTGCTGCTGATTGATGGAGTAATAACGAACATAGATGTTTCTTATTCTAGTCATGTAATTTCTTCTGAAATTTGTTACATGGATTTGAGTCCTATTACTGGCAAGAGCAAAATGCACTACGGGTAATGTAAGAGCCTTTATGTCTGGTGCAGGCCACACGTATAGCACAGATAACAAAAGAAGTCCACAAAAACATCATTTCATGCTAAAAAAGGGAAATCTCTTGTGCTGATATATATAGGACAGGAATGTATACCACTGAAATCACAGTAGATAGCTAAAAACGCTACACAATATATAGAAACAGCCTAAGAACATACAAATCAGCAGTGACCTGGAAGTGCAAAGAGTATATAGAACTGATGCCAAGTTCTGATCTATAAAATCCTTTATGAATGACATACAAGCTGGTAATTACAAAGCATCACTTGGACCACAAAACAACAAAGAAAACAAGTAAACAAAAGTATTCTTTAAGGAAATTGAAACTGTTACAGAATGGGGAACGTTATCTTTGGGACTCAGAACACTTCTACCTCGATGCCTACTGAAGCCAGGGAAAATATATGCCTGAACACAGTAATATAAATAAGGATGCAAAGCACCACAGAATGCCTCAGGACTTCTACCTCCGTGTGTCTCAGCCTTTAAATCCAGCAAGCCATTAACTGTTTGTTATTAGGCATCTCACAGTATTTTACAGGGATCTTTCAGGAATTAAATACAGGTGCAAAGAAAGCCTTTGAACTTCCTTTCAATGATTGTTTCAGGCATTGTGCAGAGTTATACAAATATTTCCACAACAATTGAAAGCCCTAGTAAATATTACATTTTCAATTACCTTTTGGAAGATTAACATAGATGGCTTAAAGACAAAAGTGAGTTTTATAAATATAAAGTTAATCCGAGCATTACATTGTATTTTTCTCTCACACGACCATTACCCTGAATCAGTGTCAGCGTGTCACAATGGTTCAAAACACTGACGCCCTACCACAGTTACTTTCCCATTTTCCTTTTAAGGATATGATTGTCCTTAAAATATGTACACAGCAAGCAGCCAAACGAACCACCAAGGGATCTACAGGACATACTTACACAGGGACATGACAGAAATGACCGGAGAGCACCTGGCCTGGCAGGTGAGCACAGATGTGCTCCCACCCCATGCTGGGCTCCAGCCCAGGGCTGCCCGCTCCGCACGGCGGTCAGCACTGAGCAGCCAGCATGCAGGGGAAGGAGGGAAAACAGGGCAGAAAACAGAGAGAGAAAATGAAGGGCAGCCAAAGCATTTTAATGATCTTGTTAGTCAGTAGGTGCGAGGGAGCTAGTCTACTGTTAGTCAATCGGTTTCTTGATACATACACGCCACAACGCAAACGAAATGCATACAAGGAATAATTTGCCACAGACAAGTCCTGCAGAAATGGCAGCTGATACCTTCTAGTGATTCAAAGAAGCACCACTGATACTCCTGCAATCAGTGCTTCCAGTTCTGTGTATTACCCAAGCCCACCGCATCCTCCCTCCCTCTCCACTTCCAGTACCCTATAGAATCTCCCTGTACAATCTGTCCGCCAAACATAATGGAGAACTATGATTTTTCAGCAGAGCTGTCATGCAAGGAAAGATATGCTCCTTATAGTCACATGGAAACAGAACAGAAAAAAGGATGTTAGGCTTAGGGCTGAACAGTAGGATAACATTCAACGCTCTGTACATCCAACCTTTTGAGGGTATTTTAGCTTTAACTTTCTAAAATGCATAAGCAGAGTTAGGCCAAACGCAAACCTCTTTGTCAGGCAATCATCACCAGCGTGTTGTGAAACAGATTGGTGGTGCATCCCCTCAGTCTGCACGTAGGAGTGTGCATGCGTGGCCACGTTTGCACAGGTGTGAGAGTGCAGGGTGTGTGTCTGCCTGTGTGCATGCACGCTGGGAGGAGATGGGCTCTGACTAGGCATGCATATGTACAACGTGTCTGTGTGAGTAGGCATGTAGAAACCACACGTATGTATGTTACAAGGGAGACATACAAAATTATCTTCTGTGAAGTGTATTAAGGTTCTTACTCAAACCACAAAAACAGGGACTGAGCAGAAAAGAACAATTTCTCCCTAGTCACTGGGGTGGCACAGCTTGGTGTTCCGTCCTGCAGTGACTGCACAGCCAGATGCCAATTCTCCTCTTGCGACCACAAGGTCATCACCTCAGTGAACCACGCATATAAGACATACTTATATGTTATTCCTGGCTTTTTATGGTTTATCTGTAACCTTAATATCCTTCAAATGTATATCCTGTATATTTACTTTCCTTTTTTTCTTTCTTTCAGTTTAAGAAACAGTAAAACCAACTGCTATATAAGATCAGACCCATTAGCTTCAGTTACGTGAATTTAGGACTCTCTGCATAATATAGACTTATATTCTTAAAATGTATATTATTTGTAAGATACACCGGAGCATATATTTTATATTAGCTGTGGTCTGATGATTAAATACTCATATCAAAATATTTTGTAAATACATAATATTCGCTTTTAATCTTCAGTGATTTTTGGAGCTTTTTCAGTGTATCATAAAAATATGTCCTCAGGCACATTAAAACCCTATTAAATTTCTTGGAAATGTTGTCAGTGTCCACGTACAGTAGCCACTACTCAAAAACATGCTGACCATTAATACATTTCTCATAAGATCCAAAGCTCATCAGACCATTTCATGGACCATTAGCCTACCATATTTCTTTTCATCTCTTTAAGTAAAATTATTATTAAGAATGAAAATAAAAAGCAACAAGAACCCAGACTTTCTTTAAATAGTCAAAAACTAATTTTATATATTTTAAAAAATAATAATTAAAAAACTTGTTTCTTTCCTGGGTTCCTCCTCTGTAAGATTTAAGCCCAGAGTAACTTTGTCTAAACCCCTGAAAATAGAGGTTCGCAATGGCAATGCTGTCAGAAATTCTGCTCTGACATGGAATGTGCCACTCGAATTAAATCAGCACTTCAGACTTACTTAACTGGGGATGCATGAGCCCATACAAAACAGAGTTTTGCTCTAATTTAAGGTACTTACACAAAGTTCTATCATTTTAGAACTGTAAAATTATCTACCTATAAAAACTAACTTCTGTTTAAACTCTAGATAATACAGACAGGTGATTTCTTTCTATAAAAAAATTTGTATCATCGAGTAAATCTGCTAAAATATGTATATATTTACAAATGGCAAGCAAGTTATTGTATAAATGTGAACAGTGTGTATATATTGGCATTTAGTAAATTGTTTCCCTGAACCTGATTATATGCATTATTGGACAAGTATTGATGTAAACATCTGAACCTACGTCAGGTGTCTCTGTTACCCAATTACATTAGAGCAGATCAAAACGAACCAAACAGACAGACAAACAAAAATAGATTTTCCTGTTGGACAAATCCACCTAACTCCTTAATTAGCTACTGCACATAAGTCAATCAAGTCTGCTGCTGAGCAGTGCTCTCATTCCTACATCAGGTAAAATACCTGTTAGGTTGTTTGTTTTTTGCTTGGTATTTTTCTCCAACATCTTGCAGACCAAACACTGCTTTTGGCGTCAGGCACCCTCCCCCCACTCCTCCCCAGGAATAATTAAGAGATAAGTGTAGTGGGGAACCTCTTATGTCGCTCCTTTCGTAACTCTTGCTCCCTTGAAGAACATGTGGCACTGCTTTGCATGAGGGAAGATACTCATTTAGGTTCATAATCCAAGTTCTGCTTTCACAAAGGCAGTTTAAAATGAACCTCCCCAGTACTTAGTGCTGCAGAAAAAAGATACAAATGTAAAAAAAAAAAAAAAAAAAAAGTGCTTGAAAAGTTGTCTTCTTGTATTCAGCCATACTGATTCAGAAGTGCAGGCCGACATAGTATAGTGAGATAAGCCTTTTAGGTTCCTCCCTTCAGGCAATGCAAAATTAACACACTGTTTGTGGCCTCCTATGCAGATTTTCACATACTGATCTTGCTGTCTATCTTTATGTCCACCTGCTCTTCAATTACTTTTTGGCACTGTCCTGGTATGTGGCAGCTTTCACCGTCGTCCCTGCTAAGCCCCTGTTACTGACTCGGCGTACTAGTACTTTAGAGACAGGGATTTTTGTTCTGTGCATTTCACTTTTGGCCAGCTGATGGTGTGCAACGTGATGGCTGTTACTGGTATCTGTTCCATGGCTAGCAGGATGCGATGCCAGGTGTTTAATGCTGATGGGTATTTTGGAGTCCTTCACTGTGCTTGAGGGCGTTTTCAGTGAGCACGTGGTCGTTATTGGAGACACAGGCTTGGAGCGTGGCGTACAGGTGACCTCTTCTTCTGGAGGTCCTCCTGGTGGGTTTTCATCAGGCTCAGCATAGAGGTCATAGAGTGCATCCCCGCTGTAGCTGTCCCTGGGAAGGGTCTCCTTCTGGATGCTTGTAGTGCTGTCTTCTTCAGGACCAGGGGTGGTGGAATCCCAGTAGCCCTCATCACTATTTGGGACACCTTCGTGCTGTTCCTTCTCCCTGCCCTTCTGCTCCTCTTTGTTGTTGAGGTGAATGGGGATCTGGTTGAGGCCACCACGTTTCACCACCACTCTGTTCTGGGCCCCCTCAGTACCTTGGCTCTCCTTCAGCCCCTCGGCTGTCTTTGTCCCTCCTCCACCTCCTCCTCTTCCTCCTGTTTCAGTCTCTTCTGTCTGTGACAGCATATCCCAGAACTCTTGCAGGTAGGTATCATCCACCTGGTCCGGGCTGGCCATCTCCTCCCCTCCTCCTTGATAGGCAACCATGGTGGGGTGCTTCTTGGATGCGCCCAGCTTGCTGGCCCCGGGGGTGCTCTTCTCGCAGCCGCCACTCCCGCTGCCCACATCCTCCTCCTGGTCCGCAATAATATCTCCGCAGCCTGTAAGAGAGTCAAAGCTTTTCAGTGAAGTCACGTCAGCAAACATCAAACAAATACGATCAATCGACTGCTCTGAGGGTGGATCAACAGAGGAAGGGTCAGGGGCGGCTGCCGTCTCTTGACCGCTATCACAGTGAGGTTCAACAGGGGGAATAGTCGTTATTGGAACGTCACCTGTTATGGCCGCATCCTTCGCAGTCCCAACCTCTCCTGCGCCCGGGTCCGGTCTCTCACCGCAGAGCTCCTCGAGTCTCCTTCCAGCAGCAGCAGCAGCAGGGTCCTCTCCGGGGGGAGTTCTGCCGTCCCACGACTCCCCAGCTCCCGCCTCGGGCTCCCCGGCCGAGCCACACGCGTCCCCGCCGCGCTCCTCCCGCTGCGACTCGGGACCGGCGTCTCCCGCGCCGTTCGGAGTTTCAGACAAAGGTTTCGGCGTCTCCTCTTTGATGCACTCCAAGCTGGCAGTCAGAGACCCCGGCATAATAAGACCGGACGGGATTTCTGAAGCTTCTCCCCTCTCCTCTTTGCCGTTTTTGTCCTTTCTGTGCCACCGCATGCTGCTGAAGATCCCTTTCAGCCCCTTCTTTTGTCTGCCGCCAGCCCGCTGCTCCGCGTTCTCCGCCGCCTTGCCGTTCTCCGGCCTCCCGTTCTTCCTCAGCAGGGAGAAGAAGCTGTGCGATTTGGCCACCGAGCCGCCGGCCGAGCCGCCGAGGCCGCCGGCCGCCCTGCTCGGAGCATCCTTCCCTCGCGCTTCCCCGCCGCCCCCGTCGTCCTTCTTGCCGCTCTCCAGCACGGCGTCGGCCAAGCCATCGTGCGTCCTGCTCCGCACCATCCCCGTCTTGCTCGCGCCCTTCCCCTCCCCACCTTTGCTCCTCACCCCGAAGATGCTCGGCATGGTGCCCCCGGATTTCCTCCTCTTGAACAATTTGAAGGCGGTTTTGTTAATCTTTCCCGACGGCTGCTCGGCGGCCGGAGGCTCGGCACAGTCGCAGTGCGAGTCCATGTCTGCCGCCGCCGCTCCCCGCCGCGGCCTTCTCCTCCACCTCCTCCTCCACCTCCTCCTCCTCCTCCTCTCCGCCGCCGCCGCCCGGTGCCCGGTGCAGCCTCACTGACAGCCCCGCCGCCGCCGCCGCCGCTCCCGCCGCCGCCCGCCTATCTCCATGGCAACCCGGAGGGGGCTAAGCCGCTTTCCTCCGCCGTGGGCCTGCGCCAGGCCGCTGTCATCCGCCCTCAATCAACCTGAGCCGCCGCAGCCACGCCGGCAGCGCCCCTTTCGTCCACCCCTCCCCAAACGGCTTACATAACTTAACCCGTGTGGTCCTGCGCGGCTCTCGCCTCACGCGTCCCGCCGGGCGCTGAGAGAAGCCCTGGTGCCGCACAGCCTCGCGACCCTTTTCTCTCTGCGGTGCTCGGGACTCCTTTTCCCAATCGCCGCGTGTCCCCATCGCCGGTGGCTGGAGGGGAGCGGTGGCCGCTCACCCTCTTGCTGTGGGAGGTTCTGTGGGCTGGTAGCCCACCTTCCAAGGCTTTACCCGCACCCCCACATCCACTCGGGTGGTCACAGTCCCCACTCGTGGCCACGGTCCGCTGCCACCAGAAGTGGTGGCATCTCTGGTGAGACCTAATCACAGACTTCCAGTACTTGAAGGGACCTTACATGCAGGAGGGGGGCTGTCTTTTTATGTGGTCTGATAGTGATAGAACGTGGGGGCTTGACTTTAAACTAAAAGTGGAGGCATTTAGGTTTCATGTTAGGAAAAAGTTCTTTGCTCAGAGGGCAGTTAGGCACTGGCAGGGGCTGCTCAGAGAGCCGTGGGTGCCCCATTCCTGGAGGTGCTCAAAGCCAGGTTGGATGGGGCTCTGGGCAGCCTGAGATGGTGGATGGCAACCCCACCCATAACAGAGGTGGATCTTGATGATCTTTAATGTCACTTCCAACGTAAGACATTCTGTGATTCTATGAAATTAACCTGGCCTGACGTGTTCTTCTGGAAGTGGCCCCCAGCGCCCTGCTCTGTGTCCTTGTCGTGGGCAGGGGTTGGGCCAGTTAATCTCCAGAGGTCCCTGACCATCCTGTGACTCTGTGATTCAGAGTTCCAAACTGGTTTGGTGGCGCTATCACTATCAAGGCAGAGCAATTTTGAGTTAAGAGCAGTGCACCACACCTGGCTGTGGGAGAGCTGCTCTCAGCTGAAGCTGGTATAACCTACATAACCTGGTTGTCCAGTGACCAGTGTACAGAGTTAGTCTGGGGCCCTCCAAACAGAAACAATCCTCTTGGCTTTTAAGCAGTTCTAAGCACAATTGAGACCTACAAGAGAAGAGCTGTATGTCAACCCTCTGGTTTGGGGCTAGGTTCTGGCCTCTGAAGTTAGTAAAAGGTTTTGCGTTCATTGACTTCACTGCTTGGAAGAATGAGCTGTATTTTCTTTCTGTAACATGGGACATTCATTGCACTTCCCCACTAGGGCAGGTTGTGAATGATTTACCCAGTGATTTTAGCCCTTCTTCTGTTCATTTATTAAAAGTTCCATTTTCATTCAGTCGCTGCTTGTTCGTTAAGAGCAATATGAGCACATAATTCAACATACGTGTATCTCCTGCCTTCTGCTAGAGATAGAGGAAAGGACAAATGAGACAGAAGCCCAGACTGTGGCTGGAAGAGTGTTGAGTTACATTGCACAGTGTGCACTGCATCCATCTGCATAGCACCCAGAAGCCATGGAGGCAGGAGGTCACTTTGAGCCTCCATCAAACCCCATCACGTGGGATGTTAACTGCTCTCTAGTCAAATGGATGAAACTCGATAAAAAAGAGAAAGTATCAAATCTTCTTCTGCAGATGCAAATACCCGTATGTCCTTTGAAAAATTGGTAGAACAAAACCTGGTCACATGCCTTGTATAAATGTGGACAGAATATTTAATAAATAAGAGTTGGCCAAATTGATGGACTTAGAGACTTTCTGCAATTTTATGTTCTGGTGATTTGCTACATTTCACCAGTTCCTTACATTATATCATTTTTTCTTCAAACAGTGAGTCCAAAGGAGTGGGATAGAGAGAGACAAAAGGATGAGGCCAGATGACTTAATGCTTCACAGCTGTACAGGAACAGACAAGTTATTGTGCCCTCTTCTTTTTTGTGTGTGTGAATATTTGCAGCCATAAAGGAGAGTGGACTTTTAGCTTTTTTTTTTCAGTCAACTTAAAATCCAAGTGTTAATGGAAGAAAGTGACTTGGGGTCAGTCTGAAATTACTATTTAAGAAGTGTTTTGACAAATTGAATTCTTCTACACTTTTCTTCTTAATCCTTTTCCACTTTTTAATATGTGATTTAAATAATCTTGAAGTACCTTTGGAAATGGATACTCATTTTAAAATGAAAAATCAAAGCACTGGATTTTGAAAGGGACAAATTAAAGGTTCCTTTTTTTTTTTTTAATAATAATATTTTGTTTTAACATGAAGACATCTGTGAATTCAGCATGAACTCATGACGTGCTTTGGTTAACATGCCCTTTCAACAAAGCATTCACTGCTGTCTTCTAACTAAAGACAAGTAATGCTGAGAGGTGGTTATATTCATGCAAATTCAGTTTTACCCTTAGAGATATTTGGGCATGAGGCAGCTGTGAGATCAAGGGAGTTGGGGTAAAATGTTCTCTTCCAGACAATGGTTTTAAACTAAAGGAAGGGAGATTTAGATTAGATGTCGGGGGGAGTTTTTTATTGAGATAGTGGTAAGGTGCCAGGTTGCCCAAGGATGTTGTGGATGCCTCATCTCTGGAGGCTTTCAAGGCCAGGTTGGATTGGGCCCTGGGCAGTCTGGTCTAGTATTTGATCTAGGCAAATTGGAACTTAATGATCCTTGAGGTCCCTTCCAACCCAAGCCATTCTATGATTCTATGATTCCATGATTCTATGATTCCATGATTCTATGATTCTATGATTCTATGATTCTATGATTCTGTGATGAATCGTATCCCAGTCCTCACATATAATGGCAGCTTCACACAGTCTGAGTGGAGTCTCTTTGCTCTTTTTGTTCCCCCTGCTTTTGGCTAGGAAGTCCCCTGGAAACAAATCATCTGGTGTCATTTTTGTAAAACTGAAAAGGGGTACAGGACCAATGCATTTTCAAGGTAAGCTGTGTTGGTTTCTGGAACAGGACAGCAGGGAACTGAATGAAAGGAAACCAGGGACATTCACCCTTTTGTACTTGTCTATTCTATCTGATTTTATATTCTAGGAGCCTTGCACAAAATGTGTATAAGATTCATCTCATCCCAAGGGGTATCAGCACAGATGGTGAGATCCCATGTTGGGCCTCATGTCACAGCCAACACCAGCAGATTATATTCCAGGAGAGAATCTATGGAAGAAATGCTTCAGAAAGTGGATTGGTCTTGACTTGTAGAATGAATATTCCAGACATGCAAACACTATGTAGCAAAATTATTCAATTTTCAAAATTATTCAATTTCAATAATTTTCAATTATTGTCAATTAATTCAAAATTATTTAAAAAACACACAGCATTTGCAGGTATATAAACTTTGGTAGAAGTTGTGGACTCCAAGATGAGAGCTACCCTCTTCCTTATTCTCTGAACACACCCTAGAGCTTTTCTGGGCTTCTTGCTTAGGATTACTAAACTTCTGGTCCAGCTCCCAGCCTTGGCTCCATCACTGACCTATGCTGAGACCCTCATGAAGCCACTGCTTTGCTCCATTTCATCTGAGACTGCCGTCTGCTATGACCAAGATACTAATACCCTATCTTATCCTTGCCCCCTGCAGCATGCAGGAGCCACCGGGACATCACTAACTGTTCCCACCAGTCAGAGCAGCAGAACCATCACCCTGTTTTTCTCCAGAGTTTACACCAGACAGGCTCCTTCATTTCCCCTGGAGCCTGCAGCATACAGCACAGAATACTGCACAGAATACTGAATAAAAATCCTAAGACTCTCCCAGTATGAATTAGTGATGGAAGTGACAGCTCTCAAGCCATCCTTTCCCTTGTTTTGACAGAAGCCCCCAAGCTTTGTGGTGTGTTGAGGTTGTCTCACATGCTGAAAGTTGTGTTACAAGACTGAGGTGTCTGCAAGCCTGCAGGTGCAGGAATTTTTATCTTCCATCGTCAGTTCTAAGCAACTTCAGTGACTCCGCAGAGCAACCTTCTCAACATATTACTCATAATATGCTCAAGTTTTATGCCGAAGTTTATCCATTTCCTTCTGAAGCTCTTTAGCTTACATTTTTTTTATTTTGTTTAGCACTCTCCAGAGCTGTGTCTCTACCCTCATATATATACTACAGTGCATGTATAATTAATGGGACTTAAAGTTACTACGATTTAAAACCGGTAGGTTCTCCTGATGATGAGTAGGGAATCTAAATTGCAAAAAGTGAATTGCAAGGCTCCAGCCAGCATGGTGCCTGCTTCTAGACCCAGACTGGAGATGGGAGGAAGTCAGCAGGCTTTTGAAAAGCCATAAACAATTCTTGTGCCAGTTCCTGAATGTGAGTGAAGGGAGGTGCAGAGCAATTGCAGGCTGATAGGGAAAGAAAGCTCACTACTTGAGAAGTTGTTGCAAACACTGCCATTCCTTCTTTTATCTTGGTCAGGTGTGCTACAGCACAGAAGAGCCCTTCAGTGCATTCCAGGATCAGAAAATGGAAGAGTTACTGTTCGCTGGATTACTAAATCAAGATAAGTGATTGTGTGCTTCTTTAATATAAAAGTGGAGGTAAGGAAAAGCAGCCACCACATTCCCATTTCATGAGCCTGGAAGACTGTGTATGAGCCCAGAGAATGCTGGTGGGGACTTCACTAGGAGAAATACTTCTTGTTCTCACCTGTAACGGACTCAAGGCAAAGGCCATCAACACCTTTTCACGTGAAAGAAATCCTACGGACATTGCAGTTTTTGTTTACTGCTGTCACTCAGTGCAATTTTATCAGAAAAATAAATAAACTCAGTGTTAAGTGGATGTTCAGGCTGGGCAAAACAGTGATGAGTTTTCTGAGATCGGCTAAAAGTCTGAAATGAGAAAGAAGGAAATTACTGTACTTTTGTCGTTTCTTTTCAACTGAAACAACATCTCTGTGTAAATGCTTATGTTATGCTATTTTAAAGAGAAAAATAGGAAATCAGTAACTCACACCAAATGAAACAAAACATAAGTTTAACCCTTAAAAGAATTCTGTGTTTTCTGGTTCAGCTAATACTGGAAAAAATGGCTTGTATGCACACATTCTTTGTATTATCCAACTGTTCTTCTAATGCAAAACAAAAGGATTACACAGAAATAAGGAAGGAATTGAGAAAACGAGAGGGGAAAAATACGCTTCATTTGTCTTAAAGCTACAGACACATTAAAAATGCAGGCAGTGCATGTAGCCCCCCAAGGGACAGATTTATTTCTAATTAATATTATGTCAGTGCCCTTGCCCAGTGCATGAGAAACAAAAACAAACCAAAAAAGCCCACGCTAGATTAATCCCACTGTAACGCTGCAGTGAGAACCTCTAAGAATTAACCCAGCCCGATCCCAGATTGTCTTGCACTGTGATTACTGCAACTGTGGAGAGTTTATCTTCTTTGACCTAATGGACTGAAAACAGAAATGTTTAAAAACAAAATCCCCAAATCCCCTCCCCCCCCCCCCTTTTTTTTTTCTTTTTTTTTTTTTTTACATAGATATGCAGCCATTCACTTCTTAAAAGCCGACACTTCTTAAAGTGTTCACGATATCTCAGATACGTAAGTAACTTTTTTCTTTTCCTAATCCTGCTGCTTAAGCTCTTCTACTTCAAAAATTAATGAAAACAGGCTCATGGCTGTGCAATCCCAGCAGACCTGGCAGACAATAGTACTGCAGAGTACCACAGGAGACAAGGCCCTGCCCACTGCCATTAATTAAAAGCTCAAAAGTCTAAACAGATTAGGGGAAGGATGGGTGTGCTGGGTATGAATGTATATTTCAAACAGATGGGAATAATCTCGGGAGAAGAGAAGGGACATTTTTTACTAAGAAGTAAGCATTCAAAAACTCAGTGGGGGGTGCCTGGGCTTTATTCTCACACTTGTCACAGGCTCTTCCATTGACTTCAACAGAAATCCTTCTGATTAGTGTAAGTGGATGTACAAGTCAGAATGGGGCCCTTAAGTCAAGATTCAACCTCACTAAATATGATACCTATGTAGATGTGATCGTATTTGTTCTGGTTTTTTTTTGTTTTGTTTTGTTTTTTGTAAAAAAAGAAATACTTCTCAAATCCAGCATCAGCACTATTGCTAGATTCAGCTGCTTATATTTCATTATAATTACTGATAGATACATTATTGGTTTGATTTCTGAAGTGCTTTGACTCATTTACTTTCTTTCCCCCACATCACTATGGGTTGAAAAGACACAGAGGTCAAAAGTGAAACAGGGAAAGAAACCTGAGCACGTGGGAAACAAGGAAATTGCTAGAAAGCTTTGAAAGTAAAACTGTGCCTTGGATCATCATGGAGGAGGAGAGAAATAGTCATGCTTATTATGATATCATGATAGGCTTTCAAAACTTATGGCAGAATTCACTGTCTGGATACACTATCTCTAACAGCCCTCAAAACAGCAGCTATAAAAGCTGCACTTAAGACATTGCACATTCTATATTTGTAACAGGGTATGTTTCAGTAGCATCTGAAAGAGCTGAATGTAAGATGCTATTAAAAACTTGGCTATGCCTTGAAAACCCATCAGAACCATGGCTTTCAATCTGTTTCAGACTAAAGAGAGGGTTTCATCTCCCCGTGCTTTAATCAGCTACAGGATAAACAGCTACACTGCAGCTTGCTAGCTTGAATCACCTTTCTCAAATATGGAAAAAGATAGGTAATCTTAGAGTGTAATTTATTTGGCCTGTTTTATACATCAGCTGAGTGAGATAAATCGTATCCTAAATCTCTGTCTCTACTGATAGCAAAGGGAGTCCAAGTTTGACATCCAGACAGCAGCACCTGCGTTTGCTCAGATCCGCCTCTCTCCAAATGTTTCAGCATTTGTGGACTTAGAGTTGTTTCCTCCCTTTCCCAAGCATATCAGTCAACACTTTTCAGCCAACATTTTTTTCCATTTGGAGAAAACGTTACATAGAAATAAAACATTTTCCACCAACTCCAGTGAAAACGTGCACTGCTTCATGTGCAGCTGTTGATGCCCATTTCTTGCCCCAGCAAAGCTACTGCTGTGACTGGGAGCTGGCAGGACAGAGCTGCACCACTGGGAAGGCTTGGTGCAGCCTGGATTTTGGTTTTGTTGGTCCTTCAGAGCAGTGAGGGATTCTACAGAAATCCAGCACCCCGTGCTTTCTAAAAATGATGCCTTGAAATACATCTGCGAGCTTGTTAGCTTGAGACAGTCATAGGGACTGGTAGCTTGTAGAGGCACATGATTCATTTCCCATACAGCACTGCCACTGATCTCTTTTTAACACAGGTCTCTGACACCCTGCTCTCACTAAAGAGCATTGTGCAGCACACGCCATACAAATAATACCAGAATTTTTCCAAAGGGCTGTTTTTGCCAAGAGCTGATGTTCTGAAAGCAGATCACTCGATCAATTCTAACTGAATGTCAGCTAAAGGATGGCTTCTCTGTTCTTTCTTTTCCTTTTTTTCTTTTTTCTTTTTTTTTTGTCACGAAGATAAATGGAGCAGTGGGTGTTGATTTATGACAGCTTTGCTGAAATACCAAAAGAGCACAGTTCAGTTTAAGAATAGGTTCACACCAAGAGGGGATAATCACTGGGGTTTGTACTCCTGCTCTTCTTGCTTGGATGAAGCATATTCCTGGAGAGGTATCATGTGCACACAGTGCATGTAGGAACCATAGGTCTAGGCTCTACGAGTTGGCTGGTGGAGTACCCAGGGTAAGGAACAAGCAAGCTGGAAACAGCAGCTGTCACCCAGGCCCACCTCTCTTGACTCTTGGCCAAGTTATATCATTCTCTGTGTCCAGCAAAACTGAATGCGAAACCCATGCATTATTGTAAAAGATGTCATGTGAATCAGCTAGGATGGTCAAGACCTTCCAGTCCTTTTCAAAGAGGTTTTTCATGGCACCTCACAAAAATAGGCTGACAGGTGGTCGCAGTTTTGCCTGCACTCATGGATTATGAGGCCAGAAGGAAGAATTGTGTCAGACCTGCAGCCTTGGAAGACACAAGCTGGAGGAAATGACCCAATTTTTGTCAGAAATAAGTGTCCATGGCCAGTGTCTCTTTTTAGTTGCTTTCTTCATGACACTCATGCACACACGTATACGTATGTAAACACACAGAATTTCTAAAACAATTTTTTTGAGATTCTTCTCCTTTTGTCATTCTGCTGTTATTTAAGCAGGCTTCCAAATAGACTCTCCTTCAATAATAACTGTCTGTTTTATTTTCTGAAGTGGAGTTGTAGCTGTGAAACAGTAAAGAGGGTAAACAGATACCAAACTGTATTCAGCATTAACATTCATCTCAAATCAATTGATAAACCCTCGCTAGAGTGACTGCTGTCAGAAGGAGGACAAGCAAAGGCATTTTTCCTTCCCACCATTGCAGCTGTTGTTCTTTTCTGTTAGCCCAATTAAGCAAAGCGAAAAGCAGTAGCGCCATATCAGAGCCAATTTCCCTCAGGATGTAAATTGTCCTCTTGTGTTTGTCCATAGCCACTGCAGAAATAACAAAGCAACACCATAAATATGGACACTGTGCTGGAAACACAAAGGAATGATTTTTTTTTTTTTTTTTTTGCCTGGAACCAGCATGGCTTACAGCCACAATGCCCCACAGACAGTAATGGCCCTCCCTCTCTGGGCTCTGGCTCATTGCAGGGTTGTAGCCAGCTCAGAGCCTCAGGGGACCAGGGACAGTCGACCAGATTGGGATCCTTCCCTGCCACTCTAGAGGGCTTGATATGGATGCCACCATGAAAGCTAATTTCACCCCTCCATCTCTACTCCGCACTTGGCAGGGGAGATCCCTCCACCTTTCATGAGGAATTTTCTCTATCACTGCTAGCCAAAGACCTCCTGGAAGTGAGCTGATGCTGTTGTTGCAGAAATGCATCTGACTTCTGGCAGCAATTGCCAGAGAAGTGAACCGCCCTTGTGCCTTCTTATCTACATGGCAGGGCACCCTGTTGTGTGTTGGACTGTCACATGTAATCTATGCAAATGCAGTCATTAGCTTCAGCAGATGTTTTTTTATTGTGCTGCTTCAAAATTGACAAGACAGCAGCAGGGATTTTTGTTTCTTTTTACCTGTGTTTCAAGGAATGGAATACATCACACCAAGCTCTTGTTCACATAAATACATCCTTCCTGGTACACAAGACCATGCACCTACCTCCACTCCACACAAGAACACTTTATTTCCTGCTTTTCTGATTCTCTGAAGCGTAGCAAATGTCCTCAGAACAGCCTTAGGACAGTAGATTTGAACTTACTGGCTGCCAGTGGAGAACACAGGTAC
Source organism: Tympanuchus pallidicinctus (assembly GCF_026119805.1). Taxonomy (NCBI): domain Eukaryota; kingdom Metazoa; phylum Chordata; class Aves; order Galliformes; family Phasianidae; genus Tympanuchus; species Tympanuchus pallidicinctus. The sequence goes on from NW_026294627.1 coordinate 16,888,883, forward strand.
CTTACTGAAGTATCCAAGAGGAGAATCAGTGCTTAGGGCAGTTCACTGTTTCTGCATCCAGATGGTGACTCTTTGGGTCCCCTTAGGCTGCTTCACCTCCATGATGTGGCCATGAGAGATATCAGAGCAGCAGGCAAGTTAATGGATGCATCCAAGTTCCAGCGCATTGGATCTTGGATGCATTCATTGGATTTGGAAGATGGTGCCTTAATGGCACCAATGTGGGCAGGTGTATGCTAGTTGTCTGCACCAGACCTTGTGCAGAGAGCAGACACAACCACGCTGTCCTGTCCTTAAGCTGTGAGCACTTGGGGCCACATCCACCTCCTGGCTGCAAAAGTCTCAGGGCTTATGGTGAGCACCGGGACTGAAGCAGGAAGCCAGGCAAGGCCAACACCAATGGAAGGGGATGAAGCTGAACTAAGAGGATTTGCTGGCTGCTGTGCCAGGAAGCCCCTGGAGCAGCCATATGGCTGCAGCCACTGCTAGGCCCCGCTCACCATTGTGACTCTGAAAGCAGCCCCCTCCAGCAGCATGGCTCCAGAAGCAGCGACCCTGCTGCTCAGCAGCTGCTGGCGTGCTGTGCGGGGACGGGGCAGGATGGTTGTGGAGCAGGAGGCAGGGAAATGAGGGTCTCCTGAAGCCTAGCAGAGCCACGCACCCCATGGCCCACCCCACACAAAACCAGCACTTGTGGGCGTGTGGAAGAGGGCACAGGGCTGCACTGCAGTAATTAAGTGAGGATCATGTGTCTGTTTCCTGGATGTTTAAATCCAAATGAGTTTAATTGAGTTTTAATTAAAGCTGTTGTGAATCGGCTTAAATCTTTGCTCCTTCCGTTCTCTAGGAAGATTTTGAACACAGGTGTGATGCTATCTCAGGAGGCAGGAGGGCTCGAGCTGACAGCGAGGTGCATGTGGAGACCTAAATATGATGACCCAAATTCAGCTCTCAGAGCAGTGTCCTCAGAAACCAGAGAGCCCAGTTCTGATGGCACAGCCTGTGAGGCTGCCAGTGGGCATCCAGCACTGCTGGTTGGTGGTAAGATGTTGGTGGAAGTGATGACAAGTCAAGGTCATGGTCTCCAGGCTGGGAGCAGTGATCAGAAACTCGCCTCTGGCAGACCACAATTTCTTGCGCATCGGTGAAGTTTGCAGGAGAGGGAGACAATGCTTGTTCTGGGGCAGACTGAGATCATCGGGTGGTTCCCAGGGTCTGGAGGCAGCGTCGTGACTCTCTGCCCTGAGGTTTCTCCTATGTAAATATACAGCTCTGTGTAACCTGAAAGAACCCAACCCTACCAAAACACTTCATTGCAAAAGTAAAAGGGAAAAGATAAGAAAAGGACAAAATCACATCAATTTGCTCTTATACTGAACACCCAGAAGACACTTAGATGTCAATTAGGCAGTGACAGGGATGTGTAGGTAAAGCAGAACACAGCAGCACGCACCAGTGTAAATTAGGTGTGACTCCAGTACCTGACTCTACTTTTAGATTGCAGATGTGATGAAGCATTTTAAGGGAATGATGCTTTCCTATTAATCGTGAATAGTATTGATAGGGGATTTACTGGAAGAGTCTCTTTTGTTTTATGAGCATTACAGATGTCCCACTGTAGTAAACCATTACAAAGTATTTGCTCGTAGGGAGGAAGGAAAAAGAATTTGGAACAGTTTCTCTTAACATCAAAGGTGAAAAGCCATTTACCCTAGGGAAATACGTGAACCTGTTACTAGTTGTGTGATTGCAGTATTCGTGAGAGGTTTCTGTACATTTTCATAAGGGATCTGTGTGTAGTTTGTCATGTTTTTCTTAAATTTTGTAAGGATTAATGAGAACAACACAGGATCCTCACAAAATGGTAGGAAGCAATAACCAAACACTTCCCTCCTCCGTTTCAAACTGGTAACATGTTTTTCACTCTATGTGTTTGGAGGAGAGAAAGCTTCAAAGAATGCCACTATGAATCTCTGCTGAGAGGGTTTCCTGTTATCTTAGGGTTTCCTGCTACCGGCTGTAGCTGGGCAGTCACACCACTGGGCTACATTACAAAGGCATGACTTTAAAATGTAGCTATTTTTATATGACATCTGTAACACCCTGGGGACCTGATTATGTAAGACAGTACCAGAGATGCAGAAAGCTGCCCTTTGTGGAGATTTGCATCAACACATTATCAAACGAGAAGTACAGATCCAGGCAATGTATAAATCATAACTTGAGTGCCCACATTTGCATTGAAGCATCTTAACGAGCTGCTAAATGAAAACATCAAAAATCGAAGTCGTCATACAAAAATGCCAGCTGATGTAACCGGGAGCTCAGTCAGGCCCCACAGAGCTTAAGCAAGGATGGGGTTGAGCAGATGCAGCACAATTAGGTGTGGTAATGTTGGCTAGGGCAGCTGGGTGCACCTGGGCCAGTCTAATCCACTCATGGTGTGGTTTCTCAAAATCCTGGTTCCCTGCTGCTCCCATCCCCATGGGCAGAGGCTCCTGCGGAAGCGTGAGGCTGGAAGCTCTGCATGGATCTGGAATAAAATTTCCCTTTTGTGGAGATCTCATGAGAACTGTAGGAGAAGTGGATGCTTCTAACTTCAGAGCTTCAGCCCCGTCCAAGGAGAATCAAGAACTTCCAGGGGACAAAGCATTTCCAAAGGGAAAAGCTGTCGATGGCATAGAGAGCAACATAAAGTGCACCCTTCCTGACAAGGCACATTGTGTCTACGTTACACACAGCATCTCTGGGATTCTTTTGGGCCATGTTTGATACACCTCAAGCTTTGGGTTTTTGCTCTGGGATGACACCTTATGTTAGTAACAAAGTGGAAGGATTTATTACTGAATTACAGCAAGTACTAACCTCATATGTATACACCTATTTTCCCCTCAATGTATACAATCAGATCACTATTTCACTATATTCAAGCTCCCCCTAGTAAACAGGGATTTTTGAATAGATATTTCCTTGTCTCTCAAGTCATCTGAACAGGTTTTTTGTAAAAATTCAACTGCAAATTTCCTACAGAAATGAGTACTACTAGACTGGTTTAATCCCTGCTTGCTTTATCTGTGTTTCTAAGACTCGACCTGATTTAATTAGTAACCATCATTACAGCACGTGTGGATTACTGTCTTATTAAGGCAATAAATTTTTAACAGGATTTAAAAGAAACATTTGTAAAACTCATTAGCTCTGGCCCAGTTCCCATCCATTCAGATGGACATGTGGTGGCTCCCATGTTTGTGAAAGTCATATTTCTGAGCACGTTTCTTGAGTTTTTGCCCTAAGATACTGTAAGTCTTTGCACATCATTCTGTTGGTCCCATAGAATGCAGTGCATCAGAAGTTGCAATTTCCAAAGCAGAAGTGGATGACATTCATAAATGTAGGAAAAAGTGCCTTGAATCTCAGATCAGAAACAGTCACCTCAGGTGGGACGAGGCAGTGAGTCCTGCAGGTGTAGCTGGATGTGTCCCACACTGCTGACAGTTCTGCAGGACCCACCTCTCCACCGACATTTCCACTTTTGCAAATCTTAACCACTCATTTTATTTGAAGCAAAAAACATGAGATTTAGTTTTGCACCAGGGAAAAACAGCTCTCACACCTCTCACATTTAGCGGAGCACTTTTTCACTTTTCTCCACACTCTGTTTGAAAGCTGAGCAAAGCCATAGATTTTAGCATGAAATGTAACTGCAGTAACCATCTTCCCCATATCAACAGTAGAGCAGTCAGTGGTCACCCAGAAATGACTAAATGTAAATGCAGGGCATTCACTTATGCCAGTCTCGCTAGGAACACTGGAGCCTCATTCGGCAGAACGTTGATATTGAAAGCAAATATGGAAGGTACTTGACTGTTGGAGGCATGGGAAGTGGGATCCAGAATAGCTTTTTTGCTTTGCTGTCTTCTGGAGATAAACTGGAAAAGCAGTGGGAGAAGTAAAAGAGGGTCCTGGGGAGACACACGTCAGCCCATGTCACTCCTGAGACCTCTGTGGGCTCTGGATGCTCAGCACCAACATGACCCCTTGAAATCTGCATACGTGGAAGAAGAAAAAGCAGGGAAAAGGAGGAACAAGAAGTGAAGATTTAAACAAAAGGCAGCCATGGCTGGAGGTGAGGAAAGCACCCTGTGGGTCCTCCAGCAAGTGAGCATATCTTCCTGAGGAGATCTGGTGGCACAGGAACAACTAGAAAAAAGGCTGAAGCTCAGAGATCTCTGAGGGGACTCAGGGGACTCCAAACTTCAGTCTCCTATGGGAAGGTCACTTTTGCTGTCCGGGGCTGCAGTGTCACTCCCCAGTTGGGCTGCGGAAGGCTGCTGGTAGGGCACTCCTTTGGCAGGTGAGAAGAGCCTGAGAGTCTGAGGCCAGCCTGGTTTTGACATGTGGCTGAAAAGCAAAGGAAACATTACTGAATCTGAAGCTAGTGCTGCATGAGGATAAGAGGAAGGAAAAATGGACTCATGTCTTTCTTTTCTGTCCTTTCCAGAAGGACAAGGGCAAACACATCTGGACAGGACAGTTGCTTTATAAATGAATTAATCTTGAAAAAAAAAAACCTTCATATAAAATGAGACTATTTGATCCCCAAAGGTCTCCAGAGCTGGCCTGCCACAAGCCATATTCCAGCAGTGGATATTCTCATATCTGATTGAAGAAACACCATAGTATCATAGATTCATTTGAATTGAAAGGGGCCTTTCAAGGTCGCCTAGTCCAATTCCCCTGCAATGAATAGGGACACCCACAGCTAGATCAGATTGCTCAGAGCCTGTCCATCCTGACCTTTGTGTGTCTCCAGAGACAGAGTTTCCACAACATTATCACCAGTGTAAGTTACTTCAACTCACTTATCACTGATCTTCTGGTTCTTCCAGATTATTATCTCGCTGTTTCCTCTTGCTGTTAAAAGGCAACACAGTCCAGACGGGAATTGAGCAGTGTGGAAAGTGGCTGAGCTCCACAGGAAACCCCTGGTAAAACTCCTTCATCAGATTTCTGTTTCTGGTCACTCCCTTACTTGTGGCCATTCCTTAGCTATTTCCTTTAAAAATCCCCAGAGGGAAAGGCACTGTCTGTAAGATCAGAGTTATTCTTGATGCTCTTTATAGGTTGAATGCAACTGTTGATTCTGTACACTCCTTTTCTTCCCATACCTGTGGATGAGGCATTACCTTCAACATTACTTTCAAGCAGACTCTTCATATTCTTGTCCTCAGAAGTAGCCTAGACCTTTCCTTCAGAAAAAAAAGAAATAGGAAAGGGCAGGTGTTTTTGTGAGCCACCTCCAGGAGCACAGAATAAGCAGTGCCCCATACAGATCAGTTATAAAAAAAGAACAAGGCAAGAAAATGAATGAGAAAAAGAGACGGAGTAACAGATGAAGAGTAGGGAACAAACTGGTGTGCATCAACAGTCTGACTAATGGCTGGGCCTGAAGAAAGGTGCAGACATTAAACAGATGTGTTGGAAAGAGAAGGAAAAGGCTGAAATGGTGACAGTGTAATGCTGTGTACTGAGAAGATCCCACCAGTGTCCTGAGCAACTGAAATACTGGGAGCAAGGAGATCTTTAAGCAAGGCAGCAGCTGCTCGGGCATCTGCATTGATGGACAGTTGGTCACCACCATGCTCACATTGCAAAGGACCAGCTCCATTTCCCTCGGGAGCAGAAAAGGGCATTAAAAACACTTCAAATTAAATAGCCAGTGTGTCATATGCACAGACAGGCATGGATATGTGTGTATCCTTCACCTGAGGCTACGATTGATTCAACACTCACGTGTGATTTGAGTAACTGCAGAGTGCAGAGGGTCAAACTGATATGTTTGTGGCAGACAAAATCATTAAAGAATTAAAAAATAGAAATCTGCCAGTTTTGCTGACTGACGGACACTTGGAGAGTTAGCAAGGAGCTCACAAGAGGAGCACAACCTCAAACCCAAGAGCTGCCTGCTGACAAGTGCAGCCTGGAAGCAGTTTTCTCAATTCAATCTATGATTTCACATCCCCCGCAGTGTTTTGTTTTTTGGTTTTTGTTTTTTGAATGTTTACCAGATTATTTCCTTAAATCCTTAAATCTTGACAGAGGACTCTTGATTTTTACATATATTTATTTTAATTTTTTTTTTAATTTTTTTTCTTGCTAATATTCAGGGAGAACAGAGGAGCACCTCATCATTACTCAGGTTTCTGTTTCTCTAATTATCCAACACATTAGTAATAACTGAATTCATGGTATTGTTTTTGTGGTCACTCAGGCTCTGTAGGTAGTGCTGTGCAAGTGCCCTGTCCCTGGAGGTTTTCAAGGCTGCATGGGGCCCTGGCAGCCTGGTCTGGTGTTAAATGTGAAGGTTGGTGGCCATGCATGTGGCGGGGAATTGAAGCTTGATGATCCTTGAGGTCCCTTTCAACCCAAGCCATTCTATGATTCTATGAATAATTAGTGTGCAAACTCTTTGTAGCTACTAAGCTCATGGCAGTTGTGGCTATAGAAGGTCACTAGTTGTTATCCACTGTAGATTTTACAAGCTAACCTAACAAGAGCTTTTTTCTTTCCGCTATTGTTTTATTCTACATGAAAGATGTAGGAGACTGTAGGTGTTTCTTGTTTTCTAAGTACAGAAATATAGCCTGTTTCAGCACCATGTTTTATACATTTCTGTTATTTGGTGTAAGGCTGCGCCTACTTGCCCTTGATTATGTGTTTAATTATGTCTACATTATTCCATAATTAATCTCTTAAACAAGATCTAAAATGTAGATTAGCTCTTTTTATGATTCTCAGCTGATCATCTGTTTTTACTACAAGGAAGAGCCAACACAGTTAGCTTCAGCTATTCTGTTAACCCTTCTTGCTATGGTCCTAGTCTCAGTATTCCTTCCAACACTTCCAACCAGTATTTGCTAAAACAGTTGAGCAAGTAAAAAAAAAAAAAAAAAAAAGAGAGAATAAGAAGGAAACAGAAGCTAACAGCATTCTAAGATGGGATTGGTTTTCTGTCCGGTCAGGATCACACCTATAAAATTTCCCTTCTGCCAGCAGGTCACCCACATGCCCTTCACTCCCACTGAAGCACAGGAAAAACCGCCCTGCATGAGCATTCTGCTGCAGATTTTCCTCTTTCCACCCCAGCTCCCAGCCTGAATGTGCTTTGTCTGGGCTGCTGCTTTGATGTGGCAGCAAGCAGCTCTCAAACAATCACTTGAAGACATTGCTAAAGACAGCCAAGGGTGGAACAGCCAGCCCAGCTGTGCAGCCGTGCAGACATGTGCCAGCACTGTGCAGGGAAGGCAGCAGTGCCCACAGCAGCTCGTGAATTGGGATCCAAGTTCTGCCGGGCTGCTGCTCACAAAGAACTCTGGGAAAGCCAGGTAGGGGCAAACCTCTGCTGTCCCACTTCAAACAATTCACAAGTGAGCGCAAGCAGGGTGGAGGCAGCCCTGCCAGAGCTGTCACATGCGCTGGTTTGGAACAATGGAGGATTGAGGCAGCAGGGGGGGAAAAGTTGTTTATGTACATCTGTCAATAAGGGAGCTTAAGTTGGAGATGAGAGGCGAGAGCTGCAGAGGTACTCAGGGAGCTTAACTGCAGCAGATTTATAGGTGAAATCTGGTTAGTGTTGATGTAAAAGGTTGCGGGGGAGGTTTTCAAAAGCGTATGTGGGAGGAGACTGCTTGCATACTATTGATTTTCTATTTTGGTGCCTAGCTCTCATTTCCATATGGCAGTCCTCCTGTGAGCTCCTGGAAGATGCCCATGGAGCAAGCAGCAGTGAACAGTCAGTGCTGAAACCATCCATCACCCACTACAGAAAGAGGGGGAGGATGAACCACAGGAAAGATGCCCCCATTTCCTCCTCACCCCATCAAGCATTGCCATTCTCATGCAAAGATAACACAATGCCGTGGTCCTGCTCCTCACTGATATTCCAGATAAGTGGCAGCTAAGGTGAAGGTCAGAGAGGAATTTTGTGGTGTACAGCAGTGCCTCTGGAGCTATTGGTCTTTCCAGTTTTGTGTGAGGGTGTTATTTCTGCACGAGGGAGCACTGACACAGAGAACTGCAGCCCTGCTGTCCCATAGTTGATCCATCCTCATCCACTGGCCATCCCATTTAATGGTGTTTCTTCTCTGCTTTATCCAGACCTATGTAACAGCACACATGCAGTGGCAGCAGAGGGATGTGCAGTGAGCATTTGGACACACGGTGGGGAGAGGGGGTTGCAAAAGCAGGAATGGCTTTAACAAAACCCTGAACCAGGGCAATCTGCCTCTTGATTGCCGTCAGGAAACAGCAGCAGCTGCTGCTCTACCACGTGCACTTTGTTTTTCTTTCCAAAGGCAGAAAAATAAAGTAGGTCAGTATCTTATTTGCCAGAAGCAGAGATTAAGGATATTAAGAAAGGACACAGAATAGACTAAGCTGCTCAGGAAAGCATGGCAGATCCAACCTGCATGGGTTTGTACATGACATGAATGAGAAATTCAGTGCTGATGTGAAAAACAGGCATCATGTTTAGATACTACATGAAGAAGAGATGTCAGGTGTGTTGATAGTGGATAGATAGTATGCATTAATTAGAGGATATTAAAGAAAAGTTTATGGTTTCCCAGTTCAGGCACATCCCAACCAGTGAGAAACAAGGAGTGATTGCAGAGCATTCAAGGAGGGCTACGGAGATGGGGAGTGGTCTGCAGGGCGAGGTGTGTGAGGAGCAGCTGAGGCCCTGTTGTGCTCAGCCCAGGGCAGAGCAGGTTGAGGGGAGGCCTGATGACGGCTGCAGCTCCTCACAGGGAGCGGAGGGCAGCGCTGAGCTCTGCTCTGTGTGACAGCGACAGGGAACGGCATGGAGCTGCGTCAGGGGAGGGCGGCTGGGGGTGAGGGAAAGGGGCTGCGCCAGAGGGCGGTGGGCATGGAACAGCTGCCCAGGGCAGATGTCACAAGCTGCTGGAGTTCAGGGACTTATCTTTCCTCTTTTACAAGCTTTATAAGCCTCAGTGTAAAGCCTCAGTGTAAGCCTCAGCCATCTTGGAGTAAAAACAGCTCTTCAGTATTAAAAACGTCCGACTGTGACACTGGAGACCTTCATGTGCCAACTGTACGCTGCTGCTGCAATCAATAGATATCATATTGTTGTTCTGCTATTTGATTGAAGTTGCAAGCAGCTTGGGAAGGATAGTTATTCATTGTGATTTTAGTACCTTTTCGTGGACCAATTACTGATATTTTCCAGATAACACTATTAGAAAACAGAATTATCTACAGATAGTAACAGCTTCAGGGCCCTCGGTGAAATTGGTCTGAGCACCATATAAAATAAGAGGAACAATCTTTGGCCTGAATAGATCACAATCTAAGCAAACGAAAAGGGGAATTGATGAAAAAAGGATATTATCTCAATTTTCCACAGGCAAACAGGAGTAGTACAGAGATTAAATGACTTATCTGAGGTCAGAAGGAGCCAGCAGCAGACTCAGCCATCAAAATCACATCTTCCAAAGTTCCAGATCTAACTATGAAGCCATCTTCCTATTTTTATAGAATCACTGGGGATGAATAGAGCTAAAAAGGAAGAATTAACCCTTATTACAATCTGGAAATTACCACCAATATTTCTTAAGAGAAATCAAATATCTTCCTCTGCATCATGTATTTGTAAGCAGCTTAACAGGCTTTCCAGGGAAATGGGGTACAACAAAGATTTTTTGCTTGCATTATCTGTAGAATCTGCCATGCAGGAATATTTATGAACTACTTAAGATGCTTTGTTGCAAGCAAGTCACATAATTCACACCATCAGTTTTGTTAGAGTGGCCACATAATGTGCCACATTAAAAAGAAATGTTGCTTTGTGTACTGATTGTTCCATTATTCCACACTTACTGTGGTAGGAATCAGTTTCACAGAGGATGGTACTACTAGGCAACAAATAACCATCTCTGGTGTGTAACACAATTTCTGTGCATTACATAGATGTCAACTTACCTCTGTCTATTTCAACTCTTTGGTTTGAGAGACACGGGAGAAGAGGATTTTCTGAGTGCCCAGTGAAGTGCAAGTCTTGCTTTTCTAGAGCTTACAGAGCATTGTCTCTAGTGGTGTACAGCATGAACACCTCAATACATCCATTCAGCACAACAGACCTTTTCCTTCTACTTCCTAGTTCCATGTATTCAATCACAGGCACTGCTTCCTTCCCTCAGACCTTGGTGTATCCGTGGTATCATGACATATTTGGAATAGGCCCTGAAAATAATGAGGATCCAACACCACTGTCACCAAGCCCTTTGGGAAACACATGTGTATGTGGTGCAGTATTGCCTTGGGGATGGGTTAACCACACTAAGTGCATCTCCATTTAGCATGGTAAAACTGCACAAATCAGTTCCTCAGTTCTAGTGTGGCTTTCCCAACAACATTCTCACAGGACAGAAACACTCCCTTTTCAGATCAAAACCATACCTCTGTTTAGAATAGTCTCCTATGGCTCAAATCTCCCTACTTGGGGTTGAGACTATAGTTTGAAGGTTTTCCCTTAACTAAATTAGTTGCACTGCAGGCCCTGATCCCTAGGAAACTGAAGACCAGGCTTTTGTCACCTTTTAGCCCAGGTGCACTCACAAAATTACACTCCTTCTTATGCCCCTCTCATCCCCTTTATATCAGGCACCTTGGCTAAGTATCAGGAAACCAGCTTTGCTCCTTCGGAGGGATGGAAACTGATCTTAATTGGCTGAATGCTTGCTCCAGGGAGGAGGGAAATATTAGTTCTAATTGTATCTTCATGGCAGGGACTTCCAGACCTGCACAGGGAGCATTGTCATGCATGCCACCAGTACCCCCTCTGCTTGCACTTCCAGCTATATAGCTGAATCCAAGACTGACAACAGCCGTTAGTATTCATGTTAGTGTTCATAAATCATATTTAGGGACCAAAAAGGTTAGTTGCAGTTCTCTGCTGTAGCCTGTTTCCCTCTGGGTAACCACTCTAGAAAACATCTCCAATTTGGCAGTCCACGATTTTGCTACGCAGAAGGCAGGATTTTGAACTGCAGCAGTTCCCTGAAACACACTCCCACGTGTCACCACCTGAACTGTTAACAAATCCCATTAGTTGCTTTGCTGCTGTTCTGTCACCTCATTAAGTACTGTTTATTCCTGCCTCTTTAGGTGCACGGCCTTTGAGAGCATGAGAGGTAACCACCTCAAGTTGCGCCAGAGGAGGTTCAGGTTGGAAAAAATTCTTTTCAGAAAGAGTGGTGAGGCAGTGGCACAGCTGCCCAGGGAGCTGGTGGTGTCACCATCCCTGGAGCTGTTCAAGAGCTGTGTGTGTGTGGCACGGAGGGATGTGGTTAGTGGGCTTGGTGGGGCAGGCTGGAGTTGGACTGGATGATCTTAGGGAGCTTTTCCAACCTTGATGATTCTATGGCCCTGGGTTTTGAGCTAAGCCTGTGGTCAGAACAGCAGTAATATATTATTTCAGAGCAATAGTAGAGAAAGTTATAAAAGAATGCTAGTAAGAATTGTAGTTTCAACTGCTCCTTTTCTCATGGCCAGCTACACCATCCCCATGAACAGCAGAGGGCGTGCAGGTGGCTTGCAGTGCTCCCCAGAGCTGGTCCAGTGGCCACTGCCAGGAAGCACTCCGCCAACAGACCCTGGCAGCGTTTCACATCTGGGCACTGTGCTCCCACACCAGCTCTTACTTTGTGGGCCATGTTTTTAATCTGCTCGAGGTTGCTGACCTTAAAAGCAGAGGGACGTGACTCGGTGCCTGACCTGTCACATGGCTGAGTGGCTCACCTGCAGCTCCCTGCACATTCAAGCAAGAGAAAGGAGTGTTTTCCCATGTGTTTATTACAACCCAGTTCAGCAGTGCACCTCCGCCTGAGGTCAGTCTTGCACCAGGAGCAGCTGTTCATTAGCATGCAGAGCCAAGAGTGGCCAGCCCTGAAGCGATGTCCACATGGAAGCAGGTACACAGCTGGGAGATGGACCCAGCAGGTGGCACTGGGTCCCAGCCACCTACCAGCAGCTTGTGATTCCTCTCTAGGTTTGCTGGAAGGGGCATTCAAGGGTAATTTATTTGAATGTTGGCTTAAGCTACCAGGGTCATTTCATCTCTTTACCCTTGCTTTTCTGCAGTGTACGGCTTTGACATTCCATTTCAGAGGAACAGGTTGCCCAAGGAGGATGTGGAGCCAGCATTTAAGGCCAGGCTGGATGTGGCTCTGGGCAGCCTGGTCTGATGGTTGGCGACCCTGTGCATAGCAGGGGGTTGAAAGTAGATGATCATTGTGTCCTTTTCAACCCAGGCCATTCTATGATTCTACATACTTGTGTATTGTTTCAAAGTTAGTACTAAGATCTCTTGGGGCAACTTTAACAGAGTTTGCACGACGAACTGAGCATGACTTTCTTGCACAAATTCTCATGTAAAGTGCACGTGTGTTTCATATACCTCCTTTAAGCAGTACAAATCCATTCTTGTGGAAATGACTGAGAATGCTTTCAGGACTGCCAGACTGTTTGGTATTCTCACCATTAGTTTGCAGGTTTGGGGTCCCAGCTGCAGTTTCACAAGGCTCGCTGGAAAGTCTGCGAGAATCTTCCCTAAGGCATGGCACAGATATTTTCCCTGCTGTTATTTGGCTTCCCATTTTAATGTCTGAAAAGTAGATTTTATTTAACTTGTCAAACTAATGCCTGATAAAGCAAACCAGATATTAAAGTCTACTAAAATAGGCAGTAACAGGGAAAAGAGGGCAGTTTCTATAATCTTTGTTCCACAGTAAGGAAAAAAGTGATTTGATTTATTGTTACTGTAAGCATTACAGTTGAAAATGATAACATAACAGCAGCATGACTGCATTATGTAAGGAGCCTCGGGCTCTTTCCATCACTCTAACCTGGTTTGGATGGCACACGAAAGCTCATCTGGCAATGACAACGATGTTTGAATGGCACTAAACCCAAGGAGCCACACACGATGCTCAGAGCTGCTTCCCTGGCTCTCATTAACAGCAGTTAATTTCTCAATTCCAACTCACCATAAAGACACTGTGAGTACTGTACATTCTAGTAACAAGCTGTACTTAAATTTGATTGCTTTTATCCTCTTTTGCAAATAAATGCACAAAGCCAAATGCACTGCTTTCAATTTTTCACTGTTATTAACGTTATAATTTCACCCACAGCAGAATCCATCCCCCCCCTGCCCCACTTCCATTCCACTTCACTTCATGCCCACAGAACCAGGTCCCTGAGGAGGAGGAAGCAGCTGTACAGGCAGTGGTAATGCATTTCTGTGCTGAGCCCTTCACCCCAGTGAAGGCTGAGAAGAGAAACGAGGCTTAGCTGGGTTTGTTAATACCAATCAGGGTATAAAGGCTCGACAGCTTGCTTTCTTGCTGCCTCTGCAAAGCATCCAGTAGGAACATCTTCAAGACAATTGATCATTTGGGAAAAAAAACTTTGTATGCATAGAAAATGGCAAACATTGAGGTCTCAGTGGCTTTGGAGAAGCCCTATCAACACCTTCAGGTGTGTGAAGCCACCATCTGAAAAGCTACAGAGAAGGTAACCATAGATTTACAGTGAGCCCAAAAGTCTCCCTGAAGCTGGAAGAGCTTCACTCAGTGGCACAGCTGCAGCTCTGTTTAATGACACAAACTCTGCTAGAAGATAAGTTCCCACGACCTTCTAACAACGAGATGCCCTAGCTCTTCCTAGGCTGTGATCATCAATTTCTAAAACCATGCTGGGAAAGGAGCAGGCCTGCAACACCCTTAACTGCCTGTGTAGCTAACACTAGAAGCAGTTACCTGTTACACTACAAAGCCTACAGAGCAGCAGGGCTAGACACAAGCTCCTGTGAACAGCAGTAAATCAGAGCAGCTCTTCCTGATGCTCCTAACAATGGCTCCACATCCTCAAGCACTGCCCTCCCAGCCCTTGGCAAAGCCTGGCTAATGGTCTTCAGAAAGGGGTCAGCCTGTGAGTTCTACTACAAACCTGCTGTAATTACTGCACTGTTCTGCAGCTCAGGACAAGCATGGTGTGCTATTGCTGGGAATCCCAAATGGTGTTTTTCTACCTTGCTGGCTTGACTGACTGTGACTGAGATGAGCAGCTCAGTAGTAAACGTTTGTTCCTTGGCCAACCTCCAGAGCTACATAGGAGTAGCTCTTCTGTGCCACAGTGGCCACATGGTCTGACTGAACAGGGGCAGGTGGGAGAGAGAGAAGCAAGTAACAGAGCAGACCAGAAATTGAATAGCCACGAGGACACTGGCCCCAAGGGAGCATGTGGGCCTCAGTGCAAAGCTTCACACCTGTTTGTAGGCTATAAATAATTTCTGGCAGGAATTTAGGATGGGAAAGCAAAACAAAGTTTTACATGTGGATTTCCATTTTTCAGTAGAGCAAGCCAAATTGAAACCCAGAAATTTGAATTTTTAGGGCTGTATAAAAACTCAGCAGTAAGGTTAGATAAATAAAGTTCTCCGCGCATTACAACACCGCAAACATTAATAAGTGAAATTACTTCTTATGGCTAACCCTGACCCTTTGTACTACCACTGCTGAAGTCCAGTTGACCATCCTTTCTCCTGCTGCTGTCTGTAAGCAGAAATTCAATCCTTTACAACCTTGTGATCTGCATTTGGAATTCAATATCCTCCACACAATTTCTGCTGGAGAAGCTGCTCTCCCTTCATTTTCTTGGTTCGTATCAGCAAATACTCAGATAGCAGTTATCTCTCCTTTCCCAGGCTGTCCTTTGGCACTGTGGATAGCTGTGCGTGCTGGGGGATACAAGGAAGGAATTACGGAGCTCAGCCTCCTGGTTTTTATTTTGTCCTTTTTAAAGCCACCAAAACCTCAGCGCTCTTCCCTCTGCACCTTATTTGACAACATCCACAGCCCATGCTTCTCTTTCACATTCTCCCACCACAACATGTATTTCCCATCCAAAGCCAATTCATTACGACTTGTTAAAAAGCAGCACCAAAGTAATATTTACAGAGCTTCACCCAGATGAAGCCCCATACCAGGCACCAGGAGTGCTCACGCTTCTCTCTTGTGACCACTTGTACGTCATCAAATAACCTACGAATGCCAGACCATGTCATGTAAATCCAGCAAGAAAACAAGAAGGTATTAAAAATCAATCCTTCCATCAGCACACTATCAAAATCCCAGATCACTGAAAGCTTCAAGTGGGATGGGGAGACAAAGCAAAAAGGCTCCAACCGCTGGGAGAGTTTGAAGTATTCTCACACGAATCTCAGACAAAAGCTGAAGCTGCAGCAGGACTGTGCTTTCATGGAGAGGGACTCAGCAAAGCTGCCAACGTTGGGGCTGAGCAGTATTTCTGAAGAGCATCAGCACTCCTGGGCATTCTGAGAACAACCTGCTGGCAGCTGAACCACATCCTTGCAAGAGGACAACCATCTTTATGCTTTATCCTCAGGAGCTTTAGGGGATGGAATGGAAACCCAAAGCGAATGGTAACATTTTTAGGATCGCTCTGTCTTGCATCAAATTTCAGAAGCAGCATGGCCAACATCAAGGCTCTCGTGTCTCTGCAGCATCTGCCCTCTTCCCCACATCCCCCATGGCCATCATGAAGGTCAACAGGGCCAAGCCTATCTCTCTCTCTGCCTTAATGGAGCACACACATAGACGAGGACATTGAGGCACTTCATGTAGCAGTGTTGCCGCTGGAGGCCGAACCCCGCTGACAGATGTTGGGGTTGTTGTGACACATGGTTTAAATGCACTGCTGTGACTTGCAGCAGGTTTGACATTTCCCCTTAATGGAACTATGCAGATTCTCTCATGGTGTTGTTCCAGTACTCTAAATGAAGCTGCCCGAAAAACTAAACAAAACAAAACAACCTCCAGCCCTTTAGGTTACGTGCAGCCACAGAAAGAGGGTTCCAGTCTGTAACAAAGATGACAACATCATCTACAGATTGCAGAGTCCAATGCTGAGGTCCATTTGCTTCCAACTGTACTATAAACAGAAACCATATTGTCAGTGCAGATCGAGATGGAGCTCAGTGCAGCCTAAGTAAGTGGGACTGTGGCACAGGCTGCCCAGAGAGGTGGTGGGTGCCCCATTCTCTGGAGAAACTCAAGGTCAGGCTGGGCAGGGCACTGAGCAACCTGATGGAGCTGTAGGTGTCCCTGTTCACTGCAGGGAATTGGACTAGATAGCCTTTAAGAGTATCTCCTAACTCAATTCTTATAATCCATATACTTATCATAGGAAATATGAGCAAAATGCTCCTGCAAGAAGCTTGAGCACTGTGTAAGAGCAAGTAGTTAGGAAGAGCTTTATCAAAAAAACAGCTGCTATCTTTACTGTAGTCTCAGTAAGCCTCAGAGCTAAGAATTAAAGAAAATAATTCTAAATATTTAATTGAAATAAGCTGTTGAGAATAGGGTGGCGTTTCCAGACAATCGTTCCAATTTGGAACCCTGATTTGCTGGATGTTTTTGAAAGTTTTAATTTAGATTACCAAGTACGGGGTAAGGGTAATGCTAAGTAAAAATACAGAGCTCTGTTCTCCCAGCACCAAGGTCTGTAATTAAAGAGCAGCAGCATAGAGCCAATAACAAAGGAGGAGGTTAAGCCAGTCTCCAAAACTTTCACTCGAGAAACTAATCAATAGGCCAAGCCATTTCTCTATTCCACAGCCCGTACCAGATTTTTCACCCACAAGAATTATCTTCTATTCAATAAAGTCTACACACTGCTATTATAAAGGGACTGTTTAATGCTCAATTAGATTGGCAATACTAAGATCATTTTATTTTAAGATTTATGGATTTTCAGAACATGTACAAATAATAGACCCATTACAAAATCCCATTTACTGAAGTTTCTCCACGAACATCAAGCATTATCCCAGCACAGATAAATGACATTTACAGAGCAACAAGCAGTCTTTAGGACAGCCGGTCCTTCCAGACATATCACAATGAAGAAAGTTTTCCTTCCCATTGCCACATCCAGCACTTAAATGATTTTTTTAAAGCCAGGTCTGAAGTTAAAATGCCGTAAGTGAACTGACTGTGGGAGTCAGGAGGCACTCAGAACCCCAGAAGGGAAAACAAGCAGTATTCTTCAAGTTTGCTAGTTCAGGGGTACAAATCCCCAAGAGCCAGAAATACAAACCCGTTTTCTTTGACAGAAAGATGTTTGTCAAGGGGCTTCACCAACAGCGTGAGAGAATAAATGGTAAGATTGAAGAGCAAGAGGAAGACAAAGCAAGCAAGCCAGCATGGGTGGGTGCAAACTTAATGCCAGGTGTTGAGGAAAAGTGCTGTGGGGCAGCCCGGGAAGCACTTTATAAAGGCTGCCTACTTGCCAGACAGATGCAGAGACACAAAGCATCTGAACCTGGAAACTGGCCAAGAAGCAAGGCCCCGACCTTCCACTTCATGCCCCCAAAGCTGCTGGCCATCAGAACAGCTTTGCTACTTCTGCTTTTGTGAGCCATGTCCCAGCAGGGTGCCTGCTACAGGCTGCCATGGGAGGGTTGACTGCATCCTTTCCTTTATGCCTACTGTGCATATTGAAGTTCCATCGTTGAATTGATTTTCAATGCTGTTTAACATGTAGGCAGGTCAAGCCAACTGGACCGAACATCAGCACACTCATGGTATTCACTGAGGCTGAACCAAACCTTCACAGTACTGGAAGAAAACTGCAGTACTTTCGAAACGTTAAGAAGCCTGTTCTAACTGACTTACCAAGCAGCATGCCTAGCAATGCTTAAAGTGCAGCATGAATGGTGGAAGCAGTCAAAGCAGATCAGCCAAGTATAAAGATCTAATCTAAAGGGTAACACAGGTTTCATGGCTGCATGAAACCAGCTACAGGCTTAGAACCATCAGCTACTAAATACTGAGTCTTAAGAGCAAGCTTTAGGTTCTGACCGAGGGTTGAATCGACTACCAGCAGGGAGGAGTGACCAAGCCTGAAACTGGGTCACCTTTAAGCCAAATAGAAAGCAGTAATGATTCTTATGTGAGGCCCTCACAGTAGCTACGCTTGCTCAACAGCAGGGCAGGACTTCAAAGAGATGCTAGTAACATGGGTCCTGTGCTATTTTAACCCAGAATTTAAGTCACTTAAGTAATTTTCCTCAAGAGGTAAGTAGTTGAAAATCAAGCTATGCCAGCCCCACTTCCCCTCTTTTGTAAGGGAGCTCAGGGACTGCAACAACAGCACATGTTCATTGTGTTCGTTTACCAGACTAGGAGCAGCAAGTTCCCAGAGCTCAGCTGAATGCTAATGTTTAATAAAAGGCCTTCAGAAAACAGCAGCTACAAAGAAACTCATCCTCTTTTCCTGAAAGGCCTTCTCTAGTGTGCTTACAGTAAGTAAGACACACACCAAACTGTTGCAGTTTGATTCATAATAGCTTTTACCCTACTTGACATTATTTTAGGACATATGTTCCACATAAGATAGAGATGTGCAGTTTTGTGGAAGGCTCACTTCTCTAAACGAGCTCTAGACTCAGGCTTTTGCCCTTGATTTAGGTCACTAGTAATTGGGTGTGTGGAAAACGCACAGGCTCAGTGCAGTGTTGCTTAATTAATTTCTTAGTCAGTTGATTTGGCAGTTGTCCTACAAAACAGAACAGCTGGATATTTAAACTTGTATTGAAGGAATACATCATGACAATACATAGCCACCCAAAAATAACCCTATCTCTTTCTGTACTAGTGACATAAATATTTTAGATTGCCTCAGGTGTAACATAAGAGCAGTTTTAGTTGCTCGGGTGAGACTACCAGCTTATCAGTTAAAAGGTGCAGTTTTTCCTCAATAGTGCTCTGATTAGAGAGAGGAAAAGTTAAAGAAAAATAAAATCAAGCAGACTTTACCATGATCTTCTCACAATGAAGCACAGAATCAACAGGTACCAAATGCCTGCAGCCAATGAAGTAGAATCAGCCACTGCAAATTTCTGCCTGGGCCATCACATTCCCACTTGGTCAGTGCAGCACCATGAAGTTAGAGACACCATTGGAAACAGTTCTGAGCTGTGCTGGGCACCTTTCCGATACTGCAGTTTCTCCTGGAACAAGACATCTGCCATGAACACAAACTCATGCACTTCACTATGAATCAGAACTCCTCCCCTCGGAAGGTTCCTGCCTCAGCCGTTCAGCTGACTTCTTGAAGGACACAGCGCAGCCCTGCTGAGTCCCTGCCATCCTGCCAAGCTCTGTGCTGGAGCTCGCTTTGCTGCCGTCTATTTACTTCACCACAGGTCCCATGTGCTTTAAGGTAGTTTTGGCTTGAGTGCAGACAGCAAAGGAGAACAGACAGCTGCCTCTCTGCAGGACCTTCTCTCGCTGCTGACCTGGGGGCTGGACTGGCAAAGCTGTTTTAAGCTGCTCTTCGCAACCACCTTACATAACTATCACATACTACTGCAGCAAGATACTCTGAACCAGGAAGTACTGCCTGCTGTTGTTGGCTGGTTGTTTTTAAATGAAGAAACAGGTTTTGTGCATTTTAAGGCTAACAATGTCAACCACCTTGATTTTTTTATATAAAATAAAAAGGCAACCCAACTGCTTACTGCAAGTGACCTCTTCAGTGAAAAAGGCCTGAAGACTGAAAGAAGATCCCTTAAACAGTACTGAAAGTAGATCTTTTTAAAAGCCTTCCATGCAGGGTACAGTCGGATGGTTCTTAAAGTAAAAACCACATACAACAGTATTTGCAAAAAAGCTTCATGTAATCTTTTGAGTTCATAAACTCTAAACAATAAATATGAAAAAATGTACATGGCATATCAGAGCAGCTAAATATTAAACAATTACAAATTGATAACGCTTGCCTATATTGTCAGTGATGTTTGTTTCACTGGTGTGATACAACACAAGCTTAATATACAAGATGTTTTTCAAAGGAAAATCAGAATCAAGTTGATACAGAAGGTGAAGGGCAGACAACTGACAAGGCACAGAAACCTCTTGCTGTAACCCTGTAAGGCACCACTGTGCAAATGCAAAAATCAAAACCTACAGTGAAAAAAATCAAAACATGGATAATGTAGTTTAAATATCACCATCTCTCTGAGAATAAAAAGACTTACGAACCTTTATTTACATTTATAGACTTTCAGAAAATAAAAGAGAGAAACAGTGACTTACACTCACCAAATACAAGGGTCAGAGTTAAATTTCACCCATACTTCACAAGTGCAACTCAATCACCACCTATATCAGCCCTATTAATAAAGTCCTGCATCTAATCTGGTGCCAAGGGGACAACTGCCAATTACGTCAAGTAATTTTAATAAAAGAGACTTCAGATGAGAATAAACTCATTCTCCCATATCACTAAAAAGGATTTATATCTAAAAGACCATCAGCAGGATCAACCTAAGGATCTTAATACCCAAAGTATTCTCTGTAAAATCCACTAAAGATCTGAGCACTGACTTGTACTTCTTTGTTCTGTTACCTGCTCAGAAAACCAATCATGAGCTAGAAACTGACAGAAACCTTCTCTCTTACTAAAAGGCTGCGTACAGAGTTAAGTTTACATACCACAGATTTTCCTTTATTTTTTTCCGCCCTCCCTCTTACATGTCAGGAAGTCTACTATATTCTGCTAGATGAAGTTTGCCTAACTAGGTATCTCCAGACTACTGAAATTGCTTAAAAATGCAAGGGTTGGACAGGTTTTCACAAGGAAAGAGGGAGCCTAATAGCTAAAGTTTTCTCTTAAAGAAAGGTTTAGTACGAGGCACTCAGTTTCTCATGAGCTTCAGGCGCCCAAACAGAAGCTTTTTTGCACTTGGGAGCAGTGCTAATTCACTGCAATTCCAAGATTCTCGCTTCCATTCCCAGAACTTGGACAACTGCACAGCGCACAGTTAAGCAATCTGAATAGTCCAGTTTCATTCAGACACTGGCCAAGTTTTCTCCTGACGTGTTTTACTCTCTCTCTTCTACATTTAAGTACTTGCTACAAACCAAAACATTCAAGATCAAATACATGACCTGTAGCTTCAATTATGCTCAACCCACTGAGCTGCAAGAGAACAATATCAGGCCAATCTATATTTTAAACAATGGAGGAGCTGTAAGAAAGAACAATATTCAGTAATAAATTTACATTCATATAGCTATTCGCTGAAAGGCTACGCCAGCTTAGGCATGCTTCATTCCCTATGCTCAATCCTGTTTTAAGGAAAGAGCACTTAGAGCAAATACAGCGTAAACAGAGTCAGGTTACGGACTGCAGCAGTCACAGACACCAGTATCACTGATCTGACAGGTTTAAGGCCAACAATTTATGATTTGAAATACATTATGCTTTTCCCTGGCACTTAATATACTAAATAATAGCATGGGGTGGCATTTAACAAGAATATACATAATTTTACCATATGTGATGTATACATACACACAGCTTCAGTTCTCAAAATAGAAAGTTCAAGTTTTCTTGCCCACATAAAATCAATTTGTGAAAGACCACCTGTGTTTTCCTATACTGAATAAAGTAAGATTACCATTTTAGTTTAGTGCAAACTGACTTCAGTCCAAAGCCATACCAACCATACCACTCCTCAATTTTTAGTCACTACTTACCAAGTGTATTTTAAAAGAAATAGAGGCAACTACAATTTCCTATACGTGTATAAAGAACAGCAAACACCTGACAGCTAGCATGCTGTTCTAGTCTACATCAACAAAACTTGCCGATATACAAATCGTGTTTTGGTCATGCAGCACAGACCCATCCTCAAAAACAATCTGTCTTTTAACTCAGCCAGTCTAGGACAGAGGAGCGCTGTGCCAGATTTCAGCAGGTCATCCTGGCCACTCCGTACTCCAAGCTGACAATAGCAGGCTCAGCTTTGGAAAGCTCTTCCATCAATTCACTGTAGCGATTGTCCGCTGTGTTGCTGCCCTCTATAGTTCTTACAGCATCATTCAAAGGGATCACAGGTTGGTCCTTCTTGAAGCACGGAGGACTTTTCAGCATCACGGGTGCAGGACGAGCAGAGTGCTGACGTTCTTTCAGAAGGACTGCATCTGACTGCCCTCTCTTCTGCTTTATTTTCTGAAATAGAGAATAGTTACTAACAGTAAGCACCACTGACACGCTGGTGACATTCTGGCTTGAATGCAGATGAATGCACTTTTGCTCACCAACTCAACTTCTGCAGAACCCTGAATACAGCCTGGACTAGATATGTAACAAGGTAAGTGTTACAGCACTGGGTAAGCCAGCATTTTTCTACAGTTTACAACAGATGCAACAAGCACTGTATGCTTACAAACAGCAGCTGAGCAGAAGAGAGAAAGTTGCTTGTTAGTTCATAATGAAGGAGAAATACTTTCAGGCTTGTCCCTTGTCTGATTGCTATTAGGACAGGAATACATTTTGGAGTACAAACAGAGGCTTCAATACTAACAGCAAGCAAGGAGCTTGCAGCAGAAAAGGAGTCTCTTACAGAGAGAAAACAGCCTTTATATCATAAGCCTTTATATCCTTCCTAAAAACTTCCTACAAGACTTAGAAAGTAGATAAAGACCCACTCTGAAAGCACAGAGCAAGAGAAGAGGGAAGATCTGGCCAGGGTGTTTTTTTGTTTTGTTTTGTTTTTTTTTAATTCAAGCTGTCTCACTGGTAACTGAGAATTTTAAATAGTTCTTTTTTCTTCTTATTGATGTCTTCATGCTCCATTACAACCTACACTAAATCCAGAAGACTTCACTGTCTTTAACAAACTTTTTTGAAGATGGAGATAGCAGCAGAATGTCTATGAAAGTATTTTAAATCCATTCAGGTGAGAAATGCCTGTGTGAAGTTCACACCTTTCAACAAGATTCTAGAAAAATGAAGTTTCCATTCTGCTTTATTTAAATTTTCACTTTCATTCGTCAATTATATAACACAAATTAAATAGATAAAATTAACTCTATTTCAAGTCTTAGTTAAGATACCTGAATTCATTATATTAGGTAGAATTAATTTCATAAAAACATCCCCCCCTCCCCACAAACACAACACAATATATAGAAGTGTTATCCTTTCTATCAACCAAAATAAATACAACCCTAATTTCATACTGCACAGCAGAAGGCAGCAGTAACAATCAGCTCCTTCTGGGACACAAGCACTACAGAGAAAAGATGATAAAAACCAAAAATTAGCTCACCCCTTCTGTCAACTGGTGATGGTTTGAGAGGAATGCTGTCTCTATCCAGAGAGGCACTGCTCCCTTGGCTGCTAACACTTCAATGAGGGTGAGGAGGGGCAGACCCAGGGTTCACTCCTTCCAGTCACTCAGGTGCCTTACTTGCACTTGAGCTCCCTGGATTAGCCATACCTTCTCACCTGGTGCTCATCCATTGGTCCAGGCCATGACCTGACAACTCTACTGCACGTACATTAGAAATGTTTTTGAATTGAAGAGAAATTGTTTTGGAGTTTAGCTCATTAACTGGCATAAAACAGCATCAGTTATACACCATTCATTAATCCACAGCAGAATCAGGTGAGATGTTCTGTTCAGTCCTCCCTGACTGTTTACTGTAGCAGACCAGCAGTCACAGAAACCTTGTCTCTGTGTAATGCTTACTTGCAGACAAGAGTAAATCAAATGTATATATCCCATAGTTAAGGTGACTTAAAGTTCTATGCATCTGCACATCAAGTTAAGGAAAGAAGGACAATGATTAGGGCCTCGTGTTTTAGTAGCTACTGCCAAAATAAAACATTTTTAGCTTATTTAGTTTATCACCACAGTTTGCACCTATGATGAGTGCCTGGCATCTAAGGTAAGTTCCACAGATTTAACCTATACTACACCACCTCCATTTTTGCTTTGGTAGTAAAGCAGTTTTACAATTTATTTTGCCTTACCAAAGAACTATATCATGTATTTAAGAGCATAGAAGCATACAGTGGAAGGTGAATTCAAAACTATGTAGAACAAGTAGTGGGACACAGAACAATAACATTCATATAAAAGCTAGCTGCATTATTACAGGCTTTATACATGAATTTGAAGAACAAATCACAGGTAAATACACTTATTTTGTAATACTTACAGCTTCCAGTTGTTTAATGTCTTCTTCCAGTTGTTTATTTTGTTCACTCATGTCCATGATGAGGTCATACACAGACTGCCTGGGATGCATGCTTCGGTCAAACTGATGGTACATATTTCTCCAAAACCTGCATATATCAGACAATTTTAACTATGTGTAATATAAACAAAATTGAAGAAAAGTACTGTATGTAGTTCTAACTTACTTGAAATTGAATGACACAGTATTAGGCTCCAAAAGAGTTAGATTCGGAGAAAAACTTGGTTTATACAGAGGATTCTGATATTTCTTTTGTTCATCTAGAAGGAAAGGCCACAGGGAATATGTCTTCTCTTTTAACCTTAAGGCAACAAGAGATCAAATCAAGACACTGACTGTAAGTAAAAAACAGAAGCTATTCAACACAGAAAATCCATCTTTGATTATTCTTTAAATAAGTTGAAAGAAAGAATTAAAAGTACTTTAATTCAAAATTTGTAAGTTGAACTTATTCCTGTCATATGCTCATGTTGGACAAAAGTATCAGTTATAGAAGAAATAATGCTGTGCAAGTTTTTCCTCATTGCAACAAATGCCTTCTAAATACTTACAGACGAAAATGAGATGTTGAAAACTTTCCAGAAGTTTTCCAACTGAAAGCATTGAGACATCATATCAATACTTCCAAGAGTAATTACTGTCAGTCAGAAAGGCAAACAATTCTAAAGTTGCCTGAAAACAGACTGTGGAAGCAATGAGGTGATGCTTCTGACTTAAGCATACCCATTTTTAGAAAAAAGGAGGGAGAAAGATGCCTTGACTTCCCCTACAAAAGATGAGCAAGGGATTTTCTCCCAGTCGTATCAAAAAAGCATTCAGCTTGCAAAAGCATGGAAAGCACTGCTGCTCTTCGCCGCACTTCAACATCGCTGCCTATCCTGCCAGTTTAATTTAGGGCGCAATAGAGAAGATCCGCAGAAGTTCTCATTCTGCCAGAACAAACAAGCAGACACAATGCATCTGCTTACTTCAGTTCTTCTCGTTCCTTTTGGCAATTTCCAAGGAAGTTCCCAAACTGGCACGAGTGGACATGTTCATGGATCTGAAGGAGGAAAGCTTCGTTGTACTCAAAGGCTTGTGGGAACTGCTCAGTCAGATTCCACACACTCTCTAA
Source organism: Tympanuchus pallidicinctus (assembly GCF_026119805.1). Classification (NCBI taxonomy): domain Eukaryota; kingdom Metazoa; phylum Chordata; class Aves; order Galliformes; family Phasianidae; genus Tympanuchus; species Tympanuchus pallidicinctus. The sequence continues at coordinate 16,914,155 of NW_026294627.1, forward strand.
AAACTGAGTGAACACTGGGGAGACCTCTTTGGGATCACCATCCAACTGACAGCACCTGGAACGTGAACAGATGCACTGGTTTGAGTTGGCAACTGAGAACAAGTGCAACTATGGTTTTTTAACTACAGCATGTTAATTTGACACAACTCTTGGTTTGGAGACTGAAGACCTCACTTTGACAACTGGGACAATTCAACACCCGATGATACAAAGAGCTCTGTTTTTAACCTGTCCTGATCACACACAACTTCTACAAAAGTGAGAGTTATTTCATCATCAAAAGTAAGGATAAATGCAAATCCAAGCATGTAAGAACAAGGCAACAGTGACTTATGCCTGCAATAAAACAGCTACTCAATAGGTATTTAATTAAATAACAATACACAAAGTGCAATATCTACTTACTGCTTACTCGCTGCAAGTTTTTTTAGCAACAATACAGTAGTTTAAAATGCACAAGCAGTTTTCTCCTTTTTTTCTTTAATACACATGCCAAAGTATTAGAGCAAAATGCTGTCACTCTTTTTTGTAATATTTGTCACTCATTTCACTATATACATTCCTGAACATCAGAAGAGCAAACTACCTGTCAGAGAACTTGTGCCCGAAAGAAATCCAGTCTTTCTCTATCAAGACCTAGAGGGTAAAAAACACAAAACAACTAATGCAAAATTTTACTAAAGTCTTGCATCCACAGAATTAACTTCAACAGATTATCAATGTACTGCAGTTTAAATCTGACTCAATTTAACCACAGTAGGAGCAATTGTGTATCACTTCATAGCTTCTTCATTTCCTACATTTCTTTCCTACATGAGATGTGCAAGTCATATTTCTAAAATTAGTACAAAGAGCTGAACAGGCTGACAATCAGAAACCTACTGTTAAAGCAGACACACTTTAAGCACATGAATACTACACAGTTTCACACCTAAGTGGAGTCACATAAACAAATTATCAATTTACAAAAAATTAACTGCTGCGTATGGGAAAAAGTTTAGTATTGCACTCCTGCTACTATGATTTTCATAAAATCACACAATACCATCTTAACATGATAGCAGTAAAACTGCTAATATCAACACTAGCTTGTTTTATCACTCCAGTTGTAATATCAGGCACTAAAAAGTGCAGAGGACTGATTCCTCATTGCAGAAGGTTTCCCAAAACTTTACATCAAAAGTGAGGACTAAAGATAAAATAAATGATTAGATGAGGTCCTTAAAGATTACAGATATTCCCACTATCCATGAATAGTTCATCCACCAATTCCTTCTCACTCCAGCTTTTGTGGCTTGTATTCATTACAGGCTAACTGCCACAAATAATACATGGAACACAATTTGCATGTTAACTCAAGTGCTTCCATGACACCAAGTCATGTCAAACACACAGCTGATCTTCCTACTGGGAAGTTTTAAATAGCCACACTAAAATTCTTCATTCCTCTCATGAGGAAGATGAAGTACTTCAGGTTGCTAAAATATGTCCAGGTCTCTATGCTGCTGTTCGGAGGGGATGTCATTCACATCTCAGTGATACTGATTTGGGACAAATAATGAAAGTGCATAGCTGCTAGAATGTAGTCTATTTATCTCACAAGCACTTCAGAATCCCTGTATTTCATAGGTAAGTTTTTTGTTATTTTAGATCGAAGATGCAGTTGTTACATTTCTGCAGGGTGCCTGAAACAATCTGCTATTTGTATTTCAGTCTCTTAGGTTATTTTAAACGCACAGTGCTTCCCCACTGTCAACTATTTCTAACACAAATTCTGCAGATATGATTCTATATTTGTAATCAGAAAAAAAAAACAAACATCACTTCAGTTACTCTTCAGTTACACTTCACCTCCACACAAACATTTTACATTCTTTGATTTACCAAGGAACAATTCAACAATATGACAGCTTCCTTACCATGAACCCCTTGATTGTTCTGTAATAGGAATCTAACAGGAGAGCTCCAAGAGAACAAACTTGGGACGTCCTATCCCAGCCATCTGAGCAGTGCACTAACACACTGGCGCTCTCAACTGCTACTGCCTGCAAGACATTTGTTTCCTTAGTGAATGCTCTGTTGTTTGCGTTGTTCAGACATAACTCAGCAAATACATACAAAAGCTATATTTATCCAAATACATACAAAAGCTGTATTTATCCAAAACTCACAGCATTGTCTATTTTATTTCACACAGCAAGAAAAATATTATGGGAGAAGTTATTAGGTTAGATATTAGGAGGAAGATTTCCACACAGAGGGTGGTGACACACTGGAACAGGTTGCCCAAGGAGGTTGTGGATGCTCCATCCCTGGAGGCATTCTGGATGTGGCTCTGGGCAGCCTGGTCTGGTGGTTGGCAACCCTGCACCTAGCAGGGGGTTGAAACTCGATGATCTTTGAGGTCCTCAACGCAGGTCAGTCAAAGAAGAAAGCTATTTCAAACCATTCCCTCTTTGTGAAGAAAAGAAACCGTATTTGCAGGGCTTTATATGTTAGACAATATTATAGTAAGCCAACCTGCCTTCAAACAAAAGCAGCACACAAAGTACCTTGACTAGGAAGACAGCAGCATCCAAAACAGCTTTGATATGACGCAGCCATCCAGAACTCTCCAAACCAGACAAGAAGTCATTGACAGACAAACCCTTTGTGCCACTGACTGAAAGAAAATGAGATGAGAAAGCTTTAAGCAGTTGCAGCTCCAACATCCTGCAACGGAAAGGGTGCATTCAGCAGTATGAAATTATTTTTCTGTGTTCTAAGTTGATTTGACATCTCTTTTAGGAAACCACCACTCAAATGATTAAGAGAAAGGCAGTACAAAGTTGTTTTTTTTTTTTTTTTTTTTTTTTTTTTAATCCAAAACTCTACTCCACAGAATTGAGCAATGACAAGTAATGAGAATAAAACCTTCACGTGTATCTGATGAACCATTCAAAGCAAATACACCGGTTACCCCAGCAGGGAGCTGTAACCATTATCCTATCCAGAAAGGGACACAAATAAGAGCTTCCCAGGAATACTTACACATTATTACTAGCACTAACAGAGTAACTGCAGCCAAAGAGCAGATACAGTTTAAGCAGTCAGGATGTGTTTCATCACCCTCACTGGTCTGCCAAGAACAAAGCGAGCGCAACACAAGGAGAAAGTGATGAACTAAAAACCACGCAGATTTTGTCTGCCTCCAGAACTTACATACAATACCGACATGTTCGCCATTCTCCCACAGCGCACTTTGATCCCACAGCAGTAAGACCAGGAGGGAGAAGAGCTCAAATTAAAGGCAAGCTACTACAGTGTAACAGCAAGAGGCACAGAGATAGACCAGACATTTTCTCACAGGGATGTTGCCAGTTTAGAAATGAGATATATGACCTATTCCTTTCAGGACATCAAGCACCTACCAAATGCAGAAAGCCATTTTTCACTAGCCCTTTAGCACATGATTTCAAACACCACAGTTGCATTATTATCTAAACACAACTGGAATTTATCACTGACACACCTTCATCTATCTGTGTGTGATGCTTAAAGATAATACCCGAAATTGAAATCTACATAAATATCTGACAGAGGAAAGCTAATTTTATGCCAAGCTATTTATGATCCCAAATTAAAAACAAGACAATACTGTAGCTGAAAGTTAGTAGTGGAGGCACTTCTACGGCAGTTATAAAATAACCTTTATCTCTGAACTGGGAGGAAATGAGTCAGCAGGAGAAGTCAAGGACAAAATTCACCGTCACTGTGTGACGCAGGTCCATGTTCACACACACAATCTGATGTAATGAACACTAAGATCTCAAAAACAAAAACAACCCAACAACAATACAACTGCCTTCTGGAGCTTCTATGCACCCACATTTTCGTGTTTTTCAGCTTTCAGTTACACAAGTTTTGATGTACTCCCTATCGCTCAGGAGGACTCAATGCCAGCTGCTGCTGAACGTTATAACAAAGACAAGTTTCCAAGTAATAACAAATTCCCAAGTAATGCAGCATCTTTTCTAAAGCCCACACGACTTCCTTAACTACAAGAAAAGTGCTAGCAAAGCACAGTACAATGAAATAACAGAACACTGGTATGCTCCTGGATACAAGACCTAATTTTAAGGGGCAGCCTATAAACATCAGTAAAATCAGGAAAAAACATCTCAGTTTTCTGTGGTCTTTGAAAAAATAAAGTAGTACAATTAGGCAAAAGTTTTGCTTCAGAAAAATCACCCACATGACAGTGGAGCAATCAGAGAACTACCAGAGACTTTCAAGTTGCTGACACTAACAGTTTGTGAAAAACTCTCTCTACCTGTGCTTCTACCTATCTGCTAAACCACAACAGCACTTAAGTAGGTCCACCACTCCAGGATAAAGTAAAAACGTTCCCCCAAAAATCTAGAAAGCCAAACATCTGCAAGGAACAGACTGGACAGAGAAAGCAATACCTGCAGGCATTATTCATGACTTCACACCCCTACATTCTGCAGCTTAAGCTGTTAGGAACAAAATAAAGAGGTATCCAGCCCTCAATTTCCTTTCACCCAGATATTTCTGTCAAAACAAGCTTTTGATCAGCATTTTCAGTTTGGAAAAAATACTTTGTCTGGTATCTTGTGTTTCCAAACTCCTATCGTTTCATAACTCAAGGCAAAAACAAAAACAAAAAAGCATACACAAAGAACCAATAATTAATTTCCTATTTTTGTAGATTAACACAGACATTTTATGTTACTAAAGGGTGAAACAAAGAAACTGCATTAACGACTTTGTGCTAAACAATCATTTCCACTCCCTTAAGCTTCCCAAAAGAGTAAAAGATGGTTTTTGGCACCATTAAATAGTTTACCTACTTCACAATAACTATTCTTTAAGATAATTTTGGCTATAGGGATCCCATCATAAAGACATGCCCTGCATGCATATGGGCCCAAAGGACTACTTTGTTCCATTACACATTTGTCCTTACACTCAGGCTGCAGTGGCATCACAAGGTGACCTGATCCTGCAGTCAGAACCTGGTGGCTGAAGCACGGTAAATTAAGATAGGTCATTTTTTAGCAAAGAACCACCCCACAACACTCCATGTAACTTTCAAAACACTTGCTTAATACACTTCCACCACCATCAACATATATGCAGCAGATCACAGAGGCTATTATTTTCCCTCCAAACATACGAACTGAGCTGTTAATGCAGAAAACTTAATGCCTTTTTGCTTATCTGCATGCAAACTTCTCAGATGTGCAATAGTATATTTTCAAATGAATATAAAATATATATTCAATTTTTTGTTTAATAGAACAGCACAGACACAAATATTGTCTATGCAAAGAATCTTCAATCAGTGTTGCAGAGATAGACAGTCTGCCCATTGGGAGAGCAGTCATCACAGTCTTAAGTTCACACTTCAGATGGCTGTTTTAGAAGAGCTTGTTCCACTGTATAGAGGACCTTTAAAGCAGCAGCTGAATCAGAAAAACAGACTGAAAAGCCCCCTAACATGCTCCATTAGAGAATGATGTTGTCAAAGATGCTGTCTTACGTTCCACTTGCAAGCAAACGTCTTCACAACCCTTTCATTAGATTATGAAGGAAGTCAGACAGACAAAGAGCTTAGGATCAGAAACACGGTGAAAGCAGAACAGTTGTTTGTTATAAATAAAACTGAGTACAGTCCCAGTTAGAAAGACCTGAAAGAATAGGGTCACTGGTATCACACTGTTGATTAGAGAACATTCAGTTCAGCGTATCTAGAAGAAAGCCCAAATACAGAAGTTAAATGGTGCCTCATTCGAAGTTATGAATCTTTCTCACAGCATTTCCTTCCAGATCACCTTACTAACACCCTATTTCTACAGAGGTCTATAAGGTTACTCACTGCATGCCTCTCTAAGTTTTCAAAGTCCTTCCTGCCACTAAAGATGCATATTTCATATTTTCCCTGAAAGACATAATTCCATTCCCCTCTTCTCTTCCCTTTCCAGTATTCCAAGAGGTAACCAGTAATAGTATCTTCGCCTTAGGAACAGCACTTGAAAGTGTAGAGGAAATCCAGGACAGCCACTCCATCATCTTAAACAGCTTCAGGTTTTAAATTTCCCTATTGAAAGAAGTAAGCTACTAACAGACACCCTTGAAAGTCAACAGGACTTAGTTGAGAAGATTCATGATGCAATTCGGATTAAAACTCCCTGGACAGGAACTTGGTACAAATACCAGTAACAAAAAACTACCAGGAAGTATTTTGCCTCTACTGCTCCTACATAAGTAACTCTACAAAAAGTAGAGTTTAATGTATTTAGAGAACAGCAGCATTAGATTAAACAATCCAAGAGATCATAGATTTCCAGTCATTTGTCTTACTGCTGTTATGTAGGGCTTTCTAAAATCTGGAAACACCTCACTTCAACAATCCCTCTCCTTCAGATCTAGTGGATCTCAAAGAAAGCCTGAAGGGACAAAGATAGCAACATTCAAAAGCAAGCAAGCTGTTACTGCAAAGTCTGTTTGGCAACAAAAACAGATGGTGGAATCCACAATGACAATCTAAAAAAACCAGCTACTTACAGACCAGCTGAACAGAGCTGGAACAACTGTGTCCATTTACCCCAAATCCTGAATTAGAGAACAACTGCACAACTGTTGAGACATTTTGTTGTTGTTGTTCAATTTACAAAAACCAATTCTTCGCACAAGTTCAAATGCAAAAAATATTCCATCCTTGTGGAAATGTATTATTAAAGAAAAATATATCGTAAGGATCTGTTGCTAGGATGCTACATCAAGTGAAAACAAAGTCTAAAGCTTTACTGTGAGGCATATGCTCATATCACTTCATTATGGAGGAGCAGTACCTTAAAATAAACCAACATTTATGAGCTAGTTCTCTGGAACTGAAGAGATTTGCAAGAAATAAGGATTACCCCATACTTCCAAAAAAATTGAAGTTCAGGCTCACACTGCTCATCTTTCCCTTCAATAAAGTGTACGCAGGAATAATCACAAAAATACGTAATCAAAGCTCAAGTAATATTTCACATAGAATGCCTGAGAAATAGGTTAGCAGCAGATACAGGCTCGATGAAAACGAGGGAAGACCACACCACTGGCCTGTAAAATTTCTTGAACAAAACAGCCAGAACATCCTCACTAAGAGAGACAAGTGTAAGCCTTCCCCATCTGGAAATACAAGGATAATTCTAGAAGGGAAGTGCTTATATATACACACACTATTAGTCATGCTTGTAAGTCTGATTTCTGCCACTGTACTCTAATTACAGCATTAATATTCCACCAAGTGTCTTAGATTTGTTTTCAGCTGATTACCTTAGTAAAACATTAAGGAAACTAATTAGAAAAATACCATTAACATAGATTTCTGCCTCACTGCTTTCACCATACTGTGAACTGGGTCACTTGTTTTCCACCCCCCTCCATCCCCTTCTACCAAACATTCTGTAAGATGCATCTACAAGCATAGGAATGGTTTGCCAAGACAAAGAGTTCAAGTTTTGTACAAACCACAGTTATTCTGAGTTCTGCACAAGTAAGTCCCTTGAACAATTAGTGTTCCATAAAGAAAGATGCACGTATATACACAAATCATTTTATTACATACATATTCACATACCTCTAAGTACATACACATGTATACTCAGAAAAGAGAAGTCTTTCCCATAAGTCACTGACACAGTAATTAAGTTCACTCAACATAGGTGCCACTCAGTTCTTTCTTCAAAGAAAAATCATTCACTGTGTTTACAGTTTAACAGTAAGGGCTTAAGGTAGCACACTACCAGAACAGAACACAGTCAGCTGGTGCTAAACGCGAAGCTTGGATAAGAATGCTGAAATCTCAATACAGTTTAAGCTATTAAGTATGTCAGAAGAAAACTGATTTTATTTTCATAAATGCTGTTATAGTACAGTTAGAACATACCTTCCAGAAGTTTTTGTAAGCTGGACCTCATCACGTGAATATTTTCAATTCCAACAAACTGGAACCTAATGTTAGAATAGTTGTCTTCATTTTCATAGCCCTTCCCAGCAGCTCTGTTTGCCATCGCATTAAGCTAAGAAAACAAAATTGAAGTATTGAAAGTCAGCACTCAAAATGTCGAATTAGGATCTAAGATTATGCAATTACAGTGGAATACACTGGGCAAAAAACACACTAGAGCACATACCATGAATCATAAGAAACTAACAGTTTGTTAAACATGTAAGTATAAGAAAAGTGTAGTACACAGAAAGTAAATCTACATTCAAAGTGACATATCTGAACAACGCTTTTGAGATTTTCCTATTCTCTCCTCCTATTTTATTCTCCCTCCTATTTTATTATGTTGGCCCATGACATCAGAGGCAAATGTCAATGGTATGGCAGTAGAGGCTAAACATTCCCACCAACACTCTGTTATATGTTACTGCTGTGTCACAGGTGGCAGCAGAGGGGCAGGTTGACAAAACGGTGCCTGACATGGAAGTGCGTACGAAGCAAAGGTGTGCTACTGAATTTCTCCACATGGAAAAAAATGCACTCACTGACATTTGCTGAGCATTTCTGGAGACCAAATAGTGGATGTGAGTACAGTGAGGTGGTATGTGGCACATTTCAGCAGTGGTAACAGTGTGAGAAGCAAGACACATTCTGGATAGCCATGCAGATTTTATATTTTTAGATAAGTGCAGCATGCAGGCTCTTGTTTATCACTGGCAAAAATGCATAGCTAATGGTGGTGCCTAACTGAAGAATGGTTGTGTAGGTGAGTGTTATTATTCTCTATCTGTTGTAGTTCCCATGGAAATAAATAGGAAGCATTACTTTCTGAGTGACCTCCAGGTAAAATGATTCTATGCGGAAGACCTTCAAATTCAAGTCCAACCATCACCTTGATCACATACATGTGTTTTGACTTATTTAGGAAGGCAAGTGCTTAATCACTGGAATATTGATGCTCATCCTTACCCTTAAGGAATAGCCAATATAGTCATATTTAATATGTAACTTGGAAGGATTAAGAGTTATCTCAGTATACTCCTCTAACATGCAGGAAGAGAGGCTGTTCTGTAGCCCTACATACCTTTGGCCTGGTGTCCATAACATACATGTAACGATTTGAAGGATTTGCTTTACTGATTGCTTGCAACATGTGTTCATCTTCCAGGCACCTGGCACTGAAGCCTGAGAGAGGTTGGCTGCATCTGCAGATTGCAGCCTACAAGAGGAAACAAACAATAGGTTAACATCAGTTTAATATCAGTAGTTGAAAACACTTCCCGTAAGTTCAAGATGTCTAAACAATTTTATTTGGCAGATAACCATACTGACAGGTATTCCAACCTGCAGATTTTAAAACAGATAAAGCCCACAATTTGAACCTAAAGTTTTATCAAAACATTCTTTCCAGACCCATCCATGGGGGCAAGGTACTGGTTTAATGATATATAATGATATAATATAATAATAATGAACTTCAACTGCAAAAATTCAAAAAGTATAGGCTAAGAAATTAGAAAGAAGCACATCAGTATCTTAATAAAGCAAATTTCTCTTGATATGAAAAATTAGTTAGTTTTACTACTTTATGTATAGTTTTAATGTTGCAAGTATATGTTACAGTCTGACGTAGTTTTCACCACCTCACTTTTGACAATCTATTGCCCTTGTGAGGGTATCAGGCACATTTTCCAATTAGTAATCATGTTCAGACATATTCACTAATTCAGTATTTATCATTCAAAAATTCTTCCACTCACCAAGGTGACAATCCTGCTCTCCCTCCAAAGATACACCTATCTACAGACAAGCAGAAGTTGCTTCGTACCTCTGTCTACTCAATCTTGAAAAAAACCTTACTTTTCACTCCCTAGCTCACTTTTCTCTTTGCAAATTACTCCTTACAGGATAAATTATATTCTTTGGAAGGCTTTCTTCCCCCTTGCCTATTTTAAAAAAATAGACTTTATTCTCAATTTATCGAGAACTTGACAAAAATCTATCTTCAGTTGGCCTTATGTTCAGTTTCTGAAAGCTTTAATAGATTCAACTGATTACTGAAGGATTTCTGTTAAACTGGCTTAGCTTAATTCAGCATCTTGTTAGACACTACTGATGTCAGACCTACTTAAGGTCATCATGAGTTATACTGTTCTAATTCAAGTCAGTCTACTTACTTGCTCACTTACCCTGAACTACCAGCAAGTGTTGAGAAATACTTTTCAGACCACTTGCATTAAGAAAACAGACCGTACCTTTTTATCTTTATGATAGTAGGACAACACTGGGAACCTTCCTTTGCTTCTGAATTTGGAGCTACCAACGATTATGGGTTTGCTTGCAGTTCTGGGAACATAAAGTTCTCTAGGATAGGTTTCACAGATCTGAAAGATACAGGTACGTTTGAAACACACACACACACACACACACATATATATATATATGTATATAAGTACTGTGCACAGATCTCTAACTAGGTACAAAGTCCTACACTAGTTTATTTGCACCCAGTTTTGTGAGCAGTTAAAGGAAAACTCCAACATAGTTTCTCTATATACATGCAAGCCTCTCTGAAGAGAAAAATCTAGCCAAAAAGCTATAAAGTAAGATCAAATTGACAACCAATCACTGCTGGAAAGCATTGCTATATCGGCATTCACCCTAAGAATACAATTTTTTGGTAGAACTGTTGAGAATGTGTTTCAATTATGATATAGAAGCTATTCCCATCATTTTTAAAAGTTGCAGACTACAGAGAAAGGCAAAATCTATTCTGGGAAGCAGCTGTTCCACCAGAGCCATTATCTACCACAGCCAGCACTGCAGATCCTAGAGTCCCTCTCTCAGTTAAGAGCAGAGAGCAAAACTGCAGAGCACCTGAATCACTGGGGCTGGACTCCAAACAATTAAGTCTACCCAAACAATTCCAAAGAACATATGCATCCATGCACACATACTCTGAGTGAGGCCTTTTAAAATAAACTTGAGACTGACTACACAGTAAACTGCGAGTTGTGAGAGTGATTACTGATTAAGGAATAAGCTCTTTCCACCTGGAAGTTCCTTGCTTGTACTGCAAACCAAGTGAATTCATAGAATTAGAGTGCCTTCTATTGGACCAGAGCCAGAGAATAAAGCAAAAAAAAAAACAGACAGTAAAATATTTTCTCCACTACAACCCTTACCTTATAATCACGATTTGCATCGGACAACTGCCAGTAATCATTTGGCACTCCCATTCTCTTATATTCTTCTGCTAGATCAATAAGCTGCCAGCCTTTGGCTTGCTCAGATTCATTTTGCTTTGGATTATAGGAGAAGGCATACAGATCTTCATATTTTGCTAAAAGGTGAAGAAAAATAAGATTGTGTAATGAGCTGTCCCCAAAAATGGGGGGTAAAAATGGTAACGCAGTTGACAAAGCTTGAATTGAAGAAGAATCAATGAATGATCTGGATTGGAAGGAACCTTAAATCCCTCCAGTCCCAACCCCCTGATGCAGGCAGGAACACCTCCCACTCAATCACACTGCCTGGGGTCACCACCCAACACTTTCAGAGCCTCTCTGGGCAGCCCGTGCCAGTGCCTCACCATCCTCATAATGAAGAATTTCACCCTAATACCCAGTATTTCCCCTCTTTTAGTTTAAAAGCATTAAATTTCAGGCTGCATGATTCTCAGACATTAGAGTTAATAGATATTTGGCACTTCTAAAATATTTGTTCTGCAACGTCTGTACAGTTAACAGACAATGCCAGTTAAAGGTAGGTCATACAAACCCTCCTGGAAGAACAGGCTTTATTTCAGTAGGGACATTTGTGAAGTCACACCAATGGGCAAAGAATGAAGACTAATAAAACAGCTTATTATTAGAAAAAGCTTCACACAAGCTGGAAGAGCAGACATCATCTTTAGGGGTGAAAAAACAAACAAATCTACTGAACATTAAAAGCAATGTTAAAGTTCTCTTTAAACTGAGAAAGCTTTCAAAAATATTTTCTAACATTTCTCTTACCACTCACGTATGACACAACTTTACATTGTTCTAAATACTTAGAAGTGCAGAAGGCCACACTAAGTGACAGGTGACTCTTAAAACTAAATTGATACTGTTATTTTAGCATCAAAACTTCAGCTTTTTAAAGTTACATTAAATCAGTAACATTAATACTTCTTCAGTAGCATTTAACCTATGGAACACATCAACTTAAAGAGACTACATGTATTTATATTTATATTCATAATTAATGATAACACTTGAAATGCAGAATCTACAGGAATGCTGCATTCTCCTGGACAACATCAGGGAGCTACAAATGCCAGACAACACAGCAGCTTCTGAATTTGTGTACAGATCAATACTTCATTAATAACATTTTACATATCAAACTTTTTTAGTGCACATTTCTCAAAAACAAAACCCACACATGGAATTTTTCTCATCAACTTATTACCCAGGCACATTTCACAAAGTCTTTTGCAGTTAGAAGCCTCACCTGTTTTTGACAGCTGCAGTAAGGAGTTATAGATGTCATGACAATCTCTCTCTCTGGGAACAACAAAGTGGACTATTCTGAAGTTCTTACATTGGATGACAAGGGGGCAACCAGAAGTAGTCAAGGGAAGCTTTTCCACTGCAGCAATGTGATGATGTAATATCTAGGGCATATAAGATCCCACAGTGTTAAGCTTGCTGGTGAAAAATGAGAACAGCATAGTGTATTCAAGATCAGAGATAAGAGAGACTAAACTCGGCTGAATATGGATTTTAATTAGATTTGTCAACGTTACAGTTATATAAAAAATATATTTAGAAGAATAAACCCAATTCTGGCATTCTTTCCTCATATTTTGAAGTGTCACTTTATATTAAAATACAAAAACAAACAGAACAAAGACATAATACATATACTTCTAAACACAGAAATCAAGAAGTAGAACTCCACGGGAGTAATTTCTATAGCCCTGCTAACTGAACTCACCTAATTGGATACAAGTTGTTTGACTTCCTTGGTATATTTTAATAGATCTAGAGGAACGTGCTTCCTTGTGCTTCACGGAATTGTGAAATAAGTCAGAGAAAGTAGCAACATGTGGAAGATAGTGAAAACTTTAGAATTACAATATTTAGCATTGTTTGCCTGTTGGTGCAGTTAACATTTAATATTTTGTGCATCAGTCATCTACTTACATCAGCTTTTTAACATTCAAGCCAGGAGTATAATTTCAAATCACTGACAGAGACAAGAGAAACCTCTCCTGTACTATTATTGCACTACTATTGCACTGTTATTGCCCTATCACTGTACTGTTGCCCAAGCAGGCTGTGGATGCCCCATCCCTGGAGGCATTCAAGGCCAGGCTGGATGTGGCTCTGGGCAGCCTGGTCTGGTGGTTGGTGACCCTGCACATAGCAGGGGGTTGAAACCTGATGATCATTGAGGTCCTTTTCAACCCAGGCCACTGCATGATTCTATGATTATCCATTGTGTTTTTGTAGACATGACAGTCTTAGCTAAGTGACTTCCAACTACTTTTGCAAAAGACTGTCACAGGGATGGGATCTGTGCTAAATCCACAGAAAGTCTGGGAAATGAGAAAGTAACGACTGCACAACCCTGAGAAGAAAGCCACAGATCATTGCCTCAACTGAACAAGACCTTCTCAATAGCTTTTCAGTTACTTTACAAAGCAATCATCTCCTCATAAATATTGATCAGAATTAGTTATCTGAAAACTATGCTGCCAATTACGCATTTATAAAAAGAATATACTCTGAAGAGAGACATCATTATGATTATACTTGCTAGTTGCATTATCACTGCATAAATGCAATATTCAAAATACAGGTTTAATATCACTGAAGTAAGACCTTTAAAGCTGTGCACAAGCAGGCACAAACAAGGCTTCTGAAGTTCTCCCCACCATCTCCTTTCATCACAGGATAACAATTAATAGTAATACTATACAAAATTCTACACTGTATCCAAGAAAATATCACTGAAAAAACTATTTTTTTTGTCTTGAAAACACCAGATAACACCTGTCTGCCTAGGTGCTAGAAATTCCACTTGCAGAAAAAACTGCAGAGCATGCCCAGGGAAATGAGATTTTATCCTGGAGAAGCACAGACTGGAGGGCAATGACCTCAGGTAGCTGTGCTACAGTGGAAGCCAGAACTTGATGCACACACGTGCCACCAGGGAACTGGGAAGAAAAACTAGTGGGAATTATTGTACTTGGCCTGTACAGTGTTGGTCACAGTCATCAAGGAGCTGCAGTCCCTCAGAATTCTTTCATTCTAAAGATGAACAACCCTCTGAAAAAGCACACAGGATCACCAAACCTAACTCATTGGATTTTGCTGTCTCATTTAACCCAGGCAGGATCTGATATGATAAAGGTAATACAGAAACTTTAAACCTAAAGCTCAAGTTATCTAACGATCTTCCACACCATCTGTGAACTTCAGTGCAAGTCAGATGTTAAAAAAAACAAACAGCACACTACACATTTGGTCAGGAATACAAGTGAAGGCTATAGAGAAGAAACAACAGCAACTTCAAAACATGGAAAACTTTTCAACATCATCTATTTCAACTGCAAAAGCGTCATGCAAGAGTACAACCTAAGTTATTAAGTTACTATGGTACCATGAACAAGAAGAGCACAGGGAATAATTAAACTCAGAGAAACGTTTTAGTAAACAGAGTCAATGTTCAAGAAGAACAAACGCACCCGAAAAGCCCACACCTCTGAGCCAAGGGCACTTGTTATCCTTACCCAAGTCTCTCTCTGGTTTGCATCTATGAATAACAGGTGAGTTGCTGTAAGGTACAGAGTTCCTGTCAGAGACTTATTGCTGGTACTGAACCTATCCAGTAATTTCACGTGCTCTACCTGTAAGAAAAACGTGGCAGAAAGTAGAACTTAATATTTAGCTGCTGTGGTTATTTGCTATTAAAGAGATCAAGGTGTTAGGTTTTTTTAAAAAGCTGAATTTCTAAACATGGAAATTGCTGTATTTTATGGGAGCTACCTCATACATTAATCATCTTCTGTTGTTCACATCTCAGTACTGCATTAACAGCTCATCTCAGAATACACACTTCTCCAAACAGCTGGCTGCACCCTCATCACAGCTACAAAAATTATGCTCTCCTGACTTCTCTAACACTGCTTATATCAATCCCAACTTTAAAAGATTAAATTACAACAATTTTCCCTAATAGATAAAGCAAGTAGAAGTGTAAACATTATGAGAAATAGAAAAATATCTCCCAAAAGGGCAGGGACCATGCTCCTGTTTAAAGTGAAGACACTTCAAGTTTGAATCCTCCAAGGACACACTTCTCCTGGTATTCCATCAGCACTGTTTCAAAACAAAGCAATTTTCAAATACCCTCCATCTTATCTGGTGCTGGTAACCTTAGTGGCTCATTTGCTTTGTTTGAGGCAACCATTACATGATTCCAGAAAGGAGCTGGGTGAATGGCTTATCTCTATGCATTCCTGTATTTCTTGGCAGCACTGGCTCATTAGCACCAATTTAGAGCCCAAAGCTTGATGCTGCTGCACTACACTTGTACACTACACAGAGCTCCAAAGGCTTTCAACCAGCAAGATTAGCACCCAGATCCAAGTTCACATCTACAGCATTGATGTTAGGCAGGTCTCGATTTACATAATTTACATGTACAAACTTAATTATCTACTAAAAACACATGCAAATCACTAAAACCAAAAAAATTGCCAGTTCAGTTATTTATTGCAATCTAGCCAAGTCTAAATTTCTTTTTGAAAATTAAAGAAAAAATCCATGTAATGCATCCAAGAGGATGCAGGAAATGCAAGCATCAGCTCACAGCCCTTGCTACTACAATATTCTAGATTTGAAAGGCAAAAAAAAAACAAACGAAGTTGCATATATCTGTAACTCAAAATACATTGTGCTGCAATCAGCAGTGTACTGATGCTTAGATACAGAGCACCATAATCAATACAGTAGAGTGCAAACACTGAAATTATTATCTGCAGATCTGCACTGCGCTCCCCAGCAAACTGACAAGCGCACAGAAACTGCTCCAGATGTGTTACAGTGATAAAGGCCACAGAATCTAAACGTTCTCTTCCTCTCCATGTAACAATATGGTTCTTCCCTAGTTATGCCAGGACAGCATAAGTACTCCAACTCCTTAAAGTCTGCCAACTCTGAAGGCCAATTTCTAGATATACTTTACTTAAAGACAGATTAAGAGCATTTTAGATACAGCCTCCATAGATGGTGTGCTCAGCTAAACCTGACGGCCAGGTTAATGGGCACTCAGCTAAAAAAGCACACACCTGCTTCAGGGACATGCTTGCTTTTTTTAACTGTAAAGCTCCACAAATCCTTTGTTCAGTTTTGAAGAGAATGGATTCATAACAGACTGAATACAGCTATAGAGTTTTAGCACATCTGCAAACAAGGTTCACTTAAGGAAGCAGAAGAAATATTCTGGCAGTAACCAGCACTAACAAGCCAGTGATACAGATACCACATAATCAGATACCTTGCTAACATAACCCAATTCCTGTGAAAGAGAATAACCACACAGCTTGTTAGGACTGGGTGTTACAGATTGAAGACAAAAATACAGAAATGTTTCAATATAACAGATGAATTAGTAGAGAAAGGAAAGCTGAAATTCTCCCAGACACAAGCGGTGTCCCCCAGGGCTCAGTACTTGGGCTGCTTCTATTTAACATCTTTGTTAATGACCTTGATGAGGGGATTGAGAGCACCCTCAGTAAGTTTGCAGATGACACCAAGTTGAGAGGGAGAAAGGCACTACTGAGGGACCTGGATAGACTGGATTGATGGTCCAAAGTAAACTGTATGACTTTCAGTAGGGCCAAGCGTCTGATCCTGCATTTTAGTCACAACAACCCCAGGCAACCCTACAGGTGTGGGGAAGAGTGCCTGGAAAAGGACCTTGGTGCACCGATGGACAGTCGGCTGAATATGAGCCCGCAGTGTATCCAGGTGGCCAAGAAGGCCAGCGGCATCCTGGCTTGGATCAGGAAATGTGTGGTGAGCAGGACTAGGGAAGTCATCCTGCCCCTGTACTCGGCACTGGTGAGGCCTCACCTCGAGTGCTGTGTTCAGTTTTGGGCACCTCAGTACAGAAAGGACATGGAGGTGCTGGAGCAGGTCCAAAGGAGGGCAACAAGGCTTGCGCTCATACCTACATATGCACAGACCTTGTATGGCACATAGACTTTAGCAACTGTGCCTCCTGTAAATGCAACAATCACAATTATTACAAGTTAGCATGCGTGTATCTTAAACCACCTGGACATCCAAGAAACCATTAGCTTACACAAAGCTAAGCAAGCATGACAATTATAATCAAAAAGACAAGTTATTTTAGCCATGAAACCCATAGCTTTAAAGTGGATTAGGGGGGGAACAGTAGCCTTGCTAGAGGTCATCCTACAGTTGCATATATATATATATATATATATATATATATATATATGCGTGTATGTATACATAAAAAGAAATAAGATGCATACGTTTTGTATCAAGTAACTCAGGTATTATTCCCTCGAAATTAAAAGCCATTTCCCTTGCAGTGATTATAAATTTATTGGACGTAAATATACGGAGAAAGTGATGAAACACCCTACAAGCCCAGGCTGTAGTCAGGCTGCCAGGTACAAACCGCCTGCTTAGCGAGCCCCGAGGCACCACAGAGAAAAAGGCGGTCCTCACAGCAGACTTAGCAGTAAGAAAGAAAACAAAACACTGCTAAGCTATGACTCGGAAAGAACTCAGACGTATACATACGGATATAAACTATATATTGTTATAAAGGAGAGCAATAGGATAAAAATAGAAACAAAAAGAGCCTCATAAAAAGGACAGCTCAGCCCGGGAGCCCACAGCGGGAAGCTGCGACCCTCAGCGGCCCGACCGAGAGGCCCGGCAGCACTAAGCGCCCCGAAGGCGGGCGAGGCGGGGGAGGAAGGAAGGAGAGAGGGAGGGATGGAGGTAAGAGCTGCGGAGGAGGCACCGACGCCCTTACACATCGGCGAGGCAGGGACACGATGGACACGATGGGCCTGAACGAGCCCCGGTACCTCCCACAGGCGACCATCCCAACACCAGCAGCACCGTCACCCCTCCCGCGGTACCGGGCAGTACCTTGGTGGTGCGGATGTGCTCCATGACGGCCCTGAGCTGAACGCAGTACGTGCTGCCGCCGGGCCGGGCCGGCCGTCACCTACTGCCGCTTCCGGGGCGGGGCGGGGCTGGGCGGAGCCTACCCTAACTGCTTGCAGCGCCCCCTAGCGGCGGGAGGGTGCGCGGTGTGCCGCCACTATTTGCTGCGCATGCGCCTTCAGGAGATAGTGCCATATGGGGGGCGTGAAGGTGGCTTGCATGGAGTTGCGGAGTGTTGTTTCCTAATGTGATTGGTGGTGCTTCGCAGTGCTTCGGTGTGTCCTTGTGGGAGCAGCGGTCGGGGAAAAAGGGCATGGGAGTGCAGTTCTAGGAGTTGTGGAGCTCAGTGCTGGATGCAGAGCTTCTCTAGCAGCTGCTATTAGGGAGACTGTAGGAAAAAGGATCATTCTCTGGTTCCTTAGGCCTTGTGTGGAGCGGAATCAGAATCGTTGGGGTTGGAAACGATCATCCAGTCCAACCTCAACTCATCTCCCGCACCACATCCCACATCCCTCAGTGCCACAGCCTCACGTGGAGGTGACTGCACCACCTCCCTGGGCAGCTGTGCCACTGCCTCTCTGCTGTTTCTGGGAATAAATTTTTCCTAATAATCAACCTGAGCCTGTCCTCCAAACTTCCACCCCATAGGGGCCCTTTTTGACACAACGCGTGCTGGAAAACGAGGAATTTTTAGTTTCAGGCTGCACTGAAGTAACAGTTATGCGCCTCACAGCTGTGTGGGAGGCAGCATACAGAGCCCTGGTACCGTAATTAAATGATAAAGCAGCTTAAACAATGGACTGCACTGCCAGCTCAATTAAAAATAACGCAGCGTACAGGTTTTATACCAAATGAACTCATTTTATCCGCTTCTCAAAAACCGAGCTTTCAGATGATTGAGCGATGATGCCCACAGGCCATCACACGTTATTAAAATCACGCCTTTAGCGAGCCCCGTTTCCCGTTATACCGTTACGAGAGCAGCAGGCCGCTCGCTCTCCAGCCATTCTCGAGGAGCAAGGCCGGCAGCTCGGGGCGCTGCCGCTTTAAGAGCGGAAGGTGGCGGTACCGCCATCCCGTGGTGCATTGCGGCGGGCGCGCGGAGGGAGCGTGCTCTGTGGCCGCCCGTTCTCTTGCCGCCGCCCTCGCATTCGGAGGCGTTACGGGGCGCCATGTGGCGCTGAGGGCAACAGCTGCTCCTCGGGAGGCCCCCGCAGCCCTACCGGGACCCCGCCGCCGCCTGACGCCATCTCTCGGCACCCCTCTGCCGCCGTTCCCGCCGTCGCCGCCATGTCTGCGGGTTTCTCCTTCGGCGCGGGCACCCTGGGCTCCGCGGCGGCCGCCGCCGCCGGAGCTGGAGGAGGAGGTGGGGGCGGTGGGTTCTCCTTCGGCACCACCGCGCCGAGGTAACGCGGCCTTTTCCCCCTGGCCCCCGTCGGCTGGCCCCTGTTGCTGGCCTCCCGGCCTGGCCCGCATGGGCCTCGGGGTGGGCGGGATGCGGGCAGGCGGGCAGCGTCGCGCTTGGGTCAGTTGGCGTTTTTCTGGCTGCAGCCCCGGCCCCGCCGACACGGACGGCCCTGATGGCCGCGCGGCACCGCGTGCTGTGGCCCTGGGGCGCGGGGCTCCGTCCGGCCTTGTGCCCACTGCGTTCGGGGAAACGGAGCGCCGCTGCTGTGCGCTGAGCTGCGCGGGGCTCTGCTGGCGGAGCTCTGTGAGTTATAGCTGAGTGCGAGGGCTGGTTTGTTCTTTTCCGTGTGTGTGCCTATGGATGTGTGAGTGCATACCATGTCTTCTCATCTTGCTGCTATGCTTCTGCTGAAGTTTAGGACTGTTATGATGGAACTTTGGAGCTTTTTCAGTATTTTGGAGTTCTTCCCAAATCTGAACGTGCCAAAATAGTTGCTGAACCATAAGTGAGCTACTTAGGACGTTAATCTGGAATGGGTATGTTTCAGAATGCCCGCCCCGAAGCATTGGTAGGATTAGCAGCAGGAAGGGGATGGGGGATCTTCATAGAATCCTTTGAGTTCTATCACCTTTAAGGCTCCCTTTCATTATCTGAGAGCGTCTTCTGGAGGTTGGTGGCACTGTCTGTGGGAAGGGGGCTGAACCTTGATGATCCTTGGGGTCCTGTCCAATCCAAGGCATGCTGTGATTCTGGGTTTAAAGGGCATTATTGCTGTTTGGAACCACTTATGGGAGAGGCAAGGCTTCAGTGTCTCTTCTGATGCCTTAGTTGTCCCGTCGTCATAGATTCTTGATATATTTCTGCATATTCTTTCCTCTACAATAAAGCTGTTGTTGGCTTTGTTAAGAATTTTTCCAAGTTTCTTTTGTCCCATACCTGTTTAATACTGAGTTCCTATGAGTAAAACGAGACAGTCCAAAATTTTTTTATTCCAAGCCATTATTTTAATTGTACTGTCATAATTGAGAACTTCTTTTGTCTGGTTGATGGGGTTAGTACAAATTTCCTGTAGCACTTAAATGTTTTTATTGGTGTTTATTTTTTTGCTATTCTATCTTGCTTTTTTATCTGTTTAAAAAAATAAAGTAAGCATATAAGAGGTGCTAATTAATAGTAAAGATGTGCTTGGCATTTTTATTCGTAACTTTATTTCTACAAGTAGGCTGAGTCTTCAGGGCTATTGGTCAGGGAGCATCGCAGAAGCCTTTTTGCTGTTGGGTGTTAAATGAAAGAATCTTGAGCATCCCTATGGGGTGGTTTACTTGAAAACGCGTTTAAGACTTGAAGAAGAAGCTGATTCTCTTCTCTGCAGGGCTGAAGGGCAATATTGCCAGGTGCTGGGGGGAAGGGGGTTTTGTTCTGTTTTCTAATCATAGGTATTACTGATCACAGGGATCAGTCAAAGTTTATATTCTTGTGTCTTAAGGAGTATGGTATGGCAGCCCATGTAATTCCTGTGTTAAATCTCTAGCAGTTCCAATGCTTTGTTTATCAGTGTATTCCATATCCAGCTTTAGCCCGGTATGGTGCTTTGTGAGGCAGCCTGATGTGATGGGTGACAATCCTGCCTATGCCAGGGGTTGGAGCTGGATGGACTGGAAGGTCCCTTCCAGTTTAAGCCATTCTATGACTTGTTTTAGCTCCAGTCTGAGTTTTCCTTTGGGGCCACCATGTCAAAGTGATGCCTTCCATCTATGGGCAGGTAGTAAATAATCCCTGTGGTCCATGCTTTCCTGTGCTGCCATTGGTTTGCCTATATGTTTTGGTTTAGTTAAACTTTGTTTATTTTTAAATTTCTCTGTATTTACTGTCGTGTTTGGTTTTCATTTTCCCCACAATGCTGAGCTGTATCAGTTGCACCATAGCTTTCTTCTACTGGAATGCAGGGACTAGGAAAAAAATCATAGAAAAATCATCCTTTTCTGTAGTAGGAAAAGATGAGAAACAAGCTCTCAGCAAATGAGAGAAGCACCGTGTTGTATATTCAGGTCGATAAACAATTAGGATGTGCTGCTACAGTTTGGCATCTTGAAATTCTGAGAGGAAAAAAAAGCTGAAAGCTTTGAAGCTGGACAATTATTTGTCTTTTGTCTTCCTCAACTTCTTGGCCTCTCTTTCCTGAGTTACTTACCTTTAAGGATGACTCGCATGTAGGCTTTGAACTTGAACCACTTTACAGGATCAGTTCCAAGACCTAAAGTGTAGAAACCTGTGTCAGCCTTCTTAAGGATTAACTCCTGTGATTAATTTGTTGGGCACAGGAGCCATGCTCGTACCAAGAGAGAGGAGGTGAGGAAATAAAGAGAGGATATTAAACATCCAAAACTTAAAACAATCTGTAAAGATTGTTACGTTGAAGTCCAAACTGTGCTTCGTTTCATTGCTACTGTTGTGCTCTATGCCAGATGGCTCAGTTGAAAGAAACTTCTGTAGTTTATCAAGAGGTCTGCCTGTGGGAGCTGGAAGTTACTATAAGGAAATCATTCACGTAGCTTTTCATCAATTAAGAACCAGAATTTTGTGATCTTAGATTAGTGTGGCTGCTAGTACCTGTCACTTCACAGGTTAGAGATAATCATCGTTATTGTATTTCCCATATGCTCTGTGCAGTAACCTAATGCATTCTGTGCAAAATGTAAGGCTTGTCCTGTGTTTGCCATAAGATTTCTACAGTGTGTAGCTACCCAAAATAAATAAATATTTTCCTTTGGATTGCTAGATTCTGAGTCTCTCCTTTCTTTCCTGTATCTTCCCAGTGAAAATAGCTCTGGGAGTTAATTTCTTTAATTGGATTGCACAGTGTATTTTTGGAAAAGAATGTATTTGAAATGTAGATATGGGTCATCTGTGATTTGCATTTATGGGTAACAGTAGCAGTTTTGTTCCTGTTTCTTGCTAAGGCAGGACAAAGTTGTGTTGTTGGTGTGATGTGTCTGCATGCTTACTGCTTTGGAATGAAGCAGAGTGTGAGTTGAGGTTTCTGGTTAGACACATCTAGGAGTACTTTCAGTGTGCTTTGAGAAGATGTTCCTGTAGGTTTGTCATGTTTGTTCTGGCAATAGCACTTGTTCCTCTGTTCCCATAGTTCAGGGGAAATCATTAGGCAACTGACAGAGAAGTGCAAGTTTTTGGCTGTTCTAGCCATATGTAGCAGTTCAGCCGAGTATTCAGCAGGTGCTGGACTCTGAGTCACAGCAGCTGTTGGCTTCCAGGTAGCCGTACAAGTGAGGAAGGTGGATTCCTCTTTGGTTGGAGTGAGCTCTGACTGTCCTGGTCAGCTGTGTTCTGTCGACTCACAGAGGTGAAATGTGGGAAACAGAAATAAAGGGGGGTTGGATTTTTTCCTTTTAAGAAATAATACATGTTAACAGCCTTATTTTGTAATAGCTCTACAGGAGGACTTAATTTTGGAACTCTGGGTTCTTCCACTGCTACGGCAACCACTTCAGCTCCTTCAGTGGGATTTGGGAGCGGGCTTTTTGGATCAAAACCAGCCACTGGCTTTACGCTGGGAGGCACCAGTACAGGTAGGAAAACACTTGTACAGCAGATGTGTGAAACAGTGGTGAAGGAATGTACCATATACACACAAAAACAGGGTTATCATGATGTTTGTTCATAGTAACTCAGATCTGTAGCTCAGAATGTTATGTCACGTTGTTAATAAATACATTTGAAAAACAATTTAATTGAACTGTGAAATAAGTTAGTAAGAAGC
This sequence comes from Tympanuchus pallidicinctus, assembly GCF_026119805.1. Taxonomy (NCBI): domain Eukaryota; kingdom Metazoa; phylum Chordata; class Aves; order Galliformes; family Phasianidae; genus Tympanuchus; species Tympanuchus pallidicinctus. The sequence goes on from NW_026294627.1 coordinate 16,937,551, forward strand.
GTGCAGTACCAATGATGCAGAAACATAAATACAGCTACTAGAAGCTGTTACTAGGCATATGTATAAATTGTGCCATCATTTGAATCCTGATTATTATTGCATGTATATATTTTGCAACTTACCTCCTATTCCAAGAGACTCAAAACTATGATTTGAGATTGAGATGTGTTTTGGTCTGAAAAATACTTAAATCAATGTGAAATTGTTGGTGTTCACGGTCTTGCAATAGTGAGTTTACTTGTATTGCCAACATTAATGAAAATAATAAATTGACTTTTTAGGTCCGTAGTTAAGTATATAGTCCTCTAAAAATTGGTGTATAAAGTAATGAACCTTTTCAGTCTTGAGTTGTTTTTCAGTAATTGTGCACAAAGAGGAATTTTATTTTGGCCTCAGTATATTTGGACAGCGCCTTTTTCTTCATCTGTCTGAATAAATAGATTGGTTCTTAGAGGTACCACTGTTAGAAAGGAATTCATGAGTAGGCCAAAATCATGTCCTGCTCTGCTGGGACCATTTTGTCTTGGCTCTTTGCATCATTTCTTTGATCTTCTAATTGTTTAAAGTCTGAAATTGCATGGCTCTGTGTTCTCCACCCCAAATATCCACTGGGGCTGTCATCCTAAGCTAAGACACAGCATTTCACAAAAATCTTGTAATTCTTTTCATTGTATTATAAATAAATTATAAATCCATTTTATGTACTGTCAGATGGCTGAAAAAATACTTGATAGAATTATCAGTCTTCATGTAGTGTGCCTTCAATTATTTGAAATTTAGTACTGATATGTTACATCAACTTCACTGTTAATGGATTCTTGTAAAAAGACATTGTTTGCTTTAAAGGCTTTATACTTTGATTTGTGTAGCTGGGAGTTACAAATAGTGGTTTTGGTGTGGCAGTTACTTTGCTTTCAAGATGTTACGTATTGTAACATGTAGTGGAACAACACACCAGAATAAATATTTATGATGGTTAATAACATAACTGCTTTGTGGTCCTCACTGTTCTTACTCTATTTTTCTTCTTAAAGCAGGAACAGCAACAACCATTGCTCCAGCACTGACTCTGGGTAAGGACCTCATTTGGATGTTAATGATGTACAGGCAGAGAAGAAGTTGTTTAGTTCTTCTAATGTAGAAGGTTAACGTGTGCAAGCTTTTTGCTCACTGTTAATTGCAGTCTGCAGTGTTAAGGTAGTGAGCCAGAGTGCAGCTAAAGGGTTATTCCATTGCTGTTCAACAGTACAAGTAGTCACAGTGAGAAGTTAGGCCTGCATTTAAATCCCCTGATGAGTTCCATCCTTCAGCAGAGAAGTGGAGTCTGTTAGCAAAGAATTCTTAAGATAGAATTTCTTTCTGTCGTGAACTTTGAGAGAACAAATCTGTTTGCTGATTCCCTCTAGTAGAAGAGTAAAGAGGTTTGAACTGGGAAGGGATATTAGGAATATGTTTCTCTGATGTATATGTAATAACTTTTTCAGCCATCATTAGAATTACAGGAATATGTGGGTGTTTTTATTGTTATTGAAACACCAGCAACTGAGCTTGTGTAATTAGAAGTGTTTGGGTCAGGGTGGTGGTGGTAGTGCTACAGGACAGACTGGTGTCCTAGAGCTTTGGAAGCTGTGCTAATTGGGAGGAAGTGGTACTGAAGAAGTAAATGAAGTGGATGGGAGAAGAGAGGAGCAGCTAAGCCAGAATGTAATCATATATGGCAGTGCTGTGCATGTGAATAGTAATTCTTTTCTGTGGTTGAATGAAATGTCACTGAAAACATACACAGCACTTACTGAGAATAGTGTTTTTCTTATGCTTGTTATTGTGATGTTCTAGAACAGAAGGCATATTCTTACTGTGAAGTTGGCAGGAAGTAGAAGCTTTGTTTAACTTTGCAAGTGTTCAAAAGCAAAGTTGGAGGGAGTAACATCTCAACACATTTTTCTTGTTTGCAAATTGAAAGGGTACCTGTTCTCATGCCCATATACACATCCAGTGGAGAATTTAGTCTGTATTTTGGACAATATAGTTCCATCTACCAATATTTTGGTAGTTTTTTTCAGCCAGATCTGTTTGGTGGAAGTTCTTTTGCACTTTTAAATTACCTTTTGATGTAATCTATACTCATAGATTGTTTGAAATTCTGGAGAAAACATACTTTTGAAATGTATCTGAAGATGCTATGGAAATATTTTATTGGCTGCAATTGGTCTCATGCAGTGATGCTAGTGACAGCTAAACAGATATAACTTAGAAGATAAGGTTAAGTACTCATTCTCAAACAAAATATCCACAAATGATAATTATTTTGGGGATTTCTTTTAGGCACACCTGCTACCACATCAGCAGCTACCACAGGCTTTAGTTTAGGCTTCAACAAACCTGCAGGTTCAGCCACACCGTTTGCTTTATCTATTACTTCTACCTCGGCAAGTGGCCTGTCGCTGTCTTCTGCTCTTACATCAACTCCTGCAGCAGGTAGGAAAATGTTTTGTTTCATTTTTACAACGTAACTATTCTAAAACAGTGCTATGTTCTATTTCATTCTAGTACTTACGTGTTTTTGTGGTGTTTCAGTAAGAAGGCTCATTGGATTTTTCTAGCTCTAAGTTTGAGGAGCCTAATGCAGGCCATCTTTACATTTATTTAGAGCACAATATAGCCTGTAATTTAGGCAGCCTGTTATCCAGGTCATTAGGAGGGTAGCAACAGCTGATTTGTCATGTTCTATAGCTGAAAAATGTCCACCTGGTGTAGACAGCATGAAATAGTTAACTAGAAGTGTAAATGAGATTTTTTTTTTTCCTGTGTAGTTCTCTTACTGTCCAACACTTTCCATCATGCTACAACTCACATAAACTGCATCATACATGATGATAATTAAGACCAGAGGGTTTTGTTTTGTTTTTTTTACCCCAGGAGCCTACATTTAAACACGGTTTTGTGTCTATATTCTGTCACTTTATGCCAGTGGTCCTTCTCTGCTTCTGCCCTTTTCTGCCAAAGCTGAGACACTTAATTCCAGAGCAATGAGATGTCTGTCTTTTTATTTTTTTTTTTTTCAGTCTGACTCATAGAATGGTCTGAGTTGGAAGGGACCTTTAAGGTCATTTAGTTCCAACTCCCCTGCCTTAGGAAGGGACACCGGACACCCCCCACTAGACCAGGTTGCTCAAAGCCCTATTCAGCCTGGCTTTGAATGCCTCGATAGAGGGAGCATTCTTTCTGGCAGCTCTCTGGCAACCTGTTTCAGTGTCTCACCACCCTCACAGTGAAAAATTTCTTCCTATATGTCTAGTCTAAATCTACCTTCTTCCAGTTTAAAACCACTTCCCCTCATCCTGTCTCTACATGCCTTTATAAAAAGTCCCTTCCAGCTTTCCTGTAGGCCCCTTCAAGTACTGGAAGGTTGCTATAAGGTCTCTTCAGAGCCTTTTCTTCTCCAGGCTGAACAGCTCTGGCTCTCTCAGCCTGTCCTCGTAAGGGAGGTGCTTCAGCCCTCTGATCACCTTCATGGCCCTCCCCTGGATCTGTTCCAACAGCTCCATTCATTGTGTTGGAGGCTCCAGTACAGGTTACAGTACTCCAGGTGAAGTCTCAGGAGAGCAGAATAGAGGGGCAGAATTGCCTTTTTCAATCTGCTGGTCACACTTCTCTTGCTGCAACCCTGGATACAGTCGGCCTTCTGGGCTGTGAGCACACACTGCTGACTCATGGTGAGTCTCTCATCAGTCAACACCCCCAAATCCTCCTGAGGGCTGCTCTCAGGCCATTCTCCACTCAAACTGTATCTGTGCTTAGGATTGCCCTGACCCAGTTGCAGCACCTTGCACTTGGAAGTGAAGTGCTTTAATGTATAACACAAACATTTTGGCATTTAGAAGGTCAGTAGTAGTTGTTAGATCCATTGTGCTGTAAAATCAGTGTGAAGTTCCAGATTATCTAGCATTCTGGGTAGCTCTCAATTTTGCTACAGTTGCAGGTAAACTAATGAAGCTTACAGTATTGTGAAACAAAGTCACATATGGTTTGAAAGTCTCTGGTAGAAAGTCACAGAGAAAAAAACAATAGCTGAGTTTAATATTGAGTGACTACAAGGATTATTTCTTTATTTCAGACTTTCTGTAGATGACTTTGAATGCAGTGTCTACATGAAGCTTGTTTTTCATTGTTGGGTTTTTCCTCTGCAGGTACTACTGGCTTTACCTTAAATTTAGGTGGAACAACTGCACCAACTACAACTGCCTCCACAGGCCTGTCCTTGGGAGGGACACTAGCAGGTTTAGGAGGTTCACTCTTCCAGAATACAAGCACAGCAGCAACAGGTAAAAGTTGATTTGTTTTTTCCTTTTCCTGCCTCAAAATTTTGTGATTGTGCAGTTGTATTAAATTATGATCTAAGATTTTATATAAAGTAAATCTTAATGCCATGAAAGTCATTTTTAAGCATCACTATTTGAAACTGTTGCTATTTGTAGAAAATAATCTTAAGTCCTTAGCTTCTTCCTAATGTTTAAACTTGTTTATTCTTTTTCTTGTATTTTCATTAAAAAAAAAATATCTTTGTAATAATTGACTCAAGGAAGTCACATGAGAGAGGGTGGTGTTGTCTTAATATCTTATTCAAGTTGATTGCTCCTTACATTGGTGGGTTTTAGTCTGAATAAAACCTTTGACTTAGTATTATCCTTTCAGTTATTTACTGACTTCCTGTCTTTGAGTTCTAGAAGAAAAATTAATATCTTGTAGTGTTGGGAACATGCTGCTCTTAAACAGAATGAAACAGAAAGGTGTTGGCAATCCTGATGATGTTACCTATCTATTTCAAAAATATTGTAAGGAAATTTCATTAAAAACCATACATAGTTGTATGAAACTTGATAAAATCTGTTTTTCTTTGAGCTTTTTAATCCAAATGCAGTAAATGGACTCTGAAATTGCAAGTAAGGTAGTCTGGGGTATTAGTTTAAAGTAAACTACTTTTTAAATGCAGAAATTCTGTTTGTGTTTCTTAAAAGGACTTGGGCAGAATGCTTTGAGCTTGACTTTGGGGACAACTGCAGCTCCGTCCAGTACTGCTAATGAAGGTCTTGGTGGCATTGATTTTAGTAGTTCTTCAGATAAAAAGAGTAAGTTTGTTTTTAAAATGTTTAAAACCAATAACCTATGCAGTAATTTGTTGACAAAGTATCTGAGTACAACAGATTGAGGACAGCAGAGACACTGTTTCACCGTTAGGAATGCAGCCTTCCTGGAATAAAAGACTCAGGGCTGGTTGTTGAAAAGTCATGGCAGATTTCCTTACAGTTGCATCAGCTGGCCGCTAGATGGGGGAACGGTGCGATGTTTAAGAAATGCATTGTAAGTACAGAAAGTGCTCACTGGAAAAGTTTTCTCCAGCAGTTGCAGTTCTCAGACTTGTGGAGTGGAGATGGCTTTTTTTTTTTTCTCACTTTCCTCCTCTTCAAAACCTACAGAATAAAAATGTCCTGTTGTTCACCTGTTATTCTTCAACACAAATTCTTTCTAGTGCTGGGGATCTGTTTCCCTCCATGAGGTTGTTGACACTAGTTATTAAACCTAAGTCTGAGGTAGGTCCAATGTACTTAAATAAGGGAAAAGTGAGTATTGACAGGTGGTTGTTGACTTGCCTTGATTTCATACATCTAAAGCATCTTAACTAAAGTTGATTATGAAATGCCTATTTTCTCTGGGGAATCAAAGCTGTTAATTTAATATCTTTAGTTCATTAAAGAGCAAATTGTAAAACTGCTGAAATCAGGTATTCTGAAAACTAGTAGAAGCTTCATGAAACCATCTTTACGAAGGACTGTGAGTTGTGGAAACGCAGAGCCTTGTGCTTGCATATTGGCTTTCTAAACTGGAGTGCTCAGCATGATGCTGACTTTCTCTTTTTTTACTTCATTATTGAAAGTGATGAAAAAGCTCCAATTCTTAGGTTCTCATGGAGTTTCCATTACTGTGATATTAGGATTGCACAACTCTTCAATGACGTACAAGTATCTTAAAATATGACCTAGAGAACCACAGACTACTTCAGCATTGTTTTTCTCAGTTCTTTGGATGTAATCCCAAAGGAGCTGATTACCAACTTCCTGCTGTGTACTGAATCTGGGTTGGTGGGTGTGGGTGTGTGTGGCTGTTGCTGTCAGGAGGACGATGAGCGAAGAGATTTCTAAACTAAGCAGTAGAAAATGCTGAAGGGGACTGCTTGAGTTTTCACTTAGAAAAATTCAGGATTTAATTTAGAATTTCTGGTAACAGGTAGTAGTGACCTAAGAAGCCTTGACAAATTCCTATTTCTGCAGTACTGCTTTTTTTTTGATGGTACAGTTGCCTGTAGGACTACATGAGAAACTGCAATAAGAAAGGTTTGAGAGTGTTAGTTTTATGGCTTGAACCTTTTTTCCTTCCTGAAGAAAAGGAAGAAAGAGATGTGGCTACTAAAAAGAAGTGCTTGTGAGATTACTGTCCATGGAGTTCCAGGACACATGGGCACCTTTATGCTGTCTTCTGGAATTTGCTACAGTATATTTTTTGACTTGAGACTAAGGAGTGGCTGCCTAGTATTTCTTTACAGATGGCTGCTGGGAGTTATTCTTGTATGTCAGTTTTTCTTGTATATGATCAAAAAAAGTGAGCATATGGTCAGACAAGTAGTCAGGTATGATTTCAAATCTGTCCTTCACTTTGTAGGTACTGTTCAGGCAAAGTTTAGCTAAAAAAATTAGTGACTGAGAACACAGATTAAACTTGCTTTACTACCTAGGCTGTCAGCTGAGAAAGGAGTCTGAATTCTGGTATTTGTTTGGGTCATCTTTTTTTTTTTCTTCCCAGTTTTGTGCAGCTTCTGTTTGGTTGTTGGTTTTGTTTAGGTCGAGTGGAGGAGGAATGGAACATTGGTTGATTCTTGTTTGTTCATTTTGCAGAAGGTGTAGGGAATAGGTATGAGACACTGGGTTCTGGTACTGGATGACAGAGTGCAGGTCTAAGCAATTACTTCTTTTCAAACAAGTGGCTTCTCCTGGCAGGAGCACTGGCTTGTGCAGATTAAGTTTTGGTGTTCTTGTGACCTTCGTGGCTACCTTCTAGTTTGATGATGGTGTGAGGATTTGAATGGCAACCAATCTGAGCAACCTTACTAGCAATCTGCTCTGATATGAGGTACAACTTCTGCCCATGGCTGTGACTAGAAGTACTCATGGCTTGCCTGTTCATGTGATACTGCTTTCAGCTCCTTTCTGTGTAGTTCAAGAGAAGTGTTTGGCATCTTGGTTAATTTTCTCATCTAGATGTGCAGATTTGTTATTTGGAGTCTATAAATGATAGATAAGCAGTAACACCTTTGGTTCTGTGAAATCACATTTATTCCTGAACAATGTGCAATAGTAGAGCTCTTAAGAAAATCCAGCAAGCTTAAGCAGGGATGGATTTCTTATGCAATTGCAGTAGCTCATGTATTTGAAGGGACTTGCAAGGTGACACAAGATGTTTTATGTTAATTTTTGTGCCAAGAGATTAACACCTGAACGTGAGTCATTGTTCTTGAAAAGAAACTTATCTCTGAAGGAGAATAAATGAAAACCTTCTTCCTTATATGCTGTATTTATCAAGAAAATCAATCAGATTGCAATAATCATTTCTTAATGGAAAATCTTACTAAAGTTTTTGTCAATTCTTCTACATGTTTTCTCATCTACCATTTTTATTTTCTAGGTGACAAAACGGGAACAAGACCAGAGTAAGTTCAGATTCTTTGCATTCAGTATCTTAAGCTTAGCTGTTTTCGATATGCTGCCTCTTCTACTACTTTAATCTTTGAAAAGGCTTAAATAAATAACCAGTTCTTGTGATATGGGTCACTTAATAATGGTGGTTCATCCTTTTGAAGCATTGCATTGCATTTGAGCAAATTGCAATGCCTACAGCTCAGCTGCTTTGTACTTTAAACTGGTCACATAGACTGAAAAATGGTTTCTGTAAATTATGTGCAGTATTTACACCATGTTGTTAGATACTCTCATAGTCTCGGGCTATTAATTAATTCAAATCATTCCTAGATGGATGCAGCATGCATGCAACGGGTGCAAAGTTGAGTGATTGGTCACTTGGAAGTTTTCACGGTACTTAATAATCATGTAAAAATGCTTGACAGTATTGAAGCACCATCTAAACATGCATTGTTTCTTGTAGAGACAGCAAAGCACTAAAGGATGAAAACCTACCTCCAGTAATCTGCCAAGATGTAGAAAATCTACAGTAAGTAGTGTTTATTTATGGCAGTGGTGTTGCTAAGTACTGTATTCTGTTAACACTCTGTAACAACAGCGTAGAAAGCAGTAGAGGATGTGCAGGATGACTTATTAGCCTGAGGCTGACAGGAGATTAATGATGGGAGCAGAGTAGGTGAATAATTCTATTAGCTGATGTCCCAGTCTTTTGCCACTTCAGTTTTCAGTCCTGTTTCCACAAACAGGTGTGTCCAAGAGACACTTCTAGAAGCTGATCCAGCCCTCCCTGGGAGCATTAAGCTTCTTGCATGTGTGTTATAAGTATCAAATTCTGTTTGCATGTACACTATGGATCTTGCATAGCATGAAGAGAACTGCAAGCTAGCCTTGATTCAGGCAGGAAAGAGGCAAGTTATACAGCCTCTGACTAGACTATGTTTTAGAGTATTTGTGAGTTCAATGTAGTAATTACTTTATGTACTTTTATGTATATATAAATCATAGCTTACCTATCAGGTGCAGTGTAAAATGTTTATACAGTTACAAGTCTTGTGTTTTTTGCTGATTTACAGTATTAGCATATTAAGAGTTAATGTTACTCTGCATTTTACTATTCTGTACCTGGTTTTTGGGAAAATTAACTTCATTGCTATTTGAATAATGCAACTAAATTAAACACTTCAGTACTTTAGGTTGAGTACATTATTTTCTTTCCTACCACCTCCTTTTTTTTTTTCCTTTCTCTAGGAAATTTGTGAAAGAACAAAAACAAGTTCAGGAGGAAATTAGTAGAATGTCATCTAAAGCAATGCTTAAAGTACAGGAAGATATAAAAGCTCTGAAACAGCTTCTGTCTGTAGTTGCCAGTGGATTACAAAGAAACACTCTTAATATTGACAAGCTGAAAATGGAAACTGCGCAGGTATCACATTTTTCTCTTAAGTAGAGCTTGAATGTTTGCTGTGGGATATATACCCTTCTTTATCAGTCAAGTTAAGGTGTCGAAACTCCAAACTGAAGCAGTTGTAAACAAAGTGACAAGTTGAATCCCTTCTGATCTTCTTGAAATTACTGGAGGTGGCGACTGACTGAAATCTGTGATGCCAGTATTTTCAGCTAAGTGTAACAGCAAGGAGAGCTTTATTCAGGAAAGCACTACACTCAGGTCGGCAACAGAAGGGAATATGCACCCACTCTAGTTTGATTTCAGTTGCACATTCAACTGCTAGTGAAGGTTTTTTTGCAGTCACATGCTGAACTCTGGGAGCAGTGGAAATGCAAGTATGTTTTCTCATCACTTAAAAAATAAATTAAAAATATTAGGGATAAAGTGTCTAATTATGTCCAGTATTTATTTAATGAAGAAGTCCACTGGTCCTTGTATTAACTGTCTAACTAGCATGAGCTCGAGTTTTGATTCAAGTGCTTTTGAAGTGAAGCTCGGTGTCATTTGTTCTTTCATCTGGCTTGTTCTGACTGCTTGCTTTGTCTATAAGTGAATTTCATTCTAAAATGAAAATATGCTCCTAAATTTTGAAAGGAAATACTCTGTAGTTGTGCTTTGGTAATTATTTGCTGTGAAAGCAAAAAACTTGTTATTAATCATAAGGAAATAAGAGAGTATTACTAATAGAACTAGGCACTGAGAAATGATTAATGATGGTATTATTAGAAAGTATTAAAGAGAATGTCTAGTCTAATCCTCATGCTTAAAAAGATCTTTTCCATAGGAAAGGAAGCATTATCACACTACTGAGCCTTTTTTAAAGACAAAACAGCCCTTTTTGTTATTTTTTAGGAGTGTTACTTTCTTGCATTTGACTGTTGTGTTTTGTTTTTTTTTTTTTCCCCCCCCCTTAGTCTTTACTTCAGATAGCCTGTTAATTTGTTACAACAGAATGCAAACCTTACCTGTGACAGTCTCTGCCCAGAGCAGGAGGGTTGGACTAGATGATATTTAAAGAACTAGATGATCAGCAAGCTTTCAGGGTGCACTGCTGCCTGTTTCTTGTCTAAACATATTTTGGTATTTGCAGTTCCTCAACCTCATGACAATCTGTTCTCTGAAGAATTTCTGGTCATATTCTATCATAGTTTTAACTGACAGAATGTTTTCTTCCCATGTTTGTGGATTAACTGAAGAATTGTAGTTATTTTTCTTTTGAACGCTTAATTCTGAGCCTTATGTTTTACTAATTTTCCTCATTTATTTAGGAGCTAAAGAATGCAGAAATAGCATTAAGAACACAGAAAACTCCTCCTGGTCTCCAGCATGAAAACACAGCCCCAGCAGAGTGAGTTACTGTTGCTTATAAAAAAAGGAAAGAGAAAAAAAAAAAAAGCAATAATATAACTTCTTAAGTTGACACTTTTTTTTTTTTCTTGTAATGTCTGTACTGAATGCTTCATTGTATCAGTGCTTATTGGATCTCAGGCATGAGAAATGCAGTCCTTGTTCTTTTTCTGCTAGTAGAACAACATCAAGAATGCCATTAAAACATACCTGCTGCAAGTAATGAAATGAATGTAGACAGCTAACGTGGTGGTGTGTTCTTTGTTTTCAAATGGTGGCAAATCCATGAAATGATATGATTAAACTTCACTGTTTTACTCACCTAGCTACTTCAGAATCTTGGTAGAGCAGTTTGAAGTACAACTGCGGCAGTATAGGCAACAAATAGAAGAACTGGAAAATCATCTTGCTACTCAAGCAAATAATTCACATATAACTCCACAAGGTAAATGTTTCTACTTAAATGTTTCAGACACAAAAGATAATATTATGCTTATAGTAGGCTTAATAATGAAAAACTAAAATTAACAGTAATTAATCTCCTTACTTAATGTACAGAAACAAATGTTCAGGTGAATTCTGTGGCTTGGAATATAGCCTTGAATTTGTAAAGTCTTTTAAGCTTTGTAAAATGAATTTGTTTCCTGAGATGCAGTTTGTGTGCTTGGTTTGTGTCATTTGGAAATTTTGGAAGGTGTCTAGGAAAACAAATCATAATTTCAGTCCATCTGAAAATTAGGAAGTAAAGAAATGTTATATTCTTACACTCATGTTGTCTGACTTTTGCTCTTTCATAAGAGTGGCTTCTGAGTCTTTCCTACATTCAGCTAGGGCTCCTGCGTGGGAGCTGTGAATGGAAGTTCAGGGCTCTTCATGGGACTAGGGCACATCTGAGACATTTTGAGAATACTTAAGAGCAGTTCTGTGCTCCCTTTCTGGCAGTGTGTATGCATTTGCCATCTTGTTGTCCTTGTTTACGTTCCTAATGAACTCATAAACATCAGAGGAATCACCCTGCTCTGCAGTCTTTTCTTAACTTGGCCCAGGTTTGCCTGGTTGTTTGGTTAGGGTTTTTTTGTTTGTTTGTTCTGCTTCCAGATCACTCATTGCATTTGTCACTGTGTAGCGTTCTTAGAGGTTAATGTTATAGTGAGAAAATGTGATTTCCATTTGGTAAGCATAAAAGTGGGAGCATTAACATTTGTGATACCCTTCTGGCTAGGCTGGGTCCTAGCACCTCATGGTCTGGCACCTTGTGTCCTTGTAGTGCTCTGTCTGAACAGACAAGCAGTCTGTCTGCTCTGGCCAGTCACAATCAAAATGAGGACTTTTCTTAGTCAGAGCCATCTTGCTGCAGATGTTGAAGAAGACTTAGTCTTTTTGCTGCTGTGTCCCTTTATCCAGATCTCTGATAAGAGGTTTTCCCAAAACAGTGTTCCATAGGCTTTTCAGCAATGTACTGCTGCAGTGTAAAGTTCTTTGCTTGCATGGGCAAGGACTGATCTGCTGCGCCAGTCAGCTGTCAGCAAATCTAGTTGGCTATTCTATGTGTGGACAGCTGACCTGTCAGCATACAAGAGAACTCAGAAATTATGACCCAGAATGTCTTGAATTTTGAAGCGTCTTGAGTTTGGTATCAGTAAATTGGCCGCATCTTTCCAAAGAGGCTGAAAGCAGTGTTCCTAGATTCCACTGGCTCCACATATTTACAGGATGATATACAAAAGCTCCCCAGCTTCTCTTCTTCAAAAAGAATTGTAAGTTATAATTGAGAAGTTCCCCTGCGGAGCTGCAGATACTTTTGGTACTCAAAATATCTCATCTTCTGGAAATTTATGGCTGTTCTTTGGATTTCAGTGGCCTATGTGCCTCCTTCTAGAAATATGAAGCAATCTAATCTCAATGGAAGATCCCTACATTACCTTCCCATCTGTCATTTTGGTACATGCAGTTCTTTTTTTTTTTAAAAAAAAAAAAAAAAAGCTTTTTTTGTCAGCACCTTATTTTACACAAACCTTCTGAGATTTCATCTTTAATCCTAAAGATTAACATTATTTTAGATACACTGAAAACAATTTCATATCTCTGTGGTAAGTAGGATATTGTTGATCTAGGAATTTATCTAGGCAAGAAAGCTCCACTGGTATAGTTTACTCGGTTTGTGATATGTTTGTGAGTAGAAGGAAAGAGTTTCTGTAATGCTTGTTAATCATGTTTTTTAAATGTATGTAAGGCCTCTATTCTCTCATCTCTTTGCAAAATCAGCTGAGCACTCTACTGGATTTACTGAGTAGAAAATATATGCAACTGGGTTTCTCATAGACATCAATTTATTTTCATATAGTCTTTCTGTGCTTTGTTCTGTGTGGATTCAGAGTGAGCTTCTTTCTATAGTATAAACACTAAACCTTTCCTCCTGGAAATAAGGTTGTCATTTACCAATATTCTGTGTGCCTTTTCCAGATTTGTCTATGGCTATGCAGAAAATCTATCAAACGTTTGTAGCTTTAGCAGCACAACTTCAGTCCATACATGAAAACGTAAAGGTATGTCATGTTCTTATGTGTTTAGTGAAAGAACTGGAGAGTCATTGTTAATAACTGATACTGTATCTTCAAGTATGCTTTTTTTCTGTTAAATTGTTTAAAAAAAAAAAAAAGCAAAAAAAAAACCACAATTGTCTTATATGCTTGGATTAAAAGGATAGCTTTCATTCAGCTGAAGTTTAATTTGAAACATCTGTCTGTAGTGATGGTGGCAGCTGAGCTGTCACTTAGGTTACAAAATGTTTTTAATGTAATTTCTTTTCATTGTTAATCAGTTCTTGATTTTTTTTTTTTTTTTTTTTGCTCATGTGGATATGTTGTGCTCAGTGACATCTTGATGTCAAGCAAGGACAACCTACATATGCTCTTACTCAAATAGGTAGCAGGAAAAAGAAGATACTTATTTTTTTTCTTACATGAAGGATGTTGGTGATAAGTGTGTTCTGGCTTTGTTTTCTGTAACCTGGTTTTCTTGAAAAGTTGCATATATATATATAAAAATATATAAATATATTATATAAATTATATATATAAAAACGACTACTGCTGAAAGAATGCTTATGCAGTAGGGCACCATAGGAGCCAAGTTAGACTTGAGTTTTCCACCATAGGCTCCAGCTTGTTTCTCATGACAGTTCTGGACAAACTGACAAAATGTCAGTGTTTTATAGTCTCAGAAGTGTCAACTCTTCATGGTAACAAAAAAAGCAAGCTCCAACACATTAAAACAGCAAAGTGCAAGTCTTTGGTTTTGCAAAATAGGTAAAAAAAAAAAAAACCTCTGCTTTTTTTTCCCTAAAATTTATATTGCTAGTTCTGTAAACACTTACAGACATTGACTTTAAGGAAAAGTTAAGGAATGCTAAAGCTCTTATAGGAATTATATTCTTTGTATCTTGTTGCTTTGGTTAGCATGGATATTTACTGGATTACAGCTACCTACCATCAGGCTTTTGTGCTCTGGTTAACTTGTTTTGTTACCAGGTACAGAATAGATCAGCTGCTCCTATAATTTCAGCATAATTAAACAAAAAGGATTCCAAAAGTGTTTTATGCTTCTTGCTCCTAAGATCTGAGTGTGACCAAAGTTGTGTTGTGATCTGTGTGTGATGCATGGCTTCTTTGATATGAAGAGCTGGATTAGTATGCAGGTGTTAGCAGTGATAGCTTCAAGTAATTGGTTGGCCTGACTCATTATGAAAGAGGTTATTTTTTTATTATTCCCTGAAAATAAGGGATTGTTTGAAGGATTTTTCTTGCTGGGAGTCTCAGTCTCATGAGTGCGGTGGCTGATACTTTGGAAAACAAAATTACAGCTAAAGCTTCAAAAATGAGGGAAATGAACATACTGCAGAGGGACATTCAAGTGGTCTAGTTTGGTTTATCAACTGATAGGAGACATTAGGAGAGTAGAGCAGTTCTGAAAGCGCTGCCTCTTCATCATTTGATGGTTCTAATATGATTTATGAAGGCAGAGCTATCACCGCAACTCATTCCTTTATCTGAAGAAGGCTTTTTGGCTTGCATGTGTACTTCACCTCAGAGGTCTGCAGTTGTGGTAAAATGTGGCCTGAAACTTCTTTGCACAGGGTTAGCTGATAAATGTATTTACATAATGGATGCATTTTTATATCCAGATTCAGTGAAAAGTAAAATGTGCTTGGGCACAATAAGGTGGAGAACTTAATTTAATCGTTCTGCCTTGGGACCTGCTCTGGGTTATCCAATGCCATTTCTGAGCTCTGGCATTGTGTTACATCTCATCAAAGTTCCACAGGCATCTTTTCTCACCAAAGATAGCCGTCCTATTCTGATGATGAGAGAAATCTTTGTTTCTGATGGGTGCGATTTCTGATAGATTCAGACTTAAAACCCAGAGTAAGAAGCCTTTCTGAGAAAAGGAGCACGTTTAACCTTCGTAAGACAAGCATCTGCTTAGCCAGAATCTTGGGAAGTAGTATGTCTTCATAAAATTCAGTTCAATCTACTGGGTTGCATTTTGTTTTTAGTAACCCTATTTTATTTTGGGATATTCTGTAAATGAAATCAGTTTTACCAGTTTGTTAAATGAAGTCATTTAATCCTTTTATGTTACCTAAGATATCCGTATTTCCCTCATCTGTGATAGAGGTAGAAGTGCTTCATAAGACAAAGTGAGGTATTGGGACAGAAGGTGGGGTCTTGAGGTGAGGGAAAAGGGAACAAATTTGGTAGTCTAAAGCAAGGGAATGAGTGTGTGCAAATGCAGTATGTTACCTAGCTAACAAAATGTATCAAAAACAAGAATGACTCTTAAAGTGATACATTCTTTGAGCTTGTAGTGAGAAGTGCAAGCAAGGAAAGAGAGAAATAGAGGTGAAATAGAGCAGAAGATATTTTAATGTGATCAGGGTAGCACAGAAGGAAACTTGTTATGATGAATAATGCTGCTGTATTTTCTCTTTGCTCAGCCAGTGTACTGACAAAAATCAAATGGTGTTGATTTACACCTACTTTAAAAGACTTTGATATCGTTCTGAACGTCCCTGTATTACATTTAACCACTTTGCAGCATATAAGCAAAGAAAAACTTGTGGCTATGGAGTTTCTAACTTGACTGGATCCTTTCAGGTCTTTTTAACAAATTCAAGGAAATGATATTTATAACTTGGTCTCTTTTTTTTCTTAGTAAGTTATGCTTTTATGTCAAATATACTGAACTAAAATGGCTTCCCCCACCCCTTCAGATGCTCAAAGACCAATACCTTGGCTACAGGAAAACCTTTCTGGGAGATGCCATGGATGTGTTTGAGGCAAGACGAACAGAAGCTAAGAAGTGGCAGAGCGCGCCACGCGTTACCACGGGACCGACCCCTTTCAGCAACATACCAAATGCAGCAGCCGTTGCCATGGCTGCCACACTTACTCAGCAGCAACAGCCTGCTACAGGTCTGAGTGCATTCAAGTTATAGATTATTAGTGTTAAAACAGTAGTCAATTTGTGTAACATTTTCTATGCAGTCTTCCTTTGTGTTAGACTAAAACTCTAAACGTTGTGATGAGTAAAGTTACTGATGCATAGCCAATAGAAAAAGCAGGGTAGACTTAGCAATAATTATACAACAGATACTTGTGGATTTATTTGTATTAGTGATATTTACTGTATTGTTCTAATTTACCCCCTTGGAATGTGAGTCTTTACTCTTTGGTAACATCTCTGAATACGTTTAGCGTAGCCTCTTTGCAGAACTATGTGGTTATAGTGAATTATTTAAGAATCAGTAAGGAGAGAATATCTAAAGACACATCACCCTTTTTGTGTGTAAAATAATGCATTTTTATATAGCACTTTGGAACTGTAAAATGAAAAATGCTATAGAACAGGAAGGATAGTTGAACAAAAATCTGTAGGGATAGGAGTGTGGGTGTCCGACTTATTTTATAGCCAACCCAGGGTGATGCTGGGGTAGTTTTTGCAGGCTGTTCTGTTGTTGTGAATATTAGTAGAGAAAATAAAGTGGATTGGTGATTCTCTGTAATGCATGTATACGTAGGAGGAAATTAAAGCAGAAGAAATACCTGATCCACTGCCAATAAAAAAATTAATGTGTACAGCAAAAGAAGTAACTTTTGGCACCTTAATTGACATCCTAACCAATGCTTCTCAGAGAGGGATTCTTGAACATAGAGAAGTTAATTGGTGTATAATTATTTGTCAGAAATAATAGCCTTTCATTTAATTTTACTTGAACATGCATTGGCAAATTATGAGAAGTTCAGTTAGCTGCATTCTAATGCTTTTCTAAGATGTTTGCCTCTTAGTACTGGAAGCCAAATTAGCAACTTTTCTCCCTCCCTTGTCTTCTAGTGGTGATCAAACTTTGAAAGATTGATGAAAGACTTGCTTAACAATCACTCTAGGAGTTTGATTTGTAGGCAGTCCTTGTCCTCTCCATAGAAGAGAACTAGAACGTGCTTCCAGTCCTGGCAAGGAGATGAGCTTAAAAGACAATTATGCCAAAATTGTTTGAATGCAACAGAAAAGGAAGTTATGAAATGTTTATATTCTAAATTTCTATTGGCCCCCTTTAGTCTTTGTTCTTCCTTGTTTTGCTGCTATCTTGATTCATGGAAGTCCTGTTGAAGTGATGCCAACAGAAGATTCTGCTTTTATACAAAAACATTACGAATTGTAGTTGCACTGGTAGTTTTTTTTTAGGCTTCCACACTACCATCCATATTAACGTTACCAAAATAGTTCCTTTTCCTTTCATCCTTCTCCTTGTGTCTTTTTTTTAATACTGTCTGTGATCACTATAGGTTTGTGTGTGCAAGTCACACTATTGAGATGTTGAATTTAAGTTTCTACTTAACGTTTTCATGAATTGTGGCAAAGGGATTCAAATGTCCTTTTCTTGGTCCTGTTTTGAGATAACTGATAATAACTTCAGTAATTTGCCACTGATGGCAAGACATGAATATTCCCTTAGGAGTAGGAGTGAACAAAATGTGGACTTGATATTTATCAACAGGTGTGAGGTAAGGTGACTTCATACCTCAGAGCTTTTTTGTAACACTCCTTTGTAGTGCGAGGAGCCAAAGGGCACAACGTTTGTGTGGGTTTTTGGTTGTTCTTGTTTTGTTTTGTTTTTTTTTATTAGGTTGGTTTGGTGGTGGTTTATTTCCTTTTTTTTGGTTTGTTTGTTTGCTTGGCTTTTTATTTTGACAGTGTATCAAAAGCCAAAAATGCACCAGCTGCAAAAAGTGGTGCTGACAGAGCAAAGCCATCAAAACTTATCTTGCACATACCAACAAAAGTAGACAAGAACTTAAGTCTGCTGCTTTTTAAACTGAAATACCGTTGCCCTCCTTGAAATTTGTTTGATAAACTGGAGAACTTGAGGTAGAGTGATGTTTTGAGTGGCACTTCCGGAGCACTTAAAATATCATTAAAAAAATAGTTAGATGGAATGTGAGGGCATCTTACTTACCCTCTGGCTTGACAGCAAGTCTGATCTGTTCCAGAATGATCTTCACGTCTTAGAAACTTGCTTGAAGGAACACTTCATAATCTCCCTAAACTACTGATGATAGTTCTTGATTTGTTCTCAACACCTTACCTGAAACTTTTTAGCATCAACTTAAGACCACCACTTTTGTTCTTCTGAGTGGAGAAGAGTCTATTATTTCAGTTTTGCAAGAATCTTTAAATATTTGAAGATTGCTTCTTTCTTTCTTTCCTTTTCCTTCCTTGAGGAAAAACATTCAGTGCCATTTCCTGCAGTAAAACTGCAAATGCTTGCTTGATTTAACTTTGTGTTGTTATAAATTTGATGATCTATCCACTGGAAGTTAATCATGCATATTCCTGTGGAAGATTTAGATCTTTTAGAGTCGGATATAGGGATGATAATAGAAAGTGATGAGAGAAGTAAGGTGTATGGAATGGAGAAGAGGGATGGTCTGTGTAATACCTGACCTGCTGTTGCTGTTTTTAAGATAAAAATAAAACAAGACAATTAATCTGGACTTGAAAGTTTTGTTTTTTACTTAAAGTGTAATGTGTGGTACTGTAATATTGGGGGATCAGGAAGGTTAGACTCTTCTTAAAAAGTATTTGATGTTTACATGGTTAAGTCTATTTTGTAAGGTTGAGTTGGAGTTACTGTCCTTCCTCTGAAAAAGGTAATATATTTGAAATTTGTGTTCAAGTCAAAAGTTTAGTAGCTACATCTAGACTTGAATATATGGGATCAGGGGGCTGTTTCCCCAGTTCCTGGATGTTGATATGCATCACATCTGTTTTCTGTGTGCCAAGGCATGTCTGACTTCTATTGAAACAAAGCCAGTAGATCCTGGCCATATGGAAGTAAGCTTGCAAAGATGCACTGCGCTGATCTCCTGGGGTAGGTAATCACGATCCCAGGATTGTGATGTGCACAGTAAAGCACAATTCTCGTGCTGTTCTATTGAAGCTAGAGTTAATAAAATTATGTTTATCTTGTCTGCATGCAGCTTTTCTCCCTGGTTTAGCACTTTTACTCGGAGCACATCTTTACTGATAGCAGTGGGGCTGGTTATGCTTTTGTGCAGTAGTAGCTACAGTTCTAATCATAGCCTCCTTTGCATCTTCCCTGAGCAGTTTTTAACAGCATGGAAGTTAAAATGATGGTGGCTAGTTTACTGCTTACTATTGATGAGTCTAAAATGAAAGACATTAATGGAAGCAACTGCCTAGTGAGCTAACAGCTGTGAATCCATGAGACTGAAACTGATGTTTTTCTGGCAAGACCAAGTTGTCTCAATGCTTTTCAAGTTCACCTTCCCTCTGCTTTCAAGAAAAAAAACAAACAACTCCCCTCCCCAAGAACTTAGTTACTCTCTCCTTGACTGGTGAAGTGCAGAGTTGGTCAATGTGTAATCAAGCTCGTAGCATACTTACTTGTGTTTTGACTTGAAAGAGTTGATAGAAAATGATACTCAAATCTTCATAGCACTTAATTTTTTTTACTGTGTAATTTGGTACTAACCTTGGTTAAAACTAGTCAATGTATTACTTTGTCAGAATCAGATCCGAGTTGTGACACTGAATTTGTTCATTGTTAGGACCAGCTGTGATAAAAGTTGAAGAATGTCACTTTGGTAAATTTTGCTGACCTGTCTGGACTCTCAGTTGTGGGTCCAATTAACGAAACTGAAATGCTCTACAGGGCAAATATGGCAAGTTAGAGGAGTGTTAAATTACGTGTTTTAAAGAATTTGTCTCGTACCTATAGTAACCAGAAGTGCTAATTTTTGCTAGTACTTCTGGCATTGAGGAATCTTTTATTACTGGCTTTTTTTTTTGCTATTGAAAATTGTTTACTTACGGTAACTTTAAGTAGTGATGATGCCTTCAGCACAAATTATGGTACAAATCAGCAAATATCAAATACTGTTGCTCAGTGAAAAGCTTGTTAGCCTAAGAGATGTGATCCTGTTTTATATGTTTTTTACTGGCTCTTAAAAGCATATTGCATTTGGAGGGGGAATTAAAAACCTTGCCTGGAAGACTGTAGTGTTTTGTTTTAAGGTCTTCCACTAACAGTGCCTCCTACTGAGATAGAAAACCTGTGCACTCTGAAAGAACTGGATATGTGTTTTGGGATTCTTTTTAGTTTATTAGATGACTGGCTTGTTTAGGGTCTCTTTTTATTGATGAAAACTGTTATTTTTTAAGAGCTGCTAGATAGATGTATCAGAACTTAAACTGGATGTGAACAAGTCTAGTTTGCAATTTGTGAAAAATAGTAGTTAAAGCATCTAGTATACTTCAGCTGAAAGATTAGTGTGAGTTTTCCAAGTGTTCCCTGCCAGGCGGAGACAGAAACCTAACGACTTTTAGTTGCTCTTAAAATTTACTTCAACACTACTTGTGAGTATGCAGATGTCATTCAGCTTGGATCACGTAAGAGTTGTGCTCCTTGCAGAAATGTTTCTTTTAATATACAGTGCCTTTCACTTGATTCAAAGTGATTTTTCCATTGAAAGCTTCAAAAACTGAAATGATTTCTAAAGCTTGAACTACTCACAATTTAGAACTCTAGGTAAATATTAGGTACGTAAAGTATTGTGGTATTAAGGAGCACGTTTGGAATTAAACCCAAACTGTAGTAGCTGGTAAGGAAAAAGACTTAATTGTTGGATCCTTAAAGTAGCATTTGAATAAATCATGACTCTCCCAGACACAGTGAATAAAGCATGTTCAAAGACAAAGGAAGTTGCCTTGAGGAAAGGTGCAAATGCCTATGGATTAAGAGTTTGGCACTGTATTTTTTTTTTTGTGATGAAACTGACTAGTGCACTGAAAACTGCTTGAAAAAGACAGGAATATAAAATTGTACTGTGAAAACTGTTAGAATATATTAATTTATCAGAATTAATTATTTTAAAATGTGTTAGTAATGGGCTAGCAAGTTGATCCTTTATTCCCAATGGTTTAAAAAAAAAAAAGAAAAATAAAATGAACTGAGGCTGTAAATTTTATCTTGGCAGACTGAAAATGGTTTTTAACAGTCCTGCACCTCAGTGCAAATGTGCAGGGAAACCACTGTCAACTTTTTTTAGTTATGGGACAAACTCTGACTCTGAAATCTTGAATGTATCTAATTCTTTAAGGTACACAAAATCGTGCCTTTTGTAAATGTTTATCAAAACAGGTGGTTTGACTAGTTTACCTTACTGAATGGTGTAATGTAGCAGAGCTTAACAGAACTCAGTTATCACTTGTGTGGAAAAAAAAAATCGAATTGTCATGTTACTGTGTAATTGACTTGCTTAAAAAATGAACAATAAATTTAATAAAATAAAGTCATTGTCTTGTTTTTTATCTTAGTGTTCTCTTTAAATTTGGATGGAATACTTGAGTAATTTTGAAGATTCCTATTTATTAAATTGATAGAATAGTGTCAGTTCTTTTGTTCTTGGTTTAAAGGTTACCACTTTTTCAGTTCCATTAATACAAGAGGCAGTAAGTTACCTGTAGTTCTATCAGGATCTTGATTAGTGATTCAATTATGAAAGTTCAAGGTGAAACTTTTTGAAGTGGTAAATGTTGTTGCTGTCGTGCTACTAGTCTGGGGCAAGTTTGACCTCATTACAGTCAGGGTTTTCCTAGATCTTTGTCAGGTGGACATAAAGGCAGATAGTTAAGTGAGGCAAGGTAAAGTTTAGAGTCTTAATGGAATTTGATGAAAGCAATGATGATGTTCACATGGTCAAGTACTTATAAATGAAGGACCTCTTTATTATGAAAGAGTAAGGCAAGTTTGTTCTCATTTTTTTTATACCAGGGCCACAACCATCTCTGGGAGTTAGTTTTGGAACGCCATTCGGCTCAGGTATTGGCACTGGCTTGCAATCAAGTGGCTTAGGTTCTTCAAGCCTTGGAGGTACACTTTAATTTTTCTAATATTTCATTGAACTATGATATCGCACATCTGAATCTCTTGTAAACCTGAAACTTCACCAAGAGGATGATCTGTTTTGGGGCAAGACCTTTACAGTCAGCAGTCTGCACTTCACAAACTTCTTCGTGCCTTACAGAAAGTGTTAGCTATGGCTAATGCAATACTGTAGTAAAAACCCAGGTTGAAGTTCTCCACGGAACTTGGTTGGCAACTGCCCTTGACAGGGGGTTGGAACTTGATCTTTGAGGTCCCTTCCAACCCAAGCCATTTCATGAGCTGTAGGAAAGTGAATCAAGACCATTCTTCTGTAACTACACTTTGCACTAATTTGAGTATTTGAAAGTTAGCGCGTGGGAATACTATAATATATAGAGATGTTTCACCTGTTGTGTACAGCTCGTAGCTGTGGGGGCCAGTTTCTTATTGGAGTAAGATATGACATTGCTAGACAACAATACAGTTCTGGGGTCGTGCTGGGTGAAATGTTTGCTCTAGCTGTCACTCTGTTCATTAGTGGTAAGGTAGGGAAAAGTCTTTTTCAACCTGTAAGGCAAAGCAACATGTGAAAGTGAGGGGATAAAATACTTTCATAATGTTGATTAATAGTGCTAGTAAGAGACACCTGAAAGAAAACTTCAATATGTTTATAGACCTTTTCCTCTGATGTAGTTCTGCTGAAAATGCATTACAACTAGAAATATATTTGCATACAAATGTTCCTATCTATATCAGTCAGGAGTTCCTACACTACACATCAAAAGGCAGCAGTGTTTATTGAAGCTTTTGTGTAAGATCTACAAAGACAATATATACGATCACAAATGGTATGTTGTGGTTTTTCTTATTAGATCCTTTCTGCAGTTGCATTCTGTATCCCTGCATCTGAATCTTCTCAAAGTGCGATGACTGCTACTGTAACACTTAAAAATAATAAAATCACTGGCTATTGGAAACACTTAACTGTTATGATAGATAATACTTGAAGATTATGTCAACTTTACCTTAAATGATGATCTTGAAATTATCTTTAAGTCTACTGGTAGGTTTTCACATCAGATTTTACCTCAGATAAGTCTATAAAACAACAACAAACAGGAGAAATAACAATGGTGGGCTGAATGAAGAATAACTGTGGATTATTGTTATTCCTGCAGTGTTTTAGATGCTTTAAAGCCGCACAACTTTTCAACCAAAGCAATTATAGTCTAAAGATTGTTTGTGCTTATCAGTCTTACCAACATAAGGAGCATTCTATTTTAAATTGGTGGACATCTGCTTTTAATTTAGCATTAGAGGCCTACTGCCCCTTTCTCATAAGCCAGTATGCAGTTGCTTGTTTCATCTATTCTGTATTAATTTGTAAAGATTTGGTCTTTTGGCAAATCAAGAAAGCTGTCTCACAGAAGCAACTGTAGAAGGATAAAGGAATGCTTTATTCTTATTATTAACTGGCCTGCAGCAATGCTCTTGGAAGGCAGTGAGCAGAGTGAATATTCCAGACGTTTGGAATTCTTACTTAGTAGCATTTTTAACATTCGTGAAACTGCATTTTAGCTGGGAAACATAAATATTTATGAATTGGTGGATTATAAGCATCCAGACTTTAGCTCTTCAGTATGTTAGATAAGCAGCATATTGACCCAATGCTTCATGAAATACTTGCTGATAGAGACCTGACTGTTGGTAATTCATTGCCAGCTAGAAAGGAGGAAAAGGTGCATCATTCAAAACAAAATATCCTGTGTTCAAATGATATTTCCTGTTGTATTAAATTAAAGCTGCACTTGGTTTAAAAACGACAGAAGACTATGGAACACAGCCTTAGATAGTATCCAATCATTACTAGTTTTAAAAGGTAAAGATTGTTTTGCTAAAGGAGGTAAAGACTCCATTCAGTGAAGTACATCACATAACGCGTCGCACTTGACGCAGGGGCTTCGTTTCCTTGAATATACTGTGCTCATTCTCACAGTCTCTTGGGACAACAACAAATACAGAATATATTTCTCTTCTGTTGATCTGTCCTTAATCTCAAACTGCACATACCAGCTTGCTTTTCCTTTTATCTTGAAGGTACTTCATGCTCATAACAGAGTTTGAAATTCTGAAATGTATTCATTGAGATCATAATTAGGAATTGCAAAATGAATATACAGTTAAACATTCACGGCTGCCCTTTTTTTGATGATTTTTCCATTAAAAAGTATGAAATTGTTTCTATTCTAGATTCTAATTTACTTTGTTATATAAAGCTTATCACCATTCTGCTTAGAGTAGGGGTGGATGAAATAAGCCCTGAAGTGAGCCAACTAACTCAAGGAGAAGTCTGCTCTGTTCTAAGCCCAGGGAATTTTTCTTTTGGAGTTGTGGATGAAGATTACAGCTTTCTGTAATACAAGTCATATAACTTGTCTGAATTTTCCTAGTTTTGGCTTGTTTGTTATGTTGTTTTCTTGCTGATTTAACAGCAATTCATTAGCAATTTGGTGAACTCGGATACTTCACTTGTAATCATTTATAGCTTGTTTTATTCAGTTTTGTATTTTGAAGGAAATAATTTTCTCCAAGGCTTTCCTGTTCACACTGATTTCTTACAGAAATCAATGCTATGTTGAGAACGCCACCTATGGTGGTGGCCTTGGAAATATATCTTTACCAAATAATGCTTAGAACAGTTTGTTTTTAGAATACTTGCCCAAAACCTGTATGTCCTTAATTGCTGTGCCTATAATTTTTTTGTTGTGTGTCTTTACTGTTCTGCTAGGATTTGGAAGTAGCTCTGCCTTTGGAAGCAGTGCCACAGGAGCATCGTCATTTGGGTTTGGAGCAACAAGTAAACCATCAGGAAGTCTAAGTGCAGGTTGGTTGGTTTATTTAATTCAAGTTTTGAGTGTGGTTTTTTTTTCTTTAATGATGTCTGTCAAAACTAAAGGAGGGGAACATGCATCACATTGAATCAGATGCAATCTGAGGCACAGAAGTGCAGTTACTGCCTGAATGCATAGGCCATACTGTTGCTGAGCTATTGAAATTAATGCATAAATTAGTGACAAGTATACCAGTAATTCCACTTCCTGTATTTAAAAATAAACATTTTACAGATGTTTTTTCTTATCCTGTATATGCTGAAGAGCAAATTATAGGTATCTTTCTGTATGCCTATAATTCATGTGTTCATTATTATGAAATGAAATTACTTCTCTGACAATTGAGCTAATCTTGTCAGCATCATCTCACTACTTTGTTCTACCTGGATGATGGTGAGAAGATGAAAATATGGATGTAGTTTCTCCTTAATTCAGATAGCTGAAGTCTTACAGGGACTCCTATAACTTGCATCTCTATTTACTACTTAAATTAGAGCTTGTTTTTGAATTATGTAGCTTATCAGCCTTTCTTCAGTGACAGACTGAAGGAGCATCATGTCTCCAGGAATCAGATTTTAGTGGCATGATGATTGCTTTTTAAAAAAGAAGTTTTAACTGCTATTATTATAACCACAATAAATGACTGCTATTTGTTAGTAACTGTCCAGTAGGTCAGCGTGGACCAGCATCTTCAGTTCCCATGAATTTTTACTTTCTTGGTTAACATTGGATCATTCTATAAAATAGGCCTCTGAAATACCTTAAGCTTTGTGTTATAAGGTGGGGATGGTTCACTAATCTGGCTGTATAGCAGAATGAAGGTGTAACTGCCTACTGCATTTCTGGTAGAACATCTGGCTTTGTAGCATGCAAAGCATCAGCCTTCTTTTTTTTATTTAATCTTTTTAATATCAAGTAAGTCAAAACTTGCACTGATGACATTTCTGTTCATAATAACGTTTTCAAATAACACTGCAGCCTCTTTTTAGCAGCGTGAATGAGTTGGACACAATAAGATTATAATTGTTTTCAGCTATCTCAAGAGTCACAGATACAGAAGGTGGTAACCAGAAACATTAAGGATTAAATGTAATTATTTCCTACTTTCTAAAATAGTCTTCATGAAGATCCTCATCTAGGCTGGCATCATGGAGTAGAAAATTCTGTGACATTTTGGTTATCCTGAAGCATGTTAACTTTTACCTTTTATGTCCAAAACTCTGATCTATAGCTTCTGGATTGCATAAACTCTTAAATACTTTGTGTGTGTATAAATTATGTGTAAGGCTAGTAATTTTTTTTTTTTTTTAGCTTATATGTCCTATTTCCTAAGTAACGCTTCCAGAATCCTGAAACAGGAATATTTTATTACTCACCATAAGATAGTTTTATGTTTTTTCTGAATTTCTCTTTTCAGCAGTTGAGAGATGGGTGGAGGTGGCATGTGTGGTTATACTGATGTGACTGCTTTTGTTTAGATGTGAGCATTTTGGTTGGTGTTTTGCCCATTTATAAGTGTTCTGCCATCCTATCTTGGGTTGCTTAGGTAATGCCTCAACTCTCCTCTTTCCATCAGTTTGTTCTGAGTTTAGAATGAAGATTAGAGGTCCTCAAAGTGTTCCTGTTGAGTGTTTGAGTTACGTACATTTGTTACAAAACTTCGGTGGCTTTTTTTCTAGTAGTATTTACTGTTTTTCTCAGTTTCAGTTTGTGTTTCTGAAGAGAATTTTGTGCTATGAAAGTACTTAAGCAACTTTTCATAGCAGCCTGAGCTCAGTCCAGGAGCAGTCTCTTTATGCAGTGTGTCAGTAGGTGGAAGGCAGTCAACTAGTTTTTTTTTTCAATTCGATGTCAATCTCTCAGGAGTGGGGCTGTGCTCTCAGCAAGTTTGCTGATGATCCCAAGCTGAGCGGTGCAGTTGATACAATAGAAGGAAGGGATGCCATCCAGAGGGACCTGGGCAAATTTGAAAAATGGTCCCGTGTCACCCGATGAGATTCAACAAGGCCAAGTGCAAGGTGTGGCAATGGGGTCGAGGCAGTCTCAGGCATCTGTACGGACTGGGAGGAAGAACTCAGAGAGCAGCCCTGCAGAGAAAGTCTTGGGGATTCTGGTGCACAAAAGGCTGGACGTAAGCCAGCAGCGTGTGCTTCTGGCCCAAAAGGTATTCTGGGCTGTATCAAAAGAGGGGTGGCCAGCAGGGAGAAGGAGGGGGTTGTCCCTTTCTACTCACTCTTCATGAGGCATCACCTTCAGTACTGTGTCCAGGCCCAGCACAAGAAAGATGCAGAGCTGCTGGAGTGGGTCCAGAAGAGGCCACGAAGACGATCAGAGAGCTTTAGCACTTCTATGGAGAAAGATTAAGGGAGTGGGGCTTGTTCAGCCTGGGGAAGACAAAGCTCCAGGGAGACCTCATTACAGCTTTCCACTACTTGAAGGGAGCTTATGACAGGGAAGGAGACTGACTTTTCCTTACACAGGTAGATAGTGATATGACGAGGGAGAATGGTTTAAAACAAAAAGAGGGTAGCTTTGGATTAGATGTTGGGGAAATGTTTTTTATTCGGAGGGTGGAGAGGCACAGGCTGCCCAGAGGAGCTGTGGATTCCCCATTCCTGGAGGCACTCGAGACCAGGTTGGATGGGCCCTGGACAGCCTGAGCTGGTGGGTGGAACCCCGTCCATGGCAGGGTTGGAACTGGATGTTCTCTAAGGACCCTTTCAACCCAAGGCATTCTACAGACTCCTTTAGTGTGCACAGTTGTGCGGTAAAACAAATGTTTCTCTGAAATGCAGGCAGAGCTTCCTTCCATTGTGAAGAGCCTACTCCTAGTGAACAGTCCATCTTAATTCCTAGCTCCTTATTTATTTAATGGCAACCAAAAAGACTGATTTAGGTGGAATATTAAGAACACTGACTCCCGAAATGATGACAGAAGGAGAAAAATCACCACTGAATTTTTCAGAGATAATATTGTGGGGGGGAGAGTGTGTGAAAGCAGAGATACTACTGAAATCTGAGTTGGGAATTTGTAATAGAGAACTGTTTTTATTGAAGAATAGCAGTGCCAATGATGATACAAGAGACAATTGAATGGGATCATGGAAGGACATGCTTCTGCTGTTGGAAAATGGACCTGTGTGTAATCAATATGTAGTAGCAATGAGCAAGTAACAGAGGCCTTTGTAAATCAGCCAGAGCTGTGCTGGAAATCCGTTTTGAATTAGTGTCCTATTGTAATATGGAGGGAGGAGGAGATTGCTTTTGAGGCCTGCTGAACTGCTGGTTATCCCTGTGGCATTGAAACAAGAACAGCAAACTACCACAACCTGTTATGAGAAAGCTTATATCTTTTGTTTGGCTTTACCTCTCTGAAGGGTTTGCCTGAAGTTTGAGTTGCTTGAGTGTGTGTGATGGGGCTTAGTAGGCCAGGTGGATGGTTGAGCTTGATAGTCTTGAAGGTCTTTTCCAATGGCTATGAAGCAGAGGTGCAAATGCCCAATGAGTGAAGTGTACTCTAAGGTCCTTAAGGTTGATGCTAAGTTTGTGCCTCCAAAGGACAGGTGGTCGCTTACTTCCTGAAAGGAATTGTTGATACATAAGTAATGTTAATTTCAAGCCAGAAATTGATCATGTTGTAGCTGTGATTCAAGACTGTGTGCAGCTCGTCCCTCTAAAACTGAATGTGGGTCTTGTTGGAAGTTGATTTCTAAAGATACCTCAAGATTTTCATTTGAATGTTTTGTGTAAGGGTTCTTTTTTTTTTTTTTTCCTCTTAAAAAAATTAGTAGGACAACGCCTTTTAGATTAATTTCCCTTTGACCTTTCTACACTTCTGTGGCCGTCCTAAATAGCAGTTGTACAGCTGTTGCATCCTGGGTCACAGGTAAATTAACAAACATCCTCTCAGTTGCCTGTCACACACAGCTGGTGCATCTTTCTTTCTCTAACATTACTCAAAGTTCAGGCTGTGTTCCCTGCATCCAGAAGCAGCTGCATGGAGGTGGTTCACATGCACTTCACCCCTGGCACTGTGGATCACATACAACTTTACTGTGAATTGTTTGTGTTGTGTGTTCTGTAGAAACCAATACTTACGTGCTATCTCAGCTCTGTACTTGAAGTAAAAATTTAACTTACGAAGAACAGCTTATGTTATTAAAGATTTTTTTCATTCATGGCACTTCCAGATGAAAAACCAGTTTCTTCTTTCGAAACCTTACCTAGTATTCAGAGTTAACAGGAAAATGAGAGGACAGTGACATCTGCTTCACCCTTTACAATCTAGGATGAGAGACAAATCAGTCCAGAAGGCTTAGGTGAAAGCCAAACGAACAATATCACTAGATACACTTGAGATGCACGTACTTATTACAGTGAGTTGTGCACAGGCAAGTGTATGCTGAAGAACTGCAGTTACCATAATGGCTTGGTTTTCCCCTTGACAAGATGAGTCACTGTAGTGTGATTGTCTGACCCAGATCCAGACGTTACAGGTAGGAGAATTCCACCTTAGACTTTGAAACGTAACTGAAGCATTAGAGCAAGAGCTGAGTGTGAGAAGGGAAGATATCAGGCTCATGTGGGCAACTTGAGATTCTGCTGAGAAAACCAGTTGTGTTTTAATTTCTTGGCTTTAAAGATAAGATATTCAGTTGATACTGATACAATCAAGGATTGCTTTTACTGTCTGCCAGAGAACTGGTGAAATTAAGTAGTGCTTATTAAGAACAAACTTGTTTGTGAATCAGTCTTGTTTTTTCTAATATTTATGTACATTGTGCAACATGTATAAACTACTTGAAATCTTCACTTGCACCTGTCGTACTTGTTGTGTGATTGTTTATTATCTGCTTTCTTCAGAGAATGGAAGAGTTATGGGCTTCTACTTATTGACCAGTAGTTGGAAACTTATCCTCCAGTTCTCTCTCTTGAGTATTACCAAGTTGGTTATACTTCAAAAAAGAAAGTAAAATGATGAAGCGTTACTGTTGCTGAAAGTGGTGAATGGATTTTCTTCAGCTGACCTTGCTTTGTAGCTGAACCGAGTGGAATTATTTTTTTGTAACTCCTCCCTCCTTTTTTACATCAATGTGAGCAACAGCAAAACTTGCTCACCTATTCATTCGGTTTTCCAGAGCTTTGTTTTCAAGGCTGCTGTTTGACTCAAGTCATAAAGGGTGTTTTTTAGATACCAGGAATTTGACAGAGATTTTGAACCTTTCCTACCTCTTACTTAATGTAGGGTCTGTGCCACTTATGTTGCAAGGGCAGGGAAAGGTAGCCTAGTCAGTAGGGCAGGGGGCTGCATATGCAGCTTTGCCATTAACTTGCTGTGAGGTGAAATGAGGCTCGTGGTCTGCTTGTACCTCTGCCTTCCCTTCCCACCCTGCTTTATATGTGTTACGTGTCTCAATACGCAGTGCTGGGAGCCTGGGCTGGGGGTTATGGTGCTACAACTGCTGTGCAGTTTCAGTGGGGTTTGTGGCTGCCACTTTGATGTGAATAGTGGTATTGTATAAATAGGCTGTGATCTAAGATTAGAGTTGCTTATAATCACTGAAGTAGGCTGTGTTAGAGCCGTAATATCCCAACTGATATAGCTGACAAGTCCACGCGTGTTAGCAACACGACGTACTGCTGTAGATCCACATTGGTATACAGTACTATAAATATAGTAATAAAGTATGATGCTCACAGCTCCAAGGAGAAACAAATTTGCAATCCCGATATAAGCCATGTTTTAAAATGTCTTTTCCCTCCTTCATAAGGCTTTGGCAGCTCGACTACGTCTGGGTTTAACTTCAGCAATCCTGGCATCACAGCATCAGCTGGCTTGACGTTCGGGGTGTCTAATCCTGCATCTGCAGGCTTTGGGACAGGAGGGCAACTTCTTCAGCTGAAGAAACCTCCAGCTGGAAACAAGCGAGGGAAGAGATAGGCACCTCTCTTAGGGAAGTGGAAGTGAATCAACTTTGTTCATCTGAGAAGTCTATTTTTCTAGATTGATGCATTGATTAAATTGCATCCCGTGAGATTTATAAAAAATAAAAATAAAAAAAAAGTTGCTACTTTTCCCTAGTCTGAAACACAAAATGAATCATACTGAACAGCTATTTTCTTGTGAATATAAACCTGTTTATGTATTTTTATTTTTGGCCCTAGTTTTAGAAATGTTCTATACTGCATTATTAAAGATTCTTGTAAAACCATCTATTTAAACTAATGTTAGTAGCAGAATATTTTTTGTTAATAAGCTTTATACCATATGAATATATGCATATTTGTTTTTTGTACAGAAAGTATATTCTAGTACAAATACTAGAGTTCATATCTTCTGTTCCTGGATATGGCCTTTAAATCTACTTCAGGGTGTTTCTGTGTATATGGATGTAAATATATACAGTACAGTGCACACACCAGTGTGTATGTGTATGTATAAAATAAAACCAGATGTGCAAACCTTTCCCCACAGACAGGTCTCCTTTACTTTGTGTTCTGTTTGTCCACGTTGCTCTGTGGTTCCACATCTTGATGTTCTATGGATTTCAAACGGGGGGTCCCAGGCTGTGTCGTCATTGCTGCTTGTGTTTTGTTGCTTAAGACCAGCTGAGGTAAAACGTTTACTATCTCATGAAGTTCTGTATGCGGTGTTCAGTGGATGCAGTGTGTGAAGTTGTTTATTTTAGCCACTTCTCAACCAGTTCTTAAAGAAGAAGCCGGGATCTTGACTCAGACATTTCCTAGGTAATGTTCCCAAACTGATTTTTCTTCAGCTGCACGGCAGGACGTTGTGGGGTTTCAGGGTTCCACAAGGTCTGCTTGCAGGCAGAGCTGTCAACCTGCGTGAGCTCTTCCTAGCAGCTGGAGGGGGGGTGGATTTTACCATTGTAGCCATGATTGGAATTAACTGTTACAAATCAGAGCTGATTCACTAGCTGCTTCTAGTCAGTGCTATTAGCACAAACACCAGAGCAGGTGTATATCTGCTTTCAATATGAGCTGTAGTACAGTAAGTTGCTGCTGAAGAATTGAGAAAAATGATGTAATTTGAAGGTTAAACTACTGCAACAGTAGAGTATAAATCTTGTGTATTACATCATAGCTGCTTGTGCTGTATTTCCAATTCAGTGTGTGCTACAAACATCTGGAAAGCATCTTAAAGAGGTACGTACTGCCTAGTGTGAGTGGAAATGTGAATATGGGACTTTGGATTCGAGTGTTGCTTTCTGTATACAAGATGCATCAAATGAATATTCACTGTTTTCACAAAAGCACCTTTTTTCTACAGCAGTTAAAGTGCATAAGGGTGTTTTGGTTTTTTTCCCAAGCATCGAGTTATTTCAGTTATGGAAGTGTTATTACCATTTAGTATGTTTTGGAAGTGATGTCTGTGGTGGTTGCTTTTGGACAGATGTTTATCACTTGATCTGGCAGAATTCAGAGAAACTGAGCACAGAGCTCCTGGCTTTTGTACACTTGTATGTTATTGCATCTCTGCGAGCGCTCCCTTAGGAATCCAGTGTGTGTTTTTCACGTTTGGGAAAACAAAGCTTAAAGTTTGTTCTGACTTAACCTTTTTTAAAACATACGTTGGGCTGCAGTCAAAACCACAATGTTTTTATTCTTTTGTTATTGCTTTTTAATAATGTTAAACCACTGGACTTGTAATGTATTAATTTGTGAAGCCAATTCAAAGTATGTACTCCTTGTCCATATGTGCAACTTACCATTGTGCAAACAATAAAACAAATGCTGTGATCCTTGTAATACATATTTGCCTATTTGAAAGGTCATTTCCTGTTGTCTTCCTATGTTATGTGAAACAAACAAAACTATAATCAGCTAATATGTAGAATTCTATGGTTTTTTTTCTTGCTGAAGTTTTAGGGCCTCAATCCCTGGAGTGAGAGGGAGGGCTGGGCTGGGAGGAATGGTGTTTTTTGTCTGGAGTCTCCACACTGAGCTATATGAAGCTGGGCCATGCTGTAACACAGTACTAGGTAGGTTTTTTTAATCAGTTCTAAAGCTGCCTGAGCCTCCTGTGTATCTGTATTTTGTTCTGTTTCTCTTCGTGTTAAGGCAGCCCGTATCTCCTTAATTCTAGCCCAGGTGGAGAAGTGATTACATAATGCAATAATTGCATGCTGTAGTACAAACTAAAATGGTTGAAGTTGGATTTGAAATAATTACCTTCCCAGCATGTTTCTTTGAATTGAGCCATGACTTTCATGGTTCAGCACTGCATGTGTTGTTTCAAATAGTTTTTCAAAGTAAAGCTGTGCAATACAATTATAGTGCAGAACACAAATACATTTGAGGGATGACAGTTTCCTACAAGGCATGTTAAGCTGACCTGTGCTTACACACAGTGGAATGAAATCAAGTCTGCAGTTGGCTCTTTCAAGAGGGGAAGATTGCAGTGGGATGGATGTGGGATGTGATTCTCTTTAAGACCTTGTACAGTTGTGGTGTAAAGGATTTATGTGGCCTCTTCTACCAGAAGGACCTTGGGTTTTCCATTATTCTCACTGCAATATCCGTAAGAGGAGATGTGACAGAGTTAAGCCTCAGTTTGCTTGCATTGTAAACCTCTTCCTGGCCCATCATCTCAAAACCTGCGCACCCGTATTTGCTTGTGTTCCTGACAAGCTGACTGTGCTGCCTGCCATGCACATTTACTGTTTTCTTTTTGCTTGGGTGGGAGGAGGTTGAAATGGAGGAGCTGGGAAGGATTCGTGCATCTTCTCACCACAGGCCTCTGAAATCCAGATCCTGGCACACCTCTTCCACCTACGTGTTCTTAACAGGACTATATGTTGAACTCTAGACTTAGTGGCCTTTTCATCTTTGATGTAAGTGATTATTCTGTGGGGTTTTTTCCCCTCCCATTCTTTACCTGTTAATAGAAGTAATTCAGGGTCTGTTATGTCATCTGTTACGTGTTGATGGTGCTGGTACCTGGAATGCCTCAGCAGAGGGTAAACAAGCAGTAATGTGTAGGGTTTCATGAGAAATTAGGAGTAATCATATAGGAAAATGCATCTGTGCTGTAACGTGCAAATATATCATGCACTATAAAAGTTTGTTTTCTGAAAACTCTTATTCAGGTATATAATGGGGATGGGGGGGGGGGGGGGGGGGAAGGGCAGTAAGTGGATTTCTAGCATTAAATTATACATTTTGACTGCTGGGATTGTGCTGGCTGGCTGTTGCTATCTTCCTTGCCCAGTACCTTGTGAGTGCATGGTGACTGCCTGCAGGCATTGCTAGCTCTGCATACTGAGCAGTAGGGCTGCACAACCTGTGTACAACCCAGGCTGGGCTTGGGAAGGCGGTGAGGCGGAGTGCTGCCATGGCCCAGTGCCTCCCACCTACCTGGATGGGTTTGTTGCTGGGAAGGGGTGGGAGATGGAGGGGTGCAGAGTGTGAGGTTTTCTGCTGTCAGTGGGATGGCAGATTTCAGTTCACATCAGGATCACTTCTGAGCTCAAGGCCGAGTGCTTGCATGCTGATATTTTGTGCTCCTAAATCAACTGAGCCTGCAAAGCACATTCTTGTATTGCTTACAGTAGGTAGAAATGGATGACTGTAGCAGTTCAGTTTTCTAGGTAGGAAGAAAACAACCCAAAGGGTTTCCTGTTGGGATTCCAAAAGCACTGTTAGAATGCTGCTTTCACCAGGTGGCAGGAGACAACCACTTTCATACAGCCCCTACAAGGCTCTCAAAGGCACAGTTGTGCAGCCTCACCTTTTTTTGCAGGTCACTCACATTTTCTTGCACCTTTCTCTAAGGTGGTAAGGTTCTTGTTCCTCTGCACCAGCATTTGAGCAATCCCTGAGACTGACTTGGCTGTGTTGCTGTGAGGTTTGTTATTCAATGCTTACTTACTCAGCATCAGGAATCTCATCTTCATGATCCTGTGCTGCAGTTGTGGAGCGCTGCAGTGAGGAGGTGAGTATGCCAGGTGTTGCTTTAGCCTTCACAACTTCTTTCAGAGAACAGCATGCTCCTTCCTTCCCTAACTTTGTATAAGTAAGGCAATTCCAGCTTACTCTGAGCTGCTTAAGTTTAGAAGCTTCTGCAAAATTAGGTATAGAACTGATAGCAGGTCAGCTCTGCTGAACTCATGCATGGAGGACTTGGGAAGCATGTGCCTGTCCCAGCAGGTCAACAGCTGAACAGACATGAGGTGTTTTTTCTGGTTTGTTCCACTGAGCTCTCAAACTGATCAATTTTCCCTCTTCTTTTCAATGCAGGTTTCAATGTACAGTGCATACTTGGGCAGCCCAAGGACAGAACCATTATGAAATGTCATGCGGTTGTCTCCAAAATCCTGTTCTGATCAGACGCTATCTGCCTCCTGGGCAAGAAGTGCCTTGTTGGCTCTGTGTCCTTAACGTGCTGTGTTGCAGAACCACTGGGTGCTTTTGGGCTGACTGTCCCAGCCACAACAGTGAGCCAGGATGATGAGGTTTTCATTGGGCACAAGGGTGTGCTCATAGTAAAAGGAAAAGCCTTGATAAATACTCAAAATTCAGTAGTGCTTTATCTGGTGTAAGCTCTTGGGGGGGTGGAAAAAGTGGCAAAAAGCTTTTTAGACTTGCAGTTGGATGAAACCTTGGGTAGAGAAAATATGAACTGTAAACATTACTGAGCTACAACTCAGTAGTCTATTAGCTCCTTAGTTAGGTAGCTAAATAGCTCCTCCAAACTGGACATCAAAAATCTCTAATGCTGTTAACACTGATAGTGTTTCCTAGCTGTCAGGGCCACCCTTATTTCATCTGGCCACTACAGAAATTGGTGGCAACTTACTGCCACTAACAGTGCACTGCTTAACGTCACAGCTTACTGCCCAAACCCTGGGAACAGCCCTGTAGGAGCAGGTGGGTGCTGGCATGCCTCATACTGCCAAGGCACGAGTCAGCCCATCCCTGCCTGGGCTGCTGGCTGAGCTCATACAGCTCAGACCATGAGCGTAGAACTCTGTAAGTCAGGTTTTATCTGCACTTTTGATGCTAAGTAAAATAGCAGTGCTGCAAGCAAATATAGCCTTTAACTAGAGATGTAAGCAATATGCTAACATCTCCTAATCCGAAATACACTTTTATGCATTTTTAATTTTCTGCTCATTTGCACTAATAATATAAAACCCAAACCCACACATTAAGCCAAGAGGAAGAACACTTTTTTTCTTGCCTAGCACATGTGAATCTCACCGTGCAGGCGGTGAGCTGGGCCACACCTGTGTGGCAGTGCTGATTCCACAGCACAGTGCCTGTGGGCGCAAAGCTGCTGGCTGCCACTGCATCACGAGGTGAGCAACAGTCAGATCTCAGTTTTGAGACTGTTTTCTCTGCCTTCACTTGACTGAAAATGCTCCTGTTTCATGCTCTGGTTGGCACAAAGCAGTGTGAGTAGGGGAAGCTTCTGGGTTTTTCTTTCAACTGAAGTAAGTTGATGACAATGCTGCCCTGCCTGTTTGCTTTGTGTGGCTGGGAGGGAGCAGGCTGGGAAAGGTTGGTGTAGTCGTAGAGTCATAGAATAGCTTGGGTTGGAAAGGACCTTACAGCCCGACCAACTTGAACCCTGGGCAGGGCTGCCGCCCACCAGCCCAGGTTGTCCAAGGACCTACCCAGCTTGGCCTTGAACATCTCTGGGGTTGGGGTATCCTCAGCTTCTCTGCGCAACCAAGGCCCTAAGAAGCAATTCTTTCCTTCTTTTTATCTGGGGCTGCATAACTAGGTGTATTCT
Organism: Tympanuchus pallidicinctus; assembly: GCF_026119805.1. Classification (NCBI taxonomy): domain Eukaryota; kingdom Metazoa; phylum Chordata; class Aves; order Galliformes; family Phasianidae; genus Tympanuchus; species Tympanuchus pallidicinctus. The sequence goes on from NW_026294627.1 coordinate 16,974,194, forward strand.
CTGTTTGCTGGTACCTGGGTTTGCTGGGCCTATGGTGTGCGGAGGTCCAGGGTGGGTAAACCACAGAATCACAGAATTGTAGGGGTTGGAAGGGACCTCCAGATGCCCATAGCGGTGTGACACGGACTGACTGCTGTCAAGCTGCTCACCTGCCCCAAGTGCCTCAGCTGCATGGGTGCTGGCTTTGGTGTCATGGTGGGGCTGCAGCTGCCTCCTGCCCTTGGCTCACACAACTGTGCCTTTGGCTGTGAGGTGGTGGGTGGAGGTTTCAGTGTTACTGGTGCTGCTGTGGGGCTGTTGTTGCTCAGGGCCTGGTGATGGAGCTTCACGTCACCACAGCCCGGGCTGCTCCTACTGTCATGACTCTCTAGTGAGGTTTTCCTTGGCTCCACTTGTTCTAATTATTTCTCAGGAACTGAGAGCCAGTAAAAGAAAGTCTTTCTCTCAAGAATACACGTGTATTTTAAAACACAGATATTAAATACGTTCCCTGAGCAGGAATAAAAAATAAAAACGTCCACGCCATGCAAGCAGTACCCCAGTCAGAGCAGCAGCTGGGCTGTGGCCCTGCTCAGGGCGCACGGTGTCGTTGCGCGGCTCTACGGCAGCGGCTCCCGGGGCTCCGTTCCCGCCGCTGTCACACGGGGGCAGCACGGCCACGCCGCGGCGAGCTGTGCCTGCGTGCCGCTGGGTTGGCAGCTCGGAGCTCAGCCGCGAACTCATCCTCTGCCCGTGCAGCTCGGCAGGGCGCGCGGACGCGTGCAGGAGGCGGCTATGAATGCAAGGAATCCGCCTTGAAGCGGATTCGCAGTGCCACACGGCACGAGTGGAGCGAGCTCTGGGCTCGCGGTGCCGGGTCGGGGCACAGCGGGGCTCCTTCGCTGGGGGAGCCGGGAGGGACCGCCGGGACGGCCGAGCTCCGTGCTGCGCTGGGGTGGACACACGGGCGCCTGTCCGATACCAGTGCGGGTATTGTCATCGTGAGAATCAAGTGCAGCCCCAACTCAAACCGGGCGGTGCCGGCAGCGGCGCTCCGCGGATCGGGCAGCGCCCCGGGCTGTTGCTGAGGAGCCGCCTGCGCCTCGGAGGGTGCCGGCCTCTGCGGAGGGGAAGGCAAACTTTGCCGATACTTCGGCGCCGCCAGGAACGCCCAGCTCGCCTTCCCCGCTCGCTTCAGGTAGTCGGGAAGCACCAACGCGCGCCCGCCACGGCTGCGCCCACCCCCTCCCGCTGCCGCCGCCGCCGCCCCTCCGAGCTCCGCCGCCCGCACCGCGCCACGCAGGTGCCGCCCCGCTCCCGCCGGGGCCGAGGGGCCGGGCCGGGGCCGCGCCGTCGGGGCGGGGGCCGGGGGCCGGACCGCTGTGAGCGCATGCGCGGGGGTGGCGGCCGCCGCTATAAGGGCGGGGCGCGGCGCCCCCCACCCAGCGACGAGCCCGGACGGGGCGCACGGAGGTGGGCGGCTCGCGGCGTCCCCGGGCCCATGGCGGCCGCGGGCCGGGCCGTGGCGGCGGGCGGGGCGTAGTGCCGCGTAGTGCGGAGCAGCGCTGCCGCCCGGCTCCGCACCCCGGCGGGCGAGGCCCGGACATGCGGCGGCGGGAGCCTCCGGGGGGCGGGCGGCGCTGCCCCGGCGCGGGCGGGCTCTGACCCGGCGCCATGTGGGGCGGGCGCTGCTCGCTGCTGCTGGCCGCGCTGGGCTGGCTGCTGCCGGCGGGAGCGGCGGGCAGCGGCGAATACTGCCACGGCTGGCTGGACGGGCAGGGCGGCTGGCGGGACGGCTTCCAGTGCCCCGAGCGCTTCGACGGCGGCGACGCCACCATCTGCTGCGGCAGCTGCGCGCTGCGCTACTGCTGCTCCAGCGCCGAGGCGCGCCTCGACCAGGGCGGTTGCGACAACGACCGGCGGCAGGGCGGCGGCGAGCAGGGCCGGCCCCGCGACGGGCCCGACGGGGCGGCAGGTGAGGGCCGGGCGGGGCGGTGCCGCGCTTTCCTCGGGCGGGCGCTCCGTTCGCCCCCGGTCGGCTGTCCGCCGGTGCTCGGAACGCGCGGAGGGACGGCGCTTCCCGCGTCCCGAGCGCGTGCGGCGCTGCCGCCGCTCTCCGTTGCTGCAGCCCGGTTGTAAACGGAAGGGAAAACCGAGCGGACCTCGCGGTGGGGGATAGGCAGCGTGACGCCTCCGGGGGGTTCGGGCCCGTTTAGCCCCGCTGCGGGCGGCTGCTGGTACGACGGAATGTCAAGAATCAGCTCGAGTCTTCTGTCGCTACTCTAAATCTGCCATCGCGCCAACAACGCAGCGATGTTGTGAGCGGGGCAGGGTCGGGGCGGCTTCGCTGTCGGAGGAGTTGTGAGCGGCGCGGCACAGCAAGTGCGGGCACCTGCCGGGAGCCGAGTGCCGCGTGTCATTGCGGGCGTCGTGCCCTGCGAGCCTGGCGTGTTCGGTGGTGTTGGAGAAATGGGGAAGCCTTTGGGTTGCTACCGGCTCAGCACAGCCTTTGCAGCACCGCTCGATGTGCAGAGCTTCGCTCACCCTCCGGGTCCGGCCCTGAGTCTGTGCACTCTTAGGGCTGCTCGGGAGGAGCTGGGAGGGTTTTGGTGGTGACGCGAAACCCAGGCTCATTGAGAGCGCTGGGGAGTGCTGGAGGGAGGATGCGTCCCCGGTTACTCCTAGTCCTTTGCAGAGATACAGGGCTGTGTGTTGCCACTGCTGTCCTGTGTTCCCATTGCACCCCATGTGGCGGCAAAACACCAAACCCTGCGCAGAGCCAGGGCTGATGTGTGGGGCACCGATGGCCACCCCGGCATCCTGGGGCATCACTCTGGTCTCCTGCTGGGTGTTCCTGGTTGGAGACACCTCCTGAATGTTGGGCTGTAGCCCAGAGGCGGTTTGGCAGTGGGCAGAGGGGGCCGTCTTGCTCGCATCCCCATTGCCCACCTTCTCCTTGCTGTTGCAGTGCCCATCTACGTGCCATTCCTCATTGTCGGCTCCGTCTTCGTCGCCTTCATCATCCTGGGCTCGCTGGTTGCTGCCTGCTGCTGCCGCTGCCTGCGGCCCAAGCAGGAGCCCCAGCAGAGCCACGCTCCTGCCGGCTCCCGCCTGATGGAGACCATCCCCATGATCGCCAGCACAGGCACATCACGCGGCTCCTCCTCGCGCCAGTCCAGCACTGCCGCCAGCTCCAGCTCCAGCGCCAATTCGGGGGCCCGCGCCCCCCCGACCCGCTCGCAGACCAACTGCTGCCTTCCCGAGGGCACCATGAACAATGTCTACGTCAACATGCCCACCAATTTCTCGGTGCTCAACTGCCAGCAGGCCACCCAAATCGTGCCACACCAGGGCCAGTTCCTGCACCCACCTTACGTGGGCTACGCTGTCCCGCACGACGCGGTGCCGCTCGCCCCTGTGCCCCAGTTCCTGGATGGGCTGCAGGGCGGCTACCGGCAGATCCAGTCTCCGTACCCACATGCCAGCGGAGAGCAGAAGATGTACCCGGCGGTCACCGTGTAGCTGCCTGCCACGGTGCGTTTGTAATTTCCAAACTGAGCAGAGGAGAAATACTTCTTTGGAACGCGGCTTCCTGAACAGCGCTTGTAAATAATTTGGGAAGGCTCATGCATGTCAGGCAGTGTTTATAAACCATTTATTCTCGTCGAGGTCCGTTGCCAGAACTGTAGGATGATACCGCTGAATTAACGTTTCCAGATACGCTTTCATTCCTGTGCATGATTTACAGTGGCAAAGGATTATGCTGGAAATGCATATGCATTTCAGATCACTGTGCTTGTGAGATAATGCCGCAGCCATTAAGTGCCCTTCAGGTGTGACATGGTCAGAAGTATTTGCCTAATTAGTTTGCGGAAGAGCTTTGTTACACAGAACAGAGCGCAATGCTCACAAAGCCTTTCTCCTCTCCTCATCCTGTCTCCTAGTGACATTTCCCACTGCTTCACAGACAGTGACAGAGCTGGGCAGAGCAGCCATCATGTGCTTGGTTCCTGGTTCCAGCTGCTGTGGCCTTGTGGGGTGCACTGCCATGTGGTGTTTGGTCCTGTGAGAGCAGCTTCCCCGGTATTTATGTAGGAATTACTTTATGTAGCAGCGCACCAATTGCTCAGCTCCTACTTGCAGTGCACTTGAGACCCTTCTTGGTTTGATGTTGCCTCCAGGCTGACAACCAGTAGTGGTTGGCACAAGCTTGCTTTTTCTGCATGAACTTCTACTATGAGCAGGGTGTGAGGTGCCTGCTCCTCCTGCCACCAGCACTGCTTTCAGGACAGCGGCTGCCCTCAGAGCTGACCTCATGCCTCAGCTTCCATGCGCCTCTGTCAGCCTCACACCCCCAGACACCGACCCATCAGGCTGGTGACAGAACCCTCTCTGTGGCTGCAGGCCCTTCCAGCAGCTGCCAGTTCAGCATCCCCAGCAGTGGCACCAAGTGCTGCAACTGTGTGGGAAGGGCGAAACCCAAAGCGAGCAGTCGTGACAAGCAGAGCAGAACCAGCAGAGGGTTCCTTGGCTGATATCGCATCCGTACATAGCAATAACCGGACGCTGATATTACATGTCTCTCTTCAAACCACGTGGATGCGTGGAAGCGTCGCCAAATGTGACAGCTTGCCTGTAAACATGCTGCATACACACACAGTTGTCTGCAGAAGGGAGAAATGTTTGTGACCACGGAGGGTGAAGGTGAATGGGTGACCTGTAGCAGCTCTGCTGGCCCTGGCTGTGCTCTCCCCAGGCTGTGAGCTCCCAGAAGCACGGCACTGACCCCCACTGTGCTGGGACCGGCGGCCTTGTGGGGTGGTTGGCATCCTGTGCCGGGGTGCCTGCTGTGACCCGTGGCATTCAGGTGACTCTTTGTATATTGTTTACTTGTTTAAAAAGAAAAGAATAAGTTAAATTTAAATCTGTAGAAATAATTTACAGCGGAAGGAAAAGCGACCTGCGTTGTAATAAGAGGAAGTTTGTGAGATGTGCTGGTTTTTTTTAATGTCATGTATAATAATGTAAAACCAATGTTAACGTTTGATATAGCTTTTAAATTTCTGAAAGGGCACTTGGTTTAAAGTGTTTCTTACAAATGAAGAAAAAAGCCCCCTTTGTTTCTTAATAAATACTTTATGGTGTGACTTTTCCTTTTGTTTGCTTTGTCAGTCATTTTTCTGTTCAGTCAGTGCCTCACTTGCCCCTTTCTGTCATGGCCTGTCCCACCCCATCAAAGCCAAGGCTGTGCTGTCGGACAGTTTTTGGAAGCGGCAGCAGCGCTGCCCTCGAGGTGCTGCAAGGCCGAGTGGTGGAGGCAGGAGTAGGAAACAGGGGCCTTGTGGTGGTGCAGGTGTACCCCAAGCAGGAAAGCAAGAGAAGACAAACTCAACAGGCTGTTGGGTGCTGTAACGAATGGGTGTTTGCTGTGCAGGAGCCTCTGTCTTTCCCCCATTTCTTATTTTTTCCCCTGCACCTCCACGCTCAGCCCTCCTGACTGCTGTGTGCTTGTAGGCCTTGCTAGCTTTAATCCTGTTACTCAGCTTAGTCTTCCCAGACTGCCCTGAACAATTCCTCCTGTTTGTCCTGCTGTTTACACCTCTTAAATCTGTTCTCACTTCCTTGCAGTGCTTTTTCAGTGCTTCTTTTTGAATACCTTGCTACTGATTTCAGGCTCTTTTCTCAGCAGTGGTCAGGAAATGGTGGTGCCAGCTGGGGGTGTTAGTGGTGGGTAGCAGAGCATGTGCTGCTGCACTGTCACTGCCTCACCCTGTGGGACACATCCTCTGTGCTGGAGCAGGTCTGGCCCCGAGTGCTGTGTGTGCCCAAGCCCAGTGCCATGGGCAGAAGGAACTAGCTGCTGTGAGAACAACTGCTGAATGTGTTCCTGAATCCGCTGTAGAGCTGCACCCCTTTGGGCCTGGAGGCTGGCAGTGGGCTCGTGGCATCCAGAGCCACTGTGCTGCACCGGGGCAGCCCAGCACCACCAACAGCCAGCAGGATGCCAGCAACCCCTACAGCCGCTGCCAGGCGCTTCCACGTGTACTGATGTGGAGCTCGGTGCTATCAGTGTCTGGTGCTTGAATTTGGAATCTGATCCCCCATGAGAGCAAGCAAGATTTCAGGTCCCGGATCAGCACGTGAACTTCAGCACCTTCCTTCCACAACATCTTGTTTGCTGCTCACTCCTGGTTTTGCTGGAGCTCTCCTTTCCCCTCCACATTTTCTGTTCTCCCAATTCTTTTCCTCCCACTGAAGCTGTTATTAAATATTATTCCCTGCGTGTATTCCCTTGTATTTTTCCAAGCTGAAGCTCGTTTTATTGTTTCCTGCTTGTATTATTTCTTGCCTCTCTGTAGGTCCCTTTGTATTATTTTTCTGTCTTCAGCCGGGTTTGCAGCATTTCTCTGCATCCCACACGCAGGCAGCAGTGTGCAGAGACGTGGGGCAGTTAGGTAGCAGCAGCACAGCTTCGTTGGGAGGTGAGCCCATTTCCCACCAAAGATGATGCCTGCCCTGTTTTCCAAGTAGTGTTTGCAGGGAGGAAAGCTCCTGGCAGGCAAATGCGTGGCACACAGCTTGCTCAGAGCACACTGCTGGGGATCTCGGTGCTCCATCATCTTCATTAGGCAACTAATGGGGGGCTCTCAAGGGTGTGACATGGACCACAGCTTTCAGAGTGTTTATTTCTGCTCCCAGATGGAAAGCTTTGGTAAACTATTTCATTTTTTTAATAGTGCTCAGTCTGGGTGATTATTCTGTTCCCGGCGGGGGAGCGATGATGCCATTCTGTACCCGATTGTATCTGCTGCTCAGTATGGAGATGCCCTTTCTTCTTCATGTTTGACTTGTCAGTAACACATGAGGAAATCCGAAAGTTGAAGACAAACCCCTGTCTGCTACTGCAGAGTCCTTTCATGTACTCAGTAGACATCTGATAGCAAAAGCATAATTCAAGTGTCCAAGAAAGAGTGGTAATGGCATCCCTTCTGAACATGATAACCCTTTGCTTTCAGAGAAGCAAACCCTTATTTGCCTTTTCAGTCCTTCAGAAAACCTCCAGTAAGACTGAGAACGATGATACATTAAGCTGGAAAATGTTGATTATTCAAAAAGGATGGATGAGCTGCTTTCCATCAGGCCGGCCTCATGGTTAGTGCTGCAGCACATCAGGGCACAGCCCCATCTGGTTTGTAGGTGAACTTGTAAAGAGTATGAAGGAGTAGGAGAAACAAAAGGAGTAGGACTCGGTCCTGTTGAGCCCCGACAAGGTGGCATCCCATCGGTGCGCTGTACTAACAACAGCCAAACCAAGAGCCTTCTCTTCTTCCCCAGGCATCGAGCCATGTCAGCCACAAGCCACATGCAGGAGGCCTGCAGAGATGGATGGGCTGTGCTCCTGTGCACCAGGGACAGGTCGGGCATGGGATGTCCCCCTGTGGTGAGCATCCCTCATGTCACACAACCTGTGCTATGATTTATTACCCCACAGGTAAATATTGGCTTATGCAGCTGCTGCCTCCCTCAGTGTTTGAGAAAAAGAATCCCGGTGCCTTCGCACACCGACAGTCTGTGCATTGCTGCGAGTGTCCCGTTGTGGGGAAAATGTGATTCCCAGTTCTGCAGTGCAAATTGAATGCCATGGCTGTGCTTGGTGCACCATCACACCCAGAGGTTTGCTTTAAAAGCAGACCCAGGGGCTTGGTTTAAAGGCAGACTTGCTTCCTGCTGTGTGCAGGGAGATACGAAGAGTCGTTATGAACTGGGGCTTAATTGAATTCATGTTTACAGTGTAGGTATGTGCACTCGAGTTCTGATGCCAGGCTTCACATTGATATGAAGGCTGTAGGATCACAATACATATGTCTAATTTTTTTTTGCCAGGGAGAAATCCCACATTGTTGTGCTTTGGACACAGTTCTTTCTTCAGCGGGCAACATGGGGCAGGGAAGGAAGGAGCCCAACCAGTGTGGTGATAAATCCAGTGCATCAGACAACCCAGTCCTGCCCAGCATCCCCCTTCTCCCAGTCTCCTTTCCCCCCAGGCGCTGGTGCTGGTTTCCAGCACAAATCACCAACCCACGGCATCTGTCAGGGCCAGCAAATGAGTGCTGTTGGCTGTGACAGCTGTGCTGAGGCTTCGCCATCAGGCGACATCAGACACGAGTCGTGTGAGCGCTGCCATGCACATCACCCCAGGATTTGGCATCCTGAAAGCTCATAGTGTCAGGGTAGGGTGTCAGCAGCACTCACTTCTGTGTCTATGTACCTCAGCAAGCCCAGTCCTCACTGCCCCACAGATATGATCTTGGTGGGGCAGCACCCGATACCATGGCAATACAGCAAGAGGTCAGGACTGCCTCTTCCACTGTCACCCACCATGAATCGGAGCTGACACAGCATGAAAACACAGCATACACCTACCCAGTGCTGCCAGAACCTTCCCACCTCACGCTGCCCAGCAGCCCCTTCCTCACCCTGGATGCCTGAGGCTGGCATACAGTGATGCTCCCATGTCTTGCTTCCCTGTAGAGCAGGAAGCAGCAGAAAACCCTCTGCTCCTGCCACGTTTCTCGGGACTCACCGCTCCATCAACACTGGTGGAGCTGAGGGGCTCAGGGCTGCCCCTGGGGTAGGGCAGTGCTTGGTGGCTGGGTGCTGCCACAAGCTTGCACAAAAGGATTATGTTTCTGAAATCGTCCCGCTTAACATTCCTCAACCGGACCTTTCTCAGTTACGCTTTTATTTTTCAATGCTCCCGTTTCAGACTCGAGCATTAATCTCAGGGTTTAGGGCCTTTGATTCTGTTTTGGTCTGGTATGAGGCACCGAGGAAGCCGGCGACAGCCTCAGCAGCTGCTCCTGCAATTGTGTGCTGGGGGATGTGAGCAGCGGGCGCTCGTCTGTCACGCTGCTGGGGGTGCGGAGGGGAAATTCACTCACATCTCTAATAAGGGGTGTAAGAAGCAATTCATTTCGTTTAGCAATTCCAAGTGTTATCTCAGTTCTAGCACACTACAGAGGACAGCGCAGGGAACCTTCTCCCACAGCCAGGTGAATACAGCTTTATTCAGGTCTATCACGAGTCTGTCGTTGGTGTGCTCACCTGGCAGAGTGAGGGCTCCCTGCACTCGGTGCCAGGCTGTGGCACAGGGGACACATTAGGAAAGGAGATGCAGATACCAGGGCTTCTGGGATAAAAGCCCTTGGAAATGTGCTCAAGCAGTGACTTGTAAAGCAAAACGGGGAAACTTGGCTTACAACCCTTCTTTGTTTCCTAAATTTAAAAAATCCAGAAGTAATTTGTTGGTTGAAACGAGTCTCTCTAGGCTCTTAAAAATGGCTCAGTCAGCAGTGCGACAATCTGTAAGGAAAAAACCATCAAGTTACAGCACCCTAAAGAGGAACAGTTTTAGCCAGACTACATATAAATATGCATTTTATTCCTGCGGAAATCTATTTAACGCCAATATCTAATAGTGTCTGGACAAAGAGATCCCTTTGCTAAGGCCCACGCACTTTTACTTTCTATGGGGATCGTGCAATTCTCACTCTCTGAGGTCACCAGAACTCTACTGGGCTGACAGTTCACACACAGCAGTCACCTGGTACCGCTGCTGGCTGGACAAGCTCTGCCCACGCTGGGTGCTGGTGAGGTGTGGAGCTGAGTGGGTCAGGAGAGCCCTTGTGTGAGGACGTGGGCTGAGAGTCCTGCTCGAGGAAAGAGAGCGCGAGAGGCTCTTGTCCGAGTGAGGAGTGGAGGACCGCTGGCAGGGCTGGGAGCTGTGTTCCTCCGCCTGCCCCGGACCTTGGGGTGCTCTGGGGAAGGACTGCTCAGGATGCTCTGGGGAACAACAGTACCGATGTTCCCGTGTCACTGGCTTGGTGCGCCACCAGGCCGTCCTCTCCCATCACCCTGGAGCGCGCAGGTTCCGTGGTAAATATCCTCCTGCAAACTGAGCTATGGGAAAAAGAGCAGCGGAGAGTCCAAGGCTTCATTTTACTCAGCTGTGTTTGTGTGACTTAGATGTAAAAAAAAAATCTCCCAGGCTCATTATAGTGAAGCCATGGTGAGATCACACACAGCAGTTGTAGGAGAGAAGCCTGCCCACCTACTTTACAGGAATAGATGGCTCTCCACCTTCAGACAGCATTCAAACACCAGGCACACGCCACGAGCCCACCAGCACTGCTCTTATCCAGACACTCTCATGTCCATGGCACTAACAGAGGTGTCACCGTACCCAGAAGGTAATAAAAACCCAAACTGACCCTGACAGCAGCTTTGCAGGCAAAATGTCCAACGCATTCAATTCTGAGCTCTCGCTGCAAAACTTGTGGGGTGGATAAAACAAGCAAGCCTCAGTCTGTGGAGTTGCTTTAATAAAAGGTTTATTTGAAATATTTTTGTGCAGACATACAACAGTCAACAATTCTGTTCAAAGCTACAAATTTGCTAAGTTTTCAGAACCTTCTAAAAATACAAGTAAATGACCTTCATTTGTATTCAGTCTGGGAGGGAAACAAACCCCACTGTAATGCGATGCTGCGCTGAAACGACCAGAGGACATTAATAGAAGGTGAAAATGGGAAGGCTTCTGCAGGAAAACCCACACAGCACCCAGCTCCCTCTGCTCTGCTGGGAGCCAATTAAGCGTTCCCCCACAGCACTACTGTGTGCTGCATACCCAGATTAAAACCTCTCCATCTGTAACAATATTTAAGCAATTTGAGCACAGATATGACAGACAAGTGGGCACATGACTCAGCTCACTGATGAAAAATATGTCGGTAAGGATCCTGTCACTCAGACTGCTGAATGTGTGACCTCCCGGACCGATGGCTGCGCTTTGGGGCAGGTTTTCCCACACAGAGCTACAGGGCTCGGCCCCTCACTGCTGGGGATCAGCCCAGGCCCTGCTCAAGGAGAGCTGGGACCTGCTTAGGGCTGCTTTCAGTCTGCGTGCTGCTGGTGGTAAGAGCAGTGTGTCTGCACTCACCTCCTAAACCAAAATATCAACCAGAAGGGCAAAGCGAAGCACATACAGCAGCTGTTCAACTCCATATTTTCTAAGAAACCCAGCAGATGTTTTGAAGGGGATTAATTTATGCCAAGACATCTGGAACATCTTCTCGGGGAAGCCACCCAGTAAGGTGGCCAGAACCTAAAACAATCACGTCTTTCTCTTGATGTTGGCTTTCTCTGCCTCAGCTCCACCACTCGCTAATTACAGGGGTGCTGACCTCACAGTTATGCACAGTGACACTTCGGCAATATTTTGGCTTTCCTTCATTGTTAGGCTTTGCATGACTGCCCCGAGCTGGGGGCTCCCCTGCACCAAATTTGTCCTTTACCCACTTTACATTTCACTTCAGCATCCATAGAGATGCTGAGATGCTGCGAGAGAAACTCTGCAGATTTCAAGCAGCTTGTCTCACCATCACACATAAAGGAAGGTTGCAGAAGATGTTTACCTTCTGTCCACACCACAAATGAGTAAGACGTAAATTGGCATGAAACTGCTCTCAGCCTTCAAGTGAAAAGACCGGCCTTCCTGACCAACAGGCCCCCTCCGCCTGCCCACGGCACAGGAACCAGCCCAGGACACCACTGACAAGTTCCACCCGAGAAATCTGCTCCCTGGACAACCAAAGCCAACCAGCGTTCACTCCCTGCGTGTCCCTGGGGCAGACAACAGCCAGCAAGCAATCCTGTGAGCTGTCCCACCAACCAACCACTGGCGCCTACACTGGGCAGCAGAGGCTGCTGGCAGCAATGTGTTCCCTTTCTCCAAGCTCAGGACTCAGCTTTGCGCCAGAGAGACGCTTCAGGAGATGAGAGCACTGCCGTGTGCCTACTCCCAGCCAGGAGCCCAAGGAAGAAGCTTTATCATGGCTCTTCAGGGATGGCCGCTCCCCTGCGAGCAGACACAGTGGTCCCTGCCCAGCCATTTCCCCCCCAGCTCCCTCATGCTTCCTGACCACCCGCCCCAGAGCAGATGGCAGGCCAGGTAACGCTCAGATCATCTGGGCTGTCTGCAGGTCACTGAGAAGCGATCGCCTTTGGGATGCACCTTTGTGGCCAAGCAGCACATGGCACTCGCTAGTTTTCATTTGCAAACCAGGCGCAAAGCCTCCATTCATCTTACTGCCAGGTGAAAGTGTGGTAAGTTATCCTTTGTGCCCATACATGGCTTGCCTTTGTCATGTATCGCACAGACAGGTCCTGCTGTCCCCTCCAGGCACAGCAGTAGTGCTTACATGTAACAGCTGTTCAGCTGTGAGTGTGAGCACAGACTGGTGCAGCCACGCCAGGAGGCTGAGCACTGTAAAAAGCTGAGCTGCAGCACAGACCCCGGCAGAGTTGAGTGCAATGGTCCGTCCTGGAAGGGCTGGAGGATTCTTAGGCAGCCTGAGCCCAGTGGTGTGGAGACTGAGCATGTGGGCAGTGCCACATTTCAGAAGCAGACTGCTGACCGAACGCAGCAGGTACAGCACAGAACCGGCCAATTTCTCCTCCAATCCACTATGGCTGGAAAGACTTGTTGTGTTTTCTATCATCATTGTGTCCTGCTCAGCAGTAGGCTCAGTGAGAGGCCAGGAGTGTGCCCTGCAAACTGACGGAAGTTTAAGGCATTGAATGCGATGAGCTGAAACTAAGATAAAATACCCTCCATGCCGTTAAACCAGGGATTTAGCTGACAAGTGCAGTGTGCTGCTGAGGGTGAGCACCTGCTCAAGGGCTGCTCCACTTCAAACCTAAGCTGTGAGGCATAATAGCAGTATTGTCCCCAGAGTAGTTACAAACAAAATTAAGTCATTATTTAATGACTTAAACCATGGGAGAATGTCAATTGGGCATTACTGCACTGATGACTGGAGGCGATGCAAAACTACAGATGTGGTGCTTTAGCCCCAGAGGACAAAAGCTGTGGGACAGGAGTGGCAGGGGAACCGTGTGCCTCTCCCAGGGCCTTGGGGCTGCCCACAGACAGCCCAGCTGCACCCAGCGTGCCCCTGGCCACCTCAGTCCCCACATTTCACTTATTCTGGTCCACCCAAGCATTCCTTTCTTTATTTATGAGCATCGATTGTCTTCCAGCTAACACACTCAAGTACACGCTGCAAAAATCACACAGGCTTAGGAACAGAGGTGTTCCACACAGCATCTGCTGTGTGCTGCTGGTGGGGCAGGCTGAGCCTGCACACTTCTGGCACACATGGACAAGCGTGTGGGCTGGTGAAGTGCCGACTAGTGAGGCTTGACTGCTATCTTAATTTACATCCCTACAGTTCGTGTTAACTCCAGACAGAATTTCAGATACATTAGCAGCTTAGTTTGATTCAGATACTTATATTGGTTATTTGCCATTTCTGCTTGACAAGTAATTCCTGGCTTCCCGAGCTAGTCCCCCATAGCAAGGCCTGCAGCCCTGGCAGGGAAAAGGAAACGTCAGTGGGCTGCTCAGCACTGCCCAGCTCCCTGCCGCTCATTTGTTACCAGGTGGCAGCCAGAGGAAGGGCAGCCTGTGTGCAAATGACGATACAAAAAGGAGCAACCAGATCCAGATTTAACTCAGGAAAATCACGACTTCTTCCTGAATACTGAAAAAAACCCAAACTGAATCAAGCCCCACTGTGGTCAGTGCAGAGAGCTGCTGAAGAAACCCTTCTGTACTCAATCCCAGGTAGTTAAATCTGGACAGTCAAGCAGAAACCTCCCATTCCTTCCGCTCCACTACCCTGTCTAGCTGATGACATCTCCACAGAGTGCTTTCAAAGGTTGCTGTTATTGCTACGTGCATTTGTGTTAATGAACGAGGGATCCTGTTGATACAGAACAGCTGCCCTTCTCCTGTTGTTAACGTGACACTTGAATACACCTAATCATTGTTCACAACAGCAAGCAACTCCAACATCCAGCCTACAGTGCATTACAACAGATTAATTCCTGTAACGACTCCAAAGAACAAGAAGAATGCCAGGCCTTGACCTGGGTGGGCTCCACAGGATTAACTCAGATCGAGATTAAGGCCTTACAGTGATGATAAAGCCTGACCCGCCAGCCCTGGTGTCACATACTGTATAGCCGTGTGACAAACCCCATGTGTAATTCCCATTGAGCTGACATCCAACACACGTACCTCGGTCCAAGCCCCCACTCACTCGAGGGTGGGTTTGTCTTCGTGCCCCCCTCTGACCTCAATTTACAGAGAGGTCACAGTGATGCAGCCCACAGCCTGTGCCAATAAAATAAATCACATTGGATGGCAGCTGCTCCTCCCCAGCACCTCTCATTGGCTCTGTGAAACGTTTGTTGGACCAAGTTAAGAACAGAAAAGACTCCGGGATCCCTTCTATTCTCTGCTCAGCACATTTATTTGCCCTTCTCCATTATTTGGAGGTTTTTAAAAGTCTTTTTTTTTGTATCCTCAAGAAAAACCTCCAAATTGTTTACATACTGATGTTTAGTGTGTGGCTTAGAATACAAAGAGTGAGCTGATCTCAGTTTGTCTCAGCGGGCAGCTAATTTTCCTTGTGGTGCTACAAAAGGAAGAAGCAGTTAGCAGTTTGGAGGACACCTCACATTTCCTAAAAAGATTTTGCTTCTAAATGAAAGAAACTGTTTAACAGGTTAGATCGGGATTAAGATTTGCAAACTCCTGGGATCAGGTTTAGCCTCCCCTTATTTATCTTCTCCCCTAGAATTCCTGCCTTTAAACAAAACTAATCTTGCAGAAAAACACACACACGCACACACTTGGCCCCTGGACATTTGCGCCTATGGCAAAATTATTTGCAATTTCCCCTTACTGCATAATTGTCTCATTAGCACTGCAGAAAGAAGGTGATGACTTTTCCCTCCGTGCCATCGACCTAATCCAGGAGCAATCCTGCCTGGTGCCACAGGAGCCAAACCTTCTTTGTAACATGGGAGGGGACTCGGGCCCCTGAGGTGGCACTGGGAACCAGCCTGCCGCTGCAGCGCCGGCATTCACTCACAGCCTGTCAGTGAGATGAAGCCAGTGAGTCAGGCTGGTTTTTGTTTGTTTTGTTTTTTTTTTTCTTTGCTAAGCATAAATATTCATATTCAAATTGCTTTCGGATATATTTAAATCAACAAAAGTTCTGGATGACGGTCAATAGGGCAAGAAACAGCGCCAACTTCTCAAACGCACAGATGTAGTATATACATTAACCACAAAACCTGACTAGAACACAGCAGTATTTACTTTATGCTATTCAGAAACGTGGCTTGGCGACTGAAAATTAATAGAACTTGTCTGGAGGACAGCATAAGCTTTCTAAGAGCTCTTTCAGCTTTAAATTATGCCCCAGTTTTCCCTCTTTTTCCATAGTGCCAATGTATGCAGCAGCACGCTTGCCCCTCTCACAGAGTCAGTGAAGGCAGCGTTCTTCCCAGGGCTTGCCATGCAGGGGCGGGCAGCCTGCGGATGGATCTGCTCTAGAGAAGGGCCCGCTCTGGCCGCACAAACAAGCAGCAGGTCTTCCCTCCACAACCAGCAGCTCTGTGTGCACATGCACTCACATGCATGTTAACCTTTCCTAACTTCCCCCAGCCCTCCCCTCGCACCTGGCCGGAGGAACGCCTCTGTAGGATCACAGCACAAGGTGCACACGCTCTTCTGTCTACGGATGTGAAAAGCTTCTACCTCTCTGTTCCTACTGGTTCATTCTATTGTTAAAATGGGAATGGGATAATGGAGGGAAATCCCAGGCTAAATCTGAAGTGCACATCGAAATATAACCTGCAGAGTTACCTATGTGAGTTCCTTTTTGTGAGAATGCCATGCGCTCCACGCAGCTGCCTGGCAAGCTCTCCAACTCCCACAGCCTGGCTGTGCAAGCAAGCTACTGATCTGTTTTCAGAAAGCTAGGATAGAGCCCTAATAAATCCTGTAAGAGGGCAAGAAGTACTCTATATAATTCATTGCTATTGTGATATCCTGTTATAAGAAGGCAAATAAGCATTTTTAGCTACAGATTGTGTTTCCACTGCAATCAAAATTTTTATGCCAAATTGTCTGTTAAATATTTCAGTCAAATCTAGTAATCAGTGAATGCTGGAGGGAATAAAGTCTACATGCAGCCGTGTGCTCCTGGTCTGTATGTAAGAAAACAGGAAATCTCAGCACCCTGTTCCAATTAAGCAAAGGCTGATTTCTCATGGAACATAAATTTTCAGCTTTTCTCCCAGAACAACCTTATGCTGATGCTTTAAACAGTGGTAAAACATTGCTTTTAATTTCACACCTCACATAGCACAGTCAAATGCTTCATAACAACATAAACAAAACTTTAGGCAGAGCTTTGCGACTGAAGTCGAACAATGGTTTCCCCCCACAATACGTACTACTCAAGGTTTGCAGGGAGAATACAGAAACGTGTTGGCTAAGGCCACAGAAATGAGTTCTCTGGTGTTTTGGCTGCTGCTGCCGACCCTAGTCAAGAATGTGTTAAGAGTGGATGCATTGATCCAAATCCCATTATTCCCACCACCCATCAAGCAAAGAACCATTTATTCTATTTCTGTTCTCCTTTTGGTTGTGTCATAGGATCGAACAACTTGTGACTGGGAAACAACGCCGTGTTCTTCTTGAGAAAACGCATAGCCATCTGAAAAAGCAAAGGAAGAAGAAAAATGACAGGAGTTCAGCTCAAAACCCAAACAGTTTTAGGCATAGCTGAAATTACAACACAGACAGGAATGATCCTCATTTCTATGCTGCACTTCTGTCATCTATAGCTGCGCCCACATGGATGCCTGCCAGCTCTGTCTTACTGCTCTCTCAAAGGCCACATTAGTGTACATGGTCAACGTTTCCCTCTGAGCTGACCCAGCTAACAAACTTTGCATAAATTTTGGACACCAGCTTGACTCCCACGGTAGCAGAGCTTCTTTATAGACTGAACAGGCAGGTGGAGATTTGCATTTTTGGTTGACACTATCGTCTGCTTGGTATCTGCGGTCTGCCTGGAGGAACACAGAAATGTCTACACCACAGCTGGATCTGAGTCACATCTTCCTAAGTCCATTCAGGAATTCTTTTATTTTTTAACAAGTTCCCAGGTGTCACCTGACAAATTGCACTGAGCAATTGGCTAGTCACCCAAATCTTGAAGAAAAGAAACTTCAACTTATTATGGAGGTCTCTGTTCTGCACAAGTTAATTCTGTGAGCTAACATAGTCCTTTAGTCTCCCTAGACTCCCTCTCCTTCTCAGATGAGAAGAACTACACGTCTGGTTTCTTTTAAAGCACTGTGGACAACACAAGTGACTTTTCTGACATCATCTGCAAAACACCACGACTGATAAAACCATCACAACAACTAATGGACCAAGACAGTGAAACTCAAAACAATGTTAAAATCAGACATGAATTTACAGAAAATTCTGAACAGAGCAAAGCACAATATTCTCTGTGACACAGAGAAAGGATATTTCACTGTGAGAGAATGAATAGTCAGAATGGAAAAGATTTGCATTGTTTCAAAATACAGAGAAAATGTCACAGGCTACACAGAGCCTGATAAGGCTTTGTAGTAACAAAATAGTCAAGAGTGAGCAGGTGTGAATTCTGCCTAGGAGAACCTAGGAATGATACCACAGTCCTGGAAGTGGGAGCTCACAAACGCTGAAATCCTACCTCAGAGCCGCCCCTGGATGAGAGATGCAGCACCAGGTAAGGGAGGACAGATTTGCCAAGTGCTACCCAGAGATGTATTTCAGGAGTCCTCCCTTAACAGGCTCAAGCCGTATTCCCTCTGGATCATGTACCAAGAGAGAAAAGGCTGAAGCAGGATATGAAGGAGACCTTGCTGGGAAGAGAGTCTTGTTTAGTTATTTGGGATGGTCTTCTCCCCTCACAGAAAGGGGGTCAGCATCACCTCTGATGCCTAACAGGGACTTTGCTGGAGATGCGACTTCAGAAGGCAGAACGTGCCCTACCTTAGCAGAAGAGCACAATAGCTGAAGATTAACTGACCTGAACCACAAGCACAGCAGGAAACTTTTGTTAGCAGACGGAGGAGGTTCAAGCAGAAATACATCATCCAGAACTAAAAGCAATCACATTTCCCACTTGGAGTGATTGTAACACTGTAAGAACTTCAATTTCATTATGTGACTGATCCTGGCATCCCTATTCATTTTCCCTGAGCATTCCATGCCAATATACATACAGCTACAGGGGTACAGCTTGGGCTTTCCTGTCTCTAGCTGGAGGTTCACAAAGTATATTCATGAAATACAACTCTTTTGGAAAAACTACGTGCATCCTGTATAACTGCAAAGGAAATATTTACAAAACAGGCCTTCATTTAAAAAAAGGTGGATTCACACCTGCATAAATAGCTCTGGTGGGATTATTCCATGTGAAGGACCAGCCTCCCGTTAGCTTTTTTGGCAAAATTATCGATGGAAAGTCAGTTTGGTCAAAGACTTCAAGGTTAAGTCCTAACAGCCTGGCAGCTGTGCTCCAAAACTTGGTGTGCATTGAGATGGCTGTGCCATATGTCTTACCAGTAGGACCAGTAGATTCAGTAGATTCAACGGCTGTAACTACTGTAGAAAACACTGCCTGCTGCACAACTGCGTGCAGTCTGTCAGACTTAGGTATTTTTCCATTACCTGCTTATTTCCAGAGCTACAGAACAGCTAGGCAGAACAAACACTCTGCAAAGCCAAAGCAAAATGCAGTCAGACAAAGACATTTAACACACACCAGCAGAAAACACCTTAGCCAACAAATTTTTGCTGGATTGAGATGAGCACTGGTTAAGAATACCAGTGGCATTCCTACGTCCTCGTGTTCTTAATCCAATCCAAAATATCAGCAACGAGGTTTTTGTGCATTTGTCAGGGGAAAGTACTTGCACCTTGCCCCTGTTCAGTGAAAACATTCGACACTATATTTAAAGCCTTTACCATAGATCTCTATACAACAAGATCATTTCACACCATACTTTTAATTTGTATGATGATTAAGCTTGAGCTTCAAGCTGCTCAGGCAGCTGTCTGTGCCCAATGAGAATGCTGTGAACACTCACGTCCCATTCACATTCTCTGTTTCCACTCTCCAATTCCACTGCTTTCAGACCCCATCCAAAAACAATGAGTTTCCACCAGCCAGTTACTAGGGAACACTTCGGAAGTTTGAACTTTTCCCCGAACCCTGGCTTTAAAACCACACCTAGGAGCCTGCTGCAGAACAAGGCTCCCATTGTTCCAGCCCCAGGATGGAGCGGCTTCTTAGGGGCTCTGTGGCCACAGCCACTCATGGCTGCTGCAGAAGGAAGAACCTTTGTCCTCAGAGACCTTCTGCTAACAGAGGGAAGGAGCAGTTCTAAATCTCCGTCAGCGTGGCTCATTTGTCAAGCAGAGATTCACATACATTCTCATCAAATCTAAGGTTTCATTGGTACCCGATACTATCAGGCAACCTAATGAATTTTAAAAGAGTTCTGGTGTTTTGCTTTTTTTCTTTTAAGGCTTTGATATTCTATTAGTAGATCGGAATCCAGTCTCCAATCAGGTTTCTAATTTAACAGAATCATTTTCTGTTTCCTGCAATGACCATTCTGGTCTGTGCAATGCTGGATGAGAGAAACCCTCTCTGCACACATCCCGAATGTGCAGAGCACACTGCTCCATCTCAGCAGCTCACTCATGTGCAATAGCTTCCGAGATGGGATCAGAGAGCAGGGTGCTGGACTACATGATCTCCAGAGGTCCCTTCTGACCCTACTACTCTGTGACGGCTTGAAAATCTGCTCACTGAAAGACTGTGCAGTTTTACATTCTTCAGAGATTTATTTTAGAGGCTCATTGCTCCTTGTGCTCATCTGATACACCTGAACTGCTGGGTTTGTTGAACAAACACAGGTTCTGGCTGGGAGCCTCCCAGAAATCTTTCCTTCCTGAGCATTTCACTATTTCATACACACAGCAGTGTGCAGTTCAGCATAGCCTGCAATGTAAGATGCCTTGTGCCATCATATTGTTTGTCTTGGGAGAAAAACACCCAGATTCAAATCCGCTAAAAGGGAAAAGAACTGTAAAAAAACCCACAAAAAACAACCCTTTAAAAAGTGCCATGTCTACCAAAATCTCCATCACAAAACGAAAATCAATGTTAGAGTATTGCTTGGCCAAATTCTCTCTCAGGCCAAACACTGTTCTGCAAGGAGACTTAATAAGATGTTACAATTCACACCTCCCAATTAAACTGCCCAATTTGTAAATGCAAACTCAGCTTTGACTTCTCAGGGAACCCTCTTCTGTGAAAGCAAGAGCTGCTTTAAATCTTCTGCATTCTGACTGATGCTTACAGAAATCATTATTTCCCTGCTGATAAACCACGCCAGTGTTCTCTGAAAGACCCAAGAGGAATTCCTGACAAATGGTCCCATCTCTGTTTTCCCAGATACTAACTTATGGGTATGTGCATGTAACATACAGAGCCAGATGCCTCGGCATCAATTCTAAACTAATTATTCCCACTGCTTTTCCTTAAGATGATTTTAAAATATAGTCACATTACTCAACAGTCAACAAATACGTTGCTGCCTTGTAAAAAAAAAAAAGAGACATACTATATTTCCAACACATGTAAGATAGTAGGAAACAGAGTTTTAAAAGCTTCTGAAGTAGCTACCCTGTTGTGTTTCAAATCAAAATGCGCCAGGAGTGAAGTGAAAGGAAGAAGGTGTCTGCTAGTGGAAAATAAATGGTAAGATTAGAGTCCTCAGCATGAACACATTATTATTATTTATTATTCGTCAGCCCCCATGCTGTGAAACTAACCTCAGCTGACAGGTGTTTTTTTCCCACTGATTAATAAGGTGCAAACCATGCGCCCTGTGTTCACATTTACTCTATGCAATAACCATATACCATTGAAGGAAGAGGGATTTTCTTTGCAAACATAGGAAATCTGGGCCAAGCACGTTAATCCTCATTCAAGCACGGCACTCTGCATTTAAAGAGGAGTTCTGCCAGAGCAGTGCTTAATAGGGGGATTCTGCTCTGTTTGTAAGAGCATGCAGAGACAAATGACAACTGAACACTGACAGGATACTCTGAATTACGAGAGTGAATCTGCACTGGAGAGATTGTATTGGGCATTCCTTAGAGACAGCCAAAGATGAAGGCACCTGAGCAAATGGGACAGCACCACCTGTCCTGATGGTGAGGCTCTGGGGACAGGTGGCAGAGGCCAGTCGTGCAAGGAAGACAGGGGACTCAAGAACTGTCTTTGGTGTCCAGAGAGCTTGTCTAAAGGAGCTGCTAATTCCACAAAGTCAGAGCTAAAAAAGAAAAGACAGCAACTGCAATGGAGACTTGGCTTGCTTTGCTAATGCTTTAGGAAAGGGGATGGCTCACCAACGGAAAGCTATGAGACACACTGCGCAAGCTTCTCTTTCCCACCCACCATAGGGCTGTGCAGGCTTGTGCTCTGTCATCTTTCCCCGCCACTGCTGACGACCAGAAGTAGCCTTGAAACGCCTTGCACTATTTTTCTGGCACTTATCTGCATATGATTGAAACACATTTATATAGGCATCGCTTCCACACCAAAAAGTTGGAAACATTTTTTGTCAGAAGTTCAATCTCAAACCAGTACTGCATCTTTACCATTTGTTCTAGGAAGTCTAACCTCATTTTTCTTCCTCACTGGGACCAAAGCAGTTGATTTGCTTAAGCCTTTGTCAGCTCTAACTAAACAAACCATTTTCATGTTTTATATGCAAGTGTCAGATTCTGAGCTGAAGTCACACAAGAGATTTTTGGAAGAAGTGCCCTTTACAGGCTGAGAACTTGGAGCCTGGCAATAACACACAAACAGTTCAAGACTTCAAACACAGTGCACGTAGTGTGATTTAAGATATTGGCCCAGCAAGTCAAGGCGACTGCCCTATTCATCAATTCTTTGCTTTGAAGATTTCCAGCATTTAGTAAACAGTTATACAACTCAGGGTTGTGAAAACAGCACATATGTTCTCCGAATTTCACATGCCCTTGTACATGCAGCAGCTATGCAACATTTGAAAATACATTTGACAAGAGATGATGGAAATTTTAAAGAATAGTGGCTATGATGTAGAAAGAGTCTGAGAAACCTAACAGCTTCACCATGAAATTTATATTCACGTGAAACAGATCGCTGACTGCAATTTGTCCTGACTGCACTGACTCATTTAGCACTTCAGATAGTTATTGAACTTAGAGTTTATGTCAATGTCTCATTTTTCTTTCCCAATAGCAATTCGCTTATACTGATATGTGCACCACCAAACTAAAAGCATATATCAAGTCTGACCATTCGCTACCGGTGTATCTCCTTTGTGCACTGTGGTGTCTACAGCAGACTTCCTTGACAGTAATTTTTTAATGCATTTCACCAATTCCTTCTGCCAGTCATCCTCCTTGGAATTCCCTCACAGAACATGTTTGTGTGCCCACAGCAGAGCTGCAGTCAGCATCCCTGCCTCCCTGACTCACAAGATTAGATGCTGCAAAGAACACGTGGTCCACAGGGCTGCTTGGCGCATCGATCTCCTTTGCCAGGAGCAATGAGATTGATAACTAAAGACCCTATATCCCATTGAAAGCAACATCTTTACAGCTGCTTTGTAAAGGACAAGCAGATTCATCAGTGTCCCACCCATTCTGATCAAATTTCCTGTGGAAAACAAGGATACCTCAAGCATCTAAGTTCTCAAATCCCAGCCTTGCCGCCATGACATGAACCACATTTCTGCCACAGAAAATAGCACAGTCAACAAGTGAGATTCCAGTTAGCTTTCTTGAGCAGTCAATGATCTAACTTCTCATTGCAACAGTGATAGAAAACCCAAATCCCACTGCCTGCCCCTTGCCCTCAGAGCAGTGGTGCTGCATGCAGGGGGTTATTTCCTTAGTAAGATGAGCAAAAAAAACCCAGGTCTGGCAGATAGAGGCCTGTCATGTGTTCCTCCAGGAAGATGAATAAATGGATGACTTCAACACCGGCAAGAAATGCAATTTATTCCAAATAGCATCACTGAGGAGGTGTGAGGTCAACTCTCCTCCCTAGAGAGGATGAAGAGGGAGAGGAGCAATGCAGCTCTGCTTGCCACAGCTTTCCTCATCAGACATACATATCTCCCAGTCGGCATCCTGCAGTATCACTGTATTCTCAGCTAACCACAACTAATAAGACTTTATGAATAAAGAAGCTGTTTCTATTTAAGCCAGGCTCTATCACAACATTTATTTTATCCTGCTGAGTTTTTGATTTCACAGAATTCTTGAGACTATCAGGATTTTACGTTTAGAGAATCTGCATGTTGGGATTCTGTCATCTGGGCCCGTTGATTGAATCCTAGGGAATTATGCACATTTGAGCTCTGCTTGCCTAGGGCCAAATACACTAATTCCACTTCCAAATGTACATCTCCTGGTTGGCAGCTCAGCTTCTGCACTAGATTATCTCTACCTACAATTTAATTAAAAAGTAATCACCTTTCGTTTCACTCCTCTGGGACTGACTGCAGTGCAACACACAAGTATACACAAACCATTACTTACGTGATACACTTTGCTGGACAGAATGAGCACGGAAAAGGCTCGGAGGAGTTTTCCTGCCAAGCCTTTTTAACAAATGATCACGTTCGTTCACGCTGAGGGAAGGAAAAAAAAATCAGTGAGTAACCAGGTAATTTTAAGATAAATGTCAGCTGTACTTAAAGTACTTGTCAGCTTTGGCTTTGTCAGTATTTGAGATGGTGGCAGCATGAAAAAAAATAAACCTTTCCTTTAAACTGCACAATACCCATAATATTCCCTAATAATGGAAACTCTTCCTTTCTAAGGCCACTTTTTAAGGATTACATTTAATTCATCCATCCCTAATATCACAGTCATTGTGATTTCTGAATGTAACACATCTACAAACTGTTACAAGCCATATCAAATATCCAACATCAAGTGGTATGGAGCATCTCAAAGGAGATCTCTTTCTAGTATTACATACACAAAGGATGGCACCCACCAACTGCCATAGAGAGAAGGAGCAACACGTTGCAGCTTAGCACATGGCAAGAGGTCTCTATCACACCTGCAAAAGTGCCTGAAATAACTGAAAGCAGCACCACTGTTGAGTTCTAAAGATTTTCATCTCCAATCCTGGAGAAAAAAACTTTCAAGAGTCCCCTTTGCTTTACACAGCTCGTATTAGAAGACTGAACTTACCAACAGTAAAAACACAAGCTGAAGGTGAAAAATACGTATTTCAAGCAGTTGAAAGAAAAAACTAACTGGATTTAACATACACATGCATATCATTAGCTCCGCTATCCACTCTTAAGTTTTACAGACATCAAGAACTGTATGTCAAGAATAGACTATGGCTAACATCCAGACATTTCAGAGCACTTATCTACATAAGCAAGTGGCATAAAGTGCAACAGAAGACAGCGTAGGTGTAGAAATCTTGTTGTACTGAGGCGTCCAAGAACTGTTGTATATGAGATGATTAAGAAATACATATTACAACCTACTTCAGTTGAAAGCTATGGCTCTGGGCAGCCTGGTCTAACGGCTGGCAACCCTGCTGATAGCAGGGGGGTTGAAACTAGATGATCGTTATGGTGTTTTTCAACCCAGGCCATTCTATGATTCTATGATGATTCTATGAATGTTCCTGTAAGATGGAATTGCTTTTTTCCCTGTCTCATACTTGTTCCTAACACTGAGATGGCAACATTGCAGATGCCTACATTGCAGCTCCTTGCAGTGCCTTTGTTCCATTCACATCACGTTAATGCTGCCTGCTTCCATTTCCAGTCTTGCTTGTTCTTTCATGTCCTCATTCACAAGTAATTCCACTGGTTATGCCATAAATGTGGATACACATTTGAAAGGCAAACACTGGTATCTTTCTTGGGTTAGATTACAAGTTCACATATATTTGGTATATGAAATGGAAATCCCAGCAAGCACAGCTGCTGCTGCCAACAAGCTCACAACAGCTTTAAACAAACAACTCCCTTTCACTGAAGCAATTTGCTAACTTCAAACAAGAAAGTAAGCAAAGAATCTCCGATACGTCTATAATGTGTAACCCAGCCATGCAGGCTTATATTGCACTTAATATTCCATTAGGTTAATATCCAGACGCACAGCCCGTTTAGTGAGTAACAAGATGCCCATGAAAGAAAGGGAGGAATCCTCCTTTTTTTCTTTTTACTTTTTTTTCCCTGTGATCTGTGAGTCCAGCCAGCCAGGTTAAGAAACCCTTTGGACCTTTCCCATAAAATCTTTATGAACTGTCAACATTTTCAGATGATTGGTCTCTTTTCCTCCTTCACTGGTCACAGCAGAATCAAGCC
This sequence comes from Tympanuchus pallidicinctus, assembly GCF_026119805.1. Taxonomy (NCBI): domain Eukaryota; kingdom Metazoa; phylum Chordata; class Aves; order Galliformes; family Phasianidae; genus Tympanuchus; species Tympanuchus pallidicinctus. The sequence goes on from NW_026294627.1 coordinate 16,999,568, forward strand.
TGCAACAGATACACTAGGCAGCTTTTCCTGTCTGCAGCCAGTTTTATTTCCTTGGTAGCATTTTCCTTCAATAGGAGTTGGAAGCAAAACTAAAGACACTAACTGAGAGCATCAAAAAGCCTGTAAGAGCTCACTTGAATCATGAGATCTGCATGCATTCAAAGAGAGAATTACAGTTTTCCACTAAAAATAGAGATGCAGTATGGAAACTTCTGAAGAGCTTGGAAGATCCAACTTAGAAAAAAGACTGGCTGACTGAAAGAAAACCAAGTATACAAAGAAAAACCCAAATGCTGTAGGCATGCAGCAGAACAGAAAGCATACTACAAAGAGTCATCACAGAAGAGGATGGCAGGTATACAGTGAGACATGACATTTTCCAAACTTAAGCTAAAGAGGTTGACAGCCTCCAGAAACCACCACTGCTGGTGTGTGCACTACCCAGCAATGTGGGGCTCAGCAGAGGACTGCCAGCTCACTCAGGAGCGCACAGACCGTATGTGCAGCAAACAATCTGAACCTAGTGGTGGTCTGTGACTGAGAGAAGAGGGACACCTGCCCATCTTCTCCATACCCATCTCAGCAAGAGACCAGAGGCCACTTCTGGATGGACTGCTTAAAAGTGATGGCAGGTAAGTTTATGGATTTTGATACATTAGTTAAACACAGTCCTGGGAACGGCAAAAAACATGCAGCCATTGTGCTTTCTGCTTTGATAAAGGAATTTGAGAATATGTTTCAAGACTGCCACAAAAAATCATCCGTTTTTTGGTTTATTTGCAACTCTATTTTCAGTTAACATAAATACACTACCTGTGAATTTTCAACTGGAATGTAAAGAGAGTTGCAATCCAAAACCTGATCATCTCTTTACCAAACTTTTATGTCTTCTTATCAGAGAGATATTTTTCCTCACATCACAGTCACGATTTACTTGTGTCATCGCTTTTTGGCATTGCATACACTTGGGAACAACTACATTGAAGGATGAAGTACAGGAAGAGTAAAATTTCATTAAAAATCTCTGACAAACACCTCGAGAACTTATTACAAATTGCAACTACTGCCATTGAATCCGACTGATGAGTTAGTTTCACAAAAACAAAATCACATATCCCAGCAGTTTTATGGTTTTATTGCTCTCTTTTTTATATGTTTTAATAAAAAAATTAACAATTAAGTTTTGTTACTTTATACACATTAACTGTAGTATATATTTAAAGAGGGCTTTGCTGAAAGTAATGCCTCCTATGCTATTCTGTTGGCCCACAGTGTCAGAGGTGGATGTTGGTGGCATGGCAGAAGAGGCTGAACCTTCCCACCAATATCCCATTACATGTTGTTGCTATGTGACAGATGGCAGCAGAGGGGCAGTTTGACAGAATGGCATCTGATATGGAAGTGCATATGAAACACTGAGTTCCTCTTCACAGAAAAAATGGCACCCAGTGACATTCATCAACACTTGCTGAACTTTGATGGAGACAGAAAAGTGGACGTGAGCACAGCGAGGTGGCGGGTGGTGCATTTCAGTGGTGACAACAGTGACAGTGGGTCAGCTCTGCTGCAGACTTTTAAGAGCATGCCACTTAGGCTCTTGATCATTCCTGGTAAAAATGAATAGTTTGTGGTGGTGACAATGTGGAAAAATAATGTTTCCTAGTTGAAAATTTGCACAATCAAATGGTCTTATTGTGTTTTTCTACCCATTCCATGGAAATTAATAGGAAGCATTATTTTTGGAGTGACCAACGTATATATGGCCCAAGACAATCCTGGCCCTCTTCACTCACTACAGCCCAGGCAAGCCAAAAGGTTGAACAACTATGCTCTAATTGGAAGTCATGACTAAATATACTGCATGTTGAGACCTATCAAGCAATATAAAATGAATTCCTAACATCAGAAGTAAACGCAATACAACTCTTCTGAAATTGATGAGTATGATTTATTAAAAGGTATTAGATCTTCCAATAGAAAGCGTGAAAGGAAAGTGAAGTTGAATGGACTACTTAACGACACCAAGATCTGCACTGATACCAACTCAGTCCTTGCTTTCAGGTTTTCTTCTGCTACTAGCAGATAACAAAAAATAAAGACTTCTCATTGGTCTCCCCTCACTACAGTGCAAAACTAGTGATGGCCTCAGACTCCCAGACATATTAGTCCTTACCCACAAATGTACTGCTTGTAAATCAATCCTGAGTATTAGTTGTGATGATCGTAAGTGTTAAATCTACTTTCCAGACACAGAGAGCCAGTAAAGAAACCCTCCCACCAGAGTCTAAGGATGGCATCTTCAGATGCATCACAGTAAAAGGGTAAAAAAGAGAACGTGAGATCATATGGTGAATACTAGATATGCTTGTGTTTATACTCAGGACCTAAAAAAGGTGTCAGAGTGAAAGAAATCACAAACCCAGACATCCTGATGGGAGTCAATGACCCGGAAAGTGACAGTGAAATATGCTTTACTTGGTTGGTTAGTGACCTCAGGAGGGTAAGGGAGAAGCTTCATCTATCTGTAATTACACGAAGGACAGCACACAGACAGAATGCTTTGAACTAAACAAATCAATAGTTGCTCAGAACAAAAACAAGCAAAAAAAAAAAAAAAAAAAAAAAAAAAAAGCCCAATTCAGAGAGTTACTTTGAAAAAACAACTGAAAAAAGTAATTATTCATGTCATAGAAAACTAGACTCAGTTGCTATCAACAATAAAAAAATACCATGCACAAGAAATACCTTTGCAATGGCTTCCTAAATGGGATGAGATTACTTCAGTCTGCCTGAAAGTCTATGCTAACAACATTATACAAATTCATTAACATTAATATGACAAAATAAAAGATAAACGAAAAACATTATTTAATTTTTCCATTCCATGAACGAAATAACTCTTCCATTTTTGCATCTGAACTGCTCAAAGATGTTAAAAGAGATCTTCATTTTATTTCTGTGTGTTCCCTTCTTGCTCTTCACAAGAGCAAACAGCTCCTAAATCCAGGCAGCAAACATCTGGCTTTACACATTCAAATGAGGAACACCAAAACAAACAGAATAATTCAAAGCTGACCACAACGTCCTGCTGGCTCATTTGCTCAAGTAATTAAAAAAAGATGAGCTTCACCACCAATTAACCTACTGAGGACTAATTAGCGTTAATGAGGATTTGCGGTACTTGGTATAGCTTGACCCAGAATGTCCTCCCCGGTTCACTAATTGGCTGGTGGCAAAGCAGGGCTCACAAAAAAGGGAAGGTTAAAGTGGATGCAGGTGTCTCTTAAAATTGGATCTTCCCTGAGAAAACACATGCACAGTTGAGCTTAAAAAATTCAGGGCTCCCCTTGTCTCACATGAGTTGAACTGCTATGAAATGAGCTTGTGTTTTGTTATGATTTGCTAATGGAGATGGAGAGCACAGGCACGAGAAATGGGCAAAGATGCTCTTGTTTTTACTTGCTGCCCTTATGGATTATTCAGAAGTCAGACAGACACATATGAAATGATCTGGTTGTGTTTCCTGCCTTTCTTAAAGGCAGAATTGAGTTATTAGTGCAGCATTCCTAGGGCTGCTAAAAACTATGTAAATAACACAGAAAGCATATCCCAGCTGCTGCCTCTCTGCCTTAGCAGCACCCAATGAGCCCGTGGCAGAGGCACAGCCATTCAGTGCAAGACACCCACTTTCACCTTCATGGGTAAGGCCAGAGGACAAGCAGGATGCTTCTTCTGTTGTGTAAATAGCTAGAGACTATAGATCCACAGAACAGTCTGGATTGGAAGGGGCCTTTAAGATCATCTGGTTCCAACCCTCCTGCTATAGGCAGGGACACTTCCCTCTAGATCAGGTTGCTCACAGCCCCATCCAGCCTGGCCCCGAATGTCTCCAGGGAGGGAGCATCCACAACCTCACTGGGCAATCTGTTCCAGTGCTTCACCATCCTCACAGTAAAAAATATCTAGTCCAAATCTATCCTCGCTATATGCCCTTATGATAAGTCACTCCTCAGCTTTCCTGTGGACCCCTACAGGTACTGAAAGACCCTGGCCCTTTGCCCTACTGTCTGGAGGTGCTCTATCACTATTTCTTCAGTTCTATGCTATTGATTTGGCATTAGCAACAGATAAACCATTGCGTGTCTTCATTTAAATCAGAAAACCCTACAAAGTTCAGGCTGAAATTCTGCTCTTCACTCCACAGTGCTCCTCCTACCCACATGCACTCTCAAATGACTCAGCAATAAACTCACATTTAGCATCTTTTTTTCCCCCACTCACACATTCTGTTAAATATCTTGCTGTCCAGGCAGTCCTGGCTGCTTACATTCATTTCCTGTGGCAAATAATTCTTGCAACTCACTGTAATTGTGCTACAACAGCAGGGAGGAAGGGGAAAAGAAAATTTCTGCATAACATCTCATGTGGCTGAAAGAGTTAAAAGATCAAAAGTTTCTGTCCCTTTCATCCTAGATTTTGAGGAGGGAGACGAATACTCTTCTCTCAATTTTTAAAATTGATGTTCCAAACAGTGACTTACACAAAAGCTTGCTGTTTCTTTGTTGACATTCTTCCATCTCTGAAAGTTGCATCAACATAAAATATTAAGAGAAGGAAAAAAGGTCTGAAACAATCAGACATGCTCAGCTTTGATCAGTCATAATCACCAAACCACTTACAAGCAGATTGTTGATTTTCATTTCAGTCTCTTGGTTCTCAGATTCCTTAAAGTTTCTTCTAAAGGTTAATCAGAGGTTCAGGTGTGATTAATTTTACATCAGCATAACCTGACACAGATCCCTCCCTGCCACAATACACCAATTGTTCCTGAGGATGCATTTGCTTCTCCCTACTTCCATTCCTCACTTCTTGCGCGCTGTAACCCTGCTTAAACACTTCCAGTGTCCATCACTGCTCTGGCGGACAAAGCAAGTTTTAGGCAGAGGCTCTGACCACACGTTTGTAATTGGCCAGAGGAGACCTGTTTGTCTTCCTTTTGTGCTCCATTCTCCCTGCTGCCTGAGCACGCTCCTCCAGCACAGCCACAGGCCTTGATTTAATTTGTTTTCTCTCCGTTCAAACTCAAATTCATGTAAAGGAGTAGTTACACTGGAGATAGGCAGTGTTCAAAAAACATGGAGATGTGGCACTGAGAGACATGTCTAGTGAGCATAGTAGCGATGGGCTGATGGCTGAACTAGATGATCCTAGTGGTCTTCTCCAGCCTTAATGACTCTGTGATTCTATGATTCTGTGACAATGAATGCTGACTTGGCATAAGGCTAATGGAAAAACCCAGTATTCTTACAGACCATGAGCCCCAAATTGAACAAGCATGCAAAACAATCTCAAATGCATCCCACTGATGGCTGAGGATTCACAAAACTCTGTGTACTCACGTATCCAGAACAATCAGAGCTTTGGGAGAAAGGGCTGCACATGGGAAAGGTTCACCCTTACCAGTTGTCTGAGCAAGTATGTCTCCAAAGACCAGAGGATGGGATGGAGGGATCACAAAATGAAATCACCCTCCTACAGAATAGTCAAAGTAGCAACCATAGGCTTCTGCTGCTTTCTGTTTTGGTCCACAAAGGGGAGATGTTATTTTTGGTTATCTATTATTGGATTGCAGGAATGTTTTACTATGAGGTCAATCAGGATAGCAGGTCTTAATTTAAAAGGCAAACAGGCATTACTGATAATGAAGCTGCAGTGTAATCAAAGGAAATCTCCAGAGCATTTCACAAGGAAGCATCTGAAGCTTATAAACAGTAAAGCCAAAATCAGCATTTTCTTAGTAGAGTCAGTATCTACACACTGTTTAATCGCTCAAGATGCAGCCGAAATAAGACATCCACATCCCAGTCCCTGCTGCATTCTTCTGTAAATACTCCATTAGCCATCAACAAGAAACAGACCATGTCTAGAAGACCAAGGGGCTGCTGAGCACAGTGCAGAGGGAAGTGCAGAGGGAAGCATGGCCTGTGCCATTTGCAGGCTGATATGTGCAAGAGGTTCCCAATCACAGATGACTTCTGCATCAATACAACCAGGCCCTAGGGAGTAACAAAGGGCTCAGAAGCAGCTGGTTGCCCGAGAAAGCTGGAGGCATTATGTCCTGCCATGGGCTGACATCCCCAAGTGTTGTTACTGCAGCAGCTCTCCTCTAGCTGCTTCCCAAGTTCATTTCTCTTCCAATGGAGAAATGCCATTGTTACAGCTTGTGATCTGGCCTGGAAGCTCTCCCATCACACCTCAGAAGTTTGCATGAAAGATACTCAGCACAGAAGCTAGCCAGCTGCAGGCTCTGTGCACAAGGGTCCATCCACATTGCCACATCCCCTTGTGCCAGTTCAGAACCACCCTGCAGCAGCAGGGGCCAAGGTACATTATGGGTTTCAGCTGGCACTGTGGGTGACACCAGGGCAGTATGCTGAGTTCTGAGACCAAATTCTTCACTACAAGTCCACAAAATTCCTTCAAATTGGTCTGAAATCTGTATGGTTAAAAGCAGGACAAAGCTTTTCCTCTGGGTGATGAGCAAGAATGACTTACATTTTCTTCTGCCACTATTAATGTCTTTACTGATGTCTTAATGCACAAAAGTCCTTCTCTGACTTCAGAAATCACTTGGACAGGGGTTTCTGGTCTTAGTTTTTGAGGCTGTTATTCCTAAACTTTTCTAAGAGAACTGCTTGGTACAGAAGGTGGTATTACCAAGTACATTTAAAAGCACCATTAAGAGCAGACACTATAAACATCATATGGCTCTCTGAAAATCAGCAAGTCTAATAAATGAGATCTCTCTGCCTAGAGTGCCTTCCATTTGCAAGCACTGCAAACGTTACATGTGTTCATGCACATCATAACATGGTGGGTGTCACTGTCAACTGCCCCAAAGCCAACTAACTTAAAGTTGAAGCTGCTCAATTTTGCCTTCACTCTTTCCAAAATATGGGAATTGACTCAGTTTAAGCCTCCAAGAAACAGAAAAGGCTAAGCATGACTTGCTGCTTTTCAGCTACCTCCCTCAGTATCAGGGCTGCTTTCTTCTTGTTCTTAAGTGCCTCACTTTGCACTTACTCTAGTGGGTGCTCAGTCATATCCTCACAGATAAGGTGACCATACAGCTGCAACTATAACATTCTTTTCCTAGTAACTCATTTTGTCAGAAGCAGTCACTGTGGTTGGGTTGAAGTTTTCCATGCTTGGTCTCTACAGAAAGGTGTGGTGTTTTTTAAACAAGCGAACAAAAAAATCCCCAACAGAAGGTTACAGTAAAGTATACCTCCACATTTTGAATGAACTTAAAATAACTCCTGTTCAAAAACTCTAAGCTCTCCTCTCATTACTTTTTAACTTTTTTTTTTTTTTTTAAGAGCAAAGCACAGTGGTTGAGTTGCAAAAAAAAAAAAACAAATTGCTTTTCTTCAAGCTTTTATGTATTTTGTAACTGTCCACTAAGGATTTTGTACCCAGTACAGTTTTTTGTGTTCTTGTTGGGAAGATGCACTGTCTTGCCCCTCCTCATAGATGGGACAGCCAGGAGGATCTGGGCGAGACTGCTGAAGCCATTACACTGGAATAGTTGTTCCGAAGGGGTTCTCCTGCTGTGCAGCCTGGAGGGAAGATTTCTTCTTCCACCTCCTGTGGAGATCCCCGGTGCCCAACCCAGTAACTGCGGATTAGGCATCAGAGAGATTGGCCCCTTAATCAGTTTTAACCCTCATCTTGTAATGTTCCCTTTTTCCTAATCTTCCCTTTCAATTTACAGCTTCATTTTGGCCTTTGTACTGATACTGTAACTCCATCAACTCTGACTTTGCTAGCAGATGTGATCACAGATCTAAATCTTCTCCAGGTCACCAGGTTTTAACTTTACTTGTGGCACTGCATCTCCCTCAAAGTTCAGTGACAGGCACAATCAATATGTGAAATAATTAATTGCACTGGAGAAGGGTGACATCATTTCCAACTGGTGTGCGCGAGCAGCTGGGCACATGGATTGCCTGTGTCAGCAAGAACATGGCAGCTCCCCCTTCATCTCTCCACCAGCTTGAACATCTCTCCTTCTCCTGCTCCCTCCCTCCTCTGCCCCACTACATCTACACTGCCCAGTTCAAGCCAGAACCAACCCTGGTAATCTGCAAGTGCCTAGGAGTTAGAAATGCCAGAAATTAACGGTATGTATTAACATGAGGAAATGATGTGGTGATTCTTTACTGACATGGGACAGGAGAGAGAGACAAAGGGACAAGCATAAAATAAAATTAAGCATTTTCCACCTACCATACGTGAACGTCTACCATATGGAATCAAAGAATTTAACAGAAAAAGCACTGATATCATTTTATGTGCGTTTTGCTAGTAAAAGGAGTCTAATATCTTTTTACTAGTAAAGCTGCAAGGAAAAAATCGTAAATATGCCAGTCACTTTGTTGTGTATGCTGGTGGGGAAATCTCGCCTTTCCTTCCCAGAAATGGTGTGAAAAACATCTGGAAAAATTGATAAAAAGCCTCAGACCTCAAAACCAAAATACAGCTCTTCTCTTTAACCTTATTTTATGCTTGAATGATGGGCTCAGATTGTGGTCCTGAGTACCCTGAGTCACTGCACCCAACTCAAGGCACTCGTGGAACCAGAATTTGGCTCCAAACACCCACTGCTGTTTAATCAGTTAAAAACACAAGACTGAGTTTGTTTTAAATAAGATTTGTTGTACCTGCTGATGGACAGGGGCCCACCAGCCTCTCTATTCAAGCGGCTGTAATTTGGAATGCATCAATAAAGAGACAAAGTGCTTTGACATATAACGAGCCCAAGTCTTGCTTCTGGTGACATTAATGAAAATGCTCGCCTCTTCCTCAGGAATGAGGAGATCAGATGCTCAAGCTCATTCAGGGTTTGTTATAAGTGGAAAATTAAGTCTGTTTTAGCACTCCCGCTCCTGCCCTGCTTGGCGGGAGGCTCCCTGCCCTCGGATGTGCTTAGCTACAGGACCTGCCAGGCTTCCCACACCTCGGTCTCCTCCGCAGGGACAAAAGGAGCCCTCCCACGAGCACCTGTGTCGCCCGACTGCCCACCTCCTCACACAGCTATGGAAACAAGATAGGCCTCTGTGCTCACCCACCCCATAAAACCCAGGCTGAGGTCACTAGACAGCTTGCTCTTGAGGTGAGAACCAGTCGTGCACGTTTCACTGAAGCAACAGGCGGCTTTGGTGAAAAGCACTGGAGTGAAAGAGAATTTCCATCACAGAGTTTCCTCGTTGAAGACAGACAGCAAGAGACTGGGGAGCACTGCAGTTTTCAGCGCATGGAAAACCAGCGCTTGTTCTACAAAACGGAGATGAAAGGAAGAGGTGGCCAACTTTCATCAGCTCACATCTGGAAGCAGACAGAGCTATAATGCACTACATGAAGTAGGGTCTGCTTCTTCAGCAGTCACTTCAATTTCTCTTTGCTAAATAAAAGACACTGCCTTTCAGTTTTCCTAATAATTTGAAAGAATTCTTCCCAATATTTCAGTGGAGCAGGCACTGTTCTACAACACAGCCCAGGCCCTTCAAGTCCATGTAAAGCAATTCAACAGTGAAAGCTGCATCATTCTTCAGTATCAAATACTGTTCTCATCCCAGCCACCAAAAAATTACAAAACAGAACAGAAAAACAACCAAAAAGCTACCTTCAAAGGGAGCTTCAGATAGGGGAACTATACAATAGAAAATCTACTGTCACAAGGAGCATGCTGCACAGCTCTCCTTGTTGGCCGTTGGAACACTGAAATGACACAGGTTTCCAAAATAAAGTTTGCTTTGGTCACTAATCAGGCTTTACTCCACCTGAATGCCTGCTGACTTCAACGAGAGGTTAGACGGACCGAAAAGTGAAGACTTAAAGACTTGGCCCTAAACGAGGCAAGGTTTACTTGCAAACTTACCTCAAGATACAAAAAATCGCTGCAGCTGAACTCAATGCCACTTTTGAATACAAAAGTTGTAGAAAAACTTTTTTCGTGTGTGTAAATTTCGCATGTTAACATGATTAGCTCTGCTGGGCAGGTGTCTCCACATGTCCCTGTTTACTTTGGCACACGGACTGCCCCCTCTCACCTCCCTGAATCCACATAAATTTAGTGTTAAATCCTGCCCCTTGTTATATGAGTGCCAGGGAGCCCTTTCCCCTCCTACACCCAGGCTCGCTCACCTTGCAGCCGGGCTGGATGCCAGCCACTGTGTGTCGGGCTGCGGAGCGCCAGAGCAGGCACTCATCTTCCACAAGCAGGAATGTGAACACACCATGGGATCCCTTGCTAACTCCTTGCTGCACGCTCCCATCTCTGCTTCTCAAGCTATTTCTGGTCATCAGTTTTCAAGTATTTCCATAGATTTACAGAATGGCTTAGGTCAGAGAGGACCTTAAAGATCATCCAGTTCCACCCCCCTGCCATGGGCAAACCTGCCAACCACCAGATCAGGTTGCCCAGGGCCCCATCCAATATGGCATCAAACACCTCCACGGATGTGGCATTTTCCCCTGATTAAATCCACTAACTCTTGGAATCATCTGATTTTGTAATCATTCCAGCTTCCATGAAAAATAAAAGTTTCAGATGTCCAGATGAGATATAGAGAAAAAATGAAGACAAAACCCTTTACGGCTCACAACTGTATACTTGGTATCACCTTCAAGAATCTCACTAGTGCTTTTTCTGAGGTATTTGGGACCAGGCTGTATCACTCTGCATGCCAGTGCTCTTTCCTGCACACACCAGCCATCATCAACCAGCCCCCACCTCCAATTTTCTTTTCTCACTTATCATTGGTAAAGACAAAATATATGCCTGTTTTTTTGTTGTTGTTGTTTTGTTTGTTTGTTTGTTTTAACTCAATAAAAGCAAATTCAATTTCAGACACTGCTCGAAGGAACTAAGATTTAGAAAATCTAACTGGCACTAGAAGTCACTTTTTATTAACCAGGAAAAATGTCTCTTGCAAGAACGGTTGCCAGGGTGAAGACCTAAAGCAGGATGTGCATATTTAGGTATCAAGAGGCACATGAGATCTCCTGGTGCTCCTACCCAAACTGCAGAGAAGACCCAGGTGCTACCCTGTTCATGCTTTACAGAAATTCAAGTGAGCTGCTGCAAACTGCTGGCACCCTGCTGTGTACGTCTAGATGGTCTCACTGCCTTCTGGGGTTTGTGAATTGCTTTTTGTTTAACAGAATAATCCTAAAGATCCACATCTTGCACTTCATTTTTCCCCTATAGTCTATCTAATGATAACAGCAATTAGCTCCCTAAATCCCCCTTATCTGTAATTGGGTGTGATTTTTATATATATATTTTTTGTTTGTGAAAAAAAAAACACTGAACAAAAATAGCATCTACTACATGAGACAGGAAACCAGACCCGATGACAGCAAGCTTATCTTTCACAGCTGCCTGAACAAACCAACACCTAATGGCTGTGTTTTCAGGAACACTTCCAACCAAGAGCTGACACCAGCACTCAGAGGTGACTGGTAGACCCGTGCAGTTCTAACACAGCTCTCCATTTTGTGCTAGAAATGAAGAGACTCTGGTTACGTTCCTTTTCTGCACAGTGTCACATTGCCAGTAATACCCTAAGAGCAATGGGGCTGTGGGCAGCAGGGGAGAGAAGTGCATGCATCTCCTCATTTCCACTGGCTTCAAGGACACTTAAGAGAAAATAAAGAATATGAACCAGAGAGGCTGTAACTGCAGTAAGGTCCCTCTGCCTCTTTCCCACCCTCACCCTTCCCTTTGGACAAGCTCACCATTTCAAGCAGGTGTGAAAGAGCCAGGAGACAAACAAAAGAGATAAAAGGCAGAACAACTCTGAAGAGCACTCTGGAGGCCACATCACAAGCACAGCACACCAGCTCCTAGCAGGCAGAGGCACTCTACCATTATCTAGTTCACAGATGGACCACCCAGAAAATCTGGGAGCAATTAGGAAGAAGAACAAACAAATGCATGGAAAGAAGTGGGGGAGGGAGAAGGGGAGAAGGCCAGTAGGGATTCCTTACATCATCTCCATGCAAGCGTTTCGAGAATGAAGTGAAGCTATACAGAGGAGGAGGAATGCAGATGAGAGAGTTTGCAATAAGAATGCAGTAAAATAAAAGGCTATGAAAACATAGAGCATATGAGTGAAATACAACATGGTCTTTAAATTTACAGCAAGTCAGGACTGTCTGTATAAACAGAGAAGAAACCCATCAAATTCTAGGAGACACATGCACACGCATATAAACAGATTAAACACTAACAACCTTTCTCACTATTAATACTATGTCAACCTGCCTCACAACCCACAGATTCTGCCTGCAAAAAGTGGATTCACTTCCCTCCGTGGCTGTCAATAACTGGCACTTAACGCTGGCAGGAAAACACAAACATCTCACTGACACAAATGCAGCTTTGTCCCAGGCACTGATAGGAACCACAGCAGCAGCTATGTGGCTCCTACTATCAGAACAGCATGCCTGGGAACAGCCAGTCCTCAGCACAACTGGATCCCACTTGCTTGGCATCTAATTGGTCTGTGAGCAGTAATTCACAACCCAGAGTCACACCTTTCATGCGTTTTGGCTGGGAGGTTAACCTGATTTTGGTACCACTTTGACTCCAACTGACTTTAAGGTGACTACTCAGCCAACTAAAAACAACACCTATTTTTAATTTGATGCTTGACTTCAGGCATTTTTGCAGATTTTAATCATGGCATAAAACACTGTTGACCAGTGTTGCAAAGTTTGCTTTTTCTTTTTAAGCAATTTGATGTGCAGTTTGTGACTTTTCCAAGTGAGCACAATTTATATGCAGTGTTTTGTAGAATCCAAAAGTCAGGGCAGAAAAATGGCTCAATAAAAACTGAGCATACCAAGCATTTTGAAGTGATTTTAATCAACAACACTATGTTTACTTTGTCTTGGCCTCTGAGAAGCAAACTCCGCTCACTAAGGCCATCTTACAAACACAGTGTAGTTCACAAAGCACTTTTTTTAAAGCTTTTTGGTTTACTACAATCTTGGTAAACTCACTCCCTGATAATTTTCCCTAAAAATAGTGCTTATTAACTCACAAGTTCAGCTGAAAAATCTACTACCCACTCATCTTAGCAGCAGCTACAATATGGCAATTAGTTTACCTCAGAATAGACATCAAAGGCTCAAAGGATGACCCTGCCCCACAAGAACAAAATCTTTTAAAAGCTCCATTCCACTCAGTTTGCTAGTTTATAAGGTTTGCTAAAATCCAGTTTAATGATCGTGTCGTTTCTTAGCAAGTCATGTGGTGCCATATTGTTTAGGGAACAGAAGAGTTAGTTCTAAAACGTTTTTGAACCCAGGGAGCTTTTCCGACTAGCTGATGCAGAACCACATTCTGTGATGGCAAATGAAACTGTTGGATGCAAAAGCCTCCGTGTGATTTTCTTTAGCTTCTTTCAGAAGAGACAAAGGTTCCCACGCAACACATACCAACACATACTCTCCTCTTACAAAGAAGGATTCAATAATAGCAATATGTTCAAGTCCATATGGTGTGGATACAAGGGAGAGGTATGACGAGAAATTGAGAACCCTGAACCCAGGGGCCTTCAAAACTGCAGTGGAAGACAGCAAAAATATTTTAAAAAAACAACAAAAACACCTTGAGGTGAGAACGAATGCAGCTGTAGGGAAACACTGGATTAGCCAGTTCTCCCTTTAGCTACAGTCTAACCCTCCTTAAATCCTGAGTCACAGTTTCCACCTTGGACAAACTTATCAGGCTGACTTTTTTGATGGCAAAGAAAGTATGTGCAACAAAGTCCTTTCAAAACAGTCTGGCTAAACGGCCAGGTAATAGCACTACTTGTTACCAGGAGATTGAGCTGTAGTTTACAACTACAGCCTCGCTAGCAATAACATAGGAGAAACAAAACCAAAAGGGTTTTGGTGGGGGCAACAAGAATATATGGAAAGGAACAACAGCAACAAATTAATAATACAGGACAGAAGACTTCTTACCTGTCTGCAATCAGATTTGAACAATAAGAAATAAAAAGAGGAGAGGACAAGTAATTTTTTTTTTTTAAACATCAGCATATTATTGTCCCACCTCTTTCCATTACTGTCACGAAGCATGGCTTTTCCCAGCTCTCTTGTCTTCATCTCCAACTCTTGAACTTGTTCCAGCAAAGATTTATGGTAGGTATGCTTGGCCCTGTACCACAATAACAAGGAAGACACAAGGAAAGCCACATGAATGTTGTGTTGTTAAAAAAAGCCCAATTTTACTCCTTGTATGAGAAGCCAGGGCTTCACGTGATTTGGGAAATAAGGCAGTGAATGCACATGAACAGTCAGCCCAGATTCATAATACCTGCAAAATATTACATAAGAAATGAGAAATTTGGCAGAGTTTGTCTGCTTCAACACAACACTCAAGATGTAAGCAACTAGCACAGCTATCAGACTGTGGAGACCTGACGCTGCTGCTGTGGGACTGCTCAGGACCAGAGCTCTCAGACAAAAGAACAAAAATTCATTGAATATTCATGGCAGTAAAACATGATTCCACTTGGTCTTTTGAGCTATGTGTCACACTGCTCTGAAAACCTGAGGAGAGTCTCAGATAATAATTGCCATTCAAGCCCCTTTATTTTCATTTATCAGTCTCACATGACTTGAAAAAGCACTTTTTTCTCTGCGCTTTCAAGATGACAGTAACAAGACTGGCTCTGTCCTATTTTCTCAGCTTGGGGATTCAATGAGCCATGCATGCACCACACACGTAACCACAATTTGGAAAGTAGTTCCCCCCTGTAAATACTGAGGCTCTTTTTCAGTTTCACCTACCACTCTAGTACTACTCAAAATTAAACTGGCATAAGGAGAATCCAGTCCCCTCTCCTGACATTTACAAAGTAATAATATGAAATGTGGGGATCTTTCTGCAATGGACATTTTTTGATCAGCTTCCTCTTTTGTGTCACTTAGAGGAGGACAAGTGTCCCATGAGACAATACTGATTTGCATGTGACTGCACAATAAGCCCGAAAACAAGATGGGAACAAGGATGGTAATACACCACTTGCTTCACTTCATGGCATTAAAATTATATTCTTCAGTTCTAGAGGTGGCAAAAATTTCTTTTCAAGTTTTATAAAAATCCTACACACGGATTCTATCATCCTTAACCAACACTACAAAACGTCTTCCTTCCTCTAGCTGAAAAGTAACTGCTGTATATATAATTAAACTATAATGAAGATGCATTTATTTTTAAAAAGCATGATTCTTATCCCTCCTTCCATGGGGAATAAGAAATGAAAACCACAAAGCCTCTGCTGAGTCTACTGTAGATGTGAGTGGCTTGAAACTAAGTGATATCCAAGTATTTGGTCTTCGTGGTGCTGAATTAGGCCCCATATGTCTCAGAATGAGAAACTAAAATGAAAACTTTTCAAAACATATCTGCATTTAAAAGCAAAGCAGAGAAAACAGAACAAGAAAATATAAAACAGTAGAATATGGATATCAAGGATGTACCTAGGAGAGTACCTGATTTAAAGCACCAAGGAGTACAATATGAAGGAAACACCAACATATTATGACAGCAGAATACAGGATAGCAAGCTTATTTTAAAATTTAGCATTTCAAAAACGTGAGATAACTTACAGCTGCACAGATACTAATTGCATTCGAGTTGCTATAACTTAAGCTAATGTTTAAACTCTTTGAGGATGGGAAACTAGTGATTTTCTTAGATGAGAGAGCTTTGAATTATTAATTCTCATAATCTTTACAGTTGACATAACTACCACACTCTTTAATTTGAGTAAATACATTAAAACACTGACCTTGAACTCATCTTTTACCTACTAATGTAAACTTCAGCACTGAGCATGTTTGGAACTTACAAAACCCCTTTAAAACCTGTTCTCCCATAGACGAGAACACAGAAATCTGCAAGTTATTCGGTCTCTCTCCCAAGGTTTCATGCCACACAGCATAGGAAATGAGGGATGTTCTTCTTTTTCCTTGGAGTGAACAGCAAATTCAAAATGGAAACTGAGCAACAAAATCCAATTAAGGGAGGACAGCAAAAGCAGGTATTGCACAATATGGAAAAAATACGGTTGCTCCAAAGTCAGGTGTTCTGAAGTATTTTAGAAGTAAAATGAAATAACAGAATACGTATGTTCTGCCATGGCTGAGTATCAATGAAGCAACAGTAACCCCCCCAGGTAATTGTTATGCACTGAGTCACTTCTTCACTTGGAGACAGAACATCCATGGAAGAATGAGTAATGAAGTATTTATAAAAGTGCATGAGCTGACCTATCCACACGTTTCTCCAGGAACAAATACTAAAATATGGTATTACAAATGCCTCAGAGCCTGGGCTTGCTCCCATCAAAGCCAGTTGCAGATATTCCATGGACTGCTGGCAACAGGACTGGATACTTCATGATTTTTTCACAACAGCACATTGTTAACTTTTGATATATAAAAACACAGGTAGAAGTCTTAGCTTTTACCTTGTACTCTACAAGCGGCCCTAGATGTGTGATCAGCCCTCAATAAATTGTGAGCTCTTGTATTTGCTGTTCCCGTTCATCTGCAATTGTTGAGTTATATAAAGGCAAACTCAACTTTCCTCACACATAGGGATATTAAGATCAGGGACCACAAGAATAGCTGAACGTCATCTCAGTTGGCTGTTCCCCCTTCCAAGTCAGGGAAGTGCATACCTCCACATCACAGCCCTGGGGGGATATCTGGGGGTTGTGAAGGTCAGGACATGGCAGGGAGGAGCACGGTTGCATTCACAAGTTTTTCTCAAGCACAATGACACCTCTACTGTGGCTCTTTGTTATCAACACCATAGTAGGTGTCCCATGCTCCAGAGACTGCAAGTGCACACAAGGATGTGCCTTGTCACTTATTTACCCTGCAAGGGCTGTTAAGTACAATGTGCTTCTTCCCCTAGTTCTCCCTCCACAAAAAAAAAAAAAGCACATCAGGACTTTGGTAAGTACTGGAAGGTTCAAGAAATGTCTCGCTATAATACTAAGTGTTGAGACATCATCTTTAAAAATAAATTCTTGCCCTCTTCCCTAATTTTGCTAGAATAAGTTCTACATTTTTATGATTCTCACATAGCTTTGTGGGTCTGACATTTCAAGACTTCCTAGCAACAGCGACATGCATTCAAGTGACACGTGCCAACTGTAAGGAAGAACTCACTTTATAAAACTCTGTTCTTTTCAATGGTAGCACAACTGGGACTTTTATAAGGCAGAACCTTAATCCAAGCAAAGCCACTGAACTCAAGGAGTGGACCAAAGTTAACAATGTGGTATTGCAGCCAAGAATTAATAATAAGCTTCCTTCTTTTTCTAAAGTGAGAAGTATCCCACTTTTCCTTGATTCACTTCATATACATATATACATACATACACAAGAATATTTAAACAAAAAACCTGGAGCTGTGGAGCACGTGGGAGCTGACAAGTGCAGCATGTACGACAAAGGGAACATGTAAAACTCACTCATGCTTGCCAGCATTAAACATTTTGACACTGGATACAGAACGGCAGTTTAGAAACAAATATTTGCATAGCTCTTAAACACACTAGGTTATTCCTTTTAGCCTTCTTCCAGGCAAAAACTCTGGATCATATTTGTTTTTCTGACAGTATTTTGTACTGAAATTCAGTATGTATCTTTTGGGTCACACAGATGCTCTTTCTGTGGACATGCACTTCACATCCAAAAGGATCAGAAAGGGACAAATTCCACGACCACGAGAAGTCAGATCTGCTGGAATTTTATGGCCCAAACCAGATTCTGCTGAATTATGGACAGCAATGTGCTGTAACTGCTGCTGTGGAAATGTGCTGTCTGACTTCCAGAGGCCTTGGGCTCAAGTTTTGAATGGCAAGCCTCTTGGAAAGGAAACAGACCTTTACTCCTTCCATATGGCAGTGCTGATAGCTGTGTCATTTCATTTATCCTAGTTAAAATGTTAATGGCGTTAATTTTTCAGTGGTAGGTTAAAAAGAGAAGTCCTGCTTAGAGAACAGATTTTTTGCTTACTGTTGATAGGAGCCTCCTGTTTAAAATCTGCTGGGAAAATATCCAGCATATCAATCACACACGTTTGTCTTCTGAGCTTCACAATCTCTGTACATTCCTGCTCTGAACCAACGAAAGGATTATGTTGCTGAGATTCTCTAAGAAATACTGAAGAACAGGCTGAGTCAGTAGCAGTTTTCCATGAGTAATAGCTGAGGATGAGCCTGCTTCAGCCTGGTTTGTTTTACAATTCTTTAGCCATTTTTGCCAAGAACTGATAAGAACAGAGGACAAGTGCAGGACACTGAACTATCACAGAAACATTTGAAAAACTGAAGCACAGTCTTGGACACTAAAATATATCTTTGATTCCTGATGACGCAAACAGTTCAGCTCCTATTTGGCTTGAATCACAGGAGTACTCCCATTGACTTCTGAGCATGTAATTTTAAATAAAGCCTGACACAGGAGTAGGACCTGTTACACTAAATGAGTTCTAAGACTTTTTCAGTTTTAAAAACCAGCTCATTGACACAGCTAACTTAAGTATCCAAATTTAGCCTCATTTTGGGCTCAGCTTTACAGTTCTTAAATTATTTTCAATTGAAGAAATTTAATGAATGTAACAAAAAACCCTCTAGTGTGCAAAACCATTAAATCACAGTTTGACCTTAACATAAATTTTATATTATGGTTCTTAGATTCAATTTTAGCTGTGTAGCTCATGAAAATTAAGCTGATGAAGAAAATGGGAAAGCATACAATACGTATCTACTGATTGGCAGATTTGCCAAGCAAAATTAGTTTAATTTAATCATGCCATCAGCCCCAAGGGAAGAAAAAAAATCAGATTTTCAGATGCATGTATATTACCTGACTTACCCTGTATGCAGGAGCTTGAAATGTACCCATGTTTGGCAAACATTCTGGGTTTTTTTTTTTTTTTTTTTTTTTGTATTTCTCCCTAGAACAGAGCCTTCCTTGACTGATCAACAGCTTATTGCGGGATGAAGCTTCCACTTTGGGCCTTCATGAGAAAGTGACATGCTAGTCTGCATTCTCTTCTTCTGCCTCTTCATGGCAGCTGGGACCTCAATTTTTTCCTGGCTTAGAAAGAGTTGGGTCCAAAGCCCAGCACTGCCTTCAGATGAGAGAAAGGGCAATGCTTTCTTTGTTGCTCTTCTAACACAATAAGAATGTGATTACCAAGTTACTTCTAGCTGTTCAGAATCCAAAAAAAATCTCATTAATTAGGCTAAAGAAAAACATTTACAAATCACAACACACCAACAAATCATCAAAAACATCTTGGTTGTTAAACAGACTTCCAAAGGAAAGAATGAAAGCTGTGGGTTATAAGATGCTTAAAAAGCAAGTGGAACACCAGAAATGCTCCCTGAAAAGTATGCTTCTGCATTTCAATTGCCGTGATAGAGAAGCTCCTTCTCTTTAAACCAGAATTACTGAAATTGTTTAAGTTCTGCAGATTTTTGAAACTAGATAGTTTTGGGAGGATCTGGAGATTACACAGAGCTGTATTTCACAGGGCTTGTTCCTCTTTTCCGGGCAGGGAAGAAGTTACTAAAACTGAATACAGTGTTCTGTGAGTACTGCTCTCCTCTCAGTTCAATCTTCAAATACCCACTGCCGAGTGAACCTAAAAAGCAGCAACTGGAAACTGGAACAGGGCAAGGACAGGAGTACTGCATTTTTATGCAGTCAAACCAAACAAAATATTGGCTCCCTTTTAGAATAGGACATCTCTGAGGTCTGAATTCGATTTGTTTACGTACAGGGTAGACAATGTAAATAATCAAGAGAGATATCTTTGTTACTCAGTGAAGGCTGCCTCCCTCAGATTGGTACAGGATGAACTGGACAACATGAGCATGCAGAATAATTTCCAGAACTCAGAGAAGACAGGTTCAGGACTTACGCTGTCCATGCCACATCTTTCACAAGGCACACAGTGGGCACGAGAAATAACCCAAACCAGAAGTAGCCACATCTCAGCACCATTCCAGCCTACGAAGAAAACAAACAAATTATGAGCATTTTCAAGACATCACATGTTAAGCAGTTGATTTTAGGGAAAAAGTAGAGGGATAGCAACAAACAGCAACCGTGATTGGGATGACACTGAAATCTGTGGGGTTAAGAAGAGAGGCGAAAGTCTCAACAACTCTTAACTGAAATTAGGCCTATAATTGAGAAACAACAGCAACGTTTCTCACTAGGATCACTCCTCATGTTCCCACATTTCCTTGCTCTTTTCAAAAATTTTGCGTTTAGACCAAATCCTCTGCTGCTATTGATTTTTTGATCCAAGCAGACATTTTGACTCACGGAGAAGTGCACCATAAACGTTAGGTTTTTAATTTTAATAAGTCTTTTCTGCTTTTTGCTTACTCTTTCTACCCTACTGCTTCAGATCTCTGAGCAGCATCAAACAAAAACAAACAAACCAAGATGTCTCACTAAAATGTTTCATTCATATTGCACTTAAATACAGTACTTCCTGTTCAAACTACTGCTGTCTGAAACCCGGGGGAAGAGGATTCACTCCTGTCTCTGTAAATGGCTTTTTTTACAAACAAAGAGCTCCAAGTTTATATTTGCATTTCCTACACTGTTGCAATGCTTGAAGAGAAAACTTGGTAGGACTTGAGAAAGGAGATACGCACAAACTCTGTAGGTTCCAGCGTACAGACAGAGCTGTGGAACCAAGTTGAAACATAGCACTATTTATTGGACTTGCTATTTCAGGTCATTTATTTAGGGGTCTCTCTAGAACCTTTTATAGATAAATTAACGGTAAAACCTGGTTTGACACACAGGAGACTGGAAACAACCTCACCACCTCCTGCATGCATGTGTGAACATACATACACACATCCCATGAGAATCGTTTAATTTCTCTGCTACACCAGTAAAGAGTATTTTTCTATTGTAATGAATCGTGTGCAGAGCACAAGTAAAACATGGGCTGAAAGGTGTCAACAGCATTTCCAGCAGCTAGCCACACCTTGCTCTCTTGCTGCTTGTGAATGACGCCACGTACCTTACCCAAAACCTTGGCTTCTCAGTATCTTTATGCCACATACAATGTCCACAGGTGTACCTACAGATGTCTGTGTGCATCTGTAGCCAAGGGCAGGAAGGCATATACCCGTGGACTCTGAAGTGAAGCAGCTGTCTCCTGCTGACACGCAGACTGAGATGGTTTGGTTGTGCCTCACTTGCAGCACACAAGGGAACAGCAGCCCATAGCACTGAAATGTCAGGAAATTTTATAGACAAGCACAAAGCTGAACTACAGAACATGAAATTGAACACATGACTTGTAGCCCTTGAAATAGACAATGAGGAGATGATTTGTAGCTACATACTTCATTAAGACAAAGGCATCTGATCACAACAGAAGGAATTCCGCCACACAGTACAGAGGGGCTTAAAACCCAGAACAACCACCACACTGCAGAGCCAGGACAGCACTTGTTGCACCCAGCATTTCCTCCCAGTGTCACTCCCTATTTAGAGTCATCCACCTCTCTGCTCAGCCACATTTAGCCAGCAGCAGCTTGTCCTTGAATTGCTAAGTACTGAAGACTTCCAAAAGCATTTTTCACTTCTGAATGTACAGTCTTCCATGCTGCGGCTGGACTGACAGGTCAGTGGTAAATCTTGTACCGAGACCAAGAACGAACCAGACTGTGCTAAAACATTTATGGACACTGCCACCCACATGGACAGTCAGCAAACAAATTCCAGTCTGAGAATCAGCTTGTAGTTATTTGTGATCCCTCATGCCTACTTTCACATGAGAATGCCAGAAGCATACCGTCAGTTTTGATCTATGCTTACTTAAGCAAAGGATGGGCAGGAGTAAGAGGGAAAATCTCAACTTGTTAGCCAAGGAGCTGAACTACAGTAACGCAGTGGCAAAATATGATGAGATTCACACTTGTGCTTTGCTTTTCTTCAGCTGTGACCCTGCAGGCGTAAGCAGTTTAATCACATCAGCATTTGCACTGACCATCCTTCCATGCTTCTGCTAATAAAGAAGAGAAAAGGACCAGGGTATTAATCATCCATGCATTTTCTGGCATTTTTGCTCCAAGTACTTTACATTCTACCTCTTGCTTTCCTAGCTGAAATAAACTGAATGTTCTTTTAAAGCACAGAACAATCCAACTTTGTGTTCACCAGGAACTGAAATGCTACTTTTTCTCATGTTGTCAGCTCAATTGATGGCTATGAGCTTGGACATTTTGCACCTTAAGCCCTCTGCACTAAGGAAGCTCAAGTCATAAACTGTTTACCTGCAACTACACATTTTACATCAGCATCAGCCTGTTGGCAAACTGCACCACAACAGTAAAACCATCTATCTCACTCCTTCAGACACTGACATTACTGCTGGCAAGCTTTTTTCCACACAGCATGCTCACCTGCATTCCTGAGCTCACCTGCACTGTTTCTGCCCATTTGTTTTCAGTTTCTGCATGCA
Organism: Tympanuchus pallidicinctus; assembly: GCF_026119805.1. Lineage (NCBI taxonomy): Eukaryota > Metazoa > Chordata > Aves > Galliformes > Phasianidae > Tympanuchus > Tympanuchus pallidicinctus. The sequence continues at coordinate 17,022,175 of NW_026294627.1, forward strand.
GTTGTGTGCCTGTTCCACTGCAGGACAGCAACTGGTTTGCCTTGCACACAGACCTGAATGCTGTCCCGGCCCCAGCAGGGTTACACCATCTGCTCACACAACCACAGCTCCTCAGCAGAGGAATCCCTGGAAACCACCTAACGTAGGCACATCCATAGACAGCATTTTTAGGATGTTTTCCAACTGGGTTATGAACTGAAGCTATACTGAGAAGACATATATATTGCATCAAAGCCTTCTCCAGACTTCGCAGCTGTTCCCATGCCTCCCTGCAGTTGTTCAGCTATTCATGATGGCAGTGTAGCCTGGTCTGCAATGTGTCTTCAAGGAAACACTGCACCTTCATGCCCAGCCCCAAGGAGTGACAGCCTTCAGCTATCAGGCATCTCCTCCAGATAAGAAAAGCAGAGATGCTAAATAGGAACCACTACCTTCGAAAAAAATGTACACATATATTTATTTATGCTTATGTATTTAAAGAAGGCCACAGTGAAGCTGTTTTTTTAAACAAACTCAAAATTCGACCAGTTCTGTCATCACACAGGCCCCATGATATGCAACTAAGTCATTTTTAGACTCTTCTGGCATAAACACTAGTGACTAGCACACTCAAAGCCAACTACCAGAAGCCATTTATCACACAGCATCCATGAAACCCTCAAAGCTAATGCAGATCCTCCTGCTGAAGACATTGCAGCTTAAACTGCTTCCTTCCAAACACTTGGGAAGCTGTTGCAGAGAGACAGCTCATTTCAGACTAGGGGTAACATCTGTTAAAATGGAAGAACGAGAACAACAAAATAAAGAAAAATTTACCTCCAGTTATTTCACAGAATCAGCAAATCATCTAGGTCTTAACACCTTTAGCCAGTTGCAAAGCTGCTTTTTGAGGGGGGGTACCTTTTCAAAAGTCTTTTAAACATAACAACAACAAAAAAAGTGACATTATTGGCCAACATGAATAACTAGAAAGATCTGCTCTGCATCATTACTATTTTAGAAATATATTTTAGACTAAGCGGTGTTTCGTTTTTTCTTTGTTTTTAAATCAAGGACTAGCTTTACTGAAGCATATCAATTCCGTTGTTTCAAAAATATCTATTTTACTATTCTATCTTAGTATGCAAATAAACATTATTCATAGATTTACTCTCCTGCCAATAGGTGGTGCCACCAATTTCAACAATTCCTTCCAGTGAGAATAATAATGCCAGGAAGTGCTCAGGTGTGGGAAGACATTCTGATTGTTTTTGTATTCTTATCACTACGTGGTTAGGAAACAACTGGGGACCAGTAAACGATTCAGACAACGCAAACAAGGATCACAAGCATCTCAGATCATTCAAGAAAAGTGAGATAAAATATGAAGTCACATTCTAAATAATAAAATTTGTTATTGCTTCATTTCCTCAGATGCCCATGCATCCTATTTCTGATTAAAAATGGACAGCAAAAGCATAGCTTCACCATGAAAACAGCTGGTTTTGTATTTATAGTGCAACAAGAATTATTACTGGAATTGTGCCTAGATCCTATTCATAACCGTCTCCACGAGACATGGATAAGGATCCAATAAGCTGCTCAATTTCAGTCTCATGTTCACGGAAATGCCAGCATCCCATTTGGGATCCAAATCCAATCTGCTGTCAACTGGGCACCTGCACAATCATAGGCAGATTACTTTTGGTCCTCACTAGTCAAACATGGAAGACAGCGTACCACCATTTTCGGCAGCTACTAGTAGAGGAGATGGGAAAAAGAGGGCCAAGTGATGATTGGGAGGAGTATCCATATCACGAAAATGATAATGAAACTCTCCTATAAACAACGGATGAATTTACATACTAGGTAGACCATTACCCAAATATGCTTTCCCTTACAGAACATGCAGTTTCTGCATGTTCTGGATCCTGTTAAGACCAAACGTTTCAGTGCCAGCATAGATCAGTTTGCTATTTTTTTCAGAAAGATCTGTAAGTTCAATCATGAAAGAGCAAAAATATTAAATGCTTATCAAGCAAACAGTTGAATTAATCTTAAGGAGACATCAGACTCGCCACAGGTTAACACTGCAAGCGCGTGCTATACAAACAGCTCGAAGTTGGTGTCATTTTCATAAATTATTCTCAAGACATAAAGTAGCAATGGTTTCACCCACTTAAATGATAACAGAGCAATTGTTAGATTTAGCCAAAACCTCCTACTACTCCTCTTAGCTTACGTGACAATCACTATGCTATTAAATCATACAAAACACACAAATTGTTATAATTACCATATTATACAGCAAGATAAAGTGTTACTAATCCAAGACCCACCTTAAAGACCATATACATTAAGACCCAAGTGCAGAGAGATGACATGGTTTGCCCGTGGCCACACAAATCAATTGCAGAGCTGGCAGATTGCCCAAGTCCCTCAATTAAATTGTCCTACACAGACTGAGCCTACCAGAGCCTGTGTATGAAATACAATCAACAGCCAAGAATGCAGTCTCAAGGATTTTCCCTCTGCATGTTGGAACATAATATAGCCTCAACATGAGTCGGTGCTTAAGAACCTTTTCCTCCACTATAACTGTAGCCTGCTCCAGGCTGGACAGGTTTACTAGATTCAGGGCTGACAGGTGTGATGAACAGATTTACTGGCACCCTCCTCAACAAGCATCTTGAAATGTACCTAGAGAATACCTTACTTTGGGTCAGTGGCAAAGTGTTAAAAAAATGAGGCATAAGAATTTGATTTCCTCTCCTGTTTACACCACTGGGACAGGGATACCTTGAATAAAATCAGCACAGCTCTACTCCTGAAAGGCTGGCTGGATATTTCCATGTCTGAAATAAAGATGTGCAATGTTTTCCATAATGTAAAAGTTTTCATTCTAAAATGACTCAGATGAAAACAATGACCTCACTGGCTGGCTGGGTTTAACACAGTGACACATTGGTCCAGTCTCAAACCTATTTCCTCCCTCTTCCAGTCTCCACTCATACAGCCATTTCCCCTTGAGAGTGGTAAAAGAAGCACAGAAAAATCAGATACTTCTTTCAGATATTTTACTCTTTTTTTAAAAAAAAATTTTGCCAGTCATAGAATCACAGAATGGCTTGGGCTGGAAAGGACCTTAAAGATCACCCATTTCCAACCCCCATGCCATGAGGCTGGTTGGCACCCACCAGGTCAAGCTGCCCAGAGCCTGGTCCAACCTGGCCTTGAGCACCTCCAGGGCTGGTGCATCCACAGCTTCTCTGGGCAGACTGTGCCAGTGCCTCACCACACTCTGAGTAAAAAAAATTCTAACATCTAATGTAAACTTCCCCTTTTTTTAGTTTAAAGCCATTCCCCCTTGTCCTATAACTACATGTCTGTTTAAAAAGTTGGTTTCCCTCCCGCTTGTAAGCAGGAAGTACTGGAAGGCAACAACAAGGTCTCTCCCCAAAGCCTTCTCTTCTCCAGGCTGAAGAAGCCAAGCTCCTTCAACCTTTCATCACAGGAGAAATGTTCCGGTCTTTTGATCATCTTCGTAGCCCTCCTCTGGACCCTCTCCAACAGCTCTGCATCTCCCCAGACTGGGGGCCCCAGATCTGGATGCAGCACTCCAGATGGGGCCTCACAGTGCAGAGTAGAGGGGTCCACAACCCTCTCCCTGCTGGCTATCCCTCTTTTGATGCAGCCCAGGATACTTCCAGGCAGCAAGAACACTGCTGGCTCCTGTCCAGCTTTTCATCCACTAGGACCTTCATATCCTTCTCCACAGGGCTGCTCTCAATGAGTACTTCTCCCAATCTGTACTCCTATCTGGGATTGCCTCAACTCAAGTAAAAAATCTTGCCCTTGGACTTGTTAAATCTCATACTTAAAACCATATGGAAGACTAGAATAAGAAACTTATCCACTAGCTAGTTTTCATGCCATAGCAATCAAGCCTATTGGTAATTTTAATTTAAAGCCTGGATATAAATGTAGAGAGGGAAGATAAGAGTAGTATTGTGAGCATAAAGAAAAATGCCAGTGCTATCACAAAGACATATACTTTGTATTCCTAGTAAAGCCCAAGATATTTTGGGATTTAGGCCTCCGGAAAGAAGTTTTTCATTAAAGAAGTTGGTGCAATGGTTAAAAGAAAATATGAAAATACAGACGAAAGCACCTAATACCCCAGGAAAACAGAATCACGGCAACAACGATAAATTACTCTTTTCAACAATCATGATTAGAAAATTTCAGGAACTGGCAATACAATGCTACAATACCAAAGCTTTCACACACATTCACATTATCTTGGAGAAACTAGTTGGAGTTACAGCACGCCTGGAGCACAGTGAAATCCTCAGAACTTCTACTCCCTTTCATTTTCTGTTAGGAACTAATTTTCCATAATGGAAAAATACAACAAGTTACCAACATCTTCTTGTTCTACTTCTTAATGTAATTAGCAGAAATTACTATTTGAAAAATATATGAAATACACATTAATATATCATTAGGCAACTGTGTCTCAAAGGGTGTTAATAAGCTCTGGTTTGTGTCAACTATGCATATACAGCTTTGCCTAAGAAAATATTACTATACCTCATTACTTAATTAGTATACAACACTACCAGTTAAATAAGGCACCAGCCCATGTTACTTTCCATTATTACTCTGATAGTAGAAAATTAAGGAAATTAATCAGATAGTGTTTTAATTTGACTTTATGGTTCACTGGCAATGTAAACTCTGATGTAGTTTTATGCAGCCTGTCATTTCTTTTTTCGTTATTGATTATGTTAAACTCAACAATAATGCAAACAAATGCTTCCTCAGAGTCATCTGGAGAAGACTAGTGGTTAAAAACATGTAGTAAAATCTTGTTCCATATAAGCATCAGTGGCTTCCTGAAATTTTGTTAGGAAGCACAGAGCTCATTAACGAAAGAACTTCCTCCTTAAAATGGATGAAATACCTCAGTAAATCTTCAGGTTAACGGTACTGGGGACTAATTTTACTTCCTGGTTTAAAAAATCAAAATCAAAAATTAATTCTATGTTGGTCCGAGCTCCCCCAGCACAAATTAAAAGTTTCTGAGTAAGGAGTTCTAGTGCACCATGAATACCTTGAAGAAAACTAAATCTGGTTCAGATGATGCTGTGAATGGCACCCATGATTTACCTTCTCTCACTTGAATCGAGTTTGATAGTACCCTAAGTCATAAAACCATCAGGGTTTTCTTAGATGATGCAAATTAGACAGCTGTGCAGCACAATATAACCTTCTTTTATAGCAGCTTAAGCTCAGCTTCCACTTGAGGACCTGGAAGAGCAGGCCCATGGGTTGCTCCCTGCCAAGGCTGGAACTATAAGACCTTTAAGGTCCCTTCCAACCCAATCCATTCTACAATTCTATGTGTGGTAGCCGGTCCTACTACTCCACATTCACTGAGCCGAAATAAAATCAATATCCAAGTGTGCTTGCCGGTGTGAAAGCCAGAACTTTTTCAGAGTATTTGCAGTTTTTCTTTCCTTCCCCCCTCAAATTAAACACAGGCACAAATACAAAGAACTTAATGTAAATCGAAGCAGTAACCTTGATAGACCTGAGAGTGAAACAGCTTGTCTTGTTCACCGTTTCATGCACTTCAGCACAAACTTTTACTCTGCATATAAAAATGAATTTATATCTTACATTATGTTTCTTCTTTTTGAAGTCATGCTCAGCATATAACCACTCTTGTTTGGTGCCTGTAACTTTTCCTGTGCAGGTTTTAATAGTAACCACTCTTGTATGGTAGCTGCCCTTATTTAATAACTGTTCCTTTATCATGAAAGCTGCAGGGGAAAAAAATTAAATTTTACAGAACCCACCTTTGAATTTAAAGCTCCAAGGGAATAATTATGTTTAGCAGAAGCTGTTGCTTGCCAGTGAAGATATAAGATATTTGTACTACCTGCCAAGTTACACGTACCAAAAAAGAGTCAGAACCTAAAATTTCCTGGCTTTGTGTATTGAAATTTTCCAACTGTGCTACTGCACCAACACTGGTTCCCTCGCACAAAATGCGTTTGTTCCAGGATACGCCCTCCCCTCCGCTATTAGCAAAGCAGCATCCCTGAGTAAAAAGACAATCAAAAGCAGCAAAAAGGTTATGTTCAGGAAACTCAGTGTTATTTCATATACATTTATTGTATGAATTTGAGCATGTATCCTAACCTCAGAGAAAATGCCAAAATACAGTGCGCCTCACTGCTTTTAAAATTTTTATTTTTTAAAATGCTTAAGTAGTGTACTGTAAAAAACCATTTTATAATAGAGAAAATGGTATTTGATGCTATCTCACATAATTGTTATACATATATTTTAATATATGTATACTTTGAAGTCTGCATTTATTCCACTTCCGTTGTTTTCCCATTTACTGTGAAATATTTTCGTGCTTTTGTAGAAAACCTCAAAAAGGCAAATAGAGAAAGAGAACAACTCACATTAACTATGCTACAATACTGAATATTTCAGCTAATTATAATAAGGCATCTATCCATTTGCCTGGATCAGCTAAAAGATTTCATCTTCTGAGTGAAGCTGTTGTCTAAAACTCATGTTCTACAGCATATATATAGCAAAGACCTGCAATGATCAGTGCCAAAAGTTCCATCGAAATCAGTCCAAATTAGATCCTGCATCTTGCCCACACATATAGCAGGTAAGCTGATTTTAGCTAGACTACTACTCTCCAGAGCCCTGATCCAGCAACTGAGATGGGTCACGTAGGCACCTGAGATTGCAGGCAGTTGCAAAATACTGTTGGAAAGTACTGCGACTTTGCACAGGATTTGCTGATGCAAAGAGTTTCAATGAATGGAAAGTGCTATGTTTTTTGATATTTTGCTTTTAACTGTTTTCCTGATAAGGCATAAGTTTACCCTGTTCTGTCTTACATCTTGTAGATTCCTCAATAGCTCAGGATTTCCAGTAAAGGGCTGCTAACAATATAGCAATAATCAGTCCTAATAACTGCAAAGCCCAGAACAGACCTCTTCCAGTTTTTCAAATTGGGGTGTATGTTTATAAATCAGGCTGAATTCTGACAGCAACCAATAGCAGCTGAAAGTACTTCACTTCCATGCACAGCTTTGAAAAACTACATCCTGTAAATTTAATTTTACAGATCTTTGGTTTTTATCTGTTATAGCAACGTGGAATTGCAACAGATAAGTAATTTCCCCATATCACACTTCTGTAGACAGAGCAGTTTATTAGTTCAGTGACTATGTGTTCACCTGGGATTTTATCTTTGCTCAGCTACTATACTCAATGGCTGTACTTAAAACACGTTCCAAACACAGCTCCAAGTCTTTGTTACTGTCACGCTGTCTCTCTTGAAGGCCCTAAAGATGTGGGTTATTTCAGCATGACTGCAGTTCAACTTGGATTAATGGAGTCTTACCACAAAAGGGTACTACTACCCTTCATTCTCATTCACGAAGCAATTTACCTCATTGCTCAAGTACATACCACTTTTTCCCACACATGGCTTTGTTTCCTGCACAATCACATACAAAGTACATTTGCAATCGTCTCCACCACACTGTTGCCAAACCTTGGAGATGCATCCTGTTTCTCTCCTATTGCTTTCACCCTTAACCAAAATCTTAATAGCAACAGCACAATAGAAGATAGTAGTGATGTACATAAATTCTCTTTTCAACAGATATCTGCTCTGAACCCATCAATAGATGAATCACAGCCAGAAGGTACCTTCCTGGCCCACAGAGATGCCTTCAAAACCTCAAGGGCATGCTGTGCAATACGTGATGTCTGTGGGAGACATCACAATAAATCATCTCCACCACGAGTCTGGATCGCCTTGTGCCACCTCTGTTTTCCCACAGATGGCTAATTTCTGAGCATGCAGTGTTGAAAAGACAAGAGCCAAATGAAGACAAGTCCCACAGGAAGCAACCCCGGATTCACAAGACATCTGTAAAACAACCACAGTAACCACCAGCCCCGCTGCAAGGTGACCAGGCTCCCCTGAAAGGCGGTGCCAGGCCAGGCCTGCAGCTGCCCCACCTCCATCCAGCCATCCCCATGGAGACCCTTCGACTCAGCAAGCCACGGCTCTTCTAAGAGACCCACATTGCCAGCTACTCTGTTAGGGAGAAAGCTGTAGAAATGCGATACCTCTCGGTGCATTAGCTTTATTATATTGATTTATGCTTTCCCTTTAATTAAAAGGTACCAGGAAAACATTTGTTTTTGATTTGGATATTGAAATCCACTGAGACCTATTCCAGCAGAGCCCTGAGCGTGAGTCCGGCGGGCCCTGTCTGCATCTCCGCAATGAATTACTTCCGCAACCACGCAGGCCTAAAGCCTCTCCGAAGCCTTCCCCATAATCCCCGACATCTGCTCTGCGTCCAGCCCCGGCCAACTGTGGGAATCGGCGGGGATCTGCTGTCAGCGCGGGCGCAGATGAGTAAACACGGAGCGCCTGTGTCGGCCCGCCGTGTGATTTCAGCTGAGAGCTCCGGACATGAAGCCAGTTCTCATTTAAGGCATTCGTAATGTCAAGGAAACACCTGTTAAGAAACTATCCAAAATAAATTTGCCACGAGCCTTTCAAGAAAGAAAAAAAAGGTGATTGACATCAGCAGTACAAGATCTGGCAGCAGCACAATTCAAAGCCCCATCGCGAACTCAGACCAATTGAACACACAAACATCACTATTTCTCATTTCGGTTAATTTTTCATTTCTCATCTTTCACGTAACACAGATACTCCTCACGCTGAGGTTTGACCTATTTGGACCCGTTTTATTTTCCCCTGGTTGCAAAAACCTACAATGGCATGTTGTGTGTAGCTCTACAGAAACGCTCCTCTAAGGTTACATTTTAACATCACATCAGCAGCGTATCATCAGGACCAGTTTTAAAATAGCTTCTGCACAGCTAGAGAAAAAGGTGGATGGTGACATACTGCTTAAAGCCTGCCAGGCACAGTATATGAAAACCAGTAATTTTGGAATTAACATTAAAATAGCAAAGGTATTGAAATTTTCCATTTAAGTGACATTAGAAAGGAAACCCAAAGGTATTTCAGGTTTTGAATACCAGAAACAACAGACACTTTTAAAAAGCTTACCAACTAGCTTTTCCACTAAAACCATTGTTTTTGGCCTTTGGGAATTCTGGAGGCCTACCCAGGCCCCCATGGGTACACACATCTGAGCAGTGAGCACACCATGGGCTGCTTACTAATGAGTCACCTATTACCAGCATGACTACTTTGGGATATTTCAAAAACACTTAACTGACTTTGGAGTATGGGTCACACCGATGTTCAAGTACAGCGAGATGAAATATTTGCAATACTTTGCATTTCTCAGCTTCTTTCAGTCCAAGGTTTTCCAGCAAGAACTATGCTGTTGGCTAATTAGGACTCTACAGTGTGCCTGTGAGATAGGAAGTTTTATTTCCCATACCACGGTTACGAAAAATGAACATTCATAGCAATTAAGCAACCATCCTGACATCACACAGTACTTCTGGGCCAAGAGCAGGTGAAGTCAGCTCCAGGCAATTTCCCCGGAAGGCAGAACGCCAGGGACTGCAACTGCCTCCACAGAGGCACCCATGACCTGTCTGGTGTGCCTGGGTACGGCAGAACAAGCAGCCCAGAGAGTCTCTTTGCCCAAGTAAAACAGATTTTCTCCACCACATAACCTCTCTTTATTCAGATTTCCAAATTCTGCTGCTTCAGCTCTATCAGAGATTCAGAAACTAAGATAACACGGAATAAGAATGAAGGTCTTTGCGCATTTGAGTAATCAGTTAGGCAATAAAAAAACAATAGCAGGCCTAAAAGACAGTGCTCTTAATGGAGGGAGATCACCAGCACAGACGACAGACATCTGTGCTACAACTTATGCCAACTGACATATTCATACTCTTGAAAATGGGTGACTAGCAAGGCAACAGTTTGTGGGATAACATCTCCACTGAGGAGCATAAATAACACCATAAAGAATGGCAAAAGGACCTTTTGGGCAATAAAATAAGATTCAACGTCAGTAAATGAAGAGTGATAGACATAAGAGAAGGCTGAAGGCCTAAGGAATATGATCTTGTTAATTAGTGCTTTGAAAAAAATGAGCATTAAGATTTAAGAGTAATAGGATAAAGCAAAACAGCATTCTCCTGCTATAAAAATCTGTACTTCACTTATATGCTTCCTCCTCCATTCAAAAACAGACACAGGAGCACAACAAAAGGTTGAATGTAAAAGTAACAAGTAAACAGAGCATACCATAGTTTCACTGAGTAACAGCTAATGGAATGACTTTCCATTTCTGTTGGGAGGGACAAAGGGGGACAAAAAAATCAGCAAAGAAGAGAATGACAGATATACAGGTAAACAGAACACTTGCCTTGTTTTCTCTTACTACAACGACAGGAACATCAGATCAGACACCAGGTAGTAGGTTCAAAACGTGTTACTGGTAATACACTTTCATTCATATTTCACTTCAGAATGTTGTGGACCAGAGGCAGGTAATGCTAAAAGCTCTATTTGAACTTAACAATATACAGCTTTCTCAAATATAAATAAAACAATAAAATTGATGCTTGATATATAAAATGGTACTATTTCTGGGTGTTGAAGTCCCTGAGTTGTTGGCAGCTTGGAGACTGCACCACAAAAGTATCACTATATCCTTTTCTATTCTTACATTCTTCCTAACCATCTGCTACTGGGCATTGTCACAGCTGGGTAGTAGGTTAGATACACATGTTTTTTGGATTGCACTGGCTGGAGGCTGCTGTTAAGTGATACTGGGAGTGCCAGAAATAAAACATTGATGGAATCAAAGGGGCATGACTGAGAGGATGCATAACAGCGAGTGGGACACCTTAAAGCCACATTGATCCCTACACATTGTCTTACCCTCACATTTCCAAGTTACACCTACTCACCCCCTTGCTTCTTACACTTTCTTCTAAAACACCCTGTTCTCCTGTGTTCATTAAATTTGGTGGTCACGTGATTGTGAGTTGGTCCTCATGACACTCAGTGAGGGCTCTCTGGGCTCAGAGAATCCTATTATCAGGGATGCTGGTTTCCAAGGCAGATGTTGATAAATCTCACCTCCTTCTTCTAACCCACTGAGAGTACATAAAGTCTTCTGCATGGATACCTGACAGACATTACAGTGAAGAGACCTGTTATATCAAAATAGTGATGATATATTCATTTCTCCTTCCCTCTCAAATGATGGGAAAACCAAGAACCAGGTGGGTAAGAGCTATGACATGACTAACTCCTCACACAACCAGCTCAGGTAGCTGTCTGTCTCAATGATACTTAAACCCATTACGTGAGTTCTTCAAAGTGTTTAGTTTTGCATAACAGACAAAGTAAATTAAACTGATGTTAAAGCACTGTGCATTTCAGTCAAAAAATAATAGGCAGAAAGGTAACTCAATGCAGATGCTAGCTATGCAGAGCAGTTTAAAGAATATTTTACCAGGAGAAAGTGAACATGAGACTGACAGGCTCTTATGTTGAACTCATTCAGAAGTGACAAGCTTTCAGCCCACAAAACCCATGGTGCGGCCAGCCTGCACCTTCCTATTAAACTTGCACTCCAAACTGCGGCTTCACAATCCTCCCCAGGGAGCAACTCCACCTCCTCAGGTGCAGAAGCAAGCACAGCTGCAGATAGGCAGTCTGTGGTGAATATCCTGAACAGTATCAACGCATCACCTCCTCCCTGCAGATATGCTTTCCAGTATGCCCACAGCCAGCCTAATATCAAAATGGGGGAGACTTGGAGCACTGAGCCCCCAAATCAAAATCTGAAGCTCCTTCTTCACTTCCTTTGGAAATAGCCAAGAGCACACAGGCGGGAAGAGAAGGTTGCTGAAAATCTGGGCTAAGTAGGAAAATGCTCACAAAACAAATCCCACTACCATACATAATTGAATAATCCAGTTTTTGGCTTACTCAGATTTATGAGAATCAAAACAGCATTTTAGATGCTTATTTTTGCTCTCCTTTAAGTTTAATTAAGCTTGCCTTAGGCTCACAAGTCTATCGAATTTAAGACTTATTTTTAAGTAAGATAACTACTTGACCTAAAGAGTTTTCTTACTTGTTCTACCCCTAGAGTATGCCCCAAGCTCATTCATTCTCTCTTACCGCTTTACCATAGGCTTGACAGCAACATGGAAATAATATCAGAGGGAAAAGATCATTAATTTTTTAAAAAGTAGCTGAAACATGTTAGCCACACCAAATAGTTTCAACCTCATTTATAGACTCAAGGGGTCCTCTTGTGAGGCTCCTAGGCAAGATAGGAGAGTTTTTTATAGCTATAGGTTGTGTTACCCTCGTTCCCTCAGATCTGAAATCAGGGCTTTCTGAAAGGGCTTCTGACTCCCACAGTAAGCCTATTTGCTACAAGCAGCCTAAGCATTATCAAAGGCCTCATTACAGTTGTCAAAAGCTGTAGCTATTTGCAACTGACAGGAAAAAATGTGGATTGGCAACACCAATAAACGTATCTAATAGCTTTCTTGAGTCTCCAAATGGGCCAGGAATTTGTCAAGAAGTAACCCAGAATATCTGTTAACCTCTCCCCTCCAAACCCTGTGAGTCAGCAGGGAAGTACTGCTGAAGTGGGAAAGATTGCTAAACAAAATACAGCTATAAGGTAGCACCATGCTAATGAAGTCAACCCAGTATTGAACAGGCAAAAAAGACTAGAAGCCTGTGCAGCTGAAAAAAGATACAAATACAGCTTTGAAGCCAAATATTTCTAAGGAAGGATTCCTAAATTTTCTTTTGTGCTATTATTACATTCTAGATCATTAGAAAAACAACCCAAGAGAAAGAAATAAATACAAATAAATATAAATAAATACATGGTCGAAAGAAGGATACAGCTAGAGGAAGACTTAGAGCACCAATTCTACATTAACGGTTCAGATTCATCCAGATGGGATAGGGCCATGAAGCTCTAGGGATTCACACATCCCTGCCTCAATTCAAGGCACTAATAACCAATCAGTAGTTTAGATAAGACTCTATAAATATTTAAAATTTTTAATCTTCCGAGTGCCAAGAATAACATTTCCCATCATGTCCCTGCCTTTCCCACAGCAACAATGGTGAGATTTCTCATCTGGCATTGCTGGCACCAGCATGATGTCAGGTGGTTTTAGTAGTGGCAGTCAATTAACTTTAAAAGTTACATCTAATTGATCCATTTCCTGCTCTGATAAACAACTGTAAACAAATACTTTTCTTCAAAGGGGGAGCTTTGTTCGCAAATTAAAAAGGGAAAGGGGCCATCTGAATTATGCTAGCCATGGCTGTGTCAGGGGTTTTATTATAAACACTATTTTTAGAGCTTTAAATGAGTGATGTGACATTAAATACGAGCCAAATTCTTCCCCAGTTTAACACAACAGTGGTGCTTCCTCATACAATCTTTACCTTTTTTTTTTTTAATAACCTATTCTGCATTACTGACAGTAGACTGTGTGCATATTACATCATTTTCATTTTCCTAATCTGCACGTAGCCTTTCTACCTCATGCTTATTTTTGTCATGGGAAACTCACTACTCCACGTATGGTTCAACCAGGTTCAGTGTGCAATTCCTGTGCTGCAGCACAGGCACAGCCCTAGGAGAACAACAAAGGTTGTAATTCTCATTACATGCTCCCTGCCCCCATTCTTATAAGCATGCATGTTGTGGTGCTTTTCTATATATTTTGAAAGACACATGTAAATGCTACATGAACCTCCATGACAAAGACTCCTTGCTAGCTGGAACTGTTAGAGGGAAAAATTTAGTGTAAACTTCTTGGATTTTCATGCCGATCTGAAAGAGGCTGTAACACACCATTACTTGCAGGATGTCAGCTCTCCTACAACTTTCACCAACAGCCACACTACTAGTTTGAACTTCACCCTGGCCATACCTCCCACGGTAATATTTTTCTCTTATCCACAGAATGGAAATTATGATATTTACAGTGATTGCAAAGATAGTCACTTGCCTGTCCAAATGATTGCAGATCCAACAATAAAGCATACTACAGAAATGCTCCAGTAATTCTGCTACTACTATGTTCTCCTCTGGCTCAGAGCCAGAAATACTTCAATTTAGAAGATTAAAGTCATCTCTGTCATTTCATTAGCAGAAGCATTTGTTTAACTAATTAGGACAGGACAGACTGTTGCATTTATTTTAATTTGGATGAGGACACATCAGAGTTCAGGAGCTCAGACATACCTCCATTAAAGCACACAATTCACACATCACTTCAGCAAAGAGATAAAGTGATCCATTTCCACACACTGTCAGCTGCTATGTCCATCTTGACAGACTCAGGATGCTTCCATATCCAATTGCCCTGACTAACACAGTTATGTACAGTCTAAGACAGATATTATCATGCTAATAAAGTTTTTGAAAATGACCTTAGCTCCATATATTGACTATGCAGTTTCAGGCATGCTGCCTTCTGTTAACTTTTCTGTCCAGACACACAGTATTTCACCTAACACCTTTTATAAGACAAGAAATATAGGACAAATGAAAATTGGCAAGCTAAACAATATAACTTGATTCCATGTATCATCTTGCTTTCAAGTTCCAGGACATGCTCATAGCAACAAAGTGCTTCCTATCCCCTGAGGAGACCACATCCCAGCCTCTTTACCAAACAGCAAAAAAAAGGCTGTGTACCAACTTCAGAACTTTGGTATGATAGTCCAGGACTAACTGCTAATTCTAGACACTTGATAACTAAGTTGACAGAACCATGACCATATAGCTGCTCAAAAGTCTAGTGCATTCTGGCTGTAGAAGCTGATCAATTAAGCAGAGAAAAAAGAAACAAAATGCTTGGGGAAGGGCATCAAGTTGATCAGGTACTTGACAGCTCCCCGAGTTCTGCACAAACAGTAACAGTTAGGTGGAATGCTGAAGACTCCTCTTCTTACCTCGATAGTCTCAAATCTGGTCAGATTCTTGCAGCACGCTGGTGTCCTTTCCATAGTCAGAGTTTCTGCAAAATGCACCTCTTTGCTCATCAGTATTTTCCACATCTTCCTATTAAGTGCCAGAAACTCAGAAGGATTCCTGTCAGTATTCTCAATTCCTTTCAAAACTGCATTCTTCTTCTTCTCTTCTACTTCTCATCCTTTAAGTTCTCATTTCTCCTCTTTACACTCACCAGTATTTGAGGCAGATTTCAATGTCATATCTTCACTAAATCCATTGTTTTATCCAGAGACCAATCCCTGAGTTTTGTAATTTCCTGACTGTTCCCAGACTTACTCTAGAATGGTTCTGGATACACTGTCAGCTCAGGACTGCTTAAACAAAATGATAATTGAAATAACAGAGGACTGCTAACAAAGGTGTATGTAACTTAAAAAGGACGAGGAAAGATGGCAGTAGAAGACATAAGTTTCACATAATTCAGATGACAGTCTGGAAGATCTGAAGAAGAAATACCTTGGGAATGGCATTTGATGCTGACACTAAGATAGGAGACATTCACTCTTCCAGTGAGTTGACATGAATGATATCATATCTGCTATACACAGGCAACCACATCACACGGTGACTAAAAAAGACATTTCATTTAAACTTTTAATGTGTGGTATCTACAAAAAGAGAGATATGTATCACCATGCAGAACAGAGGGCAGAGAAAGCACAGGCATATCCTAAAATGGATGCTGGGGTTTCTTTAGCAGACATATTTAAGGTATCTCAGAGGGTGAGAAAGAAAGCAGCAAGAAAACACTGGATAAACATAAAACAGAAACAGTGGTGGAAACAAGTTATAAACAGCAAAACAAAACCCCAAACCACAGTCCTATCTCTGCTTAGGAGCATTATCTTCTTCTGACTCAAGAAACCAGAAGTACTTTTAGATCTTCTTCAGCAAAATCACAAGAATTCAAATCAAGAGATAAGACAGTCCAGCAATATTATTGTCAAAGAAAGTACATTTGAAATAAAGGGGAGATCTGAATTTAGATTTTAAAATCCTTAGAGATATTACCGAACCTGGCAACCTCAAGCCACCAAAGAGTTTCCAGAACAATAAGTACTTATCTCAATTCTTAGAAAAAGGTGATTCGGACGTCAGTGAGGATTTTCATGGATAATCCTTTAAACACGTGGGATAAAAAACGGGTATACTTAATGGAAAATTAGGTTTGGAACTTTGGAATCAGGTTCCCTGCAGAGCACTCACAAAAGTCTGTTTAGACGCAGTTTGTGAAATGAGCGAATAAATGAAAGTCACAGAGTTGCATTCTCTTCAGATTGGCTTATAACTTGCCATCCTAATTCCTGCACTTCCTTCTTTGATATTATGCAACAGATACAGTGAGAAAATTTTCCTAATGTAGGATTAAAGTCAATTCGGATGCTTTAACTACAAAATATGTTCTATTTGACTGGCATGATAAAGACTAAAATTTAAAAAACACTGCTTTGGATACACAGAATTACAGTTAGGAGGACTAATTAATCTTGCTAACCCAGAGGGGAAAAGAATAAAAGGAAACAACAAAAGAAATTAACACAGGTGATCAAATAACTGGAAGTGCTACATGAAAGAAACAGTCTGCAAGTATATTTATAAAGGACTCTTCTTTCTCAGAGGGCAAAGAAATACTGTGCTTCTGAAAGAAATGAAAAAGCTGCCAGATGCTGAAACAGACGTATTATGAAGAGAGCTAAAACTAATAAACTCCTCTTCCACATCTTATTGAAGCAGAAAGAAGTGAATTACATCTATTAAAAGTGTTAAACCAGAAGCTGAGTATAAGAGCCAGAGAAGCTATTGGATAATCAGACGGCAGAGCTGGGGGAGTTCCAGGCAAGCCTGGATGCTTCCTGGTACACAGATCCTGCAGAGAGATATCAGTGAGGCTAAAAGCCCACAGAGCTTGAAAGGCCAGTTGAGGAAGAGGGGTCAGAGAAGCAATTAAACTAATGCAAACACAAAAAGCTCTCAGACCACACAGATTTCAGTAGAGCTTTATTGTAGGGGACTCTGTATACAAGGCGCAAAATCTCTACTCATTCTATCTGACATATCCAGAAACTACAGACGTTCCCAAAACCAAAATTGAAGCCAGTATAGCGGCACAAAAATAAACACTCTATTTGTAAGAACAATAATTGTCTTTCCTCAGCTTGTACAGTTTAGTAATCAGGCTTCTATGGACAAACCACTGAAGCTCAGCTATGGGCAGGAGCTTGGAAAGCACAGACATGCATTGGCACCACAGCACAAATAGAATCATAGAATCACAGAATTGCTCAGGTTGGAAAAGACCTTAGAGATCATCCAGTCGCAAGTTGTATCAGAGGAGGTTCAGGTTGGACATAAGGAAGAACTATTTCTCTCAGAGAGTGGTCAGGCACTGGAATGGCTGCCCAAGGAAGGTGGTGGAACCACCGTCCCTGGCAGTGTTCAAGAGGTGTCTGGACGACATGCTGTGTGATATGGTTTAGTGCTTGTGGTGGCAGTGGTGATGAGAAGACGGTTGGACTAGATCATCTTATAAGTTGTTTTTAACCTTGTGATTCTAAGTCCAACCACAACCTAACCATCCTACCCTACTCAACCACCTCCCTGGGCAGCCTATTCCAGTGCTTAACAACCCTTTCTGTAAAGAAGTGCTTCCTGATATCCAACCTAAACTTACCCTGGCACAACTTGAGGCCATTTCCCCTCATCCTGTCACTTGTCACCAGTGAGAAGAGACCAGCCCCCCTCTCGCTGTAAGATTTGGCCTGTAAGGTCTGTAAGCACCTTTCAGATATTGGAAGAGAGCAATATGGTCTCCTCTCAGCCTCCTCCTCCCCAGATTAAACAGCACCAATTCTTTCAGTCATTCCTCATAGGCCATATTCTCCAAGCCCTTCACAAGCCTTACTGCCCTTCTTTGAACCTGCTCCAGCACCTCAATGTCCTTTCTGTATTGAAGTACCCCAGAATACTAGTATATTTAGGTTAATCACCTTCCAGACTGTTGCTGGCTTCTAAACCTATGTTTAGATGTCAGACCAACAACAGCTCTAGCTAACCCTATGTGCAAAAGAAGAAGTGAGGATATTACACAAAAAGCCCAAAAATTACATCAGTTTGCTCTCCAACAAAACTTCTTGATGCTTAGAATGTCCTGCTCTGAAAACTGGTTCTTGAAGACAGGGATTAGAAACAAGTCTTGGGTAGCCATCCTTCATCTCCCCACATACCAAATTCTCTGCTGTAGCTCAGCTATTCTGAAGACACAAGTGTCTCTGATTTCTTCTTGCTATTCACTTTTAATCAATTCCTGTTAAAAAAAACACAAAAAACTCAGATCCAAAGCAAGAACATCCTCTCACCTCCATCCCAATCCAATGTAACAAAATGTATGCTAGTGAAATAGAATGACTGCATGAGGTTTAACAGGAGCAAATGTGAGATTCTGCACCTGGGATGAGGTAATCCTGGATGTATATACAGACCAGGATGCACAAGCTAGCCCCACAGAAGGCGACTGGCGGATTCTGGCTGATGGCAAGTTGGACAAGAGCAAGCAGTGTGCCCAGGGATGTCCCAGGCCCAGCTAGGCAAGGAGACGAGGTGTCTCCTCTGCTCTGCACTGTGCGGCCTCACCTCGAGCACTGGGGGTGGGTTTGGGTGCAACAAACCAAGAGGGAAATAAAGATATTAGAGAGGGTCCCAAAGGAGGGCTACGAAGATGATGAAGGGTCTGGAGGACAAGACATATGGAATAGCAGGTGCCCTTCAGTTTGTTCAGCCCAGAGCAGAGGAGCTGATGGGAGGCCTGATGGCGGCTGCAGCTCCTCACAGGGAGCGGAGGGCAGCGCTGAGCTCTGCTCTGTGTGACAGCGACAGGGAACGGCATGGAGCTGCGTCAGGGGAGGGCGGCTGGGGGTGAGGGAAAGGGGCTGCGCCAGAGGGCGGTGGGCACGGAACAGCTGCCCAGGGCTGTGGGCACGGCCCCAGTGCTGGAGCTCAGGGAGCGTTTGGACGGCGCTCTCAGACACAGGGATTGGATTTGGGGTGGTCCCGTGTGGAGCCAAGGGTTGGACTCCACGATCCTTGTGGGTCCCTTTGGGAGATTCTAATGACGCCATACAACTGCTCTATTCATACAACCTGATACTCGAGGTTATCAGATAATGACTTCTATCAGTTATCATTTCCATGACTCACACTATGGAGAATGTGGATGAAGTTCTGTGATATATTACAAGTTGTAAGGTTTCCAATTCTGCTATAATTTTTAGTACAAAGCTAAAGGAATCCAAAATTAAACAGCTCCAAAACAGCATTTCTGTGGCCTGAACTAATCAAGTATGCACATCTCTTAACCTCCACTATCTCCATAAAACTAGTTTCCCACTTACTGTTAATCGCTGAAGGACTACTAGAAATTACTCTTCTGATTTGGTACGTAACACAGATAACTAAAAGCAATCTAGACACTGCTCAAAATGGAATTATCAAATCCTAACAGTAGACAGACTTCAAAGAAAAATAAAGGCTCCTGGTCACTTCCTTTGGAAAGAAAGGATAACAACCTATTTGACCAAGAGGCTACTGGGTGGCACAGCTCTGACTGTCATCACTTGCAAGTCTTGTTGAACATGATAACTTTGAAGCAGAGGCCAAACAATATATATCTACTCTATTCCCAAGTATCTGTTAATGCAAAAGGGAATGACCAGAGAAGTACCTGTCTTTCATATGCAGGATTGTTTATAGAAAAGAAGCTCAAATCCAGGAGACCTCATTCTTGTCATCAGACAACTCTAGCACATAACGCACAGGAGGAGGAGCATGTAATCTTATGTCAACAATTCTGAAGTGATAGAATATTAAAAAAAAAAAAGAATGCCAATGATATCAGAATATTAAAATGCTAATTTAGGCTTATCTACAAGTGAAAGCTTACAATAGATTAATAGGAATTTCCAACAGGAAGCTGCCCTGCAAGTCACTGAACTTGCATCAGCCTCTCACGTTGGCAGCAGCACAAGGCGTCATTTCAAGTACACATTTACAAAGCTTGCTCTGAGAGCAGCCAAGTGCACTGCTCTGACTTCTGTGGTTCCTGCTGTACCACTTCAAGAGCAGAAATTGTCTATTTTTTCAATAAGGTATTTCTGTCATCTTGTCACCTCGTGAACTTAAGTTCCTCTTTACAAAGCAGTTTGTTTCCTCTCTCTTCCTCTACTACTACCACTGGAAAGTTGTTCTGGAATTTCCTATTCCTAGAAGGAAGCTCTTCGCAAGTAATTTTCAGCTGAAGTTTTTATACTTGTTTATACACATTTGCATCAACACTATTCTTTAGCAGTAATAATACATTTTCATATTTCATTTTGCTTCTTCATACTTCATTTGTTTTCTTTTTTTTTTTTTTTTTAGAGATAAGAACTTCATTTCCCTCTGACTTTGCTCTCTTGCAATGTGCAAGGCAAATTCTTTTTTTATTCTGTTTTCTGCAAGCACGTAAGTAGCAGCCTCTCAGCCTTTGAATTGACTTCCAAGAGCCTGCTCAGCACCATTAACAGCATTACAACAGAAAAAGCTGTTACTTTCTTCTGGAAACCTTTTTGCTCTGATTTTCTGAAATTACAGATTTAACTGAGTGAAGACATAGACTGACGTGCCTACTGTATCCTGAGTCGCATCAAGAGAAGTGTTCAATTCTGGGGCCTCTCACAAAAAAAGGACATGGATTTGTTGGAGCAGATCTGGAAGAGGGCCATGAAGATGACCAGAATGCTGGAGCACCTCCCCTGAGAGGACAAGCTGAGAGCTGGGGCTCATCAGCCTGGATGGAGAAGAGAAAGCTTCAAGGGGACCTTATAGTGGCCTTGCAGTGCCTGAATGGGGCTTACAGAAAAGCTTCGGAGGGACATTTTTTATAAGGGCAGGTAATGACAAGGCAAGGGCAAACGGTTTTAAATTGGAAGAGGATAGATTTAGACTAGCTATTAGGAAGAGATTCTTTACTGTGAGGGTGGTGAGACACTGGAATAGGTTGCTTGGAGAGGCTGTGAATGCTCACTCCATAGAAGCAATCAAGGCCAGGCTGGACAGGACTTGGAGAAACCTGGTCTAGAAGGAGGTGTCCCTTCCTATAGCAGGGGGGTTGGAACCAGATGATCTTAAATGTCCATTCCAACCCAAACCATTCTATGATTCTATGACATTTTCATTTAAAGGCAAGAGGAATACCAGACGGTTTATCATAAAAGAAATAAAGGAAAAGATGTGTAGCTATCATATCCTTCAGTGGAAACCAACAGCTCCAAAAGAAACTACAGTCCCTGCACTTCTCCATCGCCATCATTGAAAAGCACCAGGAGCATCACTTCTACATCCTCTCGGTGGATGCAATACAGGTAAACTAAGGGAACAACTAGTGGCTCGAACTGAGAAATAAAATCCAACTTCAGTGAAAACTTCTAAAGACACTGTGTGAAACTTCAGCCCATTCAGCTGTTGGGTAAATGTACTCAATAGAGTTCTTTCACCTACTAATCAGAAATATTTTTGATCGACAGAGACCCCGGAACTTTCCATCTTGACAGCAATACAGCTGTGAACTGCATGACAAAGTAATGGGAGATGAGGCTCAAATAAAGGGATGTGAATTCATCACATGTGAAAACACAAGTGGGATCCTGGTACTTTGCAAATACTTCAGTAGTATCCAAGACCAGAACTAGCTAGCTCATCATTAGCTGGCGTGATCACCAGCCTGCCTTGTGCTTCTCATTGCTAAATACCTTTGGCAGGACAAAAGGAAGGAGCAAGTTTGAAAGTGATAAACCTTGCTGGAGAGCCTGAGGAACGCATTCCAACAGCAAATCTCAGAAGCCAATAACCTATCAAATCATGGAGGAATCCTATTCCCTCCATCAGTTCTACTGGTATGAGACAGTATTCAAAGAGGGAAACACCAGATATCTTACTGGAATGCACTATGTAATTGGAGCGACTGCTTAAAGAGGGCAGCTCCTCCCACCTGTAGCTCCATGATGACCTTCTACAACTACTCAGTTGCTTTCATGGTAGTATAGTATTAGGAAAATATCTGATATATTTTTAGCTTTCTTTTATTGTAGCTTAGCAGCTGGATTCAAAGAAAGCCAACACCATGTGATCAAGCTGACCTTTCTGTATCAGTAACACAGCTCTACCAACCACCTACAAGTCCTCTTAAGACTGCAAAAAGGGCCACATAGGAAATACGATTTCTAGGGTATAAATGCTCATGGATCATGGCATAAGGTGCACTCCACTGCTATCCAAATTATTACAGTTAATCAGCAGGTTTTTATGCTTCAGTCAGTCCTGATGGTCCAAATTCTTTTCTTTTGTTTTCTTTTTCTTTTTCTTTTTTGGAAGATCTTGAAAAATACAGCTACTACTTGTAACATGAGAGAAGACAGAGGACCAACTGGATTAGTGACCTGATACAGCAACATTTCATATAGCTTGGCTTGTAATAAACCCTCCTTAAACTGTATCCTCTTGCTCATAGCTGGACATTCAGTGACCCTCTGTCCGCTTGGCCTGTTATGGAAGGGACCAGAGCAAACAACTTCTGATTAAATAAATTTGATGACTGCTGAAGAGACATGCCTTCTCTTGGCAAGGCTGAGAAGGGCAGAAAAGAGCATAGCCGTGCTTAAGGTGGAAATTTAATCTGTAATGAGAATATTACCAGCAGCGGAAACATTTGACTTAAACAGTTACGTGTTTCCATATATTAACATAGTTCCTATACTTGCTCACATCTGCCCAAATAAGCTATGAAATAAATATTTTCCATACTGTAAATATAGCACATATTTCTAATGCACAGTGATACATCACATAATCAATAAATGGCGTAAGCCAGCTTTTGCAACCAAGCTATTCATGGTACAGCTCCGCAGGCAAGTAAACAGGTTAAACAAATTTTGCAGACATTTATTTAACATTTGCTTTCTCTTTTGATTACATATAAAATTTGTTTCATTTTTTTTAAGTAATTGGTATCAAGAGCCTAATAGAGTAACAAGAGTGCTCTCCTTTACTCTAAAGGAGTACCTATTCAAGAAGAGCAGCTTCCTTACATTCATATATTTCCTAAGTATCAACAGAATGCCCCACACAGAAATAATGAGATGGAATATTAGTATCAAAGGTGACTCACTAAGTAACTGGTCCCTTCTTTTCACTGTTTTATTTTAAAAATCTTTTGCCAGATTGTGGAATGCATTCAAAGTCTTCTTTTACAGACAAGCATCCATCCTCAAGAATTTATTGACTGAGTGTTTCTGAGCCGGGGTAGTAAAACATGCCATTTTACTAAGATAACCCCAATTCACTGGAAATTTCAACATGGTAGGATTAAACTCTAGCGAGCCAGTCTTAGAAAAATAAAATAAAAACAACTGAAAAACGAAATTATGTTTTCCCAGCTGAGAAGTTGCCATAATTGTGGAGCTACTGCCTAGCACTCATGTAAATTAAAATTTTCAAGAAAGGCAAGGACTGTCTTTTGACAGTACTGCTTTTAGCAACTAATGAAGCCCTGATGCATTTGTGCCCATGTCCTGGCACATCCTCAGCAAAGTTCAGCAGCAGCAAAGTTCAAAGTTCACAGGCTGGCTGCGGCAGGAGGCCAGCGACCCAGGCACAGTGGAAAGGCCATTTGCACAATACAGGAGATGCAAGAAAAAAGACACTGAAAACTCCTGCGGAAGTCTGAAGAGAACTTAAATATTAGAAGCGTGAAGTATGTGTGCTTTCATTATTTACAGTGCAGAACTGCTCAGATACACCATCCTCAAGAAAAGGTAGTTTCTATTCAGAGCCACCTCCCTCCCCTCTGGATAAACTTGAGAGAAGTTTCCTCCCCCCTTTTTCCACATCCTCCCATCTTTTCTGCCTTACAGCATTGCTGTGTTTAGGTCACTTCACTGACCTTCCTCAGTCCTGCTTCCTATGTACACACCTGCCTGAACGATTTTTAATCCACACCAGCACTTTACCCTGGATTACATGGCTATTTATTTTCCTCAGTGGAATTTTAGGAGGAGCGTTTTGGAAAGCTTTTAGGAAATCCAAGTAATTTGTCTCATCCAGGTCGCCTTTATCTTCCATCAACTTTTTCAATAATGCTGATAATTTAAAGAACTACAATTTCCTCACCAAAGCCATGTCATTTTGACTTAAGATACATTAACGTAATTTCCCCTTATGCTCTTTACAGCTGAATTCTCTGCGGGCCAAACTCCATATCCACTTACAGAAAACCATATCAGGAAAAATTTGAAAGATAATTGATTCAGTTATCCATGCCTATTGCTGTCCTAATAAGAAAATTTATTCCTCACTTTCATTTCCAAGAGCTAAAGTCAAATTAAGTTATATCTAATTCTTAGTCTCTCCCTTGAAGACTGAGTTCATTTGCATACCTTTAAGGTTTTTCAGGAGCACTCGTTAAAAAAGAAGAAGGGATTTTAAAGTGCTTACTGTGTTCCATTTAGACAATAACTGTTCTATCAAGGAATTTACTGGGTACAGATTTATTTTTCTATCTTGTCATTATCTCCACTACAGTATTCGATTGAGTTACTGCACTTGAATTTTCAATAGACCTCCTAACTTTCTTCTAAAACAATAAGATTTGCTAAGGTCACAGATTGATTTCCATAAAAAATGCCCTTGGAATAATAATTTCCCCTTCATCTTCTATAATAAAAATAGATGTAAAATAATTCCTAACTACCCTGCTACTTCATCATCTACTCTAACTATCACTCAAGTCTTGGTGCTTTAGAGACTGTAGCCCTATAGTTGCTGATAAAAAGAGGACAATGATCAGCTGATACTTTTGCCTACAGAGCGCACAGAAAAGAAGATAAGTATTATAATTCTCATCTCCTTAATTCATCACGAGTGCCACCTCATTCACATATCAGAGTGGCACAACCCTAACTTCCTTGCTGCTTCAAGCCTCACTGAACAAAGAATAAAATGGAGCTTGAGATAGGTAGGGAAGAAGGAGACATGTCAAGTAAGCAAATAAATCTTTGTAGAAAAGGGTGAAAATTAAGGCTCATCTGCTGCTTGTAAACTTACCAATTTTATCTAAACATCCTCAACTTCTTTAAAGCTGCTTCTGGGAGAACATTATCAAAGCTATTTCACCACCCCCCTTCCATTCTCCCACCTCAAAATTCTTTTCCCCTTCCAGATCACCTCAGTAATATATAGATCCTTCTCATGCTGTGCTGCACTGCCTGTTAGCTTTGACTCTCCTGTTTCCAGTACTGAATTGACATGCTTTAGGGACAGAGACTTTCCTAAAACAATCCTAACTGCAAGACCTTGAAAAGGGCTCATGATAGCAACAGCAGTAAAGTGCATAGCTCAGAGAGATGAAGGGCAGGAAGGGCCAGGATGGTCTCATGATTTCTCAGGTGTGCTGCATAAGTTTAAACTCTTTGAGAGAATGTGCACGGTCTCCGTAGGCACTCACTAACATCTTAAAAGTAGAGCTGAAGATTGGTTCACTTTTCAGAAAACGCTGATTCTGAGTGATCGCTCGATGTGAAGTACCGCTCCTGCTGCTGTGGTACCAGCTCATCTTAATCTGAATACCTCTTCGGAGAAGATGGAGGGCTTAGGAAGGACACATTTGGGTTTACTGGACAAAATTTATCCTCAGGCCTGCTCCTCTCCTGCGCTGGCAACCTGAGAGCACTGAGTCTGAGTGACAGGTAAGGGCAGATTACAAGGAGCAGAAAAGAGCACATTTAAATGGAAAGAGCTTAAGATGACTTGTGGGTAATTAATCTACAACATTCATTTTACATTCAAACTCAGCTTATCAGCATTTGATTGAAGTATTCCTTCTGTTATGCTAAACCTCTGCTGGATGTCTATGCTGTTAAAGAGCATACAAAGCAAAAAGTATCTACTTAAAGGAGCATCACATTGGTAACATCTCTGAACTAGAATATATTTTTTTCAGAATACTGATGTACTGTACATCACAAATATTATTCCCTCGAGACAGAACTGTGGATAAACTGAAATTAAATTCAGCACAAGGAGGCAATTCCATCACGTCTTTCTGGTGACCTTACAAACACAACAAAAAGTGCTATTCATATATCACCTAGCCAAGTCAATATTTATTTTCTTGCTTAATGCACGCTTTGCAGGAGTGACCTTAATAACAGAAGCAAGTTACTAAGAAGCGTGGTTTGGTCCAAAACTCATTTTGGCAGACACTACACAGATTTCCCCAAGTAGCTCTGCCAAAATATGTCAAGCCAAACTTGCAATAGGCTGACCTAAAAGGACAAGAGCTCTGTCATAAGTGAGACTACCAACATTTCCCCCCAGAGCATGGTGTGTGCACAGCCTATTTCCATGTTTGCAAGGGGGAGGGGAAGGGATTTTCCATGTCTCTATGTGTTTTCCATGTACATTTGCCAATACTTTCTAAGATTATCCCCAGAGTCTTCTTTGAACACCAGGATAACTGCTCTACTGTAGACTGTATTTTCTTTATGAACATGGAGCAAAACATGCAGACTTCAGAATAGAAGGCCAGATCTTGAATCTTGAGTTTTTCTGGGCACACCAACAAAATAAATGAATCTTGTACTTATTTCAGTGTCACTGTGAACAGATCTAATCCCTCCTGTCTGCAGCATCTTTTGGGATTTAAGAGTCCAAAAGGAATGACTGGAGACCACGCAAAACCACTTCAAATTTGTTTCTTTAGAAAAGAGCCATAAGGCAATTTACATATATCAACAGCTTATTTCTAACGATGTTCCATTTTCTCCAAACGAAGATACACTTTTAAGAAATCCATAGCATAAAAGCAACTGCATGATGCTTGACTGTTTGCCTCATCAGAGAGAGATTCCCTATTTGTAAGCTGCCAAGCTACTAACCCAATCTTTTTTTTTTCTTCCCCTTCCTTTGTCACCCTAAGGATAAGTCTAAAAGCTTTCAGCGCATTTCCTCTCAGTTAAACTCAAATTAGTCCCCTTCCCTGGACTCCTACTGGGATACCTTGGTCTAGCCCGGAGCCCTTGCTGAGAAAAGCTCTTTTCAGCCCAGCAAATCACCCCGCTACCTGCTACTCTGACAAGGCCTGCGCCATTATTTATTACATAATAAGCTCTCCCTGTTGAGGGTCAATTATTCCATTGACTGGGCATTACAATAATTCTTGGTAATTAAAAGAGGTACTTATGTGAATCTGGATGCATATTGAAAGAAACATTAGTCCTTTTGTCATCTTGGCAAGCCCTTGTCCCTAGCCCGGCCCCACCAATTAGCATCTTCTGCCAATCCCCGTCAGCTGGGGTTTGGGAAGCCTGAACAGAGGGTCACTCAGATGCTAATTTAGATACAATTGTGACAGCAGAGTTTAGAAGGAGCTGCTCCAAAGGCGCCATCAGGGTTTAATAAAGCAAACAGCTTGGGTCCCAGTGACCCTGCAGGGGTAATTAAAAGGACTTCTCTATGTTGCTGTGCCAAATCGGAGAGTGGCATCGTGAAGCCCGGCCACAAAACCCATTTTTAAAAGACGTATAATCACCCATTTAATCTGCTCATTAAACTAGTCTCTCATGCGGACTTAACAAGAATTAGCACTTTCTAAAAGGCAAAAAATTGACATAAAGCAGACGGTTCAAATGATTCCAAAGGTCACAATTCCTAAAGGTTTTCCCATTATTATTATAAGCTCATTTAATGCTAATATATAATATTTGGGGATATCAGTGTTTAAGACTATCCTTTTAATGCTGCTTTTACAAGAAAAAAAATATGAATAGCCACTTCTCAAAGGTAACATGGGGTACTGACATCAGCTTTAAGACCAGAAGAAACTCCAGTTCTGCAGACTTAGTGTAAATAGCCCTGCGTTCAACTCATGCCAAATTCTGCAGTACAGCTAGCACTGTGCTCCCCTGCTCACAACTGCAGGCTCCATCACTACACACACAAGCAATATTCTCTACATATTCTCTCTTGCATGCATCCATCTCTCCATTCACCAACCTTGGTATGAATTAGCGCCTTTACTACTGTCGATGAAAAGAATTACCTCTCAGTGCTTCAGAAAGAAAAGAATAATAATAATTAAAAAAAAATTCTTCCTCTTTCAGTGTGGAAACCAAAAGTGAAGTTACAGAGGTTGTAGGGCATAGGGTAAGGAGTAAGGAAAAACAGACTTTGGCTTGGACAACGACCTAATGTGAAATCATGGTCAAGCAATTTATCTCTGTGTAGATAGGAAGATATTTATTTCTGGGAAACTATCCTACCTCTGTTCAATCTATAATAGAGTAGCAGCCTCTCCAACATGGAAACATGAGAAGCATTATAGGGAAACAATGTAATCCCAGTTGATGTTTTCAGTTTTAATTCTGCATTGAGAAAACTTATCTCAGTAGAAATTCTGGGAGAGGATGCAGCTGGTAACTCAAGATCACTATTGCTTATCACAAGATAAGCAATTATGTTGTTCCCTGGATATTTCACATTTGACTATACTGCAATCAAATACAGTCTTCCAAGCTCAGTTCTCTTCAACTTTCTACTAATGAGAGAGCAAAACATGGAGGCCAACTTGCCACCAGACAAATGCTCAACCCAGCTATCAAACTCTTAGCCAGACTCTAGGAGCTCAGCAATGGACCTGAGCTCATCACTTACAAGCTGATGCTTTGTTGAAAGCTACTTATTAGAGACTCTAGAAAGGGTGCCAACATGCTTTATACACCCAGCTGCAACTTAGGCACACACATCTTTCACAAGATAAAGAGCTGAGCTGAACATGATGTTCTCAACTCCATATAAAAGAGAAGAACCCACATAAAGGAGAAGTGAAGCACATTCACTTTATTTGGAAAGGTAAAGTCAGTTCGAATTCTAACAAGCAGGTCACATGCCAGATCAGTGTTTCACATTTTGTGGTCTTCTGACCAGTGATCTATGAGATAAATGTGCGTAATTCCTTTCAGCTCTTGCTTAGCACACCCCAAACAAGATCCTTGCTGTAGTAACAGGAAATAACCAGGGACTTCCTTCACAGTAACAACAGATAACAGACTGACCAACATGGAAACCCCACCACCATTACTTCTCATAGAAGGTGACCAGCTTCAACAGGACAAACACAAATATGACTTGCTCCCAGTCTACAGGATCACTGAAACACTACAGTTGCCTGTCTGGCCGTTATTACTCACCTATCACCATTTAGATGGTTTCCTCTTCCCCATTCCTTCGCGCCAGAAGATGACAAAGCAAAGGGGATAAAAATGCATCATCAAATGTGTGAGAATCTCTCTACAGCAGATCAAATGAGTTGTGCTCAATGAGTTGTGGTCAATGGAGTTAAATCCAGTTGGCAGCCGGTCATGAGCTGTGTCCGTTAGGGATCAGTACTGGGGCCGCTTCTATTTAACATCTTTATTAATGATCTTGATTAGGGGATTGAGTGCACCCTCAGTAAGTTTGCAGATGATACCAAGTTGGGAGTGTTGATCTGCCTGAGGGGAGAAAGGCACTACTGAGGGACCTGGATAGACTGGATCGATGGTCCAAGGTAAACTGTATGACTTTCAATAGGGCCAAGTGTCGGGTCCTGCATTTTAGTCACAACAACCCAGACACCCTATAGGCTTGGGGAGGAGTGGCTGGAAAGCTGCCTGATGGAAAGGGACCTTGGTGCACTGATGGACAGTCGGCTGAACATGAGCCAGCAGTGTGCCCAGGTGGCCAAGAAGGCCAATGGCATCCTGGCTTGGATCAGGAATGGTGTGGTGAGCAGGACTAGGGAAGTCATCCTGCCCCTGTTCTTGGCACTGGTGAGGCCTCACCTCGAGTGCTGTGTTCAGTTTTGGGCACCTCAGTACAGAAAGGACATGGAGGTGCTGGAGCAGGTCCAAAGAAGGGCAACAAGGTTTGTGAAGGGCTTGGAGAATATGGCCTATGAGGAGAGACTGAAGGAACTGGGCTGTTCAGTCTGGGGAAAAGGAGGCTGAAGGGAGACCTTATTGCTCTCTTCCAATATCTGAAAGGTGCTTACAGTGAGAGCGGGTTGGTCTCTTCTAATTGGTGACAGGTGGCAGGACGAGGGGAAATGGCCTCAAGTTGTGCCAGGGTAAGTTTAGGTTGGATATCAGGAAGCACTTCTTTACAGAAAGGGTTGTGAAGCACTGGCATAGGCTGCCCAGGGAGGTGGTTGAGTCACCATCCCTGGATGTGTTTAAAAACCATTTGGATGTGGTGCACAGGGACATGATTTAGCAGAGGGTTGTTAGTTAGGGTAGGATGGTTAGGTTGTGGTTGGACTTGATGATCTCTAAGGTCTTTTCAAACCTGAGCAATTCTACAATTCTATGATTCTATGAATTGAGCTGTGACCCAAAAACATGTCCAGGTAATGAGGAAAGTAACATCCCACTTTGAGAACTTTTTCTCAGTACAGAAATACAAACGTCACAAGCAGACACGCTTCTCCTACCTCCAAGAGACAGCATATGGTATGGAGCAATACATGTTAGAAATTCTTAAAGAGCAATATTTTGGAGTGTTTGCTGCAGTGTAGTGGGAAAGACTGTAACCTTTTGAAAGAAATCTCTAATATCTTTACTAGTAAACTACAGAGGTCCATTACCTCCTGAGAGAAAAACAGAAGACAATCCACAGAAATATACCCAAGTTCATTAAATCAAGGAACAATGATACTACAGGTGATAATTTTAGGCACATTCAAACAAGATCCGTTGAAATCAAATGAACAAAGAATGCTACATACTTGTCTCCGGTTCCTCCTAAAATAAACCACCAGTGCCAAGAAGAAAACTCTTCAGAGTGAAAAGAACCTTGCTGTCATGAAACAAAAGCTAAATGGGTGTAAGATGGGGTGTTTGGAAGTAAATCAAGAAGTATTGGTTTTCATAGCAAAATAAACAGTACTTCTTTAGCCACAAGTTGTTTTTTGTTTTGATTTGATTTTTAAAGAAAATTAATGTGGGGAAGAGGTGGGGGAGGGGGGAAGAAGAAAATGTGAAAAGGATGAGAGAACATAAGGAACAGCAGGAAAGAAAGATGCAGAAGGAAATAAATCATCAAAACATTTATAACCCTAGACTGCCTCACATGGGAGCACAGAAAAAAAAAGAAAAGAGACCATTCGTCTACAGAATGTTTGCTTATTACCTCTTGGGAGGGGCTGAGATATAATAGTTGACACCATTATATGTATGTGCAGTTAACCTTAACATACACTATTTCTTTGTATATTTGCAGTCGTATGCATGCTCGAAAGTATCCTGTGCTGACAAAATGTGACCAGCTTCTCTCAGTATTGTAAAGAGAATAATTCCTATATAGAATGATTACAGCTCTTTGCATTAAAGTATACAATGGTACTGACATTTGGCAATAGCTCTGTCTAGCTCCAGCAACTTAACTACACACTCCCTCTGTATTCCCAACCATCAAGTATATTTCCTAACACACTTGAGAAAGTAATTTAATAGCTGGGCTAAACTACAACTAAACCTTTAGCTCTATTTAAAACTGCAAAAACAATGTGTTCTTTCTCTTGGGAGAGCTACGCTACCATTTGGTCAGACAGCAACACATTTTGGACTCACTTCTAAAGTAGCTGAATGCATCGTGAAGATTTATGGTTGTGAAGGGACAGAGAAGAGTGCAGCTCCCTGGAAAATACTGAAATCTGTCCATAGATGAGCCACCATGGACAAAGTCACACATGCAATCTTCTGACCAGTTCTGCTGTGCACAGAGATACGAAAATTCATGCAAGCACTACATTTCTTCTTAAAATTAATCTTCGTGTCACAAATGAACATGTGATTTTGAAGCAATATATAATCCCACTGGTAGTGTTTACCTCTGCTTCTCCACCAGCATGTGTGATAGCCATTCCAGACATTCCTTCTGCAGCTTTTTGTTTTCTTGAGCAACGTTTAGAAAGCTTTTGCTTTAGTCATTAAAAAAAAATCTTATTTAAAAAATGCCCCCACAATTCTGGAGGAATCATCTACGAAAGGGCTTCTAAAAAAATAAGTACGGCTCTCTAACAGAAGAAGAAGCCAGTCCAACTCTGCAGTAATTCATAAGGTTGTGCTTTAAATGTTTGGAGTTTTATGAAGATGAAATATATTTCTGTTTTGTTCAAAAGTTGTTTTAAATAATGATGAACAGCCAACATTCCACTAGCAGTTATTTGTATTAATAAACACATAAACTACTAATATGAGCAAAAGCTGACTTATTAAAAGCATACTTCAGAAAAGCAGCATTAGTTACGCTCAGAGCTCTTGAATAGAATTGAGAGATTGAAGACAATTTAGGAAGAAAAGCATACAGGTCAATTTATCCTCAACAATGAATATTCATTTATTTCTGGTCACTGGGTAAATCTGCTTTTCTTATCCCTTTCTTTAACTGTCAGAGATTATGAAGATATTAAACCAAGATCTTCATATTTTTAGGTACACAATTGAAACATTAACGCAAGAGGGGTACGACTGGTTTAAAAACCCATGCTCTCAATGTTTATTTCTCTCCAGTTAAACAACAGAGTCAACTGGAATTTGAAATGTTTTCTTTATTTAGATCTCGGAGGCTGAACAATAAGCGCTGACAGCTCCGTCTCAGCCCTCTTGAGGCCTGTACCAAATGAAGCCGAAACTCACCATTCAGCAACTGCACTGCCATGGGATGTCTGGAATTTGTTGTGTGCACTCATCCTTAAAATGGAACAGCTGTTGTGAAAGGCTGTTACAAGACACCTAAAGGGGCAAAAGGCTCCAGTGACACCCTTATCTACAACTTGATATGAACAGCATTTGCTGCTACCCTGCTCCCATCTCTAAGTGTAAAGTTACACGACACAAGGACCTAAACTACTGCACTTAGTGCAGAGAAGATCTGTACGGCCTCCTTGCTCCCTTTTCATGCCATTAATTGTGCATAGGACTAAATTATCTATAAAATTTTCTCAGTGTGACAAATCAGAACGCCCATTTTAGAAACTCTCATTTCAGCGATCTCCATTTCTACCCCCAGCCCTCACACTGTAGGAAAAGCAGTCAGACAGTCCTCTCTTTGGGCCATGCCCTGTTTCCCCTGTTCTCTGATCGACTGTGCAGCCTATAAGCCTGCAGACTAGTTTCACGAGAGGCTCAACCAGGATTCAGCCATTAAGGATCAGAAAGCAATAGCAATATAGCAAAAACAGCTCTCAGGGGAAATATATCTTATTACTGCCAGAAAGAATATTTTTGTAAGAGGAGAATTTGTGTAATTCTTATTAGCTAAATAAAAGAGTGGAAATAACCAGAAGCATAAAGACCCAAGGGTCTGAGCTCCCATCAGAGTTGATGGCAGATTTCCCACTGATTTCACTGGCTACGCAATCAAGACCAAATGTGGAATACAAAGAGGAAATATCAGAGGAAAGGCTCTTATTCACAAATGCATTCTGCATCTGCAAAATTTGTACCTGTAATTGAACTGTGTTCATAAATCAGACTAGTGTCTACCCACCAAACACAACTGTGACAAGTTGTTCACATTCTGGTGGGAAAAGCCTAAGAACTGCTTTTATTTAA
Organism: Tympanuchus pallidicinctus; assembly: GCF_026119805.1. Taxonomy (NCBI): domain Eukaryota; kingdom Metazoa; phylum Chordata; class Aves; order Galliformes; family Phasianidae; genus Tympanuchus; species Tympanuchus pallidicinctus. Next base: position 17,055,908 of record NW_026294627.1, read on the forward strand.
AAAAAAAAAAAAGAAAAAAAGAAAAAGTAAAAAAGAAAAAGAAAAAGAAAGTTACATTTTTTTTTTACAGATGCGCAATATTGGGGGAAAAAAATCACATTGTCAGAAGTTGCACTTTTCCACTGACCTCCCGCCAGCCTCTGCTCTCTCCTGCAAAGCCTCAGGTGACCCAGAGACCTGCTAAAGCTCTGCAACGAACCTACTCCTTCTACCAAAGGCAGGTAGTATTTCTTGCTAAGTTTCTTTGACACATCAAAGCTTCTCTCTAAACTCTTTATATTGCAGAGATTAAACAAGTTTGTAACCAGACAGGAAACACTTACCTCTAAACACTTTTATGCCTATATAAACATTGTTAAATTGCAACAAACCATCAGCCTCACTTCAGTCAAAGAGCCATACTGGCTTTTGGAAACTTCTTTCAGCCACATCACAACTTTTTTTCACTGTGTGGATGAAATCTTACTTCCTACCTCTCAACGTCTACCTTTGGGGTTTTGTTGACTGAGTTTTCCTTCCACTGTTTTACCTATGGAGTGCAATTCTCAGCAGCATATTAACCCACCTGCTGCCAGTGCTCTGGTCTTGAGTTGACATTCTGAGACATGTTCCATAGTAGGACACTACAGCTTAGCAGTCCTAATTTTCCAAGCTTGTTAATAACCTGCTATCTAGAGCCCCAATACAATAAGCATATCCGAGGAAAAGAAGTGGCAAATGAGGAAGCAAGAGAAGATGAGTCAGACTAATACTGTGGAAAACATGGCCAAGCAGGCAAAACAGCATGATTTGCTACAAGGTTGAAGATGCAGAGATCCCAGTTTGCATGCATCAAAACCTATACCTACACAGACTGCAGACAGTATTTAGTTGAGCTGTGTTCAAGAGCTTGGCTTAATTGTCCATCTCAAGATGATTTACTTAGAGATGTAGCAAAAAAGAATCACAATACAAATCACAGAATCACAGAATCACAGAATGGCCAGGGTTGGAAGGGACCTCAAGGATCATGAATCTCCAACCCCCCTGCCACATGCAGGGCCACCAACCTCCACGTTTAATGCTAAACCAGGCTGCCCAGGGCCCCATCCAACCTGGCCTTGAACACCTCCAAGGACGGGGCATCCACAACCTCTCTGGGCAGCCGGTTCCAGCACCTCACCAACTCTCTGGGTAAGGAATTTCCCCCTCATGTCCGACCTAAATCTCCCCTCCCTCAACTTAAGACCATTTCCCCTTATCCTGCAGTTATCAACCCTTTCAAAGAGTTGATTCCCCTCCCCTCTGTAGGCTCCCTTTAGGTATTGAAAGGCTGCAATGAGGTCACCCCGCAGCCTTCTTTTCTCCAGGCTGAACAAGCCCAGCTCCCTCAGCCTGTCCTCATAGGGGAGGTGCTCCAGTCTCCGATCATCGTAATGGCCCCCCTCTGGACCCTCTCCAACAGCTCCCTGTCTTTTTTTGCACTGGGGGCTCCAGATCTGGATACAGTACTCCAGATGGGGCCTCACAAGAGCAGAGTAGAGGGGGACAATCACCTCCCTCTTCTGATGGACCCCAGGAGGACCATTTGCCCTCCAAGCCGCAAGAGCACACTGCTGGCTCATGTTAAGTTTTTCATCTATCAGGACCCCCAGGTCCTTCTCCACAGGGCTGCTTTCAAGGACCGCTCCTTCCAGTCTGTATGGATGCCTGGGATTCCTCCAGCCCAAGTGCAAAACTCTGCACTTTGCTGTGTTGAACCTCATCAGATTCACCCAGGCCCACCTTTCCAGCCTCTCGAGGTCTCTCTGCATGGCATCCCTTCCTTCAACTGTGTCGACTGCATCGCTCAGCTTGGTGTCATCAGAAAACCTGCTGAGGGTGCACTCGATTCTGTCATTGATGTCATTGATAAAGATGTTGAAGAGCACCGGTCCCAAGACAGACCTCTGGGGGATGCCGCTCGCTATCGGCCTTCACCTGGACATAGAGCCATTGATGACCACCCTCTGCCTGCGGCCTTTCAACCAGTTTCTTATCCATCGAGTGGTCCTCCCATCAGATCCAGAGACAGATCCTACTGCTGCTAGTTCCTCCCTATTCAGTATCTGGAGATTTTTAGTTTTAGTTGTGTAATCTGACTGAAATCTGTTCCTCACAGCACATCTCATGGGCCTCACTGCCCATCTCATTCCTTATTGTGATCTAGCAGTGCACTATTCAATCATTATATTCTTTTTCAATTTGTACTTTATTTTTCTTCTCTCAGTATTAACCTCTCTTTCTTACTTTCTCCTGCACAGCCATACTGAGCTTAAAATTTTCAGCTATGCAGCTGAACAGTAAACCTCTGTGTCTGGTCAGTGAACTCTGTGAATGCTCTATTGGGTTTTTTTTTTCATGGTTGCCACCGGACTCATTGTTTTACATCTGTATGAATTAAAAGTGTTTTTTTTACCGAGTGACTCAGACACTTAAAAGAACCCAAATCCCTCTGAACAGGGTTGCGTAAATTCTGAAGTGTTTGCTATTCCCTTCCCCTAACGTTGGTAGCATGAGCGAACATTTAATGTGATCATACATCTGATATTCTCATCCAAACTATTTATATATGTATTATTAAAAAGAGCAATCCTCTGGAGTACACCACTAGTAACCTGTTTCCAACTAGAGAAATCACCATTTGCAGACACTCTATTTAACCTGCTTCGAGACATCTTTCAACCGAACAATTCCATGGTTTAACCAGTAAGCTCCTTTGTGAAACCTTATGAATTTTAAGTGTCATTAATTCACACACTTCAATTCCTTTGTCATCTGTGCCAAGAAGTATTATTTTCTTCCCTACATGGAAAAATAGATCGAAAAACTATCATGATATGTTTGGAAATCCAGAATTTAGAATAAGGAATATGTGCTTTTTTCTAAAGATTCCTGATCCTCTCTTCATAAGCATTTTTGTCTCTCTGACAAACAATAACAGACATACAAATGAGCCATTTGAGGGAATTTCAAAACTCACAATCAGGCATAAAATTAAATTCTTCAACTCTTTTTGTTCCATTTCTTCTAAGTTAGGGTCTTATTCATTTTTCTTTTAAAATCATCAGTATTTCTGTATCAGACAGTTGGCAAGCGGGAAAGGAAATGGTTTTAAAGATCAAATTAAGCAAACCTGATTGAATAGTTCAGATTTGCCATGGGACTCAATTATTTCCATTAGAAACACTTATTTTTCATGGGAACAAGAAGCTATTTTCTTTGGCATCCCAATAATTATTTCTTTTGATTTGGAAAATATTGAAGTAGTTACTTCCTGAGGGTTTACCTGTTAACTTTTTCCTTGCCAGAAACTATGACAGACACTCCTGGAACAAGTATATAGTGAAGCAGATGTTTTTGTCCTCACTGCTAAAAGAATGACAAAAATGGATTTGCAAACTAAATACACTACACTTTTTGAATAAACCTGTCAAAATTTTGGATGAGTTCTCTTAAACACAGACACTTCTCCGACTTAGTGTAAGTGCATTCATGAACATCATTAGCTCTGCTCTACAAGCCTACAGCAACTCCTGCACTGCCAATGTGTCAACTAGCTGGATGTCGCCACCTCTGCTATGTCCCTGGAGCAGCAAACTGAGAATGGCAACGTTGATAAACTGAGGGCATATCACACGTAACCACACAAACCCTGTGGCCAAGGTAACACAGAACCACCTCCACCAGGGGGAAAACCTCCCAGCTGAAAAATATACCTTATATTTAAAAGCACCCAGGAGGGAGAGCTCAGGAAGTCTTCAGTGCAGAAGTCTGGTTGTGGTATCAGAGACACTTAGGTATTACCTGCATTGCTCCTCACACACATCTGGTCTTATTTTGTTCCCCTCCCCTTGTTTTAAGACAAGACACAGCTATATGGATTCTAGAAGGTACATAAAGCACGGGGTTTGGAGCTGTAGGGGTTACCTACTTGACATTCAATAGGCCTGTGTCCTTTTACAATAAGTCAGTTAAATCCTTTCCTTCTCAGTTCTTTGCATTTATACAGAGGATTTTTCTTTAAACAAGAGTTTTCAGATGACTAATTATATCTTGCCTGCAGAAGCATCAGGCAGAAATAAGGCCCTGAGAGCTTTAATTTTTCAAGCGGAAACATTATCATTTTTTAAGTACATTTGAAAGTACTCCCTAGCTTTTCAAAGAATGATAAAACTAAGCATAAGATATCTCTTCCAAAAGAGAACTTCCGAATTAACATGGACTTTGCAGAGCTAAATATAGCTCAAAAGAAACAGCTGCAGCTATAGCAAAGCCTCTTCAAAAAACACTGCTGTTAAATCACTACATCTAACAACTACCAATAAAAACCTTACATGAAAAATCAAATGGCAAGATGGGATTCAACGTGAAGATAAACACCAGTAATTAACAAAAAGAGATACTGCCCTGCACAGTGTGGCAGAGAATGCATTCAATTCAGGAAAATCAATCACACAGCTAATGGAGTAAGATCTTACCTACCATGAATGAGGAAACACTCCCAACAAGGTTCTGGTTTGCAAGCACGTGCTCCTCTTTGCACTGCATTGCTGTAGAACCATGGGAGAAAGAAGTGCTTTCCCCACATGCGACACTACTCACAAATTCAGTCTATGTTCTGTTACACAACCTACTCTGCAAAACAGAGGAGTGAACACAGCTGCTTGAGGAACACCTCAACTGGAGGAAACAGGCATGATTACTCTGCCGAACTGTGAAACACCGTGTCACTCTTCAAGACACTCTGTGAGTTTTGAGAGAATCCTCCACCTAGTTAATAGTGGTGTCTGAGCTGAACAGGAAGACCAGGCTGACCAATTCACATTGGTTTGTTAAATTTGGTGACCTGCATGCTCTCCTCCCGCACTACAGGCCATTGGCCTTGCTTTAAGCTTCCGCTCAGGCTGGAGACGGAACTCATAAATTTTGTGCATCTCCCTGGAGTCTGGGTTGTAGCACACTCAGCCTAATTCAGAGTCCGTTCTGTAATGAAAACTCATTCTCAGGTCCCTGTTTGGAGGTTAGCCTAACTTTCCACCAGCATAGTTATCTGTGAGCAATATGAAGATTGACGGGAGATCAAGACACAGGAGCCCAAGAAACCCTTGAGGTACGTACACTCAACATAATCGTGCTTCCGAACCCATTAAACATATCAGCTCAAAGATCTGTAATGTGCAGAAGTTGGGTATTTATGTACTTTGTAAAAAGAAGATGAAAACAGTCATAAGGCATGCTGAGGTCAGCAGCAGATTCTAGCATGGGAAGAAGGATGATTCATTCCCAGGGATGCAGTGCTGTTCTCTGGTAGACTGCTCACCATACATCATACGGTCCTGGTATAACAAAATGACTCAAACTACTTTATCATCTTAACTCCAAATCATAACAGCAGAATTTTGTGCCAAACAAGTAATAGAAGTGTCTATTTAGCCTCTGCAATAAGAATAAGGATTAGGTTTATCATTCTATGTTCTGCCTGTCCCTTTCTAAACTGTGAAACACACTGGCTAAATTCAAACAAGTTTGGCAGAAGAGCCAGTCTCAGTATTAAAGTTCACTCAAATGTCACTGAACTGTGGAGGCAGACAGAGAAGAGAGGCTCCAAGTGCCCTCAAGTGTGACACAGTAGATTAAGGTGTTGGACAAAACCCTCAGGAGAAAGCAACCCAGGGCTCAACCAGTGGAAAGTATATTGCAGTGGGTAGCTGGGGCTCTCATCTGGTCTCGGCTACAGCTGCTATTCAAGTGAAGAGCTTCAGTAACCAGTATGAGAATAGTCTACTGCCTTTCTGCCTCTGGCCAACAGCTGGCCTGTGCTGGGGATTTTCTCCTCCTGCTTGGCTCAGTGCCTCTGTAAGACCACAGCTGCTGGGAACTTCTGCTGATGTTTGCAAAATGATGGTTTTAGGCAAAGGAGAGAAAGACTTGCGTTCTATCAGCACTGTTATTTACTCACTCAAGATGAGGTATGTTTGGTAAATACATTTAAAAAAAAAATTATCTCATTTACAAACCAGAAAAAGGAATCTCATTTCATTAGAAAAAGAGTTTCAGGACATTACAGTTTCACTGACATGTGAAAAACTATACCGAAGTACAAACTTTGGCTACCAGAGTTTCCTCTCTGACTCCCCAAACACCCCTACTTCAAAACGAAGTTTCACACATTGCTTGAAGTGCAGATTGTTGGTCTTTACAACATTTAAGTATTAGCAACATGTGAAGTACATGCACTTCCAACTGCAAATAAAACATCAGATCTCTCCTTGCTTTGACTTTACAGGAGGTATCCCCTGATTACTAACACTCAAAGTTTCTTCTTTCTGAATTTAAATGGTTGACCCAACATCATTTCAGTCACAGTAAGACAGACTTTCAACTGCGTTATGCAACTTCCATTCAGCATCTGACCATGAAGATGATCACAGAAAAAAACCAACCTGTCAGAAGAGGCCAAAGAACAAGCAGCACTGTTTAGGGTCAAGCTAGAACTGCACTGACTGAGAGAGCTCACCCAATGCCAATATGCATGGAAACTGCAACACACTGTAGGAGTACAGGCAAAAGTAGAAAACCACATTCACGATTTTATTTTGTTAGACTGTGTTTCAATTGGAAAGTTGGAAAGATCTGGAGTTGCATTAAAGAAAAATCAGTAGTGTAATTAGGCCTTTCTGGACTATTTTACAGAGTTTCATTTCCGCAGAGAAGATCAGGAATAGAGCATCACTAGTCCAGTTTGTCAGCTGCACTGACACTTATTAGCTCAGGGTGTACAAGCAGGGCATTCTATATCAACACGGGCAGGTAGTAAACCCCAACACAATAGCACTTGATCTGTGTTACTACAAAGGTGAAAACGGGCTTCTATTCTAGCAGAGATCAGCTCTAATGCTTGAACAAATGCAAAACATAAAGGCATCAGTGTGGGATCACAAAGCCTACAGTAGAGGCTGCTTGTTCATTAGGCAGTACATCCAAGAACTTATTTTTTATCTATTTACACTTGCTGGTTCTCTTCCTACCTAAGTAACGCTTAGAAGCTCAGTTGTCTTATATGTTAAATGGGTTGCTTGCCCAAAGTAACACCAAATAACAGAAGGTGTTGTGAGAGGTACATACATTCACATCTAATGTGATAAATATAGAGAATATGGAATTTCTGTGTGAAGAGCACAGCAATTTCCTTCATGCTATAGTACATTAGATAGCCAGATTTACTTGAGTTCCAAAGCTTATTGAGGTAGGAGGAGTATATTACAAATGCTCTCCTGCTCCTATGGCCTCCTGAGCAAAGGCCAAGCTCACACTGCTTGTAATAAATGGCAGGAGTTGGCAACGCTAAACTAGAAACAGTTCAGGAGGAGAAGCTTGAAGGGAATTTGAAAAGATCAGAGTCTGATTAATGCATAGGAAAGAACATTTTAGCTGCTGAAACTTGGAAAGATTGAAAGTATACGATTAGGGAATTTGGGATACCAAAACAGAGGAATTTGGAGAGTTCAGGGACAGAAATAATTAGCATAGAGAGGACAGCTTTCAGCAACAGCATGCAAAAATGTTTTTTAACTCTAAGATGCAATTGCATATCTGAGGTAATACCCTATATTTCCCCAGGGAAGAATGCCCTGAATCCTCTTCTAAAATTAATCCTTTCCATTCTACTGTTTTAAAAAGAATAGCTGTGACCAAGTTGGAAAGTTACTTAGAGCAGAAAGGGGCAGCTGGGTGTGAGCCTACGTCCTTGCTCTTTACCAACTGTGAGTTGGTATAAGAGAGCTGTTGGTGCACAGGATGCCAGCAGAGCTCAGCTGCTCTTGAACCTCTAATGGGAAGGGAAGGGATTTTTTTTTGAAGAGCAAGAAACATTTAATGGGAAGGCTGGCACCTCAGGTGAAGGCAGGGATCCTGGTTTCACAGGACAGGAGGACAGCGTGAGCACCAAGTGCCCTATCACAGCTCTGCTGAATGCCCCGTGGGTTGCTGGAAGTTTCTGACAAAAAGCCTTGCTGTCACACTGGAATTAAAGGACTCAGCATCAAGCAAGCTATCTGTTATTGACTCTTCTTAGTAAAGTGATACTCATCTGATCAGTAGTACAGTCTGATGTAAAACAATCACTAGGGCAGCATCTGTAAAACTACTGGAGCCTATCAAAAAGTACCAAGGTGATCTTTAATTCCCTGCTCTGCACTAGTGCTTCCCAAATTACACTTGGCTGAAATAAGAGGCAGACCATGATCACCACAGAAGTTCAAGTGGGGCCTGCAAGCTTGACTAATGGGCTGACCTGTGTTTTACACTTCTTCAACCAACTACTGTAATTCAAATACGATGGGAAATGGCACCCATTTCCTGATCTCTCCAGGACCGAGGAATGCTGGCAATGAAGGATGCAGAGTCACCTGAACTGGCAAAAGGAAAGATGAAAGGGTAGAGAATGGAAAATGAAATGGGGGAAAAGTGATTTTCAGAAAAAGTGTGAGCCCCTTCAGGTGTTCACAAACATCTACTTGCGCCGTTTGTGTATCTCTCAGCCCAGTACAACTACGACAAGACTAGCAGCTGAACAAACCCCACATCCTGCTTTACTGCTGTTGTGCTGGGTTTTGCAAGCTGTCTGCAAGAGGCATAAGTCCAAACGTTTGGTCAGAACAAGCCACGCTAAGGGAGTTCCAGTGAAAAAGCATTAATAAGATTTGCTTCTTGAAAAAGCAAAATGCTTAGTCAGAGCAGAAGTCTCTCCTCTGAAGTTATTTACTGCCTTCTGGACTGGAGGCTTATTCATTAAAAAATCCGGTGTTCCTCCTCCACTATCCCTTAGCTACTCCTGTTCATCCTGTGGTTTGTCACAGTTTGGAAAACTTTAGGGGCATTCCTAAGTGGTTACAGATGTGTGAGGATGCACAATACAGGCCACTTCATCAAGAAGATGACATAACCCTGCGTGCCATCCTCAAAACTTCATTTAATACTGAACTGGGAGACATGATGGTCCCAGACTTGCTGTGTGCCTGTAGAAAGTGATGGGATTATAACAGCAGCTGGCAGTGCTCAGTTCCAGGAAAGCTCACAGCATTATTCAGTCTTGAGTTCCCTCTTCCTCTGTGGAGGCATTTGATCCTTAACCACTTCTTTGAATTCTTAACCCTTTTGATGTACTTCTTGACAAATTTTTACACACGCTGGGCGAAGACTATTAATAAGATATTACAGTTGCATGTCTATTTTGAACACTATTTACAAGTACTTGCCAACCATGCACTGCATGAAGAACTGTCTAGCACATTCCTTACAAAATTCAGTACTGAGAAGCAATATTCTAATTAAAATTTTGCTGAGTCAGGCTGTGAAACTGGAGGTTAACATGGTGTTGCAGGGTACCTGTGACCATGTCTTACCAACACAACTAGTTACCTGTATCTCAGTGGCATCTGCTACACAGAATGAAACACCATTATTGCTTTAAAAGTTTCAAAGCCAGCAGATGTTAGGAGACATCTGTCCAGCCCTGCCACTATTCTGCTGAGATGCTCTGGTCAAAACCTATTTTGCTTTTTCTCAGTAGCACCTCATTTAATTAAAAGATAACTACAGCTTGCTGTGTACAACCAGATTTCTCTCCCACAGAAACAGAGATGGCAAAGCAAATGTGACGGCTTGGGACAAGATGCGGCTTGTACTAGAAAGATGACACCAGCACTGTAAAAAAAACAAACAACAGATAGAAAAGCCTGTCTTGGAAATCAGTTATGATGACAGTCCAATATGGAGAGGACAGACCTGGACCAAAGACCATCCTGTGTGATAGGAGGAGTGGAAATAGCACAAAGGATTATTGACATTGTAGTGATTGAGGAAACACCAGGAAGAAGACCTGGGGGAGCACTGTGAGAAGCAGGTAGGAAAACTGGTGTGATTTATGATGTCAGAGGAAACCAATATGTTATTGAACAGAAGGTGCATGGATGTAAGGGAGTTTGAAAGGCAATGAAGGTTGCATTTTCCAGGCAGTGAGGCCACTGGAAGAAGCAGAAGAGTACAAAGCTGAGTGGTGCTGAGGGCAGAGAAGGCAGTAGCTTGATTTCTCTTTCACTTAAAAACCATTAATAAGTTTGAAGGGAATACACAGTAATGGACACTGAAAAACAGGTAGACAACAGATGGATGGGAAAATAACGGGAAATTGAAGCAACAGTTCAAGTTGCCTAGGAAGTAGAGTAGCCAGGGAAAAACAATCATTTTGAGCTAGCACTGATAAAGTTCCTCTACAGGAAGAACATTACACAGCTGATGAATTGCATTTCGATACCATCAAAAAAAGGTTGCATACAATTTAAGAAACGTTATCCTTCACAAAGGTTTCTTTTTAACCACCCGATCACTGGTGGATGGCCCCCTGTGATTTTTTCTCCACTGTGTATCTACTCAGTTCCTTCTATCAGAAAATCCAATAAATCTTTATTGAGTTAGACTTATGAACATCTCTCTTCTCCAAGAAACAGATTTTAATAATTTAGATGGCAGCTCTGTACTACACTATTTCTTAGATTCAGAGCATAGTGCAGCGGGCTAGAGAACTAATTAAGCAGGGCTTAAAATTACCACACTTTCACTATTGTTTTGTGTTCTACTATTCACTCAGTCATATTTTCTGTGAATGAGTGGTCACTGCACTTTCTTCCTCCATAAAAAAGAAGGAACGCATCATCCTACACAGAGCAGAGAAAGCAGCAATATCAAGTATGGCACATGACAAGCAAGTCATGAAAGAAATTACACAACACTGCAAGGGAGTGTTTGAAGTCAAATATGCAATCATAATAGCAGTAATACTGTAACCTGCACATACAAAAGCAGAGTTAAAGTTTCACAGTAAAACCCATCTGAGTTTTAGAAGGACACTGTTCAAGACCACAGCAAGATTCTAGGGGAAAGCAGAGGGCTACTTGGGATTTTTTCACCATAAGAATTCAACAATAGCAGATTTAGATTACCACAGAGGGGAAATCTCCAGCTTTCCAATGAGAGGCAGAGAAAGGTCACAAGCCATTAGTCTGTGAAATCACAGCAATAATTACTTTAACACACTAACTTTCCCCATCCTCCAAGCCTTCCAGCCCGAGGCTCCTAACAACAAAAGCATCCACCTCCACTGGCAGAAACAAAAATCATTTCATTAATGGAACTAGTCTGATTAAAAACACTTCAATCTGATGTTTTAGACAGCATATCTGATAATGTTATGTGGTAAAAAGCATCTATTGGTACATGACTAAGATAAGAAGTGGGAATCTCTTCATTCTTCATTGCTATAAACTTTATTGTCTTGCTTTATGACTTAAGACAGATTTGAAAACCTACTGTTGGCCCCTGGCTATGAATTACTTAGTTTGAGACGCTGGCCAGCGCAGACTGGAAGGAGGAAGCCCTACATTTGGAAGCAAACAGAGGAAAGCTCTTTGGATATCTGATTTAACAAACGGCAAAGCCCCCAAAGCACACAGACTACGTGAGGCCAGCTGGGCTTTGGGAAGCTAAATCCTGATAGCAGAGCAGAGGCATGGCATGTGAACAGCTCTGCCAGTCATTGAGATGGCCACAGCATATCAATGCAGGCAGACTTTAGACCCAATTGATTTTTCAACTTAAGACGGCATAAGCTGGTTTTTGTGCTTTATAGCTGAGCTCTGGCAAAGACATTTCTAACTTTCCAGGCTGTTTAACAGATTACACAAATGGCCAGCAGTAGCTAAGCAGCGAGGAGGGGCTGTAACTCAGTAATGTATTCTACTGTGATAAAATTCCCTTTCAGTGAGGCCATGACTCCTGTCCTTATTGAATCCCTTTGGAAGAAAAAGGAAAAATGGAAGGAATCAAACGAAAAGCAAAGAACTGGCTGAAATGACTCTTCAGGGCCTTCCCTGCAGCGCTGGCACTCAGTCGTACCTGGGCTGCTGCGAGAGGCCATAGCCACTGCAACGCTAATTAATCGGGAGCACTCTGGAAAATGCCCTTCAGTCCCCTGCTGTGATGGCTGCTCTGCTCACAGAATTCCTCCCCCGAGTCCTCTCCACTCTTTCGAAGCCCGACTGGAACATGCACGGTCTACGGCGAGGGAGCAGCTTCCCCTGGCTGTTAACACAGCAGGTGCGGGGCTGGGAAAGCAGGGCTGTGGCTGCCAGCCCCACTCGGCCCAGGGGCCCTGCGAGGAGCTGGCAGAAGAGGTAAGGAGTCCCACTTCAGGCTGCAAAGGTTGCTTCTCAGCAGGCTCTGAGCAGCCAGAGCAGAAGCAGTGCAAGTCCCAGAAAGAAACAAAAATCTTATTGACAAGCAGATACATGTACATTAACAGCAATGATGTGCTGAAGCGCTGCGGGTGGAGCAGTTGTGAGCTGGCATCAGTGCAGCTGCACCAAAGACACCTGCTGGGAGATACGCCAGGGTGCTGGGTGCAGGTGCCCAGAGGGAAGCAGCCACAAGGATGAGGCTTGCACAGACTCCAGTATTAGATGCCGCTCTGCACATCAGCAGGGGAGCCCACAGCAGGCAGAATACAAATCACAGCCAGTTTTGTTCCAGCCGAGGTGAAGAGCAAGCATAGGCTTCCAGGGGAGTCACACACGTCTTCAGACACTGCTCTGAGACTGTGGAGAGAGCATTTCATACGCTGCTCTTGACAAGAGCAAAGTGATTAAAATTCAATTTTTCCAAGAATGGCAAAGCCAGCCAGAGGCTACTGACCCAGAGGCGGCTATTGAAAGGCAGCAGGTGTGAGCAGCTCCTGTGCTCTCCCATTGCTGAACCTCATGTTAGATGGGGTTTGAAGCCAGGAACGTCGGGGGCGAGCTAGGCTGAAAGGGGCAAAGCAATACTGGAGGTAAACAACAGCTTAGAGGAAGGGAAGCACAAAAGAACACAGTAAACTCTCAGCAGTTCGCTCTGAGCTCTGACCACTGCTCAGGCAGATAGTTGCCATACTAAAAGAAACAGATTTATGACAAGCTTGTAATTAATCTGTCTGAAGGACCAATAAACTTCAGCATGCTGTTGGTTTTACGCCATTTTAAACATAATTAATGCAAGGGTTGCGTGTGAATCTGTCTCTTTGCTTGACCGGAGGGCTGCCTTTCATAGTTCCCTGTTTTTATGATCCACACTGCCAAGTGTCCATCAGTGCTCCTACCTCAGTGGTTTAAAATCTCCCGTCTGCTCAAGTATTCTTCTCCCACAGAGCAGTAAGAAAAACATGACCTAAGTCAGTCAACATACTTAATGCAGCTCTGCTTCTTCTTCTGTGAGACAGCTATTTACAAAAACACAAGTCAGTTCAAAAGCTATTTATCTTCTTGCTTGTGAACATCACTGTGCACCTTCTGGTACCTGAGTACCTGTACAACACCCAACAAGAACAGAAGATGACAGTGGGAAGGTCAGAACAGCTTCCTATTTCAAAGTGTGATTTTGGAAACCTACTTTGAAATTTCAAGTGCTACTGATACACTCTGTTACACTTGAAAAATTAAAATTAAATACACTGCACCTGTGTATGCACTGCAAATGAAGCTAATCCAAAATACAATGAAAATCCAAATACTAACCATTATTACTGCCACTGTCAAGTTGTTCACATCTTTTGCTCTATAGCTTTGACCTTGTTTGATTTTGTTTTTACATTGGGTACCTTGCAAGCACACTGTTAAGAAAGTTTCAGGTACGCAAATATTTGAATACAACGGAACTGGGATAAAATAACCTGAAAAATAGAAGAACTACACTGAAATTGGCTTTCATCTCAGGAAAAAAAAAAAAGTCCTGCTTTTGCATATAGCAATAAAGAAGCTAGAAGTTTTCAACTGTTTGGTAAGTTTTGATCAATGGGTACCTCAAACATTAGAATTAAAGTTCAAATTGTTTTAGCTCTAGGTGATAGTGTTATTTAAAATCCTAGCTGAAAACAAACAAAAGCAAGGATTCTTCTTTTTTTTCAGGGACTGCTGACATAGTTTCCACTTATTCTTTGTACAGAGCTGATATACCAAGCTAAGATCCAAAGCACTGTCTGACAAACAGTGACTGCTAATAACAAAAAAGTGCAACTGAAAAAATCAGCTGATGTGACCATCCATCCATCACTCATTAACTGTTGCAGAACCAGCCCCCGCCTCCCTTCCTCAGCTCAGTATCCAATGAGATATCTGTCCTCTGAATGTTTCTGACAGGGCACATCCTAGGACCATATCAAATGATGGACATCACAGAATGCATTCATATGAACACCGCAGCAGGAAGAGAACCAAAGAATGAACTTCCTGGGACAGCAGACAGGTCACTTCACGTGGCCAATATATTTCACTTTATGTATAAAGCACAGTTACAATACCCAAAGACAATTACCTGTAAAAAGACAAGACTCTGTTTACTAAGAAGATAATGAATGGTGCAGCTACAATACTCCATTTTGAGGCTGGACATCAGGAACATGAATAATACCATTAGTTCAGGAGAATTAGGTAAGCCCCGTGGTTTTTCAATAACTTGGTTTTTACCTCCAAATCTGCATGTCTGAAACTCCACACTCTTCAAGTCTGCTTAAAGCGATTACATCTTTTCAGTAAATCTTTGATTGTTCTTTCTCCCGGCCGCAGAGCTGTCTGCCTGCAATTTCTCAAAAGAGCACCAGGATTTCATGTCCATTGGCCCCTGCATTCCTGCCAAAGCCCTGCAGAAATGAGAGCTGCTGCAGCTGCCAGGGTTTATTTACACACATTCCTGCCTCAAATTGAATTAATGAGCATAATTTAACTCAGGCAATGTCCTCCACAGCTCTTGTTTCCCTTTGCCCCTCTTGACATTTCTTTCTCTCTCACAACCACTCTTGTAAGACTTTCTTAAAGTAGCATCTGAAGCAATTCTGGTGTAAAATGTAACTGCAAATGCATTGTAGATACCATTTGAGCTGACAGATTTGCACAGATCTCCATACAGCCTACTTTACAGGAAGCTCAGGATCTCTGTAATGAATATCTAGAAAGTTAACTTGAACTTTCTGCACTGTTCAATCCAACTTTGTCAGTTTAGCAACAAACTGTCAGATTAATCAGTTACAAAAGATGGGGAAGAACTCTTCCTACAGATGATATTACAACTTATCTGCAGCTGCTAATGTTCATAGACTGTATATAGCAAGCCTTCTGGGTTCCAGTCAATTTCTGCCCTCTAATATGAAATCCATTGTCTATGACACAATATCAACAGGTCCTCTGTGTTGTATGGACACATCACATATTCCACTAAATAGATCAGAGCAGTATTTCATACATACTACATCAAAGATAAAACACACAAAAATTTCTCCTAACAGATGCCTGTGACTAGTGAAGCCACTCACTCTCTTCTGTTATTATCCTGTACATGCATGCTATCTCACATACTGTGCACATGAGACAAGATTTGAAAGCCTTAAAACAAGAGTCACGTAAGTCTACTAGAAGCACACTGGAGAAAGGAAACTAAACTTTTAATGATAAATACATCTGTTATATCAACACTTTACAGTCCACAAACACTGTGGACAAGAACATTTCAGCAACAATCTGAACCCCAGAAAAAGCAATAGGTCAGCACATGATATTCAGTCTTCTAGGAAAACCATTCTCTTGTGGAGTTCCCACAAAGCTGTGTCTGCCCAGTTAGACTGATTTCTGGAGAGCATTTTCATTCCCTAGCATCCTTAAGAATATTTCAATGAGAAACCAATGTATTTCAGGACTTGGGATTCCATGGACCTGAGTTTGCAGCTGCCACAAATCGAAACTATTCATGCAGTCCCATTAAAATCATAGACTGGATGTGTGAGGAGCAGCTACTCACCACAGTCCCAGAACAGGCAGGCTAGCAAGCTGGGAATGGAGTTCACAATAGCATCCAAGGAGCTGCACCTGAAAAAGTTGTTCTCAGTGGAGAAAGTAGCACTGATTTTGAGGCACAATGTCTCCCTTCGCATCTATCAGATGGTCGTAAAACAATACTGCTTAACATCTCATTGCAGAAAACAGCTTCAAGCATGAATGCTAACAGGCAGCAAATAATCAGGAGTGCATACATGTGTGTGCATACATGTTTAGAATTGAACTCTGGAACTCTCAAGCAGAAGTCTGCTCTAGCTGGAACTGTCACAGACTGGTTGCAAATTTTGATCACATTTGGACTAAACCCTGTATCCACATCCACTACTGGTTATCATTTACTTTGTCATGCCCGTGGCAGCCAGCAGTTGGCTAAACTCGAATCCTTACAGACCATTTTCATGAGAAGAAACTGATGAGACTACATATGGATGTAAAACAATGAAGCTTGTTTGAACATGAGTTCATCATGTTTTTCTGACTACTAACATCAAGGATCAGAACACGCCTTTTCTTCACAGTCCCAACTCTAAACCCAGCCAGTAATTTCACTTCAGTTATCCCTCAGTCCTCCCTCTTCCATTTCCACTTCATTACACTTCCACATCCCTTTACGTGCACATTTGACATCAAATACACTTGTCCCTAGATGTTGTCACTGGAACTTTAGAAATCATTTTAGATTTTGCGGCTGCCTTTAATACACCTTTCAGTTTGTGTGGAGAGACCGGTATTCTAGGAGTTCATTTGCTCTTCACATATATTCTGAATGAACGGCAGTGGTTAAACTCACCAGCTTCAATAAGATTTGTCTCATTCCAAATGAAAACAGCACTTTTATAAGCACCTAAGAAAAAAAGCTTGAAAGAGCCTTATTTTTTGTAATCTGCCCTGTCCTCCCCAGATGAGCAACTTGTTACTCCGTACACTCACTTCTCCCTTCTCTATATTTGATTTGTTTTTATATTCATTTGCAGTTTAACCAAAGCACAGTGGAAAAATAACTGCACAGTACTATCAAAGAAATTCACCATGACTGCCTCTCACTTTTATACCATTACAGAAAAGAAACTTCACTAGAATTTGGAAAGGCCTTCCTTGAACACAACTTTTGTTGGAGCAAATCTTGAACTGGTTATTTTTCACGCTTCGTTGAAATTATGGACACAGAAATGAAAGTGAAAAATACTCCTTTTTGGTACATCTCTCTCAAATACTCTCAGAACCTCTTAACAGAAATACTTCTTACACATGTGGAAATGAAATGTCAAACATTAGCTCTTCTGCTGTAGGTACATATAGTAATGGTCAAAACACAGAAAACCACCATTTGCAAAGATATGGAAACCATGGGGACTAACGAAAGAAACACCAAAATGCAACCCTTTTGATGTTTACCAAAACAGATGCCTATTCAAAATACTGCTCAAAAGTTTTTGCAGTAGTGACAGTCACTTTTTGAAGAGTCTAAAATTAAACAAATTATCCTCTTCTACTCACTCACACATTTTGCAATCCATCTGTACAACGGCAAGCAATGAACTTAATACAGAATGGAAACTTTGAAGGCCAACATTTCTCCATTCAATCCCTTATGCTCCCTGCCTTCTCTCTAGAGAGGAACCTCGTTCCCTAGCTCAGAGTTGGGTGCACCTCATGCACTGATACAGGCAGAGCTGATGACTGGGAGGTATTCATCCTCTTCCTTCCTTAGGAACCTTCTGAAAACATGAGTGCCTTCATACTGCAAAAGAACTGTAAATCCAGATCTGTGCTCCCTGCAGCATGTTTGGCAGGAAATTGCAGCTCTCAGCAATAGAAAACACTCCATTCCCAACATCAAGCAACTGAGGGCTGCCATTGTTGGGTTTTATGCTACAGAGAAGAATGGTAGCACATGGGATCATGAGCAGTCCTTCGCATTTCAGGGATGATTTCAGGGATGACACCCATAATATTCCAAGTCCTTGTTTCCTCTCAATCCCATCCAGTTACACGTTGTTCTCCAGAAAACACAGCCCACTGGAAGCGCATGTGGATGGCTGCTTAGCACCACTGTTATAACATTTATTTTCCATAGACTCCTACCTAAGCCTTCTGATGAGATTACTGTCATAGAAATACCAGCTCAAGTAATACACAGATCTGGTAAATCACACACTACAATACAAATAGGTGCATTTTGACCTGCTTCACAAACGTCCCAGATCTCACAGAATTCAGCTTAGATCTCTTTTTATCTTCACCACATCCCCCAGCAGAGAAGTAGCACAAGATACTGGAGTTGCCGCTGGCTGCCAAGTGGACCAGAAATCAGAAGGGGACAGACTGCCTTGTTTGACCCACAGCCATGCATGGGGCACTCAGGAGGGTTGTGCTGCTTCAGGTTTGCTGCTCCCAAAGCCTGTGCACCCATGTCAGTCTTTGCACAATAAAAGCAAGATCATTTCCACTCCTCAGGGCTTTTTGGATCAAATTTTGACATGATACAATTGGGAAAAAATGATCTCATGAAACATATACTGTAGGGAGGAAAGGGAATAAAGGTATGTTTCAAATTGATCTGGAAATATTTTTCCCGTAGAAAATAGTTATGCCTGGCTCTTACAAAAATGCAACCCAACTATCACAGGATGTGGAGCACAAATTCAGCAAAACTAAGTCCCCCTACAAAAAAAAAAAACCCTTAATACATCAAAGAAAATTCAAATAAAAGCATAACACAGCCCTTCTGTCTCCAAGGAACGAAGGAGAAAATAACATCCCAAGAAAACCCCAAATATCTGCTATTTGGGCTCTACTGCATTCATCCATCTGAAAATAAAATGACTTAAGCGTGACCAGAGCAAGCTATAAAACCACTAATTCCAACACACAGTCACACTTTGGAATAGATCCCATCTGATGTTCATATTATTTTCTAAAGTAGCAACAACTTCATTGCTGGGAACTTTAAATGCATTTTTAAAAATCATCTTACATGAGCAATTGCCCTACCATCTTTCTTATGTTTTCCTTGAGATTATAGAAATCAAAGGATGTTGCTCTCTCTACTTTCATATTCTCTCTCCTACTCACCTTCATCAATTCCAGATCATCAAGACAACAAACTCCATGTAGTAACAGGTCATTGTTAGATGCCAGCACAATGCCTTCATCATGCCTGCAGTGTGACTAGTTCCTACATATGACAGCCACAGACAGGAGTGATGAACAGTAAATCTGTGCAAAGGCAGTGACAGATTTTTTGGCTTTGAAGCCTATAGCATTGCCCTTCAGCCCACCCCACATCCTTTATGTAGCCCACTGTTAGCCTACAAAATTGACTGGCAAAAGGTATCAAAGAGGCCAAAAACTGGGACACAAAAACTGGTTGGCTACTCCCAAGTTATAACAATAATTTTAAATTATGTAATTAAAGATTAAAGACTATAATAGGATTAAAGATTACTCTGGGAGTTATTGAAAAACACTTGAAAGACAACACAGCTATTGGTCATAGCCATCACATGTTCACAAGGAGAAAGCGCCACTTAACTAACTTAAATTCTTTTTACAACAAGGCTACCCATGCAGTTGACCAAGGAAATCCAGTGAATGTGACTATTTGGGGTTTTAGCAAAGTTTTTGATACTGTCTCTCATAGTATCCTTCTGAACAACACGTCCAGGACGTAGTTGTATGGTTGTCTGATCGACCTAGTGGCCTTCCATGACAGTGTAACTGCATCAACAGACAAGGGAAGGGCCACCAATGCCATCTATCTGGACTTCAGTAG
Organism: Tympanuchus pallidicinctus; assembly: GCF_026119805.1. Taxonomy (NCBI): domain Eukaryota; kingdom Metazoa; phylum Chordata; class Aves; order Galliformes; family Phasianidae; genus Tympanuchus; species Tympanuchus pallidicinctus. The sequence goes on from NW_026294627.1 coordinate 17,075,618, forward strand.
AGCCTTTGACATGGTCCCCCAAAACATCCTTCCTGGGAGTTAGAAGGGACCTTTAACCATCATCTACTCTAACTCCCATACAATGAACAGAGACACCTACAGCTCCATCAGGTGCTCGGAGCCCCATCCATCCTGTCCTTGAACGTGTATAAGGATGGGACAGCCACCACCTCTCTGGGTAACCTGTTCCAGTGCTTCACTAGTCTTCTCATAAAAAAACGATTCTTCACCAGAGGGTGGTCAGGCACTGGAACAGGCTTCCCAGGGCCGTGGTTACAGTCCCAAGCTGCTGGAGTTCAAGAATAGTTTGGACAGTACTCTCAGACATAACACACGGTTTGGATTTTGGGTGGTCCTGCATGGAGCCATGAGTTAAACCCAATGATCCTTACAGGTCCCTTCCAACTCAGGATATTATATGGCTCTACGATCTTTGTGGGCCCCTTCCTCGTCATTATATTCTAGAGTTCCATAATTGTACGAAAAGTAAAGTTGGGTTAGTTCTGTTGTTTAAACAGGGATGCGCACAAACCCCAGTCTTAAATGTCAAATCCACACTGTAGAACAGTTTGTTTCCCCTCTGTTCTAATGCTGAATGCAGACTACATCAGAAATGCTCTGATCCACTACGGCAAGTCATGCATTCTCAGTCTTTCCTTGCTTGTCAGCATGGCTCAAAATACAGACTTCTTTTTGTAGAAATGAATACTAGTGTATGCTGCCTCTGGTAAAATACAGTAGCTGCTTTTTAAATTTAAAAGCCAGATGTTTCTAATTAAGAAAATATTGAATAGGATGTCTTACAAACATCTTCCTATGAGCACGCAGCAAGATTTTTCTACTTTCAAATGCACGAAAAAGCAATTTAGGGCAAATTTTGAAGGACGTTGAGCAACCTTGCACTCCAAACTGAAAAAAGATGCAGTTTTTGAAGCACAGAGCTATAATTTTATCCTGAACGAAGGAGCTTATTCCTGTGTTCCTGGATACTGTAGTCCAAAACAAAATAATCTGGTTAGTCGGCCAATTACGCAGAAGTGTAAATGGCCTTTGTATACACTATGTTTCAACTTAAGCTACTGAATTGTATTTAAACTTGTTAAAGCTACCGGATCTCAAAACAGACACTGGTCAGACAGCATGGCTAGTGTCCAGCTTTCATCACAGCACTGAAGGAAAAGCAGCTGACAGCCCATGTACACTGTCTGTGCAATCTGTGAGTAGCAATTTACCTACAGTCACTCTCCTGTTCTTCCATGTGATGTAGCAGCTCACCAGCCACTACTGTGCAGGAACAAACTGCATAGGAAAGATGCACACGTGATCAACCAAGAGAAACTTCAAGGCCAGCTGACTGTCCTGACATGCACTGCCACTTCCAGAACCAGAATGAGTTCATGGCTTAACCCTATTTTCGCATGGCTCTGTAAGGAAAGGCCAACACAGCACCAGGCACAGCTGCATTACTTTTGAAGGAGAAAGAACTCAGGGGTACCTTTGACAAATATCTAGGACAGATTTGTCGCAGAGTTGCCAAGTAGGTAAAGCGGCATGTTTGGGGGAGTTAACATCCAGAAAGTAAGCATGTTTAATCCCCAGATTTCACATTTGAAAGTAAAAATATTTATTTTATCCGTCTCTTTTTTTTTCTTTTTTTTTTAGTCTCTTTTTGGTATATGATACAGAACACACCAGGGACCTAAAAATGACAGATTCATTTCTGAAAGCCATGTGTGGATCATAAAAACAACAAATTCACTCCTTCAACAGATGCTTGAAAATATATGCATGCTTCATTAGTCTAATTTGTCTACTTGGAGCCTAGTCCAAAATGGCAGAAAAGTTCCAAAACCACATCAAGTGCCATGGAGACCACTGTGCATAATAATAAAAACAAACTTGATCAGCAGGCATTAAGAACCTCAATTTGCAGACGAAGTCTGATTTTTGACTAACAGCTGAATGAAGAATTTCCACAGAACAAAACACTGACACCACAATGTAATGTGCAACTGATTGCAGACAAACCACAATCAAAGCAGCCAATTTTCTAACTAGCTCCAAACACTGTGGAAATACGAGAAGCCAAAGAGAAAACAACTGAAACCTCTGGAAAAAAAAACAAGTGTAGAGAAAAAAAGCCAGAAATATTCTGGAAGGCACGGAAATGTATGCTGAGCTGTATTTCAGTACAGATTTGAGAAGGCTGTAATGTGAAACCTGTTTATTATGTCGAAAAAATGATTAGTATCTAATCTCCAGCTTTTTGTTGTTGCTGTTTCTTGGTCTTGTGTTGTTCAACTCTTCCCATGCATGTTTCACAAAGGCTCTGGCAACAACTCAATCAGCAAGATTTAAAAGAGTTTCAGACTAAAGGTCAGCACAAAACCAGCCATGCACGCAGCGTAAATGAAATCTTCTACATTGCCTTCCAAAGTCAAATATGTGCTGCAAGAGCTAAGGTGGATCTGTCATGCTAATGACATACAAACAGAAAAGAAGAAGCAGCTTTGCTACAAGAGGAAGATGTTTTCTTTGATGAACCACTGCTTTGAGTAAGTACTGCTACTGACACATTAAATAGGATCAAACAGACACCTCCACTGCTGGGATCCTTCAGAAAGCAGCCTGGCAAAAATGATGCACAGCCTTCTTAAACTCTAAGTAAATAATCAGATAACCTAGCAAGAATTTGACAACTCAGCTGGAAACAAAACAAAACAAGAAAAGAAAAGAAGAAAAAAAAAGTCTTCCATAAAGGATTAGAACTAGGAAAGCATTAGAGTGGCTCCTACGTTCAGCTGCTTACACTCCACAGAAGCAGAGCTGATGGAACAACCATTTATTCTCAAGAGCAGTCAAACAAAAGAAAATGGAAAGTGCAGCAGCTCCAACTGCAACATTCTCTGCTGTGGTGGGGCTGCAAGGCTCACGTGAGGAAGGTCTTTTGAATGCTGCTCTGACAGCAAGGTGTGTTCCAAACTCAAAATCCCAGTTCTGAGCTAAGACCACATATAACACAAAGCAAAAATATAAAAATCTAGACATTTCTAACTTGCACCGTGGATTAACCACCATCTGTGACTCTCTCAAAAACAGATTTCAAAAACATTTTTTTTACCCTCTCTCCTCAAGGCCAAAAGGGTAGTCCTAATTTTCCTGAAAACATTTCATTAATGGTAACAACTACTGAGACAAAGACAAAACACAATTACATCACAATATGGAAACAGATAGCAAAACTCACATCTTAAGCCTTGTTTCATCCAGAGCCAATACCAGAAGTTTCCAGGAGGTTGACAGGAACACCCCTCCCCTATAACACCCAAAGTACCGCATTTGACCCTGGGGTGGGGAAGGAAGAGATTTGTTCCTCTTTGCTTTAGATAATGTCTGGATCAAGAATCAAAGCTTGATCACTTTCATACATGTTTTCTTACATACATGTACATTACAAATGCCTTCAGATCCAACTAGCTGTGTACGTGCATGGGCGGATATATTCACATACAGACTTCGATCTGTACAGTGTAACACTGTTCTCATAAACCCAAAGTAAGCTGCAATTCCTATGAGGAAACACACTGAAGAACAGATGAGCAGCATTTCACACACACACCTGTATGACACACGCAAGAAGTGAGCACAAATGTTATTGCTCACTGTTCTCTTTGGGGCATGGCTCCCATGGAAGCATCCTGGCTTCAAAGGCAAGAAAAAATTGGGTGTCCTCAGGTCACTGTCCTCTGAAAACAGAAGAATAACTCCTCCAAAAAAAAAAAAAAAAACACACCAAAAAAAAGCAACCAAAAAACAAAAGGATTCAGGAAAGTCACCTATGTGAGGAATGACTTCGTCTTGATTTATTTCTACGGATCCTACTAAAGCCAACTATATTTGTATATCTGGAAAGGTATCCCCAAAACAACCAAAGTTTATTTCCCAAGTACCAGATGTCTTGTTCTTGGAAACTTCTTTTAGGGACTATCGACATTTTTATCACGTATTTGTTTTACTGCATTACATGCATTCTATTAGGAAGTTGTATGGTGGAGAAAGAAGAAATACGTAGACTCTGACAGAAGAGAAAAACTAAGTTGCTTGTCCTTCAGGAGGGAAAAAAAAAAGGTAGTATTTTCTCCATGACAATGTTCAAGATACAATAGCCAGAAGAAAGAAATACTTTGTAAAAATGGTTCAGTAAATCCCAGCAGAAACTAAACATCTTTTCACATCATTAAATATCTGCAAGGCTTCATGCTGACATAATGAATGGGCAAAATAAAGTGTTTTGCACATCCTAGGCCTTTTACTCATGGCACAAAGTCCTGGCTGGCACAGATGCCAGATGAGTACAGTAGTTAGAACAGCTCCCATCAAAAGTGCTATTGCATTTGCGTAAAATAAATACCTAACAGCTTCTGGGATTTGGTTCATTTAATAAACATATACCCACAAAAAAAAATATTTAAAAAAACAAATTTTTTTCATCATCTCATTTTACTTTTATGATATCTTGATTACTTGCAAATGCAGAAAGACAGAAAGCAGGAGCAACGAATACCTTAAGTTTGGGAAGAAGCAAGGCAACCCGGAACGATCACAGCACATTTCACCTTAAGCTGCTATTATGACAGCATCTGATTACTCACAAGCTTTTGCACAAGTTAATGCAAGTGGTAAGCAAGTTCCTTTTACCTTAGAAACCTTCCTTGATTTTACAACATCAAGGAAAATCCAACGACGCATCAGAATACAGTGTCAAAAACATAATATGCAAAACATATACACATATACACGTAGATATACACACACTGTGCAAGACATTGGTACAATTTCCCAAGTCATGATGTCAGAAAATCAATTCAAACTTTAAATTCAAAAATATATTTTTGAAATATATCCGAGCAAAACCAGAACTTAATTAATGTAAATCTTTTTGTTTGGGGCGGCACTTTAATCTGCTGTGTAGGACAAACATTTAATGGCACCATGTGATATTCAGTCAAATTTCTGCCTGATACACAAATGTAGGAACTACAGCTGCTATTGTGGTATGTGCTATGAAACACAGAGATGACACCAAGAAATACTATCCAAAAAGTTAGGTTTTGTCTGTCAGCCACTTACCTGCTGATTCCAGCCTGTCACAATCTGCTGCAAAAAGCTGTCTGTGAATGCCTACCACAGCCTCTGTTATCCCCAGTGCTTTATCAGCAATTATACAATAGGCATTTTGTTAGTAACACGATGATGCCAAACTGCTCTTGTTGAGTGTAAATGAGAGTAAATTCAAAAATCTCTATTTGCTTTCTTCAAACTTTGATTGTTTTAACTATTATTTTCTGCTACACAAGGATGAGCTGAGTTAAATATACTCCAACTCTTCGTTAGAACTCCAGGTTTTTTTTCTTTCTGTATCATAAACATAATCCATCATAAACAACACTCTTTCTTTAAAGGCAACTCTTATGTAAAACTCGCGTTGTGGGTCAGTTTGACACAGTTCCACTCTACAGAATATTTTTTTTACCATATATTTTTAAATTCTTCATTGTTCCTTGAAGCCCTCTATTTTAAATATTCACAAGGTTTTTGAGTGATTTTTACAGGCTTGTGACTCACTGTGCTCACCACAGTTTGAAATAATGACACCAAAGGGAAAAATTTCACCACCTGGAACTCAGCTGACACTGAAGGAACAAATCCAACATTCCAGTGGTGTTATAGAGGGACCATTAACAGGTCAGCTCCCCTTCTGCCTCTGACCATCTCATGCTGTTCTCAAGTCAATTCCGATTCATTCTGAACAAATGCAGGGGAGAGGGAAAAATATTACACCAAAATACATGGAAGAGAGAAAACTCCACAAATCTAGAGCAAAAACTAGATTTGTACAGGGAGTTTTGTAAAAGATAATCTAACTAGGAAAGCATTAATCAAAGAGCTAATTTCAGTGCTATTCGAGTGAAGTGAGACTTGTCATGTTGATTCTACAGTGCCTATGATTGCGTATGATGTCATCTTCAGGGAGAAAGAGTTCTTCTAATGAGGAGATTCAGGTAAATGAACGCACAGAGCTTTAAGAAACGTTAAGTGCAAGCGCTCTTAGTAGCATACAATCCTTCACAAGACTCTTGCGCATGTGCGTGCTGAGCACCACTGTGCTACCAAGCCTTCATACTGACCTGCCCCAGCATGTCGGGTGCGATGGGGATTGTGGGCCAGATGGCTGAGTAGACACCAAAGAAGACGAGCCAGAGCAGCATGCTTCCCCAGACGGCCAGATGACTGAACTGTCAAGGAGCAGGGAGAGGAGAGTCAGCACAGCGCACCTCCCGGCTACCTCAGCAGTTATTTTTCTGGTCAGGTTTCTATCAGCCTCACTCAGGCCTGTCTACTGCCCTTGGTCTCAGGCCAGTAGCACAGGTTGTTTAAACAGCATAAAACAGCCTCCTCTTTAATCTCTGCCTCACAACAGAGCAGGCAGTCAGTCTTCCCAGCCAATCTGTCTTACTTGGAGCTCCAAAAACTCATCAGATTTTCCTTAGAGCCCAGATTTCTCTCATCTAGCTCCTGGTTCCCACTGTACACATGCCAGGTTCAACACATACATCAAGGCAGAATTTTTCAAAGGCACAGGTTAAAGTTCGTACTGACAAACCCTTCATGTCAGAGTGCATGCACGCATCCATGTGCACCATACACCTTTCACAGAAGAAGGTTCAGTGTTGTGATACCACCGCTTAAACCATCAACATCTACTGATTAGCTTTCCTTTACTACTCTAAAAGTGTTCTAAGTGATTTATGGATATGCAATATGATTTACTTCTTTACTGATTCTTTAATCTGCAGACTAAGAGTAAATGAAAGCAGTATCAAAGAGACCAAGAACACGTCCAGCACACAGTTCATTTCAGTTGCATTAAGGAAAGTCATTTCTCCTACACACCCGAACTATTTTGCTGTTCAAGATGATTTAAGTTGTTTTACTTTTACAGTGCAGTGGATGGAATCAGTAATTTTGGTTGTAACACGCAACTGAGCTCACTATTGGCTCCAGCTTTTTTGGATGCCAACAACCCCTGCGGCTGATGACTTTGGCTGCAACTCAGAGAAGTACCTGCATAAATCTTAATTACTACATACATACGGCCTTAGAAACATGGCAATGAATTCATTCACTGGGGGCTGTAGTGGATACACAGTATGTTTGTTTAGTTCTCAGATTTATACTTTGTATTTGATTACTGTATCTGTTGACTTGTTTTTTCTTTTTCAAACAGTGTCTGAGAATCAAAGTGCCTAACGGTAGGCACTGCATTCTGTCTGTTGTGAGACTGAAACTTCTAGAGGGAGAAGACTGCTCCTTCCCTGGAAGTACTGAGCATCTTCAGAAAGGAGAGCTTTCTTGAGCAGAAGTAGAGGAAACTAGTAGGGAGCCTGCAGCACCAGTGCAGACTGGCAGATAGCTGGAAGCAACTGGAGACAGCATACAGAAGGAGCATTCATACAGCAAAACTTCAGAGGTGATGGAAAGAATGCTCTTCCAGGCACCCTCAGAAAGTCAGAGTTTTGTTCAACCCCTAAGGAGGCTGGGCAAGCAAGTAGGACGTGGGGTGGGCTCCCCCAGGAGAGACACTGTGGGCAGGAAGGTTTGTTTTCAGACTTTTCTATTTACTTGTTTCACCCAGGAGACCTGACCAGCAGCTGGAAAAGTTATTTTGATCCAGTTTTAAGGTGAATAAAACCCGATCCCTGTTCATTGCAGGGGAATTGGACTAGATGACCTTTAAAGGTCCCTTCCAACTCTAAGGTTTCTATGATTATGAAATAAATAAAAAAGAGACTAGGAGATTTTATTTTTTTGAATCTGGGGGAAGTTGAGGCAATTTAGTTCATTTGATCTGCTTGCTGTTCTGAAAACAAAGGACATTTCATGCCAATATTCTGACCAGAATAGAGCCCTGACACAACAAGCAACTGTGGTGTTCAGCTCCACTGAAGAGTGCTGTGGGGTTGCTGCAGGAATTCATTTAAAAAGAAGCCATTCCCAAGCAGTGGCAGGAGAACAGCACCAGCCCTGCTCTCCCAAAAGTAGATGACAGCTTCCTCTGAGCCACAGCCTTCCATCCCAAACAAGCGGACAGAAGAGCCAGGGTGGCCTGGACTGGTACTTCCAAACTGCAGACTCCTACAGGCTTTAGAATTAAAAGCTGTAAAGATAAAAGTAAGCAGAGAAACCACTCAAAGACACATTCCTATTCCTAGTGTATTTATGGTAGTGAATCTTCTGTCTTGGTTCTTTCCGTTCTGCTGGCAGGGCAGTTCTTGAGTTCTGCAGTTCTTAATCTTGCCCTTGCAAAGTTTTGTAAAGTCTTTGCTCATTTTGTTTTCATCATCTTCTCATGGCTGTCCCAATCATCTTTCAGCACGCACCTCCCTTCACCAATATCAGATTTGTATTTATTTGCATTAGCTCTCTACCTTTCTCTGCTTTTTGAAAGAGCCCTCCTTGTCCTGCTGGAGACTGTTTCTTAAACACTGACCCAACCTCTGATAATTTTCCTAACTGATAATTTTCCACTGATCTATCATTTACTGCTGAAGAACTCATGTCAAAGCAGAAGAAGCAAATTTGTCAGACGTGTTAAATAACAGAAAATGAAATATAGTGCTCATACATTAAAAAAAACAACACTGCACGTCTTGTGCATCCAATTTATCTGAAGCAGTTTAAGCAATATGGTAAAGCTCTGAAGAAAGCTGTGTTTTGGAAAAGCCTGCTGCAATGATGTATACAGGCAACATGAAGAGAAAGTTGCCCCACACAGCCCTAATGGGCAGATTTCTCTCTTTGTCATGTTACTGCTTTTACCAAAGCCTTTCTTTCCACACTGCCTACTGGGTTTACCAGCCTCTCAGCAACACTGAATCTGTGTTTCTTATTTTAAAGCTTTCAGCTGAACCCAAGATGCCTCCCAAGTGGCAGTGTCCCTCGCTCTGAAGAACAAATTGCATGTAACCAATCCAGTCGATGATGGAGAAGAGGCTTAACTCAATGATGTACATTTAATACTCTTCAGGTAACCTAAAGATTCTTTGTTTGTTGATTCACTCACAGCTGAAATAATAATTGCAATATCAGATTCCGAGATGATGAGGATCACTTGGTCCGAGCAATGGGACTGGCATTAGAGTATATATTGAAAAAAAAACGATCATAGATACAAACATTTTTCTGTTGTAGAACAATAACTTCCTGTATAGAATGCCACTGTTCAAGAACACTGAGATCTACTAAAAATTATGATATCTTTTTAAATGAAGTTAAGAAAGGGGAAATCATTATTATTCCCAGGTGACTGAAAAGTCACCACTTACCCAGGGAAGGGGAGAGAGGAGGAAGCATCAAATAATTCAAACATAACAGGATCTAAACGGGCTATGTGCCTCCACTGCAGATTTAAATAAGTCATCTTTCAGTGCACAGGGGATTAATTTGTTTCTGACTGCTTTTGCATTTTAAAATATTAGTACACAACACAGAACCTGTGCATAAACAACAACAAAAAAGACTCCATTTTACTTTCTGATGAGTGAATGAGGCAGAAAGCATTAGCATTTCCCTAATAACTACATAGCCCATACAGATAGTATTTCATCTTTAAAATTCAGAGCAGACATCAGCTCATTAATCTTAACAATTCCTCTGTGAGGAACGAAAGGAAACATTTTACAACTAATAGGAGGAAAGAGGTTATGAGATTTAGCCAAGTCCCTCCAGAAAACTGATAGAAGAAGAATACGGGGCTCCTCAAAACAGCTTAGTCTCAAGGGCACTACGTCTTAGAATATGATGAAAACAATATTTCTATAAGGCATCTCATACGGTCGTGGAGAAACAGGGACTCCATGAAACTCTCAGTATTTGTGTTTTCATGAGGTTTAGACAAAGGAAGAAAAGTGCTGGAGCTCCGTCAACACAGGAACCCTCCTACCCCCCATATTCTTTGGAGGTCACTGCCCTGGCAGATTCTGACACCTACCAATAACAGAGAATTCACTCACTGCATGTAAATGACTCAAATCTAGGAATCAACACAACTGTTTGACTAACATCCCTTATTTATTGCTGAAAGTTTCCAAACAAACATTCTCAACCAATCTGAAGTCATCAGTGCTTTTTACTAGCTTCAAAGAACTCTGCAAAACCCATTTGTTTATCTGTGGGCAGACATCATTCAATACTGCATTAATTTTTGAAGGAGCTACAGAGTAAAAAGATGTTCTTATGCAAATTTCTAGCATCTTTTTCTGAATTTTCAATATTTAACAATGTTGGCAAAATTCTTTTAGAATTAGAATTCCTACTTCTGACAGGATGCTCTTTTTTTATCACATCTTTAGAGCGCATTCATTCTCCTCTCCTATAGTTACGGAACTTAGTTTATCCTTAAATAAGAGATGCAATTAAAATATTGCAGCCTCAAATGATTTTTAGTACTACTTTTCTGTATTAATGCTCATCAGGGAAAAACGTATGCTAATAAAATAAAAGTTAGTGAAGGATACTTACTCTAGTCCACGCAGTTGTTTCCAAGCCAGCTTTTAGGCAAACAGTGACTACAACGTACTGTAAAGGAAAAAGACATAAGACAGCTTCAGTATCAGCACTCTCAAATTTGGAGGGAGGTGTTCACAGCCCGATCTCCCTTTAACACCTAAAAATGGAAGTACCATCTAAGTACCAACCCACCTTCTGCAGCCTTGGCAGAATGGGGTGGGGGATGGACACAGCAGAAGATACTGTTGGTTCATGTGTAAAAAAAAATGAAAGTAGGCAAAAAAAACCAGGCTCACAACATAGGTCTGACTTCACCTAAACTTCCTTCTGATTTACATAATTTTCTGACAGCGTAAAAAAATGACCATTCAAAAAATGTCTTGGATACATAAACTTACAGTGTAGACTATGTTTCCAACAAATAAATAGTCGATTCCCTGCCCGTTTGTGAATACTGCATCTGAAAAAGAAGAATTGTCACATTTGTTAACCAGTTTATCAACAGAGCAGAAGCAGCATCGAGGAAATTTTGAGGAGGCTAGACAGTAACTTGTTCCAAACTTGTCTTTCGGAATATCAAAGAGCACTTTTAGAAGCTGTGAGCTACTGGTAATGCACCAATTGTGCTAAACAAGACAGAATGCTCAGATAGAGTGTATATATACAGCCCTGCTTGCCAGAAGCCGTTAGCAGAAGGGAAACTTTTGCCAGGCACTAATGTGCAATTTGTCTCTAAGAGCTGAGGTAGGTCGGCATCACTTCTGTGACTATCTGCCCTGTGCTGCTTATTGACTGCTCTAACAAATTCCGCTGTGAATAAAGCCTATACATGACTTGATGTGTGCTGAAGCAAAGTTGCCTACGTAGATTGATCTTTTGCAGCTTCCTCTTAAAAGTACATTTAATATCTGAAATACCTCACTGGAGGTTAATTCAGTAACTGAGCAGCATTCAGTCCCTCCGCACGCTTTCTCTTAGACAAGTGCACAGGAGGGTAAGTACATGTTAATCTATCACTTGCAAGTGCCAACCTTGGCAATGCTTCAGATGTCTGTTTAGTCTTTCTTAGCCCATGCTGAATAAAACCGGAACACCACGAAAGCACATTCAACAGCTACGCTAATGCCAGATGAACTCCTACTCACAGGAACTTTCAAGCATTACACAAGCATGGTAAGTACTGGTATTTTCACAGGTTTTAAGACAACTGCTAAAGAAATACACAAACAGCAGGGATGAAAAAGGCTTAAGATAAAACCCTTGGACTTGTTCCTAAACACATACTGCCTAGTACAGTGCTTCTACTATGAGGGTGCCACTTAGCTAGGTTTATTTGCAAAACTGGATCTGACATTGTAAAACCAGGGTCACCTACTCAGTTAACTATGTTCCTGTAAAGCACATCTCCAGGATCTTGAAGTCTACAGAGAAGAGCCCTTGACAGCATGACCTCTGATAAAGACTCTGTCCAGAGCATGGGTAAAAGGTTCAGACAGTGCAGCTGTCCAAGCTTCTCATGAGGGTTTGCTTCTATAATTGCTGCATGTGTTTTTCTCTGAACAACTGGCAGATTCTGAATATCTTCCAGAAGTCACCAATTCTATATCGTGGCTTTTCTTTCCATTTTGAACCCAATCTACTATGAAACAGCACCAGATATACTAATCACAAACAGCAGAACAAGATCAGAAATCTGATCCAGTTTGCTCAGCAATAGGTTTGGTCTTCACAGGCATCTCTATCAGCCCATTTTTTCTCCTGGTACTCTGTGGCCTCAGAAATTTATCATATCATTCACAAATACACAAAGTTTTAGCAGCCTCTTTGCTCTAGTATCAACAAAAAAGGCAAAGAGCATGAGGGAATGGAGCCTTCCACATCCCATAAACCCTGGTGATGCCTAACGTCTCAGTTTATCGACAAAGAGGGATGCCTAAAAACTTACCTGTTTTGATAGCTCTATAATAAACTCATCTAATGACTCTGACAGTATATTGCTCTAGCACACCACAGTGCACATTTAAGTAATGGAGTAAAATTTGCTGCCAAAAAAATTTTTTTTTATTTTTTAAAGTTACACTGCAGTGTTTCAATGTACTGAAATTTTTTTCCAGAGTTTTCCACAATCTTCCACTTCAGGAGGCTAAGCAGTCCTGAAAGGAATGATATTTCTGTTAACGAGAACAGACAGATGTTTAGTGAATGGACACTTGCATGGCTTTAGAAATATGTGCTCACTGAACACGTGCACTTCAGATTCTAAGGAACTCGAGAGGTTGAAAAATATCCTGGTGAAAATGGTGCACTTTTGTGTATGACACTGGCATTTCTTTTCTTTTACTTAGAAATACAGAGAAACTTGAACATTCAATATTCGTTCCTCTTTGGAAAGCAAGCTAAGCAACCTATTGAAATTATCTGAGAAAGAAAGTTACCGCGTGAGCAGGTGACTATTTCAGTCTTCCATTCCAGCTGTCTAAAGCAAAAGTGTATTATCTACTTAGGAACTGAATAGTCACAAAAGTATTTATGGAAGACTGAAACAAAAAGCATAGCCTGCAACTATCACAGAAATCAGCCCAGAGCATTTTAAGTTGGATTCAAAGAGGAGTTATTCAAGATTAACATTTCCCATAAAAATAGTGAAACAGAACAACCCAGACTCCCCAAAGCAAAACAAAGACCAACGAAACAAAAACAACTTATCTCCCCCTACAGTGAAACAGAGCTCTCAGCCCACAGAGGAAAGGGAGGTCTCCTTCTTGTATGGTCTGTCACACACTGTGTGAAGTTGTCACTGAGGATATGACACTGAAGTTTTACTGAACCAGGTAAAGAGAAACATGAATCTCCCTCCTCCATATCTCCACCATCATGCTCCTTTGATGTGAGCATTCATCTTCCTTTTCTTTTACCTTCTCTCCAGTTAATCCATCCTCAAGCTGAAGTGTGTTTCCAGATAAGTGTTTGTTTTGAAAAACTCATGTTTTGATAAATACTTCCCCCAAATTCCGCATCTGATTTTGTCCCGTTTCTTAATACAGTAAAATGAACTTCCCATGTTTTCTCTGCCCACACAATTATATAACAAATCTAAGTAGGAACTGCATGGGATTTACTGTTCCCTGAAATACTGTGCAGTTGCACTACATTTCAAAGAAAGCAAGTCTTAGTAAACTTGGTTCATACAAAAAAGTCTTGTTTTCCTAATATCTGACTCACAATCCGATCTTTTCCAATCCAGGCCACTCACTTCTACCACAGACTTCAGTGATAGTGAAATCTTGTTCTTTCACTTTATATTTTACAGTACTGCATTATGGAATGGGAGAGATCCAGAAAGACAAAACAAAAGCTTGTAATACAGCTACCAGCTGCTTTAACAACCACTGCAAAAACAGTAAAAATTTGAAGTCCAAACACATCACTGAAAAAAAATCAGGTGTTGTACAGAACTTTTTAGAGCTTGAGTAAGACTTCGGCTAAACAGTAGTTTAATTTCTTAAGTATTAACATCGTTGCATGAACAATAATAAAGTTAAATAGGAATAAACTCAGGAAGCCGCCAGATAACTGGCCAAGAACAGCAGCTAGAGTGTACTGAACTGTCAGCATTATTTCCTTAGAACTTGTTACAACCTCCAACTCTGCAAACACATTGGCTCTGTAAGACTGAACATCAGTTACTGGCGTAAGAAATAATGAAGCTGTTACCATGCTCCAGTACTTTCAGTGGAAACCAGAAGAGAATGATGGAATGGATCAGGGCATTGATGCAGTGACCCCAGAAAACCTGAGGGAAAACAAACCAAGTCATCAGTAAAGTCCAAAACTCTTGACCTCTCTCTAACTCCCAACAAATGCTTCATTGTGTAGTTTAGAGTCAGACGATATTTTTCCTGAAGTGAAATACCTAAACTTTCCTAAGATCCATTTCCTCCTACAATTTCTGCTCTGTCACAAGAAAACACTGGTCCAGTTGGGCAATTTTGTTCTATCCAGTTAAAATGTAACAGGCAAGCAGACTTGCAACTTAAGATCTTTATCAAAATACAGCAGACAGATGGAGTCACCTTTCTTTAATTATCTCAAAGAAAGATTTTAAAAGACTGGTTCTATACCATGAAGTGTTCTATTTTCTTTTAATGGGCAAACACTTTCTATGCTCTGCAATTCTTAAACTTACAGATAGAGCAGCCTTGCACAAAGTAGAGCTTTATGTGCTCAACAAAATTCTTCCTCCTCTCTAATCAAAGCAGTCTTACAGCCGCCCTGACTCAGAAGTACGTTTAAATGTGCCTGTTATGGAATAAACATAGAATTCCAGTGCTGGCATTTTCTGGCATGTAAAACAGCAAAATGAAATAAAGTACATTTTTCAAAAGTTAAAGTCAAAATAAGTCAATTTTTACTTTTTGATTTTTATTTTCTCTAATAATAGAGAGGAACAGATTAATGGTGAAAAAGTTCTCCAGAAGGAAGTGTTATGACAACCTCTGTATTAAATAAATGTGGATGAAGTCACTCAGTTTCTACAAGAATGGTAAGATAACCATTTTTTAGTAGGTGTGAATTAAAAGATCATACTCAGACACAAATGATTTCTTGAAATCACAGTGCACAGATATTTCAGCACAAGTTTCAGTTGAAGCCGCTTCTGAAAATCCTCACTTGAAAACAATCTGTTTGTTTTGTTGTTGTTCTTTTTTAAAATGAAACACAATCCCTTTGAAAACAACAATCTTGTTGCAGTATCGTAGTATAAAACAGAAGTGACAGTGGGGAGTAAGTTATTTTGTGATGAAATAGACCTGGAAAATCAAAATTTTCATGTTGTTCTTAAAGAAACAGATGATTGTTCCCTTACCCTTGTGTTGAACCCATCTGCATTCTGAGTAATTTTGTATAGCTGTGGAAATCTAAGCATGCTATCTTGAGTACACGATCGTTCAAAGATTCCCAGAGTGAAGGGTGGCAACGCTGTGAAAATCTGCAAAGCAAGCAAATGCTCATTAAAAACCGCTCTGAGTTTTAAGTGGATCCCTGATAATATTTCAGTATGTAGTCAACAGCAAAATTCCCAGACACTTCACTGAAGATGCATTACCAACTGGTGTGTTGACATAATTTTCAAATGTCCAAACAAATCCATGCATGAATTTCAGAAATGTGTAACTCTCAAAGATTGACTTTCAAAGAAAAGAAGCATAAATGAAAAGCGGTGCTACTAACCAAGCAGCTTACATTGAAGAAGTTAGCCCTCAGTACTTTCTGATGCAGCAGCTCACCTGGGGAGGGTAGGCCTCACCAGAGTGCAAAGGAAAGACAGAATGTACTTTTTCAAAAAAGCCTTGAAGGAATGGGTTCAAATACAGCCGTAGGCATTTTGTAGGCATAATTAAATATGCAATATGATTAACCAAAGCTAAGTTTGAGAACACAACAAATGTGAATGTCACATTAAAAGTACACTGAAAAACAATGGCCATTCTCTGCTGTAGTACTTCAGGAATTCTCCAGCCAGTTATGTCCTGAACAATTTAACCATTCTGTGTGTCTCTTTTTCTGACTGCTTAGAGATAACCAAGACTCGGAAATTTTCCAGGAAAGGCAGCAGAACCCTGCCAGAATCACAGCAAGTCAGCCTCTACTGGCTCCCACATCATTCTTCAAGTGTTTCCAGGATCCGAGGCAGTGCATTTAAAGCCACCTCAGGGACGCATGTTTCTTACTGTCTGTACACAGTGAAAATGTCACCAAGGCTAAACTTTAGCCACGTAATTTTACACTGTTTGTACCTGAAAATTAATTTCTAACAGTTTTTTAACATTTTTTTTTTTTAACAGTTTGCGGAGAGCTCAGTTAGCAGTTTCAGGTTAAGAACTGGTCTCTAGCATGTGTTTCAGTTTGGTGAAAGCTGGGCTCTTTCCCACCACCAAGGAGCTGGCAGTTTGGAGAGTAGACAAAAGGCAACAAGGAGGACCAGACACCAGCAAAAAGCAATTGTTCCATTCCTGGACCTAACTTCTTTTGCTCAGAGAGTAATAAATCAGATTGTTAAACTATTGGTGGGCAGAGCTAGAACTAAGACCACTGGTCCGACATAGTCCAGAACAAGACACGTTCTCATATACCTTTAAGATAATTCCCTAGGTTTTTTTTATGTTTCTTGCGATGCTTCCCAATTCAATCAAGACACTGTTGGAGAGGTGGTTTGGGTTTCTTTTGTTTGTTTGTTTGTTTCTAATTTGCAAGGAAGCTTCCAATATAGAATCATAGATCACCAAGGTTGCACCTCCAAGATCATCCAGCCCAACCATCCACCGTGATTTCCCCACTAAACCACGACCCTTTGTATCACATCTAAACGTTTCTTAAACACCCCCAGGCAGGGGTGACTCCACCACCTCCCTGGGCAGCACATTCCAGCACCTCACCACTCTTTCAGAGACGAAATTTTTCTTAATATCCAACAGAACTTCCCGGGCACAGTTTGAGGCCATTCTCTGCAGCCCTAACACGAATCCTATTATATGAATCAGCACAAACCAGTGTACACCTGATCTAGCTGTAGATGTGCCTGCTCACTGCGGGGGAGCTGGACGAGGTGGTCTTTAAGGGTCCCTTTCGATTCAAATGAATCTATGATTCCAAAAGTGCTGTAGTAAGATTTCCCACACTTAGCATTTCAATGAGACTGCATGTAACAGAGGGTGAATTAACATAGAAAAGAACAGAAGAGTTAAACTCCGTTTAAAAACCCAACCTCTTTAAATTGTGGAAGCCCTTAGCAGCCCACTAGCATTTGATTCTCTGTGATTCTCTGGGACCAGTTCTACATTTAGAAAACAGTGGCCTTATGAAACAAGGATTAATTTATACTCCACTGATTCTCTAAGATGAGCCTCATCCGTGTGCTTTAAATGTAGGGTAGGTAGATCCATCAAACCAGGTTTAAATAGATGCAAATATCTAACCATGAATGACAGACTGTGCAACAGTCAGGAAATAAGGCTGAAGAGGAAGTGGAAAATCCCTGAATTAATGCCTTCCATGGAGAGTATGAAATCTTAGAGCATATGAGGGTTTGTGCCATCATTTTTAAGATTAGAGAAATGTGACAGAAGTGTTTCCATTAATACTACTCGGTGATAGAGATAATTTGCTGTTTTTTTCTGTATTTCCATATATTTAGAAAGAGTCTGATTTAAGAAAAAAAATAAATTAATTTCTTCCCTCTAAAGAGAAATGCAAAGGATTTTTCAACACTGACAAAGTGTCCTAGTAGCTTATGAATGCAGCCATCAGTAACATCACACTCTATTAAAAAGACCAGCACAGGCCAATGGCATGCAGCAAAACATGGTCCCAGAGATCTTCCAGGCTTTAATCAGATTAAAGTTATTGATTAGAGTGATAAAATCACAATACAGTGTGGGGCCCTGAAAAGCACAACTAAAAGCTGAAAGCACTCCCAGATGAACACATCCTATACTTGGTTAAGGTGAGGAATACTGGTTACACAGAGTGCTGCTTCCAGTTCTGTACTGACTCAGTACAGAGTGCACGATGCTTCACTGAGCATCTAATTCTCACAAGATCTGAGAGGAACTCTTCTGTATTTACTAACTATATATCAGTAAATGCTTCAATATGTTTTTGCATGGATCAGAATCACTGGGACAACAACATATTATGAAAAGGTAAGAAAATAAAAACACAAAGGCTAAGGTCTATTTTGAACGCTAGCAGTCAGTAAAATATCTCAGTGCAGGAGACCAAAGATGCTTTCAAAGAGAAAATTAAACTACATCTAAAAGCTCCAGTTTTATTGAAGTTATACTAGGCTAAGCACTTATGCATTAAGGGCATTTTTCAAAATTTATTTCTCAAAATTTATTTTTGTGATTAAAAACAGCATTCAATATGTTTCGCTTTCTATAGCTCAGGGTAGATAAAAATGGCATTTACAAATGAATTCACCTTTCCTGGCGTACACTTAGATTGTTTCCTAGGAGAAATGGGACAGAGCACACTAACACACATCCCAAGCAATATCAATTCAAAACATGTAGCACTTACCACATTATACAGACCAATGCACCATCGCTCAAATAAAATCTGCCCAGAGAATCCATTAACGAAAGCAAACCAAAGCTGAAACAAAGAAAGACAGGTTACAAGAAGCTTCAGATTACTACTGCAGTAAATGTTTCCATCTACAGTAGAGGAGGAGGATATGGAACACAGACCACCATCTGGAGACAGCTGCTTGTCATGCTTTAAAAATAATTATCAGCAGTGCCAGGAAGTTATTCTCTTTCAAAATCTTAAGATTTTAAATATTGCCAAGGAACTGCTTGTTTAAAATAAAATACACAGGTGATGGAACAATTTACTGTATATGAATTGTTACTCTCAAAAGAAGAAATGGCCTCAAAATATTTCTGAAGTCTTACTACAGGCAAAATAACATGGCTTCGAGCCATCTTTCCACCTACTTTCCATCAGAGCCAAATATCAGAATTTTCATGTTAGCTGTTTTGTGATGGATGCTCTGTTTGACTTGTGTTCTGTTTTAGTTACACGCCCAGAATTAGAGGTACTGATTCAGTTACGTTACTATAACGTTATTGTTTGCATGATAGTAATTGTTATTTAATTAACATAAATTAAGAATTAAACAACGGAAGAAGTTGCCCAAAGATTCTGTTAAGTCTCCATTCTTTCACAAGTCTATGAAATACAGCTGAAGAGCCCTGAGCAACATGGCTCAAACTCAGCCCTGTGACCCTGCTTTAAGTCAAGGGCTGGACTGGGTGGCTTCTGAGCTCCCTTCTGAGATGACTCTAACACCAAAATGCCAGAAGAATGCTATATGCAGCACTGTGTAAGTCAATTCTTTCCAGAATTTATGTGGACCTACTTGCTTAATTCTACTTTTGAAGCAGTTTTTTAAAATAAGAAATGCTTTACTAAGTCGGAACACTGAGTTGGGCACTGAAAGGCTAAGGAAAGAAGAAGGGAAAGTATTGCCTTTTCCCAAGGGATGTGAATCTGTGATCATTTATCTGTCAAAGGAGCACTCTGAATCTATTACTGCGATTACTGTCCCTTTCAAAGTTCATTTACAAAGTCCATTTGAGCTCAGCCTGTGTACCACGACATTTAGTTGAAAATTACAGTTCAAGCACCACCAGTTTTTAACATATTTTACCTTATGTTTACTCTGCTATTTTACATTTCATTGCCCGACAGTCCATGGCACTGTTCTATCAGTGATGCCGCAGCATTCTCCTGCCAGCATCATTTATTCCCTGGTTCGTTTGTAATTTGTACAATAGATGTGGCTGAGCAAAATAACTCAGATAGGGGTTATATAACTGCATACCATTTGTTCTCTCCTGTGCTCTATCTCAAAAAGGGGAATAGAATAATCAAGTAATATAAGGTAAGAAGACTGCATCAAGACCTGCAAATGCTTTCATGAATCTGGTATCTAAGTAGACTGAGACTCTTCAGCATGAGACAGAGGCAACTTAAGGGAAGATTTACATATTGACAAGATTGAAAAGACCCATCAGTTGCATTCTATTTCCAGTTAGTTGAAATACATCAGTCTTGCATAAACTACAAAAATGTATACCTAATTCCTAAAATTCAATTTCCTCTAATATTCACGTTGTCAATCATACATGAATTAGAATTAAATAAGTTTAAGTCTTCATCCCTCCAAGTCTGTCGAGAGAAAAGGATTGAAGAAAAACATAATTTTACTCTCCAACCTTTTTTCATCATTTTTACTTCTACCACCAGCACATGGAGTGGTCACCACTCTCGGGGCCCAACTAATGTCCCAAAGCAGCATGCTGACCATTCTCACTCAAATGTGGGGAGTTTTAACAAACTGCATACCTCAGTTATTTAAATGAAAGCTATGAAAGGTCTTGGGAAACAGCAAGTCTTTCGAGGCTTGCAGGTAAGGAACTTGAGAGCAGCTTCTCTTGGCAAGAGTACAATCTTCAAACAAGCTTCCTCCTCAATATTTAGCAGTGATCACCCAGGCCTCTTGCAGTTTACTGCAAGCATGAATGAGCTTGGGAGACCTCATTGTGGCCTTCCAGTATTTGAAAGGAGAATATAAACAGGGGAGAGAACGACTTTACAAGGATGGATAGTGATAGGACAAGGGGGAATGGTCTTAAACTGAGACAGGGGAGGTTTAGGTTAGATATTAGGAGGAAGTTTTTCACTCAGAGGGTGGTGACGCAGTGTAACAGGTTGCCCAAGGAGGCTGTGGATGCCCCATCCCTGCAGGCATTCAAGGCCAGGCTGGATGTGGCTCTGGGCAGCCTGGTCTGCTGGTTGGTGACCCCATAGCAGGGGGTTGGAACTTAATGATCATTGTGGTCCTTTTCAACCCAGGCCATTCTATGATTCTATGATGAATAAACGGACCGATATAAGAAACTTAAGTAGCTCACAAACCAAAAGCCTGTCTGCCTATCTGGCAACCTCAGCCCATGTTCTGCTCAGTCTTCTAGGCACCAGGCAAAACAGAACTTCTGAGGATTAGTGACCAACACTGAGGCCTTTCATGACACTGGCTCATGGCTCTTTGGATATCACTGTTGTATGAAGCCTCTTACAGGTAGTCCTCTAGCAACAGACATCCTTGATTTTCCATTGGGTGGGTGAAATAAAGCAGTCAGACTTGCTGTAGCTGGCTCATAGATAGGAAATGAGCCCCAAACCAGGCAAAGCTATTATATTTCATTCACATTTCCCATAAAAAATATTAGCAGTAATGAAGTGAATATACAATTATGTAAAACTTGGAGAAAGCCAAGCTATTAAAGTGTCTTACAAAGCAGTAGATGGACTGTTGGAAGTATGAGTGAAAGATATCCTCTCCACAAGCCCATTTCTTCTAACTAAGAAAGTAGCTATCCTACCACAACTGGGTGACGCAGAATTCATTAAAGACCATGCTAAAAGCCCCAGAGATCCGTCAGTCACAGTAGAAGAATAACGAGGTGGATGTTTCTGTCTGTGGCAATTAAGTATTTAAGTGCCACAATCTTTAGTCTTCTGAACTTTGCTTTAACCTTGTATGAATTTTCCGCAGAAAAGCACTGTTCTTATTTCAGGACTGCTATGATTTTGCTGGGCAAGAACTAACTGTCAGCAACATAAACAAACACCAATTTCAAATTCTGAACTTGTTTTCCTTTTGGCAGGATCCACACAGGTGAAAATTAGAAGTGAGTTCATTCCCCATTCCTCCCCACACCAGCCTGCACTGTGCTCTCAAAAAGAAAACTGAAAAGTAACAGCTATGCTCGTCTCCACCAGACCTTCACATTATCCAACGCCAAACAACGGAAAGAATGTTGTGCACTTCCTTCGTACCTTCATGTCAAGAGCAACAAATCATATACTCTGCATAAAATACACACTTATTTTGCATTTAGCACAAGTCATAAATTGGTACATGTAGTTTAAGCAGTAGCTGTTTGCAGAGAGGATGGTATTCTTTAAGGTCAGCAAAGGAAAAAGCCCTCCACCTCAATATTCCTGTTAATAAAATATTCTAAATAGATTCGAAATTGTAACAACCCATGCTTGACTCAGACTTGGTAAGCTGGCAGGAAAACCTGCCAAGTCTGCTGGGCTTGCCAAGCTCCAGGGGTTTGCAGGGCAGCTACAGTGCTGCTATGAACACACGGATCCAAAGTCATTAAACTGCTTTTCTGGCTGGAAAAAAAGAAATCTTTTCCCTTTAACTATTACCTGACTGCCAAAAAGCTGGAAAAGCTTACTTGTAACTCAGCGACAAGATATGTATTTTTCTCCCAAGGAACAAGAGGTCCTATTTAAATGTAAAGAAATTTAGACCTAAGGCTGAAAGCCGAGCTGATATTTTACTGCAACTTATTATAGCTGATATTGCAAAGATCTGAAAGCGGTAGACATTGTACATAAAGGAAGTGGAACATGTAGCAAACTGAACAACAGCCCATATTTCCCACCTTGAAGTGCGGCTGCATTGTTTAAATATGAACCCCCTGCTGCTGGAGCACTCTGTGCCAGCTGTGATGTGGGCATTTTGCCACTAGAGAAGGAAAAAAAAAATAGAGAGGAGGAAAAAAAAATAAAATCAGACTGCTGCCTCCTTCCAGAGGTCAACAAAAGCCAACAGATGGTAATACTTGGTTAATATTGACTTGAGCTGCAGGCAATGGAGGATCCTGAGGTAAAACAGTCTTGCACTGCCATTACCGTGAGCCACACAGCCCATCCACCTGCTCTGGAGTGTATTTTGAGAAAAGATCGAGTATTATTTTCTAAAAATATTCCCACTTGAGCAACTTGGAAGGCAGTTTTAATTGCATTATTGCTTCATGCATAATTACCGCAACATTAATACTTGAAATAGTAGGAACTAATTTATTTAAGTGCTCTAAGGCACTGGGATAGAAAACGATCCATTCTAAACGTGTATATTTATGATGTCTTGATAATAGACAGCTTAACGAGTACTAGAAATGTTTTCCCAATTCCGCTAAAGGGCAAGGAAAGCTAATGTAGTCAGGGTATCAACAATTGCCACAGGCACCAATTACAGCCAGCCTGGATGCCTTTACTACTCAGAAATGAGTTAAATTCTCAAAATAGCCTCTCTCAGCACACACACATTTTGCACGTTCTTACCGAATGCGCTCATTTACAGTTAGCCTAATAAAGCAGGTTTGTGCGTCTCCTGTGCACTTCATTAATAATGTATCCTGATTAAAAACCCCTCGTTACAGATGCCTCTCTCAATGCAAGGCTCTTACTCCTGCTGAAATGCACATGGCCTTAAAATAATCCCTTCATTAGAGAGGATACAGCACCAATTCTGTAATATAGGTAGAGAGCCTTGATAATAAGATTTGACAGAGTAGGCATGCCTGCCTGAGACCTGCGCGGTCTGCCAGGAAATATTTCCCCCATTAGGTGTGTGTGGAAAACAGATCTATATTTTCAACTGAAGCCATTCCCCCCAGGCCTGTGCACCCAAACAAGTGTACTTTTAAGCTTAGAATCGTCTCCCACCTTCTCTGCCAAATATTAACAATTATTTTAAAAACTGCATGCTGCTCATTAAAATGCTCTCATTAAAACAAAACAAACAAACAAAAAAGAAAAACCTGTGCATTTTTACTGCAAAGCTTAGTCAGATAAACTGATATCAAAGCAACCAATGCAACAGAGATTTCCTGGTTTTAAACACTAATCTATTAAATAAGCCTGAACAGCTGTTATTTCTTCTATTGCTGACTACTAATACATTTTATATTTCAGCATTGTAAAAAGCACAGCTTTATCAGCCTCATCTTTCCCTGCATACTCAAGAAGCACATGCAGAAAATTGGCTTTTCTTCCTCATACATGTTATTGCCATGCTTTGCTTTACCCACACACCTAGTGTCAGCATCGCTCCTCAGAAGAACACCTCACACTTAGCAGGAGAGGTGAGTGCAGAGCAAGACAGGAGCAGAGGGGCACAAGAAGTATTTTGCAGCTGAAATACAGTAATTCTGAAGACTTGAAAATTAAATAGGAATTAGCAAATCTCTCTAGATGTTTCTACTCAGTGGTCAGAGTGTCTTGGGTTGGAATGGTCCTCAATGATCATTAGATTCCAACCACCCTACCACTGGCAGTGTTCCCAACCACCACCCAACTGGTGAGCAGTTTTGATTCTTGTCTCAAATGACACACATCAAAAGATGACCATGCAGCACACTCCAGAGGAACCAGTCATTGGGACACATAAAGGCTGGCTCTTCCAGCAACATTTACGCATTCAGTATTCCCATCATGAACCAAACGACCAGGCAGCCTGTTACAGCTCTCAGACAGATTTTGTTCTGATGTGTATTTCCTTTAGTCTGATGAAACTGAGGATAGAGGAAGGGCAGGATATTTTTCCACTCCTTAGTGTTAAGTGTCGTAGGAACTTCATATTCTTCCAGCTCTAATTGTTGCAGAAGCAAGCCTCAGAGAGCACAATTAGAAACTGCTTGTGCTACCGAAGGGCAGCTGTACTTGACAAAAGATGTGGTTATACACTACAGCTCCTCAGAACATTTCTTCTTTACAAACAGAGTCAACTCTATTCTGAATTTTTCAGCTTCCCTTATGTTTCCTGGGCTACCAAGAAAGCTGCTGCAGCTACGCAAGGGTAGTTTCATCATGTAAATATGAGACACCATAGAGGTGATGGGACACACACAGTGACTCTAGACCTAAAGTGGCTCTGTGGCTGTGCCGCGGGCTGCAGACATCACAGCAGGCCGCTGGGAGTTACAGAGCCATGGGAGTTCCCACCATGGGTTTCCAGTGCCATCAGCCTTCCACTAACTAAATGTTGCTCCTAACACTCCCTTCTTTAGCATACCAAGAGCAGCTGTAAGGAAAGGTTTGTTAATGTGAACATGTGTCAGCAACTGCAGTCACAGCCAATTCATTAACGTAAAATTCTTTTTTTCCCCCTGCTACCTCCTGGATCTGCCTAATCAACTTCTCTAACCATCACTGCTTGCACTTCATTGTGGGATTGAATAGTGCAGTCTGAGTATTAATAGCTTGGCACATACTAATGAGAAATTACTGTATCTCCTCAGCATGTAATCACTCCAGACTGGTCCTGATACAACTTTCAGAACTGTGTAATTGACCCACATCTCACATAAAAAGATAAGGACATGCTATTACATGGTTTTAAATGACCCCATGGCTTTTCCAAAGCTAAGTGGTATCTTTAACCAATGATAAAAGAAAGAAGTACTTTGCGTTTTCTGCTCTTAATTTGTTCTCAAACAAACCGTGCTCAAATAAATGGATAGAAATTGCAAGTTTAACTATTTGTATTAATATCGGAGGAAATGTCAACAGCTTCATGCAACTTGAGTACCTACATTTTTGCTAAGCACTTTGAATACATTAACAAGAATCATGTCAGAGAGAAAGGGAAGCAGTATTTCAAACAGAAGATTAGGAGACTGTGGATGCTGCTAGTGAAGTCAGTGAGAGGGAAGGAAAGCAGGGACTGCTATAGCAGAGATAAGCCAGCAGCTCTAATGCAGAATGCCAACAAAATGCCAACAGAATGCCAACAAAATGTGTGGCTTCATGAGTCAAGCCTGACAATACTGCATGTCAAAAGTAAGGCTAAAAACACCAAAGTTCTTGACACCAGGCCACACACAAAAGACTCATTGCAGCCCAAGCGAAGCAGATCAGCTCAGAGTCATACATAATAAAGCACTGCAGCACATCCTGTACAGAAATAAGCACATACAAAGACCAAAAGCTTTGACACAATTGTGGCTCCAGAAATCAGAAGGAAACATTTAAAAAAAATAAATAATTCATTTTAAAAAAAAATATTTGAGAAAAGGGGAAATGTAAAAAAACAAAACAACAACAAAACCAAACCAACCAAACAAAAAAAAAACAAACACAAAACAACCAACATTTAAATATACACGCTAGGAACCAGTATCCTGGCAGAGCTGTATCTCAGACACTGGTGGAATGTTCCTTGCCTCAGTCAAGCTGGAGCAGGTACATATATACACAAGCCCTGAGGTTACAAACAAGCTCCCTGTTTTTCCTGAAGACTCACTATCTCTTTTTCACACCCGAGTTAGCTGAAAAGAACAACTCAAACCCACTGGTGACTCATGTAGTACCTGCCATAGCATTGCAAGAGCGCAGGAACAGGCCGTAAAGACAACTTTGAATCTGAGAGCACTGTTCAGGGATGGAACAGTGATGGAGGAAGGCAGAGTTGAATTAGAGAAAGGATGGCATTGAATGCTGTAATTCATTAAGAAAATGGTTCTGCTTTTGCCCTTAATCTGGATGAGAAACATCGTATATAATGGATAATTTATTAATTACTGATGCTTTTAATACAGCAGAGTGTTTGTGAAACAACACAGTCTTGAGGGCTTCTTGATAGTGAAGACACCACACCAATACTGGACCACATCCAGTAACAACAACAAATTAGCGACCTGAGCAAAACTATATACTTAGACTGATGACTTTAATCTCTGCTGTTACACACTTTCTTCTCTTGCTGGGTTCTGTAAGACCATATAGATTCTTACATTCTGCCTTGCAAAAGTCTGCTTTACATTACTCTATTATTTTACATTCTTATATTCTGTCTAGCAGGACTCTGGAAGAGACGGTGGACTCAGTTCATTGTTAGTGGGTAAGCTTGCCTCTCCCCATAGGACTGGGCTGTTAGCAGTTTCCTTTTAGCCTACATGCAGCTTAATGAAGAACAGAATTTCCCAGTGTACTTACAGTTACATTCACTTGCATCTGCATATAGTGCAAAGGGCACTAAGCTAAAAAGCGATAAGGGAGATGAGTATTCATTTAATGCAATTAGAATACGACGGTGTATTCTTCTGTCATCGATACGAACCTAGGCTATGTTTTGTAAGTAATCAAAATGATTTTATGATTTCAAGGACCAAGTGCATTTCCAGTACTCCTTTAATTAACTGACTGAATAAAGCTGATGGTGACTGAGACCTTGACTGTCATTCTCCAACTCCCATTTTACAGGACACTTCACTTCAATCCCTTTGCTTCTTACTTTCATTTGTAGGAGTCCCTTATGTTACACGTACAAATGCAGGTTCAGAGATCTTACCTTCCTTGTTATCACAAAGGAAGCCTTCTGCAGAGCTGCTGAATTAAATGTATAGGAGCAGTTCAGTAGCAGGGTCATTTTAGGTCTGCAACTGTAGGCCCCTCAGGATTCCCTATTACAGCTACATCAACTGCCAATTTCCCCTTGCAAGTCTAAGCTTCCCCCCTTTCTCCCTGTGAAATAAAATTCAGTATCTGCAAGCCCTTGAATTAAGCTACTTTTTCCAAGATGTTTATATAAAGTTTTCTGACAGCTTGGAACCCAAGGAAAACAGCAAAATTGGTGACAGAAAACCAGAGCACTACAGAAACCACAGCTCACCTCCAGTCACGCTGACAGCAGTCAACCTTCGCTGTGGTAATCCCACAAGCAGCCCCTGTTTTTCATTACTCACAGTCCTACTAGCACTGCAGCACAGAGATGAGCTTCTAGCCCCAAACTATCAGGACATGCTGTAATCTGAAAAGCTCCCTGCTAGTACCTATCATCTTAGATTTATTCTATTTTTATTTTCTAATATAATCATTTAATTGGTCTTTGGGGCTAACTAAAATAGGTAAAACTTACTATTTTCTTTTTAAGCATGGCATCACTTACCTCAAGACCTCAAGATTCAGTAACAAAAGGCAACTCTCCTGTCCTCCTTACCACTCCTCTCATATCAAAATTAAATGCAACATTAGTAAATTAAGTCTAAGATTATTTCTTTACATGCTGGCTAAAGCTAAAAGACTTAGATCCAAAATACATATTTTGCCAAAATATGCAGCAGGCTAAGCACATGCAATCATTTCACTGACAAATTACTTACTGATGTACTTCTCACTATAAAGGAATAATGTTTGAACTTCTTTTCAAAAGCGATTAGATTTCTTTCACTGCAACACATACAGAGAAATTCTTAGTATGCTTTTAAATCATGTGCTATATCTTCTGATAAAGCTGTGTACAAAGAAAATGAAACACTAAAAAAAAAAAAAAAAAAGATTATTAAATCCTAGGAGTTCATGCATTCACATTTCTCCGCCCTGGTGAGGCCACATTTAGAATACCGTATCCAGTTTTAGGCTCCCCAGGTCAAAAAAAGACAAGGATCTCCTAGAAGGCGTCCAGCGGAGGGCCACAAAGGTGGTAAAGGGTCTGAAGCATCCCCAGTATCAGAAAAGGCTGAGTAGCCTGGGTCTGTTCAGCCTGGGGAAAAGAAAACTGAGGGAGGATCTGATTAAAGTGTATATCCCAAGGGAGGTGGGAGGGAAATGGATGTGGTCAGGCTCTTTGTGGTGGTGTGCAGTGATAGGGCAAGGAGTAATGCCCTAAAATTTGTGCACAGCAAGTTTCATACTAACAAGCGGAAGAACTTTACAGTAAGGGTGATGGAGCACTAAAACAGCTGTCCATCTCCTTCTGTAGAGATATTCAAGATCCGTCTGAAAGGTTACCTGTGTGACCTACTGTAGGGAAGCTGCTTTGGCAGGGGGGATGGACTCAGTGATCTCTTGAGATCCCTTCCAACCCCTACTATTCTGCAATTCTGTGACTCCTGAACTGAACAGTTGTCTTTGGGACAGAATTGTACACCATGACCCAACACAGCAAGCAGGCAGCAGAGAGAATTTCTCTTTCTGAAAGACTCTCCAAAAAGAAGAGGACAGACATGCAAAAAAAATTATGAAGAAAAACAATCCACAAACAAACTTACTTGAAAATTTGGAAAACACATTAACTGTTGAAATACTGTTTGTATGTGACCTCAAAGCTTGGTCAAAAACAATGGGATATTTTTGTCCTGAGTGGAACTGACACACTCTATCCTTGCAATATTTCATAGAATCAGAGTGTCTTGGGTTGGAACGGTCCTCAGTGATCATCAGATTCCAACCACCCTATCACAGGCAGTGTTCCCCACCACCAGATGAAATACTGAATCAGGCTGCCCAGGGCCCCATCCAGCCTGGCCCTGAACACCTCCAGGGATAGGGCATCCATAACCTCTCTGAGCAGCCTGTTCCAGCAGCTCACCACCCTCACTGTGTAAAACTTCCCTCTGACATCCAATCTAAATCTTCCCTCCATTAGTATAAAACCATTCCCCCCTGTCCCATCACTATCTACCTATGTAAAAAAGTTGATTTACCTCCTGCTTATAATCTCGCTTTAAATACTGAAAGGTGGCAATGAGGTCTCCCCACTGCCTTCTCTTCTCCAGACTGAACAAGCCCAGCTCCTTCAGCCCGTCCTCACAGGACAGGTGCTCCAGCTCTTTGATCATCTTCATGGCTCTCCTCTGGACCCTCTCCAAAAGCTCCACACAGTTTCTGTGCTGGGGGCCTCACGCTTGGACACAGTACTTCAGATGGGGCCACATGAGGGTAGAACCATCACCTCCCTGTCCCTGCTGGCAGCTCCTCTTTTCATGCAGCTTAGGATACCATTGGCCTTCCGGCTGCAAGAGCACACAACTAGCTCAAGTTAAGTTTTTCATCAACCCTTAAGTCCTTCTCAGCAGGGCTGCTCTCAACAAGCTCTTCTTCCAGTCTGTATATACGTCTGGGATTACCCCAACCCAAGCTCAAAAGCTTGCACTTGGGTTTTTTTGAACCTCATCAGGTTCACACGAACCTGTCTTTCAAGTTTATCATGGTCCTTCTGGATGGGAAGAGTACAGAGCAGGCAGTTGCATATATCCAGCTTTGTAAATGTCGTAGGTCTCCTGTGCCTTGCCAGTGCAGCAATGTGCAATAGCTCTGTTTCTTCAGCCCTCATAAACATTGCGGTTTATTTGTCAGGACCTACCTGACTAGGGAGGACAAAGAACACTATGAACAGGATCACAAAGAGTCTGAAAGGATGAAGGAATGACTTCTCTTAAATTACAACTCTACCAGCTGGTCAATAAGCAAGATTGAATACTTTTCTCACAATACTTTTACTGGCTCTTTTTAGAAGACAGGGCTGGTGACTTGAAGCAGAGGCAGCCCAGATCACTTTTCAGGCAAGAATGGGAAAAGATACTTATTCTCAAGGATGCCAAGAGATAAGAGAGTAAGTCTTTTAATCTAGGTGTCATGAAGATTTCTCCAGTGGCATTTAAGCTATGAAAATGTCTCTCCATACGTATGGCCCACAGCTAGTTTGAAACCTGGTACCTTGATCCCATGTAGTCCAGTCCTTCAAGCTATCTTGGCAGGCTTTGTGCCCTCAAACATCCTCCTCTTATCTTGCACCTATATTCACAACACAGGCCCTCACTCATGCTGTAAACACTGAACTCACTTTTTTATGGCATTTCAAAGGTTTGTTTTTAAAAGACAAATCATACTTGGTCTACCCACACCAAATACAAAGAGCACAAGACAGCCAGCTTACTGTTCCTCAGGGTGCTAACACTGAGCAATACAGACACGAAGAACTGACAAACACAAAGTACCTATCAGTTCTTCAAAACTCACCAGAGACCCATCTGGAATTAAACAAAGGAAACCACTCTTTTACTGCATGTGGCTTTCCCAGCCTCCACTTGCTCAGGAGTGCTTTCTTGATCATTTCAACTCCAAATAGGATATCAAAACAGACACTGATTTAATGTTGCATTTAAGGGTACGTCTTCCATACTGAAGCACAACAATCAACTAAATTAATTTAAAATGCAGGTTGCAAGCCCACAGAACAAGTTATCCAGACTATCATTTCAGTATAAATCAGGCTTAGAGTGCTCACAGAACATTTGGAACCAATTTAAATGGATTTACAATCACATCACAGTTAAACCACTGTAACTTCCTTGTGTAGTCAAGCTCATATGGCAGGCAAGGGAACGTTTGTTTATAGTTTGGATGACTACACGAGGAGAGAGAGGATGTCAGAAATAGCCTTTGCTTCACTGCTTGGGGATTTCAGCACTAAAGGTTGAGAGGTGGGGGAAAAAGCTTATTATTACTCTTGTACTACTCAAATATTAGAAGAAATCTTAAACCACTTTACATTGGATCTGTCTCTGCTGCTCAGCTCTAACAGCAGAGAATTTATCACCACATACAGCCATGGCCAACCACTTCTATGGAAGACTGTCCAGAAGCTATATGTAGGCTCTTCTATCCTTAGTGATCCAGCAATTATTTTTTTCAGGTAAATTATTAAATACAATTAATGCTTTTAACTCCCAAGCTTTTCTTTTAGTTTTTCTTGATATATCCAATTCCCTAGGAACATGATACAATCCATTTTTCACTGCCATGGAGTTAGTTCCTCGGATCATTTCAAGATAACAAATAGTTACTTGCATCAGTCATCTTGCCTTCAGAGTTTTGGATTTGTTTTTTTTTTTCCCACTGTCAATGCTGGAAATAACACAGAAGAAAAGCCCCAACCTCAGAAATGCCCTTGTGTGATACAACTAATTCCTGGGCTGCACTTGCCTGCAAGTCCATAGCAAGGGGCTGACATTAAAAGGTTTGATCTTTGGCAACTTCTGGCATTCCCAGAGGGCTGTCCTCTGCCCTCTTTCTGTGGTCAGTATCAAGTTCTGTCATGAAGATGTGTTCCTTTTGCTGAGATATTACTATTAAAAGACTACTGAACATATTAATCTTGAAGCAAACAGGATTTGACAAGTTAGGAAATAGTTTCTAAAATGAAAACTAAAGCAGCTGGATTTTAGTCATCTCAGCTACCCCACAGTCAGCTTGCCTTCCTTGGGGTTGAAATATTTATGTGATCACTGCACTTCTTTCCGAGCTTCAGGCTTAGATAGTAAGAAACAGATCATCACATGTGTGAAGACGGGCCATTATATTCCAAAGAAGCTTCTACTTTCTGCCCCACATCAAAGACCAGAGATTTAAGAAAGTGAGGAGTCACCAGAGCTACTGCTGGGTAATCTCTCACAAAACAGGGCACTTCTCTGAAGAAATCAGTTTATATGTATACGGTTTGAGCATATACTCTGAAATTCCAAGGTTCCTATAATTAAAAAAAACAAAGAGCAAAGCACCTGGCATGAAAAAAAAGCATTCATTTTCCACAGCAAGTTCACAGTATCACATATAATGGGTATTATAAAGACAACTCGTAAAATCTTAAGGCTAAACCCTTTTAAAAAATGAAATGTTGTTCTCAAAAGTGTTGTATTTGTTTCCCCCTGAAATTAACAGAAGAAGGAATAATCACAGTTACAGGCTTGTACAGTGAGAAATTTAGGAAGAAGTCAAAAGGCAAGTGACAAGTAGGACAGGGGAAGAAATTGGTGATCACACTTCAAGAGCAAGATGGCCTTTTGGTCAGCAGTGGTGCACGCAGATTTTCTGATAAAGTTGACCTACAAGTTTTTCACAAAGAGTTCCGTAGTTTAATAATTTAGCCCATGGATGATGCTTTATTAACGGCATGCATCAGAAGTTACCACCGGAAAACTGGATAGAAGCCCAGATGTCTGGTTTAAGATCGTTTTTATTCCCTACATTTTCAAAACATCACATAGGGCTTTAGCTGCACGACTCAAATGAACTTAATGAGAGTCATGCAGTTCTGCCTGCATACGCCGCTTTGAAAATAGAGAGGTACTGTTTTGGGTTGTGGTGTTCTGAAGCTCTCCCTGGAGTGATTTCAAGCTAGTTTGCCCTCTCAGTCTTACCTCCAAAGGTCTTCCACGCTTCCGACCACTGTGCCTGGCAGATAATAGCTGAAAACTCCGGACACCTCATTTTTCAGTCTCATTCATTATACATTCAAAGGCAGAGCTTGTGTGGAACCATGAAGCCAAACAGTAAATAGTCAGTCAACTGAATTCAGTCAGTTGGGCATATGTGCTCAACTTAACAGTCAGTGCAGAAAGTTGCTTCAAATCAGAACACTGCTGTGGGCACTTAGTGGAGTTACACTAAGTATCAACACGTGTCATTAATTATGATTGATTACTGCTGACTGGAAGCCATTTTAATACCCACACATAATCAAACTTAATATAGGTTCTCCAGGTTCAAATCAAAACATCAGTATATACAGCATATTAAACACCACACAAATCTCCATCAGAAACACCTGCAGTAAAACATGGTTTTAAGAAAAATAATCATATATGGTATGTATCAGATTATAAATTTACAAATTATTTAAAAATTCATTTTGTAATCATAGAATCACAGAATTGATCAGGTTGGAAAAGATGCTCCAGATCATCAGGTCTAACTGCAATCAAACCATCCTACCCTAACTCTAACAACCCTCTGCTAAATCATGTCCCTGAGTACCACATCCAAATGGTTTTTAAACACATGCAGGGATGGTGACTCAATTACCTCCTTGGGCAGCCTATGCCAGTGCTTCACAACCCTTTCTGTAAACAAGCTTTTCCTGATATCCAACCTGAACTTACCCTGGTGCAACTTAAGGCCATTTCTCCTCATCCTATCAGCTGTCACCGGTGAGAACAGACCAGCCCAGCTCTCACTGCAATCATGAAATCATAGAATGGCCTGGGTTGAAAAGGACTTCAAACATCATGTAGCTTCCACCCCCCTGGTATGTGCAGAGTCACCAACCAGGCTGCCCAGAGCCGCATCAAGCCTGGCCTTTAATGCCTCCAGGAACGGAGCATCCACAACCTTTCTGAGCAACCTGTTCCAGTGCACCAAACACCCTCTGAGTGAAAAAAAAAATCATCTTTCAGATATGGAAGAGAGCAGTAAGGTCTCCCCTCAGCCTCCTTTTCCCCAGACTGAACAGCCCCAGTTCCTTCAGTCTCTCCTCATAGGTCATACTCTCCAAGCTCTTCACAAGCCTTGTTGCCCTTCTTTGGACCTGCCCCAGCACCTCCATGTCCTTTCTGTACTGAAGTGCCCAAAAAATATGTTTCAAGTGAAAGTTAACCTTTTTTTCTAAAGGACAGGGGGACTCCACACTTCATACAGATCTGTACAGATCTGTACAAGGGAACACCTAGAGGAAACAGATTATCTGAGTCCAGCAGACCCTTTATTATTTCCACTCTTTCTGACCCATGGGATGTTTCTATCTTCTCAGCAATGCTCAGTGATGAATCAGCTGACGTAACCTAAATGATAGAGAATGAAATTGAGGCAGAAAAGATTATGTGAGCAACATCACTGAACATTTTGTCTGCTAAGCATGAGCAGCATACACTGTCGATTTCCTCAGCACTTGTAATTACAGAGAAACACACCTGGCTCCAAAAGCAGGATTTCTCATATATAACCAGAAGGTGGCCTTTCAACATGAAATTGTCATCATCCCATATATCCCTCTCACATGCATTTTTCCTTCCTAGGAAAAACAAGTGCAACATCTTCAGGTTGCCGTCAACAGTCTTCTTTTAATACCAACAATTTTCCTTTTACTTAGCATGATTACTACATAAAGCAGAAAACAATACATTGAAGAGACTGCAAACGATTTGTTGCTGCAGAAGAACTTATCATTCTAGGAATGACAGAAAAATGAGATGATTTCACTGTTTCTCCCTTACTTTCAGTAGCACGAAGTGCAACTGATCTGGCTCCGTGAGATCTGTTTCTCTGAGTCTATAGATATTCTTTCTGAACATTTTATTTGCACCACAAAAAACTTCAGTGAAGAACCAAATTCTTGCTTCAGATTTTGAGAAACAGCCATGACTAATTCAAATACTGGAAATATTAACTGCAATATCCATGTTTCACTCGACTCCTTTTAAACTTTCATTAGCAACTAATTTGTTTTAAAGACAAGGGATATTGGGAATTACCAATTGACATTGCAACTATACAGCCTCCTGCTGTACATACAAAAGGGATTTCAAAACAATTTGGGAAACAGATTAGGCAAGATTAATGCAAACACAGAACCAGCTCCTCTTTGAGAAACACATCAAGGACACAAAGGGATGTGCACATGCAAGTGAGTTGGTTTAAAAAATGCTTGTCATGAAATAGCTGAAACCCAAGGATCATTAGAAAAATACCTTAAGCTGTTAATTCTGAAAATGAACTGTGCTGGAGTTCCAGCAGCTTGAAATACCAGGGAAAACCTGCTTTCCTTTTTGCAGCACTATTTTTTTTTTCCTACTCCTCTTCCCCAGCAAAGTGGAACAACTGTATCTTCGATTTCCATAAATGCACCTTTTCTGTTAACAGGCAGAAAGCATCTTTGTGGATGGCAAACCAAGATACCTTAGGATGGCGCATACTCAAACAAGAACATTCCAGTTAGACTGAATCCTCTTCTGCACTGGGAAGAGCAACCCACAAGCACTACAGAACAACATACACATTCCTAGGACAATCCCTTAAAAGCTCTAATTGCAGCTACACCAGAGAAGAGTTCACCTCAGATTGTGCAACAGCGAGCACTTCAACTTCACTGACACAAACACAAATGATCTTCAGAAATGCAACTTCCTACAGCAGTTTGGCAAAACAGATGATTAATGATTTGGAGAACATGTTACAACAAAAGCTTAGAATGTAAAAGGATTCTTATGCTTTCTACAATAAATGGATTTCTGCTTATTAATTTATCAGTTAGAATACTTATTGTGTATTGCTACAAAGCCAACGTGCTGAACACTAAGTCCTGTAAGATCTTACACCACTCCCCTTAGAGACATCAAAGCACCATTGAGCTTTTTAAAAACAAACATCATTTAATAATTTCTAGCATGTAAAAATAGCTTTTTTTTTTTCTGCTACTGTTTTTCAAAGCTGAAAGACACACTGCCAAGGCAGAGATGTGAAATAAAAATGGATTCTGTATTTTACTGCCTATGCAGTGTTTCAAATGAAAAAAGGAGATTCGCCAAGCATCATCTCCTTTAGGGTATTGCTGCTCCCAGCACAGAAGCCAGAAATAACAATGCTGCCTTGGACTGAGCTGAAGTCCTCCAGAAGATGACACTGCTCCAGGCCCAGGCACCCAGTGGAGGAAATGGCAAACTGTCTCAGTTTCCGTCAGCTGCAGAAGTGCTGACTGGAGCTGACAGTAGTTTTTTAACGTCCCAACACCTTGAAAGATCTGCTCTCATTAACAAAGTTCACGAGACCTAGCTGGGAGAATTTTGCAATTGCAACGGAAGCCAGAGCTACTTAAATGCAATACAAAAACCATTCTTCTAATGGCATACACACCAGGTCCCAAATAACTTTTTGGAGCAGAACACAGACTCACTGCAGGTATTTGCTGTGACTAATGCCAGTAGGAGAGGGGGGAAAAAAAGCAAAAAACAACGCAAAAAACAACTTCAGTCGGGGAGGTGAAGGTCTATTTCTGCCTATTTGCTAGAATTATATGGTGATTACCTCTGTTCAAACCAAAGAGAGCTGACATTTCCTCCCCACTATAGGAGTTTCCAGCCATAATTCCAAATAGAGAAATACCATAAAATTAATCGAGCCTCATTACTTTTTATATGACAGTAGATGTGGGAGCATTGCTAGATTTCATACCATAGAAGTATATGCAGTGGCAGCTTTCCATGCAGAAACTTCTCTTGCAAATGAGAATTTTATCAAATACCTGAGCACAGTCCCAAATGGGTTTTACTGTACCCCGTGTTTTTATCATTCAGTTCTACTCTGAGGTTCCAACAAAACATGTGAATTGGCTTCTTTGTTAAACAGAGAAAGCAAATGTATCGATCCATCTCAAATATCAGTGTGGTAAAAGCAAGGGCTGGAAACTTCTCATGATCACAATTTCCCACCCACCTCTCAGCAAAAGAGGTAGAAACAGAGAAACAAAACAGCCCAGACAGACACCAACAGTCAGATTGCAATGCAGCCCTCTATGTGAGGAGTGACAGGCAACGACCAGATGACTTGTGCTGTGTTTCTGAAGAGCAAACCTCTCGTTTACTCTCGTTTACTGATCCAGCAAGCTACTCTGTAGCAAATAAAGTCA
Organism: Tympanuchus pallidicinctus; assembly: GCF_026119805.1. Taxonomy (NCBI): domain Eukaryota; kingdom Metazoa; phylum Chordata; class Aves; order Galliformes; family Phasianidae; genus Tympanuchus; species Tympanuchus pallidicinctus. Next base: position 17,112,798 of record NW_026294627.1, read on the forward strand.
GACATAAAAAGAAGCAAAGCTTGAGATCATGCCCAGCAGAAATACCTTCATGCTCATGAATATTTCCCACTGACCGTAGCTATCCTGAGAGTAAGCAGAACCCACAGAAATACACATCTCTCATTAAAAACCATGTAGGTGGCAGTAAAATATTTAAGTGTCAAAAACAGCACACTAAAAGCTCCACTAATCTTTCAGGAAAGCAAAAAAAGTTGAAGATACCATCTCTGAAGAGGCTACAGACTGTCTCCTCAAGGAGAGAGTGAAGCTAAAAGGAGACTTCATGCCTGGCAAAGTGTCCCTCAGACCAAACAGGCCCTGTATACCCCACAGCAACTCTGCAGACTCCCCTTTTCACAGTGCTCAGGAATGGAGGCATTGCCAAGGCTTCCCTGGTAATCAAGTCAGGCACAGATTTCTAGCCCTAACCCATATTATAGTGTTCTGCCATCTCTCTCTGCCTTCCCTTGAATGCATTTGAGCAATAGCAGGCAACTTGAAGAGACTGGTAAGTCTGTCTTGAGACCCTCAAAGCAGGCAGCATGTGCCTGCTTCTTCCCTTACATGTACTACTCCCACCTCCTTAGGTCAGCTCAGCATAAATCAGGACCTGCTTGAAAAATACTCATACCTTTTTCCAGACAAGTCAAGTCTGCCAGGAGTTTCACTGCTATCATTTTATCACTCCTCCCTTGCAGGAACACCTTGTATTTTAGCACACACCAGCTCCTCCTCTCTGTCCAGATGGCCTAATGCGCATTCTTAAAGGTTTTTTCCCCCCTCCATATTCCACAAATCACACACCATAAAATCAGAGTTTCTACATACATTCTCTTAAAATTATGGCCTCCAAAGATTTCCAAGTTTTTGAGAGATCACAGCTTCTCTGCACAAATGAGCACCACGTGATGGACCTGTGGAAAAGGCTCCGCACCCCTTAGGCCTTTGGGATCAGCCTTCACTTCTCAGTCTCCTTTCCTCTTCCCCAGCTCTACGTTTGGGATGCCTCTCAGTCCAACACACAGGCTGCCTAAAAGGAACAATCTGATAAAATATAGCCCCCCCTCAAGCAGTTCTGGCAAAATGTTGGGAGGAGGACAGTGAATATCAACTCACCTGCTCTACCTCTAAAGTTTTGGGATGCTTCTGCAGATACACAATGACACAGCCCTATATCAGCTTACTGAAGGAAAAGGAACATTTCTGTCTGAAAAACCCACACTGCTGCCAGAAAGTGGCCCTAACTCTCATCCATGAACTCCAGTTTATATCAGGAACCTGATCTGCCTGAACCCTAATTTGAGAGAGCATCCTGCAACTGTGCAAATACTGGTGCCTGAGCAAGGGAGGGAGAAAGGAACATGCTCCCACAGAAAAAGGAAGACTAGAGTGTCCATTTTAATGGCAGCATGCATACACACTATGTTAAGGCACAGCCCTGGTGTAGGTTCAGGTGATGGTGGAAGCCCAGCCCAGCCATGCCATGCACACACAACGCGCTGGATGGGTACCTCTTGAAGGAGGGGGATCACAATGGTGAGCACTCAGTGCAGAGCTGCAGGACCCACCCCAACATGGATGAATGATGGCACTGTGGAAATCTCATCCTGAAGCATACTGCTTTGAAAAAACAGAAGAGTACAGCACCTTGGTTGCCTATTCCTATCTCATCACAAGCCAGGATGTGTTAACAGGCACAAGCATATTTCAGGAAGTACAAAACCAATGCAGTTTTAATGCTAATGAATGCCAGCTGACACAGAGCAGAGGCTGACAGTGACGTTGCTCAGCCCCTCCAGACACCTGTCACTCCTCAGCAGTGAAAGGGAGTAAAGGTCAGAACACCGTTAGCAAACCCAAAGGGGAGATTCGTTTTTCTACCCAAATTGAACTTGACAGGAACCATCACCACAAATAATGCTGAGGGGCTCAGGTGTTGCTGGTTACTGATGACTTCTGCTGCTAGTGAGATGTGTTTTACACATAAAATTTAGGCATATTTTAGTCAGTTAATATTAATAAGATCAACCTAGATTGCCATTTTTTAATAAAGATAATACCGTTTGGTTTTTTGGATGAGATCATACAGTATTAGATTTTTTTTTTTTGGTACACTTGCTATGGATTTTTTTGTTTAAATTACATAACTACACCTCCACTGGATCCCTGCAGAACTTTGATGCAGCTAAGGCTAATAAATTCCATTTTCGCTTTCCAAATCCTTAATTGCTTTTGCATAAATGGTGAGAAATCCAGCAACAAGACAGAAGGTAAAATAAGAGCACATTTAAAAATTGGCAGATCGAGCTTTGGCCTTCCTCCTCTTCTGACAGCATCAAGTCAGAGTTCTTCACTTGATGGGGCAGAACAGGACTTTCATTTTTTTTTAAACACAGCACATAGGAACTGACACAGGTTATCCCTTGCTTTTCCACAGAACAGACTCCTGCGCACGTTGTCCTGGGGTTTGTGATTTAACCCATCATTATTGCTTATACTGATGCTTATATTCACCATGAAAGTACCTGCATAAATGCACGTTAAAATTACGGAGGTCTCAACTCTTCTGCATCACACCCAGTTCTTTCCCTTGCCTGCCTGACACAGGTTACGCTGACCTGTAAGTCTCTGTTCAGAAGTGCCAAGAATACAGTGCTCCAAGATTTGCTCAGATTGCACAGGTGCAAGAAAATAATCAGGTTCAAAGTAGCGGAGAAGTGGAAAAGAAGGGAAAAGCATTATGAGAATGACAACAGGACATCACAGAATCACAGAATCACAGAATCACCCGGGTTGGAAGGGACCTCAAGGATCATGTAGTTCCAACCCCCCTGCCTAGCAGGGCCACCAAACATACACATTCAGATCAGGTTGCCCAGGACCCCGTCCAACCTGGCCTTAAACACGTCCAAGGACGGGGCATCCACAACCTCCCTGGGCAGCCCGTTCCAGGGCCTAACTACTCTCCTTGTGAAGAACCTCCCCCTAACATCCAACCTAAATCTTCCCTCCTTCAACTTGGATCCATTTCCCCTAGTCCTGCTATTGTCAGCCCTTTTGAAGAGTTTACTCCCCTCCTGGGTGTAGGTTCCCTTCAGGTATTGATAGGCTGCAATGAGGTCACCCCGCAGCCTTCTCTTCTCCAGGCTGAACAAGCCCAACTCCCTCAGCCTGTCCTCATAGGGGAGGTGCTCCAGCCCCCTGATCATCTTAGTCGCCCTCCTCTGGACCCTTTCCAAGATCTCTACGTCTTTCTTGTACTGAGGGCTCCACACCTGGACACAGTACTCCAGGTGGGGCCTTACAAGAGCCAAGTAGAGAGGGACAATCACCTCCCTCTCCCTGCTGACCACCCCTCTCCTGATGGAGCCCAGGATCCCATTTGCCTTTCGAGCTGCCACAGCGCACTGCTGGCTCATGTTCAGTCTCTCATCCATCAGGACCCCGAGGTCCTTCTCTGCCGAGCTGCTCTCAAGGACCACTCCTCCCAGCCTGTACGGGTGCCTGGGGTTCTTCCGGCCCAAATGCAAAACCTTGCACTTTGCCGTGTTGAACCTCATTAGGTTCACCCGAGCCCAGCCCTCCAGCCTGTCGAGGTCCCTCTGAATGGCATCCCTTCCTTCCACCGTATCAACCGCACCACTCAGCTTGGTGTCGTCAGCAAACTTGCTGAGGGTGCACTCAATTCCCTCATCGATGTCATTAATAAAGATGTTAAAGAGCACCGGACCCAAGACAGACCCTTGGGGGACACCACTTGTTACCGGCCTCCACCTGGACATAGAGCCATTGACCACCACCCTCTGTCTGCGGCCTTTCAACCAATTGCTTATCCATCGGGTCGTCCACCCATCAAATCCACTTCCCTCCAATTTGGAGATGAGGATGTGGTGGGGGACCATGTCAAAGGCCTTGCTCAGGTCCAGGTAAATGACATCGGTCGCCTTCCCTTCGTCCACCAATGCCGTCACTCCATCATAGAAGGCCACAAGATTAGTCAGGCATGACCTTCCCTTGGTGAAGCCGTGCTGGCTGTCTCGGATCACATGCTCATTCTTTATGTGATCGAGCATGTTGTCCAGGAGGATCTGTTCCATCATCTTCCCAGGCACGGAGGTGAGACTCACCGGCCTGTAGTTCCCTGGGTCCTCCCTGCTCCCTTTCTTGTATATCCTTGTACATCCTGGGGGAAAAAAGCTGCAACTGATCCATTTTTAATGTCAGTTCAAAAAGATACGCTATAACTTATGAGTAGCGCTATTACTAGGCAGTTTGACTTACTATTTCTATTGCATTTTAATATGTTTTAAACATTTTTACTTTTTTTTATAAAGACCAAGGAGATGGAAAGGACAACAACATGCTCTCTAGAGCACATACATCAACAAAAGCTTATAAATTGCACAGCCACCTGCATTGCACTTAGAATCTCAATGAAAAACAAAAACCTGTTTGGGACAGGTTCCTCAAAGCTGCTGCTCTGTGTTCTGCCACCACAATCCACTGCATCCAGGAGCCAACGCAGCCACCCCTACAGAAACAAAGCCTCTCAGGGCCACTGAGAAACCATACTCCTATACTCTGCCCACAGCCCAATGATCCCAGCTTTCTATAGGAGAAAAATATCCCAGAGGTGACACAGTGAGCAAAGTGGTTCTTGAGCAGAAGAGGCTGTAGAAGTACATTTGGAAGCCACGCCAATGCTGCTGCAGGTTGCACCGTGGACTGAACTGATCACATACACAGAATCACACAGAATGGCCAGAGTCGGAAAAGACCTCAAGAATCATGAATCTCCAACCCCTCTGCTACAGCAAGGCCACCAACCTCCCCATTTAAAACTAGACCAGGCTGCCCAGGGCCCCATCCAGCCTGGCCTTGAACACCTCCAGGGACGGGGCATCCACAACCTCTCTGGGCAGCCTGTTCCAGCACCTCACTATTCTCATAGTAAAGAACTTCCCCCTGACATCCAACCTGAATCTTCCCTCCTTCAACAAAACCATTTCCCCTTGTCCTGCTGTTATCTACCCTTTCAAAGAGTTGACTAAACTCATGGGATCATGGGAGATGAGGACTGTTGCTATTTATTTTAAAAGCCTGACCTTGATGTGCCAAAAAATTTGGTTCAAGACCCTGAAACTCAAGGAAATAAAACCTTCAAGCCCATATTATAAACCATTTTGTTTTGCTGTCACAAACATAAGCTACGTGTTTTACTCTAAGTCCTGTACACATACTTAAACTAGGTTACAGATGCTTTTATGAATGCCAAAATAAAATACTCTCTCTAGTGGTTAATTAGTGAAACTGGGTAGAGGTGGTAGTTAGAAGGTTTTTTGTTGTTTTGTTTTAGGCTTTTTTGTGCGTGTTCTAATCATTAGTGCTCATCCAAGTGAAATGGTAAAACTGTTTTCTAGCAGCATCTCAAAACAGAGCTTCTATTCATTTAAATTTGTTCCCTGCAATACCTTCCTCAGGTTACGATCCTAAAGAAAGCAAGAAACTCCAAAACAGGATAAACTCAGGTCATTAGGTAAGCACTATAAAAAAATTTATAAGCATGGGTAGCAAACTCAAGAAGGATATTTTTCCTCAAAATCTGTTGACAACACATTTCTGAGCTAGTGTTTAGGAGGCAGTTGTAATCATCTGTGAAGCAATAATAAGGCAGGAAAGCCACGAGTGCATCAATAGCATGCATCTGTATTATGGATGCACTAGAAAATGGGACAGTTGAAATGCAGTGTTGAAACATATCCTATGCAGACGAATACACTTTTTTTCCAAAAGGACATAACAATAAACATGATCCTACCACATGACTTGGAAAAACACACTCATTTTATTCCAAAGAATCGGCAGGAAAGCAGAAATTGTCCTCAACTGCCTTCAGTGGAAATGCTCATCGCAACGAGCCCCAGATTTCCAACATCAGGCTCAAAGTTAATTTTAAAACAAAAATTTGTGAAATTTCACAAAAGCATGACTCGTTATTAGATTTTCTGCCACATTCCAAGCTCTCTGGCCTTACTTGAACTTATGCTTTACACAAGAACTCCAAACCTCTCCTCTTGCCCAGGCCAATCACTGCTTTGAATAGCACTTTAACACAGAATAACTGCAGTATAACACAGGATGAGGGTTGCTCCAAAGTTAAGGCCTCCTGTTTTGTGACGTTGGCCTACAATACTTATGGTATGGCAGTAGAGGTGGAACCTTCACTCCAAGATTTGGTTACATGTTGTTGTGGTGTACAGATGGCAGCAGAGAGGCAGCCTGACACAATGGTGTCCGACATGGAAGCGCTGAAGAAGCAAAGGTGCATCACTGAGTTCCTCCATGTGGAAAAAATGGCACCCAGTGATGTTCATCAGTGCTTGAGCATTTATGGAGACCAAACAGCAGATGTGAGCACAGTGAGGCAGTGGGTGGTGCTTTGCAGCAGTGGTGACAGCAGCAGTGTGTCACCTCTACTGGTGCAGACTGTTATGAGTATGGCGTGCAGGTTCATATTTATTGCTGCAAAAGTGCACAGCTAATGGTAGTGACAATGTTAAAAAACAGTGTTTTGTAGCTGAGAATTTGCTCTATCAGACAGTGTTATTGTGCTCTTCATTGTTTCCATGGGAATAAATAGGAGGTATTACTTTTGGAGCTACCTACATCCACTGGTATCAGTTGAGAACAAGTTATTTCCTCACAGGGCTTTTATGCCCTTTCTAACGCTTTAAACAGAGCACCTGGGTTGAACTGCAGCTGACACAGGTAACTAAGCAGAAGTAATGGTGCTTTTCTCTCCCCTGACCAAGCTGCATTAAATCACAGAGCACTCATGCTGATGGGGCTGTTTGCAGTACCAGCAGCTCAGAGCTGCTAAACCAGAGAATTAAGCTAATTGTCAGGCAGTCATTTCAGACAGGTCTATCACCAACCTGTCATTGGTAAAATGGAGCCTCATTTGTATTACCATTTACAGACTGAAGTCAAGTGCTGTGAAATACATTTGGAATGTACAACTATTTATAGCACCGAGGTACAGGTGAAGAGAAGAAAACTTTGCACTTTCCCCATTCCACCCTATGGCTTTAGACCAGTAGAAAGTAAAATAAAACTTCACAAATAAAAAAAAAAATGTACAGAACTTTACTTTGCTATTAGTTATTCCCACATAAATCAAGAATGTCTCTCCTAAAGGAATTCTATTTATGGGGATAAAGGCCAGATATAAAGAAAACCAGCACAAGCCCAAGATATATTTATAATAAGCTGTATTTTACTTTTATGTATGCTTAGATATAAAAATAATACTTAGATATATATATTTTAAATATACACAGTTTTATAGATAGTGATATGGTATTGGATTTTAAAATAGCTTTCTCAGAATTAACCTCTACCATATCATACATTGCTAATATCAACTTGAACACACTGAGCACAAGTTATTTCCTCACAGGGCTTATTTGCCCTCTAAAATTTTGCTATCAATTTACAGTTCAGCCATCTTTTTACTCACAAGTCATGACACATGCACTGAATTGTCCTGGCTGGCTAGGTTTGCATTTTCCAAATATTTATGTCCAGTTCTTGTTTCCACAGATCAAAAAAGGCAGGAATCTACTAGAAGGAGTCCAGTGGAGGGCCACAAAAATGATAAAGGGTCTGGAGCATCTCCTGTATAAGGAAAGGCTGAGTAACCTGGGTCTGCTCATCTTGGGGAAAAGAAGACTGAGAGGGGATCTGATTAAAATTAATAAAAATCTGAAAGGAGCTGGGAGGGAAATGGATGAAGCCAGGCTCTTGTCAGTGACGTGCAGTGATAGGACAAGGAGCAATGGTGTAAAACTTGAATGTAGGAAGTTCTGCACTGTCATGCAGAAGAACTTTACAGTAAGGGTGATGGAGCACTGGAACAGGCTGTTGCAGGGAGGTTGTGCAGTCTCTTTCTGTAGAGATATTCAAGACCTATCTGGACACTTACCTGTGTGATGTACTGTAGGGAGCCTGCTTTAGCAAGGGGAATGGACTCATTGATCTCCTGAGGTCCCTTCCAACCCCTGTGATTCTCTGACATACAGACTACTTTCATTTATTCATTTATTAAATCACCAACCTTTCTACAGCTTTAACTTCCCTCTTAAAATCTTCCATGCATTTTGGTTATCTGGGCTTTATGACATGATGTCCTAACAATACCTTGCTTTCACTGGTAAGAATGTTAAACTGGAAAAACGTTTATTGATGACAGAATTACAGTTTTGATGAACACAGTGCTCAGGAGGATGTTATTGTTTCACATTTAATGGCCACAAATTCAGAGAACAGCATTATTATTGCTTTAATTCCCCAGATAAAAAAAAAAAGAAAAAAAAAAAAAGAATGCTTTCAAATCAAATTAGGCAAAACCTTTTGAGGAAAAAAAATTGCTATGCATCTCCTCTCTCATGTGTACAAATTTACACAAAGAATGGATCTGGTAGCTCTGAACGTATTACCTGCCCAACAAATAACATCCCAGAAGATCTCTTCTTGCAGTACTCTATGGCGCCATGTATTGAACCTTCTACCTAAGAGATTCTGAGACCAAGCTAAGGAGCCACACTTATTTGTTATAATATTCTAAATCCTAAAAACATACAAGATCTGTTGCTTATGAGGTGCAGCCAAGGCAGTGCTCTTAAAAAAAAAAAAAAAAGGTTAATGCTAGAATACTGATTCAATCACTTTTGGGTATGTTTGAAAGAAAATTCTAAACCAGCCATTTATTAGTTAAGTCAATTTTGTTTTCAATAAAGATCGACTGCTCTGTAATGATTCTCTGTGCAGTATATATTACTAAAAAAGAAAGGAAAATTAGCATCGATTTATCTTTGTGACTGATTCCTTGGAAACTCTTGGGATTAACATACTCAATTAGGAATCCAAAATCCAAGAAGTCAATCGTGGATTAAAGTTGATGAGACCAGCCTATAAGCAATTCTGACAACTTCTTCACACAACGGGGGGTTGAAATAGGGAATAAACTGTCAACGGCAGCAGTATAAACTATGAGCTGTAGAACAACCAAGAAGGAATTAGGATGTATTTTTAAACAGAAAAATAAACACATGTATATTTGCATAATTCTGGATTAGGTTCCAACTGTATTTTATGATATTTCTACAAGTTTGGCAGGCTATTTCCAAGATCTGCTTTCTGGAACTACTGTTACTAAAGAATGCTTTATTGAATTGGGGCCTATGATGAGTCCTTTTGGGCGTGGAAAGGGGGTAATGTCCTGTGTTGCCCTAGGTTTTCTGCTTCTGTGCATTAAAGCTGTATGTTAAGTCTGAAACAGTGCAAGAAAAAAATGAGCATATAAGGCTAGTTTTTCTTAAAATTATGAAGAGGGACAGTGCTGAGTATCATACACATATATTGCTTCTCACATTGTGCCTACCCTTGCACTTCCCACAACTTCCACAAGTTTTCTGCATCTCTTAAACTGACTGCCATTGCTCAAGTTGGAAGATTTGGATTCCTGTTATTTATTTATTTATTTAAGGCTTCAAAAATCAAAAGAACGAGAAGAACAAAAAGAGACCTCTCTTTCTGCTAGGGTTTAGTTGCCTAGCTATCTATACATGCTAACACAGTAATGCTTCCGTTCCAGATAGGTGGAGATCTTGTAGCTCATCTGACAGTCCTACACTGCTCCCTGCAACCACTGAGCAACCCATAAATGCCAACTCAATGGACATTACAGAGGTTTTCTCCTAAGCACCTGCAACCTACCTTCAGGATGCTGAATCCCACCTTTTATGCATCTGAAAGACCTGTCCATAGTAATCTAGTGACCAGGGGTATGATGAGAAGTCAAAAAGATGAATTTTCAGGTCGCTACACAAACAGAAATGGCACACATTTCTGCTTTGTTTCATGATACAGAATTGCTATAAGTCTACTGGACCAAGCTAGTGTAAGCACAAAGAAGTAAGGAGCATCAAGTACCTACCATAGTATTTCAACATGTGACTGAATAATTTGAATCTGTAAGCATGACAAGACAACTAGTTGCCTGTATTACTGTTACCCCTGCTCAGGAATTTTACAGCCAGATGTTCTCAATCTTAGCCTAACACTGGGGGAAAAATATTGTTCTGTTATCTTTTTACAAAGTTGCTTTTTATGACAACAGTTATTGCACTCCAGTCCTCAACTTACTCCAACAATCCCCAGGCTTCAGGTTTTCTGTTGTCTAGTTATACCTCAGAGATGCACAGCCGATTGGAAACAGAAGGCATGGTGATTTAAGTACAAGTCTGATCGTATATATCAGGGAATAAGCACACATTCAGAGCTGCATGCTTTTTAGTATCATGTCAGATAGACCAATTTCTGCATGCCGTTTTGGTAACAGGACAAGAAAGAACTCCCATGCCTACTTTCTGCATTTTTAAACAAATCTGTTTGACAGGAGAGCATAAAAAAAGAAAAACAAGTCTCACACATCAAGAAGAAAAGATCTCATGTAGGAACATTTCATGTGCACTTTCATGGCTTGTGCTATCAGCAAGTCTGAGTGGAGACCACCAAGAACACAGGAGCCCTTCACATTCATCACAGTCAGACTGTGTTGCACTTGTGACATTCCTGCTTTTTTAAACGTTTGCCTATCAAAGCATTGTGTTTACTCGGAATTTAATAAGATTTGAAAACAGCTCTAAATTAGGGACAATAATCCTATCATTTTGTCCTTTAGTATGTTTAGATGTTCCAGGCTGGATGTGGCTCTGGGCAGCCTGGCCTGGTGGTTGGTGACCCTGCACGCAGCAGGGGGCTGAAACTCGATGATCATTGTGGTCCTTTTCAACCCAGGTCATTCTATGATTCTAAGATATGATGATTCTATGGTTTATCTTGTTTAACACTGCTCTGGTGTAGGTTAAGGCTTTCACTCTCAACCTGCATAAAGAAATGGTGTTCAGATCCAGGCTTACAATTATCTCTGGATACTTAAGGCAGAGGAGAAAATAATGCAGCTGCAAGTTACGCGTGCTATACACTCCCCCGCTCTTTCCATTCACTTCTGCTTCTGTTCTAGTTGAGCATCACACAAGATATTTTCCATGCTACTGCTTCCCCAGAACCATTCCCAAATGCCTTGCACTCTTACCTGCTATTACTGATATCACCTTTGATCTTACTGTATTTCTACTCCTCCAAGCATGATATGAAAGCAACATTCCTGTATTCTTTTACATTCAAAATCAGCTATATTTCAAAGTTTTGATGTCATCAGGATAATTTTATATCATCTCCAGTGAAATATATCTGCTCAGCAGATGTGAAACAGATCTTTTGTTTTACTACTCAGTTTAAAGCCAGCTACAGAAGTAATTCTATGAGATGGTGCTATGTAATGATGCACAGGTATTTGTCTGTCAAGTCCTAAAAAGCCATAACCTTGCAGCTGATCTTCTGTTTAAGGTAATCCAACAGTTTTTAGTGCATACTGCTCTAGCAATATAAGGAAACTAAAAAGAGGGCTTCGTATTGACATTTTACCCCTGTAGTCATCTTAGTAACTTTCTAAATAGATTAATTTCTGAGGGTGAGGACAGCACCCCTGTAATCATCATATCCAAGACATCCAGCATGAACAAGAAATCACAACTAAAGAATTTTGGTTTCCAGGACCTGTTTTCTTGTTTAGATTTGTATTATTGAGTTTTATACTTTTTAAAAGCAAAGTCAGAGTGTCAGTTGGAGTACACTAATGAAGAAAAGCAAAGGAGAAGAGAAATTAGATCACAAGGAGTAAGGCAATACCAAGTTTCCAGATGTTATGCTAGACCAAATTCTCCAATCTGACTGTTAACTACTTCAAAAGATTCAAAATTCACCTTTAGTTCTTTTTTAAAGTCAAAAGTAGGAAGATCTCATTTTAAACCAGAGAAAATGCAATATTTCTTTCATTTTCTCTGTAATACTCAGGCCATGAGGCCTGTCTTCCGTTATTAGCTCTCTAGCTGTGTGAAATCCCTATGCAGATACATGTTAGTCATTGGTAAGGCAGCTGAAATCAAACACAGTTTACAGGACCCAAGCGTCTTCTACAAGGATCAGCCACTGCAGGAAGGTAAAAGTCAGCTTCAACCCGGGAGCATCACTGAACAGTGAAGCCCATGATCACAGTTACTTGAACACACTTTCCACCAAATCCCAAACTCTTTATTTTAACTACCACTTTTCCCAGAAACTAAAGGGAAAATCACAAAATCAGTTGCCACAGTTTAGGTTCTCGTGGTATGAGAGTGTTTGGTATCAAGATGCACTTCTAAGTGTAGCACTTCTAACTGCTAGTACACCAAACTTGAGATGTCAAGAAAGGAGGTATTCTCATGGTATTCTCAAGTGCTTGTCACTGGTTAATTAACTCAAGTTTAATTTATTCTTTTACACATGCCTCTCCAACTTCTGTGTCCAGATATTCCGTGTGCTGAAGTCTGAGTACCATTTCTCTCTATGACACTTACAAAGTCTCAGGATAAAAAAGTTATGATGAAGCCCCAGTGCATCATTGCTGCAAAGTTCATTTACATAAGTCTTATTACTGTTATTCCTCAGGTGTTAAAGCTTCATTGAAATAAAGCAGACACAGTAACAAAGGTATAACTGACAGTCTGTCATATTGACCGATGTGCTTTTTGATTCAACTTTATAAATATTTACTCTGCAATCCTTTAGAAGATCAAGTTAGAATGTAGTGCAAGTCCAAATCCCCATCTCATTATAATGCTAAAAGAATATTCCCTGTACATCACACATCCAAGCAGGAAGTTCGGGTAAATACTGAGCTTGTCCAGAGTACTGGGGAGCAATCAGGAACATAAAACATGCACTAGCAGCAGGGCAGTAGCACTGGGCACCGAAGCACTGTTATCTCAAGCTGAAGAATGGATTCCCTTGAGGAGCTTCTTTCATATCACAAATTGATCAGTGCTTCAGAGCCTCACGGCAGAAATACAAAATAACTCAGCTTTCTTAAAGGTAAAGCTAAAAAGAGAATTAGAGGCCTCTTCTTTCATCCCCCTCAGACCTGCAGCATTCCCAAACTGGGGTCTCTTCAGTTTGCAGTCAGTTTGGCTAGTTATATTTGGTTTTGGAGGCAAAGTTTCTCAAAGACGCTAAGGAAAGAAACTCACCATAGAAACTACAAACTGAGCTCTTCCCACCACTGTGGGTGTAGAGATTTCATCTTTCTTTTGCTCCATCTCCCATAAGCCTAAACTTGCTCCCAACTTGTACACACAGAGGAGTTAGCAAGGCATGGGTCTGAAGCCAGCTGCACTTCTGCAGTATTGGAAGAAACTGATTCCCACTCTTACTCAGGAAAGTCAGTAGAGCCAAAAGCTCACGTCCCTCAGCACAGCATACAGAAGAACTGAATACAGTCTAAGACAGCACAGAGCAGGAACATCTGACCTTACATCCTCAGAGCAGACTTGCATTTTATGCATCATATAGCAACATCTAATAAAATGCCTCCCCACAGAGAGATGATTAAGCTACCTCAGGTTGGAAGTCCCAGAGGCTTTCACCTCTCTTCAACCTCTTGCCCAGCTTCTCACAGGGCAGAATGTAATTTAGCTCTCCGCTGAAAGTTCAGCAGCAAATGTAGTATTTGAGAAGCAGGATTTTCAAAAACACTTTTCCAAATGAGAAAAGAATTTTAGAAGAAAAATGACAATCATGAAGCTACTAAGCATTCCCTGAACAATTCAGGAAAATACTATTTTCCACAGGACACAGTAAAAGCCCCTCTAGACAAGTACTTTGTATTTCTCCTTCACAATAACGAATATCACTCTCATCTCCAATAACGCTTAAAAGCCACTACTAAAAAGCATAACTTGTGATCAGCCAAAATCAAATTAAGGACCATTTCAGAAAGCGAAGCATAAATAAAATAAAATCTTAATTATAAATATGATAAAATTGCCTCAGACTGTGAAAGTGGCCTCCTCAGTAGGACAAGAACACACTTGTGAGATTTCAGGAGGAATGAAGATTTAAGTCTGGCAGAAAAACAGGCTAAAGAAGTGGAATACAAACAAGGACTGGATTCTCACAATATAGAAAAACGGACTTCTTGCATTATTTTACAAATCTAAAACTATTGTATATCTGACAACCATCCTGTGCTCACCCACCACAACAATACACTGTCATTATTTTGGCAGCATGCTTTAATCTACACTGAAATTTTAAAAAACAAGGTTAAAGCTAATTCAGAAACAGTTAACAGAGGAAAAATTACATGAGTTAGAATATCTGCACTCTAACAGCCTAACACCATGCATAAAAGATGACTGACCCTGAGGGAGCTGGATATTCACACACTGATCACAATATGATTCACAGAATGGTAAAACATTACTTACCATCTGCTAAAATATTAGGCTGGTTGCCTAGTTATAAGTGTTCTAATTTTCTAACTATTAACCTCAATCATGACTGCTTAATTGTAGACATAGAGAAATGAACATGTACACATATGGAAATACGAAACAAAAATTCCACAAAAAATATAGAATTCGCTTTTTCAGACCAAGCGACCAACCCACTGAGTTCAAATTCCTCTTGTATCTGAATAGGCAACTAGGAACAATAACAAAGATCCCTTCCTGGACCTTCTTAAATTTAGACTGAAGCATGAGATCACGCTCCTATCTAAGACACAGTGTGTTGATTTCATAGTATTATTCAACCTTCTTCAAAACCCAGTTTGGTTATTTGACTTCTTCAGGCAGTGAATTTTACAAAATACAAGCAGTTTGATACTAAATCGAATGACCTGCTTAATTTTATAATTTCACTGGTACTACAAGGCAACACAACAGTTTGTAAATGGGCAACAGAAAAAAATGCCTGTTCTTTTAAATAACCAAAGCCAACTCATTTCAGTTTTTCCTTTTAGAAAAAAAAAATAATTGAGGAGTAAGTACCTTTAGAGCCCATCCCTTTTGTTACTCCTACCTCAATAATATACAAAACCACATTCTTGTAGAAGCAGTAGAGAATGCACTTGGTAACTCGATTGTAACTCCAAGCTCCATGGACCAACAACAGCTTCTCCAAGTAGGAAAACTGAAACAGAGAAAACAAGTTTATACGCATATGAAGAACTGCTTAATAAAAAAAAATTAGAGTGAATTCTCCCACATCAAAAAAGCCTCAGATCAGCTATGAAAACTGCTGAAGTGCAATATCTGAATATTTCAGCAGCACACATATATAAAATGTATGCCCTAACACTTAATATTTACTGAAAGTCTTTCCTGACAACAAAATCTAAGAAACACAAAGTATGTTGTCTTTAAGCATCACAAAGCCTTCAATTAGTCCCACTACCCTGGTAGTGAAATCTGACAAGGCTAACATTTGCCTTGTAGATTAAAAATAAACGTAAACTCTTAATTACATGGTCAAAGATTTCTCTGTTTCAGGGCTTACAATGCTCAGGAACATCTCTTTTTTCTGTGCAAAATTAATAATCTCATCACTAGAACTGTTGTGAGTTGAAATAAAATGTAAACAAGAAGAAAGGAGATGCATGCAATCTTTTATAAAGCATGAACACTTACATTACCAGCCCACTAAATGTATGCAATCATGTTATAAGACATTTTAGATGCTCTATATCAAGAAGGAGCCCAAAAAGAGAAGTAAATGAATGTAGGGATTGTAAAAATGGATACCTAGCAACGCTAGTGGAAACCACATATGGTTTGTTGTTGTTTTTGTTTTTTTTTAAATATAGAAGTAGTCTACCAATGCAGCTTAGAAATGGGTAATATCTTGGCTTTGTCAGTGAACTTTTTTAATGGCTTCAGCTCTCCTCTTTTGTCCAGCTATAGAGTGATCAAACTGGGAACTTCATTCACAGTTCAGCACGTGTGAACCTGAAGGGTTTTTGGACATAAAGGCAAGAACACTACTTGCTTTGCTTCCTTTTCAATGGAGAAACTTGATAGTAAAGACTGACTTCTTAAAAGTAGATTCCAGCTCAGTCATTTCAAAAACTTACTTGAGACTTTGAAATCTGCAGTAATGAATTAGAACTGTCATGAGAGAACTCTGCTCCCATGATTTACAGCACAGAAATCACTGAACCACAAATCCTCTAAGAACAACCTTTCTGACACACGTCAGCAACGTGGATTTTTTAGGATATGCCAGCAAGAAAGGAGGAGAGAAAATAAAAGTGAAAGAAGCTTCGTGGTTCAGCCAGAATCAGGACTGAAAGTAGGACATTCAGAAGGGAGCAGGTAATATATGAGTCGCCTACTGCCTCAGTTAATCTGTGGCATTTTTGTAGCTTTATTCCTCAAAACTACATGACAAATCATCAGCAATGATGGGAAGATCCCCATCACATCCTGACAAGTGGCCCCCAACACCTCCTGCAGAGAACAGAGAGTTGGATGCACCCTAAAATATTCCCTCTCTGCTGAATCTGAAGAGTGACTCTCAGATGTGGCTCCTTCTGCAACTCCAGATTGGACAAATCCTACCATTAACTGCTCTTTAACCTCTGTTGTCACAAAGATGAATCCACTCCATTGCACAGTGAGAGACATTAGTGACCTAAATATAACCATTCCAAGCCTGTTTGCAGTGATAAGAAGTACTATTAAGATGTAGCAAGGCATTAAATTTTTGATGCTGATCTCCGGAACGATGTAAATGCACAACTACTGGCACACTCAAGTGACCATGGGTGATAGAGCCCTTCTGAGATACTGCATTTGTTTGGGCACTGCTACATGCATGGGTTTTTAACAGAGATATGAACACTTGTCTAAGGAAGAAGTTGCTCTAGTTCAGAAAAGGTGAAGTTCTCCAGACACCAGAAGCTCTCAGGATTAACATGATGAAGCTTTTTACTGGGGAAAAAGTTTTTAAATTCTACTGCTCTCTAAGTCTCTCTAGCAGTTAGGTCGTTTGGTTTGGGAATTCTCTAAACATGGATCACTGGTGCAAGATCATTTAAAGGGGAAAGGATGATTCCAGCAGATGCTCCCTGTACCTGTGGAAGTTATTTGGAGCAGAGTCAGACATAAGTTGCCTTTTTATTTTTGTTTGGTTTATGCTTTAATTCCCCCTGGAATCCTGAATGAGTTTACATTGAGACTTTCACTTCCATAAGTGCCTACTTCTGGCACCACTGTATTTGAAATCTCATTTGAACATGAGATGCTACATTAGAGCAGTCGTTTTAAATTACTCAATAAGAACATGCTCTGCCTTCAAGGCATGCACACACAGTAACACTTCAGTGGGAGTTGTATGTCTTCACTGAAAGAAATACACCCCACAGAGATCAAGTTTTTCTTTTGAACATTTTTTTGAAACATTACCGCACACTACTGGTCCTCTGTAAGAGGGATTCTTTGACATCTTTTCTAACATAAACCTTTCTTACATAATCAAAAAAATACAGTTCCATAGTATTTCACTAATTTTTTGAAAGTTTAAACTCTGTGCTCGCATGACCAGCTTCTGTTTCACATGGAACTAAGAAGATTCGTTGCTATTGTCATTAACTCCCTGCCTGGAATTTAAAGCAAAAACAACCAATTTCCCTAATTTTAACATTAAGTCTAAAGACATTGGTTTTCCTTTTGATAATTTAGAAGCAACATGTGAACGTGAAGATTTAAGATTTAATGTTGCTGCTACCAACGCAAAAGAAATCAAGCTTTGTGTAGGACTTGCTATTTGCCCCTTCATGGACAAAACTCTCACTGCTTATGCTTACTTATTAAAATAGAAGCAATCAGTGTTCTGAGGAAATGTAGGTAATGAGCATTCAATTAAGTTAATTCAGTTAAGTTAAGTTAAGATACCAAAGACTATTCCTATGGCAGTTTCTATAATTTTATACACTGTTTATTATGGAAAAAGCCATTGGTGAAACAGCTTGAAATTTTCTTAATAAATTCAGAAGATCTTAGTTATTCAAACCTGGAATGCATGGTGCTTCATCTGACCACAAAAGGCTATACAGCAGCAATACAAGGATGCCACTTGGCTTCACAGCACAGTTGGCACATTAAACAGTTATCTGTCTAAATAATATCATTATTATTATACCTTTTTAAAACCTCACCTTCTACTGAAACTACCAGAAAAAAGTAACATTTCGTGTCATTTGGTAGAACAAATCTGCTATACTCCAGCAGGTGGGAACAGCAGCTGATGCACAGAGATTACTTAAGTGTCAGTGGATCATCTCTGCTTCTTGCCAGCTCTCATTCATTCTTGCCCTGTGATCAGTCTCAAAAACACCACAAGGAACCTGAACTGTAAACAGTATTCAGAAAATGTCTGTCTACTGAAGTACCTCCTTCCTTACTTAGCTTTATATAATCCTACAGTTCAGTTCCTTCAATTAAACAAAAAAAGTTCTTCTACTTTCCTCTTTAGCTTAAGTAATCAGGGTTGAATTTCATAGGACTGTTTGGGAGCACTCACCCAAATCGTGTTCAAAATAACATACCTCAAATGAAAACACTGCCCAACTCTTCAGGACTATGAGCAATTCTTGGATATGTCACGGGGGTGGAAGGAATATAAAAGGAGAACATGACCTCAAAATAAGAATTTCCAAACAGTCACACTCTTACACACCTGTTTGTAATGCCTGTTCATAGTAAGGGAGAAGGACTTTCACGAGAGATAAGTTGCACTTAAAGCATGTCAGCTTAAGCATCACAAAGTGCCTTTCTCTGATTATTGAAGAGCCAAGCCATTGCACGGCCAGCAGAAGGAAACTGAAGCTTCCAGGGAAGACAGAGCTTTGCTATGAAGAGCACAGAAATCAAAACAATGGATTCCAAAACCGTATCACAGGTATTGTTTTAGATACTGCCTTGAAAAAGGAAATGATCTGAGATTCTCTTAGATCTAAGGCTAAGAGAAGACATCGAGCACTACATGGCAACATAGTGGGGTCTCTGACATAGGACTTGGCAATTGGACTATTTTGCCTCTGACCTGTGCAATGGCATAATCCGAGCAATTGGTTGCCTGCATGCCCTCATTGCCACTGATCCCTACTCCAACATGAGCGGTCTGGATCATTCCCACGTCGTTGGCACCATCCCCAATGGCAAGTGTTATGGCATGCACGTGTTTCTTTACCATGTCTACTATTTCAGACTTCTGTAGAGGAGATACTCTGAAAAGGAAACAAAAATGTGTCAGTTTCTCACATGCTGAGTTACGTGCCTTTTCCAAAAGGACAGCTGTCACCTACATTTAGAAATAATCAAAGGGTAGTTGCTGGAAAGTTTCCTTATTTAACAACTAAGCTTCAGAACCTGTGCCAAACCATTTAGAAAGAGAAAGCAGCTTTAAAAATAATTTTGCATTTGCATAAAATATGAGAAAGTAAAGATTAAAATAAGACCTAGCAGACATGAAATTTTCAAGCTTTTCTTCCATCCCCCAGTGCCACCAGAGGCACTTTGGTGTAAATCAATGGCATCATAGTGGGAACACTGGAGAAGGGATTTTCCTTTCCGGCACCCACAGCTTACAGATCAGTAGAGCACCTCCATTCAAAAGAAGGAAGACCATAAATAAATCCATCTGAAGTGTTTTCAGTCACTGAGAAAAGATGCTGTAGGCTTACCTTATTCCTTTTTTCAGCTTATTTTCCCTCTTGCAAACCCACTTTTTTGCCCTGACTACTCACTTTGTATCAAAAAAAAAAAAAAAAAAAGCTTTCTCTCTGATTTCCCATAGATTTTCCATATGTCCTCCTAGCTGGTGCAATACAGGCTTCAGTGATGATGTTAATTCCAATTCAAAAACCAACTGAATACAAAAACAAACCATCAAACACCTGACTACTACCAGGTATTACTCTCATGGGGATTTTCAGCAGTCACATTAATGTGACCCTTCTCTTATTTTTATATCAGTTTCAGTTCGATAAAAATTCATGGAATTCAATGGTGCCTAAACCAGGGAAGTGGAAAAATAAGCAGGACTAGGTCACTAAATTAGATGAGACATCCGAAATGCGTTTTTTTCTATGAAAAATGTGGATCAGGTTACCAAATCATATGAGGTATTCTGGAAATACCTACATGTAGATTAAATATTTCCATTCTAAGCCCATCTGTACAAACAACTTTAATCCCTTTCCCCATCAGTTTCAGTTAAAATTCCAAATTATTTTTTATTCCCTCAAATAATGCCTTAGACATAACTTTCCACATCTCAAGTCACCCCACATAGCATTGAACAAAATGAATGTAACTGATACCTGAAAGCTTTACTGTGAAAATGGGAGAGAATGGAGAGCCTGGGGAATTGGGAAAACGGAGGCTTTTCATGCAGCATTTTTTTCAGAGTCCAGATCCCTTGAGAGCAACTTGCACAGCTTTCACAGAATCACAGAATCATTAAGGTGGAAAGGAGCCCTAAGATCACCAAGTCCAACTGGCCACCTACCACCACTACTGCCACCAAACCATGTCCCTATGTACAACATCTCCCCTTTCCTTAAACTCCTCCAAGGACTGTGACTCCACCACCTTCCTGGGCAGCCCATTCCAATGCCTCACCACTCTTTCTGAGATATTTCCTAATATCCAACCTGAACCTCCCCTGGTGCAACCTGAGCCCATTCCCTCTCATCCTATCACTGTTACCCAGGACGAGAGGCCAACCCCCACCTCACCACAGCCTCTTTTCAGGCAGTTGTAGAGAGCAATAAGCTCTCTCTCTATATATATATATTAAGCTATAGCTGCATCTCCCCTGAGCCTTCTCTTCTCCGAACAAGAATAAGGCCAGTTTGCATTCATTTAGTTTTCAGTTGTAAGGTGACAGAAACACTCATTAATTGTCAAACAAACTGAATGCCCACATATAAATAAATATGTGAACTGTTACCTAATGCATACACAGCATGCTTTTTACCCTCTACATCAAACGAAGCTCTACAATCACAGTTAGGTAACACCCAGTTAAAGACTAACAACTTCAATATACCAAGTAAAAAAGACAACTAAATGAGCCATAGTAAAAACTAGAAACATGCTTTAAACACCAAAAGTGTTTAAGATGAAATCTAAAATAAGACTTTAGCACAAAGAGTTACCTGATTGCAGTCATTTATTTTAATTGAACTCGTGCTAACAAGAATCTTCTTGGTTCGCTCCCCTCTATATCAAGTACACCGTCACCCTCCTGGGAACGTGCTTTGCTGCACAAAGTATAACTACAAAAGTTGTGAACCGAGATGGCTGCTCATTTCCTCGGGGGTTTACACCCCTCCCAACTCACTTTCTGCTCCCAGGCCCCTTCTGCTCCTGGTAATCTGTTTGGTACCAGTGCTGCCCTGGATGACATTAATCCCCTTTAGCCAGATGATCAGAGCTGCAGTTCATTTCCCACATTTGATAGGCAGCCTACATGAATAAGAGGAAGATTATAGCGCAGGACACGATTAACCTGAAGCTTCCCTCAGGTGGTATCATGGAAGAGGAGGAGGAAAAGCCAAGTTCACAAAGATTCTTGGACAAATAAGTAAGTTCAAAGTAAAAAAGCGCAAGGAAAGAGCCAACTACTTTGGAGAAAAAAATTGCAGCAACATGCAACTATTGGTAATTATCCTTTTGGTGGAACATCCCTGTCTTTCACTGCAGAGCTTACGGCAGCAATATCGGGATGTAAGCCTTGCCTTCATATATACCCAAATAAGAATTAAGATATGAGCAAAACATCAGCTGCATCACAATCTTCTGTTTACTCATGCATTACCCAGCCATCCAGCAATGTCTCACAGTGTATCTGAAGTGAAACTCAAAGGCATTTACTGTGAATATTTATGCATAAATTATTTTTATTGTCTCTACTTTCAAAACGAAGATAATCAACTTAGCCTAGACCAGTTCTCTCTTTTAAGCATGTTGCTGGGAAAAGAAGTCAGAGTTCAGATACCACGCTTACAGGAGCAGGAAAGCACACTTGTGAGCGTGCTCTTGAAAAGGTAACAGTTGGTATGGAAAATGGAAGGTTCTCCTCAGTCTCAAACCTGCTTGGTCATATCTTTAACAGATTACTACAGAAAGCAGTTTGCATCCCAAGTGAGATGGCAGACACCTTGATGTCACATTACTTCCCCCGCTGTGGGACCGGTGAAAGCAATGAGGACACAAAGCATTGTGCCTTGGGAAGGAGCTGGGGGAGAAGCACAGCCCAGAACCTGGGGCCCTCAGAAAGATATGGAACTAGTTAACCTCGTGTCACTTAAATCCATAAGGGAACTGTGCAAGAATGTGAAATTCAAGTTTTCAAGTTAAGCGCTCCTGTACCACAGAGAGCAGCGATAACACTGGTGCCCACAGAGCACACTGGAGGTGGCTTTCCTGACTTCTGCAGAGGAGCTCTCAGCAGCTTTAAAACCAACACTGTGCCACTGCCTCCCTGCCTCTGTGAGCAAACATCTTACCCGATATATTTTCTAGCCTCTTCAGAAAAAAAAATCTACTCAGCATTTTGCCAGAAGGTTTGCTCAGCTTTGCTTTAGTTCTTTAAAAAGAGAATTCTAGCAAGGGTTAAGAATTTTCAAGATCTATATTTTTTTTAAACCAGGAGTACTTCAGGGACAATCAAAGAAGCTCATCAATTCCTATCAATGAAAGATAAATCAAAAAAAGTAAAGTAATAATATTTTCAAAAGTAAACATAAAATATTTTGTTTAGAAACAATATTTCTAAAAACTGACAAGTAAAAAGAAAGCACTAAATATCTATTTTAACAAGCAAAGTAATACAGGAGAGTTTTAACTAAATTTTTTAATGTACTGCACCTGCTTTAAATTCATTAATTCCATTTAATCTTTAATTCTATTACTCCACTTTTTGCAATCTATCAAGGGATGTATTTCTCTTATTCCCAAAGTCCATACAGCTACAAATGCAATGGGAAGGACCCAGTCAGCACAACCAGCCCTCTGTCACACAGGTCAGCTCCATGCTCCACACGATACTGCTGCTGATGGGAAGTGAGAAAGAGCTTCTTAACTCAGTCTCTGCATATCTGCACTTACTGGATAGTTATAGGTATGTAAGAGCAACTGTGAGAAGTGCCATTTACAAAAGCCCTTAAGCTATAGCTGCATCTTAGCAAATGCCTCAAAGTGTACAGAGAAACCACAGATGGGAAATATAAGTGCAATATTTTAGTACCAATGGGCTTTTGTTTATCGCATTCAAGTCTGAAGGACCAATTGAAGATGAAGTCCTGCTGAAGTCAACAGTATATAAGAAAGACATGATCAATATAGAACAAGATCAGGTAATTTATAAGAGATGACCTTATAATAAAATTGCATTACAAGGTCATCTCCCTCCTGTGCTTGCAGGGCCAGCAGCCCCACAGACCCCTCCACACCCAAGCAAGGCACAGCTTGATGCTGGTTATCTACGCTCTACTCTCCCTTTATGCATTGTGTTTTTTCAGACCAAGGAGACTGGAGCAGTTCTGTTGCAAACTGCATATGTCTCCCACCCCTAATTCAATGAAATATATTCTTTTAAAATATTCTTACCATCGCTTAAACTTAATTTGTGAAAGAATAAGGAAGACAGAAGGAAGCTGTTTCAAGTACTACGTCCTCCTGCTTCCATGCTGTAACAGGATTTAACACAGACATCAATGTCTTCAACACGAAACATTAATTTGATATTCTGCTTCCTTGAAATGCTTCATTAATGCAACACAAGAGGCTCTCAAGAGCCTACCTTCATGACACTGAACATGATTTTACCCTGGTCTATCATAAAATGCACTATTACCTAAAAATGCTCAGTGACCTCATCTTCAGTATAGGCGGAGAAGGGAGACAGCCCAGAAAAAGCTGAGAGCTATCAATAATATTGACATTTAAGCATATGCACTGATCCTCTGAAAGAGAAGCGTGGTAAATTAATGCACCACTGCAAGTAAGGAATGTTGCCATGACATCATGTTTAGCAGCTTTTAATTAGATATCCATTTCTGACACATGCCAGTGTGCAGATTTCAACCACGTGTCATCCAAAGAAGGGATGGTTTTGAATTACGTCTGTGATGCTGTGAGGCAACTTGCTCTAACCTATAGCGATAGAGAAATCTGTGCAGAAGGATAATGAACAAAAGCACTCACACACATTGACTAAAAAGCATTACACTGAGTGCTTTTCATTTACGGAGTGATCCAAATGTGCTCTGCCTGCTGACAACTAGATTTCACAGGGACTGGCTCTGGAACAGCACTTACGTCTCTAGTCAGATAGATTCCTTTGGTGCTTTTTTATGAACTACCTGTCAGCTCACTTAGTGCTGTCTCTAAAGCTGTTAGTGTTTCCAAAGGAGACATCTCTATCTGCTAATCACTGCACAGGACTTTTATAGTCAATGGAGAGACACTGGCACTTCTGGAGTGCAATCCACATGTCCTGTTTTAGATATGTAATGGTAGAGTTCCCCTCCTCTTAAAAATTCCCCTTCCTCCCTACAGCACTGTGAAGGGTCTGAAAGAGAAAAGCTCACACAGAGATGCCTGCATCAGACAAAATGAAGGCCATCTGATCTTACAGCAGTGTTAAATACTGCCCAGGTGCACAAGCTTTTATGGGGGTTGAAACACCTCCTCCCTCCCTCTCCACTGCTGCTGAATAAACTGATCTACAGTGTCCTCCTTCCCTTTTCTTACAATTCCCATTTCTTGACTGCGCCCCAGCTCTTGCCACACTATTCTCCTGATCCCATCCCTTCTGAGCACAGACAACTTAAAGTCTTATCAAAGCTCTACCAGCTTCAGTAGAAACAACCACAGCTTCATCACACTTGCCAGCTGTGAGCACACTTCTGCACACTGTAGCCATTGCTACCGAGCAGGTCATCCTCCAAACTGCCTCACTGGCACAACTCAATCAGACTGACTTGAAGATTATTTTCAAATATTAAAAAAAAAAAGAAAAAGGTTTACATCCTGTTTTCCTCACCACGAGTTTGTTTGCATCTTATTGTGATCACAAAGAAGTCTTACTTCAGTTTTTTAACCTGATACGCTGATCACATGCCTACTTTTTGAACAGTGTGTTAACTCAGAATCTCAGGTTATCCAGGACAGGATTTCCAATGCTGAGAGAGGCTCTGTATCAACCCCCTTCTCCCCCCCACCCATGTACATCCTCATAGAATACTTTGCTGTTCTTCTCAAAATAATAGGTAGTTCTTTCTGCTTTACTTTAGGTCTAATAGAAATTTCTGCTCAATAACATAGGATCAGAATCATAAAGGTTGGAAAAGACCTTTTAGATCATCCAGTCCAACCGTCAGCTCATCATGCCCACTGACCCCACTCCTCAGTGCTACAACCCACACGGTTCTTGAACACCACCAGAGACAGCAACTCCATCACCTCCCTAAGAAGCCTGTGCCACTGCCTCACCACTCTCTGAGATGAAATTTTTCCTAATATTTAACCTGAATTTCCCCCAGCACAACTTGAGGCCATTATCTCTCATCCTATCTATCTATCTATCTGAAATACAAGGTTATCTTTGTAGTTACAAAGCCACTGAATTACCGTCTTCTGTGTGTGACTGAGGTGCAGGAACCCCACTAATTCATTTATTACCTTTTCATCACAAAATTAAGGATATTCTTTTTAAATGCATACATGGTGGGGTTTTTTTTTGTTTGTTTGTTTCTTTCTTTTTACTATCATTAGAGAATTCCCCACCTGCATTCCATTATCCCTACAATCCATTCATCACTCAATTGCCACAGAAGTGATCTCCACAGGGCAAGGACTACGAAATAATCTCCATAAGCTGGATTCACTTATTTAGCAGCATGACACGATGTACAGTGCCAGAGCGAATGCAGGGTTAAGTTTCAAGTCAGCATCTTTGTCCCCTTTGATATCCCTCTACCTCTTTCTCTGGATTGCCATTCTCGCAGCCTGCTTTACATACAGGGTGAAGATAAAACAAGAAAAAAACCTACTTTGGGAAATGAATCATTTGGAAAGTGATGAGTTAGCACAAACATGGAGTTGAATGGAAGACTGCTTTGCATTTTTAACTATAATGGTCGCTAGTGGCAACAGTTATAATGCATTTTTAAAGTGAAACTAATGTATCAAATTAATTTTGAGCTTTTCTCACCCCAAGCTGATTAAGGCACTTTCATTTCCATGCTAATCAGGCTGAGCAGTTCACATGCAGCAGAGAAACCTCTCTTTTCCTAATGACAGAGCAAAAACCTGTCAATCTGAAGCACATCGAGTTCTGCCTTCATAACCTTCAGCACACGCACAAAGAGAGAGTACCCACGTCTCACAGCACAGCTGCTTACTGAATTTTGTAACACTTGGTGAAATTAGGTGACAAGGGCCACTCGTGGCCACTAATTGGCCCTTCAGCCATGGAGAGAGGCCAACATGGAATCACAAGTTCCCCTCTGAGCGCTGCCCCTGGCACCATGAGAGCCCCTGGCAGCACTGAGCACAGCGCGGGC
This sequence comes from Tympanuchus pallidicinctus, assembly GCF_026119805.1. Taxonomy (NCBI): domain Eukaryota; kingdom Metazoa; phylum Chordata; class Aves; order Galliformes; family Phasianidae; genus Tympanuchus; species Tympanuchus pallidicinctus. Next base: position 17,139,379 of record NW_026294627.1, read on the forward strand.
AGCGTTGCAGCTCCAAGATGCCAAGTGCAGCAGCTCCAGGCAGTGCTACCACTGCAGGACCAACCTCACACCCAAGAAGCACTTGCAGGGGAGGAAGACGGAGTGAGACATAGCTAACAGACTGGAGACAGTTAGCTATTTCAGCGTTCCAAGCACTGACAGGTGTATTTCTTCATTTGCAGCACTAGTAACTCTGTATGACTCATTTTCCTCCCCCCTCTGAAGAAATAACTCCTGGAATTTAAAATGAAAACACATATAAGAGATTGACTTGCAACTGGGAATTACTTCCCAAAGGCACAGGCGATCTGAACGGCAGGCTCTTGAAATAGGCAGTCCCAGGGAAGTTATCTTACCCTGCAACTATCAATATGTCATGCTGAGGGGTCATTAACCACCACGAAAGTGCTGCCTATCTGTAAAAAAGGGACATTTTCCATTTGAGAACTATCGGCACAGCCCAGCAGTCAGAATGCTGTTGTACCAGTGAAGGCAGGTGAGCCCCCTCCACATTCTTTTCATGACAGGGTTCGAGGCCAAGGTGTTTCCCACCCTTCCCTAGAGCCTGGTCTCTAAGAAGAAAAAAAGGGTTGAGTCCCTAAACCCTAGACATTTAGGGGGGTGGGGGGGGAGTGGAAAGAATTTCTGGGTTTAAAGCTCTTAACAGTTGGGGAAGTTGAGCATGAGGGTGTTCACAATGAGATTATCAAAAACAAAAGCAAACAGGCCACTTTTAGGTAGAAAAAATATTGGCACTTAAGGTCTGACTGGGATGAACTCCCTTTTACTTCTCAGTCTTGGTGAACTACTAAATCTGCACTCTGTTCAAAGGTGGGTTAAATATTAACTTAGAAAAAACATTCAAAGCATGCTCACTATGCATGAGGGTGGTCAAACACGAAGGGGCTCCCAGAAGGGTGGCTGATGCTCCCAGGCCTGTCAGTGCTCAGGGGACATTTGGACAAGGCCCTCAGCAAAGCACTTTAACTTCTGGTTAGCTCTGCAGTCGCTGGGCAGTTGAATCCATGATATCCGTAGGTCCTGTTCAACTGAACTTTTCTGTTTTCTGCTAGAACGCAAGCTGCAAGAAAGCATATTTAACAACAGCCTGTACACCTCAGACTCACTCCAAGTAACACAGATAAGGAAAGAAGTAAGGAAGGAAGGAGGGGGAAATAAACTTAATATTCTAGAGGACAGTCAGGTTAACTCAAAGCACTGCAATGTTATCTAGAGTAGAAAGGTGATCTTGCTGTATTCAGTCGTAATCTATATAAATTAATATGACCAAATTTACACCAGAAAAAAATTCATAATAGTGTCTCTGTCAGTTGGGCATTAATTGGGTACACACACCTCTCTAACACAGTTTCAGTGCATACCTGTGTTGGCAAAGACAAGCTGTCCAGTGCAGATAAATCCTTATGCTGGGGGCTGGACACAGCCGTATGGGATTTGTCCCATCATACTGTAGTTTGCTCCTCCAGTGGCTCTGAAACCATCACCCCCAGCTCCCAGCAGGCCATGGTTCCCTCCATCGACACTGTGAAAAGTTTCCTGCAGTCCTATCTGCTTTGCCAAAAAACTGAGCATCCTTCTACGTTTTCAATATAGAAAACGTAGGAAGTGTTTCAGTGTTCAGGTTTAAGCTTCAAGAAATGCTTAGGAGTTTGTGACCCAAACAGTGATGCATAGCAGCTGCAAAGCAAAACAGCAAAACAAAAGAGGCTGCACGGTAAATGGAGCACATACTGCGGCCCTGCACATGAGTTTGAAGCTGCTTTCAAAGAGTCTCAGGACTTTTCTGCAGAAGATGACATGAAACTGATGCCCCACATCACAAGCAGAGTGTGAGTGCATCGCTTGTGCAGGACAAGCTGCCACAGCCCACTGTCCATGCTGACTCTTTCGCACTGCCATTTCACAGTGTGGGCACAGTCTAAATGTTTTAACACAAGCGTAAAAACCTAGCAAACTCACCGCGTTGTTTTTTAGCAGTTGCACTGACTTCTGCATTATGCTTGCAGAATTACACTTCTTTTTAAAGATTCAAGCTGTCCACCTCACTATTATTAAAAGAAATCTTCAGGGGCTTTGAGAAAAATGCATCAAAGAAACTGCCATTCTCATTTCCTGCATGTGTCTCAGCTCTTGAAGCTGATATTCTTTCGCACATATGATTTTTAGTTTTAGTTTCATCCGTGTTTCTGACCACAGAAGCAGTCCTACCAGTGCAGACTGAATACTCCAGGAGTGCAGACAATCAAAAAAGCACAAGTATTTTGATTAAAAACCCAAACGAGGCCAACAATTTTGCTTCTTGACTTAGTCTCCAGTGGAGTATGGAACCAGGAGCCAAATCTTCACAATGTCAAACCTTTCCATCTTTATTAAAAAGCCACAAAATGCTGCTGTTAGCACTAAGTAACAGATGCCAGGTCACACTGTTCCTCCCTCCACATCTTTTACTTAAGGACAGTAAACCAAGGCACCTGAACAGAGATCACAAGGAGAGAAGAACAGGAGAGAGCAGATAGGTGCATTTAATAAGTTAATCTCTTCAAGCAGGCAGAATGATATTGCCTGAAGGAACTGCTTTTCTGGAAACACGAAAGCAGCTTTGCAAACTTTCAGTGGGCATTGTAACAAATCCTTTCCTAATAACTTCTGTTCTTCTCAGGTGAACTTCTGGACAACTGAGAGGCAGCACAAAGTACCAGCCCCTTACCAGGAACAGAACATTTCCTGCCCATTCATTTTTATACTAGATTTGACCAGAAGAAGTAAAGCATCCCTGCTATAGCAATTTTAAGCATTGGACTGCTTCAGATCATTAGTGCCACAGTGATGTTTCATTGGAGGAAGTCCAACTTCTCAGTGCCGAAAGTGAAGTATCAGACAGAGCTATCTTATTATTGCTAAATTAAAATGCTCATAGCCTGGGCTGCTACTGAAATTGGTACACAAGACAGACCATATGACAAAGCTCCTTTAAAAGATACAGTGGAAAATAGGGAAGACAGGGGAAAATAGCTAGGACTTGAAGGGATACTTTTCATGATTCAAGCAAGATTAAAGTAGAACATCTGTGAGAAGAAAAAGATGACTTGCCCAGTGCTGAAATATTCATAGACTCTATAAGAAAGGTGTTTTGTGAATTATACAGGATATTCTCTATATACACCAGAGTATATCAGTATGGTTAAATACATGCTTTGTTTTCATTGCAGCCGTGAAAAGCAAGTCAGCTAGCTCATAGTGCTTTCTACGTAGAGAAAGGCTATGGTAAAGCCCATGCTCATTTGCCAATTATAAGATGGCTTTCATCACAGCATTTAGCCTTCTCTCAATTTGCACAGCACTGTTTTACTATTTATTTTTTTTACAAGATAAGACTTGGAAACTCAAGTGCATGTAAATCTTTCTACTGAATGTCAGAGTTATATTCATCTATTTCATCTGAAAAAAATTCAGAACAGTAACTCATTTTCTAAATATGACTATGAAGAGGAAAAGGACCTGGGGGTGTTGGTTGATGCGTGGTTGAACATGAGCCAACAGTGTGCCCAGGTGGCCAAGAGGGCCCACAGCATCCTGGCCTGCATTAGAAATGGTGTGGCCAGCAGGAGCAGGGAGGTGATCATCCCCCTGTACTCAGCGCTGGTGAGGCCGCACCTCGAGTACTGTGTTCAGTTTTGGGCCCCTCACTACAGGAAAGATGTTGAGGTCCTGGAGCGTGTCCAGAGAAGGGCAACAAAACTGGTGAGGGGTCTGGAGCACAAGTCTTGTGAGGAGCACAAGACTTATGAGGTGCGACTGAGGGAGTTGGGATGGTTTAATCTGGAGAAGAGGAGGCTCAGGGGAGACCTCACTGCATTCTACAGCTTCCTGAAGGGAGGCTGTGATGAGGAGAGGTTTTGCCTCTTCTGCCAGGCAACAAACAGGATCCAAGGAAACGGCCACAAGTTGTACCAGAGGAGGTTTAGGATGGACATAAGGAGAAACTTTTTCTCTCAGAGAGTGGTCAGGCACTGGAATGGCTGCCCAGGGAGGTGGTGGAGCCACCGTCCCTGGCAGTGTTCAAGAGGTGTCTGGATGAGGAGCTATGAGGTATGGCTTAGTGCTTGTGGTAGCAAGGGTAGTAGGAGAATGGTTGCACTAGATCTTGTAGGTCCTTTCCAACCTTGTGATTCTATGATTCTATGAAATAGGAAGCATTGGGAAAAATCTCACCACCACAGATAAAAGGTGAGCCCCTTAAATATGACCATTTCTGCACTCCTGGCACTGGAAATCTCTTGAGATAAGTTGCAGAAACTGAACATAGAACTGATAACATGAGAAGCTCTGTTTGAAGGATTCAGCAGATATATAGCACTTTCTACAAGCTCCTCCTACATGAGCCCACAACACGGGATAGAAGGCAGAGAGAAAGAGTTGAAGAAAAAACAGGTACGAAACCAATCACAAGCCTCCAAAAATCAGATGTGCTTATTATTTTGAAGACAACTCAGTACAGAATTTCAGTCAGTCTCCACAGTACAGCTTGTATACTTATTGCAAAGATGGCTGTCTTGCTGGGCTGCCCATGCGCATCTTCAGGGTATTACATTGTTCTTCAAAGTAAGTTTTGCAAAGCAACTTCCCCTTCTATACATCTGTAAGATCCTCTACCCTTGCTGCAGCATTTCACATTCTTTTAATAGGATCAGAGTAGCACTGCTACAAGTTTGCTGGCAGTGATGTGGAAGGCACAGTCAAGGGTTACTATTGCAAATTCCAGGACTCAGCAACTCTAACATGAAAGTGTCAAAACACTCAGTTCATGAAAGTGGAAAGATATTACATGAGCAGCTCTCCCATGAGTATAATGGAAAAACATCAAGATTAGTCTACAAATAGTCTTACAGTCACTCTTGATCATGACTTAAAATCAAAGCTAACACTTTGGATTAAAAAACTCTAAAAACAAATTGAATGCCAAAAAAAGTATATTACTAAACCTTAAAGATGTTAAAAAAAAAAAACATGGAAAAGAATCTGCTTAGTCTCTAAGTGCATTTGGCCCTAATTGTACTGTAGTTTCCTTGCTAATTTTTAGAAATAGAGCTTTTTATTCTCATTTTACACTGCTCATCCCCAGCACAAATATATCACACACAAGCCAACATGTGGGAACAGGACAGGCAAACAGCCCAAGTGAAAATCCAACCACTTAAATGTATTTAGGACATAACTAATTTTTTTTATTTTTTATTTTTTTGCATAAAATATAATTCACTAGAACAAGGTCAAACATTCAGTGTCCAGCTGGTAATAGTCAGAACAGCCTGAGGATCTATTCTGCTCAGCATCACCAGTGGCCCAGATGCTGACAAAAGCGATACCCTCCAGAAGTCTGCATGTGACACTGAAATATGGACGTGTGGACTACATGACAAGGAATCGCAGGGCTTTGATTTTTGATTTAAAGGAACCTTGAGAAATTTGGAGCCAACAAACTTCACAAAGGAGGAGAAAAGCAAAACTCCACGCATGGAACAAAACAACCCCAAACACTGGTGCAGGCTGCAAAATGATTCAGTAGCAGGCATGCTGTAAAGAATCTTGGGGCTATGGCAAGCAGCAGTTTCAATGAGCCAAAAGTGTACTTTTACTGTGAATGAGCTCAGTTGTGTATTTAATGCATTAGGAGTTACCATCACCCCTCTCAACATCTGCGAGATAACATGGGTAACTGGCTTAGGTTTGGGCCTCCAGTTGGAAAGGGATGCAGAGAAACTGGAAAGAGTCCAGTAAGAGAATGACTAAGATGGCCAGGGGTCCAAAACACACAGTCCATAAGAAGAGGCTGTGTCACCTGGATGTGTGCAGTCTGGTGAAGGAGCAGACAACAAGTACTTAACTACAGTAGAGTACAACTTACTCAGAGTGGAGTTGTGATTTAATCCAGCAGCAGCTCAGCACCACATAGCCATTCACTCACTCCTCCCACCCCTCAGTGGGTCGAGGGAGAGAACGGGAAACAAAGCAGAACTCACGGATTGAAATAAAAATTATTTACTGAGACAGAAAAGGAAAACAGAAACAAAAAACGCAATGGTAACTGCAATGATAATATATACCCACAATGCAGTTACTCACCACTCACTGATCAATGCCCAGCTAACAAGCCAACTGCCCACCACTAACCAACACCACGTCTCACTGCCCATCGACAGACACCAGCCAATCTCAAAGCAGTGGCAGTCTCCAGGCAACTCCTCACAGCTTTATAGCCATCTGCATGATGTATGGAATAAACCCGTGCCTAACTCAGACCACCCATCCCCAGGCTTTGCAGTCATGCCATAAAGGCAACGGCCCTCCCTTCCAAGAAGTCCAGCCAGGCCTGGGCATTCTCCCATCACTCAGCAACAATGAAAACATCAGCATGCTATGAACGCTGTCTCAGTTGAAAGCAGGATGTAACAAAAACTCCCTCGTTATGTCAAACAACATAACAAGGGGCAATAGTCACAGATTGAAAACTGCAAATTGGATGTTCATTTTCATGAAGATACTGAGCAGTGGAACAGATGTTCCAGAGATGTTGTACTATCTGTACCCATTAGAATTTCTCACGGTTTAACTAAAGAAAGTCATGGTTGACAGGATCTGTCCTGAACAAGAAGTTGGCCTAGGCCTCCTGTTTTATGATTCTAGTCTCAATTTAATGACAATTCTAAGACTTGCCTATCGAAGGGTTGTCCCCAAAAAGTTTCCATGCGGATCTGTCACATGGAGACGAGGCCTGAATTTTCTCAAGTTCAGTAGAAATGCTGCCTTGCTATCAAGTGAAACACAATATAACAAAGAACTGCAGCAGAAATACTTCAGCACAGAACCTCATCTTCTTCCCCTGCATGCAGTCATTATCCTATGCTGCTGAAGCAAGTTTTCCATATAAACAGTCTTCACCCTCCAGCCTTGCCTTTCCTTCTCCATCAGCACTTCAGACTTCTCACTGTCACAACATCACCTGTCTTCTCTCCAAATAAATCCACTTGGTGTTAAAATTATTTAAAATACAGAAATCTAACATTAAAAAAAAAAAAACAACCTGCACAAATTTAACAGTGGATACATCAGACAGTAACATGCATTGGATTTGGCAACTTGAAGTTAACACTGTTTTGGGATTGATGTTAGAAAATTTCTTGATTTTTATGACATAGGCTCTTCAGAAAAAAAGTCTGCCATAAAGGCCAATCCATAAAAAGAAATAAACAGATCTCTTGAGGAAGCTGGACAGATAGACAGTGTAGACTTAACAGAAATTGCTCTGATCCAGCAAGTAAGAGTTCCACATGGGAAAGATCATTTCCAAACCAGTCAGTTCACAAAACCTTATATATTTTTTTTAGTTACTCTCCACACAGCTGTTTCCAAATCAAGCAAAATTTAACATTTTTCTCACTAGTACCTAATGTCTGATCATAACTCTGTTTTTAGGGAAAGCTGGACCCTGCAGTAACAGGCATTTCTATTTATTCCCCTCACCTTCACTAGAGATGTGAAAACTGAGAACTAGATCTAATTCTCCTAATTTCAAGATTTCAAGAAACTCATTTCTATAATAGTTGCTGTGAAACTTGGACATACATATTAGCATTTAGGATGGTTCCAGCTCTGTGTCATACCTATTTGTAACTCAAAGTGAAAAAGAAGAGATTTGACCAAAGAAATGGAATGGAAGTTGAGAAACAAAACCTCTTTTCTGTTGCACCGTGCAATGAACATTGTGGAGAATGCTAACTTCTACATTAAGACTTCCCAGCCTTTTACATCTGAGCCACATCTTGATTCCTGTCTATCTCTTCCTATGTTTAACAGCATATTTATGGCATCTACAAAAACATAACAAGTAAGTCTACTATTAGGTAAGCCACAGATGCATTTTAAGGGTCTTTTTACTCCATTTAAAAGCTGACAGTAACCATTTTGATCACAGAATCACAGAATGGCCAGGGTTGGAAGGGACCTCAAGGGTTATGAATCTCTGACCCCCCTACCACAGGCAGGGACACCAACCTCCCCATTTAATACCAGACCAGGCTGCCCAGGGCCTCATCCAACCTGGCCTTGAACACCTCCAGGGACGGGGCATCCACAGCCTCTCTGGGCAGCCTGTTCCAGCACCTCACCACTCTCTCTGTAAAGAACTTCCTCCTGACATCCAAACTAAATCTTCCCTACCTCAACTTAAAACCATTTCCCAATCTAAGGACTGGGAATCTAAGGATTACTGAAATCAATAGAAATGTTTCCATTGACTTCAACAAGGCTTGAATAAGGTCCAGATGATCAGACAAACCTCTGTAGAGTTGAGTTCTCCAAATAAGTCCACCTTAAGAAAGTTTCCAAGGGAAGTCGTATCTACATGACATACAGCAATTCTGAATATTTAGCAGTAACAACTGTAACTGCATTATTATTCCCAGCACATCATGTAGCAGCAGATAAAGAAATCAACTCAGTTGTGCATGCTAATCAATGAACAGAGCAAGCCACTTCAAGAGCCACTGAGTGTTCTCTCTCCATCTGTAGCATTTGTCTGGTTGCTACAGAGAATAAAGGAATTAAAATTAAAAGGAAAGAAAAAAAAGAAGAGGGAGGGGGAAACCTTTCACAACCATGTAATCTGAACTGGAATAATTGCAAGTACAAGCAGGCTCATTTTCAAATATACGTGGGTCAGAAATAACAGCACACCTCAAAGCAGCTGCAGTCATACTGTTTACTCTCCTTCTTGACATAAAAGCCTTTTCTTCTGTGAGCCGTTCTTAATGCAGAAACATCTAAATGTATGCTAATGCCCAACAGAGCAATAACTTCCTTTGATTGATTCAACAGTACCGAAAGCAAAAAAGGAAAAAAGATCAAACCAAGTATTGTACAAACAACCAATGTCTTCAATATGGTACATGTCAGCATGAAAGCTGAAAGGAGTTGAACAAGCCTGCTCCTAACGTCTTACATGGTTCTGAAAGTGGTAATGTTCTTAAGTGCTTGCAGATAAAAGTGTTTTTCTTTAGTTGTGACATCAATTTATAGCACTCTGTAATATTATGAAAGTGCTTTGATATAACGTGATTTATGAAAAAAAAGCACTTCTGGTGTCTTCAGAAAAAGCATAGAAGTTTACAATAAACATAAGATAATTAAGTAATTTTGCAGCCTGTTACTCTCCTGAAATCATAATTAGAAAAAACAAACGTGACCTCCCTTCTTCTTTTCTATACTGCTTAAAATTCCTTCTACTGTCTCCCATTTCACTGGCTCACCTTTCTTTCAGTGTCCTTGCACTGGAGAAAATCCAGTGACAAACTCCACTGACTTCACTTTAGTAAAGACATTCAGATTTCCAGCTCTTCCCAATACCCTGTTTTTCTACAGGGCTGCTGAGTGTTTACAGAAGAACAGTAAGACAAAAAATATATTTGAACAAATGGTCTATGACTCTTTCAAATGTGTCATGAGTAATACAAATTCTGGCTGTACTGTACTGCACTTTACCCTTCCAGGGTTCAGCAAGATGTCTCTTGTTTTTCGGATGGTTAATGTATAATTGGAAGTTATTTAACTGCTATGAAAATAAATGTCTGTGTTTAGATTTTACTAACCACATCCCAGATGAACAAAACACATAAGGAAATAAGGAAAACTAAATTGTTCCTTTAGAGACAGACAGTGAAGTTTTCTTCACAAGACATGAATAAATCCAGGTAAGATGGCTGCCTTCTGAACAAGCAGGAATAGGGTTTGGCCATCAGGATCTGGTCCTCCCTCCTTACTCCGCAAGCTCCCCTCAAGTGCTGCTACTGCAGTCCAATGGGAAAGGCCAAGGGAGGAGAAGTCATCTATGAGAGCCAGTCTCTTAAAGCATTTTGTACATATGGAGGCCTATTTCATGCACGTCAGACAGATTTGGGCACTATAGCTGCTTATCAGTTCTACCAACAGTCTTCTGACTCATTTTTAGAAGCCATCAGATCAGCACATCAGTTCTTAAGCAAAGCTTTGGAGTCAATGTTATTTCTGGATTCAGCAATTCCCCCTAAGGAAATTCCTCAGCTATGTCCAAAGAGGAAATAAGTTTATAAATCAGGAAAATATAAATGACAAAAAAAAAGTCCAATGCGCTACTGCATAAATTCATGGTGTACCCACATTCTTAAAGGGTCTCTCTTATCTCTCAAGCTGATAAAAAGAAGTAGAAGAGCTTAAAAAAAGGGAGATATGGAAGACCAAATACATGCAAGCGCTTTTGAGCAAAGACCCTTTATCTGAAAAAGGCAATAAAAAATCAATATACCAGAGGTTCATTTGATGAGGTGGTAGGGGGAAAGAAAGCAGTCAGGGAATGACTATCATCATTTCTTAAAACATAGGGGCTCGATGGCATCCAGTGAAATTGATCAGACAGATTTAAAAGCAAAACTACTCGCTCTGCACAGTACGTAACATCCTCTGTCCAGGCTATAATTAAGGGTGCTCTGTAACCAAGATTAGAGTTTAACACAATCTGAAAAAAAAAAAACAACCACCAAACATTTATGAAAATAATAAAACAAGGATTATGAAAACAAGGTGCAGATACAGCTGCTGGCAGATGAGGCCCCACATTCCCTACACATTTTTCCAAGGCAGCTACTAATGGTCACCCTTGGAAAGACAAGTGGAGTTCACTGGGTCTTGTCTGGTTCAAACATTCATATGTGAAACTGATCATAAGATGACAACTACAGCAAACAAGATTCTACACCAACCAATCACTGGTTAAACAACAGCTAGGCTGCAGCACTATCAACTCACTTGGAACACATCCTACTGAAAAGCTCTTGGAAAAGAAAAGCTGGAATTCAGCTCATGTTCTAATCCTAGAATTTCAACGTATTTGATAGCAATTTGTGTAGTAAAATATAATGTGATGTCGTGCCAGGGAACTGATCTTTTATTGCTTTGAACTGAAAACCTGACAGCAGTACACCTGCTTTTCTACAATTTTTTTTTCTTCTAGGTAAAAAGAGATCAGTTACCACTAATTAATAATGTATGTTACCTTTTTTTTCCCCGACTTGATGAGACTGATGAAATATATCAGACTTCAAAAAACTGCAGCATTTACTAACACCAAGAATTCAAGTTCCTTTTTGTAGCTTTACTGCCTACTTCCTTATGCAGATAGGAAGAGTTTAGAAGGAGAAGCAAATCTCTTAATGAACATCTCAGACTGCTTGGTCGGCTGTCATCTCCTTGCCACTGTTTTGCTCATTCTCGTATCTGGCTGAACACAGGGCAGTTCTTATGAAAGGTCCCTTTCGCTTTTATTCTTCTCAAAGCTTAAGTAGCTCTTCAAATTTTTATTTATTTACTTAAATATGATATATGAAAGGTCACACTGAATATTACAGATCCTATTCTATGAGATGGTAGTCTAGATCTTTAGAAAAATACCCAAGCTAATTATTTCCGACAGAAAACCAATTGAAAATAAGAGTAAATTGAAGGATTTAGCTACTTTTCATGGCAAATGGACCGTAGTTCCTTAAATTCTGTACTAACTGACAAAAAGAGAATATGGAAAAGCAGTGGAAAGTTTTTGGAAGTATATTCAGGCTTCAACAGACTTTATCCATTAGGACTAAGGAAATCTTATGAAGAATGAGAAGCACAGGGAAAAAATAAAAAAGCACAGCTACTACTATTCCTAAAGTAAGTAAGAGAGCTAGCAAAGAGAATCAAATTCTTCACTCACATAATTTGGCACTTACTGATATTTTTGTTCCTTAATTTCTTTCATGGCAGTTTTGTTACGTACCTAATTCAGCTAAAACACTTCCAGAAGGCAAACCAAACATGAAAAGCTCAAGGATACAGAGCAAAATGCCAAGGAGCTCTTGCCTGGACAGGATGACCAAGCAGAAGATCTTATTGCATTGAGACTCCCACCTTCAGGACTCAGCCACAGTGTACGTGCAAGGACACATCAAATATTTCCCCTTAACCATTCCCAAGTCATTATTTAACACAGAAGGCAAATTTAAAAACAGACAAATTTTAAATCAACATTTTGTCAAAGTACATTTACCTCAGATGATGCTTTTATTCTCACTTAAGTGAACATGAAAAACAAAAGCACTGCAAAACTCACATCCAGGTGTTCACTCAGCCAGATGGGGAAATCACCGCTTAGAGGAGAGGAGAAAAGTAGGGCAGCATTTCTTTCCTGTGACAAGAGAATGCTCAGAACAGTGACTACAAGTGTCTCAGTATAAACTGGATTGCCTATTCTGACCTAATGTTGGACACCACCATCAGACTGAGAGGCTTTTGGAATTTAGCCTCACTCCTTGGTTTGAAGAATAGGATCCACTCTCCGCTCATTACTCTATTTAAAGAAATGTCAAGGTGCTCTTCAAACCACATGTAGTGCTCCAAGATTTGCATCAAGCAGACTCCATTTTCCCGCTACAGAAAATTTCCCACTATTTATCTCTTTCGGTAGTGTATTGCTTGACAGATACTCCTCAGCTTTGCTATCAACAGCATCTCCTAAACACAGAATTCTTGGTGGAAACAGCCAATTACTCCATTAAAAGATATTTTTCTTTCAGCTGTACAAATTTGCTAAAAGGGAAAAGAACCTGCCTGAAGGTTTGCTTTCAACACAGCGCTGCAGAAAGCAGACAAAAAGCTTACTGCTTCCTGAACATGGGAAATTAATACCACTCTTAATGCTCCAGAACCGCAAGGACACTTCCAGCTGTGAAATGGGGCAACTGGAAAATTTCTGCAAAAAAATGTACCAACACCAGATTTTAGAATGCACACAGTAAGGTGTTTAGGATCAGTTTTGTCCAGATTACTTTTCAACTGTTCCTGAAAGACACCTAAAAATTTCTTAAATACTATTTGTTGTCCCAAATGAAGATTTCTTAAAAGAGCAGTATACCTAATTCCGTAACAAACCTGTAAACTGATCTGATACACCCATGGTTTTGCTGAGTCTGCTGAAATCTTAGTCGTCTCCCAGTAAAAGTCTTCTCTACTTTAGAAAACAAAAATTAATGGAAATTCAAATTTCTCTTAACAGTTTAAGTAAGGAAACAAGATCAGCTCCGAGCACATTAAAATCTGGAGAGGCCAGTTTGATTCATAGAATGGAATAATCACAAAAGAAAGTGATTATTCCCATTGTAATATGTTCACACCAGTTTTTGGGCAGAGACACGCTCGTATTTCTTTAATTATGCCTCTAAAAACATAACTATTACACGTCTCATCTTCTATGCTTAGGGAGAGATGCCTGTAAAAAAAAATATTTCTCATTAAAGAAACAGTATTTCACAAAGGGTCACTGAAGGAATGCGAAGTCATCTCCACCAAGCACTGAGTCTCACAGAGCTGCAGGGTTCGGTGAGAATGACCTACGCTGCAAGCACGTTAATACACGATCAGCTTCCTCCTCAGCATCCTGTCAATACCACCAGGGGCTGGTCTTATTTCATTTACATATGCCATAAAAATCTTTCCCGGAGAAGAATATTGCATTACCGTATGCAGATTTTCAACCAGGAAACTGAACTTGAGGACAGCACTCTGGAGACTTGGCTCTTAAAAAAAAAACCAACATATCTTGTAGACAAGGAAAAAGAAATAAAGCAGCCAGCAAGTTAGCCTACACTTCTGCACTCTTAAAAAAAAAAAAAAAGAAAAAAAAAAAGAAAAAAGAAAAAATACAACAGTTTTCTGTTCACAGACACAGTAAACATCTGCACCAGAAGGAAAGAAAACATGCAGAAGTTTAATGTTGCCCACTGTTTATCCTGGTGCACGAATGGATCAATGAGCACCAGCATTCCTCACCGCACAGCAGACAGCTGCCCTGGCAGGAGCCCCGCTGCAACGCCTGTGTGAGTGAAGCCTGGTATCCTGGCCATGGAGACCTGGGGCCCTTCCTGGAAGATCCTGTTAATTAAGCCAAGGTCTGTTAAAATTATGCAGTGTTCTTTCAATACATGTCTGCACAGCTAAGACTGAAAGCCCTCCAATACTTTTGGTTTGTCAGGTCTCCAAACGCAACAAACGGAAACCAGTGGAGAGATACTAAGTGTCCCTGTACCCCTTCAGGAAGGGATTTAATGCGATTGAATTACTGAACAGAATGCCACAAAGAAATACATGATTTCACATTTTTAAGGTGCAGGATCAGGATGCCTAAACTGTCTGCCTGGACGGCAGGATTAGCCTCCCAGATGCTCCTACCTACTTCCATGCTACCATCCACAGTAATGATTTATACAGCTGGTGTCAAGAAGTTCATTATCTCAGCAGATGTAACGGAGTTTTCAGGCTAAAAGAAGCACGCAGCCCAGCACTAAATGGCTGCAGACAGAAGCTGCATAGCTGGGAAAACAGTGCAATATGGAAGGGAAAGGAAAGGGAAAAGCCAAGGAGACAGGAAGTGAGGAAGTCGAGGCCTGTAAAGCGCGGGCACATGAAGTTGGAACCAAAACATCTACAGTGCCTACAGCTCCAAAAATCAGGAGACACAGAGGCCTATGTGAAAAGAGAAAAACGGGAAGGGGGAGAAATGGAACCAACTACTAAAAGGTCATGACATGAGACGTTGTAGGGTTTAAACACAGACTGAAGCTATTTCCTGTTTTAAAACTGAGAGAAAGTATTGATTAATATCACGGAGAGTGATTTAGGATAGTGTAAATCAAGCTTTTCAGGAGCTGAAATGGCAGGAATGTTCCAGCTTTTAGAGAAGAGTGAAGTTTGGTTGGTGTGTTTTTTCCCTGCAATAGCTTTGTTTGCACATTTAATTTAATGCAAAACTATAGAGCGGTGCTCTTCTTTTTTCTTTTCCCTCTCCCTTTAAAGTCAAGAAGGGATGTTGGTAGCAAAAATACTGAAGAGAAACTTTTGGATCCCACTGAGACAAAAGAGTTTGCACTAAATTGATCCCCCACCAACTCCCCCCAGCTCCAAAGCCACCTCACCTCACCCCAAAAAAAGCCATAAAAAAACTCAGCAAACAAAAATGAGAAAACCAATCCCCATATCCCCTCCTGGCAAGCAATACTCTTTTTATGTTCAATCTTATTTCATCACTTCTGTGTTTTTCATTTAGATCCTTTTGTATATACATATCTATCTATATATAATTAAACAATCAAATAGTGTTGCCCTGGAAGTTTTTGAACACTTGTTTGCAACACTGAGTTCATAAGGCTGATTGCTTTGTCCCAAGCCTCAGAGTTTTTAGAACAGTGTCACAAAACAACACCTGGCCCCATTTATTCCAGCACAAACCATTTCCTCTCAGGTAAGCACACAGTGGGACTACATAGAAAGGTTGCCCATCACTGTGAGTCACCACCACACACTGACAGCAGCATCCTTTCAGCCCCATGCATTTCAGGGCATCACACCCAGGAACACATGGAAAAGCTAATTTACTTCTGCTGATTACAGTAATTCCTCCCCTTCGGTTTAGGAAGGATGTGATCATGCCAACTCTTGATTTTGATAATCGCAACTCCAAAGAAACTCAAGGTCTCGCTACGTGACCTGGTGGCATAAAGCCAAAGAAATATGCAACTAAAAATAGCTAGTGCTGCAAGAGGGGAAAAATAAATAAACAATTTGCCCCAAGGTCAGTGTTCTACACTCCAAACAACCTCTGCTGCTCGCAGACCCCTTGCATCTGACAGCAGCACCTTCTGCTCATTGCTGCTCGTGGTCTGACACACAACACTGCCAGCAGCACAACTGGCTCAGTCCTTTTGTCTCTCAGTGCGTTGTCACCACGTGCTGTAATAAGCTGGTACCTGCTACCAGGCAACATGAGCTGTCAGATTGTGCTGCAGTTAATGGGGCTTTAACTCAGCCTCTATGAACTCCTGCAGTCTCACAAACAGACAACTTCCTAAAGGAGCTCTGCTTTTTCCTGGCACTCCTTCACTGATAAGTAAAGTGACATTTATGAACATATTTGACAAGAAACACACAGCTGCAGGGCTCTCACCTTTAATCCCTGCCACACATCCATCCATTTGCATTGCTTTCTCCTCATCTACTGCATCTATAAACACTATGTCCTAGCTTTGCAGCAGAAGTGAGGTATGCTGGGGAAATTTAGTCACAGAAGCAAGTTCTTGGGATCCTGATTTGCTCATCAACTCCTTACCCGTATGGTCTGTTTTCCCTCTAGCCTGCCTCTAAGACTACTTGGTATAAAAGCTTGAGCTTGGCAAGTTATGGCAATATCAATCAAGGCACATGTGAACACTCCTAGTTTAGGGTCACAATGGATCCACACATCACAAACTGCCTAACACCCTTGAGAAATCCTTTTTTTCCGAAGGACTTGCAGATTTGGATGGACTGGGGGAATGGCAGAAGTTCTGTGAGACTTGAACCTCCCTGGCCTAATAACAGTTTTCTCTGAACAGAAAAACTACAAATACTGGGAACCTAAAAAGCTCGAGTTCTCAACTGTACAAACACATGAATGGGCAATGTTATCACATACAGGCAGGGCTCAATCCTATTTAAGAGTCCTCATCAGAAACTTCACTGACACACTGGAGAGGCAAAGCCTTATCAGCCCAAAATGCAGACCACAGGAATGTTGTGTTAGAAATGGAAGTTCTGTCTGCAGTTGGCTGACAGAGTCAGGGCAAGAGCTACTGCAATCAAATCCTGTTTCACAGAACTTACTCTTCTGCTGCCATCAAGCGCAGATGTCACTTGCCTCTGGCATCCCTACCTTCCTACTGTATATCCACAGGAGACAGTTTGCATACGCGTTTTTGGAACAAGCTGCAAGTTGTTTTTTAGGCACTGAAACAAAGTGAATCAGAGCAGCCAAGATGCTGGGATACACCTCTCTAGGCTAGAATTCTTCAAAACAGTTCAAAAACAGAGCAAGGCAAGAAGGGTGGCACAAACTGGAAGATTATAGCATAAGGAAGATGCAACTTCCAAAGGGCAGTGACGATAGATGTGGAAGTTCTCTCAGAGAACAACAGATTGCTGTTTCCTAGGAAAGCGAGGCTGCAGAGTTTGTTTTCCATTGTCAGCCCTGACAGTTCAGCTCTGGCAAAGCTTGTGTTGCCACCTGGAACTTCCACAAAATAACCACATTGCATCACGTATTGTCCAAGTTACCTCTGCAACCAGAAGGAAAAAATATTTGTAATGCCAAGAATCAGGAGAATAAGCAAAACCCATGAGCACATCCCTGTTTCCGTGAGCACAGAATCAGTGTTATCACACAAAATGATTCAGTTTCTTAAATGGAAAAGTATTGTCTTTCCTTTTAACATCCCACACTATTCAAAATTTACCTATGCTCATCTCAACAGACTATTATACACTATGTCTGAAATAATTTTTTCAACATTATAGTAGGAAATGGGTAGAAATTGCCAGCACAAAAAGGCAAGAACGAGCCAATGTGTTACACGACCAGACATATAGACTTACTTCTAATGTCTCCTCAGCTCAGAAACATGATTTTTACGTGGTGATGGCCCTGTCTTGATCCTCACTGATGCAATCCAATTATCGTAGCATAAAGCAAGATTGCATTTTTTTTCTTTAATCTAAAGAAAAATAAGACAGAACTATTCCAGAAGCTGTTGAACACTTGGTCAGGGAGTGTAACAGACACTTTAATCAACCTAAAGCAAGGCCTACAGCAGTACAAAGTTGGCAGTGCAAGCACCAGAAGAATCAATGAACTAACCACATGGCTTACCTTTACCCATAGTTTATTAGGACAATATTAGGAAAGGAACAGTGGCTATCTTCACAAATTCACATTAAAAGAGAAAATCAATTTTACATGTTCCTCCCCCTCCCTGTTTTGACCTCAGCTTGATGTCTTTTTTGTTTGTGTTTTCAGGACTGCTATCCATATTTGTAGCCAGCTGTTACTATACCACAGCACATTCCCCGTGCTAAATCCCACAGAGCATTGCTCTGAGTTGCAATGTTTGAAAAGAATCATCTCAGGCAGATGTCAGTTCTCACATTACTCAAAACCTGAAGCTGGCACCAAGGATCCCTCCCCTTGCTGGCTCAGCTCTCTTCCCTCACTGGTGTCTGAGAATGCAAGTGTCAGAGCAAGGGCAAAAGAGACTTTAAATTGCTTTGCGTAAATTGGTCAAATTAGTAAGAAAAATATTTCTGCTGAGGGTTATTTCCCTCAAGGTAACAGAACATTAACTTTCTAGTAATAATTTAATTCCATCTTGGCCATTGCTTAAACTCAGATGCTGTTTCAGTTTTCCTATACGACTCAAATTGCAATGCTTGGGGGACTTGTTTTGGTTCTGTGGGGTTTGGATGTGGGGGTAAGGCAGTGGAAGGGAGACTGCAGGATTGTACCCCGCGTTTTCAATCCACTGCTTTGCATTGTGAACTGCAACTTCCAGATCAAAGGACACGAAACAAAAACTCTGCTAATCCACCTCGCTGCTGCAGTTAAGTTCCAGCGCATGCTCTGCAGCTCGTTCTGCAGCATTCAGCAGCCCCTGCTGCATAGAAATGGATTCAGTATCTGCCTTCCCAGGGAAGCTGGACAGACTGTGAATGACAGTATCTCCTCATGGGTACGTGGAAGAGCTGTAAGCTTTTTCATTATATTAAAAGAAAAAGATATTTTCATTGTCCTCAGGGACAGGCAAAAGCATGATTGCTTGCAGTGAACTATGAATAACTAAGTGAAATCTTCTATTTTGCCTTAGAAACTCAACACAATATGACAGCCAATTCTAACAACAAGTAATAGTAGGAAGGTAGGAATTTCATGTCACATTCTACCTTATTGGTTTACACAGGTTTTCATAACACTGTTATTAATTTGCTATGAATGAGGCTGCAGGCACAGAATGATTCCATTATTGGAGTCCACAAAGCAAAATCATGTTGAAGGTTCTCAAATCGCTTAAACAATTTCAGGAACTCGGCCAGTCCCAAAACAGAACATGTTTCAACTTACAGTCACTCATGGGAAGAGAAAAATATGAAGTCTTGAAGGTTCATTTATAAAGAAAGAAATAATAGATCCATTTATTTATTAATTCCTAGACATAACTGAGTGATAGTTTGGGAAGACCCAGAACACACACAGTGCAAGTGATTTTGCAATTAAATGTATCCTAAAGATAAGTATTCTCAAAGAAGACAATTTCCTGGGGCTTATACATCACTGGCTACAACATGGTGCTGAAGAGACCTCACCATTAAAGCAAGACAAATACTGGATATTTCATAACAGCAAAGCATTTGCTATGGAGAACAGATAATATGCAACTAACCTTTACATCCTTTACATTGCATTACAGTAAAGAAATATATCACTTAAGTTTTCTACAACAAGAAGCAATGAGAGATACAAAAGAAATTTACAAGAAATGGTGCCCTTTGGAATTTCCTGAGGGTTTCTACATTAACAGAAAACAAACCAAAGTGTATCTACAGAAAATTAAATGTTTGGAAAAAACTGTTAAGCAATACTTGAAGATGGCTGTTACTGTCGAATGGCTTACATCTCTGCGTTAGCCGTACTCTCTCTGTTAAATAACTCATGCTAATAATGTCAAGAAAGCAGTATAAATCAGTTATAATCAGTTTTCAAATTATCTAATAGCTTTCAAATAGATAAGCATTAAAGCATCTGGAAAGCTATTTAAGATGACTAACGTTACCAAGTGCCCATCACAAATACTGCGTTATGCTCAATCTCTAACTAAGAAATTGCTTCAAGCCTGCAAATTACAAGCATCCCAAAATCAGTTCTCTTGCTTCTAGTGGTTTTACTCAGTGGTTTTGGGTTAATCCTGAAGACAGTACAATGCTGAATTAGACCTCCAAGTTCTATCATCATCTGAAAGAATTCCTGCTTTGTATGCCTATTTTTAAACTAATGTCTGAAATATTCTTCCATTTCGATTGCTCTTAAACAGTGATCAAGAGATCCATTATTTCACTGCTGTGGTACTTCAAGCTAACGAAGTCTCATTATCATAAACTTCAGCACACAACACGTGTGCCAGTCATCACAAAACCTGCACCAAGCTCTCCACTGCACATCCTTCTGAGTTTAGTGAGAATTACAACAAATGCTGATCATAGAGTTTGATAGATTCCAAAAACAAAGAAACAAAAGAACAACTACAACCAAACCAAACCAGTATGAGGATTTACAAGAATCGCTTTGGCAGTTTAATACTTAGCCTTGTTCTGATTTTCATGTTTTTAAACCAAACACTGCTCTAGATGAGTAACCTTTTACGTGATCTTCATAGATTTGAAATCAGCGTCAAATCTCATTTCCACATCTGTAAACTCCCTTGAAATGACTCACAGATTTTAGTACTCTGTTCTTTAAGTATTTCTGTTTTCCTTTTAATCATTTAAAACAGTTTACAGAGTTTTCGACCATGATTTGTTATTAACAACAGCAACACAGGGCCATCACTACATAAACTTGATTTAAAATCCTAATCCCACAGTGTGTCAAGCACTAATAGGAGGTATTTAGCACCTCACAGAACCAGGCTGTAAGGAGGATTTTATTAGTGTTTACCCCCCATCACTGGCCAAATTTATACTCCGGAAGTCAATTTGGCACCAGGTAGAGAAGGGGGAATGAAGTGGAAAATACTCAAAATTACTGTGGAAAACTAAGGAAGGCAGAAGCGCCACACATAGCCACCAAACCATTTCTACTTATTCCTTCCCTGTTTTGTTGGCCTGCATTATAGTAGGAAAGTGCTAAACTGCTCTGTAGTAGCCCAGGTCTCTTGCAAGGACACAACTCAAAGAGCCTTTTCCCCAATCCATTATCACTCAGTGCTACCCCCAAGTCACTGGATGAAAGCAAGTGAGGGGCAGAGCCTCAGATGTTTCTAACACCTTCATTATGTTCCAAAGATCACGGAAATTTGAAACAAATAGGACACAGGCACCCTTGCCCATGCAGCCATTTCTACTTGAAGCACCAGAGAAACAAAGCAGAAAGCAGTTGCTTACCTGTTTCTCTCATCCACATGTGTACCAGTTACCTTCAGGGAACCACTGAGCTCAAGGTGAAGCCTGGCAGCTGTGCTGCAGGTGGCTTCTACAGAGCTGTGTCTGAGATTGTGCAACGATAGCTGCATTGACACTGAAGCACAGCTTAGTCCTCTTGAATTTATGGAAAAACTGCCCTGTTTCCCTGGTATTTTAAAGCTACTCATGACAAAGACACTTTAATGAGGCAATAAGTTTTGCTAGCCTTTCAAATGACTTGCGTAAGTATCATATCAAGCCTCTTGTTGAATGGCCTCATGAAACTACAAGAAGTGAAGAAGAGCACTGTCTCTCAATTATGTTGGAAGACTCAGATTGTCAGGTTTAGGCAAGAAGAATACAGATGAGCAATTCGGTGTTTAAAGTGATTGACAGATCTCTTTCTCCCCAAACCAAAATATTTTGTACATAAATGTTCTGAAAGACAGTATTTGGAAAAAATCTGACTGGTTAGCTCAGAGATCCTCACAAAGTAAAGAAACAAATGCCAGCACAAGGCCAGCGGGTGGGAAAAGGATCAATTCTCACCTGTAGAACCGCTTAGATGAGTGCTATGTGTAGCAATTCAGTGTACATGCTGAGGCTGCCATCCTCAGGGGATCAGAGAGCTACTGCAGCTGGCTTCCAAAGAGATGCTTTATGACCAGAGCTCCATGCAAAAACTAATTCACACAGAATCACAGAACTGTAGGGGCTGGAAGGGACCTCTAGAGATCATCTGTAGTACAACCACCCCCAAAACAGGCTCCCTAGACCAGGTCACACAGGTTGGCATCCAGGCCAGTCTTAATGTCTCCATAGAAGGAGACTCCACAACTTCTCTGGGCAGTCTGTTCCAATGCTCTGTCACTCTTACCTTGAAGAAGTTTTTATGCACATTTGTGCAGAACTTCCTATGCTTCAGATTATGGCCATTTCCCCTTGTCCTATTGCTACGCACCACTAAAAAGAGTCTGGCCTCATGCCTTTGCCTCCTGCACATTTGATATTTATAGACACTGATCAGACCTCTTCTCAGTCTCCCTTTCTCAAGGCTGAACAGACCGAGGTCACTCAGCCTTTTCTTGTTTGAGAGGTGCTCCAGGCCCTTTATCATCTTTGTGGCCTTCTGCTGGACTCTTTCCAGGAGATCCTGCCTTTTTTGCACTAGGGAGCCCAGAACTGGACACAATACTCCAGGTGAGACCGCACCAGTGCAGAGTAGAGGGGGAGGATCGCCTCTCTTGGCCACACTCCTTTTAATGCACCCAGGATCCCAATAGCCTTCTTGCACACAGGAGCACACTGCTGATTCATGGCCAATCTGTTGTCCACCAGGACCCCCAGGTGCCTCTCCGCAGAGCTCCTCTCCAGCAGGTCATTCCCCAACCTGTACTGATGCATGCCGTTACTCCTCTCTAGGTGCAAGATTGCACACTTTCCCTTGTTAAACCTCATCTTGTTCCTCTCTGCCCAACTCTCCATCCTGTCCAGGTCTCGCTGAATGGCAGCACAGCCTTCTGGTGTGTCAGCCATTTCTCCCAGCTTTGTATCATCTATATACTTGCACTATCCCCTCATCAAGATCATTGATGAAGATGTTGAACAAGATGGGACCCACCACTGACCCCTGAAAAACACCACTAAATACAGGCCTCCCACTGGACTCTGCACCATCCCTCAAGAACTGGCTAAGAAAACAAATATTAGGATGCCTTAAACTGCTTTCTGTGCTATCTTCCTTAATCGTAATTGTTTTTAAACACTAGACCAGAACCAGATTTGCAAGAACTCAATCCTCCCAGTCACACTGCTTATAGAACTAAGTTCTCCAGCACGTTTCTTTAGCATTTTGTCCGATAACATTGTGTGAAACTACAAGCAACAACATCAGGAAGAAGAAATGGGAACTTTCTAATTTTTTCAGGGATACTTAAGAATTATTTCTCTTTCAACCACAAATAGCAGTAGCAAAATTTTATTTTATTAGAGTTTAACTACTACCTAGGACACAAAAAATCAGACTGTTCTGCTCATCCTTCCTGTCTTGTCACGGTTCTGGACCAGCTCTCTAGGCTTCATCTGCAAAACAGAACTCTTTACCCCAAATGCACTGTGATACCAGCTGTGAACAGTCCTAATCTTTTAGCAGCAGTCAACTTCATGCCCAATTCCTGCATTCACCATCGCACAAGTCATTAGTTTATTTTCCATGCTGGACACTCCACAGAAGTACAAACACTATTAGCAGGGTTCTGGATTATTTGTTTTAAATCAACTTTTAACAGCTTTTCTATTTCAGTGCACAGACTATGTACGGCTTCCATGTTCCCGCTGGTGTAAGGGAAGAAAACCAGACACCACAAACTTGATTTAAAAGTTCTGTTATTGCCACTCTGGTAGCATGGAAGTTGGTGAAAATTAACGTGGAAGTAAAGGAAAACCCTTAAATAAATTGATTGCAAGAAAAAAAAGAAAAAAAAAAAAGATGCGTTCATACACATAGCAGTAGATCTGGTGGTTCAGAAGTAGAAATTTTGGAATCTGAAAGATTTGTAGAGAAATGATTAGTGAGATCAGGCAAAAAAAAGTGACATCTAACTACTGGATTGCTGCCAAACGTCCATCAGAAGCTGAAGATAGTCCTGGGTCAAACAATTTTGAAACTTTGTTGAGACTGCAAGTCCAAAAGAAAGGTTAATATAAATCAGTGGTTTTCGCACTGTTGTGGTAAGTCTTGAAAACCCTGATGTTCATAGTCACCTAACATATCAAAACCCAGTCACTACCAAAACAAAATCAGACCCCGACTTAAAACTGGTGACACACCAGCCCATGAAACCCAGCGAACAGACATGAAAGTAAGTGCAGAACTGATAATCTGTTTACTGGGGACGAAGCATTTATTCACCATCAAGGTTTCCAAAGACATACTGCTGAGCTACAAGGAGTAATCAATAATATAGGAGAAAATGCAGAAATCAAAGTGGAGGAGAGCTCAGTCATTTACATCCATCAAGGTTCATTCAATTAGTCTCTATAACACAGGACACATTTTTGTTACTACTCAATGACTGCCTCCCCCCTGCCTTTGTTTCCCCTCCCCTTCTCTCCCCTCCTTTTTTTTTTTAAAGCCTAGTCAGGCAGACAGAGGTTACAGCAGAGACACTGGCTAACTGGTAAAACTAGGTAAGATTTCTTCTTTCCAGGACCAATGAACATAACCTACTAGAAGGGGGTCTATTTTTCCACACAGAGGGTGGTGACGCACTGGAACAGGTTGCCCAAGGAGGCTGTGGATGCCCCATCCCTGCAGGCATTCAAGGCCAGGCTGGATGTGGCTCTGGGCAGCCTGGTCTGCTGGTTGGTGACCCTGCACATAGCAGGGGGTTGAAATTTTTTGATCTTTATGGTCTTTTTCAACCCAGGCCATCCTTCTATTCTATGATTCTACGACAACCTTAAAACAGAAAAGAATCCAGAACTATTTATTTTAAATCAAACTAAATTTTCTTTAAGAGGTTTTTCAAATCAGTTACAAGTACAGACCTGATTCTGTACTCATTTGACCAATCTCTTTATGCAACAACAGACAACATTTGGCTATAAATCACAGTTAACCACCACCCCACCCCAAATTTTTTCTTCTAAACTACTATGAATGCTTCCACAGGGCAAAAAACCTCATTGTATGAATCAATACAGTTGTATTTTTCTCTTCCCCATACATGCTGTCAGAAAAAAATACATAGATCTACCATACAACTGACACTTCCATGCTGCCCCTGTTGCTTCCTGTGATTGATGGCCAACTCTACCCCATGCCCCTGTCTGCACAAACTGCACCACCTCTGCAGGCCTTATACCTTCCACACCCCTGAATGAGTTTCTCTCACTGTTTGCTTAAAACCCTCACACTGCAAGCTATGTACAGAATTATGTAAGGTTATTCAGAAAATGTTTGTCTGTGCATCACGGAGCAGTTTTTTAAGAGTAGCATGATGTCAGCTCTGTTTGGCAGGTAGGAGCCACACTATCAGGCCTGAAAACTAAGCTAAACTAAAACTAAGGAAAGATTTTAGGATTCTAAGTTTCCTGCTGCAGTTCACTCCAGTTTTTCAAAGGTGATATGAATAAATACTTTGGAGGTTCAATAGCAAGGCAAACTAATTATATTAGGGCTTAACCAATGAATTTGAAAGGTTTAACAGGAAAAAGTCCTCAGCATACTTGAATTATTTGATATTAAAGAGTGGAAAACTTTGAAAAAAACATCTGTAGTGAAATTTTTCAGAAAAAAAAAAAAAAAAAAAAAAAGACTGGCATGTTAGGACTTTTGTTTCACGTTTGTCTGCCTTGGTTATCAACATGAAATCAAGCAAAATACAGTGGTGGAATATCTGGAGAAAACTGTTCTGTGCTTTACATTAGGGAGCTTAAACTTTTCCTTATAATGAACATGACCAATTTAAAAATTGCTAACATTAATAATACATGTAATGCTGAGGAAATCCAATGTCATTTATAAAACAACATAGAATCATAGAATCATTAAGGTTGGAAAAGACCGCTGGGATCATCAAGTCCAACCATACACGTTCCCCAAGCTTCAATAATATCAAGCATCAGGTACAACAGCATCTAGTAAAATGTTTTTGGCAAGACAGACAAGTATAGCACTATTAGAGACAGAACTGCTCTGCCCCCTGTGAGCTAATGAAGTTCTGCACAGTATATCTATTGGAAGGGGATCAGTGCTTGCGTCTCTACACAGCACAGAGCAGAATGTTATGTGCTTCCTGCCTACACGGCTAAGTGGGCTGGAAGATAAAAAGACACCAGAGATTGATTGCTCACATGCTTCTCTGGAAGCCCCACAGGCACTACACATAGACACCCACTACACTGGCTGCTGGAAAACACAATTGAACCCCCCCTCCATCCTCCAGTGAGTGCCCTACAGATAGAATAGGAGAAAAGTTGTTTTATTGAGCCACTATTACATATTTTGAAAGAGAACAGTTTACATAAACACCAAGTAACAATAGTCTGAATTGCAGCTTAGCTCAGGGCATAAACTAGCTCTTTGTTGGAAAACCTTTTAATAGCGTTTGATCCCCGAAGTTTTAAATGCTCTCATTTCTTATGAGTCCTCAGAGATACAGACCCTCAGCATCTCTGCAGAATCAGTCTGCTTTTTAGAGAAGTATGGTCTTACAAACAATAGCCTCTGATTTTCTATAGTATTTATGACCTAATTTTAATTCTCATGCACAGCCTTCGACATGAATAAGAATTCAACACTAATTACAGTTGCCAAAGCACGTCCCTGAACTAGCACAGCAGAAGCACACACACAGCCAGGTAAAACATGCTGAACAAACTTCCCGCATGTAAGAAATATGCCAGTTCTCTTTCTCTCTGCTAAAACATACATCTTTTCATTTTGTTTTCTTACTGTCTCCTAAGATCCAACCACTCTATGCTTTGTATATGTTTTCTTTCCAAGCTTGCAAAAATTCCCTACTTGGTATTAAATTGTAAATTTAACTGATGAGTTGTTTAGCCTCCTTCACTAAATCATTAATAAACCCTTGTCTGATACTTATCCTGAAAGCACTGTTCCTGCCTTGCAGCTCATATTACTGCCACATCTACTATTTTCGCTTAGGTCCTTCAGCAAGTTTCCAGTCCATGCAATATTTAAGCCAAAAAAGATTTTTTCCAAGTTTTATGTGGCAGTTCTTCCAAATGGCTTGCTGAAGTACTCACTGCACACAGTATTGCTCCGTGTCCAAAATACTATAACTTAATTTTAAAAGAGAAGAATGTGCATTTTGATTTACACATACAAGCAATGTATCGGTCACAGCTCTATTGTCTTCAAGGTTATTAGAGAGATACTTTCCAGTTTCAGCAGCAAGATTTTATATATTGAATGAATGTGGAGTTAACATAAAGAACTCTTATTGTTAATACACATTGCAGAGTCAGTTTTCTCACAGCAGATTCTCTGGCAAGCAGATACAAGCAGTCTGGGCTTCTGTAGTCAGGCTTCACACTATACAGTTTATCCTGTTGAAGAGAAGATGGCTGTTGCAGCTAACTTACTTTCAGCACATAAACTAGTCAGGTATTTAACTAAGTCCACAGCCAAACAGCAGTTTGTTCTTGTTTTTTTGAGCCATTTCTCTTTCCTATCTGTTATTATCACCAGCCTTGCAAAATTCACTTGTTGATTTTGCAATTTCAATAGCTAATCCATCTATGTTTAAAAATAAAACTACTCTGCTCTTACTTTCTTTTCAGTAAAACATTGGATTCCTACCCACACTTGCAGAACCACTCCATTGTTTGAAGTCATCTTGGAACAAACAAGATGTTTATAGGGCCTCTCATGGTGCAAAGCTGGCAGGAACTGCCATTATCACATATTATCCTGATTTCACAGACAGAAGTGAACTACAGAAAGGTTGGAAAACCAAAACTCGACAGTAAATTGGGAGCACACGTCAGGTACTCTGGCTTCCAAAACAAGCGTGACAGATGCAAAGCTATTTAATTATTTGGACTGTTCCATGAAAAGTCTTGTGAATGTGCAAGGCAAGAACATGAAAAATTCATGGGCAGCTTCCTTCTAGATAAGGCACTTATGCCTCTTAGTGCTCCTACATCAGACCCCCAACTTCAGCACTGCAATTTTACTTTCACATCATACTTGAGACGCTATTTTTTCTCTTACAGTGGAAGTGACTCTAAGCCATGGACAAACTCCACATTTATCAATTCATGTTAGAAATACCTTCCAAGGTATGTGTCAACTTGCATTGCCTAAGAGCCAAACACACATGGTTCAGAGGCCTACATAAGGTGCTACACTTAGAGAAATAGAGCCTCCGTGCTGCAAGTACTTCACCTTCAATCCCACATGACCTTATAAGCACCAGCAGATATGGACTGAGATTTCTGATTTCACTACTAGAGTTTGCCACACATATTTTATGCACGTCACTGGCACTACTGCATGGGTGGTTAAAAAGAAAAAAGCTCACAGCATAGGAACTCCTAGCAAACCATATGGCACACCATATTTCCAAGAACTACTTGCCGTCATATCTTTCCCACTGTCCCCCTTCTCTTTTAAACAGAGGAGACAAAGAATTATAAACAGTTTGTAGGCAAAACCCCAATTCACACTTGGGAATCAAAATGGATCAAGGCATGTAAGAGCTTAACTGAACAAGTTAAACACAGCTAAGAAATTGATCCCTATATGATGCTATCCAAGCTATAATTCAAAGAGATTGAAGGTCAGAAGGCTTATTTCTCTAAAACCACTAAAATGTGCAGGAACAGAAGTCCTCTTTTGTTCAGCAGCTTTCCATTCAATAAAATTCCCCATTTGTCTTTCTTTTTTTTCCCTCAATTTCTTCCTCTTGCTAATCAGTGCCAGCAGCCAATTAGAACTGACAATAGAAAAAAGTCTTTTTATGATCTTCAGTCATCACTACATAAAACACAATACTGTACAGCTTTCTGCACTCAGTTCCTCCTTTCTCTCTGAAAGAAAACTTAAAGCAAGTTTACTGGTATTTTAATCCTTTTCTTGTTCTCAAGCCAAAAACAAAATTCTTTCCAGTTCTCCCATTCTGGACTCAGGTTAAATACTGAGCACGTACACTGGTCTTGTTGGCTGCTGCTGCCACTGCTCCTGCTGTCTACCATCTCATAAAATATTGATTTCTGCAGTACATAGTTGGAAAGGAAAAAAATAATCTATTTTCCCTTAGACAGGGCAGATTGGCAACAATGTAAGAGATAAACCCGTAAGCCTGGTTTGCACAACCAGCATCCAAAAAACGGAAAAAGAGACAAAGTGAATAAGGAGGGAGTGTGTCTGAAGAAGAAGGGAATATAAACTGTGGTGTGTCACAGGAGTCAGACAAGATAAGGCAATGACTGTGAAAGATGCCGTTTCTTATGCCTTTAAAATTCTCTTTAAAATTGTAAAAGAGAATCATCTAAGTTGGAAGAGACTTTCAACACCAAGTTCCAACACCTAATGTGACCTACTCAGTGTAATCATGTGACATTCAGCACAACATCCAAACACTTCTTAATACTCCATGGATGAGGACTCCTCCACTGCCCTGGGCAGCCCATTCCAAATCTTCACCACACTCTTCATGAAGAAATTCTTCCTCATGTCCATTTTAAACCTCCTCTGTCTCACTTGAGAAAGAGAGCTATATTCCATAGCAGCATTTCTACAGAATAGCCAGCAATGGTCTGCATGATGCCATTACACTTACCTGCCCAGACAAATTTTGGAGTGTGCACTGAAATAGTTTAATAGTTACAAATACATATGAGGCAATGCATAATCAGCCACAAATGAGATGAGAAAGTAGTCAAATGTTTGTATAAAGAGGCTGCACAGTATAAGCACCAGGCACAAGGCTATATGATGCATCCCACCCCACCACAAAAGTGTTCTTGTCCCTTAAATTCAAAACCACACATAAAGCTTGATGAGGAAAGGAATGGTGTCGTACATTAACCTAATCAATTTGAAATGGTATAAAAACTTAGCAAAACAAATAAACCAACCAGACTGGAGGAATATCCTTTTCCTCCATGGATTCTCTACTCTCAAAGCTCCCTGCTGTGACTCGAGAATAAATTATACTTTTCAGCAAAGCTCTCCAGGCTCTCCGAAACTCCATCTACATTAAGCAAGCCCATGTACAGCTCTGTAGCACACACTGAAGTGACAGATTTGCCTCCATGTTGAAACAATGCCACATCTTCACACACCAGCTTCACTTGCTGCTGTGTGTTGGCACCTTGGAGGAGGCATAGTTCAAAGGGTATAAGCACTCAAAGAGCAACAAGTCCCATTCCTTGTAGTATTTGAGACTCCTTACAGCTCTCTTTAATGGATGTGTCACACGAAGACAAAGCACTGGCTTCACCCCAAGAGATGCCTTGTTGAGCCAGAGCTCCTGGAACACTGCTTCTCCTTCCTGCACATTCAGAAGTCATGTATCAGGAGCCAGTTTTTGAGAACATGCATCAGTTAGTGTGCAAACAGACGCTAAAACAGAACTCCAAGTCAGCAGAGCATTTTATATTCTGTAATAGATCCCAACTGTATCAAAACAATAATAATGAGCTCTCAGGACAAAGAATATGGTATTGGGTCCAAGGTACATGTTTTCAAAAGTTCTCTAAATGCTTACTCATAAAATAAACCACAAAAGCTTTTTTTTTTTTTTTTTTTTTAAAAAAAAAAAGGCTGTTGCCATCTGTTTTCTGGACTCTGACATTTCTGTATGATCCCAATCCTCCATAACCCTCTTTGCAGCACATGGTACAGTAAGACGTTACACCGTGGGCACAGTTTTAACTTCACCTCGAATCTTTTTACTTCTATCAAGTCAGACTACCTCTATTTTATACAAGGTTACTTCATAACAGCACGTGCATTTGTTTGTCACTTGTAATTTGAAGCATACATCATCATATATCTGTTTTAAACTGAAGATGCGGAGATGGCGTTGAGGGAGATAAACGAATGGTAGAGTGCTTACTTTCTGTCTGCATTGCTCCTCAGTTTTTCAGTTGATGTGAGGTGGGCAGAGAGCCCAGCAACCACACCATGGATCAGTGTACCAAACACATTCTGTCTACATCATCTAAAAGATTTGTCTTTTGATTGAGCAGAATAAATGAAAAATACTAATATACATAAAATACTAATAATGCATATTGTATTTATTAAAAAATAAGCCATTGTTTAAGCTGCTCTCCTTTTCTATTTTAAATTGAAAAGAGGTGCTGTGCTGTGCTTTGAAGAGGCTACAACTACTGCGTTATGCTTAAGGGCCTCCCACCCATTGACTTGTTTACAGAATACCATCCACCCTCGCCCTCCACTTCAGTTACACTTAGTCTCTGACATGAGTACTTCACACTCCCCAGTCCATTTAGGAAGTCATGCTAAGTCAGTCTTTTAAAAGTCCAGGGAAATACCTGGTAAGTGACAACAGGCACTGAGGCCTGCAGAGCACAGAATCGCAGAATCATTGGAGTTGGAAATTTAAAGGTTATCTTGTCCAACTCCCTGCACTGAACAGGGACACCTACAGCTCCATCAGGTGCTCAGAGCCTGATCCAACATAACCTCGAATGTTTCCAGGGATGGGGTGACCGCCACCAAAGGCTGCCCAGTGCCACTGCATACATGGCAAAGGCCAGTTTGCCCCCTGCATGAGAAAGGAACTGAGCAGTCTGTGGAGCAGCTAAGAGAATCCACAACACCAAAGATTCAGAAGCAACAACTGGTTTAATATTAGCAACTGTGCAGAACAAAGCAGAGAAATTATTCAGCTTTTCAATGCATGGAGCTTGCCTCCATAGAGGTGCCCCCCAGCAAGCCCAGGATGCTCAGCAGCAGCTTCTGGATCCACAGGACCATTGGGATATGTCTTGGTTCCAGTGTCCCAGCCCAAACAGGACCTCCCCATGTCTTGCTGATCTACACATTAATCACAGCATTTAAAAAAAAAAGTAATTAAATGAAGTAGACGCAAGGAGAAAAACAGAGCTGTAGCTTCTCAACCACACCTTGCACATATATATATATATATATCTGTCACATTCATATAAACCAGATAATCACATATAGTCAGCTGCTTCAAAAATAGCCATGCAGTATTTCCTCTCTAAATGTGAAGGTACTTGAGATTTTCAAGCTACAACTAAGTTCAAAATATGTCAACCTTTTAAAGGAAGAAGAAAAATTCCAAGTTTCTGAGAACTGCCTTAAAGTGACAAACCGAGCTTTTCACAAAAACAGCCAAGGGTTTTCAGAACAGCTGCTCAGTAGTTCAGTACCATGCTTTTGACCTACCACAATGCAAAAGAACCTTTAGTAGGAGACAGAGGACAGCAGGTAACCAGGTAGCTCTCCAAGTCTGCCTTTAGAAGCAGACACAGTTGAATGGAATAACAACCAATGGAGGACAAGATGGCAGTCTCCAAGAACAGCAGTTGCAAACACACAAGATGTAGGCCACAGAGCCACTTTTTCTTCTCAAATTGCTATTTCCTTCACCCATTCAACTACCCAGGCAGAACCAACAGATTTCATGAATGTGCCATGAACTCCTCAGCACAGAAATTAAAAACATTCATTAGGTTCTTACACTTGGGCAGAATAAAACTCAGCTCTATTTTGCCTCTAAAAGACTACCCTAACAAAAATATCCCTGAACAGATTATATTTCCAGCCCACACATGTTGGTTATCAAAAGAAACAGGAACATGAGAAACAGAGGGAGAGAGCCTGCGTGCATTTCTTCCTTAGACTTCTAAAACCAGCTGTACTTATAAAACAAAGCAAAATTAGCCACCCAGCATCCATCCATGAGCACAATCACCAGGGTTAACAGCAGTGGAGTGGATAGCTTGCATGGAACCTGCTTACAAGCATTGCCTGATCTTTTGCCCTCCCAGACATAAGTTCTTAACCAACTGTAAATGCAACTACAGACAAACAGAACACCTTGAAGAGAATTAAAAATAATAATAATCAGGCAGAAGGAGAAGCACACTTGCTTTTTGCCATGGAGGTTTTCTCTATTCTCATCAGTTTAAATTAGTCACACTTTAATGATTTCATGAACTGACCAGCACAAGTCAGTACTTTTGTCATTATTTAGAATACTGGTTGAGGGTTGGCAGGGAAGAGGACAATGCACAAAAGCACTACAAATATTCCTCAGCCCAAGACATGCACTCATCTGATGGGCAGTGATCTCAATGCGAACACACACCTTGGACACCTTCATATCATTTAGGCAGTCATTCCATCTCCTGAATGAAATAAATGACTCTGTAAGACCTATCACACAACTCCACCAGATTTGCTTGATCCATTCATATAACCAAGCACCAAGACTCATACAAGTACCTTACTTGCAAGATGAGATGTGTTGCAGTAGGAAGTTTTGGAGAAACTCGGCAATGACTCTGACAACAAGCACACTGCATGCAAAAATGAGCCTCCACCTTCCAGTACAGCCAGTTGGAGCTTGACATTTCACTCATTAAGAGGCCAAAGCTAAGTGGAAAACTACAGGGAAGAAGTAAACTACAGCAATCTTACCCTCAACTGCAGATAAGGTCTTTTATCCTTACACCCTCAGGATGGCCAGCTATTTGGACCCCAAATGCTCAGTACATGCTTCTTCAAGAACAAGATGCTCTTCAGCACAATGATAGGCATTTGAGTTTTCAAACAGTTGCCTTCATCCCAGCTGCATCCAGTATTAGGGTCTCAAAATGAAGACAAAACACTTGCTTATCACAGAGCTTTTTTTTGTTTAATGCTTTTTCATTCCTCCTTACTAGAGCCACAAGGAACAGCTTCTCTAGGACCGCAGGCAGGCAAATAACCAGAACTGTCACCCCATAGACTGTTAGAAGCTCTGATGAAAGATCCACCAGTAGGAACTTGAGATCCTGTGCACTGTATGCATGAAGATATATGCAGAACATAAAGAAAACTACAATAGAAATGCACAAACAGAGCTTATTCTGTTAAGAGACACACTTCACAGAAGACCTGCAAGAGGGAGCAATTTAAAGAGAAGGGAGATATGAAAGAGGAAGATGAAATAATACAACCATTTCCAGTGCCTAACACTATCATCCATGGTAGACATTATGGCAGACATTTAGAAGAGCAGAAGAAAACTAATAGCACAGACATCAGCAGAAATAGAAGCAGCCTCTTGAGAATCGAATGGAGCTGGCTAAACCAGAGCTTTTGATGAAAGCACAAGGAACAGCTGCAGGTGAACACAGACTCCAACAGACCACCACCAGATTTCTAACAGTTTAATGCTGGTGGTGTTGCTCAGAGAATGACTTTTCTTAAACTGCATGGTAGCTTCAGTATAGCAGAAAAGTACTTCTTAAATTTTGCAGTGTATCTTTCAAAGTCCTTCTCACATTTTTTAGCTTCTCTTTTCTTGGAAGTACTCTAGAGAATTACTGACAAGAAAAAAGATCTTTTCCTTGTGGAAGGATGACTTGAGTTTTGCTGTGCATGAGCAGCAGAACATCACTTCCAGAGGGCTGTTAGAAGTTATCAGACAATACAAAGAAAACTCTTGCCAGCAAAGGATTATTTCTACTGTCTTTGGGCAACCGTGCAAAGGAAGCTGCCTAAATCCCCAAAAAGCTATCACACCATCAGCTAGGGGTGGTAGAGATTTAGCAAGATAACCATCTGGGCAGCCTCTTCTGCCTGTCAGAATGGTGGGATTTACTCACACAGCTAAAGAAAAGCTAAGTCTTCCGATCTTACTACATCTCAGGCACATAACAAGCCTGCCAAAAGCATCATAATCCACTGTGGCCAGCACTTCTCCACCTTCCTGCTCACATGTGCAAATCCAAAGAGTCTATTTTCTGTTCTAGTCCATTGAATCCAATCAGATTTTGTACATTTGCCTCAAATACTCTTTTGTTCTTATTACCGTGACTTCAAAGATATGAAGAGCAAGGAAACAAGCTTAAGCCTGCCTATTCTGCCAAGTTCAAGGTCAGACTTTTCCAAGTTATCTAGGATGGATTCAGCTATGCTCCTTATGAATATTCAACTCTCACCAACTCCAAATATTTCAGAAACTTTAACTGGAGTCCCTTTCTCCAGTCCATTGTTCCACATTACTGTAGTGCACTAAAAAACAGAGTTCTCATCAAGTTAATTGCCTGCACTACTAAGAAACTTGTAAAAAAGACTGCTTGTCCTCTCACTGCAGTTTTGTATCTGGTACTTTTAAATATGGAAAAACAGAATATTTAAACTGGTCCTAAAGGACAGGGCACTTCACTGGATCCTATGACAGGAGTGATATCATTTGTTTTCAGTGTCTTGATTTTTAATGCATTGCAGCACCACCAGTTCTTTAGAGAGTCATGTCTTCTGCATGTTCATGTACCTGGGTATTAGTAAAAATCAAATATTAAATTGGAAAATAAAAAAATTATTTAAATAAAAGCAGTGAGTATCTTTATATTGTCTCCAAGTGTAAGTTTTGACAGCTTGTATAATGACTCAGTATTCAGACAAGAAAATTCAGAAAGGTAAGCAGTGATTAGGATGGGAAGAGTTACCTATTGCCTCATGAGGTTCTCCAAGCATTAGATAGAACACTTTCTGTGTTCTTTTATCTACATGCAGTTGAAAAGGCCAGATGCCTTTACAACACAGTTGTGAGGTTGCAGAAGGCCACCAGCACCTTGGCCTCCTTCCAGCCTGCTGGACCAGCATGGAACTCCATAAGAGGAAACATTCAGTCACTTCCTGGCAGGATGTTACTGTTCCAGGAACTTGAAGATGGGGTATTCCGTGCAACAAGCAAGAAGGAGGGCAGAAAAAAGACTATGTAAAAAGTCTAATGATACCAGAATGAGAGAACAAGAAAATTTCTGCTTTACTATTGTCTAATAAAGCAGTGTCTGATGGAAACTTAGGTTTGGAGTAAAACTTCAGTTAAGACAGGACAACCAGCTGCTATTAAACTACATCATCTAATTAATAAACTGCTCTTAGTAGGTACAGAAAATATATGCACCAAAGACTGTTTCTGTACATCCAGTCAGAGAACATATATTATATATGCCATATAAGCCATCTTGAAAGAAGTTGGATATTTTGCTAATGGAAGTTAACATCAAAGTTAATCTACAACTGCACTGGCAAGGTAGAAGGACTTGGGTAAACCAGGGTTGCTATGAACCATCTCTCAATCTTGCAACTGTAAAAAAAAAATAACACATCTTTAGCAATCTTTAGCATCCACACTGGCAACCTTAAAACAGTTCTGAATAGGAAGCAAAGAAGAATATCACATTCGACAGTAGGAAACTCACTAAGAAGAAAGTATTGTTCAAGTTGGAATTCAGCCAGAATATAGGGGTTAATACAGTAACACTTGTGGAAACAAAAATACACCAGTGCTGTGAACTTCTCATAAAACAGAAGGTGTTCCAAACCACAGATTTATCTTTCCTCTAAAATAGCATACGTTCCAGCAGCACAGTGTTTTCTCATCTGCAGTATCTAAGGAATGTTTATTTTTCAGTTTGGGAAATGTAGCATTAAACAGAGCATTGGTAGTTTCTCCTACTCAGAACGTGACAAGACCAGTAGAAATTTGGTCACAGTACCTTAGCGTGAGGAAACTGATACCATTTGGATTTGTTTGTGAGAGTTATCAAAGCATAGGTCAAGACAGACATTTCACTTGCATTTTATGAAATACACCAAGTAAAATATTAAGGCTTTGTTCGCCTACATACCAGACTCACAATGTAAAAAGACAACGAATTAACTTTAAAGAAAATAGCTAAAATAAACAGCACTCAGAGGAAAAAAAACATAGAATCATAGAGTAGAATTATAGAATCGCTCAGGTTGGAAATGACCTTAAAGATCATCAAGTCCAACCACAACCTAACCATCCTACCCTAACTAACAACCCTCTGCTAAATCATGTCCCTGAGCACCACATCCAAACAGTTTTTAAACACATCCAGGGATGTTGACTCAACCACCTCCCTGGGCAGCCTATGCCAGTGCTTCACAACCCTTTCTGTAAAGAAGTGTTTCCTGATATCCAACCTAAACTTACCCTGGCACAACTTGAGGCCATTTCCCCTCGTCCTGCCACCTGTCACCAGTGAGAAGAGACCAACCCGCTCTCACCGTAAGCACCTTTCAGATATTGGAAGAGAGCAATAAGGTCTCCCTTCAGCCTCCTTTTCCCCAGACTAAACAGCCCCAGCTCCTTCAGTCTCTATTCGTAGGACATATTCTCCTTATGTTAAAAGGAAATGTTAGTTTTTCATGTTAGTTTTTATCAAGGCACACCTTCTTCCTGAAAAAAACAAACAAACAAACAAAAAAACCACCTGTTTCCAAACAAGAAAGTCAGTGGCTTTTAGCTGTATTCATGCCTTTCCTCCAACTTTTTCAAAATCATGCTGGTAGTGAACCCACTATCAAGGACCGGTTACGGGCAGAGAAAGTTTGGGTGAATGTAGTAGAGTGTTTCAGGAGCAAACAATTCATTCAGAAGTGTAGTTATGACCAGAGAAATTATTCAACCGGTCATCCTGTACGAAAATAAATCAAACTCTTAATCAAGTACTCTATATGAATCAAAACACAGAAGTTCCAAAACCAATGCAAATATACTCTATCACTATTTTTCATGAATAACACAAAAAGGCAAGCATTTTCCCAAATTGTGACTACTGCTGGAAAATAAAGAGCAGCTCAACTGACAGATTTTCAACTTCGTCTGAATTAATTCCTCATCTCAAACACCAAAAATAAGAAGAGGGAAAGTATTCATAACATAGCCATGGTTGTAACAATGAGATGGAATTAAGCAAAGGAAATGCTTGGCCACATAGCAGGAACCACTTAAGTTCAAGCCATCAGGCAATTGAATAGCTATGCAAGGAAAGAGCAAAACCTGCTTCATCTGAGTCATTCGCCTGAGTCTAGGCTAGGACTAGAGGGAATGGCTTCAAGCTCCACAGGAGAGATTTAGGCTGGACATTACTACTTTTCTGAAAGAGCATTCAGGCACTGGAATGGGCTGCGCAGGGAGGTGGTGGAGTCACCGACACTGGAGGTGTTCAAGGAACGTTTGCACATTGTGTTGAGGGACATGGTGTAGTGAGAACAATTGGTGACTGGTGGATGGTTGGACTGGGTGATCTTGTAGGTCTTTTCCAGCCTTGGTGTTTCTGTGATTCTGTGATTTAAAAACCAAACAATACAGACTGGGACAGCACTATCGTGTTTTCAGTGTAAACAAAAACAAATCTTAAGAAAGTG
Source organism: Tympanuchus pallidicinctus (assembly GCF_026119805.1). Taxonomy (NCBI): domain Eukaryota; kingdom Metazoa; phylum Chordata; class Aves; order Galliformes; family Phasianidae; genus Tympanuchus; species Tympanuchus pallidicinctus. Next base: position 17,177,423 of record NW_026294627.1, read on the forward strand.
AATAGGATTCAAAGATACTTCTGACTTGGTAAGTATATGTTTCCTTGACAGAGAATCATCTAGCATAGGGATGAGCCTGCAGCAGTTACAACAGCTGAAACATGCATTCAAAAATATATACAAAATATTGATTTTGGAGCAACATGAATGCACTCAGGATTCGAGTCTTTACTCTGTGTTCTTGGTTGACTACAGAGATGACTGGAGTTAAAAGTAATTTTTTTCCTCCTTTAAACTCTAGGTATGTATTTGAATGAACTAAGCTACGAGATGGAGACTCTGGAACTGTCACAGCTCAGGAATTTGATGAACAAGAACAAACAGAAGCCAAAACATTCAGCAGAAGCTCACTGTTTCTCTCAGAGGGCAAGATAATTCCCCAAACTCATGAACAAGACCAGCCTCCTCCTGAAGCTTGGCCATACTGACTTTCCAACACAGATATGGTGCCATTTTGCAAGTTTACAATGTTCTTGCAAAGCAGCCAGTAAGTTTTTAAGTAAAGTAATAATTAAGTCCTGAGATTTCTTTACATGTGCCTAGATCTATACTGGACATTTTAGGCAATCATTTCTAATTATCTGTGAGGGGTGTTTATTCTAGAGTGCAGAGAGCACAACATCATGGTGCAACCTCAAGCCTTCTTTCCACTTCCATTACCTGTAAAAATTAAAGCTGCCAGAATGGTTTTTCCCTCATGGTTTTCAAAGCTATGAGGTGAATGCCATGCTGTCATGAGTTGTCAGAAATAGAACAAGAGAACAAGCATTGATAATTCAGTAGGTGAGAGATGAGGGAAAACATCAGATGTATATACAGGAAAATGCAATACATCCATAATTTTCTTTGGGACCAATTAATGTTAGAAACAGTTTGCATATTTCTAATCAGAACTGTGTTATAATTTTCTGTCACAAGAATAGGGCTCTTCTAAAGCAAGTCAACAAGACAGTTTTTTGATTTAATAAATACATACATTCTGAATTACAGCACAGAATAATCACTTTGTCAGGTACTAACCCCAGCAACAATGAGACTTATGGGCATAAATATTTAAGAGGTATTCCAGATGTTCATTTTGTGAGCTATATTATTGATGTCTCCTCAGAATGAGGATGGAAGACTAGAAGCATGCAACCTCTGGCCTTACAACTCACATGCTGAGACAACTTCTCTTGTCTCCTCATCTGTCTTCTCATTACCTAGCTGACAATGTGACACTAACAATTAGCAACAGGTACTCTTCACAGTCTGCTTTTTTTCTTCCCCTGTCATCTGCTTTCTGTTCATTAAAACCTCCTCCCTTTCAGCACTCTAATAGACATGCTTTAACCAAGGGGCATGCTCATTTTGGAATATTTACCATCTTTTCTCAGAGTGGTGTTACTGGGCTCATGTCTTCTCCCCACCCCAAATACCCATGTGCGCACTTCTGCTTGAAACAGCAAAGAAAGGGAAAACAATCAGGTTTTCTTCTTGTTATTAGAGAGGGTTATTTTCTTTAAAGAACATGCATTTTCTCACTTTGTTTACTTTTTCCCTTGGCTTTTAATTACCATCACTACAGCTTCACTATTTCTCAAGGTACAGAAAACAAGAGTTTATGCCACATATCCTGACAAGGTTGGTTGGTGAGGCTAGGCGAGCGTTCTGCAGTTAACACTCAGATACTGACCAACAACTATCAAAGCTAAAAGCCAGCAAAATAGTGGTGTGGTAACTACAAAAGGGCAAATGGCACTGTGGAAACAGCAGATAATGCACAGAAATCACTGTTGCTCTATTTCCTCAATTTCTCTTTATACTGTAATGCCATTTCATGGGTCTCTGCAGAACAGGGCATCAATTAATTGCAGGGCAGAAGAGTTGACAGATTATACAGCTACTGAAACATTTATTTCTGTTCCTCTTGAGGTTAACTATTAGTCAAGAGCCAAAACCCAAAAATGAGATACTGGGACTTATATATATCAGTGTAATGAAGTCACGATCGCTTCACAATTCCTCACAGCTACACTAATTTCCATCAGCCCAACAAGAAAAGCAAAAATACTGGTTGTAAGGGTTGGTGGCCTTATAGTACAAATGGCTCTTATGAAACAAATGCAGGAAAAGGAAAGGGTGGTCAAACTAACTTTACTGTCTTTAAGAAGAAAATACTTCACTATATCTCAGTGAAGAGGTATGAGACACAACAGAATTGTCCCAAGTTCTCAAAACCTTCAATGAAACAGCAATGAAACAATAAATTTTTGACTGGCTTCTGCTGTTGTTTCATTTGGAACAGATTTGTGAGGTGAGTGATTACAATCCCTACAATTGCACAGCATGCCAGCTGATGTTCCTCATTTGTCAATAAAGAAGTTCAGAACAGTAGATTTTAAGTCAGACATGAGGTGGAGTTTTTGGTTTCTTTTGCCACACCTACCCAAGCCCTCTTCACATCAGGCCATTGTTTACTGTTGAAAAAGGCTGCAGGGTCTAGGTACAAAAGCTCAGTTCAACATTCTTGGTCTGTAGAGATAGATGTTGAAAAGCACTGGCACAGGCTGCCCAGAGAGATGATGGATGCCCCTTCCCTGGAGGCACTCAAGGTCAGGCTGGACAGAGCTCTGAGCACCTGATGGAGCTGTAGATGTCCCTGTTCAGTGCAGAGGAGTTGGAACAGATGACCTTTAAAGGTCCCTTTCAATTCAAATGATTCTACGATAAAATTAATACACTGCTTAAACAGCAGCCCAGTGCCACTACTTCAAGATGTATTCAGCGGTGGCCAGCAATACAATCAACACAAGAAACACCCTAAGGGAATCAATGAGAGATGTTGTCCTAGTCTCGTGCCACCCATCTTTCTAGAGATCTTTGTTTCATTCAAGAAGCATGGATGATTTTAAATCAGGGCAGGCTCTTCAGTAAGGAGTTAATTATGCTGTAGTCACATGAAAGATGCATCTTTCTTTGCGTTCATATTCAAACGCAAAGAGTGATCTGCTGTACAAACTAACCTTCTCTAAGAGGCACAAACACAGGTAAATGATAAAATATCCTTTTGTTACCAAAAAGAAACACCCTCATTTAACCATTTAACACATTTTGCTACTCGCATAAAAAAATTGAAAACATTTTTTAGGAACATGAAAACTCCAATGAGCAACAGCCCAGGTCTTGCAAATGAAGTATGGAACTGAACTGCTTTCCAAGCAACATTTCTTTTTGCTGAACAGTAACTTTTGCTCGCTTTGGACCAGTTGCATACCAATATCCCAGTCAGTATAAAGGAAGATAAGATCTGTCAGTCTCTGAAAAAACTTTCAACAAACAAGGCTTTTTCTTAAAGAACTGTTTGGTTTGATTTTTCAGGCTTCACCACTCTCCCAAGGGGTGTATTTTCCTCCTGTGCCAGTGGCCTGTTAAGAGACTATGCAACACTGGAAGACTTAACCCCAGCAGAAGATACCATCTCTCCCTCTAAATGCAAAACGGGGCCAGGCTTACTACAGTTTCATTTTCAGAGATTACTCCTGAGAATCAAGTTCAACTACAGTTTATGCCTAAAGCCCAGCAAATGAACATACAGTATATATTAAGTATATTAAAAAATAAAAAAATAAAAAAATCCTTGAATGGCAAATGCAGCTGAAACACCCAGAGGGAATGAAAAATCTTATAGTAAATTTATGAAATATTAAGTCCCACAAATTTATGCTATGTTGAGAATAGCAACACCACTCCTCCTAAAGTGCCCAAAACATCATACCACCAAGTTTAAAGACCCAGATCCCCCTCTCAATTAACATTTTTGTTTGAAGACTAACTCCGTTTAATTTGAAATTTCCTCTTGCTGTGCCAATTACATTTTAAAACTTTTTCCTGTTGAAGTTTAAGTGCACTGTCTTGTTTTACACACAAAGTACCATTAAAGCAGCCCAGAGTAGAAAAAATGTTTTCCTCTTTCAGTATCAAGCACCTGGCAAGTAAATGAAAAAGTTTCCTGTAAAGACTTAAAGGCTATTAAAGGCATTCCTCTTTCTCCCCGGGGATTCAAAACCCTGTTATTTTTATTCCTCTTTTTAAGCCTAAGAAATTACATCATCTTTTCCCTTTGATTTATACTTTACAGTATGGTTTTCCTGCATTGTTCCTCAATTTTCTAATTCATTAATAATTAAAACTCCTGTTAGCTTGGTTATGAAAAAGTAAAAGAAAAAAAAATGTTACGCCTAACATTACATTTCTGTTTGTGAAACAGGCATCTGGAATATCTGGAAACAGGCATATATATATACACATAAAATGAACTACAAATTTTAAAAATTGCAGTAAAATTGCAGCCTATTGTTTTCTTCAACTGCACAGGTCCTTAACAGAGCTCACCAAATCTCTGAGGAATAAACTAACAATCTGCTTCAGAATGATCTGTACCAAAGAGTACAGATAGATGATGAAAATAACAACTTTGGTTGTCAACTTCCTTCCCTAGATTACAGCATTAGTGGACAGCATGGCATCCATTTACTTCCTGAGCAGTCGATGCTTTGTAAGCCCAAGGTAACTGAGCACAAAGGTAGTAACAGACCGACACAGACTAGCTCTATGTACAAGCACACACTTCCATGGTGAGTAAGAGAGGCATAAGAAGTGTATGGTGGATTCAATAATTCCACTGTTATCTTGGATTCCAAAAAGAACTGGACCTGTTGTATTCAAGAGACAATTACTGCAATTATATTAGCTCCACCTTGTAAAACACACATTTATTCCGTCCTATGAAACAGCTGCAAAAATGAAACTCATAAATACCTCATGCCACGCTCCCTTGGAAAAATAATCAAACAGCAACAGCTAAAAAACTGTTATAAGGGACTGAGCTGGAATTAAAAGTCATTGTAGTTGGCAACCATTCAGAAGAGAGCTTTGGAGAAGGGCTAAGAACATTGACTGGAGAAAACAAAAAAGATCCCATACAACAACACTTTCATGCAGTCACAGAATCATAGAATAAGCATAGCTTGGAATCACCTTGTTCAATTGCCCTTCTTAAGCACGATCTGGTATAACATGTTGTTCAGGAATGTATCTTGGTGCGTTTTCCATGTCTAACATCAGAGACTCCATAACCTCTCCAGGAAACTCATTCCTTTGTTTGACACTCGTACAGTAAAATACTGTATTCCTGTATTCAGCTAAAATTTCAGATGTCATACCTTTTTTCTTGCCTCTTGTCTTGTCACTAGGCACTGTTACAGAAGAGCCTGTCCCCCTCATCTTCATTCCCTCCCATTAGGTGCTTATACCAATCAACAAGATACCCCCTAAGACTTCTTGCCTCTGTCCTGAACAGTTCCAGTCCTCACAACCTCTCCTCATATAAAAGATGTATGGCTTCAACTACAAACAGTCAAATTTTTGTGATCTATTGGAATAAGTGGTGCAGCTGATTGAATTCTCATCACGAAGGTGTACAAGGCTGCTGCATCAAAGAGGATCCTGTAGAATTGAAATCTTCAACTCCATTGGCCTGTTGGTCAGTCTTATGAATGCTTTCACAGAGCTGGCTGCAATATACGAGTAATACTTCTCCATAGCTCTCCTTTGCTTCTCCCAGCACGGCCCCAGCTTCTCAACAGTTCCACAGCAGAGAAATCAATTACTTTATCGAGTGGCTCATGACTGCAGCTTACTTCTCGAATAGTATACTCTAAGTATGAAATGAAAGCTAACATACAAGGAAATTTCATAAAGCTTCATGCCCATTCTGTTACCGTTAAAATAAATTCCCGAATTTCTTACCTGCAACAAATGACTGCTTTACAGGAGAGTGCCAAGTCCAGAAAGCTCTGCCTGACTTCAAATGAAAGGGCATACTTCAGTGTATGGCCATCAATAATCAGGGCAATATCGTTTTCCTTGCCCAAGGAGTCCCCCAGACTGTTACAATGGTGAGTCAAAGAAGCTCTTGTTGCCTGAAGTATAAAACAGAAGTAAATGTTTCATGTTTATATGCAAATGCATCCAAACTGTAACAAGGCATCTCTGTACTATGCAATAGTGGGCAGTAGCACTGAAGAGAACAGCATTTTAACAGGACCTCACGTAGAGACATTAGGTTGAGTCACACAACAGTCAGGCTGATGAGGAATACATGCCTCTATACTGAAAATATGCCCCTATACTGAAATGTGCAGACTGACACCTTCATTACACATGCCTGAGTGACGTAGGAGCCCACAGCAGTTGTGGTACATCCTCTTAAACTTCAGGGCAGCTAAAACCCAATGCCTCTCATGTCTTTCAACACCATCCCAAGTATTAATACTTGTTCACTCTTCTCTACCCCAAACAGCTACTGCTGAGAAAAATCACGTGTTCACAATCACCTCAAATACTTCAGCCAGTCCCACTGCAATGAAATTCATGCTGAAAGCAGTCAGTTCTCTTACTATGCAGGTTAGCTTAACTATCTGGTCTAGCAGAGTTAACAACTACTGCCAAGTGGTTCAAGAAGTTTCTCATCATCTGAAGTATGCGTACACTTTTTGAAAGAGAAGGCCCTGACTCATGGCACATGGGATAGCAGAAAATGAAAAGCAAAGGCTTGAATAGCCAGCAAATCCAACACTACTTTCTAGATGATAAATGATCGCTAACTGCTGGACTATAATTTTTCAGTTTTTCCTCTTGTTGGAAAAAAAGAAAAATAATAATCATCATTAGTATATGCAAAAATAATAGCTTTGTTTTAACAAGTCCTCACTTCATTTCTTATGCTTTCTCCACTCAAACCAACCAGAAAAAAAATGCACTCCTGCTCATCTTAAAATCATGCAGCTTTGAATGACTGTGCTAAACCAAGTTTTACACATTCTTTGCTTACTGATATTCAAAAGTACCCTATTTGTGGTCTTTCAGTGTTAGCCTACAGGCAGTACCTTTTGTTTTTCTTTACATAAGAAGAAAAGCCACTAGAATAGAGTTATGACTGTCAGAAATGAAAATAAAGTATTTTTGGATAATTGCAATCCACTCGCCATTTTATAAATCCAGATTTCTGCAAGAATGGTGAAGCCACAAATAGTTGCCAAGTGTTGTAACACCTGTTTAATAGACAGATATAAAAAAACAAAAACAAAAACACCCTAATGTATCTAAACTAGTTCCTCTGGATTATACATCTGCTGGTCCTGAGGAGCACCAATCACCTCAACTAAGGCCTGCACTCAGTGATTTCTTCAGTATCTGCACATGAAGGGAACAGTGGGGAATAAACAGCGCAAAAAGAAAATCTTCCCAGCACTGTAAGTTCTTATTTCTTGATTTAAGCCTGCGTGTGCTGTGTCTGAGCACTACATCACTGAGACATCATTCAGTTTCTGTGAATGTAGCGATAGGAAACTACATGGATCACCCTGTTCCTCCCCTGTAGAAAGCTAGATGGCTATTTTATATGAGTGGTGCTAAATATAAGAATGTCAACATAGCAGATGCATGTCTGGCTTCTACCAAGATTTTCTGTAGGATCTGCAAATTCTAGAGTCCCTAGCCAAAAAAGACAACTAACAGGTACATATCTTGAGTTTTCCAAAACATCTCACAGAAACACTTCCTACTTGGTGTTCATCTTCCAACTGAGAAGTACTATTCCATGCATAGTGTATAGCACAGCAACGTTTTCCAACTCGAATACTGAAGTACTGAGAAAAGCTGCATATTTGACTAATTGAAATAGCCACAGTGTTTTAAGCTCACACAAAATCATCTACTAACACTCAGATCTGATATTTTAGGAAGGGGTAAATGTTTTTCAAGAGAACCCACTAAGCAAATGTTACAGGGCTGTTTCCCACATCTTACCTTACTCCTCACACTGTTGTGCAGAGCTCTGTATCCCCCTAAATATGTTTTCCCCAAGGTGCCAGCATCTCACTGCTGAGCCCAGCTGTGTCCTGTGGTTGCTGTTATGGAGTGGGCTAGAAGCAGCTGTGCCCAGCACAGCACAGCCCCTACTCCCTCCCCACAGAGGCCACCCAACCCCTTGCCACTTACCCCCAAAAGCCAGCAGACCAGACCTGATGAACCCAAACTTTCTCATGTTTGCTAGAGGCCAAGTGCCAATAAAATTACGGCTGCTCAGATGTCATACAGCATATTGGTGCTTCCAGGCCTTTCAGCAGCTAGAGTTACCTGAGCAGGCCTCATTGTTTTGGTTTCTTCTCACTTCCTCCGGCTCCCATTTTGGTGATACAGTTTTACAGGGTTCTAATAGCAATATTCATGCTATCTAGGAGTTCTGTAACTGCAGACGTCAGTGACCATAAGCTTTCCAACTGCAGCTTTACCACACTAACAGCAGGATCAGCCCAAGCTACCTGGGGCTCTAATCACCCCCACTAATGTTTTTCAGAAATAATCAGCAATAAAAGTGTCCCCATTCTGTTGACTATAGTATTTTAAAAGGATTTATGCTACAGGATTATGCCAATGATCTTGAAGTGTCTGTATTTATAAGGTCATGGTAAAGGAATTTTTTCCTTTGTCTTTCTACTCCCAGCTCAAATAAGAATGGCTTTCTTTCAGACAGGAAAATACACCAGAGAAATTTCCAAGTGAAACTATTTAATCACTTAATTTTAGAAGTGTTTTTCATGCATAACACTGAGTGAACTTGGTCTGACTTCTTCCAAGGCACAACTGCTGCAGTGCACTGAGCAGAATGACTGAGCGCACTGTAGAGCTTAGAGGCTACTTATTTTTTTACTTGTCTTGAATAATCCTTTCCATGAAAAACTATGTAAATATATAAAGAAAAAGTCTGAGCTACATTACAAACTGGATGACAATTTTGTACTTTCAAGCCAATGTCAAATTCAAGTGTCATATAAAGCTAGTTTGTCTACCTCAGTTTCAAACAAATAAAGACAGTGAAACAATACGAACAAAAATAGCTACAGTCAATCAAACCAGAGGCTCAACATCATGTCAGTGGCCAAAGTGGAAAAAAAACCCAAAAGTACGGAAAGCAAATCCCAGCACTCTCCAAAACAGCCTCCTGGTCCCCAGCAGCTGGCAGCTCAGGCATCTCCTGAGCCACAAGCAATGCCTGTTCCAAAGCAATCCTTAATCCTGAATTACCATTCAGAACCATTGGGAAGTTTAAAAAAAAAAAAAAAAAAGCAAGGGAACAGAGGCCATCTCAGCTCAAGAGTAAGTAGGATGTAAAGCAAAATGTAGCCAAGGGAAAAAACAAATACTGGAGATGAAATGAACTTTGAGTGGTGAAAAAGTTTTGAATATAACAGCAGTCAAAGCAGTATTTCTGAATCGAGAAAAAAGAGAAAGAGAGGGAAGGAGCTGTCAGATAAAGTGACCACTATATGACTGAACTCTTCAGAGTAAGCCTAAGTGGGAAGAGAACTGGGCCACTTTCATACAAGAAAGGAAGAAAAAGGGAGCAGAAACTGCTTTATTTATTTTCTCTAGATGGTGGTTCAAACAAACTCTGACCAAACTAAGAAACTAGTCCCTGAAAGAGACAAGTTTATAGATTAAGTTAACTAGTATGACAACAGCCTGCACGGGGCACTGTCAGCACACAGCAGCTATTTCAGACAGATTACATTTTGCACCTTCTTCATTACAATAATGAATGTATCACTCCCTTCTGCCTCATTAAACTGTGAGGAATTAGATTTATGACTTCTTGGTGTGCTTTATATACACTTCCTTGAAAACTAAACACAAAGCAAATGTCAGCTGAAACCACAAGAAATTGGTCCAGAAAACAAAACAAGGCTGTATCTTGGGGAAGGGCAGTGAAGGGCCACAGCCCAACCACCCCCTACCACAGACTGGAGAAGAATCTGAGGGCAAGAGAGCAGGAATGTTCAACATCCAGCATCTGTTGTCCAGAAAAAGCAGGAACCAAAATAAAGCCACACAGCAAAAAAAAGACTTCCTAAGGTAATGTTTCTCATCAGGTGAGAAGACAATAGCTTATTGCTGTGACTACACACATGCCTTCTCTAATTCATGCTCTGGTCACTGAACTTATATACAAGGTGTTGCAGAATTAGTAGTACATTTAACATACCACAGTAATTTACAAACTAACAATTACATGTCAGGAATCCCATTTAAAATGCATTTTGTAAAGCTCTCAATATACTCCTCCTAACTTACAACCTAATAGCTTATACAGTCAAGTACTAATTCCTACATTTGCTTCTTCCAACTACTTAAAATGTTGTGGGTTTTTTTGTTTTGTTTTGTTTTAAAGCAAACAAACACAACAACTGAGCCTATTTCATTGCTCCTGTAGACCAGAACAATTAAGCAAAAGAGACCCACCTGAGATCTCACTGGGTATATAACAAAGACTTCCTCACTAAGCAGATAACAAACATTTGGAAACCAATGGAAACAATATCCCTCCATGGGCAACTCATTACTGATAACTAAATCAGAAATCTCCACTTTGATAGCTAGCTTTTACTCTTGTTTGATATCAAGGGATAAAGTTTGTTCTTTGAGTCACATCAGGCAAGAATAAATCAATCCTTTACTGGAAGAAGCATGATGGAGAAGAAATCAATACTTGTCCTAATGAGTCTGAATAAACTCAGACCAGTGGAGTATCACTACCATTTCTGGTAAGTACCCATCAAAACTAAATGGAAAGTTTATCAGGAGTTCTGGAAAAACAAAACAACACAACAACAACGAACAAAACCCAGAATATTACAAAGCACTTCACATATCCACAATAAACTTCTTTTTTTCTTCCCTCAAGACTTTCTTTCTGCACACAGCATGCAGCTGCTCTGGAGAACCCTGGAGAGTTGCCTGCCCACCAGACTTTACTACACTGGCAGATGGATTTTTCTCCCCAAAATTAAAAATACAGATACCATTTGACTTAAGGGTCTATAGAAGGCAATAGAAGTCAGAACAACCACCTGTTTAGTAGCCTTGATTCAGTGAGCTATTCAAATACAAATATTTCATTAGCCAACAGAGGACATGAGCACATACCTAAGTATTGCTTAACCAGGGCAACATTATCAGTCTTACAGCTTCACAAGGCCTTAAGAATCCATTCATACATAATTACCAAGTAAACGAGAGCTTTGTAGTACATTAAATGAAGATTGCAACCTGAGCAAGCAAAAGAAATCAGGGTCTCTTATTTTTCCTCTCTTTTTGAGCACTTACTACCAGGGGGATGGATAGTGGGGATTTTGATTAATAATGTGTCAAGAATTCTGACTCACAGAAGTGTGTCTAAGGGTTAATACTGTAGTCTTCATGCTTGAGTCAAATTCAAGACATGGTGGTATATTCCATAACAAACCTACTCCATATGCTTTTCCTGTTTATTTTCCCATTTCCATTTTAACAAGTCACAACCACAACCACATCCTTGAGTAGACCATTTACTTGCATTACTGCCTTAAAAACAAACTTTCAGATTTTATTGTTTTGCGTGTGCGTGGCTTCAATCCAGAAGACAGAGTAACATGATTAGCACACTACTATAAATCTCCACAGCAGAGTGTAATTTGTTGACAGGCAGAAAATGAAAACATCCTGAATGAGAGTTTGTGTGGTCTTTTCTCTAGACTGCGCTCTCAGGATCTGTAACTAACATTTTAATGGCATGTTTGTATATTATCACTTTCTAAGGCCTCAGAAAAAAACATCTGGTAGGCCAAGCTTTGTATTTAAGAAACTAAAGTGACACAACCAAATCCTATGCTTTCCCATACTATTATTTTTAATTTCATGTAACAAATACTAAGGATTTTAAATCAGAGTGAACTTGTGAGCCAATGAAAATTGAGTTAATTTAATGAAGCTCAGCTGACATCACTGAAAACAAGACAGAAAACAACGGGTCCTTAAAAGAACTGCACAGGCTATATTTTCATTTCAAGGTTTTTGTTTTGTTTAACAGCAGCACTCTATACAGTCCATGTGCTCCCTGTGGAACTTGGGAAGCTTACATGCTACAGCAAGACATGTTAGTGGTTAGCAGTTTGTTATCCAATGCAAAAAACAGCATCAAATATTTGCCAAGAAAAAAAAAGCAGTAAGACCAGCAAAATAATCTTGTGGTATAACATCTCTTTCCTAAATTTATCTTACAAAACAAGTGATATCCAGAGAGAAAAAGGAAAATTGCTGCAAGATGAGCTGCAAATCCCTTCTTCCTTACTTCCTGACTCTTCTCTGGAAAGGGTCACAGTGTCACTGAAATGACAGTCTGGAACTGTCTATGTCTGTAATTCATTCTAAGCACAGAATGGTGCGTGGACCCGAAAAGAAAACTAAATAGCAAGTAGCATGATTTAGACAGATGAGAAACCCTGTTCATCTGAAGCAGAGGATCCTAGATCTCCTAGATCTGAGACCATGGTGAGTCAGATATCCGCTAAATCAGCTGTACATTCTGGCCTTCTCTGGTCTCTACAATTTACATACACTTTCTGAATTTCCTCCTCCATCTCAAAGGAATTCAGATGATCCTCACAGAACAAGTTGCCACGCTAAGATGTTAAGCTAACCGCTGAGTTAGGCTAACAGCCAACTACTAGTTTACATGTTATATTTATCAGAAATCTAGAAAGCATTGCTACCTATGCCATTTAAGTATTTCTGTCTTCTTCCACCATCCTGCCAACCCATTCCTTTCTCCGGAAAACACTGAAGTGCAAGATCAACTTCTTGTACCAGAATTTCATTTTTTGTGACTTCCACTTCCTTCCTATGAGTAGACGCTGTGAATAATCACATGTAACAATTCTTTTGCTGTACTGAAAAGAATATTTTAAGTGGAAATGCCTGCTATGTCCACCGCCCCAGTTTTAAATGAGAAGTTTTCCATGGCTGACTTCGCCATGTAATTCCACTCATGGTAACACTTGCCAGCTCAAATTCATGTGAAGCTGTCCACTGTATCCTAATTGCAACTTAGATGCTTCACTAAATATTTGAGTGGTGAGGAGTCTTTCACTTCAAACTCTTTGCCATGCCTGAGGGATCTGTATGGACATCTGGCAGACGCAAGTTTACAGGAGAATTGGGATAACGATCGTAAAGGCAAGACAAACTAATGTCTAAATCAAAGTTGGTGAAACGTGATGCAAGTATTTAGAGCAACACCTGTTGGGCAGAGGAGTCTCTGGAAGTACTTTGCACAATAAATAGCACATGTGCAAGTGCTAACCTTGAAAGGTTGCCTCAAACCGAGGAAGAAATACTACTTCAGTTCTAAAACACATACTTTGCCAGCTTTCCAAGTTTTACACTGAACTCCAACAGGTGAGCAAACAAGTCTCTAAAAGCCAACAGGCAACATACAAAGACTTAGCTATAAATGGGAGAGCAAAGTACATTGCTGGAAAGCCTAGGAAAGAAGATTTCTTGAGTAGAAGTACCCACTTGCAGGATTTGTTGGCCAAGTTCCTCTGCTTCCCCTTCTTTGCAAGTTCCTACAAGAGATCTTCCTCTGTACAGCTGATTCTGTGTTCTGTTACATACTTGTAAATGCTTTTATTTTAGAGTTAAATTGCAGGGGTAAAAAAATTCAAATACAGCAGTGTTTGCCAGATGCAGTGTCACCTGCTTAGATAAAAGCTTAGATAAAAGCTGATCCAAATGCTGTGTTTTATGGCTATCTAAATGGAAACTCAAAAGAAGAGCAGAATGGGAATTATGTGGTAACTAATATGAGAATATGTCCTAATAAAATCTACTCTACAACAACATAAGCTTCCACGTTCTACTCACCAACATTCAGACAAGCATTTTCATACTTTCTCAAAGACGATGATGTTTCTAAAAGCATCCACAAAACTAGTTTGGCCTTCTGCAAGTCACAAACTCAAAAATACAAACTTCACATTAATATGGACAATAGGCTTTGACTGCCTGGCTAAACAGTACCATAGATGAGGCAGAGATTGTGTTGAAGAGAGTAGGCTATGCTCCTGTGCTGTATTTCCAGCTGGCCTTCTGGCTTTTTCATCACAGCGTAACACTTCACTTGCATGCACTTCTAAGCTACTGACTCCTGTTCTGCTCCTGTTTTGTATTCATGCAACTGAGCGCTCCTGCCCAACAACAGGATCTCAAGTCTCACCTTTACTGGAACTTTTTGTCACTCACTGAAGAAATCAAACAAATTTTAAAATCCCAACAGACAAGTAGCCTCGCAGCATGGTAGCATATGCAAATTCATCTGGATGAGCACTCCAGTAACACTTCACACTGTTAAACATCAACTTGATCTTACAAGTTCCAATATTGTTTGACTTTGACCCTTTGAAAGAATTCTAAAAAAATTAAAATGAACAAAAGAAAAGTCTGAAATATACAGTTGTCCAATATTCCTTCTCTAGTACAAAACCAGCATAATTTGAGTGAATTTCTGCCTGAACATTTTAAGACATTTGATCCCAGGTTCCTCTGACAGCAGTGCCAAAATTTAACATTCTCTGATCCCAGTAAGAACAGGAGTAGCAGTGTATAATGGTTGGGTAGTACTGTTTCCTAAACCATTTCTTCAAGTACGACATAAAAGAACTGCTCCTTCAGAATTAGTCTCAGCAACATTTTCCACCAAGTCCAAAGAAGCTTCCACTTAATTCAGGAGCATAAGTAGCAGTATCTTTTGGAAAGATTATTTATGATGAGTACCTGCCTTTCCACAGAAGTCTATAGATGTTGACCAATCCCTCCTCTGGATGCATTCAACCTTAACATCCTTTTTCTGTTGTGAAGCCCAGAACCACACACAATACTCAATGTGAGGATGTACCAGCACTGTACATAGGAGGAGAATCATCTCCGACCAGCTGGCTGTGCTTAACACTCTCCAAACTGTGATTTGCCCCTTGGCTGCCAGGGTACACTGCTGGCTCATGCTGAGCTGCTGTCACAGCACCCACAGGTCTCTTAGGCTGAGCTGCTCTCGGCTCCAGTGTTGATCATGCTGTTTATGACTATTCAATGCTCCAGTGTATCCAGATCCCTCTGCAAGGCCTCTCATTCTTCCAGAGTCATCAGCACCTCACAGTTCAGTATCATAGTGAACTTGCTAAGGATGCTTCCCATTCCTGCATCCAGACCACTGGCAAAGACATTGAACAGTACTGGCCCTGGAATGGAGCCTGGGGAACACTGCTGGTGACCAGATGTCAGCCAGATGTAACCCCGTTCACTGTGATCCTTTGAGCACTGTCGTACAGACAGTTCACCACCATATATATTTAATGCATACATTTGATAAGCTCAAATAGCACAATATTATATATGCAATCCCAGCAATACTGGGATCTGTTTATACAAATCCATTTGAGAGAAATCTCAGCATATCCTACTTCAAGAACTGCAGCATAAAAATACTACACATTTATACAGCAACTTGCAAATGTCACTAAGAATGTGAGGCAAAGCAACAAGAACCGATTCTTCAAGCACATCAAATTACATCACTGCCTCTACTTGCCTATTTAATTGCACTGTGATTCTGCTTGATGAATACGATCTCCTTCCATGCCAAGAAAAACATCCATATGAAGGACCCGGAGATATTAGATGGTTGCACTGAGATTATTTTCGTAGCTTTTAATTCAACTTCAACCTGGAATTCCTTCACAGTAAGCCAAGTAATCTAAAACGCCTATATAGGGTCCTTAATCTTCATAGCAAGTCTCAGGTTATCACATACAGACCAAATTTTGCTTTTAAAAATTAGATAAACAGATCGTATCAGTACTCTGACGTCTCCAGTGGCAGCTGAAAGTCCAGATGAACTGGACCATCAAGAGGTGCAGATAATTATTCAAGGATGTTTTCAGTTCTGTAACAAACTGATTATGCAGGAGCCAAGGAACTCTGTAAATAAGGAAGAAGACAGACCCTGAAGGCACCTCTGTCCTGTCAGTAATGCATTCATCTCCAAACATGCAGCATGTGGTTTAAAAAGAAAAATGAAAGCAGTATTTTACAAGTTGTGTTTGATGACAGGAAAATCATTTCCAAATATGCCAGCTGGGTACACCATTTCAAACACAAATCCCATTGTCAGACAACTTAAGGTCAGGTATTTCAAGGTGGCTGTAAGCACCAAACAGCTCAACACTTGAGACTTGCATGGTTAAGTGCTGAAGTCCAATCTGATGCAGAATGCCAGATAGCTTCACTCAGAGCATTAAGCTTAGCATGCAGCCATGTGGTGTCTTTAAGGAACTTACATGAAATCTCCCTAGTCCATGAGCTGAATGCTCAGAGCAGGGGAGAAGTAGGAAGGATAAGAAGCTTTCACCTCTTCATGCAGAATAGAACAATTTACCATTTCACCAACCAGCTATCTCGCTGTCTCACAGATGAAGTGTCCTGGCAGTGTAGTGGCAGAGAAGAGTTGCAAAAGGCTCCTGGCTTTCAGAACGGTGCCTTTGACAGTTGTGTAAGAAACACATGTGCATCTCAGAAAGACTGGGGATTGCAAAGACTGTACTAAAATCTTGTTCTCCTTAAACCAAGAACAAGATTAAGATGATTATACAATTTTCATTTACTCCAGAAATGCTCTACATGGGACTATCCATTGCTTTCAGTACATATTAGTCATTTGACCACAGAGAACAATTTATATTACAAGATAGTTTATGACTTGTACGACATGAAGCACAAGAAAGAAATGCTTGTTCTGCACAATAACACATCTGTGTAATTATTAAAAGCAACTGTAATCTGCCAAGAGGAAGCAGCCTCTTAGTTTTGCTAACAAGCTAGAATGCCTTGGTGTCTTTGCGTTTTAGTTTTTTAGCTTTGTTAAATGCATTCAACAGAATAAGCTCTTTCAATTCCTTCTACTTTTTGAGACAAACAAGTCTCAACTGCTTTTCTTTTTCAGAAGACTAGTCCAGCTTTATCACAGAAGGAAAAGCTCTTCAAGAAAATTATGCTTCTGCTAAACCATTTCCCAAAGAACAGCTGAGTTTTCTGCTCACAAGTTATCTTCAGAATAAGAAGATACTACAACCTTCTGCCTTAGATCTTGAAGATGTGGGATTCTGCCCTCCAGTGTCTTAACCTCATGCTTCTGTAAATAAGGTTAGTACATTCAGATGCCCACAAAATGCTGGGGAGAAATCAGCAAAGAAGTGGCACTGGAGTGAGGACATCCAATTTACCCTATAATTTACTACCATGAAAAAAAGAGTAATGTTAATCTCTATATGCGTGTGTATAAAATTATACATAAAATATTGCATTGGTGTAGTATCCCCATTACAAGACCCCAGCTGATATAAAACATTATCACTCTGAATCAGTGTCAAAAGGGGAACTTCTCTGAAAGGGAGACCAATAGCATCCAATAATGTAGCTAAGAGTACACTGAAGGAATTTTATTAATGCTAACAAGTACAAAATCCATGCTTATTAACACATAAAAAACAAACATTATGAAATATATACTAAAGAACCCATCTTTTCTCCAAAAGAGCGCCATATGTAGGAAAGGGTATAGAGTCCATTGGCTTGTACACGACCAGACTGCCTCAACCTAATTTCCTTATACTCAGAACAGTACAAGCAATTCCAAAAATTACTATTTCCAAGTTATATTACATCTCTTGTGTTTAAAAGAAAAACTGTTTGTACCTTTTCGTATATGGTAAAGTCAATCTGTAAGACATGAAAACAAGGTTGGTAAGACAGAATTTTCCTCTCTACATACTAATAAAAAGGACTAGGGAAAAGCCTGTTTCAATAATTTTTAGCCTTTCATTCCCACTTCTCTCTCCAGAATCTCCCTTAAAAAAGCAACCATTAGCATCTGTGCAGTTAATGGCTCAGTTGCATGCTAGTGTTAAGTAACAGAGGCCATACCACTGTCAGAGTTCATAGCCAAAGTTATTCTAGTGCTTAAGTAAAAGGAAACTACTTGGAGTATTAAGCCAAACAGCAAACTATAAACTCAAAGCTACTCAAGACAGTCTCATGCATGCAACAGGCCAGCCTGTCGTATTAGTCTTCCTTTCAAGTGCTCACATACTATAGAATCTGTTTCTCCAAGTGGAGCAGAGAAAGTTCCAGAGCAGCCGATCAGCACAGGCGAGCTCTGTAATAAAACTGGCTTTCAAGCAGCAGATTGCTTTTAACACAGCTTGTTTTCTTAAAGCCCTGGTTTTGATTTAGACACAATACAGGTATTGAAGAGAAATATGAGAGAAATTACAGTTCTTGAAATATCCTTAGAGATTTCACTTCTACCTTTAAAGCATGATAAACATCAGAGGTTACTTGTGCTCCTTGGACTATGCATTTTTTTCTTTTTACCCATGGCTGACTAGGCAATAAAACAACAACACAGAGGTGTTTTCAGAAGGATTTGATACAAGCTGTATTTCCAAGACCTTGTCTTTTGGAAAGAAGGAACACGCACATTTACTAACTGTTCCCACCCGACTGGGACTTCTGTAAGGGTTCCTAAACTCTTTTAAAGTCCCTGAAGATCACTGACTCATTAATGAATTAATTCAGGCATCCTCTGCCCTTCAGTCGTTACCGAAGGGAATATGCAGGATGCAACAGACGGGCCTCTTCATACCTGGCCTCAGTCCCACCTGTGCCCTTCATGACTTGTAATAATACTGAGCACAGACAGCCCACAAGGCAGCACTCCCCTGCCTAAGCCTTGGCCAAGCAAATTGGAAAATGACATAAGTGGTATGCCTTGTGTTTGAGTCAGAACAATGCTCAAGTTCTTTAAAACAAATGCTGCCAAGAGGGTGGGTGGAGGCTGAAGAGCATCCTGAGCAAAGAAAATACTTGTTCTTCAAGCCATACTTTGTATCTGGACACTCCTGAGACTAAACCATGGCCGAAGATGATGTGAAGATGGGAAGGCTGGAACAAAGACGTGTGAAGCTGGATTTTTCCCTGTGTCCCAAAGCTAGAATTACAAGCTCTGTAGCTCAGCACTGAAAACAATGACAATATCAGGACTAAAAAACAATATTTGCTAGATCTATAGGATAAAATAACTCATCCAATTTTAGAAATTTGTCAGCAAAGCTACCTAGCACACTAACATTTGTAGAGAATGTAAAAACTGCAACACCTGAGAAAATTAGTTTTATGCTCATTTAAATATTCCAAAACCCATATAACTATGTACTACTTGAGCTGGGGATCCCATCAACTAGCTGAACAACCTTTATAGCATTACATCATACAATGAAAAAAGCACAGCAAAATTATCTAGCTGGTTTCATGCAATCCAGCCTGATGAACTTAATTACCCATTTTGCTCAATGAAGTGATCATCAGTGGCATGTGAAGATGCCACTATCCAGAGATCAATTCATGATCACCACTATCATTCATAAAACCAAAAAATTGCAAATCTTTTGTCTTGCAATTCAAGAACAGCAAGTGAATGAGCAAAGAGGGAACATAAGTAGAGAGCAGAAAAAACACGTACAATTAAGTTTTATTTGGACCAGTTGATTTCATTTCAGCTGACAGCACATGTGTGCATGTAAGCATGATGCAGCACGGGTTCTGCTCCCAGATTCACACTGCTGAGACTGGAGATGAGGCATCCAGCCTATCCATGGCTGCATGGCACAGAGTGGGCCGCAGCCACTGCCCCTTGCTAAAGGCTGCCATCTCAGGAGAAGCAGGACTTGGCTCTATGGAGCACTACAGAGAGGCCATCATTTTTGCTGACTGTTTCTTCAGTTTTAAGTCAAACACAATTCTTTTCTGTGTGTGTTAAAGAAAAAAAAAAAAAAAAACTAAAACAGAAACAAAAAACCAAACCTATATGCTTCAGTATATGCTGCAACTACAGTGCAGCCTTAACTGCTCAGAGGAGGCTAGACTTAGTTATGGAATTGATCCGCTGGAGGCTCCTCAACAGCCTGAAGCCTTGATTAGAGAGATTTAAAACAAGAAAAATAAAAAAAAAAAATTGCATTAACAGATATAAAAGACAGTGACAAGACTAAAATTTTTCCAGAATCAGTCAGTAGCTTGAGATTTTATTGACTCCCTCCAACAGCGTTCCCTCACAGGCACAGGCTGCATGGCTGGGGAAGGCTGATGCGCTGCGCACTCATCGTCCTCCTGCCAGCAGCTTCAGAGGCACTGCCTGAGGATGGTCAGGCCTTGCAACTTCCTCATTCTTTTTCAGCCATGAACAAGAATGCAAGCAGGAATGAGTGCTGCTTGGCCACTGGCTTCCTTGAAAATGAAATGCTGAGGGCCCTTCACACAGCTGCTCCCTGGACAATATTGCTGGTTAGTTTGCTAACTAGAATCCTTTGGAGGGACAAAAAGTAAACTGTGAAGTGTTCTCCATTCCAAGCACCTGCAGGCTACACAACAATAGAAAAATGACCTTTGCTAAGCACAGTCCAATTTAATTCTACGAGATGTCACAAGTATCAACCAAAATTCAGCAATGTGCTATTTTTAATATAGAACAAAATCCACAAAATGCTTTCTCCCAGCTGAAGTCAATAAATGCTTTACCTGCAGAAACGAGTCTCTGGAAGAATCAGAAGGGCCCAAAATCCACAAGTTTATCATGCAATTTTTGTGACTGTACACAATACTCCTGAAACTCACACGGATGATGAGACCTCATTTTTCCCAGTCCTACAAGGTTCCGGGTATTGCATATTCTTCTTGCAACTTTTTCCACTATTCTCACAAGATATGTTCAGCAGCTAAAAACAATTCAGTAGGAATGCTTTACTTCAGTAGGTAGCACCATGAAGACTTTCAGTGCTCTACTTAGAGTGTAAAGTCACATACAGTCAAGGTAATATTTGTAGTTTCAAGTGGCAAATAGTCATCCTTAAATCACACAGACAACCAATCTGACTACATGAACTGAAATCATGTGGGAATTTGGAATTTAGTCATCATTAGACATTGAAATGAGTTAGGGCAGAACACCATCTTTCATAAGACACTGGCAGATCTGAGCAACAGATTCTACCTTTAAATAATAACACAGCAGTAGTAACACTTGGCTTGGCTAGTGGTCTTCACTGCTACAAATTCATCTGTTCTTTCCTGCTCTGAGCTTCCTTCAGGCCCTAGTTAACCTTTGCTCATAAAGCATCATGTGTTCCTGAAATGCTTAATGGGAAAGGATTTTGTAGCCAGTCCTTTGTACATCTGAACCTAAGCTGAGGATTATTGAAACTGCATTATAAGGCAGCAGACATGGTCTTAAACAACACACTGCCAATTTTTGTAGCAGAACGTATTTCAATTCAATGTCTTATTGGGATATAAAAGACGATTTATTTTTTTCCTATTTTAGTCTGTGATATTTAGTCTTTGAAATATTCAGTCTATTTTAGCTCCCATTAACACCAGGCATCTGTTAAGCACACATATGTAACAAGCTTCTCTCTGATTTTAAAAAATACTAGAATAGCAGTGAGAGCAATAATGATTAGACTGTATAGATACTAATAGCCAAAAACCCAAATAGCTAGTAAGAAACCCAGCCATATTGTAACAGATGCTGCACTGACTGATGTTGAGGCACTCTAAGACTCGTTCAACAGCCTACCCAATAAACATCAGTTACCTTGTCTGTCCAGTGGTTTAAGTTCCCAGTGCAGAAGTTAAGGCAGCATCAGTACAAGTGATTCAGCTCTCATATAAGGGTATGAAACGTGATAGAAGCATGCTTCGTCCTATATGACTCTTTACTATTAAGGTGCATTTTGAGTAATATTTAGTTTAAGCATTTTCTGTAAATGACTACCACAAAAAGTTATACTGAAGATCTATATTGCTCTTGGGAGACTAATAACAGGTAACTCTACTACACTTCTGTACAATGGTTGTCGCAATAACTTTTTATTTCATTGAATACAGCACTCTCTGACAATATTGACAAATAGGAATGACTCATTCTTGGCAAAGATACTTCCCAACTCTGTTGCCAGAATAATCTCTCTGATTTGCAGATTTCTTTATTGAAGGCTCACATGACTCCTAAACACTGGACAAACCACTTGCCAAATAATCTCTCACAGGGGTTTCTTTGCTTTCAACCTCAAGCAGCTAAACTGCTTCAATTTCTTGCCTTCACATACTTCCACCCCCTCCCAAAAAAAAGGGAAAAAAAACCACTACCACCACCACCCAAAGACTTTTCTCTGTCCAAAACCACCACAGTGATTTCTCCACCACCCTAAGCTGGCTTCCCCAGAATATTCTGGTGGCCAACAGTACATGTCTTAGGAAAATGTTATATGCCGGTGGCAGGTACTGAATCACACAGGAAGGAGCATCTTCCAGAGACTCTCGGCCCCATCAGACTCTCACAAAAAACTCATTCTAACACCTTCCTCTGTTGCAGACTCATTTATCCATTCCTTATGGTTCCAAAAGCACAAAAACCCATGAAAAATAACATATTTGTTGGCAACTGTCTCTGTGACTACAATGCGGAATGAATATGGGAGTCTCAGGGCAGCCTATAAGGTAGGCTTTTGGTATTATTCAACCACTTTCCAATCGATTACAAACTACTGCTTTACGCTGGCATTTCAGACAGGCTTGGAAGCATCATTGCTTCCAAAACTTGTGAAGTTGGAATGTTGCTGGTTTTACCACAAACACCTGCTCTGGCTTCACAAACAGCAAGTGTAAAATGCCACTTACCTGGCACACACAGGCAGCTCAGGAAGCAGATCTCTAACTCTGCTGCCGCTCTGGGATACTGCACGCTCATCACCTGGCTGCTTCGGTCCAGCCGAAGAAACAGCCAGTAGAAACAACTGTAAATAAAAGTGAACTTTGTCTAACTGTTGACCAGCAGAGACTCAAGTGAAGCCGGACACAACACCCAATTGCTTTCATGCTGATGGTTTCCTGCGTTTTTTATTTTCTAGCCAAGTATATAAAGGTACTTTTAAAAAAGCCCCAGGCAAACTTCTTTTTTCTAGTCAAATAAATACCAATCCCTGAGGTGATCACTAACTTTCAGAAAGCTTTTTTTCTCCCCTAGTTTTAAAAACACACCATTTAGTTCCCTATCAGTTTACCCCACGTACGGATCGTACGTCTTATTAAAGTTTATCTAATAAACATGATACTCTCTTCAATTACTAAAAATAATTTTAATAAGAAAACTCCATAAAAACATCAAGATCGTGTTCCTTTTTAAAATTAAACCACAAGAGTAATTTCCCTAAAGATATATTGTACAATAGATTTATTTTACTAATATTTACTAAACCTATTAACTCTGTCTACTGAACTGTAGAGTTTGTCTGTCAAGCTCCGGACAGAAGTATAAATCCCTTGGTACTCAGTAATATTAAACCTAATAGAGACATAGCAATTAAGTTTTAATAACTTGAAAATAAAGTGTAAGTTCAAAAATTTAACTAGCAGTTATTGTTCTTAATTTTTGAACTTGTCCCTCCTTTCTTACATTATTTATAGATAAGTTGGGATACATTACTGCTACAGCA
The DNA here is from genome assembly GCF_026119805.1 of Tympanuchus pallidicinctus. Taxonomy (NCBI): domain Eukaryota; kingdom Metazoa; phylum Chordata; class Aves; order Galliformes; family Phasianidae; genus Tympanuchus; species Tympanuchus pallidicinctus. The sequence continues at coordinate 17,200,945 of NW_026294627.1, forward strand.
TCGTAGACATTACCAAACGAGATCTTACAAATCTCTTAAACTATTAATTGGTTTTATTCATCCACATTTTCCCAGACTTCTACAGATTACTAAATTTCACATCAGAAAGGACGTGCTCTGCTGACCCTTTTTTCCCCCACTGAGAGCACAGAATTCTTCAAGCCAGACATCTTTGGTCACAATTAGCTGCATAAATGGTCCCCAGTTTTACTGCAGAATTTGATACCTTGTCTTTCTACAAATGGCCATATCTTGTTATTTCAGTGAATTCTATACTTTAACTACAATAGCTGGAATTAACAACAGGCACCAAATCCCTCCATCTTTTGAAAGAAAACTTCCTAGTGATGAGCTTTCCTTGATTCAGAAAATAGACAAAGATTTTAAGACCAGCTTTCTACTAAATGCTCGCCATCATTTTTCAGTCTTTTGGTCTAATTAAGATATCTGATAATAATGCAATTCAACTACTGCTTTGATCCTTTAGTAAATAGCATTTCAAGAGCTAGCTGTCCTAGGGGTTACCTTCTCTTTTCTGGAGTATCAGAACAGATCACGGTTGAATACTGCATACAAGATACACATATTATTCTAATAAGCATGCAAGTGCTTGGATGTAGACCTACACAAGCATGAACTTCCTAGCTAACACCTCTGTTACCTGAGCCTGCCACACAGAGGAATGCTCCAATTCTTCCCTCAGAGATGAATCCTTAGGGAAGGAGTCTTAGTTGAGGTCTTTCAGTGCTATGTGGCTTTACTTAAATGAGAGGAATATGAAAGTAAACTGAGCTAATATCCAGGTTGCTTCCTAAGTTGGAGTTGCTAATGTCTTTACTGTTAACTGAAACAAAAGGTAAAGCAACTCTGTACTGAGCAGTTCTCTTAACACGACTGTAAAGGATCCAAAGGCACATGCACTGCACAAACGTGCAGATTGGATGGACAACACAGCCAGGCTTCCACCTGAGATTTTTCAGAAGTTTGTTACATTCAGTGCTATGTTGTATCACCCGAAGTATTTCCCATAGAGCCTTTCATCAGAATGTCAGTTCACACCATAACACTAACTACTTCCCTGTATCAGAGAACATCAAGAATATCACTATTAAGTTATCATTAATTATATGAAAGCTACAGGTTGCAAAACTCAAGGTAAGAAAAAACAGCAAGAGTGCTTATTAAAAAGCAATGCATCACCAGACAGGCAGTCTTCTTGATAAAGACATGAAGTCTGCAGCACCCAGTAAGGAATTCAGATTAGTTATTTCAGAACCTCTGGGTACAGCCAGGCAGGCACTCAGGTGAATATTCTGAAGCACGTATGCATTCATCCTCTTTCAGTTTTCACACTGTCTCTTTAACATAAAACTCAACCCATGAGTGTACACAGTGAGACTCAAAACTACTCAGCTCATTCCATTTGCAAAATCTCATTTGAAAAACAGCGTTTGGATCTGGGGCATCACTATAAATTGGGAACATAACCAGGAGATCAGAAAAAGAATAAATCAGGTTTATAAGGCAGGCAAAACTAAAAGCTTCACAGGCATTTCACAAAGTTGCTTTCCAAAACCAGCTTCAGAATGGTAAGAGAGCTGCATTACATGAAGCTTCAATGTAAAGGGTTAAATAACTGCACACACTGGAAGCATCCTATCTTCTCCATCTCAGCTAACAGAAACCATCAATGATCAACATTTGCAGTGATCAAAAAGAGCGTCAGAGGTTGTCCTATGCTTGTAGCACACATTTTAGCACTTTCACAAAAGCTGCACAAGTATTTAGTAGTAGTACTGTCTCAAGAAATCCTTTGAGCAAAGGACTGTTTTATTTGTTCCAAATAATTCCAGGCTTTCTGAAGAATTCCCCCATCAACAGCACTATCCCAGAGTAAAGGCAGTAAGAGAAGTACAGGCTGTAATGCAGAGAGTTGCTGTCCATGACTATCAGTGTGAGAATTGAGCTTAAAACAGGCAATTTTGTTCTAAATGGGGAGGCAGTAACAGACCGACCAAACTCACCACCAAACAAGTTTCTTGTGAGTCATCACAACTTCGGCATGTAATGCTGGAAGACAACAGGCTTATCATTAAACTCCACATATTTCTTCAGAATTCCCAGTGGCTCAACATCACAGCATGCACCCAACCATTCCTAAGTGCAGACACAGCTTACAGCAGTCCTACTTGCCAAAAGCTCATTTGTCATCTAGTTTATGGACCCTATTATACATTCACAGAATTCTCTTGGAGCAAATCTGCAAGCTGTTGACTTTTTCTTGTCTGCTGATAATTATAAAAGAAAACCTCTGCAATATGTCATATTTATAAATAAATAAATTGGAGGAATGCTTTGTATTCTTTCAGGAGAGTTTACTCAAAATTAAAAATAGATTTCTCCCAGTTAGACAGTATGTTCATGGCAGACTAGTACTACATTCCTCGACAGAGAACATGCAGGCAATCTGTTTTTCCATAAAAAGACAATCACAACACACTATACTTTTTTTTTCCTTTTTCTTTTCCTGAACATTACCAACTGATGTGAAAGCTCTAAGGTTAAACCCTGTTCCCTATTATCTAACTGCATAAGGCTAACTGGGTCAGTTACACAGAGTATCTTACATTGTTTATCTGAGCTAATAGCAAGGATGGAGGAGAACTGTCTTGACATACGGAAACACTCTGCTTTTTCAAGACCATATTGTTCAGTCAACCAAATCAAAAGTAAACTGCAAAGTTTAAACTTTATGACAGTTCATGTATATGCACAAATTTGAGATTTATGGAAGAGTGAGAAAAGTTAAAAGGTTGAAAAACTACTGATACAGAAATCATGTTCTTAACAGCTAGTTTTGCCCCACAAATAATCTGTCACAAGATGTCTGAAATGCTACATGAAGGAAAACATTAGTGAGAAGTTCACGATGTAGAAGAGGGAAACAATTGGGGGGGGGGGGGGGAAATGAAGGAAAAAAGTATTCATGGGATAAGTGCATCTCACTGATGCTGAGGAGGAGGCTTTGTGGAGCTTGAGAAGGGAACTTAAATGACGAAGCAGAAGAAATTATTTTACAACCCTATGTTTTACTCAGGTGAGGCCTGGCATGAAATACAGCCACTCGACCAACAAGTAGAATACAACACCATCACTAAATTTAGAAATTCACCATCTGCTTTTATCATGGCATGGTAGAAGGGAAAGCATGGTAGAATTGAGTAGATGCTTTTCATGAAATCTGATCCTCTGCCTAAATTAGTCTATTTCAAAGTGGAAGAGAAAAGGACTAAGGACTACCCAACGGGAGCAGAAAACCCAAATTTGCAAGGATGAAAGAAGTAAGAGCAACTCCAAGCTTGTGAAGTAAACTTTCTCAGCCCTTACTCTGTACCCATTCTCTTGTGTCCTTGTCCTGCTAGCACGAAGGACCAGAGCATGCGACAGGCATGCACACTGCTGCAACCCAGCACAATGGAAGCTTCAGAGGACATCTGAATCACCCAGCTTTGAACAACACTCCTGGTCCCAGAACTTTCTAAAATAGGCAACAACAAAAACAACAAAAATTTCCCAGCATTAAATTCTGCCATTTCAGAATGGAAATTTTAGGCCTGCTTAGGAGACTGACTAATTATAAGATTTGGCAAGAACCTGTAAAATCTGGCACTCTGTCATTTCCGGCATTATTTGTAAAATCACCTGCCACTGGATAATGTAACTGCTGAAGCACTTCAAGTCAGTGGCAGCTATTCCATCAGGACTGACTGAGGCATTCTCCTTACAAAACATTGTCTCATAGAGCAGTGTAATACTGCTAACAGTGAAGTGGAGGTTTCAGATAGGGTAGAAAAGCTAGTGATTTCCAGATAACCTGCTATGACAGCACTGTATTATGTTTAGATAAATAATGAACATGACTCAAGTGACATAGAATGAAAACATAAAACTACTCAAGAAAAACAGATGCAAAATATCCAAATCCAGTTTTGTCTCAAAACTATTTTACCACCTAACTTCTAACCAATTAGCTTCTCTAACAAATTGCTTTCTAAATATAAAGCGGAGGGAAAATGACTCTATACATCTCTGCTTCAGATAAGCATCAACTGTACTTCCTCATGGCAAAAGCAGGTGAAAAATCTACACACTTCAAACAGATTTTTCTCATCAGTTCTACTGAGTGTGTAAGTTTAAAAGGCAGAAGGCACACAACTATTAACTTCACACAGATGGAGAATTCTTTAACTCTAGTTCTGATACAGACCAATAAGCTAGCAAAATTCAGTGAGCCATTTCTCTGGTATGACCCAAATGTTAAAAATCTTTCCTTAATTATCATGTGAGGAAAATTTATTCCTTCCTATGATGGATGAACAAGCCATAAGAAGTAATCAAGTCTCAGCTACAAGAATGATGCTCTAATTCTTTAAAAAGTGAAACTAATCTTCGGGAAACGGTTTAACAAAGTAGTAAATCAGTATTACGTGAGCCATAAAAATAAAACCACAGATGCCTATATAACTAAATTTGCTTCCTGAAAATGCAATCTAGTCATACCCTAATTCTTATCCCAAAGCAAGTTGTCTGCTACCCTCATTAAATTAACAGTGCAGGTGAATCAGTCTCATTGCTTTAAACTAGCCCCAAAAGAGAAAACTGCTTATGTAAAAAATAGAAGAAAAAAAAGGAAAAAAAAGAAAAAAAAGATTCCAGCCTCCACAAAACACCACAGACCATAAATTTACATAAATAAGGCCTCTCTCCTGTTCAATGAAAGCAAAAGATCAGATATGAAAATAAGTATCCTGAGAAAAGAAAGGGCTATTTAGTTCTTACCCTTCAATACAAAAGTCCAACCTGAATTGTTTATACAGATGTGTAATATTAACCATGTCAATCAAGAGGATCACTATTCATAACTCATTTACCTACAAATCAGGCATTCACTTCGCCTTGTTCACCTAAAACCATCATCAGGCTTTATTGTAAGCAGGAAAAGCATTTCATGGGTAGTTTCTCATTTAACAAAACCCTGTGTTCACCTCATTATGCATTCTTAAGTTCCCATTATTTCTCTGTATTTGTTAGGAAGATGTTAGTATGGTGCAGAAAATCCTATCTTTCAAGCCAATGGATACTTGCTTCACTGTCCAACTGAAGCCATTATTGTATTTGTTACACAACTGAGAACAGATATGGGTAACACTCAAGGATTGAGAGATAACCCTTCACACATGTGAACATCATCAATAGTTTTAAGGGGAAAAGCATTCTAAGTCATTTTCCTCAAACTTATGAGAAATCTTACAAAAGAGACATCATATTTTAAATGGAATTCCGTCAACACTTTTCCTTTCTGCTTCTCTGTAATATGAGCTACTGTGTCCTACAGCACGGACAAGACATTACATAGACGAATCCCCAGCTGCTAAAATACCTGCAGCCTAAAGCTAAAGCCGGAAGGTCTTTTCTGGGTCTTGTCAAATATGATCATCACTGCTGGAGACGAAGACAAGAAGGGAAAAGTAATTTAGAAAAGCTTTTTTCAAAGACAGTAAGAGAGAGAAAAAACGATAGACAATATCAGAGACACTACCCCCTCCTCATCCCCCCAAAATTTCAGCTGTGGAACAGTTATTTAGAAGCCTGGATTCTGGATTCCTAAAGGTACGTACTTGCAATCTTTATGATACAAGCACCCCCATTGCATGCAAACAAACTATTACAGTGCAAGAAAATACTAACAGGAAGACAAAACAACAACAACAAAAAAAAAAACACCACTACTGATAAGGGAAAACAGTCATTAATGAATGCTAAAACAAGAAAGCATGATAAAATAAAAATAACAGCCCAACTCATTCAGCACTCACAGCTCAAGCTTATTAGTATTATTTCCTGAGAAAATAGTAATCTAGCACTGAGGTTACACAGCTCTGTGTGTACATAGACCTACAAGTCCAAGTGACATTTGTATGCCATAATTTGTAGTTCTACACAGTAAATTCAAATTAAAGCAGGTTTTTAAATGAGAAGCTATATATTTTCCATATCCACTTTTGGCACAGTGAAAAATTCTATTTATTTTGCAAAAGCAAACCAGGAAAACAACCTTTTTTATTCAGTACTTCTGGAAATTTATCTGATTACTGGGCACTTGCATAACTACTTACTAGCATGAGCTCTAGCTTGTACAAGAAATGAGCTATAAAAAATAACTTGGTACAACTGAGAAATTAATTCTTTCCTAACTAGACTCCTTTGCAAATTCCCAGCATTATGCTGTATGGTTGATTACAGTTCCAAGCTGACTGGTAACTGGAGAGCTTAAAGACTGCACAGGGGCACCCCAAGTGTCTACTTGAAGGAGAGCTGATGGTTGGCTAAAAACAATCTTGCTGACATTGATCAGTTTTCTGGAATGCTGACTTAATCTGAAAGCATTTAGGCAGATGATGGCCGAAGATGGAAAAAAAGTATCTTGATTTCCTCTCTAGCACAAAAGGTAATCCTCATCATATCTACACTAACAGGGAACACCAAATAACACTGTGAAGGTACTCGGTTGTGTATTGTTTTTGTTATTGGTTTTGGGTTTGGTTTTTTTTTTTGTTTTGTTTTTTTGTGGCGTAGTTTTAAACTATATATATATATTTATATATGTATAAAATACCATGGTAGCGGGAACAGAATTTTTTCTGTTCTTGTTTAATAGCTCATCCTAATGATGAAGTATGCAAAAGATTCAGCTGAGCAAGCACAGAACGAAGGAGGCCAGCATCTGTTTCTGTTCTTATTCCTCCTTCAGGCAGATTACTATCACAGACACTAGCACGGAGTACCTTCGTGCACAGAAGCATCAGTTTGTGGTTACATCACAACACATTACACATCTATACAGTAACTGCCATTAATTCTGAGACAAGGCACACAAATTCTGCAGGACAAATGCTGCCACGCAGCTCCATTTCTATTAACAGAATTACTGTACAGCAAAATACTACGCATAGGTTCAGAATCATTCCTTCTAGTTTTGTCCTTCCACTACTATTATATACAACTCAGTGAGATAGTTTGCAGCTCTTTTTTTCTATTGCATTGAAAGAAAAACACCACCACCACAATTTACCATCTGTAATATCCAGGATTCAATCCCAATCTTTCCAGGGCCTGCTAGGTCATCTGATTTCCCTTTCTTGGCTTTCCCTCCCACAGCTCTCACAATTCAACATCAGTGACATGCCAACAAAAAACTTCTGTCCAGGTTAAGAGTTCAAAAGATTACTTAATGGCATTTCCAATTTAATTAAGCAGAAACTGAATCCAAGAATCACACTCAACTTAAACCCAGTGCTCAAAATATTTTCACTTGAAGAAGCTTTATTATGAAAGGGAAAGAAAAATCAAGTGCACATATGTATGCATGTAGTTAGGTCTACAAGGGATAAACATTTGCAGATCATTATGCTAAGTTTCTCGAATTCAGTTGAATCAAGCTAGGGATTAGTCTTTTCTATTCCCAGTGGTTCTCTAAAGAGAACAGAAATGATTGATTTTTCCCTCAACTGCAAGATTTAGAAAAAATTTTAGCTCTCAAAAACAACCCAAGACAGTTGTTCGATCAGATCTCACCTGCTGCTGCATGCCAAGGAGCAGAAGGAAGGGGCTGAAGTCACACAAGGGGAAAGGGCATCAATATTTAAAGGCTCTAAGCTCAACTTGGATCCTGTAAAAATTCATTTTTAGCCTTAATGGATTTCAGAGGCAGAATATATTAAATATAATGCTGTAGGATTTCAGTGTGAGAAACTTCTGTTGATACATTTTAGGCTAAGTTGAATAGTAGTAATAATTTGCTACAGGTGCAATATGCCATTATTAACTGCAGAGATCCAACCTTGAAAAATAAGCAGTAATGAACTGAATAAAAATACTGTAGAATTAAAAGAACTAGTGATAGTTATTAACAAAGCACATAAGGGTTTTACATATGGCTTGCTTTCGCAAAGTTTAGTTCTACATTAAAAATAGCTATAAAAGTGCTTGATCATGAGAGAAATACAGAGCCACTCTGGTTTAAATTTAAGGCTGATGCCACAGAAAGCATTTTGGAAGCACCAATTCAGAACTTCACAAGTTTGTACTCCTGTTTCAGAAAGAAGAAAGTTATCTTAGCTGAAGTGCCTTCAATATTAGATATGTGCTCATGATACACTGTGTAATCACCAATTTTCTTCACTTAAAAGAACAGCAGATATCTATCATGAACTTTTTGCTCATCTGACACATCATGTATTTCTGTTTCTCATTTTTCTTTTATGCTCTGAGCATAAAAAATTCCATTAGTTCTGATAAAGTAACTTCCATTAGTTTTGGTGTTTACTGAAAAATTTCTAATACTGTTGTCTTAAATGTAAGTATGTATCAGATGAGAGGCCAAGAGAAGACAGAACAAGCAATGCTCATTTTCCACAACCAATTTTTAATGTGTCTAGCAAGAACTTGAATAAAGTAACAGTAGATAACATTCTACCTGCTGCTTTTGCTCAAACCTGTCCACTTACTAGTGGCAGAATCCTATTCTGCATTATTCACCAATGTATCAACTGTGGTTCTTTTTTACAGGCTATTTCAAGTATAAAATCTGTACTTAATGCTGACATGGTCCAAGAATACTGATGCATGGTACATCTGAAGTAAATTCAACTTTGCACAAGAGATGCTGTTTAACAGCTATCACTTTCCAACCTCAAATCACTCAAAGAGCAGTCATGACCCCTTCCTTAGAACCTCTGCCAACAACATGCTCAGCTGAGATTAAGTTTGTCATCTCCAGTTCCAACTTATCTAAAGTTACAGGACCAGAAGAGAGATTTTCATTTTTATAATCACAAACTTGAGGTGATGACTACAAAGTAGTATGACAACACAAATGAAAATAATTACAAAAAAAAAAAAAGAAAAAAAAAAAAAGAAAAAAAAAAGATACCCAGCTTTTCTTTTTAGAACTGTTCTAAGTTTTAGATTTCTTTTTTGGCTCATGCAGGGGGAAGCCAGAAGATACCAACTAAGATTAAAAGTTGTGAAAAGCAGTGTGCTATGCACAGATGGAACCCTTCTATTGTTTCTTCCCATTCTCCTACCACCACATGATGTGCATGAGAGGCCCCACCACATTAGTTTGCCAAGCTTTTAGCACTCATTTCTGCAAAGTATCTTCAGTGCACTGCAAATGAGAACCTTTAAGTGTGCAGCAATACCAGAGGCCAAAATCAGAGTATAAGGCACTCAGTTCAACAGGAGCCATCAGCAATACTGCAATTCCAACTTAAAAAAAAGCAGGAGCCACTGCTGTGCTCTGGTAATCCAGAGAACTCCTCATTTAGAGAGGTTCTCACAATTGGAGGTGGCAGGTGGGAAAAGAGGATCAGAGTGGTTTTCCTGTTTTACTTGGGTATTTTAAAGCATGTCAGCTGATTATACTTTTTTTCTGTGTTGGCAGAGGCCAAGCAAAAAGGAAGGAAGGAGGGTTTTCATTTTGTCCCAATCCATCCTTGATTAGGGCTTCTCACTCTAGCACATCCTTAGGGTGAGCCAGCTGGTAAGATGCATACAAAGGGGCCCATATTACTGACGCTGTCATCTTTGACCTCCCACACTTTGAGTAAGCAAACAGTTCATAACATTTATTTGAGGAGCTACTTAGTCTTAACAGCCAGTATTCCATACAGTGCCATCCCAGCACACCTGAATACAAAAGTGGAGCTTTCAGAAGTCTTTACATAGGCTGCACATCTCCTCCTATACAACGTGCTTTCCTATATTGAGAGAGTAGGAAACCTCAATAATATTTTCATACATGTGACATACATTTTTCACGTGACCAAGAACTGCCCTACAATTCTGGACTCTGTCTGTCAATATAACTTTGCTTTCTGTGGATTCATATCTGAGTCATGAGGCATCTGCCAACACTTCAACACAGGCATTTGTAACAACTTCAATAAGAGGACAGATTATCACTGAAAATTAACAGTTTTTTAAAATACTTCCTCATTCACCTAATCCTCATCACAGAGCCTAATTTGACCTCAAAACTTCCCAGACTGTTCAACTCTTTAAGCTTCTCAGTTTATTACCCTACGTCTATTTTTTTCCCCTAAAACTGTACCTCTTTCCTCTTTTGTACTACAACTGTAGGAAGCTGCTTCCTCTTAAAATTAGAGCAGTATTAAAACCTACATACTAACTTTTTCTGTATCACTACAAAAAGTATGCAGTTCTTTATTCAGTTATCCAGTCTTTTGCATTCCCAATTCTCAAGAAGTTACCAGAATTTCCCAAAACAGGGCTGCTACATTTATTAATAAGAAAGTTCAATGTTTATGAAAGGAACTGCTGCATTCTGTAGCTCTTGCTTCTTTTTCCAGTTTGCTTTCCTTTCTAGTAGCCAGGTCTGCTTTTGCAGGTCATTGCTAAGAAAGGAACAGTAAAGACAGATTCCTTGTTACAAGTAGTTTGGCATTTAGTGAATGTATTGAGGAGGAGATTATCAACTAAAGCTGTCAGGCAGGCAGCTGATCATCTGGAGGAGACTCAAAAGGAGAGCATGGACACTGTCAGCATGCTTTGTCCCTACACCACGTATCCAACCCATGGGTGAGCAGACTACAGTCAAGAGCTATGGTCACACAACGAGCTCTCACTAAAGCAGCACTCTGAACACATCGCTGCATCTACTGAATCAAACAGCTGCTACAGGCCTCCGATTTCTCATGCTTGTAGACAAGAATGAAAGGCTTGCCTAAACAGCAGAAAGATCTAATAGGACGTCAAGGGCATAGATAAAATTAGCTATAACTCCTACTTTCTTAAAGCCACAGAAAACATACCAAATTTTAGAAATAATACATAGAAGACTTTTTGGAGTCTAAAATAATTGTATAAAAATATTTGTCAGTGTATTCATTCATACAGCTACATGATTTGCACAACGAGTCTACAACCTCTGTTGTGAACAAGATGAGTGCAGTTACCCCAATTAACCAGAGCTTGTTCCACATAGGTCAGGGCCAAGCTGCCCCTGATGTTACAGATGGGAAAGATTGGAAAAAAAAGGAGACTGAAGCATGGATTTCTTGTTTCTCACTGCCCAATTCCAGGCTGTCCTCTTGAAAAATACAAATTCACTTTTGCCGATGTTGAACGCCCTTGCATCCATTTACCTGAACTACAGTTTAAAGGAACCTCCCAGGATGGAAGCCTTCTCCATTGTAGCATACACAATAAGCCACTTTCGTTATTCAGACTGTGCTCTCATGGTCCCTTTAGCCAGTTTACCTGAAGTCAGCACTTAGAAGCAAGTGCCAAAGCTATTAGATACTACTCAGCACCTTCTGCAATATATTCACAAACAGAAATCTGTCTGCAATTCTATCACTGTATACAAAATAAGAAGTAAAAAAAGTTAACGTGGCTTGACGGCCATCTTGTCCAACTTCTAGATATTTCTAAATACTAAGCAACATTGCTCCATTTTTCTTCTCTTACCCAGTAAGAACCTCTGTCTTCATACTGCACGCCTTTCTTTAGGAATCACAAATCTTTATGCAACTCTGATGATTTCTAAATAGGCACCACAGGAGTCACACTGATTCCTTTTGGAAATTTTCAAGGAACTAGTTTAAACTTAGATTGAAATACAGGTCTTACTTCAAGGGTCAAAAAACTTAAACCATGTTTTAACTCTGTTTTAGAAAGTATAAGAAACTCAAAAACCAAGCACAATCATTTTCCTTCTTCTGGTGGTGAGTTCCCAGTACATTTAGAATAAAGAATCCAAGTTTTCTTCTTCTTATGATCGTAGCCCACTAATCTGGCTGTCTAATGAAAAAAAATACCACCAGATGTTCATTTTCTATTGAGGTTCTGCATCATTCTTTGGGTTAAAAGGTCCAGAATGCTCATCAGAAGCAGAGTATTTTGATCCCACAGGAAAGGAACAGTTCCCTTAAAGAGGGGCCATACAGAAGTGGAAAAGTGGGATGTTTGTCTGAGCAGATGGGAGTCTTCAGCAAGATATTTGATTGAAACCAAATGTACATAACTCCCATCTAGGCACATCTAATGTAATAATAATTTAGAAAAGAAAAGCAGTTTCCTCATCCAAGTAGAATTATTTAAACAACTTTAACTATGCAGAAACACAGAAGACAGTTAATTTCTGCTGCAGAAGTAACAGTCTACATTGCTCAAACTCAGCAAGAGACGTCTTCCACCAGGATGCATTATGCTGCATGGAAACTAGTATTGCAGCCTTTCTTCCCCTGGAGGCAGTCTTTCTCCCCTTGGACAACTCCTTCAACTCTTGAGATCTGGTGAGTTAAAACACTACAGCATAAGAGGCCACAAACGCATTCAGAAAACTTGAGTCTGAGCTGAAAGCACTATCAAGGCTCTGTTAACTAAATCAAGTAGATGCAGCTAGGAAAACGCTGCTTCTCAGCTGTTTTTTTCTGCCACCAGAGTTCCAGATATCCGTTAACTCCTTTGGTATGTGGAGATACAAGCTCTGCATCACTCACTGTGTCAGGCAGGATGAACTATAAATGCTAAACGCAAGTATCAGATTTTGTTTAACATAGATCTTTTGTCATGTCCTACAAATACCTTTAGTAGCAATCTGATATTCAAGTGATATCAAGTGCTGACAACGACACTGAAACAATCTGCTCCAGAAGATAAAGTGTATTATTTTAACTATCTGAACTCTATTTATTTGTTTATGAAACATACCTGAGGAACACGGCTATCACTTGTTAATCTAATTTTCAGGTCTCAGAAGCTACACTCAGGTGAGCTCACAAGATAGTTTACAAAGACATAGGTTTGGTTGCAGCCATTACAAGCAATACTGAAGATAGCTTCTTGCACTGAAATTGCTTTGGTTTTATTTCAAAACGTTTTCCCCTTCTTCAAACACCTTACTCCTATACGCGCAGCAGAGCCTTACCACATTCCTGAAGTCATACTGCAGGTTTCACCAGTTTACAGTAAAATCAAACCCATGGATTTAATCAGTTCCTTGTTCTGAGACTTTAGTTTGATTTGTACAGCTTGTGATCAGAGACTACAGAAGCTCATTTTGTACAACATATCCTTTTTAGCATGCTTGATACGTGATCATTAGTGGTCTCCTAAATTAGTTGTTAAATCTTGCTACCCCTAAAGCCAAGTGAAAGGAATCAAAATAAGAAAGCCCATCAACTTTCCGTTTTCTGAGTAATACTTCATTTGGTCAAGAGTTACACTGGAATTTACTTAGTTACTTACATCCAGGGAATCTTCATTGACCAGGATGAGAGACATGCTCTGTGAAATGAGTCTGCAAGAGTACCCTGCAAGAGGAATGAAACAAGAATTAGATTTTTAGAGAAGTATTACAGTTGAGCTCAATCTTAAAAGGAAGTTCTATGTGTCAGATTGGGATTTACATCTGAGCAGCAACTCCCATCAGGCAGGGCTACTGGAAGGTTAAGGCCACACTCCAACTTGACAAGTTTATTGGCAATGGAGACTCCATTTTATCTGCAATTCCAAATACACCACTTAACCAAAGAAAATACAATATTCATTAGAGATATGCTATATCTCTACAGTAAAAATAATCATTCCTATACATAAACTTCATTTATCCTTATGAAAACTGAATGACCTTCAGCACATTACAGGAATGGATCTGAAGTCAGCTGCTGCTACATCGTACAGCTGGAAGCACACACATCAGCACACATCACTGCATCACATTCCACTTAGCCTCAGCACGTCTGTGGGGTTTTAGTGTGGAAGGTGGTCCTGAGTTTCACCAAAAAACACAGTTCAGGTGTTCAGGGGTGAGCCCCACCAGCTCCTGTAGGCATCAAGAAATTGTACTAGGCTGTTCTTCACGTGGGACTGGGAAGCCAACAAACAGCACATCATCACAGTGCAGAGCAGTGCTCAGAATGCAGTTTAACACATTCAGCAGGACACCATGATTCAAATTAAAAAAAAAATAAATACTGAAAGTAGAAAAAACCCTTATTTTTGTAAGAGCTAAAGATTGCAGCACTGCTTAATAACACTGACCAGTAGTTCTTCCATCATGTGACTGTCACTGAGATGATGAGCCATCCAGGATGTACATACATGGAACTAACAGAATAAACAGTGTAATTCCATCACTGTTAATGAGAAGAAGCAAATCAAAAGTTGCAGACTGATCCTACTGCATTCTCAAAGCACATGAGTGTTCTCTTCCAAATGGCACTGTCATGTGGCTTCATAAAGCACAGGTCTATTTATCTATTGAAACATTAACCATATGCCTCATTGCTGAGCTAAGTCACGCAAGAAAAGAAAATATAATCAAACTGTTTTGCAGTTCTACCATACTTTTCCAACAAAACGAATCACAGAAAGTTCAAGAAATAATGGTTGTGAAATGAGGCCTACAAAAGGGTTGTGGGATTTTTTTTCTTGTCCATTTACATTTCTTATATGAAGGAGTATACTACTACAACATAAGAGTAATGTTTCTAAGGGGAACCACTGCAAGTAGAACCACCGTCAGTATAAAAAGATTAAGACTCTCTTTGTATCTCCCATTAGCAAGAGAAAATTGAGGCATGGATTTGTTTTCTACGAGATTTTTGGTTCGAATGGAAGGCCATACAGACTCGTGAACTGCAATGCAAATCATTTCTTCAGGCTACAGTATTTTTTGTAACTGGGTTAGTTTTCTAGGTATAATCCAGGGCTGACATGTCTGCATCAATGACTTCTGTCAAGAAAATCCCTCATCTTTCTTTGTAAAAGGCATAATTGCATCATACGGTCACCTTCAGACACTACATATGATTACCTGCAGAAGTTCTGTTTCTATTCCATTTTCACAGCTGTGTAGAATATGAGTATCAGATGCAGTCTTACAGAAATGTTATCATCTTAACTGTATTAAGGTTTACTTTTTGCTTTACAGAAAGATAGAGAACGGCATGGAAACCGTTGGGAAGGAGGTGAAATATATGCCAGTGAGATGCAACCTGCAACACGAAAGCTTTGCAGACAGCCTACGGCGGTGAAATTGTCTTCTAGGGAGTAGCACAGAATTGAGAAAGAAAGCCACAACAGGTACAGACAAAACACTGATGTGAGAAGTCAGTTCAGAGTTTGCCATTTTTGAGAGTTAGTCCCAGGCTGAAGAACTACTTCCTTATTTTTACTGGGGAGAAAAAGAGGATATTACAAACTTAATCATTTCCCTCCATGCCAGGGTTATTCTTTCCCCAGAGAACAGCAATAACCTCACGCAGCAGGCTGTTACAAATTCAGTATAACTAATTCAAATGCATTTTCTAGGAGCATTTGATTGGAATAGCAGCTGCAACAGCAAGCTGCAGTTTCTAAACTGCTGCTCATTGCTTCATTTTAAGTTTTTCAAATCTAGCAAGATGCCATTTGACAACTGGAGCTAGAGAAAAAACTCTGGAAAATGCTAACTTGGTCTGACTTGGAAGTCACAGAGTCAGAAAAGACCGTTTTGTGCATTGTCATCACATTAAACAGGAGTGAGATCAAGCTTAGAATAGGAGGGTGTAAGTTATGCCTAATGTTTTACAGGAGATCTATGCATAATGCACAAGTTTAGGACTATGAAGATGTTAAAGTCTAGCATTAATATAAACCAAAATCTGGAAATCATAAAGTTACATGGGAATTTTGTAGTTCTATTTTATATAGGAAGTTTCATAATAGTTATTTCTGGCAGAAATAACAAGACAAACAAAAACAGGCTCTCTGAGATCAGGGCATATTTTTGTCAATGCTTTTGACTTGATCAACTGCTGGCTCAAAGCCAGATATAAAATGTCAATCGACACTTGTGAATTGCTGTCTGGGTCTTAAACTTGAAAGTCTAACTAAAAGCCCATGGAGCAGATGAATCAAGTGCTTCTGGGACTCGTTTCCCTTCAAGTATCCTGGGAGAAAGACTGCTTGAACTAGAGTTCAAGATCATAGCCCACAGGCACACTCACACTGCAGGCATACAGAATACATCTGAGGCAAGAACACTTATCTTCCGTGTTTACAGAGGGCACGTATGCCCTGCTCCAGCTTCGCTGTGGGACACAGACAAGCTCACTGGCATTGCTTCAATTTCTCCAACTGAAAAAATGACAGAAGTATTCCAGGAGAGGCCTGAGGAAAGTAAGGAAAACAGAAAGCAGCTGCACACATAGATGTGGCTTCATGACTTTCAGGTTGCACGCTCACTATGATGTGAAGATACAGAGTCAAGGTAAATGAAATGAAGGCATGCAGAGGCATTGTGGGTGACTCCCACCTTATGGCTACTAAAAAGATTTTAGGGCCTTTCATATGTGCAACTAGTTTAGCACAAGTTATTGGCTAGAATGCATCAGTTCAGATTTCCTGGGAGCCTACCAGGATGGTGCTAAGCACAAGTCTGTCACAGATTTCAGAGTAACAGTTACTGAAAGGCAAAGGAAATTCAGATTCTGCAGATTGTTTTAAGAGAATTACGTTGCCAGAAGAACACTGCCAAGCTTTCTACAGCTCTTTGCAGAGACTGGCTAATGACAGCTTCAGCAGCTAAAAACAGAAAGCAGACTGTATGTCATGCTTGAAGACACTTCTGAAACCAGAACTCCTATTTCCTATACTAAGTTGTAATGTCTGATCAGTATCGAAACCCAACATAAACACACTCATTCTGCAAAACTGGCACACAGCTGAGTGGAAGGCATGCAACCACTCCACAGCAAGGTGAAGCATTACTCTAATAAAAAAGTCAATAATACAATTAAAAGACAACAGTCAAACAAGCAAACACAGGACCAAAGAATCAAGAGCAAACTGAAACAAAGTATTTCATCTCCTTAGGGTGGCTGCCAAGAGTTGAAGATGACCTAAGTACATAAGCATACCCATAGCATAAGCAAGAGACTGTAAGCATCATTGCCACGCACCATGAGGAACTGAAAACAGTTCTACTCCCAAGATTGCATACAATACCTGAAATGTAACTGTACATGTGGATTGGATCTTAAATTACAAACAGCATTCTGTAAGCTAAGATCATAGAATCAGCAAAGTTGGAACACATTAGTAAGTTTGAGACATAAGAATACCCATCTTGTGCCTTGACAAACAATCCATATTAAACTATCCATATATTCAATAGCAACAGTATTCTATCAAGAGTACAATTATGATATACTTGACTAGAAGATGCACCAAAGTGACAGCATGAGTAGTTATTCAAGTATCCACCTACTTTCACCATCAAATCTTGCTATAAGTTGTAAGTTATACCCATTTTTCTCCCATCATATCCCTAACTGTACTGATATCAAGTGAAGGTAGTCCATAAGAATGACTAACTGTGAAATAAATTGAGATATAATGCACAGTAATACTAAAACATTATAGACTGACTGAGCCCTCTACTTTCAGTAAAAAGAAATATCTTCTTCTCACAAAAAATGCAGTTAGCCAAAAGCTAAATCTTTTGTGCATTAAAAGAAGCTGCATATCATAGCATGCCTTGGGCTGGAAGGGATCCCAAGGATTATCAAGTTCCGAACCCCCTGTCGCAGGCAAAGCCACCAACCTCCAGATCTGGTACTAGACCAGGTTGTCCAGGGCCCCATCCAACCTGGTTTTGAACACTTCCAGGGACAGAGCATCTACAACTTCTCTGGGTAGCCTGTTCCAGCACCTCATCACTCTCTCTGTAAACAGCTTCCCTTGACATGCAATCTCCCTCCCCCCTTGTGCTTAAAACCATTCCTTCTTGTCCTATCACTATCTACCCGAGTAGAAAGTTGATTCCCCTCCTCTTTATAATCCCCTTTTAAATACTGGAAAGCTGCAAAGAGGTCTTTTCACAGCCTTCTCTTCTCCAGGCTGAACAAGTCCAGCTTCCTCAGCCTGTCTTCACAGGGGAAGTGCTCCAGTCCTCTGATCATTTTTGTGGCTCTCCTCTGAACCCTCTCCAGCAGCTACACATAGCCTGACATTCAGTGCAAAACTTTCATTCCAGAATTCCAAATTCTCCAAATGAAAGGCTTCCACAAGCCTATCAGCTACCAAGGAGCCAGTCTATGAGTACAAATCAGGCCTGTTTTTGTTTTAAAAACCCACACATCACATCTACTGTCTAACCTGCTACACCTCAGACAAACGTTACGTAACCAAAAAGAATACCTATGTTGAGAGCTGTTTCCTGCTTGTCCCCTGTCAGAATCCATATCTTAATTTCTGCCTTCATTAGTGTGGCTATCGTTTCAGGAACACCTGCTTGCAGGCGGTCTTCAATGGCTGTGGCTCCAAGAAGCAGTAAATCCTGAAAGAAAGAATTTGAAGGATTGGTTTCTTAGGATGAATCTCTGTTTGGAATACTCTAAAAACAGGGAATTAAAAACATGTTGTGCCTCATTGCTAATACAGCTTTTTGACAAGCAGTACACACTCCAGGAGGTTTTTGGTGTGCCTCTTCCAGTTCCCCAGCACACAAATCACATTTCAGGATGTACAGAATGGAACCCAGCATTTACGATCAGAAAGTTGGCAGAGTTTCAAGAGCAGTTAATTGAAGTTAAACAGCTCCAAAGCTATCCTGTGGATGAACATGTACACTAGAATACTCAGTAATCACTGCAGCAACATGATGAGTGGCCACAGATTATGTTTCTTAAGCTCACAAAACAAAAGTCACCTGCCATCACATCATTGAAACTAACTTCCCTCCTGTAGAACGTGCACACAGAATGGATACAATCCAAGCAAAAATTATTCCAACTATTTATGGATATAATCACTACATCGATGTAATAGAAGTGGTATGGACATTAATCAGTCCAAGTATCTGTAGTCTAATACAGATGTGTGCCAGAAAAGAATGTCTCACACAACCACTTAATATTACAGAATAAACCATATTCATATGCAATTGCAGAGCGATTGCTTGAAGAGATTTGGCAACATTACAGGAAAAAAAAGTCAGGCTGACCGAAATACCAAAGAAATACACCTTGTCAAAAGGCATAATCCAGTTACCCAGTTTGAACATTAGAAGTATTTTTAATGATTGCTTAGACATGCAAAAATGTTCAATTTAAAAGAAATGGATATAAATTGAGCTTAGTTATATGCCCCATTTCAGGAACTGAGCAGAGAGCATAACAACTTCTCATGTTTGCAAGCACTACTTCTTTTTAATTAGCAAAAATAGATGAAGAGAACATTACAGCAGTTCTTGCTTGTATTTATCTATGCATGTATAAATAACTGAAGGGGAAGCTGCTGTCCATACAGGCATGTAACCAGACATTAATTAATGTAAGCCTTGACAACAAACAAGTTTCTTTAAGATGTTCAGTAGGTAAAGGCAGTAGTATGAACTCCCACAAGCCATTTTCTTTGAAATCCCTTTGAGTTTTGGTAAAACATTCCTCCAATGAATACAAGGTTGCATTTGAACATAACAAACACAGAGCAAGTACGTAAGTGCAACTTGTCTTATGTTCCCAAATTTACCTGTTAAATGATTGATTACACATTAAAGCACAGTGCTGGGAATGGCCGAAGCCAGGAGCAAGGAGTTACTATTCACTGCATCTGTTGAAACCCTCTCAGCCAATTTATAGGTATCCAAAAAGACAGCTGAAGTTTGTCCCCACACACACACACCTTACCACAATTCAGTGACCTCAGTCAGACTTAAAATACCACTCTTACTTAAAGTCTTTAAATGCAAAGTTAGCATGTTAAAACAGTTATTTGATACTAAATCTCAGCTTATTATCTAGGAAAAAAAAAAAAAAAATCCTTATACTAGAGAATTAATCAGGGAAACACAAACTCTGAGAAAAATCTAAGTTTCCAGTACAATTCCTTGCTCACACCCTGACCAGAAAGTAAATTAACATGAAAGTCAGTGTTTTCCTTCCAACATGGCACCACAAAGTTCAAAACTCCAAATCAAAAACCTACTCTTGGCTGCCCATTTTTCAAGATGTTAAATTATGAAAGGAGGCAGAAGGTAGACGGCAAAAAATGTTTGAAGGATTTGAGAAAACATCCTCAAGTTAAAGAATCAGCCCCATGTTAATGGGTTGATCACCCACAACAATTTTTCATTTGTGAAATCAGTAAAATATGAAAGCAAAGTGCAGGAAGGCAAAAAGCTACATAAACCTTCAAAATCAGTGCTTAGATAACAACACTGTTACTGATCAGCCAACAGAAAATGACCATTAGACATTTTGAAAAGTAAGATCTAATCTTCAGCTACCACCTCATGAGTTGCTGGAGCATTTCTCTTACTCCATTAAAGCTGGCTCCCATCCTAGTCTCAGCCTTCTCCCCTATTCTGCCCAAATAACTTGAATAACCAATGAAGAGGCCTCTGGAATTTGAATTGAACTGTTAATATAGCAATATTAATAAAGCTAATAACAAGTCTTCAAAATAAACCACTAAACAAAAATCAGTAAAAGACTCAGAACAAGAGGGAAAGAATATGAATGAGTTTAGGTGAACCGACCATCTGCATTTCAGAAAGCAGTAAAAGACCAGCAAATATCAAACACTGGCCCCTAGTGTTGACATCTTAACATTTCAGCAAGACGTGCCATCAGGTAAAACTTTCTCTCATACTTGCTTTAAACTTTCAGAATTATTAGTTCAACAATTCACGTGAAAGGAGCAGTTTTTGAGCTACAGGCCACACTGAGCACATGGTAATGCCTGCAGTGTCTGAAACATCCTTCAGAAAACTGCAGCTCTGACTGCATTACAAAAAAAAAGCAGCTTCTCTTCACACATTAGCAAGTGGGAACTTGATGCAACATGCTGACTATATCAGTTCTGCTATCAAGTTAGATTAACTTTCAATTAAGGTTTTCAATTAAGAATACAATTCCATTCTTCTGAAACTGAAAAGAACTATTTGTTACACTGTATAAAGCCCAAACTGCATCCAAAAGCAATCTGCATTCGACCCTCAAAAAAATTCTTACCTTCTCAATGATCTCATAGCATTCTTCCAACTTCTGAGTTCTGTCTTTCAGAAGTATACTGGCTTCATTATAGACATTCAGCCACTCTCTGTAAGAGTTTTCTGACAGATCGGCATAAGCGATGCACAAAGTCCTCAGACCTACAAAACAGAATACAGCACAATTTTAGGTGTGCAGTGACTGAGTACCTGCAAAATGGTCTAATGAACTCTAAATTCTAACCCTCTCACTGGAGTCAACAGTTCTCTCTGCAAATTGGTGAACTCTGGTTTCCTGTACATTTTTTTAATGCATTTGTTTCCACAAATACTAAATGAGTGTCTGGCTCATACAGGTTACTACTGCTGGTGCAAATCAAGAGGGCCTAATGGGTACAAGCTTCTCTCTAATTTTCAGTACTGTAATCTAGAGTTAATGCCAATATTTTATCCTACTGCAGAAAAGGGAACAAAGCCAAGCACTTCCCTGTGAACAGAGGTGTTACATCAGTCAAAGGTCTTGAGACCATCTCAGATCATCTTGTGTCCTCCAGGCATCTCAGTATATTCATGTTATTAAGTTTGCTTCATAAAGCCAGAGACTTTGTCATCCGACTTTTTACAGTGTAAAATACCAGTTTCTCCAATTAAATTGAAAAATATAATTAGTGTCCCTTCATTTAATCACAAATACAGAGTTCCAACTCCTTACACATTCCATTTTTGTACTGGAATTGCACAGAAGCAGAAGTAGGGCACAAATTTCCTTAGGTATAGTTATCTTACAAGTTGCTAATCTGCTGCTACATACCAATTTTGAATATACAGCCACCTTATTTGGCACAAGAAAGCTCAGGTAGTGCAAGAAATAAACTAATAAACTGAATTACTTTTACATGCTGCTTCTCTTACCTTCTGTGGCAAAGTATTCAAGATGGCACAGTGTTTGCTCCATATACTGGGAATCTTTCGAAAGCCTCTCAAAAATTACATTGTCCTGTTAAAAGCAAATTCATTACAATGGAGTAAGTCTATATACGAAGTTTCAATGTGTGTATGTACCAGATCTAGTGAAAATTACCTGACTGGACTTGCTTACATCAGAACCGAAGACTAATAAATTTAATTTAATGCATTCAAGTTTCAGAGACACTGCTTTGAATAATCATCTGAGCTGTGCCCAGTAGCAGAGATCACAGTGCAGCAACTACACGTAACAGGCACAGAAGTACACACTGTCTCTACCCACTTAAATAATAGGGACTTTTCCATCATGTAATCCCCTCTCAACCATTGTAGAACACTCCTGTCTGAATTAAGCAAATGTACTAGTTTTCAGAGTATGTAAGTATGTTGTCTTATTTAGTACTCATTGTAGTCTTCCTGCCTTTCTAGAAAAGATTTCCATTGATGTTTAAAAACAGAAGGTTGAAAAACCTTCCTCCCACTGCTCCTTCTTTAACACTAAATCAAATGGCAATAGAAATACTTATGTACATGAATAACAGAAGTAATCAAAATGCAGCATCATCATCTTTCTTGTCTCTGTTTTATCATGTGATTACCAGATTGAGTTGCTATGCTAAGTAAAATATGCAAACCCTAAATGTCCTTAAATACATACTCTAAAGCAAACTAAGCGCATAGGCCTACATCCATCATGGAACAGTCATATAAAACAGGAAATTTATGATCTAAGCATTAGGATAGGATGTTTCCATCAGAACCTGGCACGTTTTGTGCAGAACAGAAACAGTAGATGAGCAGTAGATGCAGCAGAACAAACAAAATGAAAAACCATATTGGAGCAAAAGGGTTGTAGTAATCAGCACATCGGACATCTGATCCTGCTCAAATCAAAGACAGCAAGAAGTTTCTTACTCCCGTTTTTCATCCTTTTCACTGCCAATCTACAAGAAACTGTTAACAGAGGCACAGTAATAGCAGTGATTGAACACAAACAGGTGCAAATCAGTGAGGAGTTACTATGCACACAACTTTAAAGTATCGCGTAGCAAAAGCAGGCTTACTTCATTCCCACCACTTCAGCTTGAAGCTAGCATCATCTTTACCGTATCACAGGAGTTAAACTGAAGCAGAGCTGTGCACCCAAGCCTGTATGTCAAGTAAACCAGATCCTTACCGGAAATTAGAAATAGTTTTCTCTGTTGCAAAAAGTCACCTCCATGATTTTCCATTGAAATTGGAACACTATGGCTGCAGACAATGCTGCTTTTACAGCCTTTGTATTTTGTTAAGTTATTGCCCATCAGTGAAGACAGAAACATAACTTGGTGCAAGTCATGATGACAAAAAACAGCAGGTGTAGAGATGTGAGAGAGCCAGATCAAGAGCCAACCACTTGAAAGCAAAAGTTAGTATTACAGCTTTAGACAGCAGCATTTTGTCTAGCTCCTGAATTCCTGTTGTATGGCTGGATGAAATCCAGCCTTTGCTTAAGCTGAGAGTACTGTTCCTATAAGTTTCAGGATTTCACTTGGACAGTAAATAGCCTAACAACTTGCCTGCAAAAGAAGTCAAAGAAGGAATTACAGACCTCCTAAATCACTTGGTCCTAAACAAAATGCCAACTGGTATTATGTATGAGACATGAAGTGACAGCATCAGTCACAGCTGTTGAAACAATAACTAGTAATATTAGCTCTCCACTGAAGTGGTATAATTACTCACAGCTCCTTTGCAGTACAGACGTAGTTGTCCTGCTGGAGTTCGAACAATCACAGACATTCTCTTCCTGTTACTATTGAAAGAAAAACATTTGTTTTCATTACTTATATTGATGAAGCAGAAGCCCTGTTCTAGCCAGTGAATACTCAGTTGTGCTTAGTGCATCAAGGATTGTGCGAGGTGGAAGAGTAGCAATTTAAGACCTCACACAGTCCTAGAAAGCAAGAAGAAATACTAAGTTGCACATTTCCAGCTTCAGCCCCATGGTTCCCATGGGCAAGCACTTGATCAAAACACCTGTACTGGCAGCCAAATGTGAGCAAGAACTTGGAAAAAAGCAAGATGGCATAACAATTATCTTGAACAAAGAGGAGTCATTTACTCTCATCTTTTTTATTATATCTTGTATGAATATAATTATATCTATTATATCTATATTAATGTTTTGGGGATTCTGGCTAGAAATGGAAATATTAAGGCTGAAAGTGTATTACTCCTAACATACTGAAACAAATACCTACTGACATAGGGGCCTTTATTTAAATTTTTAACTCAAAAGAATGAAGAACATGCAAAAATATCACAGAAAGTAGTCATACTCCAGATCAGGTCTTAGCCTCCTTACTCTCTGAGAGCTGCACATCAAAACCAAGTCTTGTATATGTGTATTTTTAAAGTAAACAGTGTAAGAATCTAAGGTTTAAGAGTTAAGGTAAGGGATTTTTTTAAACTTAATTATTTTAAATATATACATTTTGACATTTCAGTTATCCACCTCTCTTTTCTAATATACACTGGAAATAAAAATGCAGTTTATAAGGGTGAGAGGCAAACAAATAAACTCCTCTCAAGAGAACTCCGAAGAAACTGTAGTTTCGTATTCAAAAGTTATCTGTAAGCATACTTGGATGCATCATTGGAAGCCAGGTTGGGTGGATCTTTAAGCAACCTGACCTAGTTAAAGATGTTTCTCCCCTTGGCAGGGAGCGTGGAATAGGTGATCTTTAATGGTCTTTCAAACCTAAAGCTGATTGTGACTTCTTGTAATTCTTGTCCTTAGCCAACAGAAGCAGATGGAAACAAGGAGCAGAGGTGTCCTCCTTCCTTCCTTACAAGTATGTAGAAACAGAGAAGAATGTGAAGTCTCAAATCCTCCTCTTTAAAAGTTACTCTGGCAGATCTAACCTCTTTTTGTGAGCTTGGGAAACATTTACACAATAGCAAGCTCTTACTATGTCTCATCAGACAAAACCATCTTTTTGTGCTTTCCAAAACAAGTCTGGAAGCAAGTTAACTATCCTAAGAATTTATGCTGCAAACTAATGGCCTTGGGGAACTTCCATGTGCTTTTGAAATGTAATTATAGGGATTCCCTCACTTGGTCAAGTGGGAAAGTTGATACACACAGGGAAGGGCTAGGACAGCGCTTTCTAAAAGCACTGCATGAGGGCTACAGATACTCCTGTCTGTGGAGAGCAGTCAACTTGTCTGAAACCCTGAAGGACTCTTCTAGCACCTTTTAGATATTTTCATATGTAGCCTAAGTAGCTGCATTCAGAATGGGAAAAGGTGAAAAGAAATCAAAAGCAATCATGGCTAGTTGTTCACAGCTGAGATGTTTCTTACAATGAGCACCAAAAAGTCCTTCAGTAGGCAATTTTACCTATGAAAGTAAAACACAAGTGATTTGCACAACTTCTGTAAACACTCAATCTGAAATCATGTTCTTGAAGTAGACAAAGGATACATCAAGATACAAGTGAGGCATGGAGCAACACTCTCACAGCAGCAACTTCAAGGTAAAAAGAGAGCTTGGGTAGCAGAGAAACCTCCAACCTCACATTCTAACAGCTGCCACCAGACACCATTTTTTAAGTAACTCTTTTAGATCATGATTGGAAAATGGGGATGGAGGAGCAGGAGAAAAAAAACTAAGGAGGTTCAGGGTTTTTTTTACTGCATTAGCTATATATCTACCTATCAAAGATACATACTTATTTAAAATGTTTTTCACTACCCTGAGTAAAATATATTATAGAAAACTTACCTGGAAAATTCCAGAACATTAAGAATTTCAAAGGTTTTTTCTTTTCCCAGCTACAAAAACAAAGATATTTACTATTTTAAGTGCAAATCACGTGATATTCCTATGCGTTAACATACAAGTTAGTTGAAACACTTTTGCTTATACATCCTGGTGTAAATAAGCTGAGATAATAGCTCCCTCTCCTGGTATAAGTGACACAGAGCCTTGTTTAACGAAGATCATTTGACACGGCACTTCCATTTACTATTTTTATACAACTTCAAAAAAAAAATAAAATTATCTTACTGTTAGAGATATAAGCATCCTCTGCTTTCTGCAGAGAGGATCAGAGCATAGATAGCTCTAGAATACATGCCTTATCCTAAGCTCTTCTCCTTAATCTAAGCATTAGTTTCCTGCAAAATAAAAGGTTTGAAACAAGTTCCAGACTGTCAGATGTTTCAAGTGCCTGGCTTGGAGTTGTACCAAAAATTTGAAAGTGAATCCACAGAGAAGAAAAAAGTATATCCATTATTTTCAGTAAGCACCTACTAGGTATTCCACAGAAAGTTCTTATCTCAGCTGCACCTGTACATGTCTGGAGCCACTTCAGCACAAACTGCAACTTAGAGTCAGAATGTGGCTTCATGAGTTTGAGACTGCCATGTCAAATGTTATCTGCTAGTTACACACCCCACCATACATGCAGAGATTGCAAGGTACATAAAATTTCTTCAGAAGATTATCTAACTTGGAAGAAAAAGAAATGTTTTAATACAAGCAATTCAACATTTAGAAATACAGTAACTACCAAATACAACAGAACGAAATGTGCCAGACAAGCCTTTCAAGAAAAGAGGAGATGTAGCAGTGAGGGACATGGTTTAGTGGGCATGGTGGTGATTTTAGTGGTCTTTCTCAGCCTTGACTCTATGACTTCCTTATGGATGTGTGCTACTTTGAGCTTCCCAGTTTAAGTGAAATGTTCTTCAGACGCAACTGCCATAATTTCACATGAGCTTCCAACTCCCTACTGCCCATTCCACAGAGAAGAACAGAGGACTCTGCATATAAAATAGACTAAAACAACTCTTCACAACCAACAAAAGCCTTTTGTACCTACCTTAGTAAAGGCCTTAAAAGTAAGAAGAACTAAACAGTAAACATATATTTTCTACATGAGCTCATGAGCTTGGCACACAGTCTACCTACCGCATCAATGATAACTGAATGTGGAGTCCTTCCTGTGAAGACATAACCAAGTTTTTTTGCTCCTTTCACTAAAGCCCCTTCATCTGCCAATAAAATAAAAGATTAAATTTGATGTGATATGCAGAGAAAGGAAAGTACAAAGCTCACATCCAAGCAAGATGTGGTGCCAAAACAGAAGCCACCCTTCCTATTTATTCAAGCTGCTGTGTCTGTACAACTGCTAGAGTAGCACATTTTACTCCTTGAAATGCCATGTGAGATCAGCTAGACAAACTTCATACTCCATCTGTATAAAACACTCTGCAATTACTGAAGCATTAAGCCCCGCTGCTGTGGAGGAGTCATAGTTTCCTTCTACATGAAAAGGGGGAAATACCTGTTCAAAAAGCAAGATCAAAGCTGAGTTACCCTACATTCTTACAATGTTCATCTAAGGGGTTTGAACTGGATGGGCTTTAAAGTTCCTCCTAATTCAAGCCACTCTGCAATTCTGTGATGGGGAACAGGGTCCTGCTATTCTGAATACTGGCCCTATGTAGTTCTTTTAGTACTACTGCACTTCCTGAAAGGACAAAATGGGTGAAGATCATATCCAAATATGGCCAAGACTCCACTCTGTATCACACTGGGTCCTGTTTCAGCATCTACTAAATAAGGAAAAATAAACTGCACTTGTGCCAAATACACCAAATAACTTTACGTGCAGAAACAAATCAGTACTTCCACTTCCCTCTACACAGTGAAATCACTGGAAATTTTAGCTTTGCTTTTCAACCCTCAAAGAGACAAGAATGAGAGGCCTCTTAAGAGCAGAAGGGATAAGCTCAGCCTGTCAAAAACATAATGGGACTTAACAGCAGTTTTATAGAAGGCATTAAAAGCAGCGTGCACTAATGACAGAGGATGTCAGATCTACTGCTAGTATCACATAGGAGGACCATCTTGCTTTTAAAATTAGTGATCTTTTCAGAAGTTTCTGGACCTTCCTTTCATCCCCGTACATCCACTCCTTACATCCCATCTCTTCTCCCCCTCCCTCCCCCCCAAAAAAAAAGAAAGCAGCATCCAACCTGGAGAGGAGGCCTGGTAGATAATTTTATTTCCTTGTCTCTCAGGAACTACAGTGTGACACACGGCCAGCAGAGTGAGGAACTCCTGTATGTGTACAGCTGTAGGCTAGACAGAAAACCAGGAGAGGCAATTTTAGTATTACACACAGAGGCAGCTGTCCCCCAACTTGAGAGAATGACCTCTTAGATCACAGACAAAAAAAAAAAAAACTTGAAAAATAAAATAAAATAAAATAAAATAAAATAAAATAAATTCCCTGATTGCAGTAGTTGTCTTACTTGGCTCCAGAACATCAATACAACAGAGTCAAAAGCTAGCATTAATCAACTATATCGTTAAAGAGAAGTGTTTCACTTAAGTTACATAGAGTTGGAAAGCCCTCCAAACACCCTAATACAGAAGCACTAATTCTGTAATTAAAAACTAATTTGCCTTCAGCAAGCTTGCAGACGACACCAGGCTGAGCAGTGTAGTCGATACATTGGAGGGAAAGGAAGCCATCCAGAGGGACCTGGACAGGCTGGAGAAGTGGGCCCATGAGAACCTAATGAGGTTCAACAAGGCCAAGTGCAGGGTGCTGCATTTGGGTTGGGGCAATCCCAGGTACTGATAAAGGCTGGGGAAGAACTCCTTGAGAGCAGCCCTGCAGAAAAGGTACTTGAAGATCCTGGTGGACAAGAAGCTGGACGAGAGCCAGCAGTGTTTGCTGCAGCCCAGAAGGCCAACTGTGTTCTGGGCTGCACTAAAAAAGGGTGGCCAGCAGGGAGAGGGAGGTGATTGTCCCCCTCTACTCAGCTCTTGTGAAGCCCCATCTGCAGCACTGCGTCCAGGCCTGGAGCCTCCAGTGCAGGAAGGACGTGGAGCTCTTGGAGCAGGTCCAGAGGAGGGCACTGAGATGATCAGAGGGCTGGAGCACCTCTCCTATGAGGAACTGCTGGGCTTGTTTAGCTTGGAGAAGAGAAGGCTCCGGGGAGACCTCATTGTGGCCTTCCAGGACTTGAAGGGAGCTTATAAACAGGAGGAGATACAACTGGTTTTGAGGGTAGACAGTATAGGTTAAGGGGGAATGGTTTTAAACTAAGATAGGGGAGGTTTAGGTTAGATATTAGAAGGAAGTTTTTCACACAGAGGTTTGCCCAAGGAGGTTGTGGATGCCCCATCCCTGGAGGCATTCAAGATCAGGCTGGATTTGGCTCTGCACAGCCTGCTCTGGTGGTTGGTGACCCTGCCTGTGGCAGGAGGTTGAAACTCGATGATCATTGTGGTCCTTTTCAACCGATGTCATTCTATGATACGATATGTAGCACCCCAAGCTTCACACAGGCCAAAGATTTTAACTATATACTGATTATTAAGAAACAAGATCTACTGCTTTGATAGCTTCCATGAGAACTTTCAATAAATTGAAAGTAACCACACCAAAATTCAACTCATTGCAACTGTACTCTGAGTGAAGAACATACAGAGTGGATAGCTGCTGATTAACAAGCAAAAGTAGCCATCATGTTCTGTCACATGGGAACACTCATCCAGCCAAGCAGAAATTTCACCAACAGTTTCTACAACTTCAGCATCATGACACAACATCATTCAGACTGCCTAGTCACCAGATACATCCACGACACTGAAGATGTCACAACACACACCGCTCATCAGCAAATTCTGGCAATTATGGCTATAGTGATTGGAAGCAGAGCCCTCTATGCTGTTCTTACCTCCTTTTTTCCCCTCTCCTCTTGCCCCATATTTTCAGTCTCATAGCAGTCAGAAATAGTACTCAACTGCCCAGATCAAAACCAGGCATATTAACATCATATGCAGTTCACACCTTTACTAGGACACTTGGCTGAAATCATCTCAGTTCATCATGCTTTGACCATACTGCTCACAGTTGTTGCGTTGAAACCTTACATCACAACAGCCATTTGTACAGTGACAGAGTCATTTTAGCAGAAAATCACTGAAGTCATTCTTTGTGGTTCAGCTTGC
This sequence comes from Tympanuchus pallidicinctus, assembly GCF_026119805.1. NCBI lineage: Eukaryota > Metazoa > Chordata > Aves > Galliformes > Phasianidae > Tympanuchus > Tympanuchus pallidicinctus. The sequence continues at coordinate 17,230,998 of NW_026294627.1, forward strand.
AAACTTTCATGAGCTTTGGAATATGGAAAAAGACATCTTGTTTCCAAAATTCTCATTAGGATAGCTTATTTTATACTTTCTATCAGAGCAACTATGAAACCAAAAGTATTACATGAGCTATCAGCACATCAGGTCAAAAGAAATAGTACTGTAATATTACAAGGAAAATCAGAAGGAGACAAACACCAACCTTATAAAACAAAGCCTGGTTTTTATCTACTGAAATCTTATAAAATCATCCAGTAAAACAGGATCCAAATGTTTTTTTTAAACGATTAGAAGATGCTTCTACACTGGCTATTTTCCCAGCATATAGTAGAACATTTCACAACAGAACTCAAAGGCTATGTTCAAATGAACACTTTTCAAGTGAAAGCTACATGCCACCAAATATTCTCTGATGTGTGAAACTTGTATTCTATGTATTTTTCTCAGAAATGTAGTACTAAAATGTGAAATACACCACACTCATTAACCACTAATCAGAGACATTAAAGACGCCTACATCAGAAAGGGAAATTTAAAATGCACCTTCCCTTAGTTAGAGCAGCAGCATTCACAGCTAGCTCTCAGACATTTTCATACTTCTCCATATACCACATGCTACATCACTGTCTCACACAGGCCTTTATCTTTGCATAGAGATTTCTGAGCTGCATGGTCACATGCCACTAAAATAACCACTGTCACATTCAACATGCAAAGAACAGAGGCCGCGGTTCAAGAAAATGAACAGATTACACATAACCAAAGAGTAGTGTGAGAAATGATAAGTTCACAGGAAAGCACTGTTTAAGAGGTTACTGCTGCTCCATTATTTCCAGTGAAAGCCATGAAAGATACCTCTACCTCTCAAAAATGCACAGCCTGCCAGACTCCCACTTCAGCACCCGCTGCTGCAGACCTTCAATGTCCTTCTCACAACTGTATCACCTAGCCTCTTTGCATGCTTCAATATTACCTGTTCTATCAGCTAGAAAAAACCTGTCTCGGGTAACATCACTGATTTTAATCATTCCTACATATATATTTCTGCTTACAATCCAGCAGGGTAATTTGCTGCTGCCTTGGTATTTTCACATCTCACAATGGACTCCCTGGCAATTTTCCAAACCTACAGCAGCTGATCACCAGACAGAAGCTTAGTTTATCAGGTCAGCTCTTCCACACAATTGTCATTCGTTTCCTTTCTATATTGTTCCAACAATGATATAATATTTATTGCACTGGCATGAATCAGGACAGAATGTTTGAATGTCAACTTCAGAGCTGTGAACAGCTCAGTCTCACTAACGGCTTTTGCAGTAATTTATCCTCTGCATCACACATTTAATCCCAGCATAAGGAAGTACCACAGGTTAAATGATCCTGCTTAATTACTTGTTTTCCTCTATTTAAAGCAAATCTCACAGATTCTTACTGATGGTCTCTATCAGGCATTCCTCATAAGTTTTATTTTACACTCAGATCTATTTTCTCCCAATTCCATTTCTTCCTTCCTCCTAAATCTGCAGCAGGAACAAAGCTCTCATTCCAGGTTTCTTCTTCCCCACTCCTCTCTCTGGGTGCCAACAGCTCTGGGTCAAAGCTATTGCATCTCTCTGAATAATAGGAGAAATGCCCAGCTTCAATGATTTCCAATCAGGCAAAAGATCTCAGTGAAACAGCAAAGTTTTTATTGGTTATTGCAATGGAGGGTGCACACCCCTTTATGGCAAGGGAGAAATCACACTCTTGATCAGTGAAACACTTCTCATTATACCTTTTTCTCCTGTCACAGGCTTTTCCTTGCCTGTTTCCTATTTACTAGTTACTCCAGGCTTACAATCTATGCAACACATTTGTTAATCCATTTTTCCATATGAGGTCTAACATCAACCTATTGTTTTTAGGATCATTTTGTATATTTCTATGGATACAGAAGGGCAATATTTCTTGAAGCTGTTATAGCTGTTTCATCCTGTGCCAGGCATTCCTTACCCTGCTCTGTATTTTTCCTTCCCTTACTACTTATGAAAGCCATATTTAAGAACAAACCCATATCAGAAAATATCTAAAGGTTACTAAGCCCCAATTCCTGATTTATGGCACCTATTATGTTGTGCTAGCAAGCATAAATTCAGTTCTATATTTACATGTATTTAGCAGCCTTTCCCTTGCGTATTCCTTTGCAAAAGCTCTCATTGTTCATGCTTGATCCCGGTGGGTGTTGCTCAAACCCTCTCGACTAATTTTTTACCCTGGTCAGGGTGTCCTAGCTTCTGCTCTATTCTGTTGCCCAGCATCTTTCTTGCAGCAGCCGTTTTGTAAGAAGTTAGTTATAAGTTCAGTAAGGGTCTACACCTTGGCACTGGAAGTTTCTACTGCAAAAACACAATTTAACTCTCACAATAAGGTCAGTGTGGAATACCGGATCTGTAACCACTCCTTGAGCAATATATCTCACTGGCTGAACTTAATTCACACTGTGTCTCTAAAGTAAGAGCTACGGACATGTGGAGACAGTCTCATTTCTGGAAGCAGTCTCTGAATTGTTATCTACAAAGCGTTATCTGCAATAAATATAGATACGCCTTTTTTTGCCTTGTCTAGAAGGCACAACACTAACCACTATCAAGCAGAACACAGAGCAGTGGTCAGAAAACCATTATTAGAACTTTTCATCCCTTTGCATACATGTTCTCCGTTACTCAGGGGGAATAAACACTGTGCTGAAACTTGGTCTTTTGGAACAAACTACATATCTGCATGGCACACGTGCAGGTCAGCCACTCTGAAGAAACTGCATTATTTTAGCTAGATACTCATAGTCTGAAGTTACAAAGAGATTACATATAAAGTTAAATGTAATTTCTTTATTCACTTCCAGCAGTATCAGATTTAAGAACTTGACCTTATTGCTTTGAATAAATGCTGCCCATCCTGCCAATGATAGCCAGTAAAATACTTACTCATTTCATTACCAGAGAGAACTATAACTCACTATCTCAAAAAGATATAAGAATTCCTACTGTTTTGCTCATTAAACTATGTGGAGAATAGCTGAGGATCCAGTCATGCTGGTCACCTCTAGAACAGGGAAGCTGGTAAGGTTGGAGTGGGTGTTTCAGGAACTCACTCAGAAACACATTAAGGGGCACTGGAATTCCAAGTGAATTAAATACAAGTTTTTCTTGTCAAAACCACTGAAAAATAACCAATGATTGAATGAGTGTACTTCAATAAAAGAAAAATGTCCAAGTCCCATATGCAGCATGCAAAAAAGCAAAAGAGTAACAAGTATTTCTTGTCAACTGACTAATTGTGACATGGAAGTGCATATGAAACAATGAATTTCTCCATGTGGAAAAAGTTGCACTCATTGACATTCATTGATGCTTGCTGAACACATATGGAGACCAAACTGTGTGTCTGAGCACAGTGAGGCAGTGGGTGGTGCATTTCAGCAGTGGTGACAGCAACCTAAAAGACAAGCCATGTTCCAGTCAAGCCATGCACAGCTGTCACATCAGAAAATTAAGTGTCTTAATAATCAGATGATCTGCACAAATTGGCTAATAGTGTGATTATGTCGAAAAACAGTGCTTTGTAGCTGAGAATTTGTTCTGTCAAATAGTGTAACTGTGCTCTACCTATTTAATTTCCATGGAAATAAACAGGAGGCATTACTTTTGGAGCCACCTGCATATTATATTTTTTTAAATTTTCATATTGGAAAGAAAATTACTTGGTGTTGAGACAGCTCTAAAAGTAATGTACGTGAGTGGATTGAAAAGAAAAAAAAAGCAATGCAATCTTCACAACCAAAGCAGTGTGCTGTTTAATGAGTGTTGGTAGAAGATAACACACTGATAGCTCCAGCTGCAAAAAGGCAAATGTTTAAAAGGAATTCACTGCCTTGCTGAGTACAGCAGCTTCTGACCCCACAGTGCTGCTAGTGCTGTAAGTCCCATTTCACCATCTCAGTTCTCTAAATGAGTAGAAACTGTCATACATACATGAACAACATCTGCATGCATCAACAAGCTATGAAAATTGAAGTGATCCACATAAACACAGACAATTTATACACCTGAACAGGCTTGAAGCTAAGGGCTAAAAACAGGTAACTTTTTACTCTCCATGCTGTAATCCAGTCCTCATCTCATAGATGCAGTTTGAGAGAGAGACCTATATTTTAAAAGAACGCAGGCAAACTGTTGCACCCATTCTTTAAGTCTTACGCTAAATCATCACTTCCCCACGTGTAGCATCTGTTCCTGCAGTACAGTCAGGCTTCAAAAGGCATCTGTGGGCTACAAGAGGCCCATCTGAAGTAACATAAGGCAGAAATTTCCCCACTGCTTGCCTGATAGCTGATTTAACTCAGCGAGTTCGCTCTAACAGTGCAATAACTTACCTGCACTCAAGTTGCCAGCTAAAAGGCAGCCTGGATACATAAGAGCTGAACGTGATGAACAAAGCTCTCTCTCTCAGCTGTCTTTACAGTGACACCTACGGATACTACCTAAACCTATTTGTCAGCAGTGAATTTTCCATCTATCCCACAAAGAAGCAGCTCTACCCTGAGGAGATTAAAAAAAAAAAGAGATATCCGAAGGTTAAGGAGCCACCTCAAGGGTAGATGAGAAACTCTCAATCCATCTAATGTATGTCTCTTCTGCTTAGCATACTGAAACATAAAATCACATCTACAGACCCCTAAGAGTAACAGACAGTGAGTAAGAGCCCAAGCACATATTACCTATAGTCTGCACCTAAGCCTTTAGTGCAGCAACTACCACTTTGGAGCCACTACCATAAACCACAACTGTAACTGCACATTAATAATATGGGATGCCATCCAAAGGGAGTTGGACAGGCTTGAGAGGTGGGCTGATTCCAACCTTATGAAGTTCAACAGGGCCAAGTGCAAGGTCCTGCTTCTGGGTCAGGGCAATTCCAAGCACAGATACAGGTTGAGTGGAAAATGGCTTGAGAGCAGCGCTGAGGAGAAGGATTTGGGGGTGTCAATGAAAGACTGAACATGAGCTGGCAATGTGTGTTCACAGACCAGAAGGCCAACTGTATCCTGGGTTGCATCAAGAGAAGCATGACCAGCAGGTCATGGGAGCTGATTCTGTCCCTCTACTCTGCTCTCATGAGACCCTGTCCGGAGTACTGTGTCCAGTTCTGGGTCCCCAGACACAAGAAGGACATGGAGCTGGTGGAGCGGGTCCATAGGAGGGACACTAATCAGAACGGTGGAGCACCTCTTGTATGGGGACAGACTGAGAGAGCTGGGGCTCTTCAGACTGGAGAAGAGAAGGCTCCAAGGGGACCTTACAGCAGTCTTCCAGTACTTGAAGGGAGCCTACAGGAAAGCTGGGGAGGGAGCTAGATGATGTTTAAGGTCCCTTCCAACATAAACCATTCTATGATTTTATGATTCTGTGATAAACAGAACACAGGAACAGGAGGTAATCCTCATCCTGGATGTAGGTCTTTCTAGTACAGTTGAGTGCCAAAGCCACACAAGAAGCCAGTGCATTATCCAGAGAGGGATAACAGGAGCTGTCTTCAGGCTCCTTCACCTTGAGGAATTTAATGCAATGCACGGTAATAAAATAATCCTTCAGATATTTGCACTATGATGCATTTCAAGTTGTTAATGCTGTAAAGCAAAGCAGAAAGCAAAGCTTTGCAGCAGAAAAACAGCATGTTGTAAGTTTATTTTAGATGTTCATATTAAACTTAGCCTGCCAAGTTACAGAAATTATACAGTAAGAAGAACAGTCTGCTAACCAAGTTTGTTTTTTCAGTTTTTGCTTGCCAATATCCACATCCCATACTGTGGCACAGCTTCTGCAGAACAGAAGGGTCATGCTTTTTAATTTTCTCTCTACATTTTGCAAGTGATTTCTTCTTCTTTTTATAGCTACAAAATGTCTAAATAAGAAGAGAACTGACAGTCCTAAGAAGTACGTCCCCTTGGGATATAACTAATGACACAAAAACTATCCATTGCTTTAGGTCTCAGTCACTGTAAGATTAGGCTTGCAATTAAATCCTAATCTGCTATGTTCTTTACAGAATCTCCATCAGTTGCAGCATTTTAAGCAGGTCTCAATACAATCACCTTGCAATGCCCTGAATTATTGCTAAAAATAAAAAAAAAATTAAAGGTATTTTAACAGGAAGAGGTAGGAAGAAGCCAATTTGTTTCCTATATCTCTCTGTGCTTTCATCTGTTTTATGACAAACCTGTAGAGCAAACTTGAAGCAGATTTGTTTAGCATTCAGTTTCAGACTGGTCTAGAAAATAGGGCATTTAAGAGACATGACATTCACGAAGTAGACTTACATGGTCATTTTCAATGTTTTGTAGCAGTCTTGGGTCATCAAATTCACACGATTCACTGGTAGGAGGAGGTAGCTGGCTGCAGAGCAAGACAAGACAAATATAACAGTAAGGATATTGCCTTTCTTATCAGTTCATCTCTTTCTATTCATCCACTTTGTTGGAGAGAAAGAACTAAAATAAAATCCTACTGCCCTAGCAAGTATTGTGAAAAGATCATATGACTCATACACAAAATGCTGAAAATAATTGACACTCTCTTCACCACAGCAGTAAGAAGCCTTAAGAGGTATGCCTGGAAGTGTATTTCAACATTCAAGTGTCAGTACACCTCCTGGGACAGGCGTAGCAGAAACACCTTTTAAGTGTTCTTAAAATACATTGATTCCAAGTTTCATCTCTTAAGTCAGTGAATTCTGCTCTAAGTTGACTCCTGAAGGACTCTGAGCCTATAATCCAAATTAGTATCTGGAAGAAAATCTAGAAATTCTTTTACAGAGCTGATTAATGGAAGCATATGAGGACAAAAAAAAAAAAAAAAAAAAAATTAATGAAGGAAGCAACAACACGAAAGGAGAGAAGCATCTACAGAAATTCCATCTCAGCAGATGGAGCAGCCTCTCATATTAACTTCTTCCTGGAAGTAATCACAAAAATCAGAAGCACTAGAAAAGCTTAACTTAGCTCCTAAGGAAGTAGTTTCCTAATAGCACTCAGTGTTTACCTGTTTCTTCAGGGGTACTCACCTCTTACCCATATCAGACATTCAAAGCCACATCAGCACTCTCTGGCTCTTTCCCACTTCCTGTTAAACTGAATGTGCTACATTGACACCTTCTGTGAATGACTTCCTTCGAGGCTTTCACTCCCTCTATGACACTAACACATCTAGCACTTTCCCAGCTTACCAAGTAAAACATCACATTTCAGTTAAGAAATTCCTTTGCTTCTTGTCAACTTTGAGCTTAGTGAAGTGGAGGAAAAGAAGTACATTTATCACAGGAGACTGAAATAAGAGTCACTCTTAGGTTGTTACTTTGTTGTTGGCAGTTATAAACCAGCACAGCATTAGCAGGCATCCATGCCAGGGCAGCCATTGCCACTTCACCCTCCTGTCTCTATCATCTTCCCCCCGTGAAAAAAGCTGCAGCACTACCCACCAGCCCTAGATGCTTTTCGAACAGGAGCCTACATTCAAACACATTGTTTCATTGGGCTTTTTTCAGTTTCAAATTTGAAAGCAGTCTGTTTATACAGTTTGTTCCCACTCTGCTACACAGAATACAAACACGTTGGAATGTATTTACCTGAAGTCCTCTGATGAACGTTCTCTTTCCAACTCCGGAAAATGACTAAGGGAAAAGATGGGGAAGAAAAATAACAAACCCCCATGAAGCATTTATTCCACTTTGCAAACTAGAAAATAGGCAGAAGGCAGAGATCAATGCGCCATCACACATACAAGCACACAATGGAATCACGGATTCAGCTTTTCTAAGGTTTGAATAATATTCTCTGTCTTTTGAAGTATCTAAATTAGCTACCATGAAACTCAAAGGCTATTTTGCATGGTGACCTTAAGAGTAGTCATAAAAAATTAGCAAAGACCAAAGATACAGCATCTGAGAGTCAAAAAGCCAGGTGCTATGAAATACTAGAATGATCCCAAGAGATCCTTTTGATAAAAACAGAACAAAATTAGTTAAGTGGGCATCTCTCCTGTACAAGCAAAATTTAACTCTTGTCTTCTGACAACAATTACAACTATCTGACAGTAGTGAAATTCTCACTATTAGAGGGAGTCATGGAAACAAAATAGACTTCTGCCTTTAAGCCACGTAATCTTCCCTCTGCAAAGGGGCCAGAGGGTATTTAGCTCTTCTGTTTTAATTTAAGTCACAAGCAGACAGTTAGGAAGCAATAAGATTATTTCTCTTTTCATGTAAAGTGTTCTCCAGGTTTGTGTTTCATACTTTGTGTCACAGGACACGAAAATGAAAGCTAATAACTGTGGTCATAAAATACATTACAATATACACTGAACAACACGTTCTGATGATATTCTGATCTAAAAGTATCTATATGATCATGCACACGTTTACCTACAGTTTCTAAAAAGCCATACCTACCCATATGTCACTCCAGCAATACTACATTTCTTGAAGTTCATGATATTACATGTTAGAGTACCTGTTTTATCTGAAAACAGGTATTTTACCTGGAAGAAAGAAGTTTAATTTTAACTTGCAAAGTAACAAGACTGAAATAAATGGAAAGCAGTTAAGCTTAAGGAAAATTCAAGAACAGATCTAAGACCCAGAAATGTCACAATGCAGGTTTGTCATATCAAAGCTAAAGGAAAAGAATCAGGAAAGCTCTTTAGTGGTATTATCTCTTATCTATCTGTAAATGCAGCAAGGATCAAGTAGTAGGTATTAATTGCCACAGCTCCAGTTACACTGGCTTGTGCAAGTTCAGTGTTCAACGTTCACTGAATCTTTCAGTTGTATTAACATCATATAGCAAGACAGGAAACTAAAGTAAAGGTTCCTGAAAAATCAGAAGCATAAAAAGAATCAAGGTTCCTACCTTTCTTAAGCCACAACAGATAAAAAAAAATAGATGAGAGCTAAATTCCATGGTGTCTCATCTCTGAATCTGATAAGATTATAAACCAGCAACCATTCAGAAGGGATGGTACTACCACAGGAATCTGTCCATTTAAAGACCAGAATTTTTCTAGATTTGCAGAAAGTTTTTCATCAAGATCTGCAACTCAATTCAGTTCATTTTAGCAATGCATTAAATAATCTCCAAATACAGCATTGGAAGTGGAGCCTGAGCAAGTCAGAAGTCAAAGTACATACCTAAAAATCTGAGAAACTTCAAGTTACTAATAATTCTGACCTACAACAAAGCTAAAAACACCTGTGATCAAGTAATTCCACTGAAAAATATAAAAATTCAGCCTAGTTGCATGGAAGCAATACTAAGCTACTTTTAGAAAAGCATCATAAGGGCCAACAAGATACATTATGCTACATAACATTTGTAGGAAGTCAGATTATTGTAGTAACTTCTCAAAGTCACACAAATACAAATTATATTTTAGCAGTTCCAGGGAAAAGCTCAAAAGATATTGACAGTCATTCTGCTGAGCAGCACACAATGTATTTGTAATGTAAATGTAATTATGTATTTTACATAGACACACATCATCTCCAAGATTAACTACACTATGAAGTTCATGTAGTTTATTTACATGCTTATGATTTTACTGGCCAAGGACAAAAAGTAGGATTTCTCAGTGGTACTGCACAATTTCAGTGGCAAAGCTGTGATCTCCAGTAGCTTTGTTGTGGGAAGCCCTTCCATTCTATTCCCTTCTCACTTCCAGAACTGCATGGTGTTTGTAACAAATATCTTATAACCACAAGTTAATATACAATTATTATTAAAGGAAAATGGAAAAGCATGTCAAGGAACACAATCTAAGCTAGGAACAACACTGCATTTTTTTTACTCCATTTTTTGTGTGGCAGCCAGAAACACGAATGACAAAGGAAGGCCAAGGCTGTTTGGGGCTGCTCCTTAGCCAAGCTAAGTGCTGTATTATCCTGCTCTGGTACAGACAATCACAAGCACAGATACCTCAAGGACAAAGTCAGTTCCAAGAGAAGGTAGGAAATGCAGACTCTATTCTCAGGCTTAAAACTGCTTGTATGACCTTAAATCTGATCCTATCATGCCTCATACTGGCAAGACTTGGACTAATGAAAGCGAAGAAGTCGCATTAAGCAAGCCACAATGCAAAAGAATAAAGCTCATTTGTACAGCATTCTTTCACAGTTTCCATCTCCCCAGACTACACAACAAACATTACACTTCAGAAAATTTTTGCTTACCTGCCCAAGTTCCTCATTAAGATTTGAGGTTCTGGCCATTGCAGGTGTGTCAGTTTCAGGATAATACATATCCATGTCCTGAAATGAGAGCAAAATTAGATGTATACTAGGCAAGCTGAACACTAAAGTCTCCGATCTTTTTGTATCTTATAAGAATTGCTCTATCTTTACTGGAAGTTCAAGGGTTAATGCATACTAAGATAAGGAATTTATCTCTTCTACTTGCTGATGTTCAGCTCAAGAGGTGTGAATTTTTCCAGTACATAACTGAAGAAATACACAGTTTGAAGTCAAAACTTGCCTGAATAAAAGTATAACCATTTTGTAGCATAAGGCACCACCAACTCATGCCTTTAGAGAAATATCATAAATATCATGACTCATACCAAAGTGGATCCGAATGCCAACCTCAAGACTTAAAAGAAAAAGACACCAAAAAAACAACCAAAAAACAACCCCTCCCAAAAAAAACTTAACACCTCACCCAAACAAGTCTAGTCTTTCTGTCTGCTGTGGCTGAGAGAAGCTATAGGTTATCATGAGTAATTCAGCTTAAAGACTTCCCTCATCCTCAAAACCTAAAATACATGAAAGCAATTATTTATACAGAAGAGATCCTACAACAAAATCTTTTCATTTTTTTTGTGGAACACAGCATTAACACAAAATAAATCCTCTGAATTTTGTCCTGCTCTCAAAACCAGAAATCCTGGTAAAGATATCAGGTTTTTTACATCATCTTGCAAAAGTGATTGCAATACATCAACTGCTGCTACTTACCCAATTTATAAAGAGAGCTTGGGTGAATTTGACAACTTCTAACGTCACCAAAAGACTGATTGGAATAAGGTTGTTGTACAAGATAATAAATGTCAGCAGATTGTACCCGAAGTTGACAGATAGCATTTCTGTGGACGGAAAAACACAAGACAATCATACAGAAGACAGAAATCTGAGTGGCACAGAATAGGGACAGCCATCTTTCTGTAGTTGACCTGATCATCTTTAGTAGCACTAAAATAAATAGTGTGTTAGCTTAGTATAAGGGTCTTTTTAATATTGATTTGAATATTACATATATAAAAACAACCACAGAACACATGCCTGAAGATAGAGCACACTATGCCAGGTGAAGCATAAAATCGTTGAGGCTGTGTATTAGAGATAAGAACACTTTCTGAGAATATTTTGCTGAACAGATGGCGAGATGTGTGATGTTCCACACTGTAACCCAAAATTAGACATTTATCCAATGTGTCAAATACTCCAATTAAGAGCCACCAATATCACTCATAACATAGCTTTACCCTTCAGAAATTATCCTGTATGTCTCAGTGGAATTAAAAACAAAGAACAAATTTTGTTCTAAAAGCTGCCAGCATTGGCAGACTTGAGAAGTCCTTCATTCTAAAGAAATATGAGCAAGCAAGATGACACAGACATCCGGAGAACAAACTAATTGAATCCTGCTTAGGCAGAAGTGCTGTTAGTAACAGAGCCAATGTTGGGCAAGTCGCCCAAACAGCACAACTGCTCTTAAAGGGAAGGGAAAGCATTTATGAACAGCAGACAGAAAAGAAATGGTTCAGGAAAGACATAGGATAACAGCTCTTCTCCACGGCGCTGACCACAACCTCTCTACAGTAGACACAGTCTCCATGTTTGCATTTTGCACTGTTATTGAATTTTAGGAGGCATTTTGAACAGCAGAGCCCAGTACAATGGGGTCACAGCCCATAACTTAATTAACCTGAGATGAAAGCAGAGCAGCAAACTATGAGGAGACAGAAGCCAAAAAGCTGCCGTTTGGACTCAGTCACTTCCAAGTGTGAACATGTGAGTTTCATACCCCTTATCAGTAAACATGAAGAATGAAAGCACACTTTACTGGAAAAAAAGCTTTTTCTAATACAACCTTTACAGAAATTAGACATATAATGAAAATTCCAGATCAAGCCTGACAAAAGTATTTCCCATGTATAATAATTGCAGAGGTGATGGAAATTGTGTGTTCATTTCCTGGAAAGCACCTACAGAAACTACTTTCTCATCCTTGTTTATTACAGGTTGCACCTGTTCCATGTTAGTTCAAGCTCACGAGTTTGTTTCACTCATCTTTCCTTCCTGCCATCTGAAGGCATGAATTTAAACTTCCTCATTAAAAAGCAAGGTTGAGGGTACAAAATATAATTTGAGAAATGCCAGTATTGCTACTAGAAGACACTGCAACTACCACAAATTGAAGTCAAGCCTGAGGCACTTCCTGCTCTTCCTACAAAAGCTTTTTTCCCTTTTTTTTTTTGATCATAATTGTGCTTTGTTGTAGAAGGGCTGAAGATACCTTTTGCCATCTGTTTGTATCATCACGAGCACAATTTGCAGTGACAATCATTTTCAGATCTGCATCTCAAAATCTTTTCAACAATACACTTAATAATCAGACAACATAACTCCCAAAACAGAAGTCTAATGAGCAGCGATGCACTTCATTCCTAAGCGTTTGCATGAGATTCATTTTTTATATCTGAACTAATAAATTCAAAGAGTACAGATGAAATCAAAAAACCCCTTTAAGCATATTAACCAATCAGTTTTCTCATTACAAATGACAGACATCAGAAGCCAAAGCAACTCAAACGTCACCAAAATCACAAGCACCAAAATCACAAGAGTTAGCATGCACTCCAGTTCTCCGCAAAAGATCAGCATGTAGAAAAACAGGGGAAAAAATGCATCAAGACAAATAATTTTCTTCCAAATAGAAGCAAAAAGCTGAAGTCAGTCCCATCAAGCCAGATACCTGCTATCTTATAGTCACGTACAATCAATTTGTGATACATATGGCAACAATACATGTTCTACTCCAAAAAAAATTCTGTGGAAATCCAGATGCATACAATCTCCACAGAGGTGAACACCAAGTGTGAGCAACAAACACCGCTCTTGCCTCTTTTCTGTTTGTTTCCTGCTCCCTAAGTGGAAGCCCAGTGATATTTACCTAACCTTTAAAACATTTTATTAACAGCAGCCTCACTGGCCAATTAACTTAAGCCAGCCTATATGCAAAAAAAAAAAAAAAAAAAAAAAACCAACCCAAAAACAAAACAAAAGAATCAAAAGTTAGTAGCAAGCATTGTTTCTTATGTTTCTTTCTTCATCCATTTCTTACTTTGTCAATTCATTCAGTAGAGTTAAGACCATGGATGTCCATACAGTCTGACACATCCCAACACACAGCCAGTATACTCACTGTTAGAGCCAAGGTACCACACGACTTCGCCATGTGTTCTGTTCCATAATAAGGCACCTACAGAACTCACAAGGGCCATCACCAGGAGAATACAAAACAAAACCAGGATCTGCATGTTGGTTACTTTCTCCACATTTGATCTCTTCAGAGGTGCTTTGGTTGAATTCTGAACAGCAACAGAAGCAATCAGATAATGGCTTAAACCAATAGTTGCAGAAGCAAATTCATTCTTTATTTTTAAGTCAGTTATAGAACTTAATACTTCAGCTCTATGTAGATCAGTTTTGTATACAAAGACCAGAAAGGTCAGAATAGTAGCCAGGGCTATACAACAGCTAAACTGTCAAAATATTGGAGGAAGAGAAACATGCAGTACTAAAGATCTCATAGATTCTCCCAGCTGCCCATTGCTCCCAATGGCCATCAGCAAAGGTGAGCAGAAAAAGCACTCCAAGCTCCCTGCCACTAAGACAAAGAAAAAACTTAGTCTTAACCTGTCTATCTTCAAGTGTTAAAACAGTAGGCAGCTATTATCATTTCTTCAGCTGCTAAAGCTCAAATGAGCCAATAGACAATCTAAAAAATAGAATATAATTAATTTTGGTTGCATATCAAGTATTTTAGATATACACCTCCATCAGTTTTTGTACATATACAATTTTAAGTACAGTAGTATCCTTGTACTCCTCATGCTTCTATTTAAACAGCTATAATGAATCAAACCATTTCATGAACTCCAATATGAAAGACAAGTAGAATGTAGAAAAAGAACACACTCCAAATCTTTAAAAACTTACTTGCATGAGTTTCGTATCAAATCCTGTATACACAACAATACCCAACACCCATTGAGTGTTTCTCAGTTGTGCACCTCTTAGCAAGATCTGGTCTGGACCAACTGGAACTGGGCTGCAAAGCAAGAAGCAAGCAAGCATCTCTCAATTCTCAATAACAATTTAGGAAAATAGTTTTCCTTTCAGCTTTAGCTTCCTCCCAGCTCAAGAAAGAAGGGGAAGCATTTTCCCTTATCAACTTATATTGTCCACCATCATATAATTATACATACAATATACAGGTTTCACTCCTCTGTTGAAAGCCTAATCTATGCTAAGCAGAGCAGGAAGAAGTTGATTCTAGGGAGCTCCTCTAGTTTCCCAGCACTTGAGAACCTGTGGCAGCTCTCTTTCTCTTTCATATCCAAGACAAGGAAGCATCACACTTGCAAACAGACCGTCCACTCAAAGCATGCTATAACTGTATACACGTCATTAAAGAAGCATTTTGGAAGAGATGCATTACCCATGTGATTTTTCAAGTAATATACAAGTGATCTTTTACTCTTCTCGCATCTGTCACTATTCTGCTTAGTCACTCAAGTAGTACAGTTTTGGTGCAAGGAAACCCGTACAGTAAGATGAAACCTGTACACTCCTGCTGACGCTTCAGGTTCTATTATTTATAGTCCTAAAATCTATTTTCTCAGAATTTCTTTCCTTTCAAGAGTTGCAACAGATCCAAGTCATACTGACAGAAACTCCAGATTCTGGAATCATTTTCAATATGGAACTGAGCTTGCTTCAGCTTTAGCTCCTGTCAGAAGATAAAGTTTTCCAGTATCCTCTGCACATCTCCTGTTGCAAGACAATCCTAAAAATAAAACCATTTCCTTTGCTCCTCCCGAAGTGTCACTTTAGGTAAAGAACAGCTATGATTTCAAAGAAGCCATGTCTCCCCTAGCAAACAGAAGACTCCACAGAAAGGCAAACCTACTCCATCTAAAAACAGATATACGACCAGTGTTGCAGAAGAAAAGCCTGCAGAAAGCATTTGTCATAACCAAAGGAGTCTACGACTGTTATCAAGCTGATACCTTTGACCATCTAAGCGTAAGGTTCCAGTGAAGTCATAGAGATGACGGTTTGGTCCTTCACATTCTATCCTTCCAGATACTTTCATCAATTCTTCTTTTGACTGGAGACTAGCAGTTTGAGACAACCCCTGCAGAGACCAAACCAAAGGAGATTCTTGTCAAAAACTGTTAGAAGGCAAGAAGATAGGAAAAGTTACTTTCTTCTAATATTTTATAATTAAAAATTTGCTTGAATGTTTTGTTGTTCTTCCTCATTTTGTGTTTTTATTTTCAGATGAGTATTCCCTAACTCTCCTGCAATATTTAATTATTACAGGAACATGTGAGGCTGCTTACGGAGATTGCCTTACATCCCTCCTACACAGAAAGCCTAAACAATCTCTCTGACCAAGAGAATCACAATAAAATTCATATCCATAAACCATTAAGTTGCACATGTGCAGGATGAAGTAGGAAACAAAGAGCCTAAAGAGGCCTGGCTTTTCTCTCCAAGTACAGCTCTGCTGATGTATTGCTGCTGTTAAATGTAGTCACCCTTAAGTGTAGACTCTTACAGGTCAGTACATGCATTATGCTCTGACTGAACTCAAGGTTAATTTTCAATCCAATATGAAGCTGTAATCTAACATATTGCCACTCCATCTCAAGGATTGCACACATGATATTCCATTGCTTTTCAAAACTCTGAATGCCTCCACTTGGTTAAGAGTGATCCCATTTTAGTTTCTTTCTTTTGCCAGATTGACCACAGTACTGCAAGCCAGAACAAATCTTTAAGAGAAGTTCCCCACGATCAGTTGGTTTTTGTTTTTAATACTGCCTTTTAAGCATGTGTCCAGAAGCAAATAAAATCCGACAGGAAAGTGTGATCTGATCTACTGGACTCTCAGAACAGGAAGCCATACTTTCACAAGTATATAGCTTTTAAAATGCATATAGATATATATATATTTAAATAGCACATATATATATTTTTAAATATTTTATACATGTACACATGATTTTGAAATACTGATGTAATCAAACTCATTTTTTGTAACTCTCTCGGAAAGAAGGCAAGGATTCTCAACTGTTTCTAAGCACCATGATGAATAGGATTTTGCCAGCAAAACTAGAAATATCTGACCAAACTCCATTACATACCACAAACAGGGAACAAATTAACTGAAGCATAATGAAAAGCTCCTTTGAGCACTCCAGAGGGAGAAGTAACAGAGTGGTGTATGTGACAGCAGAGACTGTAGCTGTGACCACAAGCACAGGCATTTTTCATGTTTTTAATAATAAAACCAGCACTTGAGTACTTGAATCCTGCTTATTCTTTGGAAGCACGGTGTACCAACACAGCTTCTTGATAAAGTTCTTTTTACTAAAATACTAAGAAATGTTTGGGTTTCCCAGTATTAGCAAAAAGTTGTTTGATAAAAATTCATCCATCAATGGGCACAAGTTGCTTAGATTTTCACCTCCACAGTTTGAGGACTAGTGATGTTACTTCACTTTTAGTACAGAGGATTTTAGACACCTCCCCCAAAACAAAGAAAAGTTAAAAGAAAAAAATTTCACTCAAAAAAAAAGTTGTTGTTTTCAAGAAGTGCTTTTACAGAAAAACTCCACCTTTAGGCAAAAATTTATCATCGTTTAGGGAAAACAAGAGGCACAAATAGATGAAAAAGATGAAAATAGATGAAAATTCACTGCTGCTGGAAAGTCTATTATTCCAAAAGCTATCCGAACAGATCCCACTTATCATTTTTTAGTTTTTAATTATAGTCCTGTTCTTCCAAATATAAATGGAAGACCTACAATTATTTCTCAATACAAACCATATGCCAGAAAAACCATGCCAGACTTGTCCCAACCACAATGTCATATACATTTAAGAGTGACACCTCAACACCTTCTCAATATTAGTGCTACGCTCAATTCAGCGAGGCAGAGTCAAAACCTATTTCAAGTGTTTCACACAAGTCAGGTTAAAGTTAATGCTATCATAACTGGCAGGAAAATTGGTCGAAGCACTCCCTGGACCTCAAGCAAAATACTATCAAGGTCTGCTGGATTTACCTTTGCAAACTTATAACCTCCCTGTTTCCTTCAGATTAGCTCCTTAGACTTGTACACGAACCATTGCTTGGGTTCCTATCTGCTGAATAAAAAGGCTTACTATAACCTGGAAAGAGATGCATATTTTGTTTATTTGTCTTGTTTTTAAACAGCACAAGTACTGCTGTCATACAGCCCACAGTCTGCTTAGTAGATAGCACTACACATGTAGAGGAAAAATATGGCAAAATTCAGTTTGTTTTACCTGTCGTATTTTAAGATTTGTCTCCCCATCAAGATTAGCTGTTTCAATATAGCACATGGCTTGAGGTTCACTGTAAGGAATATGACAAGATTTTAGATACTGAAAACAAGTTTCTTTTTATGCACTACATTTGCGTTAAGTTGTCCACAATACATGTCTTCAATAAACTGAAGAGAAAAATCACATAGATGGTCCACAACAACGAAAGAATCAGTTGAAAGTACATATCCCTGAATGCTCTTATGCAAAACTATCCAAAAAGACAGGACTAAGTCAGGTTTAATAAGTATTTAATATAATTAATTTAGATTCCTGAATTTGATATTTTACATTGCAGTCCACAAAAATCACCTGAGGTTGCAAGAGCTGTGCATAGATGAAGTAGCAAACAGTGTAAGAGGATGCACTTAGAAGAAGAGAGCATTGCTCTCTGCTACTGACTTTGTGAACCATGCATATTAATGTTGTGATCCACGGGACCAATTTGTATGCCCAGAAGTTATTCAACTGAATCTGAAAACACTGCTAAACACAAAGTGCTCCCCACTTTGTAAGGAATCAGGGTTTGACGAGACTGAAATTGAGGGCTGTGATTTGCATCTTCTAGAGTTGCTTTTGCCTTTACCTAAAAGGGCAAAAATTCTTCCTTGTAGATGCAAGCATTTTCAATTAGTGATGGCCTTTCCTATATCTAAATGGAACAGTGTGCATAAGCACCTGCAATAAGGAAACATAGTTCTATCAGAGATTACTTCCTGACATGCTGCTTAAGATTTAAAAGCTCTATATGGCACCAACAAAACTGTTTTCATCACTGGCTTCTCAGGTTGTTAGGGAACATCAGTTTCCCCTCTGGACCTAAATCACATATGTCTCCAGTCTATCACTTTTCTTACTCTTGAGATGTTGCTATTTGCTTTCCAAAATAAACAATTACTTAAACTGTAAAAGTACTTAATCAGCAGGAGTCAGTAACAAATGCTGTTTAGGAAAAGCTTTGTTACAAAACAGGCACGTATATAACAGTAAGAAGATATTTCTCTCCATTAATTATTTCTTCAAGAAGAAAGGTGCAGCATTTGTTCTTTCTCTCCTCCTATGTGGGCAAACTGAGTCCAAACTCAATAAAGTCACAGTGTATTTTCAATCCAACTCCAATTTTACTTGTTAGAAATACTTTGCCCACTACAGCTGAGGTTGTTCACTCAGGGAGAACTCTTAAAACTCTTAAAATGCAGTTCCTTGTAAATGTACATTTTCACAGCAATGTAAAAATGTTTCCATACAAAGCTGTGTTTGGATTCAAATTACTTTTCATTTTTCCTCCATGAAAACTTATTCTGTATGCAAACTTCATTTTATGTCACCTTTCTCCTATGAGGCAAAGCAAGAAGGAGATAAACAATTGCTTATTTCAACTCTGACAATCAGTTCAGACAAAAATATTAACACATTAACACAAAGCAAAAAATCTCACTCATTCATAGCATGCAAAGCCTTCTGGTGAACTGAGGACACTTAGCATTGTCATTCAGAAAATTATGAAAATAATACCAATTGTACAGCATTCACTATGGCAGTTCTGCTACTTATTTCAAGCAAAGTTTCTCCTAAAATTCAAATACTTTGGCTCTAATTCTTCAGTTACATGATTAGCAGTGACAGCAGGTTAGTAGAATAATAGATCAAAAAGCTGACCCATGCAAGTTAAGGCATAAATCAGAAAGATTTTTGGTTGTTTTTTAGTATAGTATGATAAGAAGTTCCAGCAGAACAAGTACTTCTCAACACCAAAACAGAAAGTTACTGAGAGTAGCCTAACTAACTGCATATGAAGGTTGAAAACTGTTTATTGTAAAAAATAGTGTTGTTTCAAAAATACATTGTAAACCATGGAATGAAGGTGCCTCTATCCTTGATCACATAACATAGTTTGAAGAGATTGAGCTTCCCATTTCTGAGTACCAGTGAAATACTTCTATGAACTTCCAGCCTTCATTTTCCACTGTATCATAAAAGTTGTGCTGTCTCCCACAAGGGAAAAGGAATGGTGTTCAGTTTACTGCTGCTGCCGTACTAGAGATAATTCAACATAGGTTTGTGTTCAATAACCTAAAGGCAACAAGCACACGAACAAAGTCCGAAACCTATGCTGCAGGCTAGCAACTTAAAAGCCATTTGGGCTTGCCTTCTGAAATTACTGTTTGAAAAGCTTTAGAAGAAATCTTTGACTGGCAGGAAAATATGCAGGAAGTTCAGCGGAATTATATGGAAGAAAACTTAAGCTTCCTTGATTAAATGAAGGGGGTCCACAAAAAGCCAAGAAACAAATGGCTGCATCAAGCTTGTGCAACACATCTTCCATCTTCAAAACCCAGTGACAAACTTTGTATACTACAAACACACAATACTACTACAGTCTTAAAGAAGCCTTCTTTCTTATGAACTATCAGCAATGCTATGGTAAAGCAAGCTTTAACATTGCTGAAATCTTATTTTAAGATGTGGAGAAAATGTAGTGTCATCTGATGTCTGTTTTTATTAATAGTAAATACAGAGTTTAGAGTCCTCTGCACCTCAGTTCATCAGATACTTCCACACCCAAACAGGATACCTGGAAGATATAATGATCATGTCTGCTGGAAGATGTTGCCCATTGGTGACCTTCACAATATCGCCTACTGCTACCTGTTGAATCAGGGGCAGGGGTGCAGTAGCATGGAAGAGAAAAACAAACAGTTTGCTTGTCTGCAATGTTAGTTTGTTATTGTCCTTCACCCAACAGAACATAATCATGCACAAAACAACTACAGACAGTGCTACTGAAAGTCAGAGTACTTTTCACTGCAAGATTATAGATCTAGTATCAAAGCTTCCTGCTTCTTGAAGGCAAAATAAGCTATATATATACACACATGCATACATATATATTTGTCTGTACAGAATACATAATAGGAAAGTATGAAATTGTGCAGCAATTTTTAGTAGAAGTGATTTTCTTCTATAATTCAGCTGTTACCCGTATCTGAATTTTTTTTTTTTTATTTAAGTACAGTCTAATTTAACCTACAGAAAGATCTTCCTTGGAAGATGCACTGCTTCTAACAGTCACTAACAATAAGGTTTGTCTCTACAGATAGACAGCAATCAACCAGTTCTTTTCTGACCTACAGTAACTTGAGATTCGCAAAGTCATAACTTCTGGAGTACTGAAGACCCAAGAGTTTCCAGCAGCTGTTACAGGAATTGCATATACTCTGTCCTTCTACAAAACTCCATGCAACTCTCTCAAGACAGTGAGCCAGAACTGCCTAACGTATATCAGTTTTGAGCATCCCATGTACTGCTTACAGCCCAAAATGTGCTTCAAATAACTGAACATACAGATTTATTACAAATGAAACAGATGGCATGATTGAACAGGCAGATTCATTAGCCTTATTTGGATCCCATTGAAAACAAATTCCCTTGCTTTGTAAGCTCAAGTATCAGAAATCTGTCTTAAAGTAAATACATTGACAGAACTGTTATTCCCTAACAACATATGCAATAGACAATACGCAAATGCAAGACACAGACCAATTGAAGAAATATTTGAGAAGACAACGGCTATAAGAAAAAAAATACATTCCAGGCTCAGCTTCAAATCTTATATTTGAGTTCATTGTCTTCACTTCAAACAGGACGTGGAACAGCATAAATAACCATAACCAAGAGGCCTCAGAACCCCCAGAGATCTTTAGTTTCTGCTGTAATCTAACACTTCAGCAGGATTGCATTCAGGTCTCCTGAGGTAAGTCTCATTTCTCTGAGTTTACAGAAGACTGTAGTTCACCTTCATCTATTAGTTAACAGAACTCATTTTGTCTTTAAGAGGAGTTAACAGCCAAAATTACATCACTGCATGCTGAGGGACTTTAAAAGTTCTATAAATAAATCTCAGCTTGTCGCAGAAGTAAGTTTCAATACAACCTGCGTTCAAGTGTGCTGAAGGTGGCAGCAGGTCTTGTGTTCCTTACTTAAATAAAAAATTAGCCTCAAAACATGAGAACTTTTTAGCACAGGGACAAAAATACGTAAGAGAAGTAGAGTGTTGCAGTGAAAGTTACTTTTCTAGACATGGACTGAAAAGAAAATACTATTTATACACCACAACATATTAACTGTCAAGCAAGAATACAACAGTTTTGCAACATTTGGTTGAAACATAGTACTAAGAAATAAAGATCAGCATCTAGAGGTTTTGCTCAGGGCAATTTTCACCGTTACAGCAGAAAGGACCCCTCCCACCTTAAGTCACAGGGCACCCATAGGACATATTAACTCTAGGCCTCCCTCTTTGTTCAAGCAAGAAAAACTCTTGAACAATTTCTCCACTCTCTAACCCATCCCTAATTATATTTACCTCTTTCCACACAATGTCCTGCCACATCCCATTTCTTAGAACTGAAAAGAAAATGTAAACTTAGATCAGAATAAATACGCAAGAACCAGACAAATTTTGAAACAATTATCAGCACAGAACATGGTCTGTTCCCTACATCGAATGTAATCTCCACACACTGGCTCCAAGCCTAACACACTTCAGCTCCTAGCGTAGTTGCACATGCTCACTTGAACAACTTTCAGTTGGGTTTCTTCCAAAGGCAATTTAATTCATATATATCAAACTCACTCTGTAAACCAAGTTAACATACTCTATGGGAAACTGAAAACAGGAAACATGTTTTGAAGCCACACAATAAAGATCAAAAGCTAAACAGAGATAAATACAAAGTCTATATGTATGTTAATGAAACAAGCATCTGGTCACTACAGGTGGAATTCAGAACATAGTTAAGCAGACAGTGGATGTCTGCTTGAGCGTAAGCACAACTGCTCTCTATTCTGATGACCTGGCCTAGACCTCACTCAGCTGTATGAGGAGTGAGGAGTCTAGGTATCTAAAAGCACATACAGAACCTAAGTTTAAAATGCCTTAATTCCACTCTGAACATAAATAAGCTTTTCATACTTGTAATGCATTTTTTCACTCTTATGACACTCTCATAAATGTGCCTTTCTAACCTTTCTCTTAAAAACAATGATGACAGTTTCAGGCAGTATATTCTGAAAACTGTATTTAGAATACAAAAGCAAAAAATACAAGTTGAACTACACCAAAACAATTGCTTTTCAATTGCTACGTTCCAGTTAGATCCATAAGAGTATCTTGTGTTCTTTAGGCTATCTCTCCACAATTACTATGATAAGCTTCCTCTTAAGTGTTTGTTAGTGCATGTTCTCTATCCATAAATGGATGAGACTGAACTGCCTACATGACCTTGGAAAGAGCAGTCTCTAATGTTATCTATAGAAAGTTCTGTTGTACTACAGCTAGACAACTGCAGGTTTCTCAGGATTAATAATTGCACCTGCAACATCTTCTCAAACTTGCAGGAAAAAATACCTTAAAGAACTGATAAAGCAAAGCTTTCTTTCATGTTCATTAATATACAACCTCAATGACCAATATAACTGCTCAAGCACTAAGGAAAAACACACCGAAAATACTCCTGCATATATTTTGCCTGTTAACTGAAGCATGGATCTAGCATGTTGTTTTGATCCTCATGTTCCACTAAGTGTTTCTTTAGCTTTTTGACACTTAAACTACATACAGAATCATAGCAACAGAATCATTTATGCTGGAAAAGCTTCTTAAGATCACCAAGTCCAGACACTTTGGAAGAAAGATGCTCTACTGAAAGTCAAGTTGCTTCGTTTTCGGTTTCACCTATAGAGCTCCACCGTGGAATGTCTGAGAACACCAAGATCCAGTGACTGGTGAGTGGCTGTGGGGTAGCAATCAATAAATCCTTACTATTTTCTGCACAACTTTTCAGTCAAGGGAAAAGAAAATCAAAATGATGTCTTGAGGTAATCAGTGTCAAGCAGTTTCAATACGTTAGGGGAAAACATAGGCATTTATGGGAAGTCTGTTATTCTTTTCTTTTGCTGACACCTCAAAGAAAGCACATCCACAGAATACCCAGAGTTCTTCCTATATTTTAAGGGCAGCATACACATACATACATACATATATATGTATATATATCCTTTGATACAAGTTTTATAGCCTTGGTGGATTTTGAACAGTCAAGGAAGTATTCTGGAGGAGGAGAAAACTGCTCTGTTTTTATGGAGGAGCTGAGATCTGCGTGACTTCAAACAACTCTGAAATTAAATCAGCTTTTAAATTCTAAAAGCTTACCCCTAACCTCTCACCCCAGGCATCACACAATCAGCATCAAACATTTTGTAAGGTGCAGTCCTGACACACCAGTAACTTCTGACTCCAAAAAGACATGTACTTGCCACCATAATGACAGTTTCAGTAACACAAGTCTATATAATAAAAAAAAAGTACTCTTGTATTCACTATTTGCACTTCAAATATTTAAGATTCTTTATTCTTACCTACTGCTTTCTTTTTGTTCACTGCACTGTCTGCCTTATGTCTTTTCTGCAAGAAAAATATTTTTCATTACAGCTCATTTCATGGAGGATTCCAAACACATTAAAGCTAGAAACATGACATGCCACAAGAAGATACACTGGGTCTTTCTTGCCTGTATGTTTTGAAAAAAGCCACACTGATCACCTAAATCTAAATGGTTTACAAACAAAATAATACAACTTTAAAGCACCACTCTCCATGCTGGCAATCAGACACAAACATGGATGAACAGCAGAAAACTCAAGTATCCCAAATTGTTTTTTGAAACGAAAACAAAGGGAACAGAAAGCAAAGGGAACAGAAAGCAAAGTATATTTAGATGACAGTTGGAGTATACATGTTATACGTACTGTGTGTTTAAAATGTTTTCTAAGTTAAATTATTAATCAGAACCTTGCAAAGTATAAATACTTTGTCATTATAATCAGTATCCAGATTTTCTTTTGGTCTGTGCTGAAGATAATTTTGCACTTTTAATGATTTTGATCCCCTAGACCTACTAAAGAGGCTACGTTATCTGTCAGGACTCTACAGTTCCTGTTCTAGCCAGACTTTCCTAATGAAAGCACCAGTAGATAAATTTGAATAAGTATAAATAAGTGTTCTGTTTTACACCAACTTGTTTCCATACAACTTCTTTGTTCACCATTTAAGCTGCACCAGAAAATTATTTGCTTATCTCTGTGTGCTACAGAAATTCCTGTAGAGTCAGCATCTTTGAAAGTATTTAGCCACTGCTCAGTAATGGCTAAATAGACTTCAGAGATGCAAAGCTTTATGGCATCTCATGGCTTTTTGAAGCACCATATGCTTTTAGTGTAGAGTTCCCACATAATAATCCATACTCACATAGTCTTCTATGATTTCTTTGATGCCAGCAACTGTCAAAATAAATAGCAATGGCACCAAGGTGGTATATCTTCCTGTTGGAGAGACATCTGGAATTTGCTGTAAACAGAAAGGAAAAGAGATGCTCATATTATTTTTAAAATAAGTTTCTAGCAAATTTAGCATTTTATGCAAAGTTACCAGCAGAAAAAGAGGTAGAGCTTAAATTCTGATTTGTACATGACTGCCATTTAAGTTCAGCAGACACACCAGCCTAAGCTCCCAACCAACTTGAAGAAGCTACTGCTAAGAATGTATATGATTATGCTGCTGTACAGGCCTTTTCTTTTACTTCTTCTTAATAAGAAAAGCATTCAGCTGATGAATGCCACTGATTCAGGGTGAATATCTGTACTATTTACAATATCGGCACATTCACAAGAATCTATGCATGTTTTTCCCAATATGGTCAGTAGTTCCATATCTTGTGATACTACTGTATTAATAATATAACTAGCTTGATTTTAGGAATTGTGTTGCAAAAAAACAGCTCAAATACCCTCTAATGTCAATTGTTAAGTACATATCTCATCAATGTTAGTACTTAATGTACATTCGAGAACTTCTTTGCAGTCGACCACGAACATTCAAATAACTGTAGCTGCATTCAGTTATTTAATAAATGAAAGTAAAACAATGAAACTATACCTGCAGTAAGGCAATGAAGAGGAAGAATGCATTTGCAGCTTTTCTTATCTGCTCATACAGGAATCGAGGTAGAAAAGTCACCACACTGTACTTGGCTGTGCTGTAGGTTAGAAGATTTTTATTTTAATCCTTCATCTGAACATTAAGGCTTCTAAAGCCACTGTTAGAAAATGATTTGAAGATCATACAGTAAAGACATGTACAATATGAAGGAATTCAGCTATCTGTATTACAATGAAGAGCCGTACAGAACAAGAGGTAACACAGATCCAGAAGGCAGACAGCAATACATCACTACAACCTCAATGACTAGGAGAACCACCCTATAACTTAATGTGTGTTCAAACCCCAGTACCATGAGCAGCAGCACCATGAGCTCAGGTTAAAGCATGTAAGTGTTTACCCCTCATGGGGTAAACACATAGTATTTAAGATTCACAGAGCATGAATCTTAAATACTGGGGTAGGCTGAGTTAAACACAGTTAGAATCAGAAATGGTACAGTGACATTTTTGAGCTGCCTCCTCTCCTAGCTCAGAACCCAAGTTCAGTTATGAACAATTTTCCATAATAACCATCCACAGTTTCACAATAATACTTTCTATTTTCTACAAACACTAACCATTCTCTAAGATACATAATTTCTTGTTTTCACATCAAATCCAGCAATGGCTACTATGAAAAATGTGAATGCATTTTCAGGAAAGGTGTCCAAGCTAACAAGAAGATTCAGTCACACAACTGTCAATGAGTTGTATAAGCCACCTCCAAGTTGTCAAGTAACCAAAACCAGCTCAAGAGAGTAAGACTACTACATGCAAACCTACACTCTGAACATAATATTGACATTGGGGATCTATGTGCTTTCTTGATATAGGTTCAGATGCACGAGTTCTCTCGCACTATCTGAGCAGTATGAGAGGCACAGTTTATCCAAGTAGCACACAACATTCCCTTATAAGAAAAGAATAATTTTTACAGTTAAAAAAGCAGCTCTGATTTATTTTGTACTGTATTACTTCCCTCATTTATGTGCTGGGCATTAAAATGAGCCGGAACCTTAAGAACCAAGTGCTTGCAGCCATGGTACAGCTGTCTTCCACCAAGACATTGACCGTAAGCCCTGCAAGAATCAGACAAACTGTACTAAATGTTCTTTGGGTTTTTATTTTATTAGTTTAACAAAGGCAGCTTATGTTCCCAGAGAATAGACAGCTCATCAGTGCTCCTCCTTTCAAAGAAAGGAAACTTGTTTACCTGCTGGAATGGGCTGCCTAGGGAAGTGGTGGAGTCACTATCCCTGGAGGTATTCAAGAAATGTTTAGATGTTGCAATGAGGGAGATGGCTTAGTGGGAAACATTGGTGACAGGTGGATGGTTGGACTGGATAACTTAGAGGTATTTTCCAACCTCAGTGACTCTATGATTATTGAAGTCTCCCAAGTCTATTAAGCCCGCTCCTCTCTGAGAAATGTTTTTCCAGTTATCTTCCACCTTTAAACCTTTCAGACTAATTGCAAGCCACAACACTATGTATCACAAATCATGAAATAATAAAATGAAATGCACTGCCTACCTGTTCTGTCTTTCACAACTGATTGCTATGAACAAAACTCTTACTACAACTTCGACCAGACAATTTAGTAGGGTTGTCTTAGTTATCTTCATACATATAAAGTTAGATAACTGCACTCTCCATGCTTTAATCATTTTCTTCTCCCTCTTGTCTTTCCTCGTCTGCACTTCTAAGCCATATAATGACTGTTGCACCTTCCGGAACAAAGCAGTTATAAGAGATAAGATAGCACAGTTTGTTACATGAAGCTCCATTTTGGAAACCAGAGTAGAATTAGTGCAGGTGTGATGAAATACAACCAATCAAGGTTACATCTTATTTGACTGCGGGAGATGCATTTCCATTTCATACAGTCCCTTAAGCAATTAGAGATGCCTGCTAGGTCTGATGCAAAGCAGTTATTACTTGAACTGGATCTCTAAAAAGAAATGGGGAAGAAGAAAAAAAAAAGACTATAAGAACATTTCTAAAACTACAGGGTATAGACTCCTTTTGCTACTACTCAATACTCAATACCCAAAGTGATATTTTACAGAAATATCAGGGGATCAGGCTTCCACACAGCTTACACCAACAAAACCAACTGAATAAAAATACACATCTGCATTTAAAAGATTAAGTAGAACATTTGTTGTATAAATGAAGAGAATTTATTTCCTTGAATGCTATTTATTACTTCCAAGTTGTTTTTTCCTTCATTTGAAGTTACATGCACATAATCTCAAGTGTAATATCTTTCCTATGATACAGAACATAATCAAACAAATTTCAGCAGTGCCTTGCATCTTTAACACATTTTTTAATCAAGTGAATAGTTCAGATCTATCCCAGAAGTGAATCCCCCAAGCAGGACTAAAGTAAAAAATAACAATAATAAGAGTTTGCAGATTTTAAAGATACATTACAACTACATATAATGCTCTACAGGCCACCAAGCTAGTGGAACAGAATAATGTAATGCTGTAACACATTTTTATTTCGAGATTGTATGCTCATAGGATTTATGATTGATAAGAGCCAGAACTCGTGCAATTGTAATCATATCAAAACATTTATAACATTCTACCATTTATCAACTTCTGCAGCTGACTGCTCCAAACCATGCTCTTATTCTAATGATTATGCTAACATCAACACAACGAGTCATTTTTGAGTGAATTTGATATGCGTTAAATCCTTATATCCATGGACTTTGTTACTTAATTAACATGGCAGATGCTTAGAATAAAATAGGTATGACTAATTAGAGGTACACATTCAGCTGTTACCAGCTCATTTGGAGCACATTTTTGGTCACTAAGGACAAGTATACAGAGGTTAGCCCTTTGACCAGCCCCAACACTGCAGCTCTGGGAGCTGGGTGCCAGGCACTACAGGTCTGCAGCTCAGGGAGAGGAGTGGAGCATATGCAGAAAACTAAATAACAAATGGCATTTCCTAAAGCAACAGCTGTGTACTACGCACACCTTGCCCACCTATGGGGTTTCATGCTTAAACAGGTGTACAAACATTACAACAGATTTGTCTCGATATCTGCAACTTAATTCATGTAAGTTACGTTTCAAGTTACACTGCAAAGCAAAGTGGGACTGACACTGTTGAAAGAGTTTAGACTCACGTCAGTAGAGCTCAAAGTCCAGCCCTGCTCCCTGGCAGAAACACAGAGATTTCTTTGAAAGGCAACCATTGTATAATTTGGAAAAATGTATGTCCCTCACATACTTTAGCTCATTCTTATGCTACTAAAAAAATACCAGAGATGAGTTTTTTCTTATAACATCTACGCAAAAAGTAGCAAGCAGCAAGCTGAGAAACTCATTAACTGTGTTCTGATATATTTACTTCACTTATTAATGGGTAATTTTTCTGTAACAACACCATAAGCTACCATTATCCCTATATCCATCCCCAATACATTTCATAAAGCCATGTTTTCCCATGTTTTTTCTACGAATCACTCTTGAAGATACAAAGACTACCAGTAATAAAGGCAAAAACGTTAGAAGCAAGTGCATACTGGCAAAGAGGCATTTGAGTACAGCTTTACCATTTCTCAATCATCCATTTCTAGTCCTTTACTGAGGTGGGGCTTTGTTTTCTTTGTTAACAGCACAGATATTAACTTCACCTTGCAACTCCTCATGTCATAGAGAACAAGATCTCTTTGAGGCACAGGTGGTCCTGTTTCCAGAGTGACAAGGTAACAGTACTTTCCTCACCAGCACTCACCTACAACTGTCCCTTCCACAGTTTAAAAACAAAAGCCTTGAAATATTCTCGCATGCGAGAGCTGAAGCACGAGCACTGCTTCATGTCAGTGCTTTTGTAAGTCTGCAAGAGCAAGCAGAAAGAGAGCCAGTCACAAACATCTGAACCACGGGGGGGCTGGGTAATTGAGCGTTAAGGACTTGAACTCCTCTCACCGAGCAGGTTTGGTTTCCACTAGCACGTTCAAAAGGTCAGGTTCTCTGGAACAGCGGAAGGAAAAATCAATCAAGAAGATCTACTTGAATTAAGGGTTCAGACACTGCCTTCAGTGGAACTGCATGTGCATGTTAAGGTCCTGGAGGCACATGACATCTCTTAACAGCAAGATTGATGTTGGCTACAAAAGTTCTGCATCAGCTCTTAAGTACAGAAGCAGCACTAAAACAAGCTAACTCCAGAGCTGTTATTGCTGCAGGAAGCACAGCAGCAAGCACTATGTAATTCAGATGACATTTAACTAGATGAACAACACACAGTTATTACAGCAGGTGCAGAGAAAGCTCATTTACACAGAACCCCACCAACAAACAGTGCTGCCATGAAGACTATTAGCGAGGTTGGTTCCTTGTGCGTGTGGAAGGTTATTTTAATGATGAAACTGACACAGGAGATTCAAAAGTCAGATGTTTACAAATTCCCGAAAAGGGAGATGAAAGATTTATAAAGAGCAATTACCTACAAGTCTCTGCAGTGATTATTGCTGAAAAGGAAATGAGGTCCTCAGCAAGCCATGCTGGCTTGTTTTGGCAGACAGCAGTTTCAGTTTGAACAAATGAAGCCTCCAGTCTCATGGAGCTCCCTTCACTCTGTCAAGTGAATCCTTGAGAATAGAACTTCCATCAGTAATCCTGTATACTTCCATCAGCTGAGGAAAGGGCATGCTGTGCTTCAGTACTTGAGACAGTTTGAGACAGTCTCTGAAGGAAGTCAAGGAAGTCTGAGACAGGCTCAGGAACAAAAGAGGGAAAATAATAGCAGCCCTGAAGTGCAAGGCTTGGATCCTAAAGGCTGTGATTGCTCCAGGCTGAGTTGCCTGACCAGAGCAAGGCAAAGAACCAAAAGCTACCACATCCATCACTCAGATGTGGAGACATCACTGCCCATCTGACATCTTGCACAAAAGCAGCTTATATTATATACTGCCCCAAAATAAAAAGGGTAACAAATTTGTTATAGCACTGTTTTATCCAGCAATCTAAACATCAAACATCTTCCAACAGAACCACTGCAAGGCCATTTAAGAGGAATGAATCTGCTGTCTTGAATTACCCATATATTATGAGAAATGATTAGGAATATTCACATATCTTAAAATTAAAGCATTTGAACTTTGGAAGTACACAAAAAAAGATTTCTTGCAGTTTCAAACTGCAGTGTATAGTAACTTGAAAAAACTTTCAACCAAAGGGACAGTTCTTATCCCATGGACCTCATCGCCTGCTCAGATCTCCCTTAGAGCAAAGATTCCTTTGTTTACAGAGTGGGCTCCCACCAGAAGTAACAAAAGGCATCACTGTGTCTTCTAGAAATCTGTTCTGCCTTTGTAGAAGAAAGAAGTGATCACATCTTAAGTGTGCACAGGTCTTCTCATATCATATAATGTGGAGAAAAAGGCCATTTCATACGAGTTTAAATGTCTCAGGGTATCACATCAGCCCACAATCTCCTCTGCCAGCCAACTTTCACCACCACTGCCTGGGCTGCAAGCAGGGCACGGGGAAGGCACAGAGCAGCACTGACCAAAGCAATGGCAAATTGTTCTACAACTGTGATATCCAAAAATCCAATCACGCCTCTTTACCATACTTAGAAAAGCCCTCTCTTACCAGAGAAAAACACCCACTCGCTTCACAGTCATGCCTTGTTCATAGCATTGCTTTCTGCCAGTACGTACATTTGTGAGCAACTATTTAGATGGATATTAACACTACTAATTGATTATCTTTGTTACTTCTGGCCAACAGTCCTACTTATCCTAGTGCATAAGTGACATCTCAGGACTGATGTTGAGTTTTACAAGCCCTGCTTGGCTGAGCTATCTGCACATCCTCAAAAGCTGCATCAGCAACAAGCTTATCCTCAGTCACTTGTAGTTCACAGGTATCACCTGTATCACAGGTAGTTAACCTTGTACAGAGCAGTGTTAAACTAGAAGTGCTGGAACATGCATTGTGAACTGCTGTCCAGTGGAGCCTGACAATCCTGCTCCCCTCTAGCTCAGTAAGAACAATTGACAACCAGGTAACAGTCTGGCAGCTTTCCATAACCTGCAGTTCCTTGTGGCAGGACTTCTGCCACATGTAGAAAGTGGGGAACTGCAAAAGCTAATTAACATTGCCAAAATTAGCATTTTTCCAGTAGAAAGGTCTCCTACAGCAACGCTCATGGCAGACTTCATACACTGCAGGCACTAGCATGACTGCTTATGCTCAGTTTAACTGAAAAACCCAAGCCCTGTGGTCACATTTAATGGAAGTAGTAGCATTTTTACTTCCAAATCCTGGACGCTGGAGGATTCTCCTAAAGCACACAAATAGACAAGGCCTTTCCATTTGTTCTCTATTCATGCAATCCCTATAGAGAAGAGAAAAGACTCCCGGCTATTTGTCAGTAACAAATGCATTGAACAAAGCATGTTTAGAAAACAGCTCTAAAAGCTCTGTAGGCACCACATTGTTTTAGCAAGCTCCAACAATGTCAGGTCGTCACTAAAGAAATATGCAGCCCTGCTGGCAAGTACAGCTCAATAAAATTGAGCTGACAAACAATTAACCTGGAAATACTACTGTCCAATAAAGGGAGTTTAACAACATATCCAGTTACTGTGCAAACCCAGAACAGATTTCACTAAACACACTGCACTGATATGAAGAAAACTGAAATCAAGACACAAGCCACCTGCTACAAGTGATGGCGATGTGAAATTCACAGTGCTATCCTCAGTTCTAAAGCCATTATTTCTAAGTGCCATTGAAACTATCAGAATTGTTACTTCTTCATTGACAAGTAGGGGAGGTAGTAGAAGTAAATACTATCTGTTCCTTCAAAAGTGCATCTGAATCAACTCCATTCTCACTCAAACTCCATAAAGAATAACCACAAAAAAAACTTCACTTCTTGTTCACGTTTCCCTGGAAAGAGCAAAGAAAAGCAGTGGAAGAAAAAAGTAGGAAAAAAAAAGTAGAAAAAGTAGAAAAGCAGAGTCAAAAGTGAATACATCTTGCTGAAGACGGGCCAATATTTATTCAACAAATGTGGGAAAGCAGATTTGTTTGCATCAAGTCGGTCTGCTTTTTAACTTTAAGGTCTGGTGTATGGAAGTTGCTTAAATTGCGAATTTATGCAAAGGGAGAAAGAGATCCAGTTTCATTCCCATGCTGTGTTGCTACTGCTGATACATGAAATTCACCACGATGCTGGGAGAAAACAAACAAACAAAAAAAACTCCTTCCTTCAGGATGCCAAAGAGCTGAGCATGCAGCAGGTGAAGGGGCATCACAGCTATCTCACAGCTGTTCTTCCCATCTGGACATCGTGTCCAGGCTACATTCACCAATTTAACTGTCCCAGGGACCTGGGGAGGAGCACCCCACTAAGATTGAAGATGCTGACATTTCAAATACATTGGCACAAATTAGCAACACATCACCAACACCAGGCAAGTATGGAGAGCATTCCAATGGCTAAAGCACTCCTTCCATAATGGTATCCAAATCTTTCTGCACTGTGATAGATTTCAGTATCCGCTACTGCTGCACTGCAGAAGAATTAATTGTTTGTTATATTTTATCATAAATCAGCATTTCTTACCAGTTGAACACAATATCTACCTAGAACTAAAAAAGCTAGAAGAGAATTAGTTAAACTAACAATAGCATTTTACCATTTGCATCATTTGGAATTTGACAATATATTCATTCTTCGAAGGACTCCAAGATGCTTTACCACTAAACAATCTACTCATACAACAACAGAAAAGATTTCCAAATGTAATACAAATACCACTACAAATGGTTATTTTGTCTGAAACTTATAAGCTAAATACAGGTAGTTTCATGCAGAAAGCACTTACATAAAGCACTTTTTAGAGAAAAAGGAAAGCCAATTTAGAGCCTAAGTGCAGATAAATAACACTAACTGGGTTATCTGCATTAGTTGGTCAATACTAATTGGCTTCTGCTACCAGCAACTTGTATTTCAGTAGCACCAGTGGAAATCTTCCCACACATTCCAAAATAGCACAAACTGCTCTTTATCAGTAATGCAAGTGGCTTCTATAGTGCCTGCATATAACCTAATGCTTGGTTCCATACAACTGAAATTAAAAAGGAACAAAGACTGTGGTCACAACTTTGTCACAGCAAGCACCTTGTAAGTAAACTAATGGAACAGCCTGGGACTCCAGCTAAGTGGCCTGTTAAACACTAGTCTTGCTGTGTTATGACTAGCAGCCTTGTTGCAGCTTTCAGCACTAAGTTCTGTGCAGCAATACCTCTGCCTTAGGAATTAAGAAATTCCTTCTCAAAGATTTGCTCAAGTTTTAAGATGTTGCACAGCTCAGAAGTGGAAACCAATTACCTCTCGCTCACTTTTCTAGCAAGATTCAAGCTGTGGTAGCACAGCTCTCCAAACAATGGATTTTGTGGATATTGGTGCATTTTGAGGGGTCTTCTTAATAGATTAAGCCATCTAATCCTCTTCTGATGAAAAGTTTTCCAACAAGACTTCTCGATCCACTAAATGCGTGGAATAGAATTTTGCTCTTAGTGGTGTCTGTGCCTGCTCTCCTACAAGTCACACACCAAGGCTGAACCTCGAGTCCTGCCTCAGATGTGCTCAGAATTGCACCAAAAGGCACTACTGAGAGTGAAATACAGGAACACTGCAGAAAGCAGTTATCAAAACACTTGTAACGTTCAGGTGTTTGGGATTTCTTTTTTTAAATTTAGAGTTTTAAGTGACTTTGAATTAATTTCAGTGCTGCTTTGTTTCTTGGATAAAGAAGGCAGGAGAAATTCTGTTTATAAAAAATAAAAAATAGCTGTTTTTAATGCCAACATCAAGATATTTGCAACAAATGAGTGACTTAGACCACTCCACTGGTGGTACTTACCACATGCATTGGAAGAATGTTTCAGTACAGTACTCAGTATAAGCTAATGAACTCAGAGCCAATTCCCATATTAGTAAGGAATACCAAGGAATTCTACTTCAGCGAAAAGTGGTCCTGAAGAACATTCTCACTTTGTTAAGCAAAATAAACCAGTCTCCTGCACACCAGTGAGGATATGTTAAGTAGATATTTATGCCATTACCTCATACATCTCAGAAATATTGACACAATTCAGCTGCTATCATCACGCCCCATCTTCACCCTCTGTTTTTACAAGGCACTACTCAAGTTTGCTTTCAAACTGTGAAATAAAGACTTCTGAGTCATCTCCCTCACTGTTAAGAAAATCAATCACATTATAAACCAAAAATAAGGTACTGTCATTGAAACAGGCAGACCATCAAACTCAGCAAAAAATGTTTCAAGTCAGAACTGCCAGCCCAGCTGCCACTCTTGCTATAGCTCTTTTCACACCACAATGATCTGCTGTAATTGGGTAGAAACCAGCCTAATCAGTCACTGCTCAGTCACTCCAGGTACAGGTTGGAAATAATGATTCATATTATTCTGTTCTTCACACCTGGATTACAGAGAAGAGAAAGTATGTTAAATAAGTACAAAGAAAGAAAGCCTTTTCCCATAGCCTGTTGAGAAGAATGGAGGAAAAAAAGCATGCTGGTGTCTCTGCAGACAGTGTGAGATAGGTGACCAGACTTCTGCAGCCAACGATGTTTTAGGCTTGTGACAGCTGCTGGTAGACTTTCATCCATCAGTGCTCAGTGCCTGAGATTACAGATTACAACCACTGCCTTTAGGAGCATAGAGCTCCATACAGAAAGGCTGCAGGTTTTCAGAATGTGGACTTGTTTCACTTCATATTAAACTTAAAATTTATACACAGAAATAGCCATATTAAATAAACAGACACATACCTAAGTTGTGTATATTGAACAAGTCCAAACAGCTACTAACTAGCTTTCATAAGTGCAAGAATGCAACACTGGAGCTAAGGGTATGTTGGACAGTAATTACTTTTGTTCCCCTTCTGCATACTTCAGAGCTTCTAAAATCTTTCTGTTGAAAAATGGAACGCTATTTACCTTTTATTAGAAGGTTAACAAAGTTACACATGGGCACAGATTTTCAAATGGAACACAGTTAACAGGGAAAACACAGAGGGTGTTTCTACAGAAGGAGTTACTGCTGCTACAGTGCAAAGTAAAATGGTGATACATGTAAGGAACCAAACTAAGTCAGGCACACAACATATAAAAAGTTGTGCCACTGAGTTTTAAAATACCTTCTGATAAAGTCTGAAATGTGCAATGAAATATCCAACCATCACTCCTCAAATTTTCACAACCTCACTTACTCACACCATTAAGTTGAGGGAGAGAAAGAAAGGATTGAAAAAAATTCCTCCTTCTGCATCCTCACACTTTAATACATTACAGTGTCCTCCTGCTTTGCCATCCGCTTTATCTCTGCATTAGTACTGCATAGAATTTCTAAGCTGTACTCAGGAATTTCCTGTTTTGCATAACTTGCCCAAAATCAGAAATAGGGATAGACATAGACACACAGATATATACATCACTTTCCTTTTTCTCCCACAAAACAAGTAAACAAGCAAAAAAAAAAAAAAAAAAAAAAAAAAACCATAGGAGTTCACTTTTAACACTGCCTCTCTCCTGGAAGAGAGAGCAAGAAAAAAAGCATATTTGTGATGAATTAGAACACTTTCAACTCGAAGAAAATCCAGCTCTGTTTCCTGCTCTGTTTTGCTCAGCTTTGAGCAAACTATTCCATATAATGCCTCAAGGTTTGGAAAGCTTCCTATGAGCATTCACAAGTTCACACTGTGAATGCTTGACAACTACCAAAAACTGACAGTCAGAAGTCACACAATGCTAAAAGAAAGCTTCCCCATCTCCTTGGGTTTAATTCTGTAAGCCCTCATATACAGATGTTTATCTGCTTACACAGCACTCCACACTGTGGCACACTGACATTTCATACACATCCTCAATTCCAGTGGCACTGAGAAATCCAGAAGCTGGACACAGTAAGCAAGAGTCCACAGGCAATAAATACAGGACTTGTACTGAAGAGAAGAAGCAATATACACGAGCAAGTAACCACTCACACTGCACAAAAGACACCCTTTGAACCACAAGAGGTACAAGGATACATCACCTTTCCTTTGTTTCCACTGAGCTGAGGGGAGAAATCTAACTCCACAGTGAAAGGCTGTCATCCTTTAAAAAATTGCTGGGAAGAGGTCAAAGCTTCCTTCGTAACCAGCAAGCAATTACAAAGTGGAATCTGTTCCTAAGTGAAGCAGAGGAGCTAATATTGCTAATTAGGCAACGCAAACATCTCTGCTTTCCCCATCATGCTACCTCTTATTGTCCTACCCTTACTTACACCAGTACTCCTCCTGGATCAAGCCGCCCAAGTTTGGAGGCCAACCAGTGTGAAGTCAGTTCCAACAGCTATTGAAATGCCCCTTAGGTGCCAGAGGATGGCATCTGGACTGCAAACTGGACACAGCTTGCTCAAGCATTGGCATCAAGGCCAGCAAGAAGTAATTCTTAGTAACATAGTTACACCCTATATTTCCATAGTTCAACCAGATCAAAACTGAATACCTTCAGAAAAACCTGAACTACGTGTTAACCATAGAATCATAGAATGACCTGGGTTGAAAAGTACCACAATAATCATCTAGTTCCAACCCCCTGCTATGTGCAGGGTCACAACCACCAGACCAGGCTGCCCAGAGCCACATCCAGCCTGGCCTTGAATACCTCCAGGGCTGGGGCATCCACAACCTCCTTGGGTAACCTGTTCCAGTGCATCACCACCCTCTGTGTGAAAAAATTCCTCTTGATACCTAACCCAAACCTCCCCTGTCTCAATTTAAGACCATTCCCCCTTGTCCTATCACTACCCACCCTCATAAACAGCCATTAAGCCAATCTTCATCCCCTCATTTTTTACTGTGAAGTAGGAAAAATACAAATACTCTACCCCTAAAAGGCATCAAACTCATACAATATTTAAGAAAGAAAAAAGTGAAAAAACATTTGATGGTGTTGTCCACGTACAAAAAACAAGACACAATGAAAATCTATAACTGTAACTCCTCCTAAGCCATAGGCTTTTGTAGGCTAGCATATTATAAGTAAAAGTTGTTTAGAAAATCATGTGCAAGTCACTGCACTACACAGACCAGCAATCTTTGAGATAATATTCTTCAAATTGCCTTTGATCATATACATGCAATAAAACAGCCAGTAAAAACCATCATTTCAACAGGATATAAAATTCTTTTGTATTTTCACAAAGGCACTCATTGTATAAACCATTCCCTGAACAATGACCCAAACATCTGCACCAACGGACGCCTGCTAAATAACACTCCTTGCTCATGACAGCAGCCATCTGCTCACCTCGCTAACCAAACAGCACTGTTTTTGTGCACCTTGCACATCCTCACACCCCTGTGGCAGTGGTTGTTTCTCACCATTCTAACCCACAACAGCACGGCGTTCATCACACCGACACTTAAACACACTTACACTGGAAGGGCTCCGACTGCCAATGACAATTCCCACTGGTCTTTGTTACAAACACAACTGGACCACAGCCTCAAATGCACAGAAATGGGATTTGTAAACTTTTCAGCTATTCCTGCCCCGTTAAGACTTGCTTTTGCCTTCCTTCCAATTTGTTACACTTAGTCTAAGTTATCCTTGAGTCTGAGCATCACTCATTTTGAAGAGTACACTGCATGGAGTTTGTACAGCCAGCTTCACCCAAACCTCACGCTACATTTCTACAGGTCACTTGCCGTACCTAAGAACCAGATCCTGCCATTCCAAAACCCACCCGAGCAGCTCCGCGGGCTCAGCGCTCTGATCGCACGCGCAGAGCTGCGCCCCGCCGGACCGCGCGGCGCTGGCAGGGAGGGGCGGCGGATCCTTCCGTGCCCACGGCAGCCGCCCGCGCAGGAAGAAGCGGGGAGCTCCGTACCTGACCCAGTTGTCGCGGAACTTGCTCTGCTGGGGCTGGTTCACGTAAATGGTGCGGGCTGGCGCCTCGTCCAGATCCGCCGAAGACGTGGCTCCGGACATCTCATCATCCGCCTTCTTGTATCCCGTGGGGGAACACACCGGTCCTGCGGGAGAGCGGGGCGGTCAGCGCGGGGCCACCGTCCGTCCGTCCATCCATCCATCCATCCATCCATCCATCCATCCATCCCGCCCGCCTGCCCGCCCGCTCCGCCGCACCCACCGCAGCCTCGGTACCCCGGGCCGGCAGCTCCCGCCGGGGCCGCGCCTGAGGGAGGAGAAAGGCCGGGCCGAGCCGCGGCTTCGCCCGCGGGAGCACCTCCCCGCCGGTTACCACGGCGGCGGCTGATAAATAATGCAGGGCCGGGGAGGGGGCACGGGCCCGCAGCAGCCAGCTGGCAGCGGTGCGGCCCGCCAGCCTCGAACAGCGGGAGGGGCCCCGCCCCGCGGCCGCTCTTCGCCCCGGGATCCGGCCCCGCAACCCCGCGGCTGCTGGAGACCGCCAGGCACCGGCGCGGGGCCAACCCACGGGCGGGAGGCACGGGCACACCACCGCTCCGGGCCTCGGTGCTGCCCATCTGCAGCATCTGCCCATCTGCCCCTGCCCGGCGTAGCCCAAGGCAAAGAACCACGCACACGGACCTCGCTGAGGCCCACGGAGGTGGGAGAAGTTCACCCACAGCTTCTTCCCCCAAGTGACACCACAGACAGACCACTGGCCAGAGGGCTCCTTCCCCAGCACCACACCTCGACTTGGACTGAAGAGACCCAAAGCTTTACGCTCACGGTTTCAAAGATGAGTTCTTAGACTTGAAAATAATTTAACTCCAACTTGCTTACGCGAAGTGCCATTTCACTTTGCACTAAGAGAAAGCCAACACAGGTACAGGGAAAATAACTAGCTATTTCTCTGCCAAGCCTCAACATATTACTGAGGCAGGGATGTATTTCAGCTTTCCCCTTCCATTCTGAGCCATGGAGATGCTGTGTTACTTGAGCTGCAAACACTGCATAAGCAGCATAACAAGCCACAGATTTACAATCTAGCAAAGGT
This sequence comes from Tympanuchus pallidicinctus, assembly GCF_026119805.1. Lineage (NCBI taxonomy): Eukaryota > Metazoa > Chordata > Aves > Galliformes > Phasianidae > Tympanuchus > Tympanuchus pallidicinctus. Next base: position 17,270,796 of record NW_026294627.1, read on the forward strand.
GGCTCTATGCACAAGAATAAGATCACAATAATCCTCTAAAAATGTTTTTGTTGTTGTTTTTTTTATAATTTTTCTAAGATACAATACTTATTTCTCAGTATTAATCAGTGTTAAAGCCAAATCCAGCAGCTATTTCTGATTTATGCTAGTATCAGCTGCAACAAACTGATTGGATCCAACAGTGCCTAAAAAGAACTCAGTACAGAGAGTGCCCCTGAAATTTAATTGTGTCCTTCTTAACTACAGCTTGAGGGAAAAACAGCAGCCCTACTACAGCCCTTAAGTTCCCACATACTACTGGTATATGCCTTGTCTTTGTGTGTGTGTATGTAAGAACTAAACCAGTCTAGGCTGATATTCCATTCCTCCACCCCAGCCTTTCCAAACTATTGATAATTTTATTGTCACGGCAAACTGGCTCTACAACCTCTAAACTTTAAGCACTAGAGGGCAACATTACCCCTTGTTTTTACAACATGCCAGTACCAAAAAAAAATTCACAGTTCTCATACCTGGCCAATGAAGCCACTGTGTAATTAAATTAATATGCTTTCAACAATACCATCTCTTGCCCAACACAAGTGTTGCACGTTGTAAATTCATATTTTGGATACATTAAACTGAACCTTGTGAGGCCTAATGAATTGATTGCCTTTACTTACATCTGACACTAACTCAGACAGCAAAAATAAGCTGTATGTGCGTACTTCATGAACAAATACCTGAAATAAAATATGTAAGACTGTGTATCATGCAAGATAATGCCATTATAATACTGCATCAGGTTACTCAGTCTGAAGAAACTTGCCACAACACAAAGGATTACTCAATCTTCCTGAACATTTTACTCTGCAGAAAAACAGAGCTAAGAGCAGTACTGGAGACTTGCTGTTCTTTCCCATTGATTCTGTGTTGTGTAACTGAGTGGAGATCAAAGGGCAGTACCCTTAAGAGCATTAAGTGCAAGGAAGCAGCTTTCATCTGTTTTCCTTGTCAAGCTCCTGAACAGAAGCAAAACTATAATTGTGCAAGCATACAATTAAAAACATTTTCCCTCCCCCTGATGACATTACTTGTTACAAACAAGTTTTTTTTCCATCTCACTCCCCCTGACTCTTGAAATCTTCCTGTTCACCAGTTTTCTTCACTATCAACTATCACAAAGCTGTGCTGTAACTTTTAGGAATAACTGACAGATGATCAAATTCAAAGGCACTTAGGTTTACTTCACATACTGTTTTCCTGACCATTCTACTGCCAGAGAGATGCTCCAAAGACAAATTCATAAACCTCATTCTTTCGGTATAGCAGAAGACTTCAAAGCCAGCTTGTGAGCTTGTATAAGCAGCTGTGCTAAGAGGGTTTGCATTTTTGAAAGTGGTTCAAATCAGCTGCTTCAATTCTTAGTGGAATAAGCCTCATTTTGGAAGATTACCCACTAATCCTGCCCAGCGTGAATGCCTTCCACCTCCCTCCCCTGTTTCTAAGCAGATCATGGCCAGAAGCCTGCAGATAGTGACCTATGTACTGGCTGTACAAGCTTTCATTCCTCACATTCAGAAAGATTAAGGAGCCCTAAGCTTCTGAAGGGTTCCTGGTGAACAGCAGTGCCAGAAGCAACACCACCTTCAGAGGGCATCTTCCTCAAGGGAACCAGACCATGCACAGACTCGCTTCAAAAAGGTGAAAACAAGTTCACTTCTGTTCACTGGTTGAGAAAAGGTGTGGATACAGACCATGCAGGTTTGATCAGCTTCTACAGGGGTGCAGCTCTTTTTCAGCAATGTTTACTTCTTTGTATCCAAAGTCATCAAGTTCATTAATTTTGCTTCAGGGCTGACCAACTTAGCACTCAGGGAAGATTTTTGTCCCGTGGGATCTACATTTTCTTTTATTTCTTCATGATCTTGCAGCACTGCAACCCAATTTATATGGGGGAAAAACTAGAGCAGAACACATTAATGGTAGAACATTGACCATCACAGCCTGTTTAGTTGGTATGGTTAACTACAGAAGGTTTTGGATATTCTCATTACATTGATCCTAAACGTTCATATCATTTTGCATTTGCATCCTGAATACAAAACAGTTTACATCTGTCTGTGTGTAATCTGTCAAGTCAACTTGATAGAAAGAAGCAGATTCTGCAAGAATAATCCAGTATTACTTCAGCATTTAAACACTGCTACTCTTTTCACTGCTTGAGCACTTCAGCTCAACTAGTTACTCTTGAGTTCCTCTGTCAGTCCTCCCAGTCATCCTGCCAGTTCTTCCCCATCCAGAAATCATGGAAATCCATTCCCAGTGTCACCACATTGCTCTCAGCCTGTAAGTGTGCAATTCATGGAAAAGAGAAAGAAGAATTTTAGTACTTGGCCAAAAGTTGTCATTGACCAAAATCAAAATATGCCATTAAGTGATTATTCCCACTTCTATTCAGGAAATAAACCTTGATGGAGTCTTGATCTATTTATGTAAAGCAGAAATCACAAAAGGTAAATTAAAGAATCAACCAAACAAAAAAAACATTATGAGATACTAGTGAGCCAGACTCCCCACAGGTACATGTGAAGGTACCAAAGAGCTACTAAAGCACCATGATTATCCAGGAAAACACTCATTATTTGTCACTGTTAACAGAACTGAGATCTCAGTGGAATTTGAACAGTGCCTAATACATCTGGCCTCAATATTGAGACCTAAGGCACCTAAAGCAGAAGTCTAATATTATTTCCCACTGTGCTTTCAGAGTTCCACAAGGAAGAGAAGAGTTTTAAACACCCTTTCGTAAAGCATGGTTTTTAAAGCTCTTATTTCACACTATGTAATAAATTTTCTAAAAAAAATAAGGGCTAAAGACTGACAAAATACCAAAAAAACCTTATTTTATAGTTTTCTCTCATCATTAGGACATCATGCCTGATTTATCCAGACAACTTCACACAGCAGTTGTTATCATTTGAAAAACAGTTCAGTAAAACGTAATAATCTTGCTTCACTGGACCTGCAAATGTGGTCTTTTCCACACATATCTATCTCCTTAATGTCTGCTCATTATTAATTGCAACTTCTCTGAGTAAATAAAGTGTTCTGAATTTGGCAGTTTGTTTCTTTGATTTATTATTATTTTTTTTAATACATAGATAAGTCACTTATGAAGCTTGCCAACCATCACAGGTCACAAGAGAACTCACTACAACGCACTTGCTTTCCCTTGAAGTAGATCATTGTTACTACCTGTGTCTTCCATCTTGGAGAGGTGCCTGATTGCTTTACTAATACGTTCCATTTTTAAGAAAACGTGTTAACAGAGTAATGGAGCACTCCATCGAGTGCTTGTAACAGAATCACAAACTATGAGGAACAGCAGGTTTGCAATGGCATTTACCAGAAAGTCTTCACTGAGTCAGCATTACTTAAGTTCCAAACCTAAGTGTGACAGCTAAGAATAATCTTACGGCTTTCGCACACACTGCAGGACTAGGATCTAGTAAATGAAAACACTGAACTAAAGAAACTGATCCTGCTTGAGCAGAGTTGGACTACAGGCTCCAGAGGTCCTATCTAGCCTTTGTTGCTCCATGATTCTTTGCTTTGGCAGTCACAGGCCCAACATCAAACAACCAGACGCAGCTGCTTGTGTCACCTCAAATGTATTACGTAGTGGTTTTCAATTTAGAGACAGCTGAAACACACTTTTTCTCCAAGAAAAATAAATAAAATAAATAAAAGGAAACAATCTTACCAAGAGCCTCCAACAGAATATGAAGTGGTACTGTTACAGGCTAAGCCTCAGAGAAAGGAGATGCAAATTGAATATCTGAATCTGTAAGACATATTTCAAGAGGTGTCAGATAGGTTGGGATTTTGCTTGCAGTGAAATGAAATTGGTTCTTCACAAGCCATTCCAGGCTCTGAGTTACCATCACTTTCTTGATGCACTTCTCTTTTGCACGGTTAGTTTCACAAACTATTCACTGAGTGCTAAAGATGACACCAAATGAGAAGTTCTGTAGCTGACAATTGTCCACAACCTCTTACATAGCCAAGCTTCAGACTCCTTGCTGAAGCAAGTTGCTTTTATCCAAAACACACTCCTTTCTTGCACTGCTTCATAAACTCCATTCACTGTTCCACCGCAATGCACTTAACAGGGAATCTAAAAATGCTTAAAGGTAAGAGTTCAAACAGCCTGAGCACAGCACACCCTAGGAGGAGTTGTAGGGCACTTCAGCTGCCTAGTCTTCCATGAAAGCTCGATTCCTACCAGGATTGTGATCTTTTGACCATGACTTATAACCAGTTCATGTGACAACTTGATGATAAGCATTAAGGCCTTATTTTCTGAAAATGAGAAAGCTACTACAGCATTCAGTAATGTAATACTATATAGAAGAGTCTGATAAAGAAAGTTCTGAGTAACTTACAGTGGAGCCCTTTCCTTCCTAGTTCTCACCTCATCAGAAGTCATTTTAAACATGCTTCCCTTCTTTGTTATTAGAGAAGTGTTCTGTAAAATAAGGTGTGGTTAGACATTTGCAGACAAGTACCAGGGTTCATAAAAACAGCCTTGAAGTTAATATAATTGCAAATCACCACTCACTTCTCCCAGGAATTATGCAAGAGTTGCTCTACCTGAAGTTACTGTAGACACAATGACTTGGACTTGCCTAAGTTTTAATAGGCAGATATAAATCAGAGAAGCATAGGATACATTTCCACAGTTCTCCCAGGGGTGTTGCCTTGGGGTCCTACACAACTTTTGTTGAGGCCATTTAGTAAAAAGCAATCCTTTATACGTAATATAACAAAATTCCTGCAAGAATACAAATGGTGAGTAGCAAAAAGCAGAAAATCCTTGAGTATTTTAGCTTAGAACTTCACTAACACTACACTTCTGCTCCAGTACTGTCTGATCAGGCTAAAGGGTCATCTAAAGAGGCAACGGCATCAGTCCTGCCAACGTAAGGGCTATGCAGAAGCAGTTAAAGTCTTTTAGACTGGAGGCCTAACATTCAGCACTTCAGCCTAGAGCAACAAGAAGGCTGTGACAAGTTCTGCAAACTGCTGTGTGCTAGCTACAACATGTTCAGTAAATGAGGGAACATAAGTACGCAAGCTTCAGAGTATAATCAGGAAATGCTTGTTTAAGCATTTAAGGGAACAGAAAGTTTTCCCTTCATCTCCATCATTCCAAGCATTAGAAACCACACAACTGTTACACTAATAGGATAAGAGGCTCCCATCATGCAACTCTAACAAAATGGTCTATTTGTATTGTCTGCATTACATCGCAGAAATTGGGTGATTACTCCCACTCAGATTAGCAGTTCATGCAGTAAAACAGAAGCAGCATTACATACAGTTAAACAGTTCTGGGGAAGGTATTTATTTTTCCTGTCTGGTGACTGTATGAAATAGACAAGTTGGAAGTGAACTCAGTTCTGACACTAAAACTGGTAGGTATATTCTCTACATTTCTCTTAAGCTGTTTTTTTTTCAATACTTGCTTGTTCCAGCAGATTCTCATTGAGCATGCTGAATTGAGCAAAACATCAGATTAGACATTTATTCTTTAATTAATCCAAATTCCTATTTGTCAACAGCAAGAGTTATAGTGTTTAAAATTCTGCATTAGAGTCAAAAAAGCTGTGACTGCTATGGAATGGTTCTATTACAAGCTAAACTTGGAATGCTGGGGTTTAAACATTTCAGACAACCTATCTGTTCAAGTCAGAAGACAAAACCACATCTATACCTTTGAAGATTTTTTAAAGATGCACAGAAAGGATGAAAAATATTTTATGCACAGCAGAAAAATCAGATTTTAAGACAGGAATTTTCTTCAGTGCTAGATGCAGACCAACAACGAAATTGAGAATCAGATGAACACAGGGTCCCCAGAAGGATATTAAGAGTAAATAAAGCTTTAGAGACATGACAGAACATGATTGAGCAAAGGAAGCTTATTTTCTGAAATCCAAGATGCAGGCAAAGAGTTGTCATCAATCAAGTTGACCCAGGCATTGCAAAGGAAATTAAATAGCCAGCAGCTCTGTAACATCTCTGTTCTCTGCATAGCTATACAATGCAGGTAGACTAACAAAATTAACAAAGACAAAGAAGGGCACTGTTGGGCAGGGAAGTTAACCAATTTGACAATGTTCAGTATTTCAGAAGTTACTTAAAACCAAAGGGCTGTCTAAAACAGTGGACAGTGTACTGCTCTGCAAGAGAAGTTGTCATGCTGGAAAGAAGTCACCTGTCAACCTTCTTCTGTGAGACCAATTTCTTGAACAATTTCATGTAATCACTCAAAGCCAGAAGTCAGGTGAGTGGTCAGTAGTTTGGGCTTGCTTACACTGAAACTAGAGAGCTACGTGAAGCTGACAGCACGTGTCAGTCTTAAACAGACATTAATCCAGTCAAGAACATAAATAATACAGTACGAATGCTTAACACTGCCATTCAGGAAACAGTGCAAAGATTCCTGCTATAAACAGAGCTCAGTGAAGCTGAAAGAAGAGCTTGCACATACCAGTCAATCCAAGTATGACAAATTTGCTAGTTCTTAACTCCTGAAGAGTTAGAGGCAAGAAACATAGCTTGTCTTGAACAGCAGGCTCAGTCAAATAGTGAATGGAATTACATGCTGCAAGCAGAGACAGCTGGAGCCTGGATTTTGATGCATGTGACCAAATCCTGTTGAATGATGAAGCCAAGTGTTGTCACTAATGACAGAACAAATTCCTAGCAGAAAACTAGAATTCAGAATTAAGCAGCAGCAACTAGAATCAAACTACTGCAGCAATACAGCTTAGCAACAACTATATGGAGAAAACTCAGATGCATGATCACGTACAGGTAACAGATATGTCAACAGACAGAGCTCTTACTGAGGAAAAGGATAAGAAGAAAGTCCACCCAATAAAATTCTTCTATGTGAATAAGACATTAATCAAAAGAAGAAGAAAAAACAAAAAGGTAGAATAATTAGGCAAGGGAAAGGAAAAGATTGCCTGTAGTCTGAGGTAAGGCCTCTTTTTCTTTAGCTGCTTTGGATGGCAAAATAAAGGCCTGATGTTTGTTCCCTGCAACAATCTTTGTATGCAACCTTGATGAGGGCCACAAGAGGAATAACACTTTGCCTAAAATAGCTGTTCTCCATCTCCCAAGTCATTTTGTACCTGCTCACTTAATGTCAAAACCAGGCAGCTCCTGCTGATAACGCTGAGCTAATAAAGCTGCAGAAGGGACGAATGCAATCTATTCTTATTCTGCCTCTTGCTTCACAGCCACAGCTGTCAGCTAAATTCCATAGCTGCACCTGTATCACCGATAAGTTAAGAAAAGTTAGAAGAAAAACAAACTACAGACATCACATAAGCTCACATCTTTCAGTGGAAAAAACTTAACTCTGTGCAGTCACTTATTGTTATGACCACAATTTCAGAATAAACACAGTCCAGGAGCAGATCAGTGGAGCACTAATAATTGATACCAGTGTTGTTTAAGATCCTGTACTGCACTGGACAACAACGGCTTTTCTAGACCCTGGCTCTATTCCACTCATCCTTCAGTTGTTTTCCAAGCTCACTCACGTAGTTGCTAGCAGCTTGTCATCATAACCTGAGCTTCAATATTTTTTTCTAGTAGACAATACTGTGCCTGTTAATGGTCTATGGGTCTCTTGCAACAGATAAGTGAGATTTAATACCATGACAAAGAGCGAATACTTGCATCAGCAAATACCCTTCATCACCAGAAATTTAAATACATAATAAGCTCTGCAACTCCAGTAAGACAGAGGAATCTCTCAAGCTGGTGCTGAAACTCCTCAGTCCCAAGCCCAAAACGTCTTCAAGTGCAATTGGTCTTCTAAGAGCTGGTTCTAAAAATTGGCTTCTCTCAAACCTGTAGGTAATCTGAAGAGTTGAATCCAAGACCCGTACGCTCTGGGTTTCCAACAACTTAGTAAGTAATGGAAAGGCACTAAGATTGAGTTAAAGATTCTACAAGAAGTTTGTGCTGATAGTTTGAAGAACTTGATGACAACTTAAACAAACCCCATAAAAAGCACCAAAAAGGTGGCTTTGAAGGAGAATTGGTTATAAAGTCTATGTATCCTAATAGTAACAAAGAAACATTTTTTATGTTATTTCCTTTTTCCAACTTACCCAAGAGTCTGTCAGAAGCTGAAATACCAAACACTGATGCTTCTTGTTTGGCGGTTACAGAATTTTGAGGCTTTGGGGAACTCTGTTTCTGCTCATCCAATACTGCTCAGCTCATTCTTTTTCTTCTTTAAAATACCTCTGAATTGGCATGGCCTGCTGTCAGTCAAGCTCAAAAGTCATTTGTAAACATTAGAATACACTGAATGCAAACTGCCTGCATTTGAGACAGTTAGGAGAACACTGGATTTAAAGCTCCTTTAACAAAACTTGGAAGCATTTTACATGCAAGGTACCAATCAAAATGCAGATTCCACTGTGCATACACATGAAAACACGTCCTGAATCCATTCTGCGTGGACTTTCAGCCTCTTAGATGAACCTTACCAAGTTTCTTTTGAAATTTCAGTTCAAAATCTTACTATCCAATGTCATAACACCGAATCCACTGCACTTTAAAATGCTCAGAAATAATTCTACAACTTTCTTTCAGTGCCATCCTTTGCAGACCCTGGAGTGGTTATTTTTTTTCAGAAATTTGATTGCTAAAGCAAACTAAAGAGTGAACATGAGGTAGCAGAAGTTAAATCAAAAATGGATTCTGAGAGATCGAAAAAGAATAAGCATCTCTCCTCTGAATAATCTCACAAACCAAGGAAGATTCTATACCCAACAAAAGTGCTACAATGCCATGTTAGATTGCCATAACCACTAATCCTATTTGTGGGCCACACTACCAATGCAGAGCATCTATTAAGTGATTACAAAAATACCACAGAAATGGACGCAGAAATCTTCTTAGCACAACTGGCAGTCACAACTAATCTTACAAGAGAACAGTTGCAGTCTCTCCTCCTCCCACCTTTGAGGCATTTTTCTCTGTATTGATATTGGTTGAAGCTAAAAATACCTTTGGCACATTGTAACTCTATTAGTATTCTAGCACACAAGTGCTTTTCTTCTTTTTGTTATTCATCTGTTCCTAAAACAATTTACTAACGGCTTTAAGCATATCAGCTGCAAGCACAGCTGATCTTGATTTCTAAGAGAACAATTTAAAGAAGACAGAAATATTTTCCCCTTTATGCACTGCTGATTTAAAGCTATCTGTATTCTGATGCTTCTGCTAGAAGCTGCAAGGCCTGTGACGTTGGCTTCCAGCCAATGAAAGATTAGAAAGATTTACTGAATACATACTGACCTTTAGCTCTAAAGCATTCCCAAAGCTGCTGTTGTTCATTCTGTCCCCCCACAGTTCCATATAATGCACAAAAGCAGCTGCCCATTGTACAGTTACCTATGGAGATGCATCTCCTCCAGCGATGACACAAGGGCATGATGTTCATTCTGTCTTGCATCAGCTGCATGAAGACAAAAACAGCAGTAGTCCTTCAAAGATCTCTACAGCATTAGCAGGTCTCAAAGCTGATTAAAGCGATCCTCTTGGTAATCTGTGAAATACATGTTTTGCACTTTCAAATTGCTCTGCAATGGATTCTCAGGAGGAGAGTGTGCAGTCTGTGTCTGCGTATACCCACACAAGAAGACTACTGTGGCTTTCCCTGGAACATTCTAATATGTTTCAGCAAAAAGGGGAATTTGACATTGCCCTAATTCCTGCACTCGAAATAACCATCCACCTGCTACTGGGCTCTGACCCTTCCATACCAGGTTTCAAAGCACGGATTTTTTCAAGTGAAATGCTAGTAAAAAGACACAATAGAACTCAACTTGTGTTCCCTTTGGAGCTGCTATCTGCAGTGTTAGAGGTTATGAGATTGATTCATCTTTGCAGTTACAAAAAAGGAATTAGTTTTTGTTAAACTTACTTTTCGTTGCCTCTGAACAGGATGCCAGTGTTTTCTGGATCTCAAATGAAAAGGTTAATAAAAATCCATTCAGCTACTACTTCAGGTAATAAAAGTCCCTTGCCTTTAAAGAAGGAAAGTAGTTTTCCTTTCTTTCACCCATAATACCCCATAAGTCCATGCCTTTCTTTTGAGTCACATATACTTCTGTGGTCCCTATAGCAGCTTTCCAGGGTCTTTCCCTGCCCCCCTCCAGACCATTCACTTGCATTTTGGATGGGGACAAGAAAACAAAGCATCAGCATCATACTTAAAGCTTCACAGGGCAGCCCTGTGAGACGGCTAGGATTTGGCTTATTACATCATGTCTTAAGCTACCTTTCCAATACTGCATATGCCTTCCAGGACATTTCTCTGTGGAGCACCTCATGCTGATGCACGTGGAGATCTGCTCAACGTGGTGCCCGGGGGCTGCAGGGGGACAACCTGACCCACGGTGGGCCTCTCCTGGACTGCAGGGATCTGCTGCTCTGCACCTGGAGCACCTCTCATCCTCCTTCTGCACTGACCTTTGGGGCTGCTGGGCTGCTTCTCTCCTATTTCTCATCCCGTCTCCCAGCTGCTGTTGTGCAGTTTTTCCCTCTCTTCAATCTGCTCTCCCACAGGTACAACCAGAATAGCTCACGCCTCAGCTCCGCCCAGCAGCAGGTCCCTTTTGGGGCAGCTGAAGCTGGCTCTGGTATGCCACAGGGCACTGTTGGGCTCTGCTCAGGGGCCACTCCAGCAGTTCATTGCTCTGTTAGTTTTGTCTCTCCAGTACACCAACATAACACTACCCATTGCAGAGCAGAGTTTTGTTTACACCAATGCAAAACCAGATTCAGACACGAGGGGTCTGTTGGGCTGCAGGCTGGTGGAGCAGAAAGCCAGAACATCACCTGGCAAAGAGCACAGCTATGGCTGGTAAGGGATCATCAAGTAGAGGGCGTCAAATATTCATGAGCAAGACAATGACAGGAAATCACAGAGGACACTGCTAGCTACAATAAGTGTTTTTTCCTCAGGAGAGGAAGACACTCACAATTTTATTTGCTCTTATCTAGCTTTCATTAGGGAAGTGTTGCATAATACATGAGGAAAACATCTGAGAACAACGTTTGAGAACATTATCTGCTCCCTACACAGATGAATCTGTGAGCAAAACATATTGTATCTGTTTGTACTTTGCTGAGTACTTTGCTGTAGCCAGTTTTTTCTACTAAAAATGCTAAGAGCTTGCCAGCTGACTAGGGCAGCCTGCATTCTTGGTGCCCTACTATAGAGCACACAACTGACTTATCCCTACCCAAACCCGATCCAGGCCGGCAAGATGGGAAAACAGACTGCTGTGTTAGCATACCCACAGGTAGGAAAGCTCAAAGCACTGGACTGCCCAGCCCAGAAGGGTCCCAGCAGGATGCTGGCTGCTGTTTGCCCTGAGTTCCGTTTGCTCTATGCAACCTCAGAGCTACCATGGCCATTCCCAATTCCAGCATCTTATTTCAAAGGCTCAACTGCAGCTGAAATGCATTATGATGGTAACACCTGCCTGAAACTGTTCTGGATGAAGTTACAGTGCAAGTTACAGTATTTTATTTTTTAAAATGGAAAGTGGCTGTCATGGTTTTATGATTTTTGGTCATCAGTATTCCACACCATAACATCATGTTATGCACTGGGGGGTATGACTTCTGCCGAATGTTCATCCAACAGAGAAGAACTACATTTCCCCAGGTACAAAAATTGTACCTCATGCTCTCTAAAAAAGGCCATCAGATCTTTTTGAACTTGGCTGCTGATGCACAACACATGAAGTCCATCTTTGGATTTGTATGCCCGAGCTACGTTTTTTGGACAGAAGATAATAAAGGATTATATGAAAATATAATCAGACTGCTTAACTTTGCCACATCATTTCTTTTCAGAGGCAAAAAGCCTTATCTAAACTCTTGTACTGTAACCAGAAGTTTTGCAAGACTTGTCCTTGACAGATGCGGTAGGTACGACAAGTGTATGTGCTGGCTGCTGCAGGGAGATTGACTTCACCATGACATTATGGCATTTTCTATACTGTTAGGTTTGAATATTACATCATTTCAAAAACTATGGAATTTATTTTGAAAAATCAGTAAAACAAGGCTGCCTCAACACATACATGACTTTAGCTTCCAGGATTCTTGTGACTGCTCCAAATCATTTTAGAAGTACCATAAAAACCACATTCCCCCAGCCAAACTGCACAGTATTTCTCCTTAAGCAAAATGGTCCAGCTCCAATTCTCTCTGAACCCATCTGTCCCTATCCTTTGATGGCTTGTGCACGTCTCCCTTCGCATTTCTCAGGCCAAGGAGAAGACAAATTAGCCATTTGCACAGTATACTCAACAACATGCACTGTCTAGTATCAATATTGCTTTATTACTGGAAATCCTTCCATGCATAATGCTGAGTATCAGCAACTCAGTACCATCAGTTCCAGAAATGGAAAAACTGAGTCAGAAAAAAAGAAGATTTTGCAAAGTTTTGCTTTAAAAACATAATTACATTTTGAGTCTTGGATTTTGAGGTTTGGAGGTTTGCTCACTGGTTCTTTAAAAAGAAAAAAAAATACATTACCTATCTTCTCACCCCTGGCACTTTATATTAAAGGAGGTGTATTTTCAGGGTTCTCTGTTGTAACAGCTCGTTTGTTTAATCCCCCCCTGCTTCAGGCCAAGGGCTCTTAGGAGGCCAGCAGATATCAGCTGGTTCATTTTATGTGGGAGGCTGCAGTAAAACACAGGCATGCCATTGATATCTGTGAGAGTTTACTGGGTCCTTATTGAAATACAGCTGCAGGACAGAGACTTTTCTATTTTGGTACACATCTTTCTATCATTTAACATCCCTTTAGGAATCAGAACACACAAGCTTTTAAAAGGTGGTCCTTACACAGGCAGAACCTCTTCTACTCCCATTCACCATTTCCCGTGTATTATTCACTAAGGAACCCTGAACAACCCAGAACAACCCTACAACCTTCTCTTGTGGGACAGCTGTGCTGGAGCACACATGGCTGCACCCAGTGTCTGCAGTGGCTGCTGCCACTGTCTCCTAAACAGCAAAATGGCAGGGGCACTGTAGCACTCATCCACCTCTCCCGGCTGCTGAGTCTCCAACAAGCTGTGGGACAGAACAGGCAGTTTCCATCCTCCAGTTTCTCTGCACAGTTCAAATATTTTCAGCATAGCCTCCTACTGCTCAGAGCTGACGAACTGCCACTGATCAGTCTTCCCAAATGTAGAACAAGGAGTGATCTTCAAAGCTTCACTGCTGTCCTTATTTAAAACAATTTCAAGTTAATTACCGGATGAACAAGCTAATGTTCATCAGTATGTCAACTGCTCTCTTACTTTTAGAGTTTTTTAAGCAACAAGGTGTTCTTCTGCACCTTTGTTCCTGAATTTGTAAAAGGCAATTACTTCTGGAAGCCAGGAGTATATTGTTATAACAGTTCCACACCACACTGGGTGTCCTAATAATAGCTTTTCTTCCTACAGGAACTAAAATATTTGTGCTCCTCAAGGGCAAGGACTTTACAGGACTTCAACTGCTTAACTCTATTCAAATTCAGATCAAACTACTCCAGTGCCTACACCTCAAACACCTGCTGAGCCTCAGCTCCTTCATTCCACACAGAGAGATGACATAAATGCATCCCACAAGTTGCAGATGAGCTGTGCATACTCTGTGCCCCATCAGCTGAACCAGCAGAGAGAAGCACAGTGCAGCACAAGGAAACCACAGAGGGCCTGCAGCTGCTCCCACCAAAGGAACACTGAGGAATGAAGGAAATGCCCTCCACCTCTCGTACCACACTGGGGAAAAGGAGTAAACACACAAACCAAGCTTCTAGCAATGAGAAGGAAGACAAGACAGAAACAAAATGCCACAAATGGCTTAGGTGCATTTATTCCTGCTCTGGTGACTTCATGACTGCTGGCCACAAACCATTCCAATTAGCAACTGTGGTAAAAATCTTCATCTGCTACAAGATTTAAGTCATGCATGTTATTCTTTACAGTTATATTTAGACAAACTGTGTTTGTTATGTAACAGTTCGGATTCTCTTACAACAGAAATATAAATGGCATTTTGTTTAATCACTATTAGAGAACCTGTTTTTAACTACTGCCAGGACAGCCTCAGTGTCACTGAAACCCACAGGAGTTTTGCAGGGATGAATAGAGCAATCCTCCACAGGTAACATGCTGCAGCCCCAGTCAGTATTAGCTTATCAGATACTTCATTCAAGTTGGTTATTAAGATCTAGTGTGCTGTCTCAAAACAGACTGAATAGGTGAGGGTAGCACCCAATTAAGATATTTAATCTTTTTTCCTAGAGGCTGTGAATGACAGAATTACCATAAAACCATAAGGGTTGGAATGGACCTTGAAGTCCATCCAGCCCCAACCCCCTGCCGTGGGCAGGGCTGCAAGCCAACACATCAGGCTGCCCAGGGTCCCATCCAACCTGGCCTTGAGCACCTTCAGGGATAGTCCATAGCTTCTCCGGACAGTCTGTGGCAATGCCTCACCACCCTCTGAGTGAACAACTTCCTCCTAACACCTAAATCTCCTAGTTTAAAGCCATTCCCTTTTGTCCTATCACTATCAGACCATGTAAAACATCACTTTTCATCTTTTTCATAAGTTCCCTCTAAATAGTGAAAGACAGCAGTGAGATCCTCTTGGAGTCTTCTCTCCTCCAAGCTGAACAAAACACTTTGAACATTTCAAATCCAGCTCTTGTACAGACGGTGTTTGTCACACCATATATTAAAGAGATTTAAGAACAGTTTGCTGGTGGATTAAAACTGCTGAGATCAAGTTGGGCATTCCCAGTCATTCTACCAGCCTCCCAAATGAACAGGTGCTACAATTTAACCCAGCCAGGAGCTCAGCACCTTACAGCCTTTTGCTCTCTCTCACCCTCTGTGGGATGGAGCAAAGAATCAAAAAGGTAAAAGTACAAGAGATTGAGGATTGAGATAAGAATATTTTGATAAAGAAAGATGTAAAAGAATACAAAAAGAGATGCACATTTGCTCACCACTGGCTGACCAACACCCACTCCATCCTTGAGCAACAGCATCCCCCCAGCCAACTCCCCCAGTGCCATTGCCCAGTATGACACCACATGGTCTGGGACATCTCTTTGGCCAGTTGGGGTCAGCTGTCCTGGTTCTGTCCCCTCCCAGCTCCCTGTGCGTTCCCAGCTCCTCACTGCTCAGGAAGCATGAGGAGCTGAAACGTCCTTGGATTAGTGTAAGCACTGATCTACAGCAACCACCACATCAGTGTGTTATCAACACTGTTCTCACCTTGAATCACAGATCCATCCCAGCTGCTAGGAAGAAAAATAACTCTATCCCAGCCAAAACCAGGACAGCAGTGCAGTAACTGTTTCAGCCACTAGCATTCAAGATCCTAAACTTATGCCAGAAGTTCAGGTACAACCAACTTCTGCTCATTTGCTCCTAGCTGGGTGTTGTTCAAGTTCAGAAACCTACTCTTGTTTGTCCTCCTCCAGTATCCATCCCTTCAAGATTTCTGTCAAGTACCTTTTCAGAAGAGTCACAACATAACACTTGCACCTGGCACTGGTTTTATATTATCATGCTGAACACTGACAAATGCACACAGAACTGCCAGGAAGACAAGACTTATTAATAATAAAGCAATACATGTTGGTTCTCTCTTAAACATACTTCCCTAGCTTGAGCAAAGATTCAAATTCTGTATCATATCCTGGAAAGGGAATTAATTCTCAGAGCAGCTCAGCAGCCAGGAAGATCGTGGTGTAACATCGAGACAATAAGAGAATTTTCATTCCAATTCACTGTTAATCAATTTCCAAGTTAGTGATAGCATCTTGGGTCAAGAAACATGCACGCAAATACATGTAGTATAAACATGAAAAAATTAAAACTCAACAATTTCCAGTCTCTTGTTCTGTTTTCTAATGTTTGAGTAAGATTAATGTCTCTGGTGATTCATCAGGCAATTCATCTGTCTACGGATAAATTTTTTGTAAATTGAAGGGATACACACACTTGATTTTAATTTCGAAACCATGCACCAAAGCCCATATTGCCATATCATCTACAGAGGACTCAGATTACTATACAATAAAAAATATGTAAATAAAATCTATAAATGATGGGCTTATATTCCTCTTGTCCATAAAACCCTTGATCTGTAAAAGTTATTTGAAATACTGCTCTCTTTTCAGAAAGTGTGAAGCGAGGAAGACCAATGGCTGGTCGTTTCCCAGTGCAAAATGGAAGCTTTAAAAAACAGCCAGGTTGAACTACCCCTGGTTTCATGAGCACTCCACCTACCTGTGACTAAGGCACCTGTTCCCACCTGCTCACCATGTTTTGCAAATCAGCCTTACAGCAAACCTGGCCTCTGCTCAGCTTTTCTGTTCCTCTGTAGCTGTTTCAGCTGTATTTGACAGGAGAAAGATGCTTACAAATGGATCTTGTATTTTACACTGTCATAAAACATTGTACCACAACTTCTGAGAATAGATTTTCAGAAAAATAAGCACAATGGAAACCTGTTCTTTTGTTACAAGCCTTGCTTTACTGGGCAAAACCAGCAATACTTTCAGTCACATTTAAACCTGCTTGTTTTTACACTGCCCTATTTTTACATCCCCCCTTGTCCCAGTGCAAATGATTCTGACTGTACACAAAACCACCAAGATTCAGCTGAAAACAGATCAGAATTGCTGTATTTCTCACACTTCATGCTTTCATTGTCTTTCCTCATTTCACTTCCACTTCCTTCTGCATGAACTCCTCCCTCTGGCTGCTATCCCAGGCTCTTTGCTCTCTGAACAAAGCTGTCAAATGTGATAACCAGAAGCCATAGATGTGCTAAAGGTAAGATGATTTTCACAGTTTTATTTAGTAGCTGTGACTTCAGGGCAAACTGTCTTCTTTAATCTCCTCATGTTCCCCAGACCACTGCTCAGTTCATCCACTCAGGCACATGCATGCACAGCCCAGGATCAGAAGCCTGATGCTGTTCTAAGTCTTGTTCATTAAAAAAGTCAAAAAGCCCACGTGCCTTCTGCAAAGATTAATCACCACCATGGTAATGGAGAAGAACTGCGCAAAAAGACTTCAAAAACCCACCTTTCCCATGTCAGTAACAGCCCCATGTCAACAAAAAGTGGGAATGCATTGGGACTTGATGAAGGCCAGTGCCTGAGCTTTCCCAAAGCACCTCAAGCACAGGAGACTTGAACACCAATTCCATAAAAAACAGTTCCTCAAGCAACAGTAAAGTTAGCGTACAAACCTACATGACCTGTCTTTCAGAGAAGAAATTTTTCCTGTTATCCAAGCTGAACCTCCCCTACTGCAAGTTGAGCCCGCTCCCTCTAGTGATACTGCTTGTTACATGATAGGACTGTGCTAGTAATCTACTTCCATCAAGATAGCCCAGGACTATCGGAGTTCAAGTACTGATTTATAATCACTCCAAGAAAAAAAAAAAAAAAGCTTGCAACGTGAACAAATTAGCTCTGAGATGTCATTAGCCAACCAACTCTTGACTCCCTCTCACCAACTGGAACTGCCCTCCAGGTACAGCAACTGCTCCTCCACACCTACTTAAACAAAAAAACCTATCACAGAAACTAAGCTTTTAAGTAAACAGGTGTAAGGTCTTGGTACATCTATTATTTAAAGCCATCAGTGAACAATTACAGTGAACTATCATCCTGACATCCAGCTTGTGCTCTGCTGCTAACTGGGGAGCCAACCAAGATATAAGCTAAAGGAGTATGATTCAATACCTATTCCTTGCAATTCAGCTGTCAGTGCTTTTTTCTCAAAAGCATTACTTCCATACTAAATAGGCTTTCCACTTCAGAAAGCTAAAACATTGATGTAGATGAAGAAGATGAAGTACCTGCAAACAGTGAAACACTATCAAACAAAATGAACACATTTTTATTCTATCCCTTTGTTCTTAATAACCTACTGAGTAAACACTAATGAAATGTGTTACTATGTTAAAACATTTTTAGTTTGCCTGTTTTAAGCAGCCTGAAGCTATTACAGCTCCTTGCATTTATTCACATATCATATTAACCCAGCAGTGTAGTTGATTTACTTGATTGGATTGATTGATTTTCACTTTCTATATTTAAGGCAAGAATTCTAGATTGTCATACAAGGGGAAAGCTTGAAAGTCAACCAGCTAAAAGAAAGAAATGCATTCCTCACCCCCTTGTGGCAGCAGCATTCGGTCTACACCCAAGACCACTGCCTCAGAGCCTTCCACCAGGCCAAAAGAGAATCTGCTCCATGCACCCTTCCCTTGGCAGGGCAGTGCACTGCTGGGACACCACGACCTGCTTGGAGGGGGTGCGAGCAGGAAGAGTGGAGGGGGAGATGCGAGACAGCACACACGTGTACACTGCAGGTTCTAGGCTCAGCAGAATGACAACACATTAGAAAAACACCTATCTTCCAAAATACGACCTGCTGTATGGAAAGGTGCACAGCTGCCCTGATCAGACATGGGTAATAACCTTTTAGGGGTGAATTTTAACACTTAAGTACAGAAGAATGTGGCCCTAATGCAAACCAAACCAAGTATGGGCAGGATCCTCCACATTTCACAGTTGATCTCTGTAAGGGCTACAAACCCAACACCACCCATCTCACTGCTGCCAAATGCAGTCACTGACAAGATCCCAGCTACCAGACAGCCATGCGCCCCTGAAGATGCATCACTTCCTCAAGGCTGCACCCAACAGCAGCAGAACTACACCTTCAATACTGACCTGCACTAAGCCAGGGCAAGTGGATGGCCCTGCATAGAGCGGAAACAGCTTTGATAAGAAACTCTGGAGCTACGTCGACACTCACCAGGCTATACTGCTTGCTCCTGTCCTCTTGGATCCAAAGGACTTGTTTTGGAACACAGGCACATCTAAGATTCACACAAACTCCTCCATATCTCCTTATGGGCTTTGCAGCTGTCTAATGCTATAGGTGTATGCACTTCACAGGCAGATCAACACTAAGAAATGCCAGGTGACAAACACAGGAGTAAGTGACATTCTAGACCCCAATAGTCTATGCAGGAACATTAGCAGAACACCAGATGTTGAGGAAAAGATATTTAAATAGCACAACCCTAAGCGTGCCAACATGCACATGATGCAGCTGAGACTGCCTTCTGAAAGGGACATTTGACTATGAAGTAGGGAACCAATGTTTGAAACAACCTCCACTGAACTTCGGTGTTTCAAACTCATATATCCCTTCTGCTGGAAGGAGAAGGAAGAAAGACCAGCAAGAAGCAATTAGGAAAAACTTCTGTCAGCCAAGACTGACTGACAGGCTCTGATGAAGCCACAACCCTCCCTCCCAGCACAACCTCAGGCAGCCTCTGCCCAGCAGCTTTACCATGTGCAATCACAGAATCATAGAATGGCTTGGGTTGGAAGGAATCTTAAAGCCCATCCAGTTTCAGCTCCCTTCCATGGGCAGGGCTGTCAACCACCAGTCCAGGAGGCCAGAGAGGACCCCATCCAACTGGGCCTTAAATCCCTCCAGGGATAAAGCATCCACAAGCTCTCTGATCAGTCTGTGCACCACCTTTCAAGTGAAAAAAATTACTAATAACACTTAATCCAAATGTCTCCTCTTTTACTGTAAAGCAATTCCCCTTGTTGGTCGCTGTCAGACAGTCAGTGACAGGACCGCAACACCTCTTTTCTCCAGGTTGAAGAACCCTGATTCCCTCAATTTTATCCCATTGGAGAGCTGCTCCAGACCTGTGACCATTTTAGTGGCTCTTCTCTGATCTGCTCCAACAGTTCTGCATCCTTCCTGTGCTGGGGCCTGGGTGCAGTTCTCCAGATGGGGCCTCACAAGGGCAGAGCAGAGGGGGACGATGCCCTCTCTCTCCCTGCTGGCCATCCCTCTTTTGATGCAGCCCAGGATACAGTTCACCTTCTGGACTGTGAGCGCACACTGCTGGCTCATGTCCAGCTTTTCATCCACCAGGACCCTCAAGTCCTTCTGAGCAGGGCTGCTCTCAGTCAGTTCTCCCAGACTGTACATATATCTGGGACTGCCCCTACCCAAATGTAACATCTTTTACTTGACCTTGTTGAACTTCATTAGTTTCACATGAGCAGACTTCAAACCTTTCCAGGTCCCCTTGGCTAGCCTCCCTTCCTTTGGGAAGGGGCCCTTTTAAGTTAATTTTGGCTCAGCTATTGCAGAAATGAGATGTAATTTTACCTGATCCTGCCTCTGTTAGATGAAGGACCTGCCATCCAGCATAGCCTTATGCAGCTGAGTAATCATCTTAGATGCTTTTCTACGCCTTTGGATGGGCACAGAGCAGATCCTGTCTGCAATGCTGAGGTGTTTCACTGCTTGCAAAAGCCACCAAAATGCCTTTGTAAGACTGATGTTGCCTAAGAGGGTATCCCAGCATTGTGCTGCATCCTAAGGATTAATAAGTATATTGTTCTTAGTTTAACAACACCTTATTAATCCACTACACCCTTACTCATCTGCTACTTATGCCTTTCTTCAAGCATGCTTAACACAGAACAAAGTGTCAATATAAAAAAGGGGCAACAATGAAACACTCCGTTCCCCTGACTGAGGGAATACTTTTAGAAGAACGAGCATAAAAAGTTCTTGATAAAATACTTAGTAAATCATATGGAAAACCTGACTGTACAGTGCCATTACAGAATACACCATGTATGCAGCCATGGAGGCCTGTGTGGGTTATGTGGCTTACTGTATTCATTAAAGGTTCACTACAACTGTTAGTGGGACTGCTAATGGAAACATTAAGGAGAGCAAATTGGAAACTAATTCATTGTCACTAATTGCAGTCTGCACTCAGCTACCTCATGCAGAAGTCAAATGCCTTGCAGAGAAGAGTGTATTTGCAATTGTCCAATGTAGTGCTAATAAAATTAGGCTATTGTGTTCTCTAAATACCTAACAAATACACACATTTTTCTAACGCAATACCTACCAGTTGTGAAGTCTGGTGTGATGCAGGAATAGGTTTAATACTGTCCTGTTAATTAGATAGTATTTTAGCCATTCAACTTCAGACCAAGGACTGCTCAGTGGATGAATTGTTTGATGTCTGTGGAGCTCTGCACTGAACCTCAGAGCTATGAGCATAATCCATGTAACCCACCACTCTAATACAGCAAGAGAAACAGAAATTCTATCCTCAGTGAGGAGTGGACTATATGGACATGAATCTGAACAGGAAGAAGCAGAAAGAAACTTCAGGCTGTTTCAGAGCTCTACAAGTAGCAATGAACATTTCCAAGTGACTGCTGTCCTATATCACCATCACAATATGGATGGGGCATGCAGAGAGGTAGCACATTTCTGAGATTCCTTTTCAAGCACTAACACACATCTTTCTCTTTTTGAGGCACCTTGAAATAGGAGTGTCTATGCTAATATGAGAACTTAGAGCCCACTTCACCAGCTTAGCAGCTTCCAAAAGACTTGGACGCTGGAGGAAAACCAGCTCCATGCTAAGAGAAATGCTACAGCTGGGGTGCAGGGCTCTGGGGACTTAGAAGAATGCTCTCAGTCTTAAGCACCAGATGAAAGATCCTGTACAGAACATCTTTTTGTTGCTCACAGCAGACTTGCAACATTTAGGGCTAACAAAAACAGAACACAGTAATGATGTTAAAGATAGTTTAAGAAAGAGAACTGTGCAAAGCTCAGGAGAGACTTGTGAACATTATCTTAACAAAACCCTTCAGTAGGGCAAGTTTATTTTTAAGCTTAATGCATGTATAAGACACTCATCCAGAACAAAAAATTTAGCAGTGTTATTAAATAATGACAGGAGAAAAGCTGCCATCTTATGCCTTTGCCTGCCCTCTACAGGAAAGGGCCCTCCTGTCAGGTAAGAGAGGCTTACAGATATCAGCCAGTTTCATCTCTGTTCTACAGCCCCAGCCGGAAGATCAGATCAGGGATGAAAGCAAGCTTATTAAGCTAGGTACTCATATGGATTCTTTCCTTTGATGCAAGTTATGTGAAAAATATAGACATCAGTTACTTTAGTACTGCAGTATTAAAGTGACACCATCCACATGCTACCATTATGCTGAACTCCTGTATTTAAATATAGCTGGAAAAGTCTTCCCCAAAAAAGCACTGTTATTACAAAAAGCCCAGCCTAGCAAGTTTTCTTACTCTACTTTTACTTCCTGGAACAGCTGTCTTGCCTGCAGTATCTGTACTGGATGAATTTTAGAAGTATTATTTCTTTGTTTTCCCCTAGCATTTTTTCTTCTTCTCCTAAATCAAGACAACAGTGCCTAGTGGTAGAATAAAGGACAATGGGAGCAAACTGGAACATAGGATGTCCTATATGAACATGAGGAAAAAGTTCTTTATTCTGAGAGTTACAGACCACTGAAATGAGCAGTCCAGAGTGATTGTGGAGTCTGCTTCTCTGAAGATGTTCAAAACCCACCCAGATGCTTTCCTGTGCAACCTACTTTAGGGAGTCTGCTTTAGCAGGAGGTTGGACTAGAAGATCTTCAGAAGTCCCTTCCAAACCCTATGTTTATGTGATTCTGTGATTCTGAACAGCTTCAGTGGCTTGATCTCTAAATAATACTTTATGGTGCTCCTACACATTTTAATAGGAAGCATGTAGACCAGACCCAGGCTGACCTACTGCAGACTGGAGCAGGTGAATGCGATTTCAGTAAAGTTTTGCTGACTGGACCAGCTGGGGCTGTGACCACACAGATCTGCTAGAATACACAGCGTATCCTCCCAAACAGTTGTTTGTTTTCTATCAGGCTTCAGCCCAAGCAATCCCATCCCTGCTGAGAATTAAGCACACTTGTAAGGCATCCACACAACAGCTTTGAGACACTGCGGTACCTGCCTGCAAGAGGCACACACTGGTTTATTGGAACTGCTACCAGAGTGAGCAGACAACAATCACAGACCTTCTCAATATTTAATTATCTAGTATTGCACAGCCTACTGTGGATTTAGAGGAAATTATGCTTATGACTCATATGCTAGTACTGGAGGAGCTTTTCATGGCAAAGTAGCCCTAGGGAGGAAAGGGAAAACAGCTCAGACAAACAAACCCCCGCCTGACACTGTGCATCACCACCTATGTGACTCCATTTTCACTGGCAACATATTCATTAAGGTGCAGAGAGCACTGCAGCATTGCTCTTAAGACAGATCTGACTGACAAGAACTTTCCTAAAATACAGTACGTGGGTTCAAGACAGAATCCAAAAGTGGTCCTAAACTGCTTCAGACAGAACTTCAAGCAGCCTTCAGTCAGTGCTGAGCTGCATCCATACTTGGATTACATACAGGTTTCTGAAGTTTCTCCATCTCTCATGAAGGAAAAGACACCCGTTGAAAGTCAATTAGTTACCCTTTTTTTTGATATATATATATATTTTTTTTAAGATTGAAAGATAAAATAAGTGAGTAGTTCTGTTGAATAACTATTAGGGCCAAGAGCACAGCTGCTCATCAGGGAGCAATACCTTCCATTCAGCTATTATCTTTATATTGAGCTCACTGTTAAAATACTGATTTCTTACCACTGAGCAGCCCTACACCCTGACAAGGAGGAAGGGGTCTCTCACACTGAGCATGTATTTTAATCTTTAAAATGTCTCCTACTGCACATCTGCTGAGAAGCCCTGCTGCAGCACTTGTGTCACAGTTTATGCGTGTATGACAATAGCAATAAAAATACCAAATCAACCACAAGAAAGAGTTGTTTTAATATAAAAACATCTTTGGTTACTTTCCAGATTTAAATTTCAGCTATACTTTTGCTGATCAGTATCCCACTGCAGACAAAGAATGCAGTTCTTATACCACAATGCAGATGTTGCCCTTGTTTTCCCTACTTCCAGACCTTTCCTATGATTTTAGGTCCTGCCACCTTCCTGCTTGGGAAAAAAATTCATCTTATCTACCTAGAAAAAGAAAGAAGAAATAAAGACAGTCAATATCTACTCTAACTAAAGACAAAAGCTATGAACATAACTGAATATATATATGTATCTAATAATTTCAACTCCAGTCTCCTTCCTAATTTTAAAAAGAACTCAGCTGACTAAAAGCTAAATCTGAAAAAGAACAAAGCTCCTAAATGCTCCAGCCTATCCTCCCAAAACCTCTACTACTTCATTCCTACTTCATTTTTCCTCTTCTGAAGACTCTTAATCTGCATGCTTCTCACAAACTACAAATTAGGATGTTTGGGCTCATCAGTATAAACAGAGCTGTAATAATTAGGATCGGGTTATCAGGTTAAGCCTACTTTTTGCTCAGGCATTCATGAAGAACCTGTTCAGTTTTATAGGTTACTGTGTTGTCCCGTCTGAATGAGAATCTTCACGTAACTTGCTTTTACTGTTCCTTTAATTTTGTAGTGCTGGCATTATTTTTGGTATGCCTTCCCTATTTTTTAGCTTACTTGTCATAACACATGGATTAACACCTGCACATGCAGCCAGGAAAGGTTATTGTCATTTTCTCTCATATTTTAAAGCTTAAGCCTTGATCTCTTAATTGGCTTTCTATTAAGTCTTCTTTCACTATTCTTATAGTATGAACTGATTTTCCTTTTCACAGGTGTACACGATAGGAAAGCTCCTTAAATATCTCTTCCTAACTTTGGTGTATGAGATCATTTTAAAGCGTTTCTGTATTTTTTGGCTTTGACCTTAGATTCAGCTACTTGCTTTTCTTTCGTTAATCCAATTCTATTTCTGGCTCTAGCCTCAGTCACAGCATATCCCTGTAGCTGAAGCACTGCCAATCTTCTTAATGCAGGACTTCCCTTCCCCCTTCTTTCAGTTGTTACTCGCTCCTCTCAAATACTAGTCTATAGGAACTGACGTAGCAACTTTCTTACAGAATTGTTGTTACTCTGTGATTTTAGTAGTAAGAAATTGAGCAGAAATTACCTACAGATACACATTTACAAAACACCCTTGTTTTATATAATAACTACATCAACATATTTAAAAGGTGTAAAATAAATATATAAATGAACCTTTATACTGAAAAGTCACAATCTGTTTTTCTTCTCCAGGACAGTCACATGGATATGGTTTCATAAGGTCTGAATCACCAGAGCCAGATCTGTCTAAAGAAACTTTCTCTTACACCATTTTCTACTCCCCTAGCACCACACAAATGCTGTGCTTATAATGACTCTATGAAGCAGGTAAAATTATTCCCTTGCTCCGTGGACACAAATGACAGAACACTTGGAACTGAAGGGAAGTAGCTTTAGAACCCTGTGAAGACCAAAGCCACCACATTGTTGCCCTTCTCCAATTAGTAAATGTTGTGCCTTCTCTTTAAAGCACTGACATTTCATTACTGAATGCTAATTCATGTACTGACTTTGACTGGGTTGTTTACAGTTGTCTACTCCCTAATTAATGTCAGCATATGCTCTATGTGTACTATCTACCCTGTCTGAGCAGGGCAACAGAGACATAAACTCCATCATCTTTTCAGAGGGCATAACTGGTTTGATTTGTAACTGAAGAAGACAGAGGTTCAGCAGGATGGTTACGTGCAACATGCCTGCTGCCTGGCAAGGAACTTCAAAAAAGTAATAATAACAGTTTCTTGTTAGGAAACTCAATATCAGACTTTCCCTGGAGGCATTCAAGGCCAGGCTGGATGTGGCTCTGGGCAGCCTGGTCTGGTGGTTGGCGACTCTGCACATAGCAGAGGGGTTGAAACTAGATGATCTTCGAGGTCCTTTTCAAACCAGGCCATTTTGTGACTCTATGATTCTATCTTTAGAGGCCTGCAAAGAGAGATGGTAGTGCTCACACATCAGATTTTTATGAGTACGTGGTGCCAAACCTAGTGCTCAACCATCAAATGGGCAAATGGGAGTAGTCAACAGACTCTGTGGGGATGCGCAGTCTTCCAGCAATGCAGTGGGAGTCCTTCTACCTGCTCCTCTAAATCCTGTGTGCTGCTTCCTACAGAGAATTTTTGGTTGGCACCAGACACTGCATCTTGCAGGAGGAAGTTCTGGATAAACCAACATTAGGAAGGCTTGGGGAATCACAGAATCCTTAGAGTTGGAAGGGATCTCTGAAGGCCGTCTAGTCCAGCTCTCCTCCAGTGAACAGGGACACCACAGCTAGATCAGGTTTCCCAGGGCCTTATCCAGCCTCACCTTGAAAGTCTCCAGGGATGGGACATCAAACACATCACTAGGAAAATGCCTCTTGGGAAAGCAAAATAAAGACCTCCCTGTGCTTTGATTATCAACTGCATCCAAACCGTGTTCATACTACAGGGATTGAAAAAAAAATACACTGACTGCAGCTCACCTTGTGACAAAATAGAACCCTGGCAGCAGGAACAATCAGCTTCCTCCTCCTGCACAGTCACACTAAAAAAATGGAAAGGAACAGGATCTCTCCATTTTCTCCAACATAAGATTAGTACAGTTTATAGGAACATACACATTTTTCATCAACAGTTCAGACCTCCTGTGGACAACCATGGCCATGCTGCTTGTTGCGACCTCATGTTGCCCTCTTTAGACTTGCTCTTCCAGGTAATCTGATTTCTTTTGTTCCTGTTGATTACCAGGACACTTAGGGTTACCAACTTCCTCCTTCCCCTCTGCTACCATGCTCTTCCTCTATTTTACATTTCTCATGGTATTGCTTTTGTGCACTTTTTGCTATTTTCCAAACAACTACTGGTCATTTTTGAGCAAGAATTTAATCTGAAACTCAAGCAACAGCAGATGTCACAGATCATCTCAATCCTAGCATAGAAAAAATGAAGTTTTATGGTTGTTAGTATTCAGTGGAAGTCAGATATTAAATGCAGGTGCTATTTTACAATCTTCTCCTAGAAAGATCAATGTATAGCGTTTATTTTCTGCCCTTGAAGTTCCTGGCTTTACCAGGTGTTTAAAAGCACAGACCTAGAAGCAAAAGCCTGTTTAAAAGTTCAGCTCCTCCCACTCCAAATGATTGCTTCGTAGACCTGTACATACATCAATCAAATCTACCTGTGAAATCAAACAAAGTTTCCTTCCTAACACTCCTACTGGAAAGCAATTCCAAACATTTGCCTGATACTCTGAATATGCTTACTACGTATTCTCAGACTTGACATCTATGAAAGCTTGTTCTTGTGCAGATTGTGTATATTCTGCCCTGAGAAGCTTTGCCATAACCAAAACAGCAACTCCAGTGGCACATTCACGTTAGCATGAGTTTCTGCAGTGTTTTAGAAGAAAACTGTCCTTACTCACTTTAGAGAGTGTAGTTTTAATACTTCCTAGAGCTAAGGCTAAACGCTATATGTAAAGACCTGACATAGTGTCCAACTCTAATTTCTCAAATTGAAACAAATCTAAAATAATTCCACTGAGTTAACGTGCAGATCTGCATTTTGATAAATTCACCAATAATCATACTTTTCTGAACTGTGTTAATTTGGACCCCAATTCCCAAACCTTTGCTTTTTCTTGATGCAATCAACTCATTCATCTCCTTCAGATCTTCTTACAACTTTCTCTTTCTGAAGACAGATCACTCCCATTTGCTCTCTTATTGAAGATTCCTACGGTCTAAAGCCTTTTGAAAGAATGCATAAGCAAATGTCATACTTGTAAACAAAAAGACTTCCATCAAAATCAGAGGGTAAGAACTTTCTCACTTACTGAAGATTGTGGAAAATAACTTTAGCAAGAGTCAGGATTTTAGGGATGGAGTGCATAGTGAATCAACAATTCTCTTCAGGTAGAAATGGATTAGGACAAGTTTGACTGGAAGCAAGGAGAGAGAAGAAAAGCACTCTCTCTTTCTGTCTGTCAGCTAAGCTCTTACATGAGCTCTTTTTCCCCCCTACTACCAGGCAGACAAATGGCACAAGGATGGCTTCCAAGCAGAGGTTTGTGTTAGCAAACCTCTGGGGAAAAGATTTGACTCTTCATCAGTTGATCAAAATAGGACCTCACCTCAGTCTTGGTTTAGACAACATCCAACTGCACACTTTTCATTCCTCTGTCTTTCTGTCTCTCATCAAAAGAAGGTGCCAGAACTGAGGTTAACACATTTAGTTCCATATCCAGCAACTGGACTACTGAATATTCAAAATCACTGAACAGGAATTATGCTAAGCCTCCCCCATGGTGCAGAAATGTAGGTAAATGATAACAGGCTTTCAGTTTAAGGCTTCTAGCTCAAGTCTTGATTTCCATTCACATAACTAGTAAGACAGAGACATAGACCATACCCACTTCAGAGTCATGATGGCTGCTTTGTATATATTCTTTCACATCATTTGTCTCTTGCTTAGAAATAAACTGTTTAGAAATAACCTATCATATCATAAGGTGACATTTGCTTAAAGTACTCTCAGGCCCACAAAAGCCTGAGCTATGTGATTCACACATCCTTTTCATAAGCACTGGGCTGAATGCTCCAAGATCTCACAGCACAGGATGCTCAATTCCCTCCCTCCATGGTGCTTCAGGTGAAGGGGCAGAGCAGCACTCAAGTAGCAACAAATCAAACCTGAGCCCTGCTTCTATTCAGCACAGAAAGTGAGTCGGAGTCCCTTTAGTGTACCAGCAAAGAATGAGTTATCTAAAGCTTTCAGATCTCACATCTAGTACATCTGCAATTGCTCCAAAAAGCTCAGCTAGAAAATACTGAAAGGATAACATTTATGTTGACAAAAAGGCCAAGCCAAACTTAATTAATGTCTTCCCAGGAGCAGAAAATTGTAGCTGCAGAGATATTCAGCTGCCTTTCCAATGTATAACATATTGCTCTGTTCCACTACCTGTATATACAAGAAAGATTTTGTGATCAGCTACAACTATTCAGAAAAAGGGAATGCTTTAAAACAGCACCATTTCTGAAGCCGTAAGTTTCCATACACAAACTCCTACAGAATAGTAAGAGATCAAGACATCCTTGAGGCAAAGGTAATGCATTGCTGAACAACTTCTTTTTACTTTCAGTAAATGCAGTTTCAATGCATTTAGGATTTTGAACAGTTCTTCGTGGAGCCAGGAGTCAACTCCTGTGGGAACTTTCTAGCTTGGAATACTCTATGATTCTATGTTCTAGGAACCTGAACAGGCAGACAGGTTTCTTTGCAATCATGTTATGTTCTGATCAGCATTCTAATCCTGTATGGAGTTACAACAGCATCACTGCTAACGCACAGTAGCATAGGGAAGTATAGTGAAAGCAGACACTGCAAGGGAACAGACCTCTCTCTTCCCAAGGAGAGAGTGAAGCAGAGAAGGAAAAAGTAGTTCCTAAAGTAGACAGAACACTTGTCCATTTTCAATGGAGTTGCACGTATTCAAATAAAAGATAACATAGGTAACAGAATGAAAGTATTGGCTATAAATTCAGAATAACCATGTCTTTTATCATCTGAGGGGCTTGATCTTTAATGTATTTCTTCATCATTTCACCTTTCTCTTTCTAATAAGGCAAAGTGCTTCTACTGGAACAATATTTAAGGCTTTATACATGAAGTTGTTTCACAGGAACTGTGCATAAAACATCTTTTTCTGATTCAGTGTCATAAGCAGATACATTTTGAATTCCCTCCTATTTTACTCTAAACTAACTTTCATAGCCAGACAAGCTCTGAGTGAGTTACCCAAGACAAAAGGTAGTTTGGGTTGGCATTTATTTAGGCATCATTGTCATACTGCCAGTTTACACCTCAAAAAGAGCTCACTCTGCTTGACATGATTCCACTCCATGCAAGTATAAAAACACAGTAACATAAAATACAGCATTGTGATGAGATCTTGCTCAAAAGACGTAATTGTTGCTGATGTTTGTGAGAATAGGATTGGGTGTTTGAAGTGGTTGAAAAAGCTGCACATTACCTAAGTTATACATCAAAGAGAAGAAACAAGAACTCAGTAACCCAAGTAATTACCACACCATTTGCATAAGCACACACATGCTTTAGTCTTCACCTGGAAATCATCTCATCATAGGCTAAAATTCATGTCTGACAACACTGTGGCTGCAGCAGCATCTGCTGAGGATGTATCTCAGCTCAGTGCCCGATGTCTCTGTGACTGCCAAGTGTCTTTCTCACAGCAGAGCAGGGATTTTGCTCTTAAACATTTAAATGTTAGCATCTGAGGACTCTTGTAAGTTCAGCACTAGGCTGACCTCTTTCCTAGGGTTTATTTGGTTAAAAATGCCTTCAGGATGATTCCTTATCTGCCTCCAAAGAATGATGTGGACAGCCCAAAGCAGGTGACTTCAGTGAGCTGCACAGTGAAAGCTTCAGTCTTCACTGCACTTTCCGAACTGCCTGAACCTGTCCTCTGCAGCATCAGCAGACACCTCCTCTGAAGCATTTTTCTGACTGAAGTGGGTCCGAAGACTGTGAAGACCCTTCACAATCAGAAGGGAGTAAGACTCTGGGAGTCAGTCACTGGTCTTAAGACTAAAGGCACAGCAAAGAATGTCAGCAAATACTTAAGCATAAATGTAGATGGAAAAGACATACAAGGAGTGTGGTTTTGTACCGCAAAATGATGTTTATATTTCAGTTCCTCATGCCCAGGGAGAACACTCAGTGACAAACTCTATGCTAAAATGATCTCTTCTTGCTGATGCACACCACTGAGTGGCTGAAGAAGACCTCAGTAAATGATATCACGATCATTTGTACCTTTAATCCAATCTAAAGTAGGAATTCAACATTTTTTGCCCTAAAAATAAAAATGCTGTTGTGTAATCATCCAATATGCTATTGACAGTTGCTTATTTTCAGTAGCTTAAGGAGACAGGAAGGAGAGGTACAGGTTGGCTTTTGATGTCTGCGGTTCCAACAGCAAAGAACTGGAGACTTCTTTGAGAATAATTTTAATCTAATCAATTTAGCCCAGCTGGTACAACACTACAGCAATAAAAAGATTTCATTGTACGAAGCAAAAAAAGAAATCGATTAATGAGAAAATGCACAGAGTAGAAAAGGACTGATCCTTTGAGTGGCAGGAGGTGACTCGCCATCTCTAATTTCTCCTTTTCACCTCATCTGCTTCTCTGTGGTCCTTTGCACCAGCGCTGCGCAGGTTTAAAGTTCTACTAAATAAACTACTGAATTTTATCCTGTATCAGTAAATGCAGAAGTGATGCTACAAAATGCAAAGGTAGAAATCACAACTGGATCTGACGTGAAAAGATCATCAGATTGTCAAAGAGTGTTGTTTTGTAAACAAGTACATCCATAAGCTGCTGAAATCCTTCACACAGCATGAAAAGAAATCTCCGTGGTTCAGTTTTAAGGCTAATACTTTAAGATTAAAGCTCCCTCAAAAGTAAACAGGACTAGCAAATACACTGCAAGTATTTAAAGCAGGAAGCATCTTTTTAGAAAAAGAAAGCAGGCAGAATACTCTCAAATATTGCATGAAGGGAGTCACAGAGGTTAAAGAGGTTTCATGACCCTTACTAAGGGTGATGAAAGGGTGACTGATCCTCCTTCCCTCCACTCTGCTCAGGAAAGGCCTTCAGGTCTTGCACTGCCATCACACTTCCATACCTGACCTCATTTTCAGCTGTGTGGTTGGTCAGCTCCCAAGTGCGTGTTTTTCCACAAAGATGAAGGCAGGAGCTTCTTTCTGGCAGCCCATAGGTCCTGATCTGTGTCAACCACAGTCATCCTTATTAACAAGTGTACGTTTTAAATTAGACAAACCTGTACTATGTAAATTTGTATAGATATAATGTGATATGGTTCTGTTATCCTCCAGAAAAATATTCTAAATACGAAATACACTGCCAACAGCTGAGAAGCAGTGGTAGCAGTGTTACCCAGCAACTCCTATCCTTCAAATACTTACCTAACTTGGATTTCTGTTATGTGAAAGGCAGGGTACATGAGAAAGTCCAAATCTAGGTACAGACAAATCACAGCTAGAAGCCCCTGTATAACTCAGGTGCCCCAGAATGACTGACATGCAACACAGCCACCCAGATCCATGAGTAAGATGTACAGAAGCTGAAGCTTAAACTCAATGCATATGCCGTGCTCCGGCCAAACACTCTCCAAGTGCCAATATTCTGCACTTGGATACCTTCTGAAGGGCTGGTTTTGGCTAAGCACACTAATTTAGACTCTGAATGAAATGTTACAAATAGCACTTCTGAACAACAGCTCCCTGACACTGACTGCAGTCAGGCAGACACGACCCCAGCCACCAGACAGAGCAATCTGCTTAAGTGGGGCTGTTTCATCTGCATGGCTTACACTGAGGACAGCCTGGTAACATGCTAAACCCTAGGCTGAAACCTTCCCATTCCCCATGAGACAGCACTGCATGGCTCGCTGCTCAGCATCCTGCTTACTTCAGCAGCTCTGCAGAGCTCCCGGGGGTTCTGTCCTTATTAGCAAGCAGTGAGGCCGAGCAGGAGGACGTGAGCACAGTGACCAGGCTGTGCAGAGCAGAGCAGCTTCTCCTTCACATCATCTCTAGTCTGGTTCTGCGGGCTAACAACTACGCCGTGCTGGAGGACTTCTTCCAGCTCAGCATCACCCCAAAACAACACCATACATGCTCTCCAAGGTGCTCTCTGCACAACAGAGCTGATGGGGAAACGTTCCTCAAAAGCACGTTCCTCATTCAATAAACAGCGCAGAAGGCGCATCGTGCTGCACCCCAGCTCCCCGCAGACCTTGCTCCGGGCGCAGGAACTCGGCCTTCACGAGACCCGCCTCCAGGGCACGGGTAACGTCACCGACGCTACCGTTCGCCCGGCCCGACGCTCCGGGACGGGCGGCGGGGCCCCGAGGGCGGCGGGGGCACTGTGGGGAGGCTCCGCGCCTCTCGGGCAGAACCGGCGGGCGCCGCCGAGGCGGGGGCAGGCGGGAGCGGGCCCGGAGGGGCAGCGCCGGGCAGCGCGGCCGCGGAGCTGCGTTCTCCCGGCCGCTCGCGCTCCTTCCTCAGCCGCGCCGCCTCCGCCCTCGCCGCGCCCGCCCGCCCCGCCGCCCGCTCGCCTCGCCTCGCCCTCTCCTCACCGGCCGAGGAGTGGATCTTGGAGGATTTCCGCCGCAGCGACATCCTCAGCGCCGCGTCGAGGCCGGCCCTGGTCGGCATGCTGGGGCCGGGGCGGCCGGCTCGGGGCTGCGGCGGCGGCGGCGGCGGCGGCGGCGGGCGGGCATGGGCCACCCCTCGCGCAGACGCCGCGCGGCGCCGGCACCGCCGCGGCCCGCTGCGGGGGCGGGCGAGGCGCTAAGCCCTGCCGGGCGCGGCTCCCGCCGGGGGGCAGCGCGGGCGGCCCGCCGCCTCCTTGCCTCGGGGCCGGGGCCGGAGGAGAGCGCTCCGCGAGCGGGGTGCCCGCCCCTTCCCGCCCGACCCCGGGCGGCGGAGGAGGCCCCGGCCCTCCTCGGCGGGCAGCGTGGGCCCCGCAGCCCCGGGCGCCTACCGGGCTCCTCCGCCTGCGGCCGCGGGTCCGACCGCCTCCTCGGCGCTGCCTACGGAAATAACGGCGCTCCCCTGGCGCGGGGATGTGCGGGGCTGTGCGGCCGTGCCCGCTTTGTAGGTCGTGAGGAGGCAGCGGGAGGCAGCCCCGTTCCCTACTGCCTTACATCGCAGCCAGCCATCTGCCTGCGGGCGGAGTGCTACTCCTCCGGCACTCAGCGCCTCGCAGCCGGACTCACCCAGAATGAGCGAGTAGGCCTGTTGTTTTCCTAAAGTTGTCTATCTGAAACGAGTATGACAGCTCTGGAACAGGCTGGATGTGGAGTCTGCTTCTCTGTAGATACTCAAGACCTCTCTAGACACTTTCCTGTGCAACATGCTGTAGGGAACCTGCGTCAGCAGGGGGTCGAACTCAATTTGCAGAGGTCCCTTGCAACCCCTGCCATTCTGTGATTGCGTGACATCGCATTGTTGCATCCTAACAAGGCCCAGCTTGGATCTAAATCCCCGAGCAAACTCCTTTGTTGCAGTTACAAGGACATCCTTCATCACTGGCAGCCTCTTCACGAGACATGACATTCCTTTTCAACTTAAAACATCTGGTAAATGAAAGGTAAAAAAAGAAATAAATGAAAGATTAATCAATATACCACTTAACTTTATCAGTGCATCACTCTTTTCTTTCTGTGCAGCATTTGCAATAAAGAGTTTGCCCGAGGTCAAACAAAGGCAAAGAAATTATAAAACAAAAATAGAATGACAGAACCATAGAATGGCTCAGGCTGGAAGGGACCTTAAAGATCACCAAGTTCCAGCCCCCTGCCATGGACAGAGGCACCACTTACCAGACCAAGCTGCCCAGCATTCATCCAGTACCTCTAGGGATGGGGCATCAACATCTTCGGGCAGCCTGTGCCAGTGCCCTGAGTGAAGAATTTCCTCCTAATGTCTAACATGACTTTCCCCTCTTTCACTTTAAAGCCATTCCTCCCCACCCTAACACTAATAAACTCTATCTACTAAAAAGTGTATCTCAATTTTTATAGATACTGATCTCAATCAAGCACAGCCAGCAATGGTTGCCACACCTGAAAGGATTGCCTTCTCTGCTGGGGTTGCCTTCCCTACGAGTAGCTTCTGGTAAGCTGTTTTAAGAGAGGCAGAAGCTCATCAGAGTTGAGGAGACGAGGTTTTGGAAAGATCAGCTGCATAAGAAACAATGTCCAGTACTGTGAAAGTCTGTGAAAAAAAAAGGCCTTGTACCGTATGGAGATGGCATGAGTACAAGATGGGAAATTTTGGTACTGTTTCAAAGATCATAAATAAAGCCAAGCTTCCAAACCTCACTGTGCTTCAGCATCCTCACATATAACAATAGAAATAGTTTCCAGCTAGGACTTCACAGGGAGCTGCAAATATAAATGTAGTTTACAAATGATGTTGGACTTCATAGCTGCAGAGAAGCATGGAATTGCAGTGCTTTATGGTAACTGCACTGGATGGACTCCTCTGGAGATGCTTGCTTTGAGCTAAGGCTGTTGTAGAACTTCTGCCCAGAGAAAACCTTTTGCTCTCGTGAATTTTATTGCTCTGGGGACAGACAGCTTTTGAGAATGAAATCATATGGTAGAAGCAATGCTGAATGCTGGCTTTCATGCATGACTGTGCCACTTTCTGTGGCACTTCACTATGTGGCATGGAGGTTTCATTCAAGAATATGGCTTTCTCTTAGCTCAATATCTTACACTATTGACTTCCCACAGGTTATTTTTTGTTATGGTCGGTGTTTCTGCACCAGGAGGAATTGTCTGTTGCCTAACCAGATGGTGTTAGCTAACAGACAAAAGTGAAGGTCACTTTGGGTTCGAGCTGTTGGGTTAAAGTCAAAGAGAGTGCGAAAAAAAATGACCAACAAAGAATGGCAGCTCCTGGTTTTGTGTTTACTTTTTCTTCAGAAATTAACTGTCAGGTAAGGTACGTTTGCAGTACACTAAAAATACTGCAACTGTAAGCTATCAGCACTGCGAGGTATTGTCTGATAGCTAAGTAGCAGCTAAGGTGCATTCTTCCTTTTCATGCGCAGTGCTTGCTTTCACCCGTGTCCTTTTCAGTGTTCTCACTGCCCCAGCTAACATGCAAAATTGACTCCTCGTATTCCTTCCTCAAAGAGCTTTAATATCTCATCCCACACTTATTTCAACAAGCCTGAGTTGTATCCCTGTGGAAGGCAGATCCCTAAGCATTAGGTACCAGGAATTGAATGGCACAGAAGGAAAAAATATTTGTCTCTGCATTGCCTGTGAGTATTGGAGGATCTGTCTACAGCATCTCTCTCTACAGCTGCTTGGTGTAACCATGCATTGCGGTCACTGGGGAGTAAAAGGGAGAAAGTATACTGTGCAGGTGTCTTGGGAGAAAGCAAGGTGTGCCAGATTCTCTTGGTAACTGAGACTGAAACTGAGTCCTCTTTAGAGGGCCAAGGGGTAGGGCCTGCAGGAATGGTAATTTGCAGTCCTGAGGTGAACTTGAGGTGGTTTTGCTTCCACAAGCTCATAACCATTAGTAGCAAGTACCAGGTTAGCCCTGAGTTGTGAGAAAAGACATACGTTCTGTACAGACCTCACTGTTGTCCTTTTGTTCTGCAATGCCTGGCTTTGCCATGCCACTGATGCACACTAGATTGTATATTGTGGGACCATGAGTCACGACAGTGTGATTCCCTGAGGTCTGTCATAATGGCTCCACGGTTTGAATGATGTGATGAAAACGAGAAAGGAGCTGATGATCTTCAAATTACAGTGTGCTTACTCTTCTAGTATTTATAGCAATGTACTTTCAAAGATCTCAGTTTGCATAATTATTTCAATGTAATAAATAAAGCAAAGGCAGGAAGAATGGTTCTGTGGTTAATGTGCCAGACTGGAAGACAGGATATCTTGATTCTATTTCTAACAGTGCCAGATACTGTCTGGGACCTTGGAGAGACTGCTAAGCCCAAGTTTCCAAAACATGTATCCTTTGCTCCAATTACTAACAGAGAAACAAACTACAGAGTTTTGTTAAGAAAAAAAAGAAAAAAAGAAAAAAAAAAAAGAAGAAAAAAAACGGGAACATGCCTCACATGGAATTTCTTAGTATGTAACAGAAAACTTAACTGTCTCATCAAGAAATTGTTAGGTGAAAGTTCAGTATAGAAAATAAAGAAAAAAAGAAAGAAGAGAATGCTATTACAAAAAATGTAACAGTTCATTTTTTATGTAGACACACTCTTCCTATCTGTTCCTCTCTTGGTGTTGTGCTCACCCGTCAGCCATCCCTCTGAGATCTGAGGCTGACAGTGTTAATCTCCCTAGAACAGCAGATGTCATTGGTGTCTTCTCAACAAGTGCTTTGTTGAGAAAAGTGTGATGTGGTGAAGTTTCTTCTTGCTCCTTTTCTTCCTTCTGTTTTGGTTGAGGCTGACCCTGCAGCTATTTTTATGTTTTCTAACAGACTTCTACATCTTGTTCTTTCTTCATTTGTCTACAGTTCTGCATTACATCCTATTTTCTTATATGCAATGCTATTTATGCATGTTATGTACTTGTTCTTTCTTCTTTTTGTTATCCTTAAACCCAGTTTTACCCAGGTCCCAAGTTTGCACTTTGCTAACTGATTTCTGAAGAGCTGTTCATAGACTTCAGTTCTGCATTGCCAATGTTCTAACCCCCTCCTCCCTCCCCCCCCCCTTTTTTTTTTTTTTTTTTGGGGGGGGGGGGGGGTCCTATGCCTCCTATGAGGCCTTACAAGCTCAGTACACAGTTTGTGGTTTTTACCAGTGATAGTATTGTTCAGTTACAGAACTAGAGTAATTTCACAAAAATTCTGCCTGTTTAATTCTTCTGGATTTAAAAATAAAAACATACTGCCTTGATCTGAAACCAAATCTTTGTGCTGGGTTACATAATAAAATAATAAATAAAAATATAAAATAATAAAATAAATAACATTTATATACTTATATGTATGTTATATATATATAATATAATAAAATAAAAAGACAGCTATGTTAAGCAAAGAATAACACTGGAGAAATGAAAGGCTCAAGGAATGCAAGTTTAAGATAAATTTCAGAATGTGGATAGTAGATGTATTTTTATTATGTTTATTCTCCTCTTTGTTCCACAGCTAGGTTGAAATATAACTTGAATTCAACATTTTCCTGAAATGTGATCAATGAGACTGGTGCCAGGAGAACCCAAGACCTGCAGGTAAGAGTGCCATACTGATTTGGTGGCAGCCACTTTGTAGTATGGTAAAAAAAAAATGCGGAGAAGCAAAAGTTGGCCTTGATCAGACGTGATCAGAATGACCAAAACATGTATGAGAAACGACACACTTGTTAAGATGAAGACGCATGCTGCAGCAAATGTGCAAATATTCGAAAATACCTTTTGAACTAGCTATTGTAGACAGAGCAATCATTTGATAGGAAATAGTTTGGCATAGAGTATATCTGTATGATTTATGTAAATATTTGCATTCAAGGGGGAAAAAAGTGATTTACTACATGTATTGAGTAAAAAGTAGTTTTAAAACTTTGGAAACGTGATTTAAAGCAGGGACACTGAGTTCTCCCATGGCTCCCTGTGCTGGGCGCTGCTCTCCAGCACCACGGACAGCTCCAACATAATGGACAGCTTCAGCACCGTGGAGAGCTCCAGCACCATGGACAGCTCCAGCAGCACGGTCCGCTCCCAGCTCGCGGTCTGGGCCAGTGCAAGAGAGAAAGGTTTTGGTCCCTGCCCTCTGCTTTTCTTCCTCCCCTCCGGAAAACAACGTTTATTGTCGGGCGCCCTCTTCTGCTGGACGGCACGGCCTCAGATGCGCAGAGAGATTCTGCAGCCAGGTTTTTACTTAGCATGCTTCAGTCAGTGTATTTGCTGGCCTTTTATGTCTCTCTAATTGCACTAGTCTCAAGGATGTAAATCTCGTGACTTCCATACACAGAGGCAGGAAAGGAACCATAACTTAATGTTAAAGGTCAGAACAAAGTATGGACATAAGGGAATGTTGTGAACCAAGTGACCGGGAACTGATGGGAGGCCAGAAACATTGTCTAAGGTGGAGAGGAGAGGAAAAGAGAGCAGACGAGAGAAATAGGGACTACATTTTAGAAAACTCTTGCTGAAATAACCCTAAACTTATTACTTCTATCTTGTACTGAACATAAACTTTTAAGAAAAACAAACTAAGCAAATGGAATTTAAGTAGTCTAAAAAGCAGAGGTCTCAGCTGTTACGATCGTGGGGACAGTGCCCTACTATAGTGTCTGTACAGTGAAGAAGAGCACTGGAAGGACCCGAATCCAGATATTCAGTAATTCTAGTTTTATTGTTACGTTGCTATGTTTATATATTTTTTTTCCTTATGCTTACAGGTGTTTTTCCTGCAGAATTCAATTAATGCACGTATATCATAGGAACACAGAATGGGTTGGAAGAGAACTTGAAGCCCCTTCAATTCCAATCCTTCTGCCATGTGCAGTGACACCTCCCATGAGATCAGGATGGCCAAAGCCCCAAGCAACTGAGCCTTGAACACCTCCAATGTTGTGCATATATGGGCACACATACACGTTTGTGTATATATATATATATACAGACAGGAAAATCCTACAGTATTAGGCAAGTTGTAGTGTGCTTCTTTATTCTTATCATATGCATACAAAGTTAACTGCTACATATAAGAACATTAATGATATGCTCTGTTCATACATATACTGGCTTTTCTGTTCTTTCAGAAGAGGAATAACTTCTTTATATGTACACTTTTAACACAACAAATGGAATAAACTGCATGCAAAATGTTGAGCTCAAATAAGCTCAAAGCTATGAGAACTATGAAAATAGCTTGCAGGCTGTGTAAAGTTTGTGCAAATGTTCAGCACATTAAAACTAATGCTACATAAGGAAATACATTTTAATAGAACTGTCCTAGATGAAGACTTAATACTAAAGATGAGACAGAAAGGTCCAGCATAATCTACAAGAGCTTTTCTTAGAAATAAGACTAAGTGATATACCCGACTCACTTATCTCAGGATGAAAATCCCAACTGTGTATTACGAATGCCTGAAGTCAGGTTTTTTTTAAAAGACTGCTTAAAATAATAAATGATCCCATAATTTTGCTGTTCAACCCACAGAAGAAACTCAAAGCTGTGTTTGTATTGCTTTGTTAGGTGTATGTTTGTTTTGCACCTCAGGCAATTTATATTACACAGAAGATAAATTAAGTGGTGGTACAAACACCTGCTGCAATAAGCGTGAATGCGAATCGGCAGCTTGCACTGAGCCGTGTGTTGGTGAACCTGTGCTGGGTCTTATTTTAACTGGTCAAATTTCAGTGGAAGCCCAGCAGAAGGAAGAAAATGGGAGAAATTTTGCTTTGAGGCAGTGTGTGCCCCCAAATAATGGGCTCAACTCATTC
Organism: Tympanuchus pallidicinctus; assembly: GCF_026119805.1. Lineage (NCBI taxonomy): Eukaryota > Metazoa > Chordata > Aves > Galliformes > Phasianidae > Tympanuchus > Tympanuchus pallidicinctus. The sequence goes on from NW_026294627.1 coordinate 17,310,836, forward strand.
CCACTGCACACTGGAGCAGCCAATGGAAATCTCCAGGACGTCTGTACTACTCATCTTTAGTGGTTCCTGCACACCAGGCCAAAGCCAGATTAGCTGCACACCATCCAAGGAGAGCAAAGGACACATTTCATTTTAAAGACATATATTTGAGTGCTGCACTGTTAAAGTGCTCGTTTCTTTTGTTGTGTATGCTGTTCTTACCAAAGCTACATATGCACAGCTGCATAGCTATAACCACATTATGTGACTGTACAACATAACACAGAGCTTCCTGCCATTTGCTCCCTTTCTCCCTTCATATCCTGTATTTGGCTTCCAGTCCCAAAACCCAGGCTGCAGTGGTGTATGATCAGGAGAGTCAGGTCTGAAAGCCTCTTTAGGAATGGGTAAATCCTACAGATTCAATCAACGTCAGTGTCTTCTCTTAGTGATCTGTATTGAAAGAAATAATCCTTACATTTTGCTGAGATGTGCCAGGATACTGAAGAAACTGGCAAGAATACTCTTTATCTGTTGTGGAATGATAATCTAGAAATATCCTGGATGCTACTTTGCAGAAGCAGTCTGCTTCTAAGATGACAGAATTAAAAAAGATGGAAAGAGTCTGAGGAACAGGAAGAAACGACAACACTTCTGCATAGCTTGCAGTTATTTTGCAACACAGGAATCCATTTCTAGTTTATATATTATTAAAGGAGAAACTATTACAGAGGCCTACGTGGCCATAACAGCAGCTAGGAAGTCACTGATAACACCATACGTGTAAGAAATGAAAAGAAAAAAATTTTAATTTAGCCTTGGAGTTCTCTATACCTTTTTCAGGGTCCAATCCAGTTCTCTGGTCATTTTCAGCATGAAGACTCTCGAGACATGTTCTAGATTAGCACTGCCACTTGACATCAATTTAATATTTCAATTGAATATTTTTTTGTTATTAGAACTTCTGCCCATGTTTTCCAACTTATTTCCATATAAATAAAATTAGTTTTCTTAATGTCACCAATAAAAGCTGCTTAACTTCTTACTCCTTCCAGAGGTAAAGCTAGCCCAGTGCCAATAGCTGTGTACATGAAGCAGATTTCCAATAAGAAATGTCTGTTAGATATAATCCAAAGATGGCTTAGAAGACATTTCCTATAGCATCCAAATAAAAAGCCATTCATTTTTAACGTTTCTTTATTTTTAGCTTTTTTTGTGCCATAAAATCATATTTATGTAAGCCAGATCTTATTAAATATCTGAATAGAAGACAGTTGGCTGCTGAATTAATGCTCATTAAAAAAAAAAAAAAAAAAAAAAAAAAAAAAAGAAAAAAAAAAAAGATAAGAAAGATGAAAATCATCTAAGGTAGATGAGAAGAAAAATTTCTAAGTACAAAGCATATCCTTCTCTCACAAACATACTGAAGAAACATCATGAGCAATAAGAATCATGAATTAACTCACAAAGAATTAAATTCTTCTCTTAAAGATAGGAATTGAAATGCATGCAGTAAAAAAGACTTATAGCTCTTTGGCAAAATGTAAGGAAAGATTTGACAGGAGCTCCACAAGTGAACTTGACCCAGTCAGTGCTCTGAGAGAGGCCCCATTTGTACAGCAATAACATCAGCATGGGAGGCACTAGAAAGCCACACCACCTTGGCATAGACAACATTCCTCCTCTTGTTTCCTAGCTTGCTTCTACTTAACTTCCAACTGTAGTTGCATTTGAGCACCCTGTTCCCTTGACTGTAGTTAACTATGAGGCTTTGAGTCTTTTATATCCTGTAAATGTCAAGTCACTGCTCATCTTATGCAGCCTTATATCAGATCTTCCCTGCATGCTAACCTTTGCAGTAAGATGTCTCAGCAGGATGCGAAAATGTCCAGCCACTCATTTCATACAATTGGACACAACCTCCCCCTAATTGCTACAACAGACACAAATTGTACAGGCTTGCTGTGTTGTTAGAGTACAACCTGATAAACTAATGCTCTCAGGACATTTAAAAAGGGGATACTTGTAACTTCCAACATTAAGGCACCTTGAGTCCCACCCAACAATGCCATTCCACAGGATTCAGGTGGCCTTGCATCTGGTGCTGTAACAGATGCACAGAAACTAATGCCCAAAAATGCCACAGAGGACACTGCTCCTCAGGGAAGTCTTTTAGCTCTACCATCACCCCTGCATGAACAGGGTGAAGGCCAGGCCACCTGGCATACCTCAGCCCAATGGGAAAGGACTTGGGGGTTCTGGTGGACAAAAAGCTTTACATGAGCCATCAGAGTGCACTTAAGGCCCAGAAGGCTAACTGTATCCTGGGCCACATCAAAAGAGGGGTGGCCAGCAGGGAGAGGGAGGGGATTGTTCCCCTCTGCTCTGCCCTTGTGAGGCCCCATCTGGAGAAGTGCACCCAGGCCTGGGGCCCAAAATACAACAAGATTCTAGAGCTGTTGGACTGAGTCCAGAGGAATGCCACAAAGATGATCTTAGGGCTAGAGCACTTCTCCTGCTAAGAAAAGTTGAGGGAACTGGGGTTCTTCAGTCCGGAGGAGAGAAGCTCCAGGGAGACCTCAGTGCGGACTTCCAGTGCTTGTTATAAACAGCAGAGACTGACCTTTTACACAGACAGAAACAGGTGAAGTGGGAATGGCTTTAAACTAAAAGAGATTTAGATTACATGTTAGGAGGAAACTTTTCACTCAGTGCGGCACTGGCACAGACGGCCCAGAGAAGCTCAAGGCCAGGTTTTCTCCCTTTGAAAAGGGAGAAAAATATGCCTAATGAATGCTGCTACAAGAATCTGAGAATTGCACTGGATAATTCTCTTAACTGGGAAGTGGAAATCAAGTAAATTAAATGAAAACATCAACGGGAAACGGTCAAATATGCTGAATTCTAAGAGAAGGAAAGAAAGTTGTGGATCACTGAACAATTCGCATCTTAGTGGGATGGAAGACTGTGACAACTTACAGGAAAAAGAGAATAAAAATCTGTGGCATTACAAAATTTGAACATTCAGCTTTCATATTCCCATTTGGGGGAAAGGACTAAATAAAACTCACAGCAGTAGTCAGCTCTACAGTTACTATTCAGCACTCAGGAAAGAAACTTGAAGTCTTCTTGCATACTTCCTTAAGATATCAGCTCAGTGTTCAGCAGCAATCAAAACCAAAATGGGAATATCAGGAATTATTCAGATCACAGAGGGTACAAAATGATTTATTGTTCTATCTCCTCATAATGCCTACTGCATGCACATCTTAAATATTACATGAGTACCTGTCCTCCCATTAAAAAAGAGCAACAAGGATAATTACAAATAAAGAACAGTTTCCAGGTAGAAAGTGATTTGTTAAGACTGTTGTGTTAAAAATAAGAAGTGGCAGAATTAGCAAAATGAATGGGGAAGTGTTATTTTGGTGATGTGGCGTTTTACAGTACAAAATCTACAGATCCTAAACAGTAAAAAATTGAGTATAAAACAACAAAAGAAACTTTTTACCTCTAAGCAAATCTCTGTGGAGATCAAGAACACAGATGAGTTTGAAAGCCACTAGGAAATGCATGGGGAATAAATTAACCAAGCTCTTAAACACACAGACGACTTGGATCAAGAAACTCCCAAACCATGGACAAGGTACAACAAGGTACCTGAAGGTAGATGTGGAGAACTGAAGGAATATCTCAGCAATAGAAGCCAATTCCTAACTGAATAACTGAGCCTTTAATTGGTCCCACCAATACAATTTGCCAGGAAAACTGAGAAACAAATGACATGCCCTTCCAATTAGGTCAAACAAGACAACTCATGTGCAACAGGACAGGAATATAACATGGGAGATTTCATCTTTCCTATCCAGCAGCCCATGATTTCTGTGCAAAGCTCTAACTGTATGTTTGGAATTCCCCAGCTCAGTAACTGCAGCTCAGTCTTGAACTGTATCAGAAATTTTGCTCTTGCCATTACACAACAAAACCCCAATCTAATCAAAGAAAGCACAAGGAATCTCCCTTTACCTTTAGTGCATTAGTGAGCAGGATTCCAACTTGATAAACACTCTATGAAACACATAAACGTGCGATCCAGTAAAGATTTAAGCAGAAATTGACTTTGAAAAAAAAAAACAATCAGCAAAGCAACAGTGAGGCAAAGGCAGGTGTCTACAGCCATAGCACTTGAGTGAGGCAGCATTCAAACACAAAGGAAAACCACAGGAGACAAGGAAGTAGCAGAAGGCACCCACATATTTACTGTCCATATCAGGAGCTAACAAGAATAACAGAAAAACTTTAAAAAAAAATTTCTGGTAACAATGTTTAAATCTAACTTTTTAATATTGCTAAGGAGCTACCAGAGAGATGTTAACAATGTTCATAATAATTGTCCAAATGACATCAGAAGAGATCATCACCATATCCTGAAACTCATTTAAACCTCTTCAAAAAATTCTTACAATTACTCTTAGGAATAAAAAAGAAGCATCCCAAATGTATGGAACTTTTGACACAAGGTTTTCATGAGCAAACCTGAAAAAAAGATACCCAACAGCCTAACAGAGGATTGTATCATTTCCCTTCCAGGTTTGCCTAACCAAGTGTTTTAATTGAAACACATCCTGTCAAGGCAGTCCATAATCAGAAAAAGTGCAACTTTATTCACTAAGTATTCTCCCAACTACTCAACATACCACATACGTGTTTCATGACTCTGCCTTTCTCTGCAGATGGAGATGTACATTCCTCAGAGGAAGATGAGCTTTTCTAACATTCAGCACACTTCCAAAAGCCTTAAGAGTGCTTTGTCTCGATTTTTCTTTTAACCTACACGGCAGCTAACACATACTGTGGAAACACAAGTACACATCTGGGGGAAATGAGAGGGAAAAAAACCTGAGAATCAACAGTAAGTCTTCTTACCGATGTACAGATACAATTCAAAAGCAACCCACACAAGGCCTCAGTTATTTGTTTTGCAACTTTATTTCTTTATAAGTTACTGGTATAAAGTTTAATATCTAATAGTACAATAATTTGGGGACTTCAAAGGAAGCTTACTTGTCCTTTTTAGTGTCTTTTGCCATTTGCTCCTCAGATATGTTTCAAGAGGACTAGTAACATATGTACCTTAAAATTCTGTACAAAAACACTTCAAGCCTTTGTTTTTCTGAGTAGGATGCACAAAACATGCATATTGTAGACAATATAACGATTAAGGAATTATTTCCCTCTTTAAACTAAGGCAGTTAAAAAAACCAAACGTGAATATTGAGTAATTTGGGAAAGTAAAAAGGCTTTCTCAATGCTCATTTACTCCTTGAGCAAACATGTTCATTAAGACACACTCTTGGAATTGTCACCAACGTGACGGCTGTCTGTACTGAAGAGACAGCGATTGTCAGAGACAGCTTTTAATTATGCACATTTTTATCACTAATCCATCCTTTTGAACATGAACTTGTCAGCATTAAGCATTGTGTAAAACCACATGCAAAAATTGCCATAAGAATTTTAAATAGAACCAAATTGGCAAGTTTTTGGAAAGGATATCTGAATGTTAAAAAAAATATATTGTATATTAAAATGAGCACTTCAAGTAACTTAAATACTTTTAGCAAACATATCCAGCAAGAGACTCTGTAAAAGAAATTGTTCTTAGAACAAAAAGCTAATGAATGGCTATTTAGACACTAATTTTTCAACACAGTGGTAGGTCTGTGTGAAACAATTTGTAATCTAAATAAAGTGAGTCCATTACGCTGTTAAAAAAAAACATAGGAGAAGCAGGACCGATTAACTATTGCATTTCTCTATTTACAAAAGTGCTTAGCATAACAAAATTACCTAAAAAAATATAAACTTTACCGATATCATTTGGTTCTATGTGTACTCCTAGATCTGCACTTGGAGAAAAATAGTTATTTACATTGCTAGATTTAGACAAGTTTCCTATTATTTTTAAAGAAACCTAACAAAATTCCCCACACAAATGGACCCCTATGCAAGTCATTTCATTTGCTCTGGCTCATCATAAACAGAGCAGAAGTAGATCTTTAAATATTGAGTAGTACAAATGATTTTAGCCGTTGTCTGTGGCATCGGACCCCAGTACGGGCTGCCGACAAATTGGGCAAGTGGAATTTTCAGAAAGCCAGCGATCTATACAATGAATATGAAACTCATGCATACAAGGTAACTGCCTTAGCTTATTTCCCGTTACATATTCGTTAATGCAAACACTGCATGTTTTACTTATTTCCTCCTCAGCGTGGATATCCCCATAATTCCGAGTAGAAAGATTGTCAATCTGCTCTTTGGTTAAACCTCTTAAACGCTCGTCTTCATCGTCTTCGTTCAGCAGGAAGAAGTGAGCAAGCCGAAGGATGGGCAGAGTTCCATTTTCCACCAGGCTGTTAGCGTCTTGAGACTGTCTGTTATCCTGGTTCTCATTACTGCGACCATAGTGTCGTGTATCATCACTGCGTCTGTTTCTTTCACTGTCGTCTTCTACTGCGTGCCCATTCCGAGGAGAAACCTCACTTGGATCACTGCTATTGTTTACTGAGCTTGAGTTATTCTGCTCTGCCTGTACATCTGGTAAGTGATGAGCACCTCTTTGCATTTCTGAGTTAGATTCAGTTTCCATTAAGGAACTCAGTTCTCCAAAACCTGTCATAATTTGTCTAAGGATTGACCGAAGAGCCACTGATGAAGGCTCGCCAAGCCCAGTTTCTGAAATCCGACGCAGAGGGATCCGTATGGTGCTAACGTAGGTTCGAATACCCGCACGTTCTGATCGCGATATCGTCCTCCGAAATCCTCCAGTGTCACTTTCAAAAGTAACTGTGTTTTCTGCCATTCCTACTCTAGAACGAGTTCTGCTAGCAATACTGTCCCGATCTCTGTTTTCTCCAGGACGAATTCTTCTCACTTGAAGATCTAGAGTAATTGTTGGATGCCTTCTAACAGTGGCTACTGGCCTACTAGATTCCTCCTCTTCTGAAGTTAATCCCATGGATGGGGCTGCAGAGGAAGGCTGAGGCGTTTGAGTGTTATTTCTTGCTTGTTCTTCAGCAGGCTGCTGAGGATGTTGTGCTGTTTGTCTTCTACCTCTACTAGCTTGCTGTGTACTTCTATTCTGCCTCTGCCCAAGTTCCTCAGAATAAGCAGTGTCACCTTGCCTCTGCAGTGGAGAGCGGCTTCGACTACTCAAAGTAGACCTCAACCGCAGAATTTCCAGTCTTTGGTTTGTATTCACCCGAACGTTAGCTCTAGATCTACTACGTCTTGTGACTCTTGTAGAAGTACCTCTTTCTGGCATTTCTCTTTGTTCACCAGCAGTTGTAGAACTATGACGTGTAGTATTTGTTTGGTGAAGGCCAGTCAATTCCCTCGTTCTACTCCTGAGCCTCCCTGAGATTGGAAGAGAGGCTGCTTCAGAGCTTTGCACTACAGAGCTTCTTAAAGACCTGGTTCTTGCAGTGCTTGCAGCCTGGCTGTTCACTTCTCTTGTCGTCCTGCTTCTTGTTCGTGTGGTTACTGGACTGACAGCTCTTTGATGTCTTCTTTCTAAATACATTCTGCTACGATCTATACCCACATATTCTTCACCAGTGGTTTCAAAATTGTTATGCTCGTGATTTATGTTGATTTCAAGACTAAATCGAAATTCCCCACTGTTTGGATTTGTCCGACTCACAGCTCTCCAGGTTTGGTTCCCACTCTGTCCACTGCGAGTGGCATTTCCTGTGCGACGAAACGTGTTCAGCCATTCAAGCAAAGAATCACCATTTGAGTTTTCTGCAAGAACATCAGAATCTGAGAGAAATAAAAATTGCAAGCATCCATACAATTGCATTCTTAGCACACTATGATGCGTTCCAAATCCTCTATGCTTGCTTAGCTCTGACTTCCTAAGAGTTAAGGTAGCAGGACAGCTACCTCTCCCTGATAACATAATTTTGCTGAAAATATATTGTATGTAGAAACATCAACAAAATTGTTAAGCTTAAGCTGGAATTTTGATCTTACCAGCAGGTACAAATAAATTACTATATCTACACAGCCTCTTCTGAGAAAGCGCTCAGAGACAGCCCAAAAGTAGTTCAATTTGTCCAATATCCGTTTCTCACTTAAGCTACTGATTTCAGAGTAACTTTGTCAACTAATTTTGATAAAGTGAGAAAAGCTAAGACAGATGTTATCCTTTTAGAAAAGGAACTGGCCAAATGAGCCAGTACTGGTGAGGAAGTGATGAGCATAAATAGTATCAACCTCACTGTTACAACAAACAGAAATAAGATAACAAAAACAAAACAGAAGAAAGGTTAACTGTTTACCAGTTGTCTTCTTTTCTTCTCTAGCTTCTCTAATGTATACTAAAACTGCTTAAGAATTAAAATAATTTTTTTTTTTTGCGCTCCTAGACTCATTAACAAAAGGAAATCAGAAGAAGAGAAGAAACTAATTAGTGTCTCCCACTAAAATCTTTCATAAGAATTTAAAGTTAATCTTACTTGAGAACATTTCAGAGGCAGAGTGAAAAAATGACTTTTGATCAGCATTTCTCTTAAATATCTGTATGTACTATACATGCATATGAAGAAAGAATATTTACCTCCAGCAGTTCTACCTTCACCTTCTCTGTTTTCCAGATCAGACTGTGATGCCAGACGCTCCTTAGCCCCTTCCAAACGTTGCTGCAACTCTTCTGCTGTTATTTCCCCTGGAATAGTTTACATATTGATCATGCTGTTATCAGCTCAACACAGCCACGCAGAAATAATATTTTCCATTTTGAAGAAAAAATCTTAAGAAAGGAGGTAAATTTAAATTTAAAAGCAAGGAGCATTAGGATGAAATTGGAAGACAAGTAAGCAGATAACAAGAAGTAGTTACTAGAGAGGGGTGGATACTGAATGAGCATCAAGCGCATGCTTACTTTAAACAAGCAACCAGAAGCCCAAAGTAGTGCCACAGATAGATAACCATAGAATCATAGATTGGCTTGAGTTGGAAGGGACCCTGTAAGAAGCTGGAACAATTTCTGGCTCAAAGCTTGTTCAGCGGCACACATCCAGGGCATAATCTGCTGGACAAGCTTTTGGCATTAATGGTTACCATAAGCACAGCAGCAAGAGAAACATATGCAACCAGGAGAAACCTTTTCAGCTGTTGCTTCTTTTGGGCATTCAAGCTGACCTGTGGGGATCGTCTCAGAGGAGAGGACCACCATGCAGTCAGTGTGCATACCTAGCAGCTCACTGTGAGACAATCGCGTGATCTACTGCCCACTACCCAACAGGAAGGGCATGTACAGTGGACGTGCTGTTTCAACTACTGTCTCCCCGCACTATCAAAACAGAAGCACCCATGGCAACTGCCGTTGCCCCAGCGAACCAAACAGAAGTGCTCTTGACAATCAGCTGCTGCCCCTGGCAACCAAAAGGACACTACACAGAAGATAAAAACCAAAAGAGTTCCAAGGAAGAACGGGTACCACCTTGGCAGAACTGCAGCGCTGCAGCTCACCCAGACGTCGCTGACTGACTTGCAGCTTCCCTATGGGCCAACAAGACACCACTGGATCCCTGGTGGTGACTGTTCCTGCTTTGTTAACCATTTGCTAGGATTTCTCTCTTTACTACTGCTAACTTCCCCATCTCATCTGCATTCCTTGTAGCACAGAATTTGCAATAAATCACTGGACAACATTTGGCCTTATTTGTTGCCTTAATCTTTCTCTGGGTATATATATGTCAAACCATCTCCACCAATAATTATATTGAGACAGACTCCAAGGATCAAGTTCCAACCCCTGCAGGTTGCCCAGGGCCCACCCAACCTGGCCTTAAACACCTCCAGGGATGGGGCATCCATAACTTCCACATCCATTCCAGCACCTCACCGCCCTCTCAGAGAAAAACGTCCCTGATATCCAATCTAGATCTCCCCGCCTTTACTTTAAAACCATTCTCTCTTATCCTATCACTATCTACCTGTGTAATAAGTTGACTTCCCTCATGTTTATAAACTCCTTTTAAATACTGCAAGGCCGCAATGAGGTCTCTCCACAGCCTTCTCTTTTCCAGGTTGAACAAGCCCAGCTCCTTCACCTGTCTCAACAGGACAGATGCTCCAGCCCTCTGATCACCTTCATGGCCCTCATCTGGATCCTCTCCAAAAAGCTCCACATCCTTCCTATGTTGGAGGCCCTGGACACAATACTACAGATGGGAACTCACAAGAGCCAAACAGAGGGGAACAATCACCTCCCCCTGCCATTCCTCTTCTTCTCAGTCCATCACCTATGTCACTGATAAAGATGTTAAAGAAAACCGGTCCCAAGACAGATGCCTGGGCGACACCCCTCATTACCATCCTCCACCTGGACATAGAACCACTGACCACAACTGTCTGGCTATAGCCATCCAAGCAATTCCTTATTCACTAAACAGTCCACCCTTCAAATTCAATTTAGAGATAAGGATGTGGTGGAGGATCATATCAAAGACCTTGCAGAAGTCCAGGTAGGTGACATCAGTTGCCAGATATACTTTAGCATTAATTATCTGGGTTTGAATATTACCAGTATTCAGATAACTTATATTTTTTTTTCAAGCTTCAGCATCTATTTAAGTTAACTTTTATTGACTATCATTAATTTTAAATAGAAATCCACATTTCTACTAAATGTGGAGCCTGACAACAGCAGCGTTACCTCACAGTACAACTTTCCTGCTGAAGGTACCCACATCTTACCAGGAGTGCCAAGCAGGTTGTGGTCTCTCATCAACCTGTAGTCGTCTTCATTGAGTTCATTGATGAACTGGTAATAGGCTTCCTCCCTGCTGAGGCGCTCCAGCTGTCGCTGTCTCTCATCTTCACCGTGACCATGCTCTCGCGAAGATGCCTGTTCATTGCCATTCCCTGCACGGTGCCGAGAGCGATCCATGATGCCAGGCTGCCTTATGCAAAATTGGAAGGTTAGACTGTACAATAATTATGGTAAGATTTTACCTAGTTTATGGTAAGAAGTTCCCATCATTTTCATTTAAATTAGTTTATTAATAAATAGCTAAAGGTGATTAAGATGAACCAAACTATGTTATTTGCCAAGTCAGTTCACCAGTATTGTTCATCGTACAAGTGTTTTGCTTCTAACTTGTACAAAAATAGCTCTCAGTCCCTTTTTCCTCTTGGAAAAGACGTTGCAGTTGATACACCAACTTTAAAATACAATAGCAATAACAGGTTTATTTTTTGCTGTGTAAGGACAGCATTGAAAATTAAAGGAATAACACGAATGACCTTCCCCCAGTGAAATAAAACAGCAGCATGTAGTACTTCAGAAGCTAAGTATCACTGAAAACATTGTTCTGTAATTACCCAGCGTAGACTTCCAAAAAAACAGTGACTGCTTTGGAGAACTCTTGAAATGTTTACTGATAGGCACATTACAGCATTATCTCAGTCCATACCACCACTCCCACACTACGAAGCCTACAGACACATTTTTGGTGAAAGTTATCCTTTTGACATTCTGACACCAGTTTTACATTTTTCTTGCACTCTCTAGTCCAAGCTAACAAAAGAATGAATCTCCCTTTTCTTGGCCATACCTGTTTTTCAATACTCAGTTTTAAAGAAGAGAAAGCAGGGTGTCATCCTTTCAGTAGGGCTTCACATTTAACAAAAGCCATCTGTAATACTTGCTGTGGTAGACAACTGACAGATCACTTCTCTAATGAGATTACCAGGAATCACCATGCAGCACTACTCTGTTTAATTGTGGAGAAGAAGTTATTGGACAAATACTTCTTTTTGAGGGGTCAATTCACCAACATGTCAATGTCTTCAAGTGTTAAATGGGGAAACACAGAACAGCATTCTCAGCACTCTCCCACTCGGTAATTAGTCTTCACAGAAAAGCTCACAAGCTGACAAGCAGACCAAATCAACATACATTCAATAAAGAGTAGATCTTAATCACTGCTGCCAACAGACATGAAGAGTCAGGAAATGTATTTGCCAACAGCAGACGCTGGCATACATTTAATATACCTTGCTTATGTTCTCTGTGGGATCCATTCTGATGCATCCTCGGTCTCCTCATTTTCCACCCCATCTGCTACTTTTCCCCCTTCACCATAGGTGACTGCGCTTCCAAACATGCCAATCAATCTTGTCATTCATCTGCCTCCTGCATCCAATGCTGCATTTGGATGTATGTAATACTTCTCTTATAGATGTTTAACTCGTTGAACTTAAACTATATGAAATCTGAGTACCTCCCTCACAAGCCATTTTCTGTTCCCATAATGTTTGCAGAGTCTGTTAATTTACTGTCACCTTCTGTGCTCAGCCTCACAATCTGCAGTTAAGTACTGACTTTTGTTTACCACAGTGGCTACGCCCAAATCAGGTCACTTCTCTTAACACATTTCTAAACACAAATTTCTCAGCCAGCTCTTCATATCACTGCCCTGCCTTCTTCCAAACAAATGCAACTGCCCCCCCTCCACTCAACACACGGTCATAGCACTATCACTACCCTCACAGCAGCACCATTTGACTGCTGTCATGAAAATGCTTAATCCATGCTGCAGTAAGTACTAAAGAAAATGCCTCCGCCCCCAGCTGACTTAATACTTGAGGTAAGCAGCACACAGAAGACAACAGATAGTTTATTTAGTTTCACGTAAGGCTGCTGTTGAGATGAAAACCTAACAGTAAATGTTAGTGCCCGCCCTATAACTATGCTACGTTAACTGATTTCCTGGCTATATCACCATACAGCTGCAGAGAAACTCACACATAGATTCTTGAGATGAGAAGCCCATTGCATGTAGTCTCCTTCAACCTAAATTTAAACTGTTGTGTGAAAGAAGGATTCTTTGCTTTTCCTTCTGCATTCGTGCAAAATCTGGAATTCTACCACACACAGAAATACTGCTTTGTTGACAATGGGACGCTAGGGCAATTACTCACCCTCCTTAAGTGACTCACTTAGAAACCATAAGAAGTGAGAAACCTTTGGCTGTCCCATCTGTTTAACACAACTGCAAGGATGACAGCTACTAGCCATATTTGTTATCAAACACCACCAAAATGAAATACTTTGGCCCTTAAAATATTTCAAGGCGTTGAAAGCTGCAGGATTTTAACTACTAAGAAACAAAAACGTAAAATCCATTTACAGCTCCGGGTTACATTTCCGTTGCAAAGAAACAAGAGCCACAAGCCAGCAGCTTGTCCACATTTTCTAGCCCAAGACAAACTCCTTTCCTTCTTAGTTCACACCTATTCTGGCCCTTTCTCTAATATTTACGATCGTTTCTACCTAAGCTGCACATATCGTGCGCTTTTAAGCTCTGGCCCCTCTGCACGCCTCCCTGCCCCGCAGGCCACGAGGTATGCGTTTTCCGATCGCCTACCACCTGACTGCAAGACGACAACTGAGTTTAGATGAGGAAACCTCGCGGACAACGAGACCACTTAGGATTTCCGTCACATCTCAGCCTCCGGGCGAGATGATCTCACCGAACTTGAAAGAAAAAAAAAAAAAAGAGGGAGAGAAACCACCAGACTCTGCGTGAGGAAGGGAGGGGGAAGCAGAGGCAGACAAAGGAAGCCCGGCATAGCGACGAGAGCCCCGCGGCCTCCCCCGCTCCCACGGCAGCGCGGCCCCGCGCCGCTCTCTGAGGCCCGGGCGCTGCGGGAGGCACGCAGCCGCGCACCCCTCGGCCGGCCGGCCGGCCCCGTTCCGCAGCCCGCCGCCGGGCCGGGGCAGGCCGGGGGCAGCGATCGACAACTCTCCCGGCCAACCGCCCGCCCGGCCGCCGGCCGACCGCGACGCGGCGAGGTAGGCCGCGTTCGCGCCCCTTCCCCCCCCCCGGCTCTCCTCACGCTCCCCGGCCGGGCCCCGCACTAACCGCCACCGGCCGGATCGCCGCCTCCAGCGCCGCCCGCGCCCCCGGCCGCCCCGCCCGCCGGGGAGCGGCATCACCCGCGGCGCGGAGCCGGGGAGGCGTCCGTGCCGCCGACCGCCGCGGTGCGGGCCGCCCGGAGAGGGGCCAGGAAGACCCGGGAGCCCGGCCCCGCCTGCCGCCCGCGGGACGGCCCGGCTCCCGGCCCCGCTCCGCTCTCCCCTTCCCTCCCGGCGGCGGGAGCGGAAAGACACCGACCCCTGAGCCGTGCGAGCGGGCGTCCCGGCCCCGATTGCGGTCCGGGCGGCCGCCGGGAGCCGCGAGCGCGAGTTCCGAGCGCGGCCCTCCGCCGAGCACCGCCCCCTCCCGCACATGCGCAGCCGCGGCGCTAGCGACCTTTGGGTCGCGCGCCGGACAAAGGCCGACGGCCGGGGCGCGCGCCTGGCGGCGGCAGCGCGCCGAGGAGTGCGGCGGCGCGCGGCCATTGTCGGCTCGGAGCCGTTACCGGTCTGCGGGGCGGCCGCGGCCGATCGGGGGCCAGGAGCTCGGGGAAAAAACGCCTCGCGTTCGCCCGGCTGTCCGCGGGCAGCCCGTGAGCTCCCTGCACGGCCCCGCGCCGCCTCTCTGTACGCGTCCGCGCTAACGCTGATCTCCTCGCTCCTAACTGCCGTCCTCGACACGATCTCTCCCGTTAAACGCAGAAGGAAGTCTGCTCGGGTGTTGGCGTTTCGTTAGCCAGACCGCTGTGGGTCACAACTCGCATCGCTGTCTCCAGGCGGGTGTGAGCCCTGACTGAGGGCGGATAGACTTTCACAGGCAGGATTTCGCCATGCATCCCTTCTCGGCACCGGAATATCCTCTCCGTTCCGGTGATCACTGCTGCACGTTGGCAAACCAGCGTAGGACTGCAGCTTCAGCTGCTTCTGGTGCTCCATATTTTATTCTTTACAAGAGCTGGCTTTTTCCCTGCTCTTCCCTTCCCAGGTTTGCTTTTTTGGATAGGATGATTGTATTTTCCATGTGACTCTGTGCCTTTCCTTTCTGCCTTTCTATTTCCTTCACTTTTCTGCCATTGTCTCCCTTCACCTTTTCCATTTTCCGAAGAGAGCCTCCGAGAGCTCAGTGCCGTTGCAGAAGCTGTGACTTCAGTCACTCTGTAGCATAGAACTTTGCACACAAGCTCCAAATGCTATTACAAAGTTGACGTGCACACTGCTGCTAAGCTAACAACGTGCACAGGCTTTCTTTCCTGTGTTGCTTCCATTGGTAGCTTCTACGCTAATCCAAGGGATGGAACACCTCCCTAGAGGACAGGCTGAGAACTGGGGCTGTTCAGCCTGGAGAAGAGGAGGCTATGGGGAGACCTGAGAGTGGCCTTTCAGTGTGTGAAGGGGGACTGTAAGAAAGAAGAGGTCAGAATCTCTAGCAGGGTGTGTTGCGATAGGACAAGGGGAAACAGTTCCAAACTACAAGAGATTTAGACTGGATGTAAGGAAGAGGTTTTTTTACAGTAAGCATGATGCGCTGGCCCAGGTTGCCCAAAGAGGGGGTAGGTGCCCCATCACTGTGCAGGATCACAGTGGATGGGTGTCTGAGCAACCCAATGGATCTGTAGGTAACCCTGCTCACTGCAGGACAGTTGGACTAGATGGCTTTTAAGGGCTCCTTTCAACTCAAACAATTCTGTGATTCTACACAGGGCAGAAGCTGATGGGCTGTGACAGATGGAGCATTCCACACCTTGTATAAACTATTTGAATCAGCAGAACAGGAGACCTCAGTAAAATCACCTCGTTCCTAGGATATCCAAATTGCTGATGCTTTTGCTCAAATTTCCTCAGAGAAATAAAATATGGATATTCTGCAGTTGGTCTTGATGCAAAAACAAGTCCTCATGAATAAGGGAGGTGATAGGAAGGGCTGAGGGCAGTGTCCAGGAAGACACTTCTATTCCCTTCTTTACAAACTGCACAATTTGTGTATACTTTTTGAGAAAGAAGTGTAAGGAAGAGTTACATTTAGGTTTCTTACCAGTTTATACTGTTTTTTGTTTGTTTGTTTGTTTTGTGTTTTTTGTTTGTTTGTTTGTTTGTTTGTTTTTGCCAGTTCATGCTATCTATGTAGGGATGCAACAGGAAGGACGTTTTTAGCACCGAGGCTATTCTGATTCTCAAGGCTACTCTTTTCTACTAGGTTTATTCAAGGGTTCAACCCTTGTTATTCATGTTTCTCATCACACCATGAAAGTTAGTGATTGCTGAAGTGTGCTTTGGCTTCCTTTGCCTGATATAACTAAAATATGTGTTTCCTGAAGACAGATTTCACTCTTGTAATAGGAGTCTGAGTATCTGCCTTGCATACAAAGTAATGCCCTGCTCCCTTGACAATTTCTTCATGGTTTCCTGTTGTCCTCTTCTGGCAGTCCTTTTCTCTCACACTCTGATGTCTAGTAATCACAGTCAAACTCAGCATCTTCTCTGGTATCAAGGCACACATGAGCTGCTCATCCAGAATAAGGTTATGCTATGTTTTGGGAAGATAGATAAATAATTCCATGGACTGAAACAGTCCTTTTTCTACGGTGCACAATTCTCTGTTCATTTCCTATTCATATTTATATTTCACAGAACTGCAGTGTAAGTATTTGATTATTTTATGCTTCTTATGTTTATTTTATGCTCTTATTTGTGTTGTTAATACCGAAATAACAATAATAAATCTTTCCTCTAACACTATTATTGTTGCAGCAGCAACTTCCCCACACATAAAATACCTCTTTTAGGACGATAATAGAAGTAGCCTGTAGAGGGCAGCAAACCTCAGGAAACTGGTTTTAAGTTTCTTAAAGTAAGCTCTATAAACCTGGTTTCATTCAATTGTTCAGTCATTTAATTTCTTTAGAAAGTAACTTTATGCTATTATGTGTCGGGTTTTTTTAATATATAATCATGTTTTATATACGGTCAGGAGTGCACTCCTGCAGCAAGGAAAGCTAATGACATACATATGTTGTTGGGAAGTGGTTTCCTCATACTTGGTGCTTGATTGCCGTCACGTGGAATAGCATGCTACCATGCTATGTCTGGGGGGTCTTCAGCAGAACAATATTCATACAGAAAATTATTGACAAACTGGAAGGAATTCAGCAGAGAGCACCAAGATGCACGGGCTGCATGCTTCTATGTGAGGCTGTAGGCACCTGGGCTTGTTCAGCTGGGATAAGGGGCAGCCTGCCAGCACTCGCAAGGAAGTTGCTGAGAAGACAGAGCCAGACTTTTTAGCCAAGTGCACGGTGGGAGGGCAGACGGTAGCCATGAATTTGATAGGCGTTCGGCATCAAAATAAGGACAAGTGTTTTTATCCTGAGGACAGTCAAGAGGCTGTGGAATCTCCCTCCTCAGAGTTTTTTTCTCAAGCAGCCTGAATTTAATAGCAATCCTGCTTTAAGCAGGATATTAAACTAACAAACCTCTTAAGGTTTCTTGCTATGATTCTTGCTGTTGAAATAACATATATCTCTAACATAGTTATCAGTATTAGAGTTTATTTCCCTATGGAAGGGCTCTAAAAAAGTAGACAGATGTTTGTTCCTAGGCAGAATTTTGAAGTCAATACTCTTGAGGACCAACACTCTGGCTTCTTCAGGGGCATAAAACAATCAGACAGATAGTGATGATGGTCATGTGTCTGGCAAACAGATGTTCTGCTAACACAGCACTCCGGATCTGGATCCAAACTACGAGTGTATGTTTGTTGATGACTTGCACTCATGCCAGAATCTAAGACACCTTGTTAAGCGCATCACTGGTCTGATCAACTTTATAGCAAAGGGCAGCTGAGCACACAATAAAGAGTACTTAACTTTATATATCAATTTGTGGGAGTAGCACTTCAGCTTCTTAAATGCTGTCAGTATTCAGCTAACATAGCTGCATGTTATCAACTGCAAGGTTCCTAGGAAATGCTCACACTATGCAAGTATAATGGCTTTTCTTTACACACAGGAAAGTTAAAAGAAAAGACCACAAACACCACATCATTAATTTGCATTCAGCTTTCACTGCTCTAAGCAGAAGATGTAGAGGGTTTAGCAGGATTGGCTCTTTTTCACTCAGTACCAACCTGGGAACATCTAAGCTACAGAATATCACTCTGGGGAAATAAAGAAAAAAATTAGCCATTTCAGAGTGGCTATTCTGAAATGAAAAAGTCTCCAAATAGCCAAAATTTGTTCAAATTTGGCAAATTGGTAAATGGAGCAAGTGGATATTATGGTGACATGGGGATGTGTCGGTAACTATCTCCAACCCTCTGCACGTGATCAGTGCTAACATGGCAGTGGTTGCTTTTCTGTGGAGATCTCTGATTTTCTTTAAAGGTGTGGTTGTAAAGAAAAAAATGTCTAAACTATGTGTGTGCTGGAAACATTAGAAACAACACAAGCTTGGGACAGGATATTGTAACACAAGCCAGAAATGCTAGGAAAAAAAAAATAGAATAAAGTAGATGTTAAGAGTTGTTAAGAATATATTTTAAAATTGACTTCTGAGACAGCATGAAAGGAAAGAAGGCAAAAGAATAAGAAATAAGAAATGTTATCAATTTAAAGAGCCACTGTGGTACTTCAGGAAGAGCAGATCGTGGCCTGGCCATCTCTTTCTTTTTAAGAACAGATTCCTAAACTAACCTTTTCTTAAAATTATGTCATATTTTGACAGATTTTTTAAATAAATCACACATTTTTTCATGAAGCAGAATTAAAAGTTGGTCTTGAAATGTCCATGTTGGTTTCTTGTCATTAAGAAGTTCAACTTGCGCTTCGTTTGAAATTTCTTATGACTTCAGAACCACCCATCTGAATCCATAAAATTCAGTGCTGCCAACAATTGAAGTGCTGGAAGTGCAAACAGAGTGAAGAAGCAGAGAAAAAATCCACCAATTCTGGATAGTGCGCAATCCCAGTGGTGGGAAAAGCTAAAGGAAGAAAGATCTGCAGAAAGACAGACTTCTGAACATTCCTAGAAAAGGAAAAAAGTCCTATAAGAGAGGAAAAAGTTTTTTTCTGTTGTGGTTTTGACTTGTGAGGTCAAAGCAAGGAATTCTTTCCATATGGTTTATGCAAAGGAGACAAAGAGCACGAGTCTTCAGAAGGCCTTCTGGCTGCCGCATCCTTGTGTTTATTCAGGCACTCATTGTTCCTCCACACCCCACGGTGCCGCAGCTGGGACAGCCTAACCTCACCCATTACTGCCTCCCGGTAACAGCAGCTGCGAGGAGGAGACTGCAGATCTATCGCCCCTGTGAGAGTGCTGCACTGCGCACAGCCCGGCCAGCAGGGCTGCGCTCTGGGGCTGGCCAGTAGGAGCGGGGTGCTGGATGAGGCCGTGCCAGCTCGCTGTGCTCACAACGCCTGCCCAGTGCCCTTCCAGCGGGCATCAGGTCCCTCACGGCTACACAGCAATCCCACAGCTGGTACTGGGCCTGTGGCACAGTGCCAGCACAGGAGGCTCGTACAGCCGTTCCTCCAAGTTTCAGGAATCCTGAAGGTGTAAATTAAACACAAACGCTCTCTGGGCGGTCCACAAAACGTGGTTTCTTCTTTCAATACCCGGGAGCTGGGCAGGCAGGACTACAGCTCCCAGCATGCCCCGCGCCAAAGTCCCTCCCCCGGCACTACAGCTCCCAACATGCCCTGCGCCGTGCCTCTCCCCCGGCACTACAGCTGCCAGCACGCCTCGCACCGCGCCGCAAGGCACGCCGGGCCGCGAGAGGGTGGGGCTGTGGTCGGAGCCCGCCGCCTTCCACGCGGTGCGCTGTCCGCCGTGCCCGGGGCCGGGGAGGCGCCCGCTGTTTGCGACGCTTCTTTGCAGCAGTGCGGCCAGGCGCGGCCGCCGTATTCCGCGCGCAGCCCGGCTGTTGTGCCGCGAGCCGGCGGGCAGGAGGGGAGCGGCCGGAGACGGAGCGCGGAGGGAAGGAGCGAGGAGCTCCGCCGCCGCCGCCTCCCGGCCCTGCATGCTCCGCGGGGCGGCCCGGGGGCCTCCTCTTCCTCCTCTTCCTCCTGCCGCTGCTGCTGCTGCCGCCGCTGCCGGGGGGCGGCGGGGCGGGGTGCGCGGCTGCCGAGAGGCGTCGCGGGGCGGCGAAGATGGACTATGACTTCAAGGTGAAGCTGACCGGCGAGCGGGAGCGGGTGGAGGACCTGTTCGAGTACGAGGGCTGCAAGGTGGGCAGGGGCACCTACGGGCACGTCTACAAAGCCAAGCGCAAGGACGGGTGAGTGAGGAGCGGGGCTCCCTTCTGACCGCCCCAGTCCCGGCCCCGTCCCTGCGGCGGCGTCTGCCGCTCGACCCCTGCGGCTCCTGCCCCCCGGAGCGGCTTTCGGCACCGCCGCCCCCCTCACCTCCTCCCCCGCTACCGCCCCGGTGCCGGGCTGGCGGCCGCTGGAGGAAAAATGCCACGGCTGGGATAAGAGGCGGCTCTCCGCGGGTTTTCCTTTTTAAGAAGCCGGCGGCCCCCAGACGTCAGCCCGCCCGCCGGCTTAGTAAAGCTGAGCTCCGTTCCTCTTTCCTTTTGAACGCTTTTTGTCTGGTTTATTCCTCGTAGTCACCATTTTGGGTGTTGTTGCCGGCTGCTCCTGTAGCCCAAGTCTCCTTTAGGATGCTTTCGAAGGTCTGTATTTGAGTACAGACCGCGGTAAGTGAATTTCCCCGCAGAAATCCCGTCTAGGAAGATGCAGGTGTGTCACCTGGCTCTCGGTGACACGGCGTCGGTGCCAGAACAATGGGCGGTGGGGGGCGAGGGCAGCGGGAGAGGCAACGCTGTGCTCTAACAGGTCCCGCTGCTCCCTCGCACCCGGCTTTTCTGTCCACCTCCTCGAACTCCGTGTTTTCTCATTGAAAAGATGTGCGTTTGAAAGCCTGGGCGTTGTTTCTACCTGTGGTAAATCAGCTTAGAGCAGACTGTGGTCAGCCACGGCAGAAATGCGATCGGGTTCCCTTTATGTAAGCTCTTAGCGCTGCCTGCAGAGCGCTTGCGGTGGGGCTGCTGCCCGGCTCTGCACGCACCGCTATTCATCGGAGTGCTGTTATTTCACCATGGGTTTTGTCTGCTGCTGGGATTCAGCTAACTACTTCACACCTTACATGTGAATCTTTCAGACCATTGGCAGGAGTAATTCTTACCTGGTCTGATTTTTTTTTCTTTCTTTTTCTTTTTTTTTTTTTTTTTTTGGAGGGGGGGGGTGCAAGGGCATAGACTGCAGTGAGTTAGGTAAGCTGTTGCAGCAGATCTCCTTATCTGCAGGTGTTCTTCAGTGCCTCTTCTCCAGTCTCTTCCCCCAGTGCTTCTCATTTCTCTGCCAGATTGCTGAGAACTCTCAAATATGCTGGGTAATTGCATTTGGACAATATCTGAAACACTTAAGATATGACTCGCTGTGGATGCTTCTGTAGCATATGGCACAGTGGTACATAGGTGGCCTTAAGTGATGTGGGTGGATTTAGGATTGAAGGGGAAGATTCCATTTTGATTCTTTTATCACAAAGAAATGAATTACAGAAGCAGGTCTCTAATAGCAATTCAGTTTCCTGACACTATGATAACGTATGGATGGTCACTGTACATCTTACAGTGTGAGCTTATGAAAGATAGAGCTCAGTACTGCTATATACAAAGCATCACTGCTGTAATATTTCCCCACATGTTGTATAATGCTAGAGGAGAAACCTTTTTGTTTGTAGTTCAAAACAGCTCAAACTTTCTTTGTGCGTGAAATTCTTTTTTCCTGCTGAATTTACATGTGTTTTTCCCTTAAAGGTGTGCATTTACTTTAAATTTCATTATATGATTCTAAATCCTGTTTTAAATAACTGAAGTCCCATGTTTATTATGCGTCACAATTTTTTAAGTGCTTGAGCTACAGGACTGCAAATGTTTTATTAAAAATAGAGGCTGCTCTTTCTTAAATGACATTCTATACACGGATGTCTAATGAATAGGATAAACACAGAAAAGAACTATATTTTAATAATTCATCCTGTGCAAACGTTTAAAAACTCAGTGATGAATATCCATCTTACAAGCAAAAGGATCTAGTGCCTTCTGTATAGCAATGGTCTTCACCCCTTCTTGCTGATTGCCTTCATGAAAGTAGATTAACAGGTATGGGTCCAAGCAGTAGGAATGTAATTGTTGTAATAATATGTAAATAAATGTAATAGTTGTTAAACTATGAGGGGTTGCTTTGGGGGACAGTTACATGGTCATTTTGGTGCAGCAAGGAGCCTTAAAAGGAGTGAAGGATGCTGTGTGTTCTTGACGTACTGATGAAGACGTAACATGGTTTTTGTGCCTTGCACCAGCAAAAAAGCCAATCCAGCTGTGCCTTGTCCTTTGCCACAAGGTGAGGCGTTGAGAATTTTGCACGGGGAGTCACCAGGTGCACTTCCATGGATGTTTCTGATATAGTGCCTGCCAAAACTAGAACATAGCACCATACATGAGTACTCAGCTGATGCGATGGCTAAGCTCTGTGTGGCACATGGCCTGCAGCAAAGCTGCATTCAGTTCCCAAGTTCTCATTTCCATTCCTTTTGTCATCAACTTTGTAGCCCTGTGGTTGAAAAGAATCTTCCCGGCTTTTCAAGTGGTGCTGGTGGCCCTGCACCTCTGAGCAGGCTGACTGCATTGGTGACTGATGTAGCAGCAGAGTGCATGAGGTGGCAGTTCCTTCTACTGGCAGGCAGGAAGGGAACGGTGTGCCATGCTCAATGTCACTCTGTACCTAAGGAAACTTGCTCTTGTCTCTAGTGGCAGTAGGACAGTTTACTTTTTATTGTTTGGGGAATTTCAGTTATTTCCTGCATTGAAGCTACTCTGCATGCTGTTTGGGTGCTCATTCAGGAATGTTGCTCAGCACAGATTTTAAAACTACCTGTTTAACTTGCAGCAGAACTGGAAAATAGGCCAGCATTTTCTAGCTTTTTGGGCTAGAAACATAGTTGAGGTGGTTGCTTTGTTTAATTGACGAGATCAGACTCCTGCTGAGTTCCTCAGGAACTGACTCCCAGCTGTTGGCTGCAGCATGCTGAGGTGCTTGGAAACTGGAGGGCTTGCCCCAGAGTGTGCAGCAGATGCTTTGTTACCTCTCAGGCTGTGATTTCTGTGCTGGCAGAGCACGGTGGTAGTGTGCTGACTCCTCAGTGGTGTCTGACTTTAATGGAGTTGATCTTGCACTGTTTTACTTGCTGTCCTGTGCCTTTGACTCTTAGCATATAGCTGATGTCTGAGGTCTCTGAGAAGCATATGCTGTTGTGCAAGGATGTCTGCTTCAGTGGCAGTTTGGGACTGTTTCCAAATAGTTGTTCTTCCTGTTTATTGGTTGTGGTTTGGATGAGAATAAGGAACTATTGAATGTCACTGTAAGGCCATGTCTAACTCTTTAATTACAGCAGCAGAAAATGACATGATTGAAAATCCCAGTCTGTAGTAACATCTCTCACGTGTTATTGGAAGGGAAGATCTTCTCACTCTTCAGGAGAAGAGGACTTTGGAGACTGTGCTCATGGTTGGGAACACATGGTCAGTAAGCTCATGCTTCCCAGCTTATTCTCAGGAAATACAAGGAGTGATCTAAGCTCCCAACAGAAGTACAGCTGATTTTTTATTTTTTTTTTTAATTCTCATTTCAGCCATTAGTTCTGCGTTGGAAGTATTTCTGTAAACGGAGGGACGCATTCTTTCTTTTGGATGTACTAACACTTAGCTGAAAGCATGAAAGTACATTTATGTATTGAACTTGTACCTTTCAAAGAATCAAATCCATATGTGGCTTTTCTTTTCCTTGAGGGTCTGCACGAGTTGTATTAAAAAAACAGCGGCGGAGAAAGTAGTGGCATCCAGTGAACGACTGGTTTGCTTCGTCTTCAGTATGACATGTGGTAGTTTCTACTTACCTGGAAAAGAGTATTGCAAGAATTATGATGATTCTGTTTCAGAAATGTGTGGTTTGAAGCTAAAGGGATGGAAACCATGTTTAAGTAGTATGAAACAGTGCATGTTGTGGGTGTTTACGGGTATGTGTTGATTGCCCTACTTGAGATCATAGATCGTTCACTTATTTGGGCAATGTTAATATAAAACTGACTTTAGTGAGAGGAATGTGGAGCTTGGGAGTGCCACAAATAGAAGCAATGAGTCCAGCAAGGACATTTTGGCAAGAAGGCAAGCAACAGACCTAGGCTTCCAGCTTCTGGATTAATTCTGCGTTGAGTCTTTGGAGCTGTGTCATGGAGTTCATCCTGTTAGCTTTCAAATTTAACTGACAAACAGCTCTTATCTTCTTGCTGTTTAAGAAACACAACATATTTTTTTCTTACCTGTATACACATGTCAAGTTGAACTCCTTCGAACAGAAGCAGTGGCACTGCACCAGGTGATGTGCACAGAATGGAAGTGTGAAGTCAGAATGCAAGCACTTGGTTTGCCACTGCTGTGAACAATGGGGTGGAATTTCTAAATGTCACAGACTTTATTTAGTGCCTATGTAATATGTCTGTATTATCTTGTTAAAATATATGCCCTGAGTCTCTTTTGGATCCATTACCATAGTTGTTGGAAATCTAATTAAATTCTATCTGCATAATGAGGTATGTGCGCTGTGTTGCACTGAGTCTTGTGCTCTTTAATTTTTTTTTTTTTTGTAAAACTCATATAGCTAGCTATCTTCCCATCTGCTTCCTTCCCTTCTCATCTTCTTAAGCATCTCCAGGCTTTGTATCTTTTAAGATCAGTTGGCCCATCTTCACCATGAGCTCTTTGCTGAGCCTTGGGCTTTCCTTGGTACAGTCTTTTTGTAATCTTGCCACGTGCCTCAATTAATGTTGGTAGCCAGCAGCAAAGGTGGAACTGTGTAGCCTTGAGTGTTTCACTGCTATCTGAGGCCATTAGCAAGCACACAGAGGAGGGTGTGAGAGCCGAGATCGGTATCTGCTTTATTCTAGGTTACAAATTGGAATAATAGAACATGTAAATTGTACTGCTGTGCCTGGTTTCTCATTAACAGGTTTTGAAGGTGCTGATTGTAGAGAAAGTGTGTGTTAGAGAGTGCTGCCCTTGGTCAAATGGCACTGAGGTTGTATGCTTGCTGTAGCTCTTGGGTATTCTTGGGTTCTCGTGTTTAAACATTAAAGTTTAGAGCTGTTTTGTATCTTTTTTTTTAATGTCCTTTAGCAGAGGAGTTGGAAAGGCTGTAACTCGCAGATGGTTGAAGTAGAACCTGTGAATTTTTTTTTCTTAAGAATAGGTGGTTTTTTGTTTTTTTTTTTGTTTGTTTTTTTTTGTTAAGAAATATAAGAACTACAATAGAAACACCTTTAGGGCACAGGAACTGGGGCTTGCCTATGTGAGGTTGTAGCCCAGCAGTGTGTAATGATGGCAGGCGCTTCCTCAGGACTCCCAGATTACAGTACTGATGTCTCTGTTTTGTCGTTGAAGCCTGGTAGTTGTCTGCCATTGTCCAGTGCACCTTACAGCTGTGGAATTGCAACGATGTGGAAAGCAGACTGGAGTCAGTATGACACCTGCGCTGCTGGGGAGGCTGCTTTTCCTACCTGTGCATGATTAATGCTGGTAGCTGCAGCTCCAGCTTCTCTTTGAATTTAAATTGCAAATGAGTGAGAAATGGAAGAACTGTGGGGATAAAGGTTTAGAGCAGAGAAGCCCATCTGGTGTGGGTGGATGGGAGTAAGGTTGAGGCTTCTCCCCCCCATCAGACTCTTGTGCCCCCCTTCCCTTCCCACTCTCTTTTTCTGCAAGAGCCTGGCAATGGTGCTGTGTTGCCACTGCGTGCAGGCTGATGGCTGTCCAGAGAGTTTTGTGTGCTGGCTGGCCTGCTGTTTTTACCTTGTCGTCTCAGAGGCTCAACAAATGGTTTCTGAGACCTTGTCAAGCCTCTCTAATAGCACATTTGGGATTACGGAATAGATTATCCATAGTGATGTGTTTTTGCTAGGTACAAGGCTGCTTATGAACTAGATACTTTTGTGTCTTGTAGACTTTCCATTTAATAAATATATATTTGAAGAAATTTATTGAAATTTGTGTAGAAATGTGGTATCTTTCTTAGCTGATACAGGAGAGGTACTGGTTAGATAGTTTAACCTGTAGAGAATTCTGCTGATGTCCCTTAGAGCAGGGGACATCCCAGCCAAAGACTGTCCCAAGCTTTTGAAGATCAGGATGTCAAAGCACTGTTTTGTATTTCATGAACAAAAAGAAGCTGCTGTTCAGGCAACAGTTTCCATTCCATTTAAACTACCTTGAGTGGTAAGAGGTATAGTAAGGTGTGTTGGGTGGTTAATTCAGTATTTGTGGGAAAAGAATGGTAAACCAGGATTTGAGCTGTAGATATGTTCCTTAAAGACCAAAATGTTCAAGAAAACTTGTTTTTTTTTTTTAAGCTACTATGGATGATAGCCTAAACATCCAAAATTAAAATGAGTCTTGGAAAAAATGCACATGTTCTGTCAATATGGAAGAACACAACGAAAGGTCACTGAGGCAATCTGCCTGTTTTTCTGGGAATGCTCCATTCTGTGTGCTTGTAACACCTTGCATACAAGATGTTGACATTTGAGTAAAGGACACTTGAGAGTTGCTGTAAAAAAGAAGACTCAGTTCATTACTGTGTGTTTGACTAATATGTGCGACTGAACTCAAATACAAAGGGATCTGAATTGCATTAAATCCCCAGATTCTGCCTTGTGTTTCTGGCTGTTTTCTGGGAGAGAAACCTTGTCCTATGAATGACAGCCCTTGCTGCAGGTGTACTTTCAATCAGAGTTTGCATTCAGACACTGGATAATCCCCCAGTGAAGCCTCAGAAAATCAGGTTTCATGAACGCAGTTGTTCTCACGGAGCTACTGTACGAGGTATGGAGCTTAATAGAAGCAACTGGGGCAAGTGCTGCCTGCGTGGACTTTAAGGCAGCAAGTTTGTCTCTGAATGTAATTTGGATCTTATCTAACTTTCTGTACTTGAACTGTTTGGAGTTCAAACTCTTTGCTTCTAGAGTGGACTGCAATCCTATTTAAACAGGGTTGCACAAAACAACTGCTCACAAATGAGTGCCCCAATAGTGGCATTCATTCTTGGGTTAATTCAGCTCAATTGGAAGCTTATCTGACTTCCAGATGAGTGTCAGATACCAAAGTACTCACTTCAACCTCCCAAAAAGTACCTGTTGCAGCACTGGAATCTGTACAGGTAGAATTCCAGGCACACATAAAGGACATGCCAAAAAAACCAAATAGCATTACTGCTGCCTGACTCTAGTTTGTCTGTGTAAGATTAGAGTGGCTGCAGAGCAAACAGTAAAGAAAAGCATGTTGCCAATCCTGGGGACAGTGAGTAGCTGGTCATGGCACCCACGTAGGGAGAAACAACTCATGGCTTTGTCTGCAGTGGGATGTCAGAGCTGATTCTGAGTATTACTGCTGAGGGCTGTGACAAACGTGATTTGTTCTTTGCATTTGGAGGGGTGCTGGATCTAAACAGGGTTAAGTAATCCACTAAAGTACCACTTAACTTCATTCATTCAATGATTCCTTTTTAAGAAAGGAGGTGGCAGTGGGAGGAAGATACAGCTTCTTAAAGCTAAAAGTGAGCTGAAAAGGTGAGATGTTGCAAGGTACTTGAGAACAAATTTAAATTTTGGTGGGTATGTATCACTCACCAAGATACTGTAAAACCATTGGTCAAAAGCATCTGGCACAGCTAAATAGTACAATAAAGGAAGCTGTTGTGAATAAGAACACTGAAAAATTAAATATTACATTTTCTGTGTGTTATGGAGATGGAAAGGAATGAAAGTAACAATAGGCTCAGTATGAAAATGCAGTGTCATAGCCCTCTGGCACCCTCTGCATCTAACCCTTCAAAACACCCAAGTCTCAATCTCCCCTCTCAATCCTGAAGTGGGCATAAAATTAATCTCCCATTTTCTACCCTGTTCTGAAGCATCTGTAACACCACATTACCTGTAGAACCAGAGGACCACTGACCTATAGGAGAAGCATTTAGAGAAGGTGAAATAACAGCAGGAAACGAGCTTTGCTTTTGTGTGTTACAGAAGAACTTAAAGCATTGGAAGTTAAAGAATGCCACAGGAGATCCCAAATTGCAGTGCGTGGAGGAGGCGCTGCCTGAACAAACTGAAGGGCGGTCACTTGTCAAGATGAAACATTCACACATCTGAAGGAGTTCAAAAGTATAATAGATTGCTAACTACAGATCATAACCCGATGCTTTGAATTGAGCCATAAATGACTGGAAAGAGGCAACAGTGACTTTTTTGAAGGAGTTACTGGAAGAGTGGAAACCACCAACTAGTAAGGTGGGCTGACAGCAGAGCTGGTGGACCCATAAAAGGTTCTGAGGAGAAGAGACAATTTAAGTTTTATATTGTCTGGAAATTACTTATAAATAGTTGGGAAACAGCTTTGCCTGGAGGTAGTTATTTGGGGTAGTGAAGGTGAGGGCTGATTGTGAAGGCTCAGGAAAGGACCTTGCAAGACTGAGGGGATGGAATCATAGAATCACAAGGTTGGAAACGACCTGTAAGATCATCTAGTCCAACCGTCTTCTCATTATCACTGCTACCACAGACTAAACCATATCTTGTAGCTCCTCATCCAGATGCCTCTTGAACACTGCCAGAAATGGTGACTCCACCACCTCCCTGGGCAGCCATTCCAGTGCCTGACCACTCTCTGAGATAAAAAGTTTCTCCTTATGTCTAATCTAAACCCCCTCTGGTACAACTTGTGGCCGTTTCCCCAGGTCCTGTTTGTTGCCTGGGAGAAGAGGCCAAATCCCTCCATGAAAACTTTCATTTCAGGCTGGCAGTGAAATTATAGTTTTGTGGGGGGAAAAAAAAAGGGAATCCCAGGCATTCTTGCTTCTGTGCTGGAGTTGATCACTAGGATAGGTGGATGGGTTGTTCTGTTTCTGTTGTTTAGTTTCATTTCTTTTTGACTTGCGGCCAAGCACGCTCACTGTGTGTCACAGCTTCCAGAAGGGGGAACTGGCAGAGAAGCGTCTTTTCTCTTCCACTTCTCCATCTCCTCTACCATCCATCCCCTCATGTTTTTGCTCGTACCACATGCTTTGTTGCTGGTTTGGATACTCATCAAACTGTTCTGTAGCCTAACGTACTTTGTTATCCAAATTGCTTATCTGTTTCTTGGGGATATCTTGTTGGAGGGGGTGAATCAGCTGGTGGAGGAGTGTGGCACAGATCAGAGTGTCAGAAGGGAGGGATTTCTGGCTGGGAGCAGGAAGGAGGAGATGGCAAGGAAATACTTTTCTTTTGACAGCAGCAAATTCTTGGGTCAGAAGAACAGCATGTACAGTGTATCGTTAAATTTATTCCTTTACTTTGAACTTCTTGCCAAACTATGTGTTGTGGCAAAAGGTGTTAATTAAAAAAATAAATCAAAGAACAAAAGGAAGAAAGTGATAAATTGCCATTTGCCACATAGTACTAGATGTCTCAGAAATGTGGTTTACTGACTTGCTGTTGCTGGTTTTTCCTCCAGCTGTGGAATATGCTTTACTCACAAATAGGTCTGATTGCTAGAGGATTTGTTTTGAAGTAGAAAATGCTCTCTGCACAAGCCTTGCTCTCTGGTAAGAATAATGATGCTCTTCTGGCATATCAGCTTTGCCATGTTCTGCAAGCATCTTGGTAATAAAGAAAGCCTTGAATTTCTTAACTGGAGGCTTAACTCTCCTAGCACATCTTTCCCTGCCATGTTTTTCTTTCTGTTAGTATTTCCTTGAGTACTATGGCCTTCTATTTTTACATGACATATTGCAAATTTAGTTCCAAGTCCACAACATGGGCTTCAGTCACAGATTGTGTTCCTTGTAATCTTTTATTCTTTTCTAAAGGTTTCTTTGTCTCCTTAAAGAATGCTATATTTAAAAATTGAATACTGAAGAGTTAGCAAGATTGAGTCACACTGGAAAATTTCAGGATAAAATGTATGTTTCTGAAGTAGGGGCTGTAATAGTAAAAAGAGTGCGTAACTTAAAATATGCTGTTTTACCTGTTCTCATTTTTGTGGTTAATAGACATACCTTAAAAGGAAAAACATGCAGAGTGTTGAAATGCGTCTTTATGTTGTTGTTTTTTTTTTTTTGTGCTAGGTTCTTCAGTATTTAAATGTTAATGTTAGAAATTATTGGCAGACAGGTATTCAGTATATTACTTTCTTGATTCTTGATACTTTAATTCTCTAGATGAAAAGGAGAGAACAAGGCAATTAAACATTTCTGTCAATTTCTCTGAATTCTCGAATTTATCCCTGTACACTTTCTGATTCCTCAGGAGTTACTGTGGTCACGCATCACATAGAAACTTGGAGTGAGTAACATCCATGCAACTTGTGACATGGCATGCCTTCATAAAATAATGTATTAGTTACTGAGCAGTTCTCCTCAGTCACAGGAAAGGTGTACTGACTTGTCTTTGACAGCTCTAGCAATCTTTAGAAAGCAAAGGAAGATGAGGGCATGTAGTGTTGATTTCCTAGTGACGTGTTCCTGCTTCATCAGCCATCCACAGCCATTGTCTTAGAGTGAAAAGAAAATTGAGATCCTAGATTTCTGCTGCAGTATTCACTTACTGTTGCTCTTGCTCTCTTTAGAAAGTGGTGCATACATTATTTTTTGCCTTGAACTAATTGTATTCTGTTGAGAAAAGATACAGCTGGTCGTCCCAATATTAGCTGTGTACCAGTTTCATTGAGAGCCCTTGCACATCGGCGACACCTGAAAAAAAAAAAACACAGATGCCCTGGAAGTGCACACATTGTAGTAGCACGGCTCTGTGGGCGTTGCACTGTGATTTTGTTATAGACCAGAACTCAGTCCTGAGGTCATTAGCTGCAGTGGGACCTGGCCTGATGCTGCACAGCAGGTGCGGATGCCAGCAGCCACATCAGGAGCAGTACGGAGCACTGCTTCTAGTGGTAAGCACAAACAAGTCTGAAGTCACAATGTTTTGGGCACTGAATTTATTGTTCTCTACAGCTGAACAAGTACAATCTGCTCTTTATTCACCTGTACCTGGAAAGTCTTTGTAGAGCAGAGGAGGATAGCTGCAAGTACGCTTCCAAGCTGACATCCTTTACAAAGTAGCTTTTCTGACTGGCAGACGTTATCCTTTCTCATTTATTAATACATAAGAGGCTTTCATGACAGAATCTGTTTTTTATCTGATTTTTGACTGATATCTTCTGTGCAGGAAACAAGTAACAATCTGTGCTGAGATGAGCCTTAAGCCGGTTGTAAATACTTTTAAATACTCTGGACTTGAATAAATCTGAACTTTCATATACAGCCGTGTTTTTGTTGTATACAGAAAATTTATAATAGAGAAGATAATTTTATCTTCTGTGTTTCACTTATGCTAAATAACTGTTCTCATTTTCATAGTGTTTTAAAATTCAGTCAAGTGAAGAACCAATTGTTTGACCTAATGTATTTAATTCAGTATTGATTCATCCAACTTGTTTTAGGTAATAGTTTTGTTTTGTTTTAAAGGCAGGAAAAAAAAAGTGTATCGTAGAAAATTCAGAGATTTTTAGAATTATTTCTTTGTAGTGATATATGTAATGCATAGAGCACCAGTGAAAGTAAAATAGCTTTAAAGGAACCTTCAGACAGCTAGAAGTACACAATGTAGTTTTACTTCGGGTTGTTTCTGTATGTTGGAAAAGAAGTCTACTTTAGTTTTCCCTCAACATTGCAATGGGTATAGAACTCAACTGCGGCTTTCTGCAAAGGTGAGTGTAGTATTTCAAGCTGACTTGGAAGGATGATACTAGTTAGAAGATGTGCTAACTTAATCTTGAATGAAGCAGCTGTGCCTGTGTTAGTTCTGATTGATCTCTTCTTTCAGAGCACTTCAGCACTTAGCTGAGCATACAGCAGCCCCTTTTGTCCTTTTAGTGAGATTTTTCTCAATTTTTATCTGAAGGTACACAGCCATTGATCAGACTTGCTGTGTGTGCTAATTAGTTTTGACAAGTATTTGGATTCGAAGTGTTTTCTGGTAAATCAGGTGCCTATTATGCAGTTTATCAAACTTTGTACCAGTTGTGTTGTAACAAGCACCTTGTCAGTGTGCAGTGGTCTTTGGGAGGTGGGGGAAGGCAGGCTGTGTAAGTCAGCCTCCTGTAGGGGTGAAAGGATTTTGTGATCTTTGTGTAAGCTCTAAGCATGCTGGTAAGTTTATGGAATCTAAGTTAAAGCTGTTGAATTGCAGCTCAGGCAATTTCATTAAGGTTGGAAAGGCTGCTAAGATCATGGAGTCGCACCATCAGCCCACACCTCTGCTCTACACCATGTCCCTGAGTGTGACATCTCCCCTTTCCTTGTACACCTCCAGCGATGGTGATTCTTCCACCTCCCCAGCCAGTCCATTCCAATGCCTCACCACTCTTCTGAGATTTTTTCTTAATATTCAACCTGAACCTTTTCTGGCACAATTTGTAGCCTTTTCTACCTGTTCTATTCCTTTTTCTTCCTGTTACATGGGAGATGAGGCTGACCTCGTCCTCACACACCCTCTGTTCAGGCAGTTGTAGAGAGCAATAAGGTGTCCCCTGAGCCTCCTCTTACCCAGACTGAACAATCTCAGCTCCTTCAGCCGCTCCTTCCATCTCACATGTGCGGTAAGACCACACAGCTGCTATGACCAGCTTCACTAGAAGTTTTCTTCTTTTCCTCTCCGAACTCGATTGCTACAGTTAATTCACAGAATAACAGAATTGTTTTTAATTTCGTGTTATCTCTTTCTTCCTTGGTAGTAAATTAAATCTTTGCTATCAAGTTCCGTTTTGATGTTTACCAATATAATAAAACCTCTTATTCATCCATGCCCTTCTTTGAAGTTCTAATAGATAGGGCAACACTTAATATTTCTTGCATGGCTTTCTAGCATGTATGAAAGTTCCTGTCCATGTTTTACTGTTAATAATGTGGACGTTCTGCTGGTTGCACAGCTATGGGTTCAGTGTTACTTGACATTCATCTGATAAGCTGCTCAAAGCTAAGATGTCTATAGCACAAATTCACTTTCAACTGCAAAAACCAAGGTCATTGTCAGTAGAAGCCTGGGGCATGTAAGAATGGAGTGCAGACCTCCCAAGACGGACCGGGGGGGTGCTGCTGGATGAGAGCCAACAATGTACCTTCATAGCCCAGAAAGCCAACTGTATCCTGGGCTGCATCCAAAGCAGCATGGCCAGCAGGGCAAGGGAGTGATCCTGCCCCTCTGCTCTGTGCTGTGAGACTTCACTTCAAGTACTACATCCATATGTGGAGTCTTCAGTACAGGAGTGGCACATACCTGTTGGAGCATGTCCTGAGGAGAGCCACAAAAACATCCAGGCTGAGGGAGCTGGGGCTGTTCAGCTTGGAGAAGAGAAGGCTGTGAGGAAGACCTGAGAGCAGCCTTTCAGTATATGAAGGGGGACTGTAAGAAGGAAGAGGACAGACTTTAGCAGAGCTTGTTGTGATAGGATAAGGGAAAATGATTTCAAACTAAAAGTAGGGAGTTTTAGGGAGGATATAAGGAAGGAGTGTTTTACAGTAAGGGTGGTGAGACACTGGCACAGGTTGCTGGAAGAGGTGGTGGATGCCTTGTCCCTGGAAGCATTGAAGGTTGGGCTGTACAGGGCTCTCAGCAGCTGATGGAGCTGTAGGTTTCCCTGTTCACTGCAGGAAGTTGGACTGGATGCCCTTTAAGGATCCCTTCTCACTCAAAAGATTCTGTGATAGCACATTCAGTGGATTTTGGATTAATACTGCTGAGACTGAGTCACTTTAACAGTACTATGACAGCTGTGCTTAGGATTTTTTATTTTTATTACTATTGATATTAATGGAATTCTCAAAGGTAGAATGAAACAGATTCATTTTTTTTTAATCCTATGTTTTGTTAGTATCCTTATCTTTAATTATGAGCACTTTCATATTCTTTAGAGAATAAGAACCATAAACAATTACTGGGTTCATTAATTTTCTACTGAATAGATGCTGCATTTAAAGTTCCCTTTGGTAGTTTTACGACAGTAGAAGCTGTTTCCTCAGATGTTTAGCTGCTGACAAATGTTCCATTTCCTTATTTTTAAAGAACTGTTCTTAAGTTATGACTAGTTAATTTCAAATTTCTGACCTGTTTTTAACAGTAGCGTAAATTTGGAATAACAACCATTGATTTCTAAGTCTTTAGTACTTCTATTTTTATTACTCACATTTTAACTGATCTCATGATCAGCATTTGGGATATCCTTTAGTGCAGTATCAGTACATTTGTACAACATGCATGATATGAAATAACAGTAACACTGATGTTTATTTAAGGTATTTTTTAAGCTCCCTTTTCTTCCAGGTGTAGCATATATGCTTATATATGCTTTAATTATTCTTTCTAACAAATGGTAAAAATACCAGGCATTGCAACACTAGAGCTGTGCGGAGTGCTTGCATTTGGCAGGCATCTGTTCCTACTCTTCGCTGCTTTTTGTTGTGTTCTTTTCACATTAATTATTCCTTTAGGTTCCATTGTACTTATCAGTTCAGTTTGATTTTGTTGTTGTTGTGGAAAGTATTACAGTACTTCAGAGGTAGGGATGGGGCACCCACAGCTCTCTGGGCAGCTGTGCCAGTGCCTCATTGCACCCTGAGTAAGAGCTTCCCAGCAGTGGTGTACAAAGGAAGTTCCCTTATTCTTGTCACTTGACAGCTGTTACTAATAAGGAGTATTCCTGTGCTGAAAATGCCAGCCTACTTAAACACAAGAATATATGATGGTAGTAGTTGGGATATAATTGTGCAGATTTACCATCCTCTCTAAGCATGCTGTGCTGTGGAGGATCTACTTGGGCTTACTGGAAGTCTCGCTCACACAACTGAGAAAATGGTCAGGTTTTCCCAATGTGATCCTTCTGTTAGAACTGTAGGTAAACTACAGTTTGAGTCTTTCTGTGCCCTTAAAATGTAAGCTGATAAATAGCTGGTGCTGTTGCTTAGTTTGCTGGGGAATACATTTACAGTTCATTTTTAAAATTTTTTTTCCTGCCTTGTCACACACACTGAGTATCTTCAAAGAAGGTGGAACAGGCTGCCCAGGGAGGTGGTGGAGTCTCCTTCTCTGGAGATGTTCAAGACCTGCCTGGATGCCTACCTGTGTGACCTGCTGTAGGGAACCTGCTTTGGCAGGGGGGTTGGACTCGATGATCTCTGGAG
Source organism: Tympanuchus pallidicinctus (assembly GCF_026119805.1). NCBI lineage: Eukaryota > Metazoa > Chordata > Aves > Galliformes > Phasianidae > Tympanuchus > Tympanuchus pallidicinctus. The sequence continues at coordinate 17,346,065 of NW_026294627.1, forward strand.
GTCCCTTCCAACCCCTACAATTCTGTGATTCTGTGAGTCTGTGATTATCCATGCAAACACAGAGAGGCTCTTTAGGCTGTGTTATGGTAAACGCAGACTATGGGTTAAGTGTTTCTAGAAGTTGTGTAAAATAAGCTCAGTCACTTTGACCTTTCCTTCGATTTCATAACACTTCAAAAAGTTCTTATTCCTCCCTCTAAAAAAAAAAAATATTCTCCTAATTCTCATGATTACCAAGGAATTATGGAAAGCCAGTCTAGCTTGGCTCAATCAAACTTGGTTTTTCCTGCTTTTGTTAATGGAATAGCTGACACTAATGTTGTAGAGGGTAACCATCGCAGTTTTCCAGTCTCAGCGTAGAACAGATGTTTGAATACTGCTTTATAACTCAACTGCATGTGCACCATCTAGTGAATTTAAGCCTTAAGTCATCTGTTATTTTCTCTCTTGTTCTGGAAGAGAGCATAGTGCAGTGCTTACAGTGAGCTTTACCCCTAAATTTTACTTATTTTTGTAACTGTATGCAATTATAGAATGGCCTGGTGTAAGATCATTATACAGATGTTGTAAAGTATTGGATGATCATTATGCATACAGAGAAGTTAAGCAAGTAAGATTACCACATTGGAAAAGATAATCAGAAATGAAAAGTGCTTACTGGTGTTGTAGGCTTGCAAGAAACTCCACGAGAGGCAATCTCCAGAGAGAGATCCTTCCTTAGTAGCATCAGCCCTTAAATGGGGTCTAGGAGAGGTGGAGCCAGGCTCCATCCCTTCCAGTCACACACTGAATCGCCTTCACCTGTGCTCCCACAGCTGACTCAGTGCTTGCCAAAGGTGATCAATCAGAGGTTCAGGCCATGATTCAACAGTTCCAATACACCTGGGTTGAAAAGGACCACAATGATCATCCAGTTCTAACCCCCTGCCATGGGCAAGGACACCAACCACCAGACCAGGCTGCCCAGAACCACATCCAGACTGGCCTTGAATGCCTCCAGTTCCAATGCATCACCACCCTCTGGGTGAAAAACTTCCTCCTAATATCTAACCTGAACCTCCCCTGTCTCAGTTTAAAACCATTCCCCTTGTCCTGTAACTATCCGCCCTCATAAACAGGCATTTTCCCTCCTGTTTATAAGCTCCCTTTAGGTACTGGAAGGCCACAATGAGGTCTCCCCAGAGCCTTCTCTTCTCCAAGCTAAACAAGTCCAGTTCTCTCAACCTTTCTTCACAGGAGAGGTGCTCCAGCCCTCTGATCATCTCAGTGCCCTCCTCTGGACCCACTCCAAGAGCTCCATGTCCTTCTTGTACTGCCTGGATACAGTTCTGCAGAGGGGGCTTCACAAGAGCTGAGTAGAGGGGGACAATCACCTCCCTCTCCTGCTGGCCACCCTTTTTTAGTGTAAAATAAGTGTAAAATAAGCCTTCCGGGCTGCAAGCACACACTGCTGGCTCACATTGAGCTTCTTGTCCACCAGGACCCCCAAGTCCTTCTCTGCAGGGCTGCTCTCAAAGTGATCTTCCCCCTGTTTGTATAAATACCTGGGATTGCCCTGACCCAAATGCAGCACACTGCGTTTGGCCTTGTTGAACCTGGTTAGGTTTTCATGGGCCCACTTCTCCAGCCTGTCCAGGTCCCTCTGGATGGCTTCCCTTCCCTTCCCTCCAGTGTATCAACCTATGCTTATGTTTCCTCTCAAACATTTGTGTAGTGGAGGACAGGGCAGAGCATCCTTGCTTCCAGTAGCAGAGTGCAGCATTTTAGCAGCTGGGAGGAGCAGAGGAGCAAGTGGTGAAGGGGACACAGCCACAGAGAGCTGCATGGCTGGGCACAGCATCTCAGAGCTCAGGTCTGAAACTGTTCTTCAGTTTGAAAAATCTTATTTTTCCCAACTTCTTATTTCATCCAATGTGAGAATGTTCTTGTGAGGAGAAAGAGGACGCAATGTTATTGCACCCCCCCCCCCCCCCCCATTAAAGTGATAATTCTAGAACATTCAGCAAGAACAAATGCATGTGTTTTTTTTCCAGTTTTGTTCTAGGAAACAGCTGAAGTTATTTTTTTCTAAGAATTCCCAGAGAAAGTACCATCTGTTATGGAAAATTTTAATCTAGACTTTTAATTTGGCAAAAAATTAATCAGTTAAAAATAGAGGTCCACAATCCTAAGTATAAGGCAGCAGTCAGTGCTACCAGAAGTGCTTGTAACACCATTTGTAGGGCAGCACTTCTTTCTGTACTGAGTTCTCCTGTTGCCGTGAAATCAAAGCAGGCAGGTCAATGGCAGACCCTCAGTCTGAGCGGTCCTGCGCCATGTCCTGTCCCTGGTAGTGCTTGTGTGAGCAGCAGTTGTGTAGTAGCACTTCTCATGCAATAACGATCCCTCCAAATACCTTGAAAATAGGGTGTGTAAGTGAACAGAACAATGAGAATAACCTCCTGTCCAATCCATTTTGCTTCATATTTATATCCAATAATGGCTGCAAGCCTTTACCAGCTAAGGGAGATAGAAAAGACAGAGGGGAGTTTTTCTAGCTCAAAATCATTTCACCTTTCATCAGCAGCATAGGAAAGCCCTGTGCTAGCTGCCTGGAGCGCTCTGTGAATCTCCTGTCCATCATAAATGTCTCATTTGATTTGAAGTCTGCTTATGCTTTTCATTCTTAGAACAGCGTCATCGTTAGGCATGTGGTTTAATTATGTGCGTAATAATGAAAGTTTATTATTTTCAGGCTTCACACTACTAACATTCCTATAAGGTGAAAAATAGAGAATTGCTCCATATTTGTTTTTTTTTTTATTGTTTTGGATGTGTGAATGAGTTTGTGCTCATTATTGTCTCGATCTGTTTTCCAGGACAGTAAGTTTTAAATTTTTATCATATAGAAGCATTTTAATGCCTTCTGTCTTTGTCCTCCTTGCTCCTTTTTTCCTGTGTCAGGTCTTGTGTGTCCCCTCTCTTTTATCTTTCTGATTTGGTGTAATTGCCCTCTTGCTGAAATCTGTTCTCACCCACTCACAGTTTCATTCCATTCTTTTTCCCCATTAACCATGTTCGTATTCTGTCCATTAATCTACTTTTTCCTCTTTTCTGTTTAGAAAGGTTGATGCGAACAGTGGGTTGTCTTTGAGCCCTGTGAAAAACCTCTTGGATGGACATGGTGGTAAAGAGCTCTCATTGAATTCGTAGTGCTATTTTTAAAACAAGTTTCTTTTCTTCTTTCACAGGAAAGATGATAAAGATTACGCTTTAAAGCAGATAGAAGGTACTGGAATTTCTATGTCTGCATGCAGAGAAATAGCAGTAAGTAACAGCTCTTTCTACTAGCTAACAGACTTATTAAAAGTACTGATTGAGTGCATGTTTTTATTTGCTGAATCATGTTATTCTACTATGGGTCCTATATTTATATCGTGGAGGTATAAAACAAATAGAAATGTCATGGAAATGCATGCACCTGTTTTACTTGCTGTCGGTGAATGCCTGTTTTTCAGTTAAAGTTTACTGCTCGCCTCAGGCAGATTAAAAGCAGAATTTCAAGATGTGATTGGAATCAGTGGTTTAAATGACTTATTTGATCTGACTTTTGCATTACTACTTCAATTATTTCTTAAAGAGATACTAAATCTTTTTGGCTCAGAACAATCAGAGCATGCTCTAAAGGCCCCAAAATCATAGTGGAAGTGGTCATCAAGACCGAAAGGTGGAGTGGAGCCCAGAAGTGATTATGGTGATAGAAAGTTGGAGTAACCAGAAGCAGCACTTCTTGAGCACCTATTGGCTCTGCTTTGTTTTCCATCTGGGTTTTGGTGTGCTGATGTGATCAAATTTCCCTGCAGTTGATTTAATAGTTCATCATGGAATTTAGTATTTGGTTTATTTACCTGTTTTTCTTTACTTTTCTTGTGATGTTGTTTTGGGGAGTTAAGAAGAAAATCACCTCCATATCCCCTCCAAATTATTTCTTCTTCTTTTTTTTTTTTTAATTCCATTAAACAGATTTTCCCCATTTCTGTGAAATAATGTTGTGTTAGAAAAAAAAATGGAGCTTCATATGGAGATGGATCAAATCAAAGATAATACCTAGATTGTTTATATTATGTAGTTGTCATATATGTATGTATGTGTATATATATATATATATTACAACTACATAATATAAACTGTATAAACTATATATGAATACTGAGTTAATCAGAAGTGCTGTGTCCTAAGATGGAATCTGTATATCTAATTAATAAACTTATTATTTGTCATACTTAAAATTCAGGTCTGAATGGCAGACTAGCGGTGTGTTCTAGACTATTCCAGTGAATGCTTTTATGAGCACAGTGGTATTAAGAGGAAGTTAGACACAACTTGTTTTGTGTGTGAAATATATCCACTTCACTTTCTTTGGAGGTTGAAGCTTTTGTATGTTAGTCACAATAGCAGAATCACTTAAGCAATCACTGTGATGTATATCAAACTATGAACTCATTTTTTAGAACTATATAGTGAATATTCTTTCTTGTAATGACTATCTAGTTTAGGACTCAAGTGACCTTTTTAAGTATAAAAATGCCCATAGCCTACTTTTCTAAGTCATCTATTTGAGGCAAACATCCAGGCTGATGTCTGACTGTGTCAAACCATCTGAAAGTGAAATAGCTATTGAACGACATCAGTTAAAAGTAAGAGCTGTGACTAGGACAGGGACCAGAGCTGAAATGGCTGCCTTGGTTTATAGGATGAGCTTAACCCTGCGTGTGTGTCTGAAAGACTCTTGCTCTTCAGAGGGTGGTGATGCACTGGAACAGGTTGCCCAAGGAGGCTGTGGATGCCCCATCCCTGGAGGCATTCAAGGCCAGGCTGGATGTGGCTCTGGGCAGCCTGGTCTGCTGGTTGGCGACCCCGCATATAGTAGGGGGGTTGGAACTGTATGATCTTTGTGGTCCTTTTCAACCCAGGCCATTCTATGATTCTATGGTTCAGTACTTCCTGAAGCTTGAGAATTTCTACACACTGTTCTAGCTAATCTCTTGTCCTGTTGAAATAAGAGATTTTGTTGTTGTTGCTTTTACTTAAACTAATTAGCAGGTAGAATTAAGGGGTTTTGCTAAGGATGCTAATTGTGACTGAGTATAATACCAAGATAGTTACAGTTGGAGATATTGGGGCATTCTTAGGATTTTGTAGTATGATACATTAAGTTCATTTTCACCCAGTGGAAAGTTTTGTTGGCTTTCCATGCAAAGAAGCTGAATTGAACTCTCCTTCAATCATAGCATTGCTCAGTTCAACTCAGAGGAAGTGATAGGAACCTACAGCGTGGCTTGAGTGTAATGCAGGCTTGCAATCTGATGGTCATGTCTGAGTATAGACAAAAGAGAGACTGATTTCTGTTTCTAGGGCAGGAGGCTCAGGGCCCAGTACAGCCCTCCTGCTGCCCTTACCTGAACAGAATGCCTCTGCAGCTGTCCTGTCCAGCTCTCCAGCTGCCATCATCCTGGCTTTCTGCTCCTGTGCCAGAAGGTGGTGAAGCATCCTGTGCCTGGATGGGTGAGGAGGGAGTCCACCTGCCTTTTGAGTTGTGATCTTGGCTGAATTGACTTCAGTGGAGGAGGCAGGTTTCTCAGTTCATGGGGTGGCTGTTGTGTTCCTTCCACATTAGCAGTGAAAGCAGTCTCCCACAAAAGCAAATACAGAAAAATAAATACAATGCTCATCTTGGTGAGCGCAGTCCTTGTTTTAGAAGACAAGTAGTGGTTTTCTTGACAACACTTCTGTGTGATAAGAGGCTGGAAAACATCTTTGATTTGACTCCCTTCGACCAGTCTAATGACTCTCACGTGCTGTAATTTAATTGGTATGTATACAAGCAATATGATAGAGAGATTTTGTATAAAAGGAAGTAGTAATAGCTCTAGTTCTGTGAAAAGGGAATAAAATACCAATTAAATGTTAAAAGTGGGCTCCTAAGGAGTAAACATTTTCTGTGAACAGCAGAATCTGCTGAGCTTGGTGACAGGTGCCCATGTCATTGGGATTCTTCATCTACTTCCTTAGTTCTAGCAGACCCTGAACATTTCAGTAACTTCTAATAGTTTGAATGTGCGTGGACATGAGAGATGCTGGCAGATATTGCCTTTTATGTGTGATGTGGAAGACTCAATTATTTTGGAAACCACAGAAGTTAAATCAGCAATATGCCTTTTTTTTTGTTTTCTCTTGGCATTTTGTGTCATCAGGACACTCACTCACTGTCCCTCAGCTGCCCATAGGTGTGGGGTATTTCTGCATCTGAAGAGGGAGATAGAGGAACCTCAGTATGAGCCCAAGATTTGCTATTAGGATGCTATTAGGAACCAATTGCTGTTGGTTCTCTTGCTGTGTCTTGAACAATGTTTATGAAAACAAGGGCAAGCCCAGATGGGACAGACATAAGGTTATGTCCCTGAAGTCAAACAGGATGTATCATCATCTTCATCAACTGCAGATTTGTATTTCTTTGAATGTGAGCCAGGTTTTGCCTTTCTGATCTAAGGGAAATCTTTCTGCCTGTGGAAACAATTTTGAATCATCATATTAATTGCAGATGAAAAAGACAGTCACTTGCTGAGAGCTAGGGTGAACGATTTTTGACTACTTTCTGTGTTTTCTGTAGAACTAAACCAGGGTATGAGAGTCCTTAGGCCAAGAAGCAATATCGTGCTGGTTGCATACTCTGTTTCTTGCAGTGTTTTTTCTTCATTGATCTCTGTCAGCTGCTAGACTTGAGGCAAATGGGAAAGGCACATGCCATTTGTGCTGGAGAGGCCTGGTTCATGGAGAGTGAGGTTGCTGGAAACACAGCCCACGTGATGCATGAGCTCTTCTGTCCTGCAGACAGCGTCTGCATTTATTGCTCTGTTATCTCTGTCCTGGAGCATTTCAGCCTTTCCAAGACAGTAATTCAGGGATCATCTGTCATCACTGCAGCAATCATTTCCTCATTCTGATGGTTTTGCTGATGTGCATTAGCCATCCTCTTCACTGAGATGCTTGTGGCTGTCTTACTTTGACCAAATGCATCAGCTTTTAAAGCAGGCTGTAAGAATATGTGGTTAACAGCTATTCAGCATAAAAGGCAAGGATAAAAAGCCAGCAGGAATGATAATACTGAGAACACAGATGCATGAATCATAAACAGCCTGTATCAATGGCAGTAACAAAAGCCAGAATTCTTAAAGCACTGATGATGGGCCACATAAGGAGTCTCTCAGGCTCATCCTTGGCTAGACTCAATGAGGGCTTTGTAACTGATGAGAGGGAAAGTAAGATGGCTGCAAGTATTACAGGAAAATGCGGAGGTGTTACTGAGTATTTGGGAGGGATGCTGAGGTTGTGTAGAACTTACTGTAGGATGATGAGGGAAAGGGTAAAAGGCAGGAAGGGTTGAGATCAAGGTGGGTTTGGGAGAAATAAGCATGTGGAAGTGGGGAGGGGAGATAAGTATCTGATTCCATGTGAGCAGGCTGGGTGTTGGCTCCTTGCTTCTCTGTGGCTGTGTTGCTCAGTAAGGTGGTGAAGTTTTGTGTCTGTGTGCATGCCGGCGAAGGAGGTGCTGTTCTGTTGCCTTTGTTATCGGTGACTGGTCATGTCTGCACTTTGTGTGTTTACATGTACGGGTCTGTATGTGTGCCCATTTTGGAAATACACCCTCTGCTACTTAGACCTTGCCTCTGGCTGAATTTGGAAGTGGGAAAGCAGCAGCTTGGCACGTAGCAGATCAGAAGGAATGCTATGAATTTAATAATCCACAGTATTGGCTATTCCTGGCATGAATAAAGGAGGATTGTGTTTATATTGCTTGGCTGTGCAGACAGGGCACCATTCTGCTGAGTTACTGGAGGTTTCTCATCTCTGCATTGTGTTCTGGTCCAGCTTTGATGATAGATTCTTTTTGTGTTCTTTAAGATAGATGACATTTGATGTGAAGAGGATGGGTTTTTAAAGCTGATGATTTTTGTTACATGGAGAACAAGGAGTCAGGTGGACTTAAAATGGAACAGAAGGTGAAGAGAAGGGTAATGAACACTTTCTGGAGCCCTGACTATTGTCATCCTCTTTTATCTGGGAGTTGTATGGGTGTGAAGAGTTGGACTGCTGATACAAGTATCATCAGACCATAGGAGATATGGTTAGATTTTGGTCTGGGAGATATAATTATGTACTGTCATGAAATATTCTGGTTACAGTCAGTTCATCAAAATGTTTGGTATAAATTGGAGCTAGCACCATGAATTTTTACTGAATGAACAAAAAGTTCTTCTGGCTTTAAGGACTGGAATGATGTGTTCTTGAGCCTTATAATCTCTCATTCCCTTTTAAGAGGCTGACTCCTACTTTTGGTCTTCAATGCTGTAGTAGGTCTAGATGAGATGAAGTTCATTTTCCTCATAGCAGCATGTGTTGTGTTTCAGATTTGTGACTAAAATAGTGTTGATAACATACCAGTGCATTGACTTGTTCTTACTTTGCCCCCACAGTGAGAGGGCTGGCTGGGAGGGGTCACAGCAGGGACAGCTGAGCCACATTGCCCACAGGGGTAGTCTACTGCCTTATAATGTCATTCTTGGCATTAAAAACTGAGGGGAAATGGATTTGGGGTAGGTCACCATTGGTGGGAGGCAGTCTGCATCAGTCTGCTTATGGAAGGTGATGAGTTAGTGCTTTTAGATTACTTTCTTCTCCCAGTTCTTCACTTATTAAACTGTTTTTATCTTGACCCAAAAGTATTCTCACCTGTGCTCTTCCTCTTCCTTCTCGGGGGCTTAGCTGCTGGCTAGGCTCAACCCAACACCAATGACCCCCACCTGCAACGGACAAAAACAAACAGGCATTTCTGTGGTGTTCTCCCTCTCACCCCAATCCTTATGCTGTGTAGGGATCATAGACATTTACAGAACTTCACACTTGTTTTTTCAGATCTTGCCTTGAAATTCCTCTGTGGAATGGTTTTAAATGTGTTAAAGTTTAGCATACTGAACTGTACAGTTTTCCTATGTACAAAACATTGGCAGGCAGGTTCAGCTCTATTGCCACAATACCAACATCCACCTCTGATGTCACGAGCCAACATCATGCAATAGGAGGCATTACTTTCGGGATAGCCCTTCTACTTTCTAAATAGCAGCTAAAATGTTAGCATGAAACTGAATTATCAATGGAAAGGAACTAATTATCTCGTTTCCTCTATTGTCTAATAAATCAAAATTCTTCTATTAGATTCAATCTCGGACGTAAAATACTAATTTTCTAATTTTTAATTTTATATTAAAGGACTTGTTTGAATTGTCCTTGACTTTAACAAAAAAAAAAAAGCTGGCCGCTCTTTTATTTAAAATGTTATAATTTCCAGCAGACTTAACTGCTCCATTCACTATCTGTAAGCTGACAAAAAATTCCTCCAACCTTGTGGATCCATGCTTGAGAGTAGTTTGCTTAGGGACTTGTGAGAAGTTTTTTTGTTTCAGCAATTGTATGAGTACAGTAAAGTGTAACATGACTGGTAAGGCTTATACTCATTCTCTGTGCATTCAGTTCTTGTGCTGTCTGTTATGTTTTCCTTTTAGAGGTGACTAAGCTTGCAGTTTCTAAAGGCAGCAGAGCTGATTTAGTGGCCCGCTGCTGCTGAAAGTCTTTGCTCCAAGCTGTGTTCTGTCCTTTTGCTGCTGCTGGGTGTGCTGTTAGTGCCACGAGTCACTGCAGCTCTGTAACCCAGCAGAAAATTGCCACCTTTGTGTATCTGGATTAGTTTTCTTCTGAACTGGTGAACTGTTTTGGTGGATGGCTTCTGTGAGTGCCATAGCTGGCGTATGTTGTGGGAGGGAGCTGGGCTGCCTTCTTTTGGTGGAGCTGACCTTTTACATCAGCTGACTCCATCCTGTGAGCCACAGCTTCATTTAGCTGACTGCATTGACAGGAGCTCCATGAGTCATGAGCTTCTGCCTGGAATGACTGCAACCAAAATGCAGGGTTTCCAAGATAATTTGGAATCTGGAGAAAATTGGATACCCCAAATGGCTGTATCAAAGATTAGAGCCTATAGGAAGGGGCAGCTGCCACAGCTGGCTATTCAGGGAGCATTGTGATCCTGGATAATAGTGAGATTTACTGAGATTTAAAGAAAATTAATAGGAAGTGTTTGCTCTAAGGGGGTTACAAACTGTGCGTTTGGCTTTGGTTTCAAACTAGTGACTGATTCTGTCACTTAAAAAAATAAGAAAAAAGGGGAAAAAGATGCTATTTTCTTTCAGTTTTTGTCATTGTTGTTTGTATTGTAGAATACATAGCAAATGCTGTTATTACTCTTCATTTTTCTAGCCCTTCCACAGCTCTGGATGTGTGGATATAACCATTATGGTCTTTATTTATTTTGCAGTTGCTGCGGGAGCTCAAGCATCCAAATGTCATTTCTCTGCAAAAGGTCTTTCTTTCTCATGCTGACAGGAAAGTGTGGCTTCTCTTTGACTATGCTGAACATGACCTCTGGGTAAGGTGAATTACTTATAGATAACAGTCAGTTTTATGTGCAGAAAAGGGGAAAGGTCAAGGAAGAGGCATTGATTTAAAAACAGTATAGCCTCTTACTCTCAGTGTGTGTTGGAAACTTTTTCAGTACCAAAGGAAAAGCAGTGGAAAATGTTGGGCAACCACATGATACAGCTAGCTTGTGAGCAATTTAAGACAAAAACCTGCATTTAGCCCTCAGTAGCTAAAAATCTAGTTAAATGCAGATATAATCCTTTGCTACAGCTAAAATGATGTGTGTGGGGAAAGTGTAATTGGTGGTGTAAAAGGTGGATTGCCTTGGAAAAATAATATACATTGAGCAAATAGGGTAGAGTTTCACCTACCCTGTGTGTCATCTATGATTAAAAGATGTCAAAGTAACAGCAGTGCACAGAATGGGGACGTCATCCATATGTTACAGTAAAAGAGCTTTTTACTCAATGTTGTTCTGAAATGTCACATGTGTGCTGGGCACAGTTAGTGCAGCAGTTTGCTATAATGAGACTGGGGAGAGGACACTGTGTTAGAGGAGGGGTTGAGTAGTCAAGTACCCAGGGGGCATCTGGAACTTGAGGAACACAGTGAGAAGAGAGGACCTTCCTCATTACAATAGGAAGAACATGTGGCAGCAGTTTGAAGCCAAGTTTTGGGTGGGTGAGGGTGGGATTAGGTTCTGATTATCACATGAGTGTGATAATTACATGAGCCATTACAGACAGTGTTTGTTCTAGAAATTACCCCGCTCTCAAAAGGACAGAAATGAGATAATGGTTACCAAGACTGACACACATGCTATGGCATAAAGCCATTAATGCTAGTGGCATCTGGGATTTGAGTGTTAGGACAACATAGGTTTTTGGACTCTCTCATGTTGCTAGATGTCGTTGCCTGTGTATGCAGACAATTGCTGAAGGTTTTTCTGTGTGTGGCCTGGTGACTGATGTTAAGATAGACAAACTTGTAGCTTTGTTCAGTCAGCAACAGCTCTTTTGTATGATGTTTTTGAGAGTATGGACTAAGCTCAGATTAATTTCTTGATTAAATTAAAGGTTAGAAACTCCTCATATAGTTTCAAAGAACCTGGCTTCAAATCTTGAATGTTAGTGTCACGATCGTAAGAGAAAACGTAAAGTAAAATGATCCAGGAGTAAAGAAATTTAATTCTGTGCTGTGATATATAGAGATATCAGCCTCAAATAAAAATATTCTCCAGAAACTTCAGACCTACGGAAGATCAGTGCGAGGCAGTTTGCACCGATGATTTCATTTCTGAGAGATGGTGTTAGTCTTATTTCATATAGTACTCATTTTCTAGTTCGTAAGGGTTTTTAATTTGGAAAATGAATTATGAAAGCTTGCAAAAAACTGTCATCTATGTAAGGAATTGGCTGGCAATATTTTTCTGTAATGCTGAAGTTTAAAACAAAAAAAATTACTTTTTTAAATTTTGATTTCTTTCCTCTTTACAGCATATAATCAAGTTTCACAGGGCTTCTAAAGCAAACAAGAAACCAGTTCAGTTACCTCGGGGAATGGTGAAGTCACTGTTATATCAGATCCTAGATGGTATTCACTACCTGCATGCTAACTGGGTGTTGCACAGGGATTTGGTAAGTTCATCTGCAGTGGGTTTAGTACTGGGATGACTAAGGGTTATTTTTGGTTTTTTTTGGGGAAGCAATCTTCTGTGCTAAGGGCAAGTGGCCCTTAATTAAAATAAAATGAATATTTTTATACAGCAGTCAGCCAGCCCTGTGTGCAAATTTTCAAAGCCTGCTATGTTGTAATAAGCTTATGGAAGTGAAGCGTATCAGACGGCTGGTTTACTTTTTTCTACATGAACTGTTTTTGACTGTTAATTTAAATAACAGGCATGTTAAACTACAGAATGTGCCTCTGGTAGTATGACTGCAGGCCTGAGAAATAGTTGATAGTGCACGCGGGTAGGTGTGAGAGAAGATGGTTGACTACAAGAGCTGCTGAAATGAAGATTAAACAAAAAATCTACCTTCCTAACACTGTCAGTTTCACTTAAGTTAATGGCATTCAAGAGTTAGCTTTTTAGAGCATTTATATCACAAATATAGCCATACTAACTGCTGAAGACTTAATGTTTATCCCAACTGCAATGTAAGGAAAGCATTTGAACTTGAACTAGTATTTCTTAACCAACAGATTCCATTAAATGTTTTAAATGAGTAAATCCTGACAATTCTTAAATATTTGCTTCTAAAATATGCCCATAGTTTTGTTTTGGCATATGACAGTGTTCTATAATTTTGAAGTCTGCTTGTTTTCCTGACCCAGTTGTCCATACCTCTTACATATTATAGCGTTCTTCAATATAATATGATATGTGAGACTTCTAATTACTGAAATTTCATGAGAGCATAATGAGTTTCACCTGTCATTCCCATGAGTAGATATCACCAGCACTATTCTATGCTTGGTGCCTTCCATATTGCTCCTCAGGAACTGCTTGAATCAATTTTTGTCTTTGAAATAGCTTTAATAGTGTTCCTTGAAATCTGGTCAATGACTAGTTATTTGTCTTCTGTTTCTGTGTCTAATGAATGCATCTGTAGTGTGCTAGTCTCTTTAAATTGATGGTAAAACATCTATATTTGAAAAAACAATAATGTTTTCAGAACTGAAGAACAAGGAAGCTTGTTTTCTTACAACAGTGTTGCATGAATATTGTTTCTGATTTGATCCTGGTTTTAGAAACTGAACAAAAGGTTCAGCACTGAGGGGAAAAAAATAATCTTGTGATGGTTTAGTCATCACTCCATGAAATACTGGAGCAACAAGTAATATAAGAATATATAGTATGTTACTGCACAGACATCTGGTTTTAAACCAGAAGGTAATGTCTTGCCCTTACTACATGCCTGCAACAGTACTCTTCAATTTTTGTGGCATATGGAAAACAAATGACCTGTCATCAAGAATCTGAATTTTCTGGTGTTTTACTTTATAAGGCTTCAGAAAATTTATGAACTTAAGTAGAAAAGTATTAATGTAATTGAGTGGAAAAAATAATGCATGTTGTTGACTGGATGGCTCAGGAGATTGGCAATTTATTACAGAGCCTTTCACATCTAGGTCTGTAGCTCAAATACAGCTTGTTGGCAACAGCCAAAACAAGTACCATCTCATTTTCTGACCTATGTGAAATGAGTTGGTGGTCTCAGTCCAGCAAAAAACCACCATCACAACCGAGTATCTTCTGGTAGCTAAGGAGAAGGCGAAAGCTTGAGGTAGAGTCTGAGAGGTCATTTAACTGGAATCTTGTCAAGCCATGTGGATGAGGAAGCATACGAAAGCTGTGCAGGGGCTGCATGCGGTGTCCTTCTTAGGGAGACCATTGGGTTCTTTACAAAATGTTCAGTTTGAGGTATGTGACTAATAGAAAACTTGTGGAATATGGATGGCGTGTATTCCATGCAGCAGCAAAAAACAGAATTGTATGTCAAATACTTTCTTCATGTGTTCAGTTTTTGGAAATATCTTGAATAAGGGTTCTTGCTAATATTCTGTCTTAGCAAGACAGGGGCATATTGGTGCCTGGTTAATGCTTGTAAGTTGAGACTTTAATAGCATTCACATTCCGATGTAAAGCAAAATCATCTCAGTTGATGCTTATTCTGAGATGTTTCTGTTCCAGGATATCTGTAATATTAGCCTTCAGAAATGTTAGTCACCAGTTTCACCTCCTGACAGGGTGACTGGATAGACTGTCTTTTAAGTGGTATATTTATATCTGAACATATCTGAACATATATGCATACTGACACAGAGTTGACCAAGTAACACGCTTATGTTCATTTCACACGTTGGCTCTGAGTGATGTTGTTTGGCTGTGGTAAGGAGCTGAAGAATATAATACTTTAGCAGAAAAATCTGTTCTTTGGTACATCTGTCTTACAGGGTAAGGATTTTTTTTGAAGATTAAGGTTAGTTTTTTGAGAAATTGGTCTCTGAAGTGCAATTTTGTAGTGTTTTTTAAGATGCATTATTGAAGTTAGCATTAGGTAGGTCAAGTTTTGAAGGTTTTTTGAGATCTGATTTTTGTAACCAGAAAGAAAACATAGCATAGAGCAATGTTCTTGCTAACATCCACAAAACAGACAGTGAAATTCAATGATTATTGAAACCACATGAGCTTAGATTGTGAAATGTCTTCATAGCAGAGGAACTGGAGAGGCTTAATTTGTATAAGATTTGTATAAAGTGAGTGTGTGAAATAGTAACTGCAGGAAGACATTTAATCTGCTCTTTTTAGTCCTTGTTTGTTTTTTACAAAGTGAATGAATGCAGACCTCAGCAATAACTTAACTGACTTCAGTTTCTTTTTTACTACTTATCTGAAAGCCAGTTCACCATTTCTATTAGCAAGCAAGATGCTGATTATCTGTGAGCAGTGTAGTTAGCTTTTTCATGTCTTTGAAGCGTACTGTGAAATTTCTCAGCAAGTGTCATTCCTTTCAAAATTTCATATTTGACTTGAATATTCTTTAGCTTTTTTTAATTTTATGATTGAAGCAATTGAAAACAGATTGTTTATTCATTCTCTGTAGCAGGAAGGAAATAAGAACACTTCACGTAATTACCACAAAGTGGATCAATTATAGTTTTAATATTTTGGATTTAGTTATCAGGCGTGCTTGAAACATACAGCGTTTTGCTGACTACTCTTCCTTGTCTTTGTTCTACTTCATTTCATCCAACTATCAGACTTCTTCCTGTACTTTAGGAGCTTATTTACGCTAAAAATAAGCATAAGTAGAAAACTGGCCATAAATCTGTTTTCATCAATCTGCATTCTCAGCAACATAAGGAAAGAAAGGATGATCTTTGCAGTGTGCTTGGAAGATTTCAAGTACTGGGCTCAAAATAGAGGCCCCTTTGCATGTTACAGCAACTTTTATGGTAATGTTGGAAAATGCATTATTATGTAACATTATTGCATGGTAGGCCTGTCCAAAGGTTGGTTCCAGTCTTGGCTAAGAGATGCACACTTCTCCATTGGTTTTGTGTGATGACAGTAAGATTAAGCTGTGATTTAACTTGATTTTCACCAAAAATATTTGATGTACTCACCTCGTAGTGCAATGCTGAAAACAAAAAAAGAGAATCTTATGGCTCTTCCTTAAAGTTCTGCAGCTGAGGTGCTGTTACAAGGCACTTTTTGTTGGCAATCCTTTGGACTATGTTGTCTGGCCTGTTTGTGCACGGTGTGAGTGGATGTATTGCCACTTGACAAGCCAGGTATGGATGTCAGTAGCACAGTGTTGCATTTCTGCTTCCCATTGCTGTCCTCCAGTCTCTTGCCAAAGCACTGATAATCTCCGTCAGGCTTTGTCAATAACATTAATGTCCTGAATAGTCTGGAATTGCATTATGATCTACATGACCATATGCATACTAGAGATAGCACATGATACTGCAACATTTTTAATGTATTCCTAGCTTGCAGCTCAGCTGCTGTTTTGGGTTGAGCACTTCTTGGTAATGAGCTTTCAGGTGGGTAAAATACAGTGCTGGTTGGAAGCTCGCTTCCTCAGATTGAGCTCTTCCCAAGAATGCCTATTGCCAGCTTTGGGATCAGCAGCAATACTGAAGATATGCTTTCAGTAAGTGAGGAGAAGCCTCTGCCAGGGTGTTTTTTTTTTTTGTAGGCCAGCATCTTAGTCACTTTCCAGGCTCTAGTTGTGAATCACTTAAATAAGTGCCTTAGGCAAAGTGAAATATATGGAACTTTTATTGTGCCAATTTACCGTTTTCCACATTAGAGCTCTTGAATCAAAGGATGTTAACCTCGATCAGTATTCAAGCACTACTTCAGAAATGCAGGAATGCCCTTCAGTGCTGCTCTGGTGCTCACAAAACTAAGACCATTTGTACAAAGAACTGATAGAAGCTATATTTGTTATTAGAAAGTAGTTAATGGCTTTTAAAAGCAGTGTGGTCTTTCAGTCTCTTTACACCTATAACCAGGTATTAGGCATTGCTTACTAAATGGCATTTTACTGACTTACTGGTGATTTTTGAAAGGAGTTAAAAAAAAATAAAAATCAACTTCAGTTGTCATCTGTTGCATTTTTCAAGGTTTTTGATTCCAAGGTATGCACAAGCATTTTGTGCACGTGAAAGAATGTTTCTGGCAGAATATTTTTCTCTTGCTTAGGTTATAACAACTTGGGTTTTCCTATGAATTGTAATTTTGAGTATCCTGTAGTTCAAATACTGTTATCTATTGTTTCTTAATCCAGATCTTTACAGTGGCCACAACTACTTCCTTGCTTGCCTTTTTGAGTGTTTGTTTTCCCCCTTTTTTAATATTAGACTCAAAGTTCAAAACAGTAACTAAATAGAGTGGAAACGATCAGATTAGACTGCAAAAGCAAATATCCCATGCTCATATCAGTGACTTTTCAAAAAAAGAAGAAATAAACATGTTGAAGATCTTTACCATTTTTAAGACCAACTCTGCTAACTAGAATCCATTTTACTTTGTGTGCTTCTTGGGCCTTGTTGTTGACAATGGTCTCCAAGGTAAAACAAACAAAAAATGCTTCAATAAAGTCTGTCAGTGTACAAATATGTACAAATGAAGATTTGAAGCTAGAAATACAAAGTGTTGCTACCATGCTACCAGCCTTGCGGCCAGAAAAGTTGAAAGCATTCTTATCAGATCTTTGAACTCACCATAGGAAAGCCTATAGACATACCTTAAATCACTGGCTTTGTAAAATCAAGTTGTTTTAAGGCCACTCTTTGAAAGGTCATAGCAATCAGGGGAGGTTCCTGAGGGGTGGGGTGGGAAGGGAAGGCAATGTCACCCCGATCTAAAGAAGGACAAAAAGGTGGATCTGGGAAACTACATGCCAGCTGCTCTCACCTTGATGATGGATCACATCTTCTTGGAAGCCATTTTAAAACATAATGAAAGACATGGTGGGAATTGAGAATAGTTAGCATGGATTTATGAAGGTAAAATCACACTTAACCAACCTGAAAACCTTTTGGGACAAAACGGCTAGCCTGATGAATGAGGAAAGAGCTCTGGATGTTGTTTATCTTGACTTTAGGAATGTTTTCAACACTTCATCTTGTAGCATCCTCATGGACAAACTTAGTGAAGTACAGACTAGGTAAGTGGACGGGGAAGTGAATCAAAAACTGGTTGAGCTGATGGTCTTAGAGAGAGTCATGATCTGCATCACAAAGTCAAGCTGTATGCCAGTCAGTAGCAGGGAATCCCCAAGGGTGATGCTGGGTCAATGCTGCTTAACATCTTCATTAATGATCTGGATAATGGGACAGAGTGTACCATTAACCAGTTTGCAGAAGATTCCCAGAGG
Organism: Tympanuchus pallidicinctus; assembly: GCF_026119805.1. NCBI lineage: Eukaryota > Metazoa > Chordata > Aves > Galliformes > Phasianidae > Tympanuchus > Tympanuchus pallidicinctus. The sequence continues at coordinate 17,363,971 of NW_026294627.1, forward strand.
TGCCTTTCAACCCCCGATTGTGCTGTACGTTCACAGATATGTTTACAGAAATTCACTTAGTGCTTTCTCAAAATCTGAAATCCGGCTCACAACAGATCAATTAAAGAGAATGGGGTGGGGGAAGGAGTATTAGGATAGATGTAAGAAAATGAAAGATTAAATAGCTTATACAGAATGTGTCAGAACCTCTACATCAAAAATTTCTCCTATTTCTCCTGACTGCGGCAGGGGAAGAAAGGAAATTCATAGTTTTTGATTATTTTTTTTTCCCTAGAGGAAAAAAGATGCTGTATCCCAAGTAATGTTTTTTGGAAGCTGTGTGGCCATAAAATAAAAGATGTCTTACTACTGGATTGTCAAATTGCGTGAGAAAGTAGGAATTAGTAAGTGGGTGAAGGTCCCCTTTTTATTTTAATCTTTAGGGGGTTTTTTTAGCCAGGAATTAATTGTCTTTTCCTTTAGGGCGCTAATTAAGTATTCTGAACATTAGGATGACTCATTAGTAAATTACTTTTCCAGCTGCTTGCTGGGGAAAAACAAAAACTTGTCTTTATGTGGCTTTTTAACCTTTATATATTTGAGCCAACTTTGGCTATAAAGAACTTCCATAACCACAGTAGCTCTAGGAAAAGTTATTTGAGTTCTGAAAGAATAAAAAATGAACTACTTCTATGTTGATGGAAGTGTAACTGGATTTCATATTTTTAGAGCTCTCTTGGATTAGCGCTCTCATATTCTTGGCTGGAATATGATTCCTATTGTGCTAAAGTTGGTTAATGCTGAAATAAAACTTGAAAAGATAAATGAAAACACTGTATTCAAGTGCCTCTCCATTGGTATGTGGGTTTCCAATACATCATTTATTAGTGTTGTTTGTTTGTTTTTTTACAGATAGACTAGGTCTTTTAAAATTCATAGATCAATTCATAGAATTTGAAGGTTCCTGATTTTTAACCTCAGATCTTATAACCATGGGCAAGGTCACTGAATTTTTGGGTAAGAACCATGGAAAGGGTAGAGTGAAACTACAAAATAGATTATAATATGTGAGATCAACAGATATACATGAAAATAAATCTTTATCCATGCAACCAATGCTCTTGAAAAATGGAAAACATTTTTCTAAACATTTTTGGTCTTTTATCTCACAGTGGTGTTAGATTCTTACGAAGTCAAGTGCTGAATAGGTGAACTTGTAGTAGTGGTTTTTCTGATTGCAATTAAGAAGCCTGTCTGTAGAGCTCATTCACGAGTGCAGGGAAGGTCAGAAATCTCACAACTTCAAAAACACTTTCCAAGTTCACCTCTTTTAGACAACTGCTTTTGTTCCAGATTATATTGACTTGTTGATAAAGTCCAACCTTATCTGAGTATCATAAAGATGACTAAATTTATTAAGCCTTTCATTATCTTATACTGATAGAGTCCAACTCTGATAGTTTGTCTTATGTATCACTATTGACTTGTGGTTGGTGTGGTTTTTTTTGTTTTTTTTTTGTTTTTTTTTACTGAAACCTAAATTTAGGTCATCAATACCTTTCCTGGTTTTTAGTTCGATATTTTTCTTCTATAAATAATTCTAAAAATAATTGGAGATAACAGTGAAGTCCAACATCACTGTAGTGAAGTTGTAATTTTCAGATGACAGCACTTTGGCTTTATGTGAGAATATCTTGCTTTGAAACTGCAGTAAACACAGTCTTTGCCCAAAGCTGCAGATCAAGGTGGAACAAAATTATTAGAAGTTTGCCGATTAAGCAAGGCAATAATGTGAGCAAAAGTAGGCAGACTTACTTTTAAGCTGTTACTACCTTGAGTAAATGCATTTAAAGATTCTCAGTTTTCCATGGTTAGTGAAAACTTTCACATCGGCAACATATAAGATATAATAAAAAAAAGAAGAGTGGAGAACATAAGGCTGCTTATTAACCACCAGATGGCTCAGGGATGAATGATTATTTGGAGGCATGAAGTTACACTGCACTCATCTAACAGTGTGGATAATATTTGCAAACCTGCTGTCATTTACAATTCGTTGATACTTCTTCAGTGAGATTTTTCACTTATCTGCTGTGGAACTGTCAAACATGAAGCAGTGCACACAACACACTTTTTCCTGATGTTGCAATGGCATTGTGAATCACATTCTTTTTAAACTTTGACCTCAGACCAGCTAGGTAGTGAAGAATCTTATTACCTGCAGAGGAATTGCAGGTGTGAGGATGCTGCTTTTTGTTTTCTCTCCTCCTTCTGCAGAAGCCCCTCAGCGTGGGATGGAATGTTTCAGGGCCGATGTTTAAAACTGTTTACATCCTCACCTTGCTGTGAAGTCAGGGAAGGCCTTTTCAGTGTCCCAAAGAATTAAATAATGTTGTTGTATTAGTTTTAGTGAGGTTTGTCCTTGTTCAGTGGAACATATTCAGTAACAGTACCACAGATGTCCTTGTCTGCTTATTGTTTACTGATTTCTAAAATGAAAACATGGTGGTACTTTAGAGCATTTTAGAAGAAATGACAGCATTATTACTTTAGTTTCTAGAGAGATGGCTGGAACAACATAAGTGGGAACAAAGCTGAAATGAGTGTTTGGTTTTTGCTAGTTCCCTCACGTAACCTTTGTATTTATCAAATTTCAAATATATGTGATGAAAAGATAAAGTATCAAAGCCATGACGTTTTTTAGAAACTTCACAAAAAGAAGTAATCAGGTAAAGGAGAACAAGTTTTTGGGAGAGACGTTCTGGGAGCTGTACCAAGGCCATTTCAGTTGGGCTTGCCTTCATTCCTTTGACAGTGATTCACCAGGCATTTATACCACACACCTCTCCTGGCTCACTTTACTTGGTCCTCAAAGCAGATAGGGGATGGGAGGGGTGCTAGAGGATTCTGGAGGTGGACAAGAGAAACAAGATGGTGCTGGAATGCAATGAGAAATGCAGGAGAATCTAGGACTTGGATGCTGAGAACGTAGCATTGCCTTCAGGAAAACACCTCCACTTGTTAAGGTGCTTTAGACTGAAATATGTAATGATGCAATGGAGGAAATGTGAACAGAGTAATATATTAAATATGTGAAATATTTTTAATTTTATTTTCAGTGAAGGCTTTTAAGATTCCATGTCTTTGTTTTTTCCTGGAGTTATTGAAAGCTCACAAGCATCCTTTACCTTTTCCCTTACAGATTAAGGACTGCAGTATGTTGATTGGTGCCTCAGACATTAAATTTGCCAGAGTTAATACCAGCTCCTGTAAATTGTGAATGCTCAAAAGGGCTCCAGCCTACTTAAAATAATGCATAATGTATTTGTTTTGTTGGATCTCTGACAGGATGGGATAGCCTTTAGAAGCCTGATTTAATTGCGAGAGAAGGGTAAATAAGAAGCAAAGTACAATGGAATATGGTGACAATTCTTTGTAGCAAAAGTAAACAGGTAGTGCAAAAAGTGTTTGGAAGGTGTTTTCTGAGTATTACTGCATTTAAATTGAAGATGTTAAGGATTTTTGTGATGAATGTTTGGATGAGAATATATAGAATGGAGAAACTTTTTAAGAATACGGAAGAGTGTTTGGGGGAATTTTTTTGACCCCATACTGATTACAAAAGCAGTACATTTTATGTTCCGTGTAATTGTATATTGTTTTTTTGTTATTTTGACCATGAGAGAACTCGGCCTTCAAAAAGTTTCATGCAAGTATTTTCTTTGGGAAGATGTATGAGCTCCTCGTGAAAGTTACCATCACTGTTTAGCTGTCCAGAAGGCTTGAGGTTTCTATTAATGGCTCTCTGCTAAGCAGCTTGCACAATTAAGTGTTTAAAAATACAGTGTTCCAAACTTCTTTAATCGGCTGCTCAAAAGTGTTTGACAGATGAAGGATCCCATCTCTTCGTACAGGCAGAGCTTGGTATTTTCAGTCAGTCATAAACTCAGTAGTAGTTAATGCAGCAGTCTCAGAGTCTGTTTTTACTGCTTTCACAAATGCTTCAGAAGAGAAAAAATAAGTTGTTTGTGAAAGGAACATGCATTATAAACCATGCTTGCTTTATTCTGCCATGCAATATGGAAGTGAGGGGATGAAGCAACAGAAAGATGCATCTGTTTGAATGGAAAGAAAGATGGTCAGATGACTGTAATGTTCTTTTCTCGCTTGTATTTCATTTCCTGAATATTTATTTCTCAGCTGTCATTTTGGATGTTTTCTATATTTCATAGCTATTTTTAACTGAAGTGTTAGAAAGTGTTCTACTTCCTGCTAGTTTCAATAACTGAAGATTTCTGATTTATTCTAATCCTTGATCTATAGCTGAAGATTTCAATAACTGCAGTGAAGATGCTTTCCAAACAGATGTAGTTACTATATTATTCTGTCTTGGACTTCGGCATCTTTCAGAAAGCAGGAAGACCATGTGCAGAACTAGCGTTTTTTATATTTTGTTTATTATGTATTTTTAAAAATACTTCTGCTATTTTTTTTTTTTTTTTTTTTTACTTCCGAAGGATTGAAGTATGTGGATAATGGAAGAATAATCTTAAGTGTCATTTAGGTAATATATTGAAGGATATCATTCGTGTATGTATAATCGTATCATTTGTGTGTGTGTATTTGTGTGTGAAGACTTCACTAAAGTAACTTGAGTGGTTTTGTCCTTTCAAGGGCAGAAGTCCTGCCTGAGTTAGGTTGAATTCTTGGGATGCAAATACATGAACTGATGGGCACGCTATACCAGATTTTTCTTGTCTGTAGTTTTAAATGTGTTCTTTTGTTACTAGCCTGGTTTTTCATATGATGGCTTTGCAAACTGTCCAGATATCTGATTGTGATGCTAGGCACAGACCCTGCTTCCAGTGTGTTCACAGGAAGCAGCAGCCCAGACCCATGGAGATGAGAATCGCTTGTAGCGAAATACACAGGAAGTGCATTTGTGCCAGTCTGTCTGTCTTAGTTCAAGTTTCTTACTGCATGTTTGGCTGATACAATAACCATGGTTCATGTGCTAGTAACTTTTCTTGCAGAAATGGCTTTTCTTGCCTATGATATCTACCTTTTTGTCCTTGGAGACTTTGTACAGAAAGCTGCACCTTCTAGCTTAGTCTGATGTACACTTTTACTGGATGGGACAGTTGGCTTGAAAAGCGTCATTACATCTTCCAGTATAATGCATTTCTAATCAAAGTGATAGAAAAGCCTGCACGTTACGCACAGATCTTAATAAATTACATTGCCCCTTGTTTTCAGTAACTGAATAATAGTAACTGAAATAAATTCTTGAAGCCTGTTGAAAGCATAAAAAAAAAAAAAAAAGCCAGCTTTCATCAGGATGAAGCAGAGATGTAATATGCTGATAGTACCTAGCAGAAGGATTCCCTAGCATAGATATGGCATCCATGTAACTTCTGTCCTGTACAAATACCTTTTGTACCTTGAAAATTTAACAGTTCCTGGTTTAAACACTAATTTTTAAATGTTTGAATATTTCCTTATCTCCAAAACAAAAAGAGAAAACCCACAACACCCAAGAAACCAAAAATCGAAACATAACCCTCTGAGCTGTCTTTTTTTATAAGAAAATTAATTTGTTAACAGAATTCATATACTTTCAATTGAAAATACTTCAATGATTAGATTCAGTACACGTTCAATTCTGTAGAGTATTGTTTTCCATTAAAAGTTACATTGTTTATGGTGGTCTTTTGATTATTTATGTTAAAGACCAACTCAGTTAATGTATCACTAAAAATACTTCAGCTGTGAATGCCCATCTTTTAATACAAGAAAGAGATTATCTTCAGAAAATTGCTGATGCTATCAGCTGTATACAATAATACTGATATTTTCACTGTGCTGCAGTGCTGTTTAGCATTGTAGTCTTGAGTTTTGTTCCCAATGGAAGTGTAACTGAATTATTTTCTGTGACCATAAAATGCTCGAAAATGAGGTAGAATTGCTAAGAATGCAGCACAGGCACATGTCTCATTGAGGTGAATATTTTTAGTGTATGTTACAATTATTTGAAGACCAACAAGGTTGCTCAGCAAACCAATGTGGCTTAAGAAGTGTGAAGCTTTGCAGCTCACAGACCATGAAATTGGGTGTGAATTTTAGCAGGCCAAACGAAGGCTCCTTTTTTTTTTTTGTACATGTGTGTGTACAGCTTTTCTTCTCACAGGACCTCACTGTGAAGTGAGAAATAACATCAGGATTTTAGATTTCTGCTTCAGTCACAAAAACTTTTTTCCTCAGAAGGGAACAATTTGATACTGGAAAGCCTTTGCAATTGTGGAGTTGCACATTTGAATCTCTTCCTATATGGCTTAATACTTAAGAGTGAAATACTAAAAAGTTATTAATTCTAAATCTTAATAGAATCATTGCTGAAACTGATTGCTAAGGCAAAATAACTTAGGGATAAAACCACTGTGCTGAGTATTGTTCTCAAAGCTGCTGTTTCAAATGAAAACAAGCGTTAACTAATTCAGCTGTCTTGGCTCATCACACATAGAAATACATGGCATGGTCAGTTCTGAAAACTGTCTGTGAGACCATCAGATGCACAATTAGTGGTCTGGAAAAGTCAGTGCTGTAAGTCACCCCTCTACTGTTTTAGCAGCCAAACTATGGGATTAGCCCAAATGAGAATCAGGATAATGCTTAAACCCTATTAGAAGGTGCGTGAAAACGGAAGTAACAAAGAAGGTCAGGCTGCTCTTTCTTTCTGTGTCGGACTACTGCAAAACTTTAATAAGTGGCAAGCAAAAAAAGGTCACATCTACATTATAATACCATAGATAAATCAAAGGAGTTCTGGTTATTCATTGATATGTGTATAGCCTTTAAAACAAACTGGTTTGTATGCAGTCTAGTAGTGAAAAATATATAGAGTAGTAATTTCTACAGTCTGGTTCAGTGTTAAAAGTAGTAGCAAAACAATTGCTATGCTTTCCAAAAACTCTATTTCTTTCCCTCTTCACTGCTTTGAATGAAACTTACTGAAAGTAGATTTTGACAGTGCTTTTACTGGAGCACAAAAAATGCCCCATGGTTTCCAATCACTTAGCATGAGGACAAGTAATCATTTCCTGCTCTTATTTGTAACTCACTGCAAGCAACACAAATGTCTTTTTTGATCTATGATTACTTGTCATTGAGAAGGATTGGTACAATTTTCATGTAGTTTGCATTTTTATCTTCAAAATAGAAAATGGAATATGTTCTAAAGCCTGGAATTCCTCTCTGAATGAACCTAAACATTTTTACTGTATGTGTAGAAGCAGTGTGGGAGTGTAATGTTTTGTTCAAATGGAGGAATGTTTTTAAAAAGTAGTTGTTCTGCAGAAAAGATGTGAAGGAAATGCATGGCTCATAACCTCAACGTGAATCAATCATCTTGTGACTGGCAAAACCATATACCCTGCTGGGATTGTATGTAAGGGAAGACTATATGCCAGACATGTAAAATAATCACTTGTATTTAGCATTAGTGAAGCCTCAACAGAAGCAGCGTGCAATTTGGGGTGCTCCAGTTCAAATGAATAGGTGGGCCTGGGGCAGAACTACAGGGAGAGGAATCAGTAAAAAATATCCTACTAGGGAACACTGAGCAGAAGAACTTCTTTCAATCTGGATAAAGGGACTGAAAAGAGATGTAGGTATTCAAAGATGTCTGCTGAAGTTTAAGAAAAGAAGCAATGGATATAACGTCATTGCTTGCCTGAAAAGTTTGGGAAAGATATTGCAGTAATAAAAGTGAAGGAAGGTGGTCTGCCTGGAAGGATTGTGCAGCCTTCTGTCCCAGACTTGGGGGTCAGAGTAAGGAGGCAGTGGTGTATTTCACATGTTAGATGAGGCAGATGGAAGAGGAAGACTGCCTGAAGATCTTTAATTCTATCAGTGTATCCTCTATTTGTTATAGCTTCTCTATTTGATATTAGCTTGCTTCTTAGGAATCGTGTGCAGTTTACAAATACTGATTAAAGCAAGAGTATATAAAATATTTTAATGAGCATATTTATTCTCTCTTTAAAGATATAGTGATTAATTGCACTACGCAGGTCTTGTCTAGGAGTCCTTCAAAGTGAGATTTTGGATAAGATTTAGTTGCTATGCCATGGTCACAAATCTGTTTGTCCATGAGAATGAATTAGTCCATTACTGATGAGACTAAGTGGGTTGGGTGGGGAGGGATTAGTTTTCATCTTATAAAGGTATCTGAATGTTGCTTTATTAGTCTTTGCCAAGTACTCAGCAGTTCATTGCTGCATGACTTTTCACGTTTGGTTTAGGATCTCAGCAGTTTTCTCATTTATGTTTAGCTGGCATAATAAGCAAATTGTTTTATTTGAAGGCAAAAATAAATGTGTCTCAGCTGCAACAAAAATAAGTGACTTTCAAAAGTTACTTATTAGTAATTATAAAAAAAGATTACTGTTTTAAAATAGTTTGCTTTCAGAACTCAATGTAAAAAATAGCTGTAAGATTTTTTTTTCTTTGCTTGCATAGCCCAAGGGATTTGAATAAGCACTTTAAACCTTCATTTTCTGTGAATAATGAAAATTAAACGAAAACTAAATTAAACTGATGTTTGTCTGGATTTCTCTCTTCTGTTTCTAATGATTGCTTATTTTTCATTGCAATTAGAGTTGTCTAATATGTACTCAGTTTCTCCCAATCTGTCTCTTTTGGTGGTGCTTTTTTCTCCAGATGGTGGACTTGGGTTGGAACTTGAGGGTCTTTAAGGTCCCTTTAAGCCTAATCCATTTTATGACTGGAGACAGATCTATATAAGAGTTCCTGACCCGTGTTTTGAATTTTGTTAGTGGACTCGATTGTTGTTTTTTTTGTTTTTTTGGTGGTTTTTTTTGAGAGTCCCCAGTCTGTATGTTTTAGGAGTGCCCACGCTGTCCTTGTACTGCTTTGTGGTAGAACTTCTTCCATGGAATTTTGATATTGGGAAATTCCAGGTTGTAATCCTTGTTTTAAATACGATGTTGTCTCTCTTTACAGTGATAAGTATTGTCTGCAATAAGAATCTTTTTCAAACAGTGCTTTTGCAGAGAAGGGCCTTTGACTTTAGAAAGAGGTGAACTGCTGTGAATGATTATTCAGGATTGATGGCTGAGATTTTTTAGTAATTTGTGGCTTCCAAAGACTCCTACATGGAATTCTAAATTGTCTGTGGTTTTAAAATTTTTCTGTGAATCCTGAGAGGAAAAATACAAACCCTGAGCATGAATCAAGGTACTTGTTGCTGTTGTTACCTGTTTTGCTAACCAGTTCTGTCTCATCTTTGTATTTTCTCCTGTGCACCTACCCTGATCTAAGGGTAGAAGCATTTCGGGCAGGCGTTACCCTGCGCTGTGCTGATTAATCATCTGTTGCATTGGAGCCCAGGTGTGAGAATGGCTTCTTACCCCCATCACAGTCCATGTAGTAATTTTTATTTTTTAAGGTAAAAGAATAAGGAGGATGTTATAAGCATTTTTGTAAAAAGTGTTACCAACATGTACAATATGATGTTTCAGAATAGCATACGATTTACCTGAAAAACTTTGGTGCTTTTGTAATCTTTCTGCTAAAAATATATTAATTAGGCAAATAGCTCAGTAACATCCTAGATATACTGAAGCAGCTTTCGTAAAATAAATGCATATTTTCTCCTTGAATCAATGTGTAGCAAGAGAGTGTGGCAGGATTGTCTTTCTTGAATAGTAGTTTGAATTGCTTTAAACTTCAGCATTACCTCTGGATTTGAAGACTTACGTGGCTTGCTTATTTCTGAGCTTCTCCTGAAACAACTGAATTTGATGCTTTGTGGGCCATGTGCACACATACTGCTTTTTTTTTTGTGCTGAAGCACTGCTCGCATGGAATGTATACCTGTATGTAAAGAAAGAATAAATAAAGTAAAAAAAAAAAAGAAAAAAAAAAAAAAAAAAAAGAAAACAAAGAAGATGGGGTTGGTGGTGTGGGACACAAATTCTTCTGCACATCACTGAGCTAGTACAGCTCAGGTGTGCTCTGCTGAGCTGTAATTGCTATCAGAAAGTCTTTGGTCAGCCAAGCTGTAACACCAGCTTTCGTCTTTACCCTGTGCTCCTTTTATGTATTCTGTATGTGGGTTGTGCAGCTTCAGAAACCCCCATTGGAGCTTTTCATTGGCCCAAGTAATAAAGTTTCTCAAAGATTTTTTTTTTCCAGTTATGACCTTTCACCTAGTTTTGTGCAACATGAATTATTACTAGATTGGTATTTAACTGTGGCCTTCTAACTCTTTGAATGTGCTTTATGCCAAAATCTAATAGGTTCAGTAATAGTGAATGTTTGGTAGATCACACTTTGCTCTCTACAAGAGATACTAAGATTCATCCTCTTAATTTTTAAGTAGCCCAAATTTTCTTGCTGGACTACTTTCTTTCTTCAGGTCCAAGTAAAGTGGGAAAAAGAAGCTAGATTGCAACTTGACCTTATTGCAGTTCTTCTAATGGACAACTGATTAGGACCCCATTTTGTCCAAGAATCACAGTATGAGTAGATATCTAAATCACTCAATTTAAGATAAAATTTAAAAAACAAAAACAAACAAAAAGAATCACACTGGTATAAATTTTAAAATTTCATTGTGAATTTCATTGCTTTCTTCTTCAAAATAAGCAGTGAAGCTTGATTTATATGCAGCGTGTTAGCATGTGAGGAATCTTCTGACGGAGATACAGAGACTGGGTTTCAAGAACTTAACTTTGAGAACAGAAACTAGAGGATGGGAGAATGGATTAAGGAGCAAGTGGTTGTCTTACTCATCAGCTGAGCTCCAGCTCTGTTCTGTGACTCACCTCTAGTAAAAGAAAGAAGGGGAAGAATTGGTATTTTTCTATCAAAATAATGGAGAGAAAGATAGCACAAATAGCACTTTCTGGTTTCACGCTGTCTGAATTGGTATATACTTGTAAATAGGAATAATCCAGATGATCTTTGTCTCCCATATAAAACTGTATGGCAATGTACTTTTTTCATGGAAAACGTGTCTGCAGAGGTGCCTGATGACTCCTGCACCAGTGCCAAGGGATGCTGAGCAGCCAGGGTCTGCCTCCTGCCCAGCGCACCGGGTTGAATACCAGGGGTTCCACAGCAATGTGGGAGGCTGCAGAGTGCCTGCTGGGGTGGCTGACGGTAGGGCAGCAGCATAGGGAGCACAGTGCTGGAGCACAGCCACGCTGGGAGGAAACGTGAGGGAGATGCAGTCAGGGAGAGCCCGTGGCTGGGCCCTTGCACAGCTTTACCGTGGTAGAGAAACGTGTCATTTTGATCAAAACAAAACTGGTTTAAAACTGGCAAAACAAAGCTTAACTAACTTTTCAGAGACTGTGTTTAGGTTTATCGTGGTATATGTATTGTATATTTATTTTTTTTTCCACAGAAACCTGCTAATATTTTAGTTATGGGTGAAGGTCCTGAGCGAGGAAGAGTAAAAATTGGTATGTTGATATCTTTGATAAGTCCCAGTGTAGCATTTAAGTTAGAATGTTCTGGAGGTGCGGTTGTACCCCTTAAAGTAGTTACTGTCATACTAGTATTTGCTGGAGACATTGTCTAAATGCTGTGTTTGAGTGACTGGCTCCTTGATGTTAGATCCCTGCCAATGAAATGTGGTAGCCTTACCAATCAAAGCTGGAAAATGTCAATATGTTTTGTTTAAATGGGTGTTTGTGTGGGGCGGTGGGTGTTGATGTGGGGTAAGGGAGTCAGCAAGGGAGGAGAGGAGAAAGAAATGGGGTTTTAAAACTTCTCCCATTTGCCCCAGTAATGTCATGACATTATCTTGCTGCTGCTTCCAAAATCTAAATAGGAACTATCCACTGCTACTCCTAAAAACCTTAAAACTTCATAACGAAATCAGAGATGGCATCAAGCCTACAACATGTTTTTGAAAGGGCAGACAGGTCTCTTGGAGATCAGCATGAGGGATCCTAAAGTCCAGAAAACACAGGAATTCAGACAAAACATTGACTGAGAACTCCTGCTAAATGCTCCAAATGGGCTGTAAGTGGGTAGGAGTGACCCAGCGCTTCCCCACTGCTGTAGAATTTTTTGTGGGAATTCCTGCTCAGAGTGAGGGGATAACTCACAGAACTTCAATTGTTTTAAATTAAAGTAAATAAATACATAAAAACTAACCATAGCCTAACAGTACTAAGCAATAGCAGGCTGTGCATTAGTGTGTCAGTGCTGTGGGAACAGGCTGCTAATGCACAGCCTCCTTACATCTGTTATGCGAATACAGCCCCATCTTATAGGCTTTTATTTATTTATTTTTAGTTTATTTTAAAGGTAGTTCGTCTTTTTCACTTCCCTCTGGCTCTCTTTTATGAAGTGGTTCTTCTGCACTGTTGCTCTGTACACTTACTGTTTTGTTTATCTGAACTATAACGTTAATCACTAGTGTCAAGGACAGGGCTATAGGACTTCCAGGGAGCGTTTGGTGCTGCTCTAGCTCTGCCCTCCCTTCTTGAAACCCAAGGGAATAGATAGGCCAGGGCTGAACACTTCTGCACATCCTACCCTGAAAGATTTTAGTGCCCCTCTAAGCCTTAGGGTTGACAGCAGAACTTGAGGTCTTCTACGTACAAAAGAGGGACAGCACAGACAGCAGAAGTGACGATTTCTTCCTACTGCCATGTTCTTCATGGAGCAGTTGCTTCCAAAATGAAGAACGTAGGTCGTTCTCTGGGCATGTGCAGTTTGAACTGTGGTGGTGGTGTTTGCTGAACACAACTATTTGCTAATATTTGCACACAGACCACCAATTTATCTCCTAATGGATAGTTTTGAATTAATTTGGGAATAAGTTTGAACACAACCAAATTTAGTCAGACTGATCATGGACGGGTGAAAGATTCTGGATTGTACCACCAGTCCTCTGAGCCATCCATTCCCGGGGGGAGGAGGGTGGGGGGACCCTGCATTTCTAAGTGTGTTATCAAAATGTAGATTTTTTTTCTTATATTCTTAAGATATTACCACAGCAGGAAAAAAATGCAGAAATTAAACCCATACCAAGGGCATCCACTTTTCCAGTGCAACTAATTTCTCTAAAAAATACATAACTGGCATTTAACTTAAAATAACTTTTATAAGCTTTTTGCGTCATTTTGAGTATAAAAAAAAAAAACAAACAATTTCTGCAGACTATTAATTTTTTATAGATGCTAGTAACTTGATTGTATCTTCAGTAATCTATAATTTAGAAAATGGCAAAATGTTTCTCTTTTTAAATGCATTAAAACAATCATAAATAGGAATGCATATGAAAAAGTAGTTCAAGTTGTCTAGTCAAGTTAGAGACCCATATTACACCGCAGATTTCCCCCCAGCCAGTGAGCTATAACAGATAGTTTCTTGCCCTCAGAATGGCTGCTCGCATCCTTTCAATCTTTCTCAGCGTGTGTATACCCCTGCACCAGAGTCCCTGTTCTTGGGATTTGGGGAGCACTGGGTAGACAAGCAGATCCAGTGGGTGAAATTGCAGATTTTAGTCTCTGCCCATTTTTTTCCTGTATCATTTCTATTGCCAGCTAGCTCAGGCAGCTTCCTAGGAAGATATATATATTACCAATTCTAAAAAGCAGTTTTTAATCCCCCAAGCACAGCTTAAAATCAGAACCTTAATGATGTCTAGTACTGTTATGTTGGTGCTGGAAATAATAACTTCTTGACAGAATATTACTAGGGAGGCAGGTGCTGTAGGCTTAGTTGCTTTTTCTGTGGAGGAGAACTTGCTACAGCTAACTTCATGAGTAGGTAGCTTTTGTGGCATGCACGTATGTATTATAAATCATTCTAACCTGTGCAGAACTTACGTTTTGCTCACATGTAAAATGCTTCTTGAAAGACCATGCAGTACAATGGATTATTTTACCGGAGAACATCAGGTAAAATGAGTCAGGATTTACCAGTGTCCTGAGAGAAGTGAATGATACGCTTTTTCAGAACAATGGTTAATTCTTCGTTCTAAATGGCTCGTGTTAGTAATGATTTATAATGATGTACTTTATAGGTGATGGCATCCAGTAACTTCTACAAAAGCTTTAAGAACATGAAATCTGCTCACAGAATTCCTATCTGCTGCAGTCTGTCTTTGTGTTTATTTAGCACAGTGATGGTAGCTCTAACAAACTCAATCAGTTCATTATTAAAAATATACGGTAGTTTTCCTAAAAGACTAAAACACCTCTCTTTAAATTTTGCAGCTGATATGGGCTTTGCCCGATTATTTAATTCACCTCTGAAGCCTTTAGCAGACTTGGATCCAGTAGTTGTAACGTTCTGGTATCGAGCTCCAGAGTTGCTTCTTGGAGCAAGGCATTATACCAAAGCTATCGGTAAGTAAAATGGAGGATAACCTGCCGTACTATTGTTCATGCAAATTGCACCCAGACATTGAATACTATTAAACTGTACAAAGGTCAGCAGCTGTGATACTGAATTCTTGAGGAAATGCTTAACTTTGACAAGTTGTTTGTGGTTTCTGACTAGCTGTAGGAATGAAACATTTCTGGGTTTGGTTCAAAGTGCCCTGCAATGCGGTGTAATGGCTGCTCCTCAAGAATTTGCTAGCTGCTGTTAGATTTAAAGTGATAGGGATGCATCTTCAAAATGTTGGTAGTATCCATGTGATGATGAGACATAATGTGTTGATTTCATTGCAGAGGTTTTCATCTAGTTTTATAAATGCTTGGGAAATATACTTGGGAAAGCATAGGATGGAGATTGTATTCACTGCACTGACCTGTATCAGTGAAGTTTAATGCAACGTGGCATTTTACTTGCTACTCCTCACTTCTGCACCTGTCAAAGTGTGCGAGAAATTAATCATGTTAAGTTTGCTATTTGGTATGTGTTTCTCTTCAGTGGAAGTTGCCAATAACAGGTTCTGCTCTGTCAGGCCTGTGTTTTAGCCCATCCCTTGAGGCGTTCAAGGCCAGGTTGGATCAACCCTGGGCAGGCCAACCGGTGTCAGCCCATGGCAAGGGGTTAAAGCTCAGTGAACTTTAAGGTCCCTTCCAACCCATGCCATTCTATGATTCTGTCTTTTTCGAAGCACACAAGTGCCTCAGAATTGCTTGAGGCAGTGGGACGTGGTCAGTGCCCTGCAGCAGGAGGGGCTGTGGGCGCACCCAGACTGCAGCATGGCAGTATGCAGGCATTGTGAGGATGGTGTTCATTCCATCAGCCGAATGCTGCCAGCTCCTTATTTCATCACTCCTACTCACCAGTCTGAGTGGCCATCACTGTGCTGGCCTTTCCCCTTGCTGCTGGGCAGTACGAGTGTCCCCAAATCCAGAGCCATGGTAGGCTGTGGCTGGAGGGTGGGGAGAGGCCTGGGCACCTGGGGACGGTGTTCACCTCAGTGAGGGCAGTGAGAGACCCTAAGGAAGAGATCTGGGAAATTTTCCCTCTCTGGCTGCTCGTTTTCAAAATCTGTGTTAAAGCTTGACACATGTTTCTGGGGAAACAATTTCCCCTGCAGGGCTCCTCTTATTCTGCACAAACGTGGAGGCTGTGCATTGGCACAGATGTTATTATTTCCGTAACCTGAAGTTCTCCTGTCAGGCTGCACATTCTTTTCTTCATATTGTGTCAGTGTTTTTCTCAGAGATTTTAATCTTTGATTCAAATGTATTTTCAGCAACTATGTTAGTACCATATTTCTTGTATTAAGTACATTCTTTTTAACTGCTTTTTTTATAGTGTTTGCGTGTTCTTTTGTTTTATTGGCGTTTCCTTCTGGTTGCAGCATGTGAAACTGCATGGATAACCATGGCCTTTAGTGCATAATTTTTTTCTGCACTGATAAAAACTGGCTGCATGCAAGCACTGAGCAGTGGGGTTGTGTTCTCTGCATCATTGACTTTTGTCCTTGTTCCTGACCTTTCCTTGTTCATTCAAGGTTTGATGTGGCTTTAGTATGTGTAACTTAGAAACTGCTCTTGTATATACTAGGAAAAAATGGGGGAAGCAATTCAGAAGATTTAGACTGATTTTGCGGACTGGGACAAAGCAGTTAAAAATGAAAGTATTTTTGTTTTAAAAAATAATAACAAAAAAAAAAAAAACAAAACCCAGGTTGGGGAAAACATTATCCAGAAAGAAAAGCATAACGTTTTTTTTTTTAAAGAACTTTTTTTTTTTTTTTTTTTAAAGAGGGTGAGATGCTTGCGCATAGAGCAGTTTTATTATTTTACTGCAAAACTTTGTAGCTAGAGTTTGGTTATTTCTCTATCACTGCTCATATTTTTTAGGGACCTTTCAGTATTTATTAAAATGAGGGGCTGATCAGAGAGAGCAAATGTTTTGATGGGAGCAGTGTGACCTTGAGCAGGTGACGTGTTGGTTGGTTCTCCAGTTGTGTTTGTGTGGACAGCTAATCAAATAGCTTTTGTTGAGTTTTTTTCTTTCTTTTTTTTTTTTTTTTTTTTAAATCAAACTCACTTTTACCAATGTGGTAACTGTGTTTAAAAATGAGCAAACAAAAATAAATGAGCAACAGCACTGAACACACACAGGCACACAAAAACCCACCAGAATAAAACACACAAAATGAACAACAATAACAAAAAAAAACAAACAAAAAGCCCCACTGAACTTGTATGATACTTGTATTACTGAATTATGGACCTGTAGCCGAAAGGGAAATCTTAAGAAGTGTTGTGCAATAGAAACTTGAAATTTTCCGTGTAGGAACCTTAACCCATATGTGGAAAACTAACATTTTACTTCACCAAGATGCTTTTGGAAAGATTCATTTGACGTTTATTTCTGTTCTCCTTTTCTAAAGATATTTGGGCCATAGGGTGTATATTTGCAGAGCTGCTAACATCAGAGCCAATATTCCATTGTCGACAAGAGGATATCAAAACTAGTAATCCTTATCACCATGACCAGCTGGACAGAATATTCAACGTTATGGGATTTCCTGCAGGTACGTGTTGTCTTTTTTATCACGGCTGTTCAAAGAAAGATATCTGTATTGTGTTTTTTGCATATGAAGGTGGCAGCTGACAAAAGCAGCAAAGCTGTTTAAACACAAACTTTGTCATGAGTCACCTAGAATCTAATAGTTACATCAAATATTTTTCCTGTTATTACTGATGTGTTTATCTATGCCTATAAATGTATCAATATTCTGTTTTTAAAAGATCTCTTTAAATGATGGATGATTAAAAACAATATAGAATATTTCTGGGACTTCTCCAGGATTGATTTTATGTTTGAAAAGTGATCTATGATTGTATAAAACCAAGAACAATACCTACATTTTCTGAATATTATGCATATGCTAAATTAAAGAAAGATTACATTTGGAATTAGAGGAGGGTGTTTCTTTTTTTGTTTCTCCCTTGTAGAAAGGTTACCTTCTGGAGAAATAGTATTTTGTCCAAACGAGAAGAAAGAACTGGTCACATGAGCCAAAACAAATCACAGTGTGGATGTCTCCTATTGCATTTTCTTCTCAGTGTTGGTCATCTTTTATTCTACAGGATATCTTGAATAGTTTCATTTCAGCATTTTTCTTCTAGTACTTATATGATTGCAGGTGTCTGAATTACAGGGGGCTTATTTTTACCTTTCAGTCATCTTTCTCTTCACTGCTTGTGTTCCCTGTATTGTCTGTTCCCATTTAGTAGTAGTAACCTCTTTCTTTGCTATGCTGGTGGACTTTCTCCTTCTCATCACACAAAGTTTGTGGTCTCTATTTCTGTGTGATTATAGAATTTTGTTCTTAAAATTGCTCTCATCTTTTCCTTTGACTTTCTTTTTTCCTTTGTTTAGTTCCTTGCTTCCATACTGCTGTATGAGATTGCTGTAAGTGTTGCCTTTGCACATGAGGTGGATTAATTTTAATGAAAGCCCCTCAATCTATCCTCTTTAAGCAATACTTCTCGGTGTCTAGCCTAGAATTTTATCATTTTCTTGTGCTTTTCCTTCCTTATTTGGAGTTGATATTGTCTTTGTGTAGCTTACACAAATAGATAACAATCTCATTGTTTTTTGTGTTGGGCTTAAATAGTGCTGTTTTATGGTTTACTCTCGATTCTGTAGGTCTGTTTTTCTCACAATTACTATTTTTTCATTTAATAGCAACATTTTTTTGACTGACAATTGCTGTATTTGAAAGTTTCAGCTGTCTTGAGAAGGGGTAGGGAGAGGAACAGAACAACAGGGAAAGTAGAGAATGTCTATGGATTTATGTATTAATTTGATACTTCTGAGCTCCAAGGATTTGCAAATATGATTAGTTTTGGTAAAGATTTGACTTGAATCAAACTACTTGTCCATAGAATTTTTTTTTTAGTAGTTACAGAGCATAATCCATTTGAGGCTAACAGGTGATGTTGCTGAGTGTTGTTTTATTTTTAAAGGCATTTCAGGCTTTGTGCATACAGAGAGTTAAGATTAAATGTCATTTAATTGGAATGTGCTAATGTTATCCCGCCTTGACCTTTTCTGGACAAATAGGATTTCTTTTAGGCTGAAGCTGGCACAGATTTACACAGTACCTCCATGCATTTTCCTGTAACAAAACTATCAGAATGAAAATGAATGTTTACTAGACTTGGGTGTAATCCTACCCAGTGATCACTGTTGTTCCTAAATAAATTAGGGAACCGACCTGAAGGGTGCAAGTGCACTGGGCTGACATGTTTTTCTTCTGTGTTGTCCTTTGGTCATATGGAGATCTTCATTGCAGCTGGTAGGTTTTTTTTTTGGAGTTCTTGAGTTACATATAAATAGAATCTCTTATGAGCTGAGAAGATTAATTGTGAAGAGAGGGAATGTAAAGAAATAAGTAGCTATAAGCTTAGAGTAGCTGAATGAAAAAAGTAGGGTCCACAGTGATACTTTAAAAGCCTTTGTTATAGTTAGGAGAAAGAAACATAAAGTAATAAATACTGATTTTTGCAGATAAAGATTGGGAAGACATAAAAAAGATGCCTGAACATTCAACTTTAATGAAGGATTTCCGAAGAAACACGTAAGTCTGTGTTGAGATGAGCTTTCTGAAGAATGCCTGTTTTATTTCTCCCTCATAGTTTAAAGTTATTATAGTTTAGGTTGTTTTCATCCTAAGCAGTGGCTATGTAACTGGGACTTAGATTCTGAAGAAGTAGAAAGTTGGTTTTTAATGGTAAAGTTGATCTGTTGAGTTGATGTGAATCATAGAAAAGTGGCCAGACATGGACAGCAAATGAGAGTGGCAGACATGGACAGCAAATGAGAGAGTGAAACTGCTGATGCCAGTAAGACCTCAGACAGTTCTGAAGATTACTAAGCATAGTTTCTCAGAGCTGCTTCCAAATCTGTGGTACTGAAAATGATTCTCCTGTGATAGCTGCATATAAGTAGTGTAGCAAACTTACAGTATTTCTAACAAGCTGAGTACAATTGTCAGTCATGATACCTGGGGTAGCTTATGAAGGAAAGAATATCTTAAACATGTTGTTGTCACGTTACCAGATTCTAATACTTGCCCTTAAGACCCTACCACTGTTGTCTTTTTGCTTCCCTACTGATCAAACTGAGGGATTTGGAGCACTATTATTATATGTTTCTTGCATCTGCAATGCTATTGCAACAAACCATTTAGAGACCTTATTTCTGAGCTTCTGCTCAAAAAAGTGAGTTTGTGGACGTTCTTGTAACAACCTGACATTGTAGGACGGTGTTGACACGGACATGGCATTTATCTCAGTGTGTCCTAACATTAGAAATACGTAGAATTCTCTGGATAGAATGAAACTGTTCAAACTGTTACAGTGAAGTGGCTAAAAGTCCAAGTGATAGTTTGCTGACTGTACATGGTTTAAGAGTGGGCTTTTTATATTGATGTGATGTGTATTACAAACAATACAAATGTGTATTACAAACATGTAAGAGGGAACAGATGAATTTCTGTAGTGTTTGAATGGTTTTTAAGCAATCTTCTGGTCTTGGTAGTTGCTCTTCTTTCTGTGCTTAATAGATTAGCAAAGACAGCTATTCTCAATAATATGTTTCTTGAGTGCTAAGAAAGCTTTGTAGCATCACTGCTTTGCGTATTAGAAATGTAATTTTCTGTTCTTCTCTAGATACACCAACTGCAGCCTTATCAAATATATGGAAAAGCATAAAGTTAAACCAGACAGTAAGGCATTTCACTTGGTAAGTTCCTGCATTCACAAAATAAAATAAAAATCCTTACGTAAGTTAGAATTCTTTAGATTGAGAGTCTGTGACTAACTTTATTTTATAAATATTACATTTCATCTTTTAAATAAAGTTAGTAATAAGTGATATATGATTTGAAAGTTGCAAAAGCACATTATCTTCTCACAGTAGAATAATTCTGTGAGCTATTCATCAGATTAATTCAGGTATCAAGTGTATTAGAAGTTTTCAGTCTTGAAACAGTATTAAATGTGTAGCTATATTTGCAATATTACTATTATTTTTGCTATTTTGCTGCTTTACATACTTATAATAGCCTATTTTTTGTTTTAAAAATATCCTTAATCGCATTATTTTCTACATATTCATTTTAAACTTGCCACTCTTGCCTGTTTGAAAACAAAACAACATGAATTAAGAAAATAGCTGCCAAATCAAAAGAGCCCAACATTTTACTTGAGACTTGTATGTTTAGAAAATTACATCATGTGTGTGTTCCTGGTGCATTAATCTTTAATAGCTTTTTTTACATAAACTTTTTTGTATTCTTCAGTACTCTTACAATAGTTAGTTGTCTCTAGAACATAACACTTCTTTTTGTTTAGACTTCCATTAAATACACTTGCAATTGTAAAACACCCCAGCTAATTCCAGAATTGGTGAATGCATGGATAAGTGTGGTTGCCAAGGATGAAATGCTTTCATTTATCAGCTTGAACTAAGTAGAATTTTTCCTTTCCTGACACTGAAGTACAGGTTTCCTTGTCACATGTGGAAGTGACGTTACATGAGACAATTGTGACTCCTTTCTGTTTTTCCAGCTTATTTTTTTTCCCACTCTTTCTTTGGTTTCTGTTTTCCTGCTTAAATGTGCCCTGGAACATGGAGACCCAGCTGCTGCTCCTGGTTGATTTTTCCTTTTATCCCATGGCATGTTGTCACAAAGTCATATAAAGTATACTGTATTTTTCTTATGTTACTCAGGCAGGTGATCTTGTTCAACAGTTCTTTATAGACAATATTTGTAATGCTAAGTGAAAAATTCATGTCTGTGCTGTTGCCTGAACAAGGGGACAGAATAGTTTGGATGTCTCCCACATGATAATGGCTACACAGTCATTAAACTTGTCTTGTGGTTTTTTTTTTTTGTTGCTGATGATTACAAAGTTTGTTCACATCATGTCTGCACATGATGGGAAGGCTTTATAAGCCAATTTCCTAATAAAGTGCCAGAATTTTGCAATGTTTTTTATGCTTGAGGTGTTCTTTAAGTGTGTTGGCAATTTTCTTTTCTTTTTTCCCTTCTTTTCACTCCTGCAATTGCTTTTGAATTGTTTGAGATAATAGTTCCACAAAAACTTCATGCAGACTCCGGGAGTTGAAAATGCCTATTGTGACTCCTTGTGAATGATGTGAAAAACAAAGCTGGATTGATGGCAGTGCTGGGAGGCCTCTATGGATTAGCAAAGAGCTCCTGGAGTTACCTAAGCACAAAAAGAAAGTCTGTAGGGAGTGGAGGCAGGAACAGGTTACCTGGGAGGACTACAAAGAAGCTGTCTGAGCAGCAGGAATCAGGTTAGGAAACTAAAAGCCAGATAGAATTAAATCTAGCCGGGGACATCAAGGGGAACAAGAAGAAATTGTAGAGGTGTATCAATGATAAAAGGAAGGCCAGGGAAGATGTGGGCCCTCTCTGGAAGGAAACTGGAGATCTGGTCACATGGGATGCAGGGAGAGCTGCTCAGTGTTCAGTTATTTCTTTGCTTCAGTCTTCACCACAAGGGTTCTGGCCGTACTACCCTAGCTACAGAAAGCAAAGATAAGAACTTGGAGAAGGAAGATCAGCATGCTTTAAGTGAGGATCAAGTTTGAGGCCGTCTAAAGAACCTAAAAGTTCAGAAGTCCTTGGGACCCAAAGAGACCCATCCACAGGTTCTAAGGGATCTGACAGATGATATGGTTCGGTCCTGGTTGGGCTCGATGATCTTTGAGATCTTTTCTAACCTGAGCAATTCTATGATTCTGTGATTCTGTGAAGTTGCCAAGCTGCTGTCCATGTTTTTAGAAAAGTCATGGCAGGCTGGTGAAGTTCCCACTGATCGGAAAAGGGAAAGCATAACCCCCATTTGCAAGAAGGGAAAAAGGAAAATTCAGGAAACTACAGACCAGTCAGTCTCACCTCTGTGCCTGGCAAGATCATGGAGCGGATCCTCCTGAAGGCCCTACTAAGGTGCATGGAAAACAAAGATGAGGTGATTGGTGGTAACAAACATGGTTTCACCAAGGGTAAGTCGTGCCTGACTTACCCTTTTATGATGGAGTTACAGCGTCAGTGGATAAAGGAAGAGCAACTAATGTCACCTACCTGGACTTGTGCAAAGCCTTTGACGCTCTCCCACATTATATCCTGGTCACCAAATGGAGAAGAATGGATTTGATGGGTGGATCACTTGCTAGATGAGGAATTGGTTGGATGGTCGCTCTCAGAGAGTTGTGGGCAGTGGCTCAGTGTCCAATTGGAGGCTGGTGATGAGTGGCGTTCCTCAGGGATAAGCGCTGGGACCAGTGTTATTTAACACCTTTGTAGGAGACATGGACAGTGGGATTGAGTGCACTTGCAGCAAGTTTGCAAATGAGACCAAGATGAGAGATGCAGTTTACTTGCTAGAGGGAAGGGTTGCTCTCCAGAGGAACTTGGACAGGCTTGAGAGGTGGGCCCATGCCAACCTTATGAAGTTCAGCAAGGCTAAGTGCAAGGTCCTGCAGCTGGGTCAGGGCAATCCAAAGCACAGATGCAGGTTGAGTAGAGAATGGTTTTGAGTGCAGCTCTGAGGAGAAGGATTTGGAGATGTTGGTTGATGAAAGATTCTGTATGAGCCAGCAATGTGTGCTTGCAGCCCAGAAGGCCAACTGTATCTGGGTTGCATCAAGAGAAACACGATAAGCAGGTCGAGGGAGAAGATTCTGCCCCTCTGCTCTGCTCTTGTGAGACCCCACCTGGAGTACTGCATCCAGTTCTGGAGTCCCCAGCACAAGATGGACACGGAGCTGTTGGAGTGGGTCCGGAGGAGGAACACAAAGACGATAAGAGGGCTGGAGCACCTAACCTATAAGGACAGGCTGAGAGAGCTGGGAGTCTTCAGCCTAGAGAAGGTTATGGGAAGTACCTGATAGTAGCTTTCCAGTACCTGAAGGGGGCCTACAGGAAAGCTGGGGAGGGACAAGGCCATGCAGCATCAGGGTGAGGGGAAATCGCTTTAAAGATTTAGACTAAGTATCATGAACAAATTCTTCACTGTGAGGGTGGTGAGACACTGGAGCAGGTTGCCCAGTGATGTTGTGGAAGCATTCAAGGCCAGGCTGGATGGGGCTTTGAGTAGTCTGGTCTAAAGGGAGGTGTCCCTGCCTATAGCAGGGGATTGGAACTAGATGATATTAAAGGTTCCTTCCAGCCCAAAGCATCTGATGATTCTGTGATTTATGATGTTCTAAATCATGCCATTAGAACTGAAGGCTGAGGAAAGGAAATGTACTTTCTAACTTTAGCTGTCTGCCATTTGGAGGTCTGCACTGTGGTTGCATATGCCCACTTACAGCTAGTGAAAGGAGATGATCAACTCATACATAGATTGTGACACTAGATCTTTATAAAAAGGTTAATCTCATGAAAAGTATGAAGAGCAACTGTGAAATTCATGCTATTTACATATGTAATTTCTGCACATCTTGTTAGATGGCTTATTTTTCAAAACAAAGTGCTCTAAGTCAAAAGTGCAGCATTTCTTTGGAAGATCATTGTCTGTGACAATACGTCCAGTGGGTGGCATACCTGCCCATGGCAGGTATGGGGGTTGCAACTAGATCATATTTAAAAACCCTTCCAACAAAACCATTCTGTAATTCTGTGGTCAAGGTGTAGTTTTGACTTAGGTGCTGTATTCCATCATAATAATACATGAAGGATTTTTATTTTTCTTTCCCTGTTAATATCTGAAGTTCAGCTCATTCTGCTCAGAAAAGCTGTACATCTAGCACAACTGTATTCCACAAAATAACTGCTGAATAAATGGACAGAAACAGATGCACCTGCACCACCCTTTTGAGAAAGAGAAACTTCTAAAATGCAGTGCTGCTGTTTCAGTACTGGAGTTAGACAAAACCTCTATGGTCTGCAGATCCTAAACCAGAGAAAGATCTTACACATATGGAAAGAGCATGGTATTTCTAATGTGTTTTTAATTGAAAATAGCTGTTGAGATGTCACAGTGGCAAATGTGTGAAGTCCAGACAGCTTCTGAAAATGTTCAGGTGATTGCAAAATTAGACTAGAACAGCAAAACACGTGCAAGAGATGTTTTTGAAACCACCTTTCAGTCTTCAGTGTTATGCTGAATTTAGACTTCAAGTTTGTTGCTGGTATTTTAAGTTGGTAAGGATGAGATTCTGGCTATGTATCCTGAGCATTTCTCAAAGGCCGTGCATCTAAGTACCTGTGTTTGAAACTTTCCGTATCATTTTCTCACTTCGCTTTGATTAGCAGGTTTGTTTTATTAAATTTTCATCTTTGTGTGTTACCTTAAGGGTTCTGGTTGTGCTCCCTGTCACTGAAACATCTTGTCTGCTATTTTAGAAAGTTAGGCACAGGGCAAATATCGTGTGTGCTTCTTAGCCTTCTTTTAATACATTGCAATGAGAGCAAGATGTGCCATGTCAAAGGGTAAGGTTTTGCTGGTTTTTTAGTTGACCTGAGTTCAGCTATTTTCTGAAATGTACTTCACTTTGTCTTTTGCATGTTCATACTTTATCGGCAGTGATCATCTTCACTGTCTTTAACCAGCACAGATGTTTTGAAATACATTTTCTTTTCAAGTAGCTGGCATCTGATCTGATTTATCACCTTCATGAAATAAAGGCCCAGGTCTTAAACTGATAGAGAAATGGCGCTGGATCCATTTCAGCGTACCAACAACGTGTAGCAAACAGTTGTGTTGGAGAGTCTGTGTTTATCAGAAGAGACAAATACGTGCAGGAGTGGGTAATAAAAAGTTGTCTAGCCAGGTGGAGTTTTTGGATGTGCTGATGGCCGCTTTATCACGTTTTCTGAAGTGTGACTTTATAGAGATCTTCTGTATTCTATGGATGACAGTGGAAATGTATTGATGTGGCAATACAAAATAATGAGGAATAATGAGTATGGCATCACTTTTGCTTATCAATTGCTACGTGTTAATTAAATGGTGTGATGTGACTTCCTGTTAAGTGTAGTTATGAAGCCAATCATGCACGTGTTGCATGTAGCAGGAAGTGACAGGCTGCGAAAACTGATGGTAAGTTATGGATGCTCTGTGTGGAGCTGTGTTTTTAACAAAAGAGAAGAATGTGGTTCCTGCCATTTATGGTTCAGGTTTTGACGTCGGAGACATTTGTATCAGTTGATCTTTCAGAAATAATGTAGTCTGAAATGAAATTCGTTTACAAAATGAATATTTTGTAAATTCTGTTATATCAGTTCTGATAATGCAGAGCTTTTTGTCTTTCATTTTATGTAGCTTCAGAAATTGCTTACTATGGATCCAATAAAGAGAATTACCTCAGAACAGGCTATGCAGGATCCATATTTCTTAGAAGATCCGCTTCCCACATCCGAGTAAGTGGTCAGTTTATTAACCTATCAGTACATCCAGAGGTGCCTTAGAAGTGCATGCTTTCTCTGCTGTAAATGTTGGTGAATATTGAGCTGAATACTTACTGTCTAACATCCAAAGAAAGCTCTAACAGCTAAAATGCTGTTTGAGGATTTTAAAATTAAGTAGCATTCTTATTAATCTCTTGCTTTATGGAACTTTGATCCTGTTAGTTGCAGCACTAATCTTGTTATTCACTGACAGGTTGATTAGGCATGCTACAGATCTTTGTAGACAACTGCTAAGTGCCTGCAGGTCCACTCCTCTGCTCCAGAATGCCAAATGACACTCACTAATAAGTTTACATTTTTCTGTCCTAGCCTTTGTTGTAAATTCAGTGGTGAAGAGACTCAGCTCTGTGTCTCTGTGTTGTCATCCTTAACAACTTAAACCTGTTTTCTGTAGATGCTCCCTTTTGTTTAAGCAGTGAGATTACAAAAGGAACAAAATTTAGAGACAATGAATAATTTCATTTTTAATGAACTTCTCCTTTCCTCAAAAAAACAACAGTGCAGAACATGAATGTGCACATCTTTAGAAGCAATTAGTGCCCATTGTGCATCATTCTCTACAGTTATTTAGGGTAGAATTTGCAAAGCATGGTATGTATATTTAAAAGCAGTTAATTAAAATGACATTATATCACTAAAATCTGCTAAGTTATTTATAACCTGACCTGCCTCTGTTATTTAATGTTGTCATGTGAATGATTTGATTGTGCATAAACTGGTTTTAGGCCAGTGCTTGACTTCTTTCTTGTATTAAGTTGGCATTTCAGAGCAAATGCACCATTAGTAATGCTAACAGGTGCACAGAAACATTATTACAAATGTTTTCTATTGCTAAAGGGCAGATAAGTCTTAACTTGTGCTAGCAGTAGCAAATTAGTGTGTGATCCATGAGATATGAATTGAAGATGAAACTTCTAGTTATTTTTAAGTGTTACAGGTGGTTTTGTTAATAGGCAGTGGACTTTACAGGCCAGTTTTTAACTGGATTTGAGACAGTGAATTATGCTGTGACTGGATGAAGGCAGCTCTGTGGTCCTCTGCAGATACCTTTCCAGCCATCAGTTTCACCATCAGTTACTGGAAACGCTGAAAATTGTTAGGAATTTGGATGAGTTTATCAGAGGCAATGTAAGATTTAAAACTAATGTGAACAGGTTTACTGATGTATGTGATGGAAGTAAGAAAAGGAGAACTCCATTTGTTGTAGATAAAGGCTCCCAGTGAGGCTACTTGAAACTAGTGTGGGTGGAGTATGGATCTTACAGGTCTAACTTTTCTGTTCTAATACAGTGATAAATAGACTTTTCTGGGGGGCAGTGTTTTTGCAGGTTGTCAAATCCCTTACCCAAAACGAGAATTTTTAACAGAAGAAGAACCAGATGATAAAGGAGACAAAGTAAGTACTGGAAGAACGGTATCATTGTGCTTCACTGGCTTTCACACTATTTCCTGTTTTCATGTTTTTTCATGTACTGCTTTTGAGTTGAAATTTTTCTTTGTGTTTAAACAATTGAGAAGAACCAGCAGCAGCAGCAGGGCAATAACCATACTAATGGAACTGGTCATCCAGGGAACCAAGACAACAGTCACACGCAGGGACCCCCACTGAAAAAAGTGAGAGTTGTTCCTCCTACCACTACCTCAGGTGGACTTATTATGACCTCAGACTATCAGGTATTCTTTTTTTTTCTTATCTTGTTTGATTCTCATGTTCACAACAGAATTTCTTCAAGCTAATAAAGTAATCCTGTAAATGGTATTTTTGTGCATCCATCAGATCAACTGCATTTAGTTGATGGTTTGCCTGCCAATTAATATGCTGTTGCTTCTTAAGTTTGCAGCCCATTCAACTAAATTAGGATCAGAAATTATTATAGCTACTAATTATTGCATTTGTATTAGGCAATGCTGATTGTAGATCAGGGGCCTGTTGTGCTTCTCTCTGTATGACCTAAAAATAACATTGCTTATTTTGACAAGCCTGCAGTGCTAGGAGGCAAAGCATATTGCAGTAAACAAGCTGAGTTTGAACAAGGGTTTTAGTTGGGTAAATGGACTGAAAAGCAGAATTTTGGATGGCAAAGTTGACGTGACTGAAAACCAAGTGAGGTTCCAGGAAATGTAAAATAGGGCCATTTTCAGGAGCCTTATTGAGACTCTTTGTATAAATCCCAGTAAGCCATGGTTCAGTTCATCTTAGGACATCAGTAATTTATCAGTTTTCAAGTTGTTCTCCTAGAATTACATAGATATTTAGAGCTGTTTGAAACTGGTCCATCTTAACTACAAACTAGAGTGTTGAGTGTTGAACTGAATATAAAGGTGGTCTGTCTTTTATTTGGATTGTGCATCACAACACTCTTACTGGAGATTCATCTCTTTCAGTTTGTCAGGCTGCAAAGTTGATAATAGTGCTCTTAGCTGGCTCTTTCTACTATTTCTGTGCATCTATTTTTAAGGCAGCATGTGCAATTGTAACCCTCTTAATCTTCATGTCATCTTGAGTCACATATCTGGGGAGTTTGATATGAAGGTTGCATGTACTGTGTCAAGGAGCCCCATTTACTTGCCCTATTTAAGCATCCTTCACCTAATTTTGCTGCTGTAGCTTGGCATTTGGAACAAACTTATGTTTCCACTTTTATGAGCAAGAGCTAAGATTGCTACCTGAGAAGTTGGACTGAAATTGCCTTGGAAGGAGTTGAACTAGTTTTGTCTTCAGTTTGTGTTCATCAAAACAGTTTTGTGTTCTCTGGTAGCCATCCCAGGACTGTAGATGGGGGCAGCCCTTGTCAACAAACTGAATTTCGGAGTACTTCTGCCTTGAAGTAGTGATAGCAGCTACTTTACTCCCTCAGGAGCTCGTTTTAGTAACTTGGTTGCTCCTAATTAATAGTTTTGCTTTCTTC
Organism: Tympanuchus pallidicinctus; assembly: GCF_026119805.1. Taxonomy (NCBI): domain Eukaryota; kingdom Metazoa; phylum Chordata; class Aves; order Galliformes; family Phasianidae; genus Tympanuchus; species Tympanuchus pallidicinctus. The sequence continues at coordinate 17,392,774 of NW_026294627.1, forward strand.
AGGAAGCAAAGCACTTGGTTCTATTAAAAAAAATTACTAACAAACAACAACTACAACAAAAGGAAACCAAAAAACCTCTGTTCTTCCTCCCCTCACCCCTCTCTTTCAGTCTCACATGAAGGAAATGGGTTTTGCTCTGATCAGGTTATCTGGAAAATACGGTAAGCAAAGAGAGATGTGCACTTGCTGGCACTGGAACAAAAGCAGTTAAATGTTGCCCGTTGGTGGTTTCAGGTGTCCCTGAAAACATCCCTCAAATTTCTTAATTCTGATCCTGCAACTCAAAGAGACAGCAAGCAAATGTTACAGTACAGCCCTGTGTTTTAATCCAACACCTACTCTTTGTTCTTCATTTAATTTGTTGAAGTTCCCCTTGCGAAGAAGGATTGCCATCTTCTGGGCAGGACACACTACGGCAGCTTCCCTTTCCACTTAGAAGCTGAATTACTCTCTGCAGAGCAAGCTGACCTTCTAAATTCTTTCTGCTGTGCATAAAAATAGTAGACACATAGCATACAGACATCCTTGCCTTCTCCTTACATTTGCAACATGACACTTCTGAAGCTGATGCGACTAAATGAACTGAAGCAGTTCCAGTACTCTGCACTTTTGCCAGCTATAGCCCTCTGGGTGCTTAATGGTTTGTAAAGAGTACTGGCTATTTACATCTTGTCTTAAAACAAAAGCTGTTAGTTGCACTAAGTTTCATGAAAAACATGACTTCTTTAATGAGCCCCACCTTATAACATCAGTTATAGAAGTAGAGATGCAGAAGTTGTTTACAGCTTCAGTGAATGGTGAATTTTTAAATGGCTGTGCTTGTGATATTTTCCAGTTTCCTATATACGAGAGCCACTTTTGAGCAAAAAGACTGCCAAGGGGTTGGGTTTTTTTTCTGCTCTGTGGAATGCATCCTGTGTCTGCTCTGTGGAGAGGGGTGACCCAGAGCTTTGGCACTTTCACTGAATCCATCTCTAAAAGAGAAGGCAAGTGTCTCAGAAGTTCTATCGCTGCGTTAATGGTGAAGCTCAGCAGTGCTAATCTGTTCCCGCTGTCACTAAGTGCTGCTCTTGCCATTTCTTCTTCTTTACACTATGCACCTCTAGAGAGCCAGCTCCATCCAGTGAGCATATGTTAGCAAGTAGAGTTTGGCTTTTGATTTTTCCTTGCTCAACATCCCAATTATAGTTTCCACTCTATATGCCAAATGGCAGAAAAGAAGCAAACAAACAAAAAGCCAAAACCCAATCCTGTTATTTTGTTTTCCAGCTGATGACATCGTTAAAGCTACTTTAATATTTTACTTTTTCAGGACATTGTTTAACCTCAGATTGGTGTATTCAGATCTCAGTAGCTCCACCTTGGCCCTGGAGTTCTCACTATAGAGAATTTTCCCAACCTTTAGTAGGAGCTGCTTTTGCTAACATGGGTCTTGTGGTATCAAGAGTTCAGGAGTTGCACAGCAGTTTCCAAAACCTGTGATTTTTGTGTGTAAACTTAACCAGTGATCATATGCTTACATTCAAAGTCCTGCATGCAGTCCTTCCCCTTTATAGTTCCAGCTGTGTAAATAACTGACTTCTAGGCTGGGATTGAGTTAGACAGCTGCTGACTTGCTCAGGTCTCCTTGCAGTGCTCCACTTGGTAAATAATCATAGAAATGCTGGGTGAAAGAGGCCTCTGGAGACCATCCAGTCCAGTCTCCCACTTGAAGCAGGACTGCTGCTCATGCTAAATCAGGTCAGCCATGGCTTTATGTAGCCAAGTCGTGGAAAATTCCATAGACAGCCACAGAGACTTCACCGCCTTCCTGGACAAGTTCTCCTAGTGCTGTGCTCGCCTCCTTGTGTATATTTTTTCCCTGAGGAGGTCCAACCTGAACCTCCCAAGCTTCTGCCATCGTGGCCCTTTTCCCTTGAAATATCTGGTTCTACTGAGAAGAGCTTGGCTATCATCTTTAACCCAACTCCAAGGAGCTATAAGGCTGCTAGGTGGCCCCTTAGCCTAACCACACTTATTATTTTCCAGCCCGTGCTCCCAGGCCAAGCAGAAGGTTGGTAAACACATCCTTTGTAACAGGAGGTCTGAATGATTCCAACTGGCTCATCAGCACTGAGATGCACAGATCTGAGCTCCAGCCCCAAAATACTTTCTTGGCAGTGTAAGGGAGCAAGTGGAGAAGCCTCTGATGTGGCTGATAGTAGCTTTCTGTAACATGCAGCTGTGCCATACCTACCTGGAGGGCTGTTGGGGTTTGGCTCTGATGGGTGTGGATTCCCAAAAGGCAATTCAGAGTGGATAACTGACTGGTGGTAGCAGTGCCTTTCTAACCTGCTGTTCCTGATGTTCACATCTGCCCTGTGGTAATCTAAGTGAGAAGAGTGTAGGGACAGCAGCTGCTTTAGGACTGCGTGTGCTCAGTACCTCTAGAAGAAGTAACTCTGTAGACCCAGCTGATGAGAAGGATTACCATTGCTCTGCTTTTACCCCTTTCTAGCGTTCCAATCCCCATGCTGCCTACCCCAACCCCGGACCAAGCACATCGCAGCCACAGAGCAGCATGGGATATTCAACTACCTCCCAGCAGCCTCCACAGTACTCACATCAGACACATCGGTACTGAGCTGCATCCCAATAATGTCAGTGCACTGTTGCTAATGCTGCAGGACTGCGCAGCTGCCTGCCTGGAACCTGGCCTGGGCCACAGGAATGTACTGTACAACCACACCTTCAACACGTCTGATCGCCAAGTTCCACCACCTTTCACAGAATGGAGTAGTGGCTCCCAGTTGTACCTGTTGTTGGGTTAGACTTGAAAAGAAAGTGCTAGCACAGTTTGTGTTGTGGATATGCTACTTCCATAGTTTACTTGACATGGTTCAGACTGACCGATGCATTTTTGTTCAGTGACAGTCTGTAGCAGTTGAAGCTGTGAAATGTGCTAGGGGCAAGCATTTTTGTTGTCGTATGTGGTGAATTCTCTCGATGTAACAACCTTATCTGACCAATAGTACACGACATCTTTGACCTGGTACTTGAAGCATACAGTATGTGTTAACATGGCAAAAAAAGCAAAATAACCGTGATTCCAACTGAAATTATTTTGGTATACATTTATTTTTAGTGACTTTTGTGGGTTGGTTCATTTTCCACGTAGGTCAATGTTTGATGACCAACACAATTGCTACGATGAGGTTTTTTTATGGACATGAAAACGTTTGCATTTTTTCCAGCAATTACAAACGTCCCAAAGATTAATTTCCAGCGTAAGTTTTTGGTTTTGTTTTTAAATCTATGACTTGACTGGTATTAAAGCTGCTATTTGATAGTAAAATAAATATGTTGTCATTGATATAAACATGTTTGGTTCAGCAAACAAGTGAAAATGATTGTCATAGACAGTGTTTTATTTTTTTTTTCCTGTTGGTGTTAATGATTTGTGAGCATGCTTTGGGATTAAAAAAGCATGAGTGATATTCCCTGAAGAGGTGTGGCATCCGTTCAGATATTTCGTCATGATTTTTGAGAGCAGGCTTGGTGTAGTGGACTTCAAATTTCGTTCAGTTACTTCTTTTCTTCTTTTTTTAAATGTCCGCACGTTGTTTAGGGGTGCCATCCTTACAGCAGAGGATCAAGGTGTTAGGAGAGCCTTAGAATTTATGAGGAAGACCTTACCTACAATGTACTGTATCAAACTATTTTACATGAATGACGCAAGTATTCTGAATAAAAGAGAAATCGAACATTGTTAAAACAAGGTGTTATGTAATAAATTTATTTTTCATAAATCTGCACATGATCTTTGCCTGTATTCCTTCAGTGCGCGGCGCCCCAGTCTGCCGTTGTATGGATGTATTGGGTTTTGTTTTCAGAAACAGCATTTAACCTGCATTTCTGCTGCTTTTTAAATAGCAGAAAAAAGATGCCTTCATAAAACATCATTGCCTCCTGCTGGGGACATCTGGTTGGTCAGCTGGAGGTGCACTGAATGCGGGTCCATTGCCAGCTGTGTTTTATACATCAGACAGCTCGTTCTCATCTGCAAAATCCAGAGACCTTCTTGCATAAGTAGTTTTTCTAAGGTTTCTTTCACTTTCTTGCCATCTGATACCATACCACGACTTTACGACATTAATATCTTTTGCAATATGTGCAGGATTTTGTCTGCAAGCGTTTCGTGGAGAGTGAACGTCCAGTTGTACGACCCATCTGTCCCATGAAAAGGGCAGACAAGTTGGGCACTAAAAAATGCACAGAGGTGGGGGCTGGGTGCAGCCAAAGGAGAAATCTGTAGCCAACCCAAAATGCAAACCAGGGGTAAGTTTGAGGTGTAATAAAAGTAGTGGAGTAGAGAAGAGGTTTAAATGTTTTTGAGATGTAAAACAAAAGAAAAAAGGCAGAGTCCAAAGTTTATGCTGCTTGAGAAAGAGGAAGTTCGGATAGCGTGAGATTCATCGTGGACTTTAATAGAGTCAAAATGTGACTTCCTCAAGTCTGGAATAAACTGAAATATGTAATTGGGAGTGCTGTAAAATTCTTTCTGGTTTCTTTTCACATGAAAGCTTTTCCCTCCTTCCCTAAATATTTATATAGACTTTGAACTTGTGTGTTCAGTGGCTCTCACAGCTGCTGAAGGGGTGACAAGAGCAATTTTTATGCAGTTTTATTTCTATTAAATTTCTGTCAGCCCTGATTTTTTGCTTATTTGGACTTACTAATGCATGAGAATTAGTACTATTCATATTAATGCTAATCTTACTTGATACCAGTATATTTTGATGTCTCCAATGCTTTGTTTGAAAATAGCAGGCCAACATTAATTTATTTTTCTATAGGGACGTGCTGCCAGCTGACAAAAAGAACCCTTGCCATTAGTTTGCACTTGAATTTAATTTTCCCATTGAAAAGGTTATTTGGAGATGCAGGCACAGCTTATCATCTGATAATAGTGAAACTAAATTATGCCCTACATGTAGTTGTAAGCTGTCTGCTCCTCCGTTTGCAGTCATTTCATTCATTCTACTCCATTCTTGTAAACGTATCACAGATTGCTTTAACAAACTGCAGTCCTACAGGGCAGTCACATTTCTGTATCAGACTTGTTCTGATGTCTGAGTGTCACCTCCTTCTGAGGATGAATTTGGGATTTCTTTCTCCAGAACAGTGGGAATAGAAGGTTGTCAGTACTTGGTGTGACCTCTGCCTTCAAGAGGGGGTGCATTTCTACTGTTGCTAAGGCTAATTTTGTTGTGTAGGTGACAGTTATAAAATTATCTTCTGCACCAAATAAATTTCTTAGTTCTTAATGCTGTCTGAACTGTAGGAAAGGCAGGAAATTACTATCCTGAACTATTCAAAAACAAAAGCATAAATTCATTCTGTCCGGGTTTGGCTTTGGGGAGCTTTTAATGTGAGGCTAAGGGAAGGTAAGGAAGAAGAAAGCATCTTTGAGAACATTTTAATAGAGCAGTTGCAGACTGGTGAGAGCAGCGAGGCGGTGGCAGCTGGCGTGCGAGTTGCAGCTCTCCTTGCACAGCTGAGCATTAGTTGTGAGACTCAAGAAGTTCAGAGCTTTTCATTTTTCATCAACAATTCTCTGGGCCAATCTGAGCATATGTCAAACACCTGGAGCCTGGGAGCCAGTCTTTGTTTCTCTGATTAAAGAATAAATTATTTTCCTAGAGTAGGCTTATGCTGAAAGTGGGGCTACAGGTTTAACTCAATCATTAGGCTAAGCACAGTTTTGCACTTTGATTCACCTTGGCACTTGCAGCAAGCCAAGCCTTTGTAAAACAGAGCTTATTGTGGTCAGAATTTATTACACTTGCTAAGGATGCATCTCTCTAAAAGAAATAGAAAACATTTTTTTGCAAAGACCCTTTTTGAAGAAGGTTTCAGTGTTAATGGAGGTGGGAGGAGCAGCAGCAGAAGGAAATGAGACCCTTTCTGCCCTTTGGTTTTCTGTGTTGTTGTATAGGAATTAAAAAATGCTTGGTGAGCTCACAGAGCTGCCAGGGCAGTGTGCTGCTGGGTGGCAGGCAGAGCTCAGGTTGGGTTTTCCTTCATTTTGCTTTTTCCTTTCTGGGATGCGTGGTTGAGTTGAGCCTGCTGTGAGCTGGGAAGATTGATGTGGAAGTGGCAGGAGCAGTAGGTGCAAACACCACTTCCCTTTCTCTTCATAGCACCTGACGTAATACTCTGACAGAACAAGAAAGAGCAAGTGCCTTCACATTCTTGTGCTGAGGGCTATGAGCAGCCCAAGTGTCTCAGCGACCTCATAGCTTTGCACAGAGCAAAACACAGAGCAAGGTGATTCTGTGAGACTTCACTGCCCCTTAGCGTGGTGTTTGATAGGAAGCAGTGCAAAGGGAACTCCATCGCCATCTGAAGTGAGAAGAGAACAGCAGAGCATGAGTGGAGCATGTCGAACCACCTGAAGATCTATCAGAAGGGATCTTGGAAACTCTTCTTTTTTTCACCTTGCTGTTTGTCTCCTGCCAGCTCACACCCGAGTTAAGTGGTAATGAGAGTGAGGGCTTGGGGTCAGTTGCACGTGAAGGTTTTATGGGAAGAAATTACCTGTGCTGTTCCCCAAAGTCCATTGATTCCTTTCTGAAATTGTTCCCTAGATAATGAGCCACTTCTGCCTCTCCCCAGGCCCATCCTGGCTCTGCTGAAAGGCTTGACCTTTCATGCGTGGTGGCTGCTGGTGATTTTATGGGCACTGTTAGGCAGTTTGACTGCCACCAACTGGAATAATTGGGATAATTGGGGAGGAGGAGCTTCGATTGGTTATTGCCTTTCAAAAGGGGAGGTCACAGATTGTTTCTTGGAGCCAACTGTGAAGTTGCAGACCTGCCATTTGGACAAAATGTTGCTGCTATTGTAAGTTGAGCATATTTTTTGTGGAAGGACTGACTATTGTGCTCCCTGCTTGCTATTTTAGTTACACCTCTGAATGGAGTCGTCCTTTTGTCAGGCAGCATAACCATCGCAGCATCTTCCTTGAGGCTGAATAGCAACAGAGCTTCAGGAAGGTGCTTCTGAGACAGTTTAATAGCCAATATCCCCTGAGACTAAGGTGGATGAGCTTGGTTCAGCATAATTTCTTGTCACAGCTACGGATAAAGAACGCTTTGTGAACATGGCAGGCATCTGAATGACAGGATGTACAAACTGCTCGAGCAGCATGGAGGCAGACAGCAGGTGCTTATCCTCTGAAAGCAAAAAAAATGCAGCTGCTTCTTCCACCAAGGCTCACTTGATAAGTTCTTCACAAGGACTTGAAGCAATCTGTATTTTGGCTGACTTCAGCAAGCTGCCCCAAGCCATTAGGAGGGTTCTGTGCTGTGGAACTTGGCACTGGTGTCAGTGAGGCTGTTGCCCTGGGGCAGCACACCAGCTCTCACCTAGGATGTGAACATGGATAAGCTCCACCACTGCTCCAAAAGCTCCCAGATCGCAAAGTACCAAGCAATACTTTTCAGCTTGCCATGGTCAAAGTCTTCCCTTGGCTCCCACGTGGAGCCTAATTAGCCTTTTACATTTCAGACCCTGCTTAGGGGTTGCACACACACTGGGCTGCATGAGGTGGAGGAGGGGTGAATGCAGCACAGAATGCATTGGTTCATCATTCCCTGCCTCCACAACAGTGGAACATGTATATGCTTTCTTGAAAAGTTTGCTTCCACACCTAGGGATGTGGTGAGGCCACACCACCTGTGTTTTGGCCACATGTTCCTGCAGATCTGTCACACTGCTCACACATGCAGCACATCCTGGGGAAAGCCTCCTTGGGTAACTTCGATGTCTGGGTGGCAGCAGCAGTCACCTCGGCACTGTGTGGGCTGAGGTGTGCTCACCTTTGTAAAGGCAGTTCGTATGTGGCTCAGGCATTCCTCATGTCCTGTGCTCAGGGACTGGGCTTTCCCCTGGTGTTCTGTCCTGTGTCTTCTCCAGAAGATCAAGACAAGGTGAGAGGGGTTGATAATGCAGCCTGGAAGCTTAGAAATTCCCTTAGGAGCTTCCCTTGTGTCCTACCTCCTTTAGCAGTGCAGGTATGTGGGATATCCATGTATTACATTTGCATACTGGACAAAACCAGCTGTTGTTAAACATCCCCCTCATTGCTCAGCTGAGCGAGCTGCTGACATTTGAAGAGCAGCCTGAATGTCCTGTGTCACCAGGCTTGTGATGTGTCCACAGCCTGGGGATGACGAGCAGCTGCTGGGTCAGATGTCATGAGTTTCAACGAGTCCAAGTGCAGGGTCTTGCACCACTGTCATGGCAATCCCTGCTATCCCCTGCTGGAGGATGGAAGGATGGAGCACAGCCCTGCTGAAAGGGCCTGGTGGTACTGGTGGATGGTGGTGGTGGTACTGGTTGGACATGAGCCAGCAATGTGCCTTCTCAGCCCAGAAAACCAACTGTATCCTGGGCTGCATCCAAAGCTGTGTGGCCAGCAGGGTAAGTGTTCCTCCCCTCTGCTCTGTGCTGGTGAGGCCTCACCTGCAGTACCTGCATCCAGATGTGGATTCTTCAGGAGAGTCATGGAGCTGTTGGAATGCGTTGAGAGGGGGCTTATAAAAATGACCCAAGGGATGGAACAGCTGTGAGAACAGGCTGAGAGAGCTGGGGCTGTTCAGCCTGGAGAAGAGAAGGCTGCGGGGAGACCTGAGGGTGGCCTTTCAGTATATGAAGGGGGGCTGTAAGAAAGAAGGGGACAAACTTTAGCAGTCTGTGATGACATAAAAAGAGGAAATGGTTTCAAACTAAAAGAGAGGAGATTTAGACTGGATATAAGGAAGAAGTTGTTCAGTGAGGGTGGTGAGGCACTGACACAGGTTGCCCAAAGAGGTGATGGATGCCCTGTCCCTGGAGGCACTCAAGATCAGGCTGGACAGGGCTCTGAGCACCTGATCCAGCTGTAGGTGTCCCTGCTCACTGCAAGGGGTTGGAGCAGATTATCTTTTGGAGTCCCTTCCAACTCAGATATTCTGTGATCTCATCAATCCTCAGCTCTGTGGGCACAGAGGAGGGGGCTGTCAGTGGCCACCATGCTCGGTGGACAGTGGCACTTCACACTGGGTCACAGAAAGGCTGCAGGTGGAGCGGGGCTGTTGGGCTGTTGGGCTGCACACTGCTGTGTGCAGCTCAGCTCACAGGTGCAGGAGCTGTGTGGGAGTAATTCAGAGTGCCACACGACCTGCTACCACAGGTCCAATCTGCTGGGAACAGAGAGGAAATCCCTGACAGAAAATCTGAACAGAGCAGGGACAGCAAGTGCTGTGCTCACTTGTGAGAATGGGTGCCTGAAGTCAGACAGCAAGGTTGCCCAAGCAGGGTCTCAAGGAGACATGATGGGATGCCTGCTCTTGGAGTCGCAGCATTTGGTATCACTAACACCAGCTCCCCAGTGTGTGTGTGTCTGTGGGCATCCCCCCATCCCAGTGCTGTGTCCTTCTTGGGAATGAAACACCAGTGGTGGGGCTCTCTCAGTGCTGAGAGTCCTGAGTGGGGCATGGGCACAAGCAAAACAGAGGGTTGTAATCTGCAGTGGAGAGTCTAGTTGGAGGCCTATAACTTGCTATGTTCCCTGTCAGTGCTGGGTCTGGTCTTGTTCAACATCTTCATCAGCAATCTGGATGAAGGGACAGAGCCCACATTCAAGAAGTTTGCTGATTATACGAAGCTGGGAGGAGTGGCTGACGTACCAGAAGGCTGTACTGCTATTGAACAAGACCTGGGCAGTCTGGAGAGTTGGGCAGGGAGGAACCTGAAGTTTAACAAGAGCCCAGTGTAGTGTCTTGTGTCTAGGGAGGAGTAGCTGTATGAACCAGTACAGGTTAGGGTATGATCTGCTGGAGAGGAGCTCTGCAGAAAAGGACCTGGGTGTCCTGGTGGACAAGAGGTTGGCCGTGGCCAGCACTGTGCCGCTGTGGCCATTGGTAACCTAGGGTGCATTAAAAAGAGAGAGGCCAGCAAGTCGAGGGATTTCTCTCTACTCTGTCCTGGTGAGGCCACACTTAGAATACTGAATCCAGTTCTGGGCTCCCCAGTTCAAAAAAGCCAGGGAATATCCTAGAAGGAGTCCAACGAAGGGCCACAAAGATGATAAAAAGTCCTGGAGCATCTCCCCTGTGAGGAAGGGCTGAGTAAGTTGGGCTTGTTCAGCCTGGAGAAGAGAAGACTGAGGGGAGATCTGATTAATGTTTATTAATATCTAAAGGGAGGTTGGAGGCAAATGGATGAGGCCAGGCTCTTCTCAGTGATGCATAGCGATAGAACAAGGAGCAATGGCCTATAACTTGAACATAGGAAATTCCATACTAGCATGTGGACAAAATTCTTTATGGTATGGGTAACAGAGCACTGGAACAGGTTGCCCAGAGAGGTTGTGGAGTCTCATTCTATGGAGATATTCAAGACCCTTCTGGATACCTACCTGTGCAGTTTACTATAGGGAACCTGCTTTGGCAGGTGGGTGGACTCAGTGATGTGGGAAGTTGCTTTTTCTTTCCATCTTTGTACCTGAGTGAATCTTTTCAGCTGAAAATAAGTCAAACTTCATGTCTGCTAATAATGATAAGAAATAAGAGCAGTTTTTCAGCAGGCTGAAGAACAATCCGAAAGCATCATTCCTTTTGTATGATTGCAGGAACAATGTGAAAGGCAGCTGATAGTTTTCATAATTCCGTGAATGAACAGAAGTGCACAAAAGGGGGCGTGATTTGGGGTTTCGGAGCCGTCTGCAGAGGATCAGCACCTACAAGAGAGGTTCTGCATGGCCCCAGGGATAGATTTGTGCCTTTACTTCACAGACCTCAGGCTGAAGCTCAGCTGGGCAAGTGTGCTGGATTTACAGCATTGACAACTTACAGGTGTGGAAATCAGGATCCCCTAACTGGAACCTCTCGGTCACCAGAACCTCTCGGGGTTTGAATTCAAACAGGATGATATGATAGGAAAAGAAAAACGCACACACAAAAAAATGAGGGTTATCAAACCACAAGGCAGGAAAGGAAATATGTTGAAATGATGTCAACTGTGAAAATACCAAAGGTGAAACTGTGATAAGAAAAGTTAATAGGGATGCAAGAACAAGAAATAACCAGGGGAAAAGGCAAGCTGCTGGTCTGCAGGCGATCTGGAGTCAAACCCCTCCCTGTTGTAAGTGTGGTGCTGGTGGAGGCTGTCCCTGGCCATCATATGGGCTGGCCTAGGCTGCAGGGCATGGGGAGAAAAAGAGGGAGAAAAGAAGGCTGCAGGGTGCCCTAATTGCAGCCTTTCAAGTACCTGAAGGGAGCCTACAAAGAGGAGGAGAATCAACTCTTTGAAAGGGTTGATAACAGCAGGACAAGGGGAAATGGTTTTAAGTTGAGGGAGGGAAGATTTAGGTTGGATGTCAGGGGGAAGTTCTTTACAGAGAGAGTGGTGAGGTGCTGGAACAGCTGCCCAGAGAGGTTGTGGATGCCCTGAGCCTGGAGGTGTTCAAGGCCAGGTTGGATGGGGCCCTGGGCAGCCTGGTCTGGTATTAAATGGGGAGGTTGGTGGCCCTGCCTGTGACAGGGGCGTTGGAGATTCATGATTCTTGAGGTCTCTTCCAACCCTGGCCATTCTGTGATTCTGGGTGCTCATCATCAGGCTTTGTGATATGTAGGACCTTGAGATGCACTACAGAGGTGGGGGGGAAGAGCGGGTGGGTTTTCCTCATGACAGACTGCTCTGTTTGGAGTCTTCTTTTGTCACCCTGCCATCTCATCTCCTCACCACCCCTGAGGGCACGAGCATGGGACACTGGAGGAGACCCCCAATGGGTGCAGCCAAGGTCCTCCAGAACTGTGGTTGTAAAACGGTGACCATGCTGGGGAGATACTGCTGAACCTCAGCAGGGACTTCGGGCCTGAGGTCAAGGCAGCCCCCAGTCTTGTTCCTGGGAAGCAGGTGGACCCAGTTCACTCATTTAACACGAGAGCCCAGCTCCATTGCAAGCCCTCTTCATTCAATACTGCTCCACCTGAGAGAAAGTCTAAAGTGAACAAATGTGTCTCAAAACCCACCCCAAGTCCTTAAGCTCGAGCCTTGCACAGGGATTGTTACTTATAATGAATATTTTAGGCTTCCTTCAGAGGCAGCTCTGTGCCCCTGCTGCGTGCTGTCTCCCAGGAAGAAGCCACATGAGCTACTTTGGGTATTCAAATGCTTGATATATGGTATCTGTTCTATGGAAAAGTGCCTCAGGGTGAAATGCGTTTAATAGAGAGAGGCTAACATGGTAGTGATTTATCTCATTTTGGTAAGTTCATGCCTGTAATTCAATAACCCCATGAGCTACACTTAACTGTATTCAATAAAGATGATCTAAGGGTGCTGTTCATGCAGGTGAAGGATTCAAGAACTGGAGGAAAGGATGTTAGAAATAAATGGACTTGAAGTAAACAAGGAGCTCAGGCAGAACCCTTCCCCATGATGAATGTCTTGAGCGTCATTAAACCCATACAAATGGCTCAGCGAGAGGCAGAAATTTCTTCCTCTGAAAGGAAAAAGCTGTGCGAGAGACTTTCGTTAAAGAGCAAATGCCACGTTATGCTCCAGCCGTGACCCAAATCCTGCAGCAGCACTTTGCAAGCTGTCATCATGTGGAGCACTCCTGGGAGAGCGTGGTGTATCATCACGGAATGAGGATGTGCTGCAGCGGGTGCAGGAAGCCTGGTTGCACGCAGCCAGAAGAAAGAGAGGTGATAGCCCACGGCTTTATTCTGGATGTGCTTTGGAAACCTTTAGACAAATAACTGGGAGCACAAAGCAGACAATGCCGCATGCAAACGGTACAGCAGCATGACAAAGAAATACGGTACCTAAACAGCTGCTCAGGGCTGTAATTGCTCAGTTTGAATGTAAACCCAAAATAAATAGCATTGGCAGCTGAGTCACACAATTGCAGACCTGAAGCTCTTCAAAGTGAGCTCTAAAAATACTTTGTGTGCTTTAGAAATTACTGGCTGCATGCAGAGAAAATGGGCACTGAAAGCGCAGTACCGCGGCATTGACGGTGGCTGTGCAAAGGACTTTCAAATAAGGTGTGGCTGCCGCTGGTGTGCAGGGCAGTCTGGGGAGAAGAGCAGGTGGGCACAGATCCCTGCTGCCCTAAGTGGGTGCACTGTCACTTGTGGGTCTTGGTTCCTCCTGGCACCAGGGACACCCTGCACAGTCTGCGCTCACTCGGCTGTTGCTGCTCTTCCCTCGCCATCACCAGCGAAGGAAAAGCTCAGCCCAGCATCACTGCTACCAGTGCTGGAATGTGCTGCCTGAAACCCAGTGTTCAGTGTGGCCTCCACAAATGGGAGGTGCTGGGAGACAAGAGCATTTCTGGACTTCGTACACAGTAAGTGTAGTTGGGCATTGGAGCAGGCTGTCCAGGGAGGCGGTGGAGTCACCATCCTTAGAGGTGTTTAAGAAATGCACAGATGTTGCACTGAGGGATGTGGTCTAGAGCAGTCACAGCTGTGGGTTGTTGGTTGGACTAGATGATCTTCTCGTCTTTCCAATCTCAGTAATTCTGTGATTCTGTAAGGAAGGAGCCCTGTTGTACCTATGAGTTGAGCTGCACCCTATTTGAGTTTTCATCATGAGCTGTACCTCATTGTAGGTGCCAAAACTCTGCTTCTTGGCCAAAAGCCTGGGCAAGTGGGCATGGAGTGGTGAGGTGGTGCCAAGACCCACAGATGTGTGCTGCAAGGAGGAGATTCTCCAGAATGTGAGGAGACACATGGGGATATAGGGCTGCCCAGGGAGGTGGTGGTGTCACCAACCCTGGAGGTGTTCAAGAAGCATTTGAATGTTTTACTAAGGGGCACAGTTTAGTGGGGAAATCGTGGTGGTAGGTGAATGGTTGGACTGGGAGATCTTGGAGGTCTTTTCCAACTGTGATTCTATGATTGTATGACTCAGAAAAAGCCCCTCTAGCCCAGACGTCTCTTGACCCTCAGCCATGTCCCTCTCCCAGGCCACAGCCCAGCAGAACTCTCTCTGTGACATTCTACTTAGCTCTGGCTGCTTGGGGTTTTCCAGCATTGGCTGCTTCTTACTTCACACCCAAGTGATATTTTAATGGAGTGAATGACCTGCCTCTTCTCAGACCCTCACAAGGATCCTGGGCATCCACAGCCCTCTCAAAGACCCAAAAGCCAGTGGCAGGAATTGTACTGAGGAAATGGTGACATTAAAGCTTCAGCCAAGGCTCAGCTGGACATTCCATTTGGCTGTGGTCACCATGGCTAGAGCACTGGAAGATTTTCCAGAGTGTGTGGCAGAGCTGACCACTCTGTTTTTCCTGCTGCTTCCAGAAGGGACTTTCCTATGCAACAACTTTATCTATATGACTCAGTGAAGCTGTCCCCATCCCTCACCCTGTGTGGGACACTGGTCACCAGCAGCACTGTGCTTGAGCCTCTACAGTACCCAGGGAGGATAAACCTGGCCCCACTGGTCCCACCTTCTCCAGACCAGAGGCTGGAGGAGCCCAGAGGCTCAAGAAGAAGCCCAGATGTATCCCAGAGAAGGGGTAAAATGTGTGCAATTTGAACTGTGTTTGTCGGGGGGGAAGGATGATGAAAGTCAGCAGTTAAACCCAAAGGAACTAGTATGAACTCTGAGCCCAGGACAACCTCCAAGTGCTTCTCTGGGTCATTTTTTATGATGTCCCAAATGTTTTGGTAAGTACATTCTTCTCAGCTGATTCAAATACAGAATAGGATCAATGTGTTTTCCTAAAGCTTTCCAAATAGGTTTTTGAGCAGAGTTGTACAGGCAGGAGGGGAATGACGAGCTTCCACAAAGGCCCTGGGAGGCAGAAGGCTTCTGGTCTGTGTTGCATTTATTCCACAGCCCTACAGAAAACAGCTCGTTGAGTAATCTTTTCCCCTTTGGTTGTCATTCTTTTTAGTTGTTGAAATGTTTGTAGTTTCCGTTTGCATAAAACACTCTCCTAATGCTTTTCACAGCTGCCTCTTCAATCAAAATCCACCAGAATACTCAGTGTTGTGTCAAGCACTGATCTGCCACTGCTGTGAATGTTCTTCTTTGGACACTTCACACGCTTCTGTTCACAGAGCATTTCTGTTTGCTGTTTCGCCCCTCCACATTGCAGCTATTCTGTGCCTTCTGTTGCCTCCCAGCCCTGCACAGAGGTGCCCAGGGAGGTGGCAAATCTCTCTCCTAACACATCTGAATACACCAATCACTATAAATATTCAGTGCAATAAAACCATTAATGCAGGATGATTAAAAAGTTGTGGTTCCCCCAGCAACCTGAACTCACTGCCTCTCGCACACCAAGGCTCAGAGATTACAGCTCTGCCGTTGCACGAATGCCTCCATCTCGCTGCACCGAGGCTGCAGCCGGGCTGGGGTTGCCATGGGAATGGAAGGTTGGATTTTGTGCTGGTGTGGATGTAAAGAAACTCACCGGTCCTGTAATGGCCTGTTTTAATGCTGCGTTAGTGCTGCTGCTCCATGGTACCTGGCTGGATATGCACTGAATCAGTCACAGGATGGCTGAGGTGGAAGGCAGCTCTGGAGGCCACCTGGCCCAGCCCTACTCCAGCAAGGGCACCAGAGCAGGGTGCCCAGGGCCACATCTGGGCAGCTTCAGGCGGTCCCTAAGCAGGAGAGCCCACAGCCTCTGGGCAGCCTGTGCCAGTTCTCAGCCTCCTTTGCCATGTTGCTTGGAGCGCTGCTGCTCGAAGCTTCTTCCTTGCTCTCTTCCTCAGTCCTGCAGCGCACAGATGCTTGCCTCTGCCTGGTGCCTCCATTTCAACCCCCCTGTCTTTTGTCTTTCCCAGTACCACTGTTCCCAGAGCACTCACATTTTCAAAAACGTGACTTTTTTTCTTTCTCAGGCCACATTTCCTGATGCATCTGCACAGACCGCCTGCAGTTTTCTCCTCAATTATCCCCAGATCAATTCTTTTTTTTTTTTTACTTCCCTCTCTTTCTTTTCACACTACTGCAGCATCTCTTTTGATGAAGGCTCAGCAAATCATTTCTATCAAACCGTACATGAAGAATAGAATGAATATTTCAGCATTTCCAAAACTCGTAGATGATTCTACGATCCCATCTGAGATGTTTGCTCAGGACTATCCATGACTGTTCAACAAACAGCAAATGATCCCTGTGCCACTCAGCCACCAACAATGCAACACTCGGCTTGCTTTTTGCAAAGGAGCTCTGTGAGTAATGTAACTAAAGGACAGCGAGGAAAGGAGCAAACACCAAGTGAGAGCAAGGTATGAATTTTGAGAGGGTAATTAGCTTTTAGGAGATCTCATCCAGGAGTTCTCTGTCACAGTGGGGCTTTTATCAAGATGGAGTGTCTTTCCCACTCAGCCACAAATTGCGAGGATGGATGCAGGGATCACTGGCTGTGAGTTTATGACTGTGCTATACAGGAGGTCAGATAAGATGATGGTAATAGCCCCCTATGGCCTTGCAATTTATGACTCTATGAATTTCAAACTGTTCATTCGGTTGTAACGTTTGCAATTTATCTCAAATTAAATGTCATCCGGTAGGTGAACAGAACCAAGCCACCTGACTGGGGCAGCCCTGGCTGGGGCGAGGCAGCTGCCAGCACACAAACCACAATTTGCTGTGAGCTGCTCTTCAGCCACCACAGCCCATTTTGGAGGAGTCTTCCCCACAAAGAAATTGCCAAGGCCCAAATGTTCCTTCTCAGTGGGACCTTGAGTGGAAAAGGTGCATGGGCAGAATACTGAGCTTGAGCAAAGTGTGCGGTGATCTTCACAGATCTCTTTACAAATATTCCTCTTCTCCCTCCCTTTCCATCACTGCGTTCCCTAGAAGTAAGGGTTCTTCTTACTCTTCCACTTTTCTTTCTACATTTTCCATGTTAAATGATACTTTCAGTAAGACATGGCCACCTCTGCTTGAAAGTGCCCCCAATGAGCTCTACCATGACAATCAATCCAATTCCATAACATCTCTGTGGTTTATTTCCAACCATCATATTTCTTTACAGCATTACTCAGGGATCATTATTCCAGAATAGCAAATAACTTCTCAGTCTTTTTTTCCACCCATTTTTCTTATAACCTCAATGTGATCAGAGCTGTACCTTGTTCAGCCACATAGGTGAGAGGCCAGGAGATCCAGTTTAAATGTCACCCACAGGGCAGGCAGCAAACAGTGTGTGGAAAGGGGCCTTTGTCCTGGGGAAAACACGCTGTGCTGAGCTGTTTCCTTGAGCTGGGAGCCTTGGGAACTCCTTGCAAATGGGGGTCCAGGGCTTACAAATAGCTATCTGACAGTTTCTGCCTTGTTTCTGTCATGATTAATGTGCCTGAGAGATCAGGGATTTGACACAAAAAGCTGTATGGCTGGCACAGGGCTTGCACACCAGCCATCACAACACCACTAATCATATGCAATTTCTCCTGGAAGCACTAGAGGGAAGACAGGTGAGCAGTTCCAAAGTGATTTGTTTATAACCCACCATCCCCTGTGTTACTGGGAAGTCAGGAGCTACACTGTTTTTCCTAAAGATTTCACCCATGAAGTCATGTAATTACATAAGAAACACAGTTTTAATTTTTTTTTTTTTAGAAGGGAGATATTCAGGGAAAACTTGTAAACGAAAGGCCTTAGCTATACTGGGATATCCTGATAGGAAGTGTGGCTCGAGGTGATTTAATCCAGGGACAACATTTATCTGATGAGGACTGTGCAAGGGGAACGAAGCATTAACTCCCAGCCCCCATTCACAGGACAAGGGCATTCTGTTAACACATCTAATTAGCTGTCCTATTAGCAGAGCTGCTGCTGGTGCTGTTGGAGAGGGCAGCTGGGAGTGCATCTGTGTGAGCTGCACAGGGGATGTGCTCCGATGCGCACAGCCCCAGGGCTGCATCAGAGCACTGTGCTCCCCTCCATTTTGCATGCTGCTGATGTTAACTCCGCAGAGCCTAGCTTCGGGGTGAAGCTCAAGCATTTGTGAAGTTTATGAAAATCGTAAACTGTGAAGAGCAAAAGAAATTTTCTACACTGAGAACAATCAATCACTGGAACAACCTCCCCAGGGTTGTGGCAGGATCTCCAGTATTGGAGTGTGCAGCGTGCAGTGTGCAGTTGCACAGGATGCTCCATAATCTCACTGAGGATCCTTTTTCCCAAGACTTCGACCTGATGATCTTTCAAGATCCCTTCCAACCTGGGCTGCTCTATAATTCTCAAAAAGGGACAGCTCATTTAGCCTATGGGCAAACAGCCCTGTTCTGCTCACACCCACAGCATCCCTCTGCAGGGTGAGGAGATGCCCTGAGGAGGGACCACAGTCACTCTGAGCACAGCTTTAGGGAAAAGAATGTTGTTGGATGTGAGCTGAAAAGGACTGGCTGGGAGCTCTGCCTTACTGCCTTACTTACATTGCTGTCGTCAAGAGCCATGAACAGTTACCTCCTCTTGACTCATAAACTGAACAACTCTTCCTGCCCTCAGTCTTCTCTGCTAGTGGTTATGCCACTGTCTAATTTCCAGCCCATGCTTATTCTGGGTCTCTTCATGTTTGTGGCAGTTCAGTTCATGTGTTTTCCATCTATCCCCTTGTCTGCTCCGCAGCTCAGGTGGGCTTCCACCTCTGTCACTTCTGAGCCCAGTTGGAACAGCACAGGTTGGAGAGCATGGAAATGAGCATGTTTGTGTAGTACGGGATCGCACCATAAGAGGGAGATGATTCCCTGTGGATTTTCTGGGGGACACATAGCCCTGCCATGACCAGTGGGTGCCAGCATTTGGGTGGAAAAGTGGCTGATGGAAGCTAGAGAGATCTGGCAGAGAAATCCAGAAGGGGACACAGCTGGGAGACACATGCTCACATCAGGAGATGAGAGCCTGATGTCCTTCCAGTGTGTGAAGCCTCCAATGGAAGCACACCCGAATATTTTCCAGTCTACCTTCTGACATTCATAAAGATTTATTCTGAGAAGCCTGCTTGTATTTTTTCAGATCATTATATTCCACTTCATGCTGCTTCATTTATTCCCAGGCCAGAGGAAGCCCTGGGACAGCCTCTGTGGGTAGTGCTGCCCCAAGCTCAAAGGAACTACAAGGGGCTGATGCTACAGGAGAGAAACATGGAGTGTGAGATTCTGCCTTCAGCCTCTCTCTGCTCACTCTGACTTATTAAGGATGCTGCCTGCACATGGGCAGACTGGGGCAGAGAAAAGGGCTCTCCAGGGAGCTGGGGACAGTGTCTGCCAAGCAGCCACCGAATCAAAGGCACGCGGTGTGGCTGCACGTCTGTGTGTCTGTCTGTACCCACTTGGCTCCTGTGGAATGAAAACTTTGGCTGTCTGAAGCACAGGAGCTGGAGCAGGATTTGTTCTGTGGGTCTGGGAAAAGCTGTTGTACCTGAAGGAGAATTCCAGGCTGTTTTAAATATGGTTCTTTGTAAATAAGTTTCTTATAGCTCCACAGTAGAAAAAACAAAATTTGTCGTAAAACTTTAGCCAAGAAGTTGCATTTCTCCAAGAAGGAGCATTTCTCCAAAAGGAGCATTTCTCCCAATATCTGAAGTCTGTATTTATGCCTTATGAATCATATTTCTTGAACTTCATCAAAAGAAGGGGGAAAAAAAGGTCATCTGAAAAATATGTACCAGTGAGGGAATCTGGCATTATCACCCATGGCTGTCTCGAACAACAACCCTGTACTCTCCTGTGCTGTTCATTTCTGGAGCAGCTTTGAATTCAGCGACAAGGTGTAAGACATTTCTAAAAGTCTTCATTACAGTGCTGAACGATTCCCCACCTCCTCTTCTTCTCCTTTATACCTTCTTCTTTCTTCTCTCCAAGTCTTGCTGCAGGAGGTCAAGGAGCAGAATTACATCAACTTTCTTTTTTTCCTGTCCACGTCAGTCTCCTGAGCTTCAGACACTGTTTTTGCCAAGACTGTTGGAAACTGGAAAGGGCCTGAACTTGGCAAAGCTCTGAAGTTTCTGCAAAAGCCTGAAGTCACTCTGAGGCATTCAACATGGTGCAGGGACATCTCCTCCCTCTGCTCCCAGAGATAATGTGTGTGACTTCCCAGGCCATGTCTGCCCATGGGCTCCTCAGTTTTGCCCATCTCATGCTTTGGACGAGGGATGGGACAGAGGGCAGAACAGCATTCTGCTGCTGGAGGATACAGAGGAGACCTCTTTGCACGTCTGCGGGTATTCAGGGCTGCCAAGCCCTGGGAGGGTGGGAAAAGGGCAACGGGGAATTGAGAGCTGCCAGAGAAGGTTGGATGAATGGGATCAAGAGAGCCTTGGAGAGTAGGACTGGGAGGACAGGGTGGAGAATGTATCTGTTGGGCTTGGTATCCCCGTGTTCCCATTCCACAAGAGTTTGTGTCAGGGAGGTAAGTACTGGCCCTGGGCAGTAAGAGCTGTGGCAGCAGTAATACAGCCCTCCAGTTTTGCACTGAGCACTTCCAGGAGAGGGAAGCATCCCTCCTCCCAGTTCTCAAGGAATGTCATACCAAAGCAAAAAGAGGTGTCCATTGTAATATAGCTGCTAGCAAATTTGCTCAGGGTAATGAAGACTAACTCAGAGGTTAGACTAACTCTGCTCTTCACACAACCTTGGAGCTCCTACATGACGTGATGGAAGTGGCAGCAGGACTGAAATACCATGATATCACCAACAGAACTTCACATTTCATCTGTTACACCTTAAAAAGGAATGAAAACCGTAAAGTAGGCAGATTGAGGCAGCAGGGCACATGGAAATATCCAGCAATGACTGCATGGCTTCATATCTTTCTTTCCTTGAGGTAAGAGTGACACAAGTCTAATCTTTCCTGCAAAAGCTATCAGCTCTAAGTATTCCTCAAGGTCTTCAGCTGTCACTACTTTAACACCCTGGGAAAGGTAAGTAGTTCACTACTCATTAACTCATCAGAGCAGCTCCAGAAGCAACCACTCCCCAGGTGTGACATCAGAGGGACGACTGAGCAACAGGAGAGTGACTGGCAGTTTCCCACAGCTTTCTCTCAAAGCAAAACTAGGCAATGGGAGCTGTAACACTGTTTTGCCAAAAAAATGGGATTCTAGATAGGATTCTCCAGTGACCCTCAAAGAGAAGCAGCTTGGCAGGACACTCATCTTCTATGCAAAAGGTGCTGCTGATCTCTTCCATGCATGAGGTTACTCTCCAAATGGTTGCCTTGTTCTTCGGGACTCTCTAGTTCATGAATAGTTCCTACTTCTTTATGCTGGGAGCAAATGAGGACATGAATCACTTGGGCTTGCCTTCCCATTACGATCAGGATGCCATACAATTGTCAGTACTTGTTCTCCGTGCTACAAAATGGCATCACTAAGACAGCTCCTTTTCTAGTATATCATTAGAGAAAATGGCTGAGTAAGCAGTCTAAGAAAAAAATGATAGGACCATCCTGTTCCTCTAGTAAGCATCCACTTAGGTCACAGAATCATAGAACTGTAGAACTGCTGTTGCTGGAAAGGACCTTAAAGATCATCTAGTTCCAACCCCCTGCCATGGACAGAGTTGCGACCAACCAGCACAGGCTGCCCAGGGTCCCATCCAACCTGGCCTTGAGCACTTCCAGGAATGGAGTATCCACATCTTCTCTGGGGAGGCTGTGCCAGTGCCTCACCACCATTTGTGTAAAGAATTCCTTCCTAATAAGTAAGCTAAATTTCCCACTTCTAGTTTAAAGCCATGTCCCTTTGTCCTATCACTATCAGACTGTATAAGAAAGTTGGTCTCCCTCCTACTTATTCAGCTCTCTTCAAGTACTGGAAGCTGCAGCAAGGTCTCCCCAGAGCCTTCTCCAAGCTTAGCAAGACCAACTCCCTCAACCCTTCTTCACAGGAGAGGTGCTCCAGCCCTCTGATCATCTTCATGGCCCTCCTCTGGACCTCCTCCAACAGTTCTGCATCTCTCCTCTGCTGGGGGGGGGGATCCCCCCAGATGGAGGATGCAGTACTGGAGGGGGATGGTACTCCAGATGGGGCCTACCAAGGGCAGAACAGAGGGGAATAAACCCCTCCCTCTCCCTGCTGGCCTCCATGCATCCCTTTTGATGCAGTGCAGGATACAGTTGGCCTTCCAAGCTGCAAGAGCACACTGCTAGCAGATCCATCGTTTTATGCACAAAGCTGAAACATACTGATGGAAGAAATAAGGGTGATTGAACCCATTGGTGCAGGCAGAGCAAGCCTTATCAGCTGCCTCTGACAAGAGGGAAAGAAGTTCTTTAGCCCCCCCAAAATACATTTGTTTTCACAAGTATATTTTTATTTTAATTTCCAGGTGAATATCCATTGAAACCATCTCTTTTCTTCCAAAAAAAAAAAAAAGAGTGTTAACAAATTTCTACCCTGAAACAAAAAGGAATGTGAAGTCGATATTTTTTCACCAAGCTGTAGTGTTCTGATTGAATTCTCCTTTACAGCTGTGCCCTTGGCCCAGTTATAGAATCATGGGAGTTGCTCAATAGTCACCAGCTGGACTGGGGCTCCAGTGACCCTGGACTTCATCTCATGTTTGTGAGGAAACAGTCAGCATGACATTAGCTTGATTGCAGTGGAGTTCACACCTCAACCTGTCACTGCAAATGCTGGTCAACATTCTCCTTTACTGTTGAGATGAGAGGGATCTCTACTGGATTATTTAAGTAGAAAAGTATCAGCAATGGTGTGGTCAGCAGGACTAGGGAAGTCATCCTTGTGTACTGAGGCACTGGTGAGGCCTCATCTCGAGGATTTGTGGTTGGACTCGATGATCTTTAAGGTCTTTTCCAACCTGAGCAATTCTATGATTCTATGATTCTACAAATGTCTACTTTAAGATGACTACATTGTCCACAGGAGCCAGAAACTGCCTTGACCATAAAGGCAGACAGGCAAATCCTCACAGGAGAACTCCCAAATGCTCCTAGATGATTCCCCACACACAAACTCACTCTGTCATAGCAGTGTAAATAGTTCTGGAGCACAGGGCTTACGAGGAGCAGCTGAAGGAGCTGGGATTGTTCAGTCTGGAGAAGAGGAGGCTCAGGGGAGACCTCACTGCTCTCTACAACTACGTGAAGGGAGGTTGCAGTGAGCTGGGGGTCGGCCTCTTCTCTTGTGTAACTGGTGATAGGACCAGAGGGAATGGCTTCAAGCTGAGCCAGGGGAGATTTAGGCTGGGCGTTAGGAAATACTGCTTTTCTGAAAGAGTGGTCAGGCATTGGAGTGGGCTGCCCAGGGAGGTGGTGGAGTCACCGAGCCTGGAAGTGATCAAGGAATGTTTGAATTCTGTGTTGAGGGACATGGTGTAGTGAGAACTATTGGTGATGGGTGGATGGTTGGACTGGATGATCTTGAAGGTCTTTTTCAGTCTTGGTGATTCTGTGATTCTTCCAACACTTTGAGGACATCGTGCTAAGCCTGTGTCCTTCCAGATGAGCTAACATCTCTGAGATGGTTTTCCTTTCTTTTGTTCTCATTTCCCTTGGGAGAGGACATTCTTATAAATGAAGCTGTTTAAGCCTTTCACAGCCCCAAACTGTGGCTGTGATTTGATAATAGCCAGTCCATGTCTCCTGTGGATGGTGTCAGTTTCTTTTGATGTTATCTGGTTGGGGAGAATCATAAAGATGCAAATTGCCCTATGATATCCCCAGAGAAACATCGAGAGATGCTGTTTTCTACCCTTTCTGTTCACACAGCCCACTAAATAGGGTACTGCCATTTTGAGTAGCAGGATACAGACTTTCATGATAACTGAACAATGTCTATGCCAGGCTCCGTCTGGAGCAGCAATAGTCTGGAGCTCATGTTCACTTGTTGAACTGTAAAAGCAGTTGTCTAACAATGAGGCGGCCATTATCATCTTTGTCTGAGCTTTAGCTTCGCCTTGTGCAGTGGGTTTAAATTCCTAAGTGTGAGATATTTCCATCACTAACAGACAGAATACCAAGTCGTTCTTCTGTGCTGAGTGAACTCCCAATGACCCCAGAGGATGCTGTTTTGCTGCACAGTTATTTTACCCTAGGTATGTGCAGGGATGTTTGTCTCAATAGCAAATGAAATGCAGAATCAGCCCCTAAAAGATAGTTTAGATTCATGACAGAAAAGTTTGTATTTAATTGAGCTTGCTGACATAGAGACAAACCAAGCAAACTCTCTGGTAGCTGTTAATTAACAGCATTAGGTCATTTATAAAACTGCAGTATATCAACAGTGTGCAAGTTTTCTCTCACCATTACAGCACCAGAGCAGTGTGGTTTTGTTTTGGGTTAGAAAAAAGCATCTTTCTAAGGTTGCTGTCTGTTAACAAGGGTTCTGCTAGTGCACAAAATTGGGTGAGCTAATTATTCATGCCTTTTGTTTGAAAATTTATACAACTAGCAAGTCAGAGTTTCTTTTCAGAGGGTTTGAATGGTATCTTTTCAAGAGGTCAAGGGAGGAAACTTGAAATAATAGAGCAAAACCAAATCAGAATCCGCTGCTTTCAAGTGCAGCCAGGGGTTACAGTAGCTTGAATGTGATTTGGGAACTGAGGAATTTCTCATTGGCCTGAAAATGGTGTAGTAAAAAAAAGGCAAAGATAGAGGAGGGAACTTATGAATAGAAACAATGAGGTGTTGCATGGGCAGCTAATCGTATCTCTGCAGTTAGGACCTGATTCTTTCTGGTGCTTGAAGCTGGGTTATGCTGCAGATGCCGTTTTGTGCATTTATTCAGTTAGGGCCATAGCCTTGCAGATGGAACAGTTTTTCCCTTTGGCTTCATCCAGGGGTATAATACTCTGTTTAGCCCATGTAGCTTCTTTCTTTTTCTAACACAGCAGTCAACACGAGAGTGCTTTTAAATTCTGGATGCAATGTTCCAGCTAACAGCTGGGAGGGAATTTCACAGCCATTAGCCAACCTATGGAAATCCAAGTAGTAGAACTTACGGACACACAGAACCCATAATTCTCTGAGCTGCATGCTGTCAGAAGGAATTCATACACATTTACTGCGGAGGTGTCAGTCAGGAAATGTATTGTGTCTTTTTAAACCAGCCTTTTCAAAATATGACTATTTCTTTCTATTGTCTGTGCATGGTTGTTTTGTACAAATGAGTGCTGCAATAACTCATCGCTGCTGCAACAGCTCCGCTTCATTTCTGCCTCTTCTCCACTGTCCTGTACCCAGCAAGGGTGGCTGTCTCACCCTCCTCTGCAGATTTCAGCACTCATCCATCCCCTGCCAGTGTCAGTTACTCCAGTGGCTCAGCAGAGAAGCATTCCCTGCTTGCTTGGACTGCAAAAAATCTCTTTGGAGCCTGGGAAGCATGGAGTGCTGGGTCTTACATGCCTGACACATTTCCTACTGTCGTTTTCAGTCTAACTGACCTAGAGATTTCACCCCAAGGTGTCAGCCAAAGCTGACCCATGTTTATTCAGCTGTGTTAATTTTCCTCCCCAGCAGTGCTTCCAAGCTGCAGCCCATTGGTACTGTTTGGATTGCTTTGTGCTATCAGAGAAATACAAAGCCTTCAGAAACTCTGCTCTGCTGACTGTGACATTTGCTGGAGGGGAGGAGAAAGAAAACAAGACATTATTTAAATGGGTTTCTGTACTGAAAGTATACAGAAATTCACATGAACTTCACAACTTTTTTTTTGCGTGATCAATTATAGGTGAAGAATACAACAGCAATGTTACCTTGTACAGAGACCAGAGGAAATATAGTCTGTAGATCACAGAATCACAGAGTCATTAAGGTTGGGAAAGGTCTCTAAGATCATCCAATCTGACCACCAACCATCCCCTCCAAACCCACTAACCACGTCCCTGCATGACACATCCACACAGTTCTTGAACACCTCCAGGACTGGTGACCCGACCACCTCCCTGTGTAGCTTGTAACACTGCCTTATCACTCTTTCTGAGAACAGATTTTTCCTAATCCAAATCCAAAATGAGCCTCTCCTGGCACAGCGAGGCCATTACCTCTCATCTTGTGCGCTGAGAATGGAGGTCCTGGCTGTTTTGTTACTTCCATATTTGATAGTCATTCCTCAGATGGCAGGTAGCCAGGCCATGAAAGACCTTCTGCAGAACCTTAGATCAAATAATAGAACACAACTCCCTTGAGTGATAGCAAAAAAGCAGTAAATATGTAGTGCAACTGTACAGAGTGTCAGAGTGATCAAGACAGTTCTGATTCCAGTTGTTAGCATTTGTACATGCTTTATATATGTCATATATCCTTTGAAAATAGCTTGTCATGTTTTGTCATTGAGGGCAGTTTCACTGGGCTGCTAAACAATTCTGTACTATTAATTGGTCATTAGTTTGAATACTCTTTGGGCCTGGTAATATCCTGGGAGAAGAGGCTGAACCCATCTCATCCCACCCTCCCTTCAGGCAATTGGAGAGAGATAAGGTTTCCCCTGAGCTTCCTCTTCTCCAGACCAAGTAATCCCAGTTCCCTCAGCTGCTCCCCATCAGATTTGTGCTCCAGATCCCTCACAGCTTCATTGCCCTCCTCTGGATACATTCCAGGGCCTCAATGTCTTTCTTGCAGTGAGGAAATCTCAAAATCAAATATAGATATTTATCTGGCTTTCATTTCTGATCTGACTCCCAAATACTCTCCTCGGCATTTGTCTCTGTACCTGCAGCTCAATTTCTACAGACCAGACCTGCTCAGGGGAAGAGCTCTCTGCACCTGGACAGGACATCATGACACAGGGATGGTGGGACAGTGCTTCATCTCTGTCTTCTGGGAGGGGCACTATGTCCTATGAGGCTGAGATTAAAAACCATATTTGGGCTTCACTGGTAAAACTATTTGCAGTCTTCTAACAGAAAACTGACCTTATCTCTTGCTGGGCAAATGCAGCTTTGTCCTACCAGCAGTGCCTTTGTTGATTCTTGAGTTGGGATCAGAGGAGGCAGACAAGGGGAGGAAGAGGTACTAATCTGTAGTTATCACAAATATTTGATAACGTAGCTTACAGATGTTATAGAACCTTCACCCTGAGGTGCAGTTGGTTCCCTGAGGACTGCTAAACACCTGCAAAAGCACCTCTTAATGCCAAATGCTGGTGGAAACTTATCCTTAACAGGCTTAAGTCTCTCTTTCCCAGCCTCCTTTCTCCTCTAGGAATTATTAGCTGAAATGTCACCCATTATTAGCAAACCTGAACTATCACTGTCTAATCCCATCATGCCCCCACTGGACAGGGGCCTTGTGAAACAAAGCCTTCCAAACCCATCCAAATTGCAGCCCAGCATCAGAAATTTGCACATTCTGAGGGTCAGGCTGTGTTTCACTGAGAGCTGTTGTTTCAGCTGTTTGGTTTGGGGTTTGGTTCGTGTGGATTTCACAGCGTCTTCTGCATTTCCCGGCTGCTACGGAGCTGGGAGCTTCCTATCCAAGGAAGTATTGACCATAGCCAGAACATAAAGCCTGCCAAAACAGGCATCTTGGTAACAGATGCCTGATAAGTATGGAGCAGCATGGGCCACACCTTACCCTGAAGGAACCACAGCAAAAGTTCTGTTTTAGGATATGCTAGAAGTAGGCATATTGTATGTATGAAATGACTTCAGGGTGTAAATATTGGTAATAAAAAGGGAAAGATTTTTAGTTCTGTTATACTGCAGTGAGTTAGGATATGGGTAACACTTTGCTAGATTTATTCCTCACCAATCACGCAGAGATTACTGACAGATGCTGCAGCTTTCTTTAAGAAAATAATAAAGCAAAATAAGCATTTTGTGCTATTAGATTTTTTAGAGCAATCTCTCAAGTCAGTCTGTACTGCTTTCTCTCTTTTGTGCCTTTTAATTTCTTAGCCTGGCAGAACAAGATAGCAATACATTTTGAAAAGCAGCTTCAACAAAGAATTGCTCTGCAAACACAACTTTCCTTAAAAAAAATTAATTTGTATTTTTATTTAAAATGATACACAATGGTCTATTCATCAAAGCATGTGAATAATTTTCTAATATCAATTAACAATGAGCTATCTTTTAATTATATCATCTCAGTATTTAACACTGTCGGTCGTATTAGCTTTACAACACCTTACCAACCTTACTCTTGACAAATAAATACAAATTCATAAATGTCATATCAGGCAGCCTGACTGCCCAGTCTAAGCTGATATCCTTTAGCAGATCCCAAGTCTTTATTGACTCACTGTTCAATTAACTGTTGCTATTAATTGGTTTTAAAAGAAATAAATAATTTACATTCCTATTTCTGTTTTACCAAGTGAAGTGGATTCCTCCATGGTGGCCTCTCAGGAGCCCTTCTTACACACATCATCAGATTTAGAAAAAACTTCTCAGATGAACAGTGGTGATGCTGAAGAGCACAGCCCCGTCTCTACCAGATTGGATTACAGTTCTTCATGGGGTCAGATGAGAGCTATAGCCTGCATGACTCCCTGTCTCATGATGCTGTAATGAGAAGACAGACATGGGATGTAAGGTAGATTTGGCATTGCCACATAGGTCTATTTATAAGCCCAATGGATAAAACAATATTTTAGGGTAAAACACAGACTCTTCAAAAAGGAAACTATTTTCACAGCACAAGAAAATTGTTGAGTCATTGAGTATTTTTTCTCTAGTGAAAAGATACATTTGAGCTAAGGAAAAGAAAGATGATGGAGCACAGAAGAGGAAAAGTGTAACTATTTGAATGCAACACTCCAGGTGACACACTACAGTGCAGAGGTACAGGAATAATCTGGGAGCCAAGTTCAGTGTCATGGATGCTGAGCAATTGCATGTGGGCCTTGAATAACGGCATTGCAGCAGAGCTGAGTGCTCCCCTTCCTCAGGAGGTCTTTGATGACACAAAATACTGTTTCTGGAAGGAGTCACTGATGGGAAAACTCAGTAAAACCTATAGCACAAAATTAAAAAAAAAAAAACAAACAACACCTTTGGATTTGGCAGATGAGGTTCCTACATGGATTTAAGCAGTATCTTAATTAGAAACAGACCTCAGCCTCTGAGCTCAAGAAGCGGCAAACATCTCTCATTTTAATCCTACCTGCAAGGCTGCGTGCAGTGACCGTCTTTGCATACATGCCTCCCTCCTCAGAGGTAAGAGGCGATGCATATTTTACTTGAGGAAGCAGTGAAGTAAAACGTTCAGCAGAGAAATGGCCTCTTGTTGTGTGAGGGTACGCTTTCCAAGCTCATTCAGCGCTGGCACAGATTATACACTCTCAAAGGAGCCTTAGACTGCTTTGGGTAAAGCCCATCTATTTAACCCAAATCATCTTCAGACAGTTTGATCTCAAAATACCTCTGAGATCCGTAATGGAAAAGTACATTTTGGAATGATAAATTGCAGGTCTCTGTTTTGTTTGCTAAAGCTATTTATTCAGCTACTTGAAAATCGCATACAACAGGTTTGAGTCATTGCTGAACAGGTGAATTATAAAATTACTGATCTAAAGGCTAATTGCACTGAGGGTTTGTTATGTCAAGTTTTATTAGATGCGTGTGGTTTATTTGTTGCCTGATACAAACAAAAATGATTTTTTGTGGCACTACCCACTCCTACCTTGTACTCACTGCCTCTAAGGACTTAAAAATGGCTGCAGTAATAAAATTTTAAATATTCTTGCTGTAATCTCTTGCTTGAGGGGCTAATGCTGCTAAACACAGAGGGCTTTGTGTGTAATGAGGGATGATCTACAAGAGAAGAATTGGAGTAACAATACTGTTATCACCAATTGCAAACCTCTTCAGAATCATGTTTGGCAGTTAATTGTAGGTTGTCTGCAACTTCCCTTCTGCAGCTCTGAGTTCACTGTTTGAACACACAGCCTTAAATTACAGGGCAGGGAGAAAGATGGGAAACACAAGTAAAATGCATGCACACTGTAAAGGCATATATACCTCATGCAGGGGGTGGCTCCCTGTTCCCACTGACTATCCTTTCCTCATTAAAATTCCCCTTTAATTCTCTTCTTCTGCAAAGGATTTAGGAGCTAATCTGCCAATGAAAACTTTTTAATTTGTTTTTAACAGCTGCATTTTTCCACAAGTAACCTGAAAATTTCTGCAGCAGACAGATTTGGTATCCTCTTCACCAGACAGTACTGTTTCTCTCAAAGATGTTCTCTCATTTCATTTGCCATTATCCTTTCCAGTTTGCCTGTGGCCTAACATTTTCTTATTGCTGGACTTTCAGAGGCACCGAATTCCCACTGAAGCTCTTGCTGTTGGGTGAGACTTGCACATAGCAGCTTTGGAAATGCAGTGGATTATTTTGATGATTTCAGAAGGAGGTGCTGGAATTTTCTTTACTGAATTAATCTATTTCAGCAAAGGTTTGGAAATTTCTAAGGAAATGTTGGAAGTGCTGAAATAATGAGGGGAAAAGCAACTCCATGAAATCTGGTTAGCGTTACAGGGAGGAGTAGCCTGAGCAGTTCGGGCTACTTTCAGTCAGCCTGCTTTGGACACTTTTCTCCAAGCAATAAAACCAGCACAGTAAGGAACTGACTTTGCCTTTGTGGGCATGAAACTGCTGTAATTGATCCTGCATGTCCAATATCATCAGGGGATTTCTTCTGCTCTGTGATCCTTGGCTGAAGATCATTTTGATAAAGCATGCAGTAGCTTTGCCATCATGCAGAAACAAAGATGCTGGTTGTTTTTCAGTCATCCTATCATACTCAAATCTTGGGAAAGCAGGAAGAGAACATTAAAACACACTAGTGTGTCAATGGGAATCATCCGTACACATTGCAGAGACGCGTGAAAGAGTAATGTTTCTTGCAGGAATTAGCAATTTATACCAGAGTGGGTATTTATGGCCTCAGTGAAGGTGCTGCTCCAGCTGAGTGGCTGTAACGTGTGCTCTGTGGCTGCTGAGCTTTTTTTCCCTCTCTTACTCACATTGCTCTGGGAGAATGATGATAATGTCAGTGCCTTCAGGTGTCTGCTGTGCAAAGCTGTTGGCAGGGAGAGAAATCAAAAACTGCCCAAGTCTCCAAAGCATCATGGATTTATTGCATGTGTTAAGCTCAAAATGTTGTTATGGGCACAAAGGAAATGCACTTCACATGCAGAACTAAAACTCAGTTGCTTGCATAATTCAAAGCCAAATGATCTAATCAAAGAACTATTACTATT
This sequence comes from Tympanuchus pallidicinctus, assembly GCF_026119805.1. Lineage (NCBI taxonomy): Eukaryota > Metazoa > Chordata > Aves > Galliformes > Phasianidae > Tympanuchus > Tympanuchus pallidicinctus. The sequence continues at coordinate 17,423,949 of NW_026294627.1, forward strand.
CTTGATCTAAGTATTGCGAAGAAAGGAAAAAAAATAATACGCAGAATGCTACTGTAGAAAATATTTCAATAATAATAACAGCTAAAATTGTTATATCTAGTCCTAGTACACAGTCCAGGTTTTGCAGCCCATCTCACTACCCTCATAGGTGCTAAGACATCTTCAGTTGTGAGTTCCTTGCTTTGTTGATGGTTCCTTCCTCCTCAGTGACCCCCTAGGGTCACTTCTCTATGTGAACTTATTTCACACCTTGCTTTGCCAGGCTACCTTATAACCAATTTTTATAGGTAGTACCTCTCATTTGTATTAAATACCTGTTCTTTGCTCTGTTTTCCACCCCTGAAACATGCTTTGTTCAGCTTCGATGATTTCATTTCTTTGCCTGATCACTTTGTGTTGTTTACAGCTCTGGGCTCTGCTATTTTAGCCCTCATTCTTTTTTCTTATAATCCCATGCCTACACATTGTGTCCTTTTTTTCAGGGTTTCTACTATCATGCCCAGCTTGCATTCCACTACAGAACTTCATTAAGGGAGTTGTAAATATTTTGTTCTTCATAGAATGGCCATTTGTTGCTACTGTCAATGTAAACATGATGGTTATACTATGCAAAAATAAGCAAAATGAAACAGGAACACCCATCTGGCCATTTGAAAAACTGTGATACAGCCAAACAGGCTAAATAACAAAGCTCTAGGCAAGTGAAGGCAAGTTCAGACCAGCCTGATGAACCTCAGTCCTAGACCTCAAAAACTCAGCAGAAAGCCTACAGCCCAGTGTGAGCAGCAGCCATGCTATATTTACAGGGCTATGGGGCTACAAGTTCAAGTACTTAATACCTCAGAGCCTCTCAGGAAAGCTTAGCACATGCAGATTTTGGCTAGTGTAGAAAGGGCATAAAGCTGAGCTACTTAGACATCATCACTCTTTTGCTTTGTTGGCCTCCCCACAGCAAAAGCTCGCCAGGGAGACCATTTAGGTGTACATATAGTTGCATACCACATATATGCTTATAATAACAGCAAACTAGCAGTTAACAAGAAAGAATCTGATGGTCAGGTATTAAAGAAAACAGATAATATTTCTAAGATGAAAATGCGTTATGATTTATAAAAGATCTAAGGAAGAAGAAACAGGAAAGCTGAAGGTGTATAAAAGCCCAGGAAATGAGGTTTTCTAAAAGACAAAGTAGCTAAGGAACACAAATGAGAAAATGTTATTATCTTTTCATCCATTGATTTGCATTTCTGGAGCAGCTAGCTCAAAAATTTCTCCATGCTAGGATGTAGGAGAAGGACAGAAAAGGCATCAAAGGCCATTATTGCTCTCAAAGTGGAAATACAAGCACCCAGGGGGTCTAGCCAACAGAATAGTTAATAAAGAAGGAAAGGTCTCCAGGACAGACTCAAAGAACCTGGGTCAAGCAAGCCTTCTGCAGAGAAAAAGTTTCTTCTGCACAGAAATGGCAGCAAAGGGGCTTAGAAAGATTCTCATCCAAATACAGCATTTTAAATTTCACTGGAACTTCAGCACTGAAAAAGGCTCGTGGGAAGCTCTGGCAATTTGCACTAGAACTGTGGATCTGATCTTTAATTCAGGTTCCCTTGTCTCATTAAAACACCACACTTTGAGGGCTGGCTGGAACATGAGTATTTTCTTTTGTCAGCCATGTAATGCAGGTACGTGAGTGACAGAATGGGTTATGCTTCAAGAGAGCTGTGCTGGCAAAGCAGACATTGCCGATTGCTGCGGGACCAGCACAGGTTTCAGGAGATGGCAGTTCTCTGTGCTGCACCCAAGAGTTGGACCTTATGTCAATACTTCATGCCAGAAAAGTTGGACAAGTTTTCAGGCACAGCTGGGCAAGAGCACCTTGTGCTTCTGCCTTTGGTATCCTGTGGCACAGCCAAGCCATGCCTGTGGGGGTGGAAAGAGAAGCTCTATTCAGCTCTTTCTAAAGAATGCTGGCAAGGAAAAGGAACTTTGGCTGGTGGAGAGCAGGGCACCCTTCTGAAGACAAAAATAAGTACTGAAAGGGAAGGTAATTATAAAGCTAAAGCAGCAGGAGTAATCTGGGTCTGTGTTGTGCCTTCTTGGAAAATTTTCAAAGCCTTTTTAAGCAGTTGGCATAAAGAGTTCTTATGGATATAAAAATCCCTTTTGAGAATCATCTCCCATTTTCATTTTCAGAATTCATTCTTTTAATAGGAATATTGTACCCATTGAAAATGCAGGCTTGCTTGCTGGCCTGAGAGAACAGAGCTCAGACTAAGCAATGTCAGTAGGTGTCTCTGCGTTATTCCTGCCCCATGTTTATCACAACCCTGCCTTGAAGAGAAGCCTCCTAGAGAGAAAAAGCAGAGCAGTTTGTAAGGCTGTTCCTTTGCCTTTCTGCTGACTATGTATGAAATGAATTATGGCTGTTGTAGTGCCTCTGATTGTGGTATTTGTTCAGAAGGAGCTGCACAGGGTCAATAAGCTAATTTAACACTGATGCAATAAAGCTAGATGACTATCATTTCTGGCTGGATTTAAGCCAGCAACCATGACCATGATGCAGGGCATTTCTCACTAGCACTTCAGTGTATGTTACAAGTTTCTGCTCTGCTGAAGCGAACGGGAGCTCAGCATGTAATAGATTTAAGCATATATATAAGTACTTCAAAAAATGCAGTTCTACCCATCGAAGACTAAAAGCTTCCTCTATGCCTTCCTTTATGCTCTGCACAGCTTTGAAGCTGGAAAGTCATCTTCATGAACCATCACTAGAACTATCTACTATCAGACTAAGTTGCGCTCAGCACTGTCCAGGCTGCTGCCACAAGATGTGCACAGGTTTTCCCTCTGCTGCAGCAGTCCCAGAGTGCTAAGCTGATTTCTGAGACAGCTGAAAGTAAATTAGAGCAGGCCTGAGGCTTCTCTACTCAACTTCAGTGCTCCTACTGGCTAGCTAGGCTCCTTTTCTTGCCAATGGATAAAGAGTAGGACATGAAGTTTGACTTCTACTCTGGCTCAGTTTTGGGAGCTGCTGGTGTCTTCTCCACTCCCAATGGAAGTATAACCAGACATGCTAATTAACTGAGCTGCCTAAAATCACTGACATGAGCATTTCTCCTGTGTTCCTATATGTGCTCCTGTGCCAAGCCCAGCTTGAGTAATCAGTGCTTCTGTATTCCACCAGCAGTCTTTTAAGCTTTTCAATATCTCCTTTTGAATGTAATGTCTTTTTTTGTACTACTAACATGAGTGCATAATTCAATGTGTATGTTTTGGTAGTGGGAATCCATGAGAATGCCAAGCAAATCAATGAAGACTTAGCACATCTAAGTCTTTCCACACACGATGCCAAGAGGCATTTATGTATACCCTTTTATAGGGAGGAAGAAAAAAAAAAAAGAGAAAAACTGTTTTTTATATATATACATAATAAAATTTGATTTGAGAGGAAGAGTTTGCATCTGAATTGCATGAAATCTATTAAAATTTTGGCCTTCTTTAGACTAATAGGATTATGCCATTCCTGAACTGATTGTTTCCAAGCAACGATGCAGATTCTAGTTTGTGTTTGCTTATCTTTTTGGTTTGCTGCTATAGCAGAGAAGCTTCCAAAGATAGTCCCCAAACTGATGCTATCAGATGTTATACATAATTTCAGGACTATAGCACTGTTTAGAAAAAAAAAGTTGCATTTATTCTTCCTTTGGGAATTGACCTAAAAGAACACATTGGGGCTTATTTAAAGTTACAAGCAAATGATTATTATTATTTTAAATAAAGGAAGTTACCTAAGCTGCCATCAGACTGCCGTGCTTCAATATGTCATTTTCATTTGGATACAAAAACTTTGCTTCAGTCAAGGAGAATTGCTCTTTCTGAGGAATAAATCCTGAACTGTAGCTATTAAAAGGGCTGCAGATCTTCAGGAACCACAGTTCAGCTATGTTCTTCAAATGTTTTCATGCATGGCTGTCTAAAAGGCCAAATCTCCTCTGCTTTACTAATTGAAATTTCCCTTCATGTATTATAAAGAAATGTGTGGCTTGTGCAATAAATAATAAATAGCCAGCTGCAAATGACATTGCTATTTTATATTCAGAACCATCCAAATTGTGTGGAGATTTTGAAAAGTGCATTAAGGGTATTTTCTCTCTTTCCTGGCTGCTTTTGGATTTTATGACCCCATGGAATAAATATGATTTAGGAGCCAGTGTCTACTATTTTGGCTTTCAAAAAGGTTTCCTAAAGAGCTCAGTTGCTAAATGTCATTAATGCATTTTATGTTAGAGTAGGAAAATTGTACATTTATACATATTTCAATATGAAGAAAGGGTTTTATAAAGTTCTCTGTCATCTACATAAAAAATAAAATGCAGCTCTGTGTATGTCTTCATTTCCATAGAAGAAACCTGATCACCTCAGAAGAGAAATACGTCAGCTATGTAGTGGTGCAAAGCAACAAGACACAGAGTTTAGAAGTGGAAGTGAAAACACTATTATCGGTAGAAATTTTAGAAGGAGATCATTGTAGCAAAATGAGATTACCCAACTGAGTGGAGTTCTGTGGTTTATATTTATGCATGCGTAAAGTGCTTTCAGATTATTAATAACCAGCTTAATTGCTTATACTCATAGTAACACTTCAGGCAGAGCACAAAGCACTGCAATGATCTGTCACTCCATTTATTGTGTTACTGGCTGTAAGATCTGCTGCATTAGGCTAGCTTGGAGACTTGTGGTTAGTGAGCAGGCAAATGCAACCCCATTACTATTCACATCGTGGTATTACCAGAGATGTAATGAGGGATCGGAGCCCTGGTGAGCCAGATGCTGAACAATTCTTAAAATGGACAGCTTTCCCTTTCAGACTTCATAATTTAATTATATCATAGGAATAAAAAGTAGAGCAGAAATGGAGGGCTATATTATAAGAGTTGTGACATTTCATATAATAAACACCAGTGAGAGTCCATCATATGCCTACACCTTTCACAAGACCACTACTTGTGGAAATCAAAATATCTTGTTTATATATTGAAGACAGACAAATTCTTTGCTTTTGTACATCAGCAACAGCTGAAGATCTGCTGAGATTCTACCTCTCAGAGCTTGGATGCCCAATGAGTTGCAGTCAAGATAAGTAAAACATAAGAGATCTGAAAATATCACGTAGGATTTGATGGCTTTCACTCCAGTTTGGCTCCCCAATTTTTTTAAAGAAGTGAGGCAGTGAGGAAAACATAGGTGTGCTTTAACATTTTTCATTCCTGATTTAATGTTTGTGCACAACAACTAAAAGTGTGGGGGAGAATGAAGCAGAGATTGATGTAAGGAGAGTAAGGCCAAGATGAAGACTTTTAAAGGACTTTCGAAAGGTTTATGAGCAAAGATGGAGGGTGTCCCAAGGGAAATTAGCAGTGCAATGACACCTAATGCCTGACTGTCTTTGGAGACTATTTCTTGCATTTGTTTAAGCCAGTTTTGTCACTGTCTTGAGCCTGAGGATGGCAATTCCCATGCCAAAAAACGATTTGATATTTACATGCAAAATTCCATTGTTTCTCAAAGGAGTGATACCATATTCAGAACAGTAAAATAAACTATAATTTGACAATTAAAGGGAAAAAAAATGCAGTGAAAAATAAGGTAGGAAAAATGTAAAACTTAAAAATTAGTTTAAAATCATCAAGCTTGACTTCTTTAGCTCTGGTGTAGATCTGGAAAAAGAAACCAGTAATAGTGAGAGAACTGTCTGAATATAAAGCAATTGAACAAAGAAAAAAAATGGACTGATGTTCTTCCCCTTGGAAAGACAGTAGGTTTTAGAAACTGGTTGCTTTGAATGGTCCAGAACTGGTTTTATTTTGTACATGACATTGGCTGATGCTTCATATCTTGACAGGGTGCACACTCCTCTATTGGTCTATTGGTCTCTTTTGTTTTTATTTACTTTCATTCATGCTGAGGTTGCCTCTGTTCTCCCCCCTTGCAAAACTGCCAGCTGCGAGATGTGCAGCATTATAGGAAAAAAAAAAAACAACAACCCACAACCATTTTCAAATTGACCTTTTCAAAAGGCATGACGAGATAGGGAAAATAAAACAGAGGCTTAGCCGTAAAACAAATGCAGTAAATGAAGAAGTGTCATAAAGCCCGCTGCCCTTCACGGCCGGCTCTGACTCAGCCTGAGCGCCCCGGTTGGCAGCGGGGGGGAGAGAAGCAGCGGGGCCCACCTGGCCCAGGCCTCGACGGTAGAGTTGGGAAAGCTTTCACTCAATAAATGCCCCCAAGGCAACCCCGTGGGATCGCCGCCCGCGGGGACAGCAGGGCCGCCGGCCGCGCTCCCTCCCCGCCGTCCTGGGTGGCGTGCCCTGTCCATGGTGCTGAGCGGCGGCCGCGTAGAGCGGAGCGGGCGGGAGACAGCGGGCTGCGCCCTTCGCGCCCGTCCCACGCTGGGCTTCGTGGTCAGCAGAGGAATATCGAGAGGAGTGTTTTCCTTCAGGTTGCATACGCACAAACCCCGAATCGCTGCTACGCGAACTGTGCAACAGATGTTTTCCAGCCTGGATTTTCCTCTTTTAGCCACTCTAAGAAGCCAGGGAGATTAATTAAAGCCAGAGTTGCCGTAGGTGAATTGCTCTTCACGTGTTTGCAAGGTCTATCTCGTTGCTCCTGTTTATATCTTCATCGGTTGTTTACACAGGATGGATGATTAAATCAGCACTCTGGAAATGGCTTCTGCTTTCATTTATTTACATTTACTTTTAATTTTTAGGATAACAGCAGAAATAATGAGAAACAGCGGGGAACAGGAAACCGATTGAGATTGATCGTTTTGTGCAGTCAGCTTGTGATGACCTTTGGGGAAAGTGGGCATTTAATTTTTACTGATGTTGTAAAGGCACAGACAAAGTCCTGACCTTTCTGATCCAGGGTGACCACTATGAGCATCCCACTGAGAATTAATTACAATTGCCTGGAGCTGCTCCAAGAAGCCTTTATTAGAGTACTATAAATGTGGTAAAAGCGATCAGTATGTCTGGGAGAAGCTATTCCATGTGCCTGCTGTGATATCTAAAAGAAGCTCAGACTTGTCAGCTTGTTGTTTTGTTTTGCTGTTCATTAATAAGACTGAAACTGGAAAGACAGCATTAGAACCCCAGGGCGAGTGTTTCCTATCATTCTACTCTTCACACAGATACTTTTGTATTAGATTAAAGCACAGTAGATACAAATAGGCAGTACAAAAATCAAATATCCCCCCAAGAGAGAAGACACAGTGCAGCTCTCTACTGTACAAAGCAGAATACAGCAGCTTCTTCTACTAGCTTCCTAGCAATGAGAAGTGGAAGTGAACCAAGAGTGCCACACAAAACTCTGAACAAGGAAGTATTTAAATTCAAGGTATGCTACAATGCTGTTGTATTTCAAGAACCAGCAGAAAGTCAGGGCTATTAGTCACATGGGAATTTGCATTCCTTTCCCCCAGAGATCAGTCTAAAAATGGAAAATAAGATGCTCGTAGAAACTTTAGGAAGAAGTATATCATACAGGATGCAATGATTTTGTCAGATACTTTGCCAAAAGGATTGGAATTCAATAAGAAGGTTTAAATAAGAATTGTAAAACCATCTACATTTGTTTTGGAGGAGGATTTAATTGGGAATGATGATGAAAAATCCAGAAGTAGATTAACCTAAAATGGAAAGGGCAGCCAAGTTACAGCAGATGTCTTTTTATTGTACTTTAAGTGCTTTATAATAGGGAAAATATGCTATGTAATCACAGTTGTTACTAAACTGTCTTTTTTGGGGGGGTGAGGAAACGGGGAGTTGGAGGGGAGAAGGAAGGAGGGATAAGGTTTCCAATGAGGCACTGGTTGAAAAAGCAGAATCAAAAAGACATAGCTGCAGACAGTCTGTATTGAACTGTTTTTATTACAGAGTTCCGGAGTTTGGTTTGATGTATGGTAGGAAAGACAGCTGCCTCTGATTCCAGCTAAAACCCAGTGAGCAAACAGCCTCTATTTCTCCCTTCCACCTTGCCTTCTCAAGCATCTACATTTCATAAGGGCTCTGTCACTCTCTCTCACAAAGCTTTCCAGTAACCCTTGCTGTGGGTTCACTGAGATCTCTTTATTCCGACAGGTTTTTGTTCTAACTTGCTGTGATTGCTTTTCTTTCTCTCCTGTGTCAGTGAAGAGATCCTCCTTTAATGCTGTTATCCAAATAATAGATTTTCCTACACATGAAAAGCTGATGTTAAGATTTAATCAAAATTTCCCCTTCATTCCCTTAAAAAAAATATTCTACCCAAAATGAGGCTGAGGGGTGAGGAAGTGAAAGATAGTAGAAGAGACAGGCTATCCTATAAGACATATGCTCAACTTCCCAGCAAGGCTTAATTACGATTGGAAGTTTGCACTTCTGTTCCCTTTGACAAACCAAGCGCTGTGCTGTGCAATGCTCTTGCATATTACAGTTTGTGTGCACACAGGTAAGATCTGCTTGTGTAGTATGGCAATTTTACATTACATTAATTGTGTATGAGAACGGAGACTGTAGATTTCTCCTCTGAAGATTGTAAGCATACACTCGCATTCCAGGCAGAGTGAAGAACAACAGAAAATGCTCACTTTCATGCTCCTTTAATATAGGTTTAGTCCTGCAAGTAATTGAGCTTACTGAACCAGGAGGTACAGGCGGAACTTCTAAATCTACACATTCTCAGCCAAAAGGCCCTAAGATAACACTAGGACAAGAGATTTTTTCTATTGGCAGTACCAAATGTATGACTGACATTTGAGGAGACTCACACCTCCTGCTCTGTGGGTACACGAGTGTGATTGACAATGAGAGGCTTCAGATAGAACATGCAAGATGGAGACTTAATGTGGTGCTTTCCTCTCAGCTCTGCATAATGAAATGTGCCATCGTGTTTCGAGGAAGAGAATTATTTTCCTCACTTTCTAAAGTAAAACTTGCTTGAAGTACACCAGTGTCAACCAAAGAACAAAATCTACAGAATTTAAATGCCAAAACTATATGCGTAAGGACAATTACAGAATAAGTGTAATAAAACAAATCCAAGAAATGTGACATTTTGAATTTCATTAGAAAGAAATATTGCTGTTTTCAAGATTAAAAACGTGTCTACTTGTGAAAATAAGCCTTTCTTTCCTGTTTTCAAGCTCTACGTTTTAAACATCTGCTGCATCTCAACTTAGCTAATTTCAGTAACATTCCACACCATTAGGTAAGCTTATTGTAAGAAAAGAAGTACTAATTAAACTGTCATGATAATTAAACAGTTTAGTTTTATATTTATTTACAAAAAAAAAAAAAAAATCTCCACTGACATATTAATTATGCATAAAGTTTTGCCTTGTAAAAAAAGTTGGTTGGTTTTCAAATACACATCTCATCTCTATTTATTTTTAGAAAGCTCCTCTTTCAAACTGACAGCATTTCAACTATTTTAGTACTTTGACAGAGATCTAAATTTCCCTCTGATTATTTTTTCAGTATTAACACCAGGTGGCTTTTCTTTCCTTTGTAATGAGAATACAGCTACTTGTTACTTCTGAAGCAGCAAAAAGCTTCACTTTTAATCTTGGTCTCCATTCAGCCTTGCCCTACTCAAGTCACCTTCTTTTCCCAGAGGACTGCTCAGAAGATGAGTTCAGTCTATAACTCTCTGTATATCTGGAGCTCTGCCAAGGAACAAAACCTTTGGAGGGCTTATGGTAGAAAAATATTCTTAGAGCAATACAGCTCTTTGAGGGGAGTAAGGTGAATATTAAAACCTCCTGAAGACTGCTAATGTTCCAGTCTATCACAACAAATAGAACTGGCCAGTCTTTGCAGTGATAATATCATACTCATGATGTCAATGAACTCATTGCTCATCTTCAGGCTAACACTTCCAAGGAATGCAACATTGCCAGATATGTTACTGAGTGATACTAAGAAAGCCTAGGAAAGTGATAATCTGTCACAGAATCATAAATGGCCTGGGTTGAAAAGGACCACAATGATTATCTAGTTTCCAACCCCCCTGCTATGTGCAGGGTCGCCAACCACCAGACCAGGCTGCTCAGAGCCACATCCAGCCTGGACTTGAATGCCTCCAGGGATGGAGCATCCACAATTTGCAGTATTAGAGATGAAAGGAGGCATCCTAGTTTGAGTAAAGGTGATACAGTCATGCAAGCAAACACTCAAAGTCAAATTACTGCGTGCTCAAAATCTAAGAATCTTACGATCTTACGTGTGCAGTTTTTGCCTGCTGGTGTCCAAGATGGCCAGCTTTCACTGACAATTCTGAAACATCCTTTTGTGTCTCTTACACAAAAAATGTTGTATACTAGGTACAAGAGATATTTAATGAACATGAACATAAATTAAGGAAATGTTTTACTTCACTTGCTTAGAAGATGCTGGTATTTTTTTATTTTTTTTTTGCTAAGTGATATAAGCAAGGTGGAGAAAACCTTGTTGAATGATCCTTTTAAGATGCTGGAGAAGACTGTTTGGAAAGAAACAAACACAGAGCAATTATCAAAGGTCACAAAACTTTTAGGAAACTGTTGGCTGAATTTCTCAAAGAATATGTCCTGAGTTTGGTAATGTTTTATATTTTTGTCAGTGTCCTGGATGATGGAACAGAAAGAATACTTACATATTTGCAAATGTCTCAAATCTAGTGGCAATCTAAATGGTTTCGATAAATGGAACAACTGGTCCAAAAAAAAAAAAAAAGAAAAAAAAAGGATGAACTTCAAAAAAGAAAATGCAAGGTCTGCATTTAATCTGGAAAAGCTGAGTGCATTAACACAAGATGAGAAACAGCTGACTAGGTACAAGTTTTGCTGAAAAATACGTTGAGGTTACAGTGACTCATAAGTTGAACATGTATCAACAATGTCACACTATTTCAGCAAAAGCAAAACATGCGGCATTGGTACTGAGTGATGCATGTTCAGTTCTGTGCAATGAACTTCAGCAAATGTGGAGGCAAAAGAAAGAAAGGAAAGTGACCAGGGAACTAGAAAACATGTCCTGTGCGGCAGAGCTGAAAGGAGCTAGGGATTTAATTTATTGAATGAATGACTGGAGACACATGAGAAGCCTTCAAGTAATCAAAGATTATAATTTCTTGTCAAAGCCCACTGTGAATAGAACAAGAAAAGAATGTGCTAAAATTATTACAGGGAAAAATCATGTTACTAAAAACTTTCTGACTGTAAAAACTAGGCAAGAAGGCAGGAGGAAATTGTGAAATCTGCTCTTTAGGTTAAATACTGTAGTCTTGTCACAGGAGGGTGGATCAAGATATCATTTTGCTCCACTTTCTGTGTCTGTGTCACCAAACTCCTTGTTTAATTTCATTGTGAACTTTATTATTTGTAGTTAATTCATACATATTTTTGAGAGGTTGTCACAATAAAAATCCATCTCACCTTGTTCAGATCTATGCACTTGATTTTCTTCTGGTGTTCCCCTATTGTTACCTCCATAACTCAATTATTTTTATCTCATCTTCTTCCACACTGGAACCCTGGATATTAAGTTAACTGGGAATGGGGAGCTGAAGAACGCATGCCAACTGGAAGAGCCCCTCGGGAAGGCACTGGGAGGAAAGGAGCAGGGTTAACTGCAACCTTATTTCAGTCCTTCACAGTATAACAGAAAATAACAATATATATCACAGTGCATATGTCATAGGACCCTGTTTGCCTGGGGAAACATTCAGGAGTGTTTTGTGTTAGCTGTTGTGCAAGCTTATACACGCATTTAGTCCTTGTCATGAAAAGAAGGTAATCTAAGAGTGGGTTTATAAATGGCTGTGCTTGTTTTGAATTTGGTTCCTATGAGGTCAGCAATGAAGGTGTTACCATGATTTTTTTTTTTCCTTTTTTTTTCTGGTGAGTTAAACATACTTGCATGGTTGAAAGACTGGTATTGTATTTAATCTTTCTTTCTTTTTTCTTTTTTTTTTTCCATTTGTATTCACCGCTATGACATTTCAAGTTCTTGAACAGTTCTTGACTCAGGATCTGAAGTTCTGTTGGATAAACCAAGGTATCCCTAACAGTGTAGTTCCCAACTGCACCTTTCCATGGCTCCTGTTCTGACCCACAAAACAAGGTAATACTGTAGTTTCTGACTCCCTTGACAGAGAATTTCATTAGCACTATCAATTCCAAAGTCTTAAGCAGGGAAGAGGAAAAAAAAAGAAAAATTAAGATAAATGTAAACCTTGTGATAATATGAGATACTCTCTGTATGCATCAAGAGTTGCTACAGATGTTGCATGGAAAATAAGGAACAAAAGAGTACTTTGAAACTTGCTTATTTTGAAGGGGTCAGCTTCCACGTGTCGCGCCTCTGTATCAGAAGCAATACACACAGGTTCAAATATAGGACAAAGGCACTCGATGGTCAGAGAGCTCCTGTTTATGCTCTGGCTGTATCTAACTGTCCCTCTGATTTCGTCAAAGAGAAAGATGTTAGCAGAGTAAAACACTGACTGATGCCCTGACTCATTTGTGTGCTTCTGTGAACTAGAAGAGAGATTTCTAAAGGCACGTGGGGGAGTTAAATGAGAAACTTGCTGAAAGTAAATGGAAAATGGATGATTGCAGACCTGTTGGTAAATTTTACCCATGATACTACAAGAAAAACAAATCAGATGGAGTGAGGCTACTAATATCTATCGGACATCGGGCCGGGAGCAATCAAACATAGCTGTCATAAATCTTCCAATATCCATGTCTTTTTATGGGATCAATAGAGTGAGAAAGCAGCTAGGGACTTCCTAAAACCCAGCTGCATAAATCCTCTGACAGCAGGCAGCATGCTGCTATTCCTTACACCTTCATTTGTTATCTGGAAGAGCTGATTTTTACCCAGTAAGAGATTTTTTTTTTGCCTTTGATGCTATACCTCCGTTATGATTGGTGATGATAACACAACAACTTCAGGGAAAGATGGCTGGGTCTGCAAAAAGCATCATACATCAATAGTGAATCCAGACAGGAAAAACAGAATTTAGTTCATCCTTAGCTTGTTGAAAAAGTGTTCTGTTCAGCACACTTTGAAACAGCTATTAGGGATTTGTGAGTTTCCCTTCCCTTCTCTTATTTCGGATTGGACATTCACACTCTTTGTTTCTTAGTTTCATCTCATTAGTCCTAACTGCATCTTGCACAGTACAGCAGCTAAATCAACAGCCTGTTACTAGTTACATCTTTTTGTATTTCATTTTTTAATCTCCAAAGAACTTGGAACTGAGTCTTCTGTGGGCTTATTTTTTAAAAGGGAGCTTATTCAACTGACAATGCCATAAAACCATTAAGAGACTGTGTCCATTCCTGCTTCACAGGATATCCTAATCCACTGCCATACCAAAGTGTCAGAGCCAGCAAATAAAAACAAGTGTTTTGCATAGCAAATAGTTCTTATGACTTACTCATAAATAGTGAGTGGACCTCACTATTAATTAGTAGAATTACAACTTTTGTTTGGTTGATGAATGTAGCTGTCTTGAAAAGTTGCTGGCCTTCCTTTTGTTCTTGTTTTCCTACATTTTTTTTTCCACAAAATCGATTATACACAGTGCCTCTTTGAACTTAGATTGAATGCTTCCTTTGAGGATCCACTTGCACCTTGCTTTCACAGACTTTGTCAGTTTCTCAGTATTCCAGAAATCGAGGTATATTAAAAGGAGAAGAAAAAAAAGCAAAATAGTTAATAGTCTCAGGAAATATTCCTGTAAAATATGAATAGAATGAAAATATCAATAATGAATGTAATATTGAGCATATGAATAACACAAGAAATATTTACACAGACTTGTCAAGGCTAAATAGTTTTGCGTTAATGGAAAAGAAATTCCATTAACAGACACACAGTAACTCATGAAGCATCTTCTGTTGTACATGGCATATATCCTCTGGCCATCCTAAATCAATTACCTCATTCACAACTTGGAGGCCCTTTCTATAGGATGGGACTGTGGCTGGAGGCAAAGCAATTTATTGCAAGAGCTGATTCAGCAAGAAACTCTTCAGGGGCCTATCAATGTTCCATTAATAATCAGAGACGCTGTACTGATTATTGGTGGCACCGTAAATCATTTGAATAACATTATTTATTTTAACATTACTCAGCAACTTGGTGTTTCCTGAAAGAGAGAAAGGTTTCCCAATCACACAATATGCTCTTTGGCAGGAAGCAACAAGAAGTACGAAACTTTCAAAAGGTTGTTTCTTCTTATGCTGCACATTTTTTTGAGTGAAATCAATTACACAAGAAGAGGAAGTCCTTACAAATCTGATTTAAGTCAGTGTGAGCACTGCTAGGAAAATTTCATGCTCACTTCCGCTAACCCATCTTGACTTTGGTCTCCAGTAACTCTGCCTTTTCATTACTCCCCGAAGCCTCATTCTGCCTTCAAATGAAATTAATAGCAGAAAGATCAATCCTGGACATCTTTTGGTGCACCAGTCCAAACCTGAATCTATTCGCTTCAGAGGGCTTTTATGCAGCATCATTTTACCTGAAAATTGTAACAGTTAGACAAAAGCTGATAGAGTAATTCCCTGCAGATAATTTTAGCACTTTTTCCTTTTTCTGTCTCAGGATGAAAACTTAGTACAGATTAAATGCAAATTGATTTGCCTTACTTGCAAATTCCAAGGCAAGGGCAAAATTGCATTAATAAAGCTCTGCCTGAGTCCCATTTTTACAAGATTTAGATATTAATAAAAAGAGCGACGGGTGCTGAAATGTCACAAATAGAGAAAAGAAAAATAAAAGCTGGGAATAAATCCAAGGGACTGGAACACGGGTGGATCAAAATAAACGCTCTTCGATATCTTCCATCACACAGGACACTTGCTTGTGTTGAAAGAGCAGAAAAAAATAACCAGTAGCGACAGGTCTGTTTGAAATTAATATATTTTTCCAAAACCTCGAGAGCTCATTTTCAATATGGAAAAAAGCTGCCACTGAACGAGCATTAATGCAGCAGCACTTTAACGATGCAAGGTCATTTAACATCGGTTTTATTTTGCGGTCTCTGAAAAGTTTCCTCTTTCCCGCTGCACGTCTTAGGGAAAACAGCCTCTTTTTTTAACGAAGTGACTTTTATCTCCTATGACCGCGTGCAAGCGAGCCCTTAGCTGAAGAAAAAGACCGTGGCTCCCTTCTTTAGCTTTGTTACTCGGTGACTCCTCTGCGTTTGCTTTGCCAGCGATCTTAACGCCGTCACCATCTGCACTACAAAGCGCAAGTAAAGCCGCACGGCTTAACGCTTTTGCCATATAACCTTCTGTGATTACATCGGCGGTTCTCAAGCTGCCGCCTCTCACCACGTTTGATCGCGGCGATTTGGGATCATTTTTCCCCACAGGGCAGCAGCTCCGAGGAGCCGCCCGTGAGCCCGACCGCCGCGTCGGAGTCGAGCAAACTTTGCGACGCCCCACACGCTCGGCTCGGGGCGGCTCCAGGCAGCCCGCGTGCAGCCGGGGTCACCCATCGGCGGCCCCGAGCCCTTTGAAGTGCGGAGGCGATTGTTCCGCGCCCCCCGGAACCTCGTTCACATGGAAACGTCGGGGCTTTTTTCTTTTTTTCTTTTCTGAAGGCTTCGCGGCGACCCACAAAAGCCCCCCGCCCCCGAGACCGCCACAAAGGATGCAGAGCGGACGTCGTCTGGCCGCGCCGCAGCTGCGGCTCGCGCAGCCCCGGCCCCCGCCGCAGGCCCCAGGCCTCAGCGCGGGTGGGCGCGGGCACGGCCGGGGCGCGCACTTGGGATTCGCTGGGAAGTGGGTCAGCGGGGCGGGCGGAGGGCGAGGGCACGGCCCGGGGTGCCCGCCGCCAACGGGAGGGAGGGAGGCGAAGGGCGGGAGGCGGGCGGCAGGCCGAGAGAGAGCCGAGATCGACCCCGCGCCCGAGAGAAACCGCCCGCCGGCATCCCCGGGCCGGGCTCGCCCCGCGTGCGGGAAGCGGCGAGCCGGCAACCCGCGGACAGCCTTCTTGCGAGCCCCAGGTAGGGGCCGCTGATTGACGGCTCGACCCTCCCTCCCGGCGTTTCCATTGATTGCTTTTGACGCCAATCAAGGAGGTGTGCGGCGAGACATTGGCTGTCGCCCGTCCTCCTTGTCCCGCCCCTCTTGGCGCGGGCCAAAGGGGGAAGCGAGGGGGCGAGGCTTTCGGCCGAGGGGCGGGGCGGTGGGGGCGCGGGGGCTCAGCCGGGGTAGGCTCCGCGCGGTGGCGGCGGTGGCCGTAGGGGACGGCGGCGCGGGATGGGACGGAGCGCGGCGTCAGGTGGGTGAGGGGCCGCGCAACCGCCGCCACCTTCTCCGGCGGTGGTCTGTAAACCGAGGTCCGTGCTGTGGGGCCAACGCCGGCCGTGGGATGCGGTCGTGAGGTTCCCGGGCAGAACGCGCTTCGCGCGCACGGGCGGTTCGGATTTGCGCTCCGTGCAGGAATGGGAACGCGGCGTGTGACCGCGTCTTTGTGCCGCTTTGTCAGCGGTGGGGAGCGGGGAGCGGGGAGCGAGTCCTCCCGGAGGGAAGGATGGGGCGGATTGGGACGCAGCCGGGAACTCGGGAGACTTAACATCCGAGGGGTGGTTGTGCTTCGCTGTGTGCCGGGCTGGGCTCTTTATTTTGTCTTTACGCGGGGAATCGAAAAGCGTTGTTTTTGCGTGAGATAGCGGTGTTGTTCTGACTTGGCCTGAGACGGTGCTTTCCCTGGTAGTGCGGTGCTGCTTGGAGGAGGGAGTGAAGTAATGGAGTAGCGGTACGGCTGCGCTTCTCCAGCACGCTGCCCTGCTCCACAGCCCGCATCTCGGAGCTCAGCCATCCGGCTGCTGCTACGTGGATCGGTGCGATGTGGGACCATTAGGTTGTAAGGGTGAAGTGACAAGTTACAGCGCTGGCAAACTTGAGGATCCAAAGGATTAAACTCTGTATTTGAGCTGTGGAAATGCACTTTGTTAGGTGTTGCGCTCAGTTAGCGCTAGCTTAGTTTGGCATTTAAGGAGAAAACAATGATTAACGTGGAAGGACCGTCACTTGCACTGAAATGAAGGCCCCACGTCGTTCTGGCTCTGTGAACGTGGCTTTCAAGTAGGTCCTGCCAGAAGGAGGCTTTATCTGTAGCTGTTCAGCCTGTCACCAGGACCGGGCTGTATTCCCGCTGAACAACGTGGAAGCAAGATATATTTCCAGAAGCATTCTGGGGTTCTGTTATGCAAAGCAAACTCTTCTTCTGCTGGCTGAAGGGTGACTTCGGAGGGGTTTTTTGCTGTTTGCATGGCTTGTGGAAGTGGGAATGTAGTTACTGGGCAGTGAATGGAGAGGTTTTGTTGTATGTGAAATAATTGAGTCAGTCCTTTTTCTTCTCCTTTTCCACAGCTATTTTCTTCACATAAAGAAAATTAGAAAACACTTCTTAATCAGATGCTGAAACAATGGTCGTGATTATACACAATAGTTACGGAAGTTGTGCGGTCTTTGCTAATCTTTCTGTTTGTGGAAGTAATAAAAAATGACTTTATTCCAGAATTAGAAATGCTTGTGTTATAAAAAGCAACTTTCATAGCAGGAATAAGTTAACAAGGCTTCAGGTTTGATTTATATGGTTCAGTGCATACTATTCTCTATAGTTAATGGTAGCGTAGCCATGCTCTGCTTTTTAGAATGTGCCCTGTCTGTACAACATATCTTAAATAAACAATGATGATGATTTTAGGAGTGCTAATACCAAATTCTTACGCACCGGTTGTTCTTTGTTGACTAGATTAGCTCAGATGTATATGGTTTGTTCTTCAGTGTGAGGAAGCATACCATGTATTTATATGAAACAATAAGTGTCTGCAGGCAGTATTTCTCTGTAGAGGGAAGCAAAAGAAAAGCCACAGATGTGACAGATGATAGTAATGTTAGCTCAAAGCTTCTTGTATGCAATGATTAGTAAGGCAGTGTTTGAAGAAAAAAAAAAAAACAAACTCCAGCAGATATTGCGGAGAATTACAGAAGAGCTAATAGCAGATGAGCATTTAAATCGCTGTGTCGGTGTCACCTGGACAGTGGATTAGCTCTCATGCTTCTGCAAGTATTCCATTTTGTCTGAACTTCCTGTGTAGACAATTCAGTCTTGGTAGAAAGAAGAGTAAATGGAGTAGTGTAGACTGCTGGAGAGAACTGCTTGTCTTATACTAAGTAGATGTGGCTCTTAGGGATGTGGTTTGATTGATGTGGTGATGGGTTGACAGTTGGACTAGGTGATCTTTTATGTCTTTTCCGGTCTTAAAGGTTCTGTGATTCTGAAATAAACATATGCAGTTAAATCTTTGTTCTTTTGAACCCACCCATAGCACCATCTTCCAAAGCTCTTGTCTGCTTATAGCAATAAATGGGTGAAAAAGAAATTGTACCAGTGAAGTCTGTTCTTAGTTGCTGTGCGATTGCAGTACAGTCTTGTAACTGAATTTGAAATAGATTTTGTAACACAGCACTTCATCATCTCTTTCATTCAAAGTTGTATCGATATTTCACCTAATTCATGGGTGGCACCAGTGAAGTTTTGGACTTTTTGTGGTTGTTACTAAGAACTTGCTGACAGCGGATGGGAAGACAATGTTTTCACCTGGCTAATGTCTTAGAATCATGGAATTGCTCAGGTTGGAAAAGATCTTAAAGATCATCAAGTCCAACCACAACCTAACCATCCTACCCTAACTAACAACCATCTGCTAAATCATGTCCCTGAGCACCACATCCAAACAGTTTTTAAACACAGCCAGGGATGGTGACTCAACCACCTCCCTGAAGAGCCTATGCCAGTGCTTCACAACCCTTTCTGTAACGAAGTTCTTTCCTGATAACCAACTTAAACCTCCCCTGGCACAACTTGAGGCCATTTCCCCTCATCCTGTCACCAATGAGAAGAGACCAACCCACTCTCACTGCAAGCACCTTTCAGATATTGGAAGAGAGCAATAAGGTCTCCCCTCAGCCTCCTCTTCCCCATACTGAACAGCCCCAGTTCCTTCAGTCTCTCCTCATAGGCCATATTCTCCAAGCCCTTCACAAGCTTTGTTGCCCTTCTTTGGACCTGCTCCAGCATCTCCATGTCCTTTCTGTACTGAGGTGCCCAAAACTGAACACAGCACTCGAGGTGAGGCCTCACCAGTGCCGAGTACAGGGGCAGGATGACTTCCCTAGTCCTGCTCACCACACCATTCCTGATGCAAGCCAGGATGCCATTGGCCTTGTTGGCTACTTGGGTACACTGCTGGCTCATATTCAGCCGACTGTCCATCAGTGCACCAAGGTCCCTTTCCGTCAGGCAGCTTTCCAGCCACTGCTCCCCAAGCCTATAGGGTGTCTGGGGTTGTTGTGACCAAAATGCAGGACCCGACACTTGGCCCTATTGAAAGTCATACAGTTTACCTTGGCCCATTGATCCAGTCTATCCAGGTCCCTCAGTAGTGCCTTTCTCCCCTCAGGCAGATCAACACTCCCAACTTGGTATCATCTGCAAACTTACTGAGGGTGCACTCGATCCCCTCATCAAGCTTGTTAATAAAGATGTTAAATAGAAGCGGCCTCAGTACTGAGCCCTGGGGGACGCTGCTCATGCCTGGCTGCCAACTGGATTTATCTCCATTGACCACAACTCTTTGGGCCTGGCCATCCAGCCAGTGTTTCACCCAGCAAGCGTATGCACATCCAAACTGTGGGCAGCCAGCTTCTCCACAAAAATGTTGTGGGGAACAGTGTCAAAGGTTTCACGGAAGTCCAGATAGACCACATTGACAGCCATACCTTCATCCACTAATGGCTCACCTTATCATAGAATGAAATTAGGTTTGTCAAACAGGATCTACCATTTGTAAACCCACGCTGACTGGGCCTGATTCCCTGGTTAACCTTTAACTGGTCCATAATTGTTCCTGAGATTATCCATTCCATAACCTTCCCCAGCACCGAGGTGAGACTGTAGCTGAGATAGGCCTGTAGCTACCAGGATCATCTTTCAGTCCCTTTTTGAAGATGGGCATCACATTTGCCAGTTTCCAGTCCACTGCGACATCTCCGGTTAGCCAGGACTGCCAAAATGATGCAGAGAGGGTTGGCAGCCACATCTGCTAACTCCCTCAGCACTCTGGGGTACAATCCATCCGGCCTCAGTTATCTAATTCCGAAGTTATTCAGTGTAAAGAAGAACCAGGTTGGAAATAGGTGTCTTCCAGAGTTAAACGCAGCTGCACATTGTGTTCTGAAGGTTTCTTTTCCAAGGGATGCTACAAGTAGTAACTGCTTATTCCCTTAAGAGCAGAAATAGGAAGAGGTAGAGGGTATTTCTCTTGCCCTATGTCAGACTTGTACGGAATTTTTGTAACTTATGAAAATCGGTGTCTAAGAATTACATGAAGGCATCTTGAGCCTTGGCTCTGCAGAAAGACTGCTACACCACACATTTTTTCCTGAGAACCTAGCCTGAGTTTAGAGGTAATGATGAATTAATATGAAATAAGACCACGTTTATTTGTTCAGCACTAATGTGTGAGTGCTTTCCTTCATGCTTACTGGCACTTAGATCCAACTGTTCAGAAGCCAACCTGTTGTAAAAGCCTCTGAAATGTTGCACTGGGGTTGTTGTATCTGCAGACGTGGTGTTGTTTGTCACCCCTATAAAATCTGAAGTAACTGAAATGTGTTTAGCTGTTCGCTTCTTTTTCCTCCTCTAAAAGAAGAAACAAAATGTTTGGGAAGAAATAAAGAAATATGTTCGTAGGATCAGCTAAAGATCAGAAGGGAAGTCTTTGTGGTCACTTAAAGCAGTGAAATCAGAGCTTACCTTGTTTAACTTCTTTATTTTTTGTCAGGTGAAGCTACTGGAGAATTTGTGTGAAGGTTTATTAGGATGGCAAGCATGTATTAGACTTGTTTGTGCTTTGGAAGACAAATCCAATTTCATTTGTGGTAGGGATTTACAAGGATTCTTAAACACTTGGCAAATCAGTTTTCCGCTGAAATGTTCGACATTAAACTAATGGTGTTCTCTGGGTCTGTGGTCAAACATGGTATTTTTATTTATTTATTTATTCATAATGGAGTTTATATTTAGTAGAATTCTGGTTACTAATTTTCAAGATTTTGGAGCAGCTTCCTACCTTTTGAGTACAGGTGTGACGTGACTTCTTTGTTCTCTTATGGGTTTGATAGCCAAATGTGTTTGTAGGGATCAAGACTGGGGGAAAATGTGTGATTCTTGTAAGTGTGGATTATCTGTATGCCATGTTGATTTTATTTTTGAGTTGCCACTACTGATGTTACTCTGAGTTAAGTATCTTTTGTTTTAAGTGCAGAAAAGTTGAGTTGCTCAGGTAGAACTTGATTAATGCTTGTGTTTGTTTTAAACACAGAAGTCAGTCAAAACCAAAAAACGTTTCCCCAGCATTTCATAAACAGGTTATGTTTAAAATATGTTGGTTCTCTCCTAATCATTCATAATTTCAAGTTGTCTGGCGAGAGGTGGCTGTTGTGTTGCTTTTTTTAATTGTTTATTTGAAGTACTGGAAAGAACTGGCAGGAGAACTTGAGTGCTGAGTTACAGAATTGACTAAGAATTAGTGAACATAGTAACGTAACTAAAGTAAACATCTTGGATGTGGTCAGCATACAAGTATTTTGGCTTTAGCTATTGAATTAATCTTGCATTCTGTAAATAGTTAGATTTTTGTAATAGTCTTCACAATGTGATGCAACCTTTAAAGTCCTGGTAAGTGACATAGAGAGCGTACAGATACTGTCAGTAATTTGAATCTGTCCTAGGTTCATGTTTTCTGGTCATTATAATGGACATAAATAGGAGTAATCTATCTGACGCAGTCCTAACATCCAATGAATCTGTCAGAAACAGCATTTTAGGTTGACTTAAATTTGTCCTGAAATAAAAATATTCTGGTGCACAGAGTTATGGCCTGACTTGTTTTCTCTCTGGTTCCATAAATCAGAACTAGATTCAGTTTCCCTGTTCTTTGGCATGACATTTTATTGCGCATCCCTGTTGTTGAAGTTGGCCCTGCACAGAAACTATGAAATAATTTCTTGTGGTAGAACTCTATCAAGCATCATTTATTTGCACAGCAGTCTGCACAGATAAATTCACATTAATGAAATATATTTATCACCATTAACTTCAAATATTGCAGGTTTTCTTGGAGGCTCATGCAGTCTCCTCCTGTGCAGCTGTAAAAGCATAGTTTGGCAGTTGTAAATAGCGTGACTATGTTCTGGGGGTGCTTTTTTGATCTCTGAATACACACTTTTTTTAGAATGATATATGTACTATGTTTTTTGTGTCCTCTCAGTTTTAGATTGCTTGACAGAACTTTAAAACTGGGAAGGAAATTTCATATTGTAAATAGTGAAAATGCTATTTCATGCATGATCTAAATGCAATTGATAGATAAATTTCTCCAACTTCATGGCAGCTTCTAATGGTTATAATTGATCAGGCATTTGAAATTTTACATGGATATTCTTAGGTAGGCAAAGAATGGTGAAATCTCTTTGCTGTCATTTGGCCTTTTTTTTGTATTTTTTCCTACTGAGTTTTTTTTCTTGAAGGTCATTCATCTGGCCTTTCTGAGGTGGTGTCAGAATTTCAGGTGTTTGACTATGAGCATATGAAGCCATTTCTTATGTGCATTGTAGCTGTTGCTGAGCAGTTGACTACAGAAACAAGCTGCTGGTTGGAGTGGAGCTATGGTAGTACAGTGTAGAGGCTTCTCCATCTTCACTTGCAGTATTCAGTTTGGCTGGGTATGCTTCTAGGCGTGTTGGATATGCCCAAGTGGAAACCCTCATCTTCTGGGGACATGTTTCTTTCTATCCAATGCAGTGCTACCCTGCTGTTAATGTGTCAGAGATTCTTGGTTCTGGGAACACTTTTGTCTGCTCGTTGGGAATTGAGTGATGTTGGATTTTCTTAGATGCTCAACTTTGTCACTTCTCATATTTTTCAATGTTTTTCTTCAGTAACTTGTCCTTTAGGTTGTTGAGTAAATAGATAATAGTGTGCAGTAATATTATGGATTAAATGAGCATGCTTACTTCCTGGTTTATGAAGCCTATCTAACAATCTTATTGTTCTGGTAGATTATGTAGGCAGAGGTCATTGATGGCATAAACATACAGCAGTGGAAATGCAACGTGACAGGAAATGCAACGTGACAGTGACAATGCAACGGTGTTTTGGAGGCTGGAGTCCCACAGCCTGCTTACAAGAAGGCACATGCAGCTGTGCGTTGATACGCGAGCCTGGAAGTCGGACGTATCTAAGCTATGCCAAGTTAGAAACATCTCCTTCATATTAACAATGTCAGTGGAGTTTTTCTCTTTGGCAGGAGGCCCTGCTTGCTTCTTGCCTGACCTCAGAGGTGAAGCTCAGTGTTCTGATATGATAGCACCTCACCAGAAAGTGATTCTCAGGGCACGAGCTGTACGGGATGTACTGGATGGAAGATGATATGGTTTTATTAAACACTGTAGTACCAGCTGTCTTTTATGTGCTGTGCACGAGGAGCCTCATTTATTTATATAAAGACCGAGTATAGATAGTCAAATTATTTGCTGTATGCTATGGCTGGTAGATGCTTGTGGATCCGTATCCTTGGGCAGATTAGATCATCAAAGCAGAAGTGCGTGCTAATGTAACAAAACTTAATCTGTCTGTATTCTAAAAGGACAAAAATATTTCCTTTTATTGTTGGGAATTCATAGAAACTGAAGCTGAACAAAGCACCACATCAGTGAAGACTGAGAAGCTTGTATAATCTCATCAGAAATGTTTTATGCAAGTCTGGCTGCTAATGCAAAAAGGACCTAATGTTAATTAAGACTGCATGTGAAGGACAATGAGCATAAGTTGGGAATTACTGGAACTCTGCCATATTTATAGTAGAGAACAGGAGATAAACTGTAACCATTGGGGCTGTCTTCCCTGGACTCGTTAACCCTTTGCCTGCTCTCGTCACTTACTGCAGAGGGGCTCTTTGTAGCAACTGGAATCTGGGGGTGAAGTTTATTCTGATCCTGGTTATTGTAATGGCCTGCTGGAGTTTGACTGTTCCTTTATTTGAGTGTTTCCAGTTAACACATATGGTTATAGTTGTTGTCTGCAGCTGTTGCTCGCTCATCCTTCTCCAGTAGCTTTTTTTCTTGCAGCCTGGAACTGTGTTGCAATGCCTTCATTTGAAGGCTGAAAAAGAGTAAACCCTCTTTTGTCTTGTGTTTGTAACGGCCTGTAAGGTAAGGACCTTGCCTTTGTGTTACTGTTGTACAGCTGAACTGGGAGTCCTTGTAAAACAGTTGAACAGCTATAGCCCTTCTATCTAGAACTCCATTTAAAAAGAAAAATCAAACAAACAAACAAAACCCATAAAAAAATAAAGGCTGGTAAAGGTGCAGATTCTCGTCTGTATTCTCATGACTTGGAAATTTAATTAACATTACGATATATGGTTTGCTCATAGCCTGAGCCTTCAGTTTGTTAGTGTCCCAGGGTTCTTGTACATCTCCATAGTGACAATCATTTTCTTAGTAATAAGCAGTAGTTGGTTTTCTCAGTAATAAGCAGTAGTTGGAGAACTTGTATTTGCAATGGGTGACAAACATAAAATATTCACGTATGTTTACATGAAATATTGGATTTTTTTTTATTTATTTTATTTTTTTATTTTTTAATCTGTGCTTTGGAATCCTGGGGTGGAAAAGGTCATTATTCCATAGTGTTGAGCAAATTTGTTAGTGTGCCTTTTCCTATCAGGGCAGCAAGCAGCTCTAGAGACTCTTGTGCCACAAGACAAGGCCTGGGAGCTTCTTTTATTTAGAGCTTTTAAATGGCCTTTGGAAACACTCTGAGAAGCTTTTCTGCATATCGTTACATGTGAATGAAGAAATGAAGAGTTTGAACTTCTGAATCTGAACTTCTGAGCTTCAGAGTGGGAACTCTAGTGAAAATCTGTCTGTCTTGTTTTTTTGTAGCAGTTACAGCTTGCTGCTGAGCTTCCTAGCAAATGCTGAAATCCTCCGGAACTTCTGTCAGAATAGGTTTATTGCAGAATTATTTCCTGGGAAAGTACTGTTTTTCTTCTAAAGACTGACTGCTGCTCTGAATACTTAAACAGATGTAAACATGGAGGAGATAGCACATCACTTCAAATAAAGCCTGCATTTAATTATTCAACTTCTGTGCTGGATTTCAAGATGTTTGCATGTATTACTGTTTTTTTGCACATGGCTTGAATATTGAAATTCCTTCTAGCCTCCATGTGCCAACTTAAAGCTGTATGAATGGGGCTGTAGTTAACCCTAAAATAGATTTTAAGCAGGTAGTCTTGGAACAACAGTACAGGTGCCTTACTGTTAGTTCTGGGTTATCTGTGTAATAGAAGGGTGTTTACCAGGCTGTGCCGGACAAATATACCTGCAGATACACAGAAAGCATCGTGCTCTGCCCACTGTTCTTTCTACAGGAAGAAGCAGGCACAGGAGTTTCATTCAGCATTCAGCACCTTCCTTTGTTTTCTCCATGCTTGGAGATGTCTCCTTTGGCTCAGCCACCTCGTTTCTCTGCAGGCTCTCCATTGTGCAGACCTTACCTGTCTTAATCATCTCTACTGAAGCAATTGCTTTGTATTTATAGCAAGTAAAGGGTTGGAGACTTGACACATTGCCTTAATATTGTGGCTTTCTGAAATACACATAAGTAAGTCTTTAAGAAGTATTAAGTGCTTTCTCTGTCTCTTGATCTGAAATGACTTCAGCTGCAGTGAAATAACCGCCTTTGAAGGGCAAGTTCTGGTGGTTTGGTTTGTCGTGACCATGGCAGCAGCAGCTGAAAACCCCCAGTTTGATCTTTGCTTCTCTGTCCTATATTTTAAGATGAATCTGCTAACGCTTTTTGTTGCGTGCCACTTCCTCATTTGGATTTTCTGTTCCCCTTCCTCATGCTGCAGATTCTCTCCTAAGCATTTCTTGTGATTTCTTCTGAATTCTTCTTTTACTTCCCTCTCAGTCATTCTTTTATAACCTATTATTCCCCTTAAGAAAGAACTGCTTTGTGGTAAACTGCTTTGTGCCATTTCTGGTTTAAAAAAAAAAAAACAAACCACAACCCACAGATGCTTTTCGTATTTTTAAGGAGTGAAATGCTATGAGATTAAAAACAACAACAACAACAAAACAATGAAATAGCAACACGACAAACCCTTCCCTCCCCTGCTACAGTCATCCCAAAAGAAACTTAAAATGGGGGAAAGTAGATGTAAGACTTCAAATGCATCGCCAAATGTAAACCCTTCTTTCTTCTGAGCCAACTGCCTACTATCAGATATCTTTAAACCACAGAATGTTGTTTTTGGCAGGGACATCAGAAAGAGTTTCTCTCTTCTAAACAGTTGTTGTTTGGAAAACAAGCATATGTCTGGCATCATCATGGATCTTCAAATGAGGAAAAAGTGATTTTATTTCCAAAACGTAGTAAAACAGTTTTCAGTGAAATCAAATGTTAAATGGTTTTTGGAAGCTTAAACGTAATGGTGTGTCATTACAGTTGATGAGGTTGAAACAACAAGGGCAGCTAGCCCTTGAACTGCTAAGTGTTAATCATAGCCTGGCAAGGTTTTTGCTCAGCCCAATTACTGGGCTCCAGAGGAACACACAGCCAAAAACAAGGCATCTTTTTGGAACTTTTCAAAGCTGAAATTAAATGTTGAGGCTCAGATATAAATTGACAGCTTATTTATTTGTAAGTGACTATAAAGTTAACCTATAGATATAAATGTGCAATTTGAGCATCTCTCTTCTTATTTGTCTTTGGTTAGAGCTATTGCTGCAATAGAAAATACACTGAAGTAAGCTTTGTGTATCTAAGGGATGACAGCCTGCAGGGTGAAAAGCTTTGATTTGTTGGTAAGAGATAACTTTATGCTGTGTTACAGGTGAATAAATACAATGTATAGCAGTTCCAGATACCCAAAGAGGTTAGTTTAGGCCCATTAAGTTACAGGGAGAAGGCAAGAATGGAGAAAAATAATATGCTTTGGCAGTGAGTGGGGGATGTTAGGGAGATTTAACTCTGAAGGTTGGAAATATGGGTGTTGAACATGGAGGAGGAAAAGCAGGCAGCGTAATTGAGGCTTGTTTTAAGTGGTCATATTCCCTTTGAGATGTTCAAACTCCCTGTATTTTAAAACTAAAATATGTGTGGGAAGCCTTGAAACTAAAACTTGATTGAAATACAGACCCTGAAGGACCAGTATTCCTTTGTTACATGTGTGCTTTTGAGTCTTCTAAATCAACTTTGAACAAAACATGAATGTTACTGCAGGAAATACAAGATTTGTAGAAGTAATTAAAATCTATTATGGATTAATTTGCATGGTATTACTAGCATTTCATTAAAAAATCTTGCTTTTTTGCTCATGTCTTCAGGTGTACAATATAGTTTTGATTTTCTGTGTTCTAAGCAAGCAGGACTTGCTGATTTAAATGCAGTTCTAAATAGAGTGTTGAAAGAAGAAAAGAATTCGCTTAATCAAAGTGGGAAAATTGCTTGTTATGGTTTTTCTAGAGGCATGAAACAAGTTTCGGTGAGTTTCTGAATAGAAGAAAGTGTGACGTTGAACAGCTGGACCTTAAGGATGAAGTAGTTGAGGGGAAAGCAGAGGCAGATATGGTACTCTGCAACTGTATTCACCTGTCACCAAAAAAAAACAACACCAAACCAAACACCCCAAACCAAAGAGAGTGTTAGTTAACCATATTGTATGAGATTGAGATGTGTAACAATTTTATCCAAGCATGGTTACTGACACTGTAAAGGCTTAGAGGAAAGTGAAGACCACTTCCTTATTAATGCATAGTGTCTGCCAAAGAGATTATTTGTAGTCAAAGGGAGAATTCATGTATCAATCATCTGGTCTGGTAATAGTTTTCACCCACTCTTTACTTTTACCTTTTGTTGCTAATGCATGAATAAACAGCTCCAGAGCTGTTTGTGCTTGAGGTTGATAGTGCATTATTGCTTCCAGCCGTTAAATCAATGTTCTCATCTCAGAGGTGGCAAAGTTATGAAGGGGCGTGAAATCTGGAAATGTCTTATGTGTAGTCTTTCATACTTTTGAAGTCTGGCTAATCCCTTTTGTTTTGCTTCCTGTTTTTTTCAGAAGTGCATCTCGTATGAGATTACAAGTGGTGGATCACTGCTAGTGGGTGGTGGGCTCTTTATTCTACTTGTTTTTCTGCTTAGGGAAGGACATATATTTCTGTAGCAGCAAGGTTATATCTGGAAGGTTGTACTGATCCAAGTTGTAAAGTCTTAAACCTCATTCTTTAGTGAACCACATCAGGGCAAGGATCGTTGTATGCACGCTGGTTATTGTTATTCTCACTCTTTACTGGGGGCCTTTCTGGAGGGCAAGGCATCCCTGCTCTGTTGTTCATGAAAAACTGCAGCCTGTGGGATCGGGTGATACTTTAAAGTGGTTCTTCATAAAAGAGCTTTTAAGAAAAAGATTCTTACCTTCTCAGCCTGTTTCAACTCACTGTGCTTGATGCAGAATTTCCAGGAATTTTGTAATTTGTGATAATGTGTGTGGTCAGCTCAGGGGATTGTGGTGCCTGTACCACCACAGCAAATTTTAGTTACAAACTTGACCTATGTAGAGCTAAATGAGTATTTCAGTCACTTACGGTGGGAGAACAAAGATTTGATCAAGCACTGAATTCTCAGTCTTTGCTTGCTGGCTTTCCATGCTATAGGAAATCTTTACATCATCAGACACATGCTTGTGTTTTTGAGCAAACACGTCATGCACTTAACACCAGCAGTACTCAAACTTTTAGCAGAACCTCCCTTTTCTGTAACAGCTTGTTTCTGTGCTGCTCCTCTGCCAACCCCAAGCAGCTGTGAGGCAAGAAGGGGAAGCTCTGTGTCACAGCTGTGCTGCTCATTCTCTGTCCTTTGGGATGTGGAGCTAGAGCCCCAGAGTATGTTCCTGTGTGGTGATTGGAAGACTTGGATCTGAACCTGTGCCAGATTCCTTACAGTCCTTTCCCTTCTCCTTCAAATGGTCAGTAATAACCAAAAGACCTGACTGCTTTCGCTCTCAAGCGTAAGCCACACCCTTATTTTGGACCTTCTTCAGCAGACATGGCATTATGATAGGCATGTGGCCTGTTTTCTTTCCTTTTCTGCTTAGTAGTAGCTTTTGCTACTACTAAGAGAGTATCTTTTGCTCTTTGAATGAAAAAACTGATATAGATTTATTGATGGGTTCTGCCTTTCAGCAAACAGTTATCACTTCTTCAAGACTTCTAAGATTTTTTTTCCCCTATAGTTAAGATATTTTACATCTTACTTAAATTCCACTTGCAATTAAACCTAACAAGAGAATTCAAGGGCAAGAAAAACTCTTTTCAGCAGTATGTGGAGACAGGACAAGGGAAAACGGCCAGAAACTGGACCATAGGAAGTTATAGGAAGGACGAATCTGCACAAGAATTTCTTTACAGTGAGGTGACGGAGCAGTGGAACAGGCTGCCCAGGGAGGCTATGGAGTCTCCTTCTCTGGAGATGTTCAAGACCTGCCTGGATGCCTACCTGTGCGACCTGCTGTAGGGAACCTGCTTTGGCAGGGGGGTTGAACTCCATGATCTCTGGAAGTCCCTTCCAACCCCTACAGTTCTGTGATTCTGTGAATGCCAGGCCTTGGGGATAAGAAAGAATCTTGAGAAAGGAAAGCTTCCCCTTGGTCAAGGAGAATCTGGTTGGAGTAGCCAACTTGGATTCAGCAGGAGGAGATTATGCTTGACCAATGTGGCAGCCTTCTGTGGTGTTGTGGTTGGCTGGGTAGATGAGGAGAGAGCATCATGTTCTGAGTACCCTGTCTTCAGTAAAGGTTTTGAGGCTGTCCCCCATAATATCTTCATGGGTAAGCTTAGAGGATGTGGGATAGATGGATGAACAGTGAGGTGGAATGTGAACTGGTTGACTTGAGGCAATCAAAATCTGTCTGGATGCTCTCCTGTGTAACCCTTTTCTGTATAACCTACTCTAGGAAACCTGCTTTAGCTGAGGAGTTGCAGCAGGTGATTTCCAGAGGTCCCTTTCAACCCTTACAATTCTGTAATTCTCTTTAACTTGTGAAAACAACATGCATTATTTGTAACTTCCAGACTCTTCAGTAGAGGAGTGCAATGGAGTAATTGAAAATGTAGTTGAAATGGATATTTTTATGGTTATTGGAAGACTGAAGAGGGATCTCAGACAAGAGACTGACTGAGAAACCTGCAGTCACATTAATATGAATTGGTAAGGGAGATCTGGAATATACATATCATATATTATACATACTAAGAAATACAGCTGTGTTTTTGGTATGTTAGACTTGATTATTGTATCTTGATTTTTTTCACTGTATCAAAATTTCTTTGTGGAAATTGCTTTTGTAAGATACTGCTTTTGAGGGCAGCTGGCTACTTCTCCAAAGTAGAAATGTGTCACAATAGAAAACACTGACCATGGTGGTTGTTTGTTTTTTATAGAAAGCATGCCAATCTTTATTTAGCATGGACTCCAGTGTATGTAAAGTTTGTGTAGACACCTGTTTCAACCACTAAATGTTTTTTCTCTGCATTTATATCCTAACATTTTAAAAGGAGTTATGAGAACTGTATCAGAAGTCAAGTAAAGTGTAGTGATCACCACTGTGGTATATTTTGACAGTTAAGTTTTAGGTCAAGACAGTGGATTACTGTGCTGAAAGATATGAAGTTTTAAGTGCATAATCTTACTGCTATCTCCTTCCTTTTTGCTCTTCTTCATAGCTGTGAGGCTACGAAGGGAAATATCAGATTTGTTTTACTTTTTTTCCTTAGGCATTCTGAAGCCTTCTAAACTTCATTTATCAATCTTAGTTGTTAGGTATTTCTTTTTAGGGATACGTATTTGTATGTGCGGCATTTTTGACTTTATATTTTTTCAGTGGTGCCGTGTTCTTGCGTACAGGTCATGCTTCTGTTATTCTTCTACTTTTCTCTAATGTCAGCTATAAACTACATAACCTTCTACTACTTTCAGAGTAATCTGAAGTGAACAATTTCTTAATTCTTGTTGGGGCAATGGGCAGCTCCTTTATTTGCTTTCAGTACTGCTTTGGATATCTGAATGTTGTTTGTGTTGCTCATGTCACTGTATCTACTGCTGAAACATTTAACTTGAAAGCCTGTGTCTGTCTTGCCTCCAGCCCTGGGTGAGTATCTTCAGCGATCCAATGGGTTTTCTTTCTGGCTGGGGTACTTAAATGTGTAGCACCTGTCTGTATTTCTCAGTGATTGGAGAATCTTTACTGTTTAGATCTAAGATGACAGAGTGAAAGAATTATAGCTGCATCATGTTTGATATTGGTATATTAAGAGACCTAGAAGGCAGTCTAGGATGACGTTGTCTTTGGATTTGGCATTGTTTGCAGTGAAGAATCAGTGCTGGCTATCCAAGAAGAGTGCTGGCCTGGGCAAGCCTCTAACTACTGAGGTGCCAAAGAGGTGACATTTGGGGGTGGTCAATGCTAACATGCTTCTTACCTGACAGAATGCTTGGCAGACCAGTGCTGTTACTATCTGGATCATGGTCTTAGCTGACTGTCTTTTCTAGATGGTGAAATCTCAGAAAGACAAATATTTAACCAGAGATAAATTCCAGCTTCTGGTTGACACGCATCTTCTGTCTAATATCATCAAGCAGTAAATATTTTTACCATAATCCAATGAATGACAGTGAATAAGAGAGGTACTAGATACAGGTTGAATATTTTTGCTTTGTTGTATGCTTCAAAGCAAAACTTCAGGAGCATAAACTCACTTGGAAGGACTTGATGGCAGTGGATGCACTAGATGCTGCAATGAAGTCTGACCATCAAAGCTATTTTCAGGAAGATAGGGAGCTATCCTTAAAGAGCTCAGGAGAGGTCAGATTGCCCTATACACTCCAAGGACAGCATATTTTCTAAGTCTGCATCTCTAGATGTCTTTGGGCATCTAGACATCTGTGCTCTGGACAGCAGCAACTGAATCTTAAGTTAAAACCACCTGGGAAACATGAGATGCTGTGTCTTCCTTTGTGCTGCAGCTGTCGTGTCTGACTTGAAGACTGAGATCTGGCTCAGACCCAGTCTAAAGAGAAGAGACTTTGTAGTTCTCTTTATCAATCTCATCAAAGCTGCTGAGGATGGGCCACTACAAGCCCCTTGCTTGGTTCTGAGTAATTGTTTTCATTGCTGTTTGTAGAATAGCACCCCATGCCATGTAGAAGCATTTCATTCAAACCTCTTTTTGATGCGCGGTTCTGCTCTTCCAATACCCCAGTAGCACTTCGAGTTTTTCCAGATTACTTCTATAGAGCTTCAGTGCAAGATTTTAGTTGCATGCTTTTGAGTACAGGAAATTACAAAGGCAAATCAGTACTGAAAATTTTAAACACTTCCTTTTGTATGTATGTAATAACAGCTGCTGTTTTAACTCGAACTACAGTGGTAAGCTTTGGATGTCCGTGTATGAAACCATGTTTTAAAAACCCTCCCCCCTATCCTACAAAGCAGACTTCACCGTAAAATCCTTTCTTCACTATTTTGATGATGACCTACTGTTCGAATACTTTTAATCCTCAATCTGTATAAAAGTTATGTTTTGCATTAAATCCTTTTCTTCTGTGGATTTCTGAGGTAATCCTCTGTATGCCATATAGCTTGTTCTTTAAATTGCTTGCATACTAAGAGTTCTGTTTAGAAAGTTTTAACACACTGATTTTAAACACAATTCAGCTGTGTATATATTTCTATCCAGAACTCAGTTTTATATGCTTTCTATCTCTAAAGTTGTATCCTATTGAAACTGTTGAGTACTTTCTGTAATTTCATCAGTCGCTGTAAGTCGAATGTGGCACTTGGCAGAGGAGTCACTCATGTGCTAGATAATTTTTTTCTTTAAATGACTTCTGTTGGGATTCCTTTCCTCTTGGAGATCTTATGGAAAAGAAAATCCATTCCAAAGGAAGTGTGTATATTTGGTTGTGCTAGGAGATGGAGATTTGTGCTGTTAAGGGTGTACTGAAATGTATTTTCCTTTATCTCATACTGCGTGCATCTGCAATATATTTTTCATCATAGTTATCTGTCTCAAATATAGAACATAAGGAGACATAATGCATAAGGACATAACATAAGGAGAAATTGTGGACTTTCTCGTTGTGTTCCATTCCTGTGTTCTCTGTTGGTTTTGTTTAATATTTTAGTTAAAAATGAATCAGAAAAATGTCAGTAGAAGAGAAGGCACAAAACATCTTGGTGTTGGCCATGTCTTGGTGTTGGCCATGACTTGCTGTTTTCGTTTAATGGTATAAGGATTTATACTGTCTGCTGGAACAAGTGCCAGGATACTTGATATCATTTGACCATGAAAAATGTGCAAGATTCTCATCCTCACCATCCATACGGTAATTCTTGGCATTCTTCCCTTCACTGTAGGCTGTACACATTGCTGACCTGAGAAAAGAGTTCATTCATCAGAGGGTGGATTCAGTGATTCTATTTGTATAGTGCAGCCTTACAGACTGTTGCATGAAGGACTAGTGTGAGGAGGCTACTCGAGATTCCTAAGGTGCTTCTCCTGCAAAGATTAATGTGATGTAAATATATCCCTAGCCATCCTAATAGCATGGTACTAGAGGGTTTAAGTTCTTCAAGTTCCAGTCACCTTGTACTAAGCTAACGCTCTAAAGACATATATTTTGTAGGATTTTCTCAGTCTAGATCTAAAGCAGATCTGCTATTTCTCAAGACATGAGTATAACTGAGTAAATAATTGTAACTTGTGTGCTCATGAAATCACTGGGGTGATTTTTCAGTTTCCAATTGCAGGAGAAGTTGCTAGGTTTCTATGTTTTCCCTCACTCAATCAGGTACAGGAGTTGCTAGAAAGTAAGGTAAGCTCCCTGTGAATGACTGCAAAAACTATCTTCTCAATACGGGTGTAAAGTAATGGGTGCTGATGAGCTGGTGGTTGGACTAGGTAATCTTAGTGGTCTTTTCCAACATTTTTGATTCTGTTATTCAATTCAGATCACTGACGTTAACAGGGTACTTTGCGTATAATTTTAGTCACACTTGCAGCTCACATTTGAAAGACACCTCTTCCCCACGTAGTGCACAAATCCTTGTGATAAGATGGGAAGACCTCTGAGTATGAATGAACGTACACATATGTGCATTTTATATACACATATATACATTTTATATGTATATTCAGAACAGTTCCTTCTGAATGCATATGAATACTTCAGTGAGGATCAAGATCTTGGTCAACTAGCGGATGTTGGTAGCAATCTAACTGGAGGAGGAATATTGTTTGCAATAGGTGTCCACTGCAGCACTGCTTATTGGAATTGAGAGGGAGGGCAGCATGCTGTTAAAGCTATGATACTTTGAGGGAGGATAAAGTAAATTCAGGGGGGAGTGGTGAACTATTCTCTTGGAGCTAAAATCCGTAATGCTTTTGTGGAGACAATAACTTATTATTGCATGAGCTGCTCATTACATTTTTAGTTGGTTTGTTTTAGCAAGTATGTATCTAAGTAATATTTAATCTACTGTGAAGTGTCTCAGTGGGATTCAAACTTGTGTTTCGTTATGCTTTACTATAAGCCATTATCTTCAATTTTTCCATCCGTGTATTTAAGTGGGTCAATCTTACTTCCTCTCTAGATATTTCTTGTTAAAAACAGGGGCCTTAATTATGAAATAGTCAAGCATTTTTCTGACCTTTAAAAATATAATTAAGCTCTAGCATGATGTTAGTGTTCAGCTCAGTAGTACCTCTAGAGACTCATATGTGTTTTTAGTATTTTAATTGATCAATGAGCCTGGTTTTTAATGTATATATTTAGTTTGTCATTCTGATACCGAGAAGTCAAAATTACTGATGATTTTGTCTTTCTGATTGCAGATAAAGCCACCTGAGAGTGCTAGCAAGTTACAGAACAATCGTTTTCCCAAACGACTGAACAGAAAAGATATTCTCTACTTCCTTTTTTAATGGTGAGTTGGTCAATGGAGCTCATATTGAACACACTTTGTGATGTATGACTCTGTTATTTAAAGCTGTGGTAAACTTCTTAAACTGGAGACCAATGCTGAAGTTTGGAAACTGTCCAGAAGGTTTTGAATTTTGACTGGGAATCAGGCTTGTATTTCTCTCATGTTGAAGAT
Organism: Tympanuchus pallidicinctus; assembly: GCF_026119805.1. Classification (NCBI taxonomy): domain Eukaryota; kingdom Metazoa; phylum Chordata; class Aves; order Galliformes; family Phasianidae; genus Tympanuchus; species Tympanuchus pallidicinctus. The sequence continues at coordinate 17,459,295 of NW_026294627.1, forward strand.
GGGCTGCATTAGGCACTGAAACAACTGGCAAAACACACTGACAGGCCAGGAGGCTGTTATTTAGATAGTAATCTTGTTGTGTAGAAAACAGAAATAAATTTATTGTATTTGTGGATGCTCAGGAAATACCGGATTTTAAATTTGCATCCATTAATTATTTTTACCCTCTGTAATCTGTACTTTGCTGATGTGCTGTCTTAGAGATTTAAACCAAATCTGCTGAGGTTATATGTTTGACCGCTTGCCTCAAAAAGTGCAATGGATAACAAAAGGTTTATATTATTGATATTAAACTAACATCCCATGGAAAAGCCCTCTTTTCCCCGGTCTGTCTTGGCTGGGATGCTCTGATACACCCCACGCTTCTGGATGCAGAACATGTTTTCTGTTTGTGGGAAAGCAAGAAAAAGCTGTGTAGCATCTGCTTGACTGTGATGGAAGATATGGGCTGCGCAGGTTGAAGCTAGAAAGGACTTCTGCCAAGCGTTAGGCAGTTTTGTTAGTGTAAGTAAAGATGTGCTGATTTTAAGAGACTGCAGCTTTTCTACATCTGTAACGGGAAGCAGAGAAACCTAAAACCTGGGGGGCATCTTTAGTGTTCTTCCTTTTGAGAAGACAATGAGGTTGAAAGCAGTGTTTAGCTGTTTGTGGTAGAGACCTCTTATTTCCAAAGTCTGTGAAATAAGCCTGTTTTGCATGTATAGTAAGGTGATTTTAAGTTGAGTCATTCTTGTCCTCACTCGGATGATCAACGTGCCTTGTCTCTTCTTGCTTCTCCAGGTTTCCCAGTGTGTTTTGCTAACACAAACAGCCCAATAGTTGTGAAGTTGCTCAAAATAAAATATAACTGTTAACTATTTGTGAAAGGTACAGATTCCTTAAAGTGCCAGCTTTTTGCTGGCTGACTTGTCCAAAATTCTCCTGCTGTTCTCCAGAAGCCTGTTTCTTTCTGCCCAGCTATAGTAAACTAATGAAAAACACCGACTCAGTCAGCAAAAAGCTGTAGTTCATTAATTATATAGCAGTGTTAGGAGAGAGAAGCAGGACGGTGTTTCTCAATTGAGTGCCCTGTGGAGGTAGGGGGAATGTCCCAGGAACGAGGAGAGAGTATCCTGAAATCTTTGCATTGTAAGTGAGTAAAGTCAAGTTCATGTGGATCTATTTTTTAGTAGAGCTGACTTAAAAATCGAAGAAATGCGATCACAGATTCTGATCTTAATTGAGAGATGCATGCAATGTTCATGAGCTTCTGATGTTTGCTGATCTTGATTTTAAAGGAGACTTAGTATTTGGGTTTAACTCTTGCATGTACTGGCTTTGGATTCTATGCAGCGTGCATTTATTTCTCATTGGGACTTCATAGAATCACAGAATCCTTAGAGTTGGAAGAGACCTCTGAAGGCTGCCTAGTCCAACTCTCCTGCAGTGAACAGGGACATCACAGCTAAGTCAGGTTGCCCAGTGCCTTATCCAGCCTCACCTGGAAAGTCTTCAGGGATGGGGCATCAACCACATCTCTGGGCAGCCTGTTCCAGTGCCTAACCACGTGCACTGTAAAACAGTTTTTCCTTACATTTAAACTAAATCTGCCCTCTTTGAGCTTGAAACTGTTTCCTCTTGTTCTGTCACCACAGTCTCTGCTAAAGAGTCTGTCTCCTTCTTTTCTGTAGCTTTCCTTTGGATACTTGACTGATGTTTGGAGTTGAAGTACTTTATTTTTGAATTGTAGCGTGGCAAAATGGATTTGATGGTCATATGCAAGGTGAAGTAATTTGATAAAAGTGGCATCTGGGCAGTGAGAGACCTCAGTATGCCCATCCTGTTCAGAGCAATGGTTTGAACAGATTCTTCATAATGACGGTCTATATGAGCAGTTCAATACCATGTCTATACTACAAATGGTTGCAGTTTCTGGATTCTTCTTTGAACTCTTTTTGTGACAGGCATTACAGTAACTCCCCTTCAGAATTATACAGCTAATATGTGGGAATCTGCTCGAAGATGAGGTTTAAATCTCAGTTGTCTGTGCACAGATTTAACTGAATCAGTTTCTAAATTTAAACTGATGTGGTTAAATTGCTTCTTGAACTGTGTGTCGATTAGTCTCTGATGGCTTGATTTTTCCATATATGCAGCTTGTCTCTGTGGATTACATTGACTATTTAAAGCGTAGTTGAAAGCAATGTTAAGAATTGATTAGTTACATAATTTGGTGTATGAAAGGACAGTGTAATCTTCAGGAGACAGTATTGCTCTCTGCAGCCAGAAAGGAGGTTGTGATGAGATGGGCTTTGGCTTCTTCTCTCAGGTAACTGTGATAGGACACGCGGGAACAGTCTCAAGTCATGCCAGGGGAGATTCAGGTTGGGTATTAGGAAGAATTTCTTCTCAGGAAGAGCGGTGAGGCATTGGAATGGGCTGCCCAGGGAAGCGGCAGACTCATCATCCCTGGTGGTGTTTAAGGGTAGATGTAGTACCTGAGGACATGGTTTAGGTGAGGAATATTGGTGATTGGTGAATGGTTGGACTAGGTGATCTTAGGTCTTTTTCAACCTGTATGGTTCTTAGATGACTCAAATGATGCTTCTTGAGAATTGGCATCAGTGCCTTTGTGCCTAATGTTAATTTGTTAATCTACAGAACCTCTGGTCTCTAATGCAGTTGTGCAAATTTTGCTTAGTTTGTTGTGATCCTCAAACAGCCTTAGGCTGACAGCCGTGATACTGCCTGCCTTCTGGAGCCTCAAAACAGGGCTGGTGAGAGCAGTTCTCATGCACAGTGGCCAGCTGCTTGCAGCCATGGTCAAAAAGCCCTGTCCTTTTGGATTGTGAGGTCTCACCAGTTCAGTGGGATTTAAACTAATAATCGTGTTTCCCAATATAGTATTTCACTCACAAGGATAACAGCAACACCAGTTGGTGGGATGGATGCTTCTTAGCTTGTTGAGGCTGTGAAGCTGAGAATGTGGTGTTTGAAGGGAAGGAGGAGGACCTGACCCTACTGTCTGATGAAGGGAGAAGGGGCCCTTGCTTCTGACTTTCCTCGTAGAACTGTTCACATTTCCTTTTTAAAACAGTGATACGTTCAGATGGAAGTGCAGAAATAGCCCTGAAAAATGGAAATTTTGTTTAGAGGTTTGCAACACAGACTTGATGGTTTTAGATGAGAGAACACTTTGGGGGAAGTGAGCACTGATGCATGATGCAGTTAGGAACTGATGATGATTGTCTCTGACTCAGTGTGCAAAACAAAAGATGATGATTATTGTGTTACGTCATCTTTGCAAAACTTTTTGTTTTTGAAAGGCATGCATTTCACTTGAGGGAAAACACTCAGCACCTTCATTACAAATCTTCTGTGACAGGCTATACGTAGAGACTAAAGGCATAAGGAGAGCCTTTGAGTATTCTTTGCATCCCCCGGATCTTTCTGTCTAGGTCAGCTGAGAAAAGGAGGGGATGAGAGGCAGCAGGCACAGACCAGAGCACAGGAAGTTCCCACTGAACGCGATGAAAAGCTTCTTTACTTTGAGGGCAAGAGAGCACTGGAACAAACTACCCTGAGAGGTTGTGGAGTCTCCTTTCACCTTTCAGAGTACATTTATTGAAACAAGCATAAAAATCTTTTAATACTTCATGCCTTTTAAATTAATTTGGTCTTAAGCATTTCTAGGTATATGCTGTTTTGTTGGGTTTTTTTTCTTGCAGATAAACAATTTAAACCAACATATACCACACTAACATTCAACAAAAGCATCTTTTTATGAGAATGATGCATATATGAATTAGTTAACAAGGGAAATATCATTCGTAGTGTATGCAGGAGAAACGTCATGTAACACAGACCTTACAACACATCAGATGCTTCTGTGAGTCTTGGGAGTAAATACATGAGAAATACCTATTTTCTTCTGTTCAGTAAGATTTTGTTGGTCTGGAAGCAGAATCTCTTACTGGGCCTCCAAAGTGATTTTGGCAGATGGGACAACAGAGGATGACAGAAAATTGCAACAACTCTGAGCCGTTTACCGTAATTTTATATTCCTAGCAACAAGAATGACAAGATTTGAATCTTCCTCCAATGACAGTATTGATGCTGGTTCTTGCAAAAGCTGTTATTAATCACCCAGGCCAATGTATCTTTCTGGTCTAGTTTTGACAGTAAGTAATCACTTCTGTTTAGCTTGCTATTCACCTGTACAACTAGATGTAGCTGGTCTTTTCAATGTCTCTGTTCTGTTTCTGTATGAGAGGTTAACTTGAACCACTAGCTGTCTTTCTCTCTGTCTTTCTGTCTTTCTTTTTTTCTTAGTACCAAAGCAGATTGAGTGCTCTCACTATCACTTACGTAGTCTTGGCTATAAGGGCAGTAATTCCATAAACTGCTTTGGCTTCTTTCCTTTGGATTATGTTTCTATTTGCTTACGTCTGATTCCAGCCTGCAAGTAGCTCAGCCAGGAGCAGCAGTTACGATAGCAGAGGGGTTGAAAGAGGGAATGGGGAAAAAAATCCGTTTAATTAAATCAAGAAGTGGTTGTTTTGCAGCTGCCATAAAAAGCACAACTTTAAGTGGAGTGGGTCCTAAGGCAATAGCTGGGTTTTGCTTCCGAGGAAACATAACTCACCTTGTGGTTGAAGCATTTATTGCTCAGTATTGGTCTGATCTACGTCCAATTTCCAGTCCTTCTACAGTCCCTGAGAGCCCGTAAGCATAATCAAATAGCTTTGTCTTCCTCAACTATATAGCTGAGATGATGCTTGCTTTCCTCAACTTTGGAGAGTAAAAGCAATGTCTAAGTGTACAGATACTGTAGTAACACAGATACTGTGCAACCTTGCTGTAACAGACTTTCTGGTTCTCTTTTGGGGTGGTAACCTTGCCAAACTTAGGCAGTCCTTTTCTTAAGTGTTTTTTTCATTGGCCTTTCTGCCAAGACTTTGGTTTGCTGCCAGCAGGGTGGCTGCCAGCTAGTGGGAAGATGAGGTCCTTCCCCAGGCATTTGGTGGTTGAGTGTGTTGGAGGGAAAGAGGTAGATAAAGCCATGAATTCTGTGCATAAAGTATCTTTATTCCCTTCTTTCCTGTGAAACCTTCATTCACTAAAACTGAGGTGAGACATAATTCAAAGCTACTATCCAGGCAGGTTTTCAGCCTTGGGATGGCAGTTTTTTTTTCCCAAGTGTTTTCCCTTCCCTATTCACCTTGTCCCCAAAAGAGCAAAATAAATTTAGTTCTTTTTTGACCTTTACGTAGTGAATAGGCTTCTTAGCCTATAGCAACATGCTGTCATTTTGGTTTGGATCCTCTTGAAGATCTGAGGACTCGCTGTGTACAGTAATACAAGTAGAATTCAGTTCAGGTCTTTGATCATAGTGAGAGAGTATTGGGACAGCATCTCCTTCTGTACTCTCCTGCTGTCTCCTAAGTGATTGTAGAGTCCTGGGGGGGATAAAAGCCTGACCTCTAAAATGTTAAGTATTAGAAATTCTAGCACCGCAATCAGACATGTTTTGATGATGCAAATCCCCCCAGCTGTGGGCTGTATGAATGATTTTCTTTTTTGAGTAATATAAAACTGTAAGGTGCTCTCTAGGAGTGATCAGAATCTAATGGGTCTTGATAGTTGAAGAGCTTGTTTGGAACAAATATCCCACTTCTCTTCCCCGAAAATGGGTATAATGCAGACACAGGATCATCAGCACCCCCTAGGCAGCTCCTGTTGTACCACACAACTTGCTAATGTCATCTCTAGCCATAGTTTCCTATGGCATATTTCCTAATTCCTTTTGAAGTCTTTGAACATCTCTGGAGGTCTACAAGCAGAAAACCGCTAGTGGGTGGTGCCATTCTTCCTTGCAAACTGCGTTTATTTAGTTCAGGTCTGCTTTTACTCTGCTACTCTGCTATTCTATAATATTATCACCCAGTATAATAGTGCAATATTATACTACTCTGTTTTCCTTCTAACTCTTCACTTGATATTGACTAAATATTGACTAATTGATATTGATTAAAAGCAGAACTGGGGATAGATGGAGTCAACACGATGCTCCCAAATGCTCAATATTAGGTTCTGAAATTTAGTACTCTTAAAAAACAGTACTAACATTTTCAAAACTGATACATACATAAATTTATATATCCATATAATGTAATAAATACATACAGCATATCTATATAAAAAGGAAAGAAAGTAGATTCTACCTATATAGTTAAAATAGGTTCTACGAAACATGTTTATGTGCACTAATTTGAAATACTGGAAGAAAGCAGACCTTAAAAACAATTTAGCATTATCACTGGAAGAATCTGTATCCCCAGTAATCTTAGCTAAGATTTGATTACTGTAACTGGAAAAAGTTACTGAAGCCTCTTCTAAGTGATTGATTATATATAGTGAGAATGTTCTTTTTCCTTGAAGCTGGTTTCTGGAGCAGTCCTGCCCTGCCAGCTCCATGGAGATCTGTTGATGCAATGCCAGATTTCATGGAACACAGCTTTTCAACCTTCCAGAAAGAGGATTTTTAGAGAAGGCTGACTGCTGTATTTGGTCTGAGACTCATGATGGTTTAATAGTAGCTTATTTAGCTCACAATGGGAGTTACTGTAAGCGTAGTGAGGAAATCTCTTAAGTGCTGGAAATAAGGCTTTGTATTATTGCATGTTACATTTAGTGATGCTTGATGTTCATTTTAGGCTTCATTTAAAAAGAAAACAAAACAAAACCAAACAAGGATTATAGATTGAATGATTAGGAGGCTAATACAGGGCAGAACTTTGACATGTAAATTTGGGATGCTGGTAAAAAGGAGAATATGTTACAAAAGAGCCAACGTGGGAAAATGTTTTGTGTTTGGGGTGATCTTTGTATATTATGTGCTTCATGCATTAATAAGATAATTATCACTTGTATTCGTTTGTTTGTTTGTTTGTTTTTGTACTATACTGCAGTTTTGTTGTTTTTTGTTTTTATTTTTTGTATTATTCTGTTATTGGTGAAAGATATTAGTTGGTATCTGTCCAGGTAACTTAAGTTTTTGAAAAACATCTTCAGCAATGATGAGGTAGGAAAGGGATATGGTCCTTTTTTTTTCTCTCGACCCTGTTATTTGATTATAATTCAACTGTAGGTGTATATGGAGCTTCTGTGCCTTTAATAGCTGAATGTTCTGCTGTGCTATGTATAACTATTTTATGTTAAGATCTGGAAAATTATGAATTACTAACTTCTTGTTTCAAAGATGACTGATTTTTGTGGTAATGTGAAGGTAACAATGTGGAAGGCAGAGAGGAGGAAGGTTACTTGATAGGGAGGAATTGCATAATCAGTGCTCAAGTTTATGAACACTGGCAGATAACTTGTAGGAAAGCTATGAAAAGTATTCCTGCTCTGGGAAGCCTCTAATCAGAGCTCAGCCCTCTTTAGGCAAAACAGCCACGTAGAGCTGCAGAATCATAGAATGGCTGGGTTGGAAGGGACCTTTAAGGTAATCTAATTCTGACCCCTCTGCTATGGGCAGGGACACCTCCCTCTAGACCAGGTTGCTCAAAGTCCCATTCATCCTGGCCTTGAATGCTTCAAGGGAGAGGACATCCACAGCCTCACTGGGCAGCCTGTTCCAGTGTCTCACCACCCTCAGTAAAGAATTTCTTCATGATATCTAATCTAAATCTACCCCCTTCCAGTTTATACCTGGCTGCATTAGTTCTGGCACTTAGTAAGACTGTGTGTAGGTTGTGCTGAGTGTGGTTGTTTTTGTGTGGTTGTTTTTTTGCCACTGTAGTGATGTCCTTCTATCACTTGGTTTATGTACCAGTCCTCGATTGCACTACACTCTGTGGTATGCTCTGGTCCATCTTGTGGTGACTGGCATGCTTCGTGAGAACAGATGGCACACTTGGCTCACACTTAGGAATTCTTATGTTGCTTTCCTTATACTCAGCTGTTAATAATAGAATCTAAATACAATATTTTGTTAAATTTTTCCATAGAATGAGCCCAAAGAAACATGTTTTCCACACATAGCCTTAGCTGTTCTTTCTTTATTTCTGATACATAGGGAAAGTAAATACTGATTGCTTCCTTCTGATTGGGAAAATCTGGAGTTTAGAGCTGAAATCATGCAACCATGGGATGACTTGGGTTGGAAAGGACCTTAAAGATCATTGAGCTTCAACCCCCTGCCATGAGCAGAGTAGCCAAGCACTAGACCTGTCTGCCCAGCACCCCATCCAGCCTGACCTTGTGTACCTGCAGGGATGGGGCATCCACAGCTTCTCTGGGCAAGTGGTGCCCGTGCCTCACTGCCATCTGAGTAAAGAGTGTTTTCCTTGGGAGGAGTGGATGGGAAGCTCTGCCTTGGGGAATTGTAGCTTAAATTTTCATTATCTGTTTGCGTACTGGAGACGTGCTGGGAAACTTTTGTGCTCAAAGACATTAGTTGTTCAGGTGGATATTGAAGTTACGTGCAAGACACTTCAGGCATTGTGAGATATACTATGGTGGACTGGTCAAACATTGCTACAGCTGCTTTCCAGTGGAAAAGTCTGTCCTGCCTGGTGAGAACTGGGGTTTGAGGAGGCACATCAGGAGCTGAGGCAGACAAAGACTGATGCTGAACTGTCAGGATACAGAGTGTTTTTTCTCTTGCAGTTTGACCTGTGTAATTGCTCTCATCTATCATCCTAGAGTTCCATGTGCATAACAGCTGTGTGTATGTGTGTATATATATCAAATATATGTACGTGCACTGTATATGTGTATGCGTGCACGATTTTTTAAATGAAAAACAGCTATGAGAACTTAACACGTCCCCCTGACCTTTTAGATTAACTGCTGAGGGGAAGAAGTTGAAGAACAGCATATTTTTTCTGAAAAATGCTGTTCTGAAAGTATTCTCTTGGTAACAATTATTAGACCTGTAAGGGAGGTAAGGAACACAATGTATTGCAATATGAATGGGTATTATTGGGCATGAAGTGGATCCTTCATCCATTTCTGTACTTTCCCCTGCAATTTAAGGTTAATTGGAATCCTGAGAAGCAAATTACTGAATTTGCTTCTGGTTTAGCTTAAGGTGATTTGAGGATTTGAACTGCATGTTCTTCACCACATGCTGGATCCTGGAGGTCTTAACGTTCAGCCTTCATCACGTGGGCTGTGACCCAGACAGGTATTTCGAGCACTTTAAATCCAGCAAGGCTCTGTTAAATGGCATCAGGCTAATCCAGCAAGGCCTAGCTGCCTTCTACATTTTCTTCAGATAATCAAGGAATTAGCTTCTGATAACACTTGCTGTTTGTGAAGGAGGAAGGCTGGTACAAGTGTGTTCTAAATGGACTCCAAGAACTGTTTGTGCATTTTTGTAGTTTAAATGTGTGAGGCAAAACACACTTTTACTGCAAATTTTTAACATTTTTAACAGAATTTGTTCCAGTGTCGAATTGTCTGAAGTAGCATTACATACCATACAATCATAATGCTGCTGGTGTTCATATATGATCAAATTATTGCATTTCTGTAATCTAGATCATACAACCATAGAATGGTCTGGGTTGAAAAGGGACCACAGTGATCATCTAGTTTCAACCCTCCTGCTATGTGCAGGTTTGTCAACCACTAGATGAAAGGAAACTTTCCATAATTCAAACTGCAGTGAGAATATGTATTAGGGTGCTTGCTTTGACTGGTTTGGATGCCTAGTACTCATTCATCCAGGAGGCCTTACTGAAAGAATCCCAGTTACTGTTCTCTTTTGATAGTTGAAAATAACAGCTGCTCTGCACCTGCAGTTTCACAAGAGGGAGATGGTGTTTATAATGCTTTTTGAACTGCAGTCCTATCAGATCCTGCAATGGGCAGATGCTGAACAAGGCAAACTTCCTCCAGATGAGTAGGAAACATCTTAGTATGCTTGACTTAGCATTTTTCTTGTCAGTTTTTGATTTTATTACCCCATTGTCCTAAGAGAAACAGAATGTGCTACAAAAATGTAGTGGTACTGGATAGGTAGGTATCATTAGTATTTTAAGTGTACTGTGAAGTATTTGAACCGTGATTTGCTTCAGGGCTAGGAATGCTTCTGCTGAGTGGTATAAGAATGACCTGAGAATGACACATAGGCACTTTTCTAGCTAGCTGGGCTATTGACTTCGGTTAAAGAGAGTGTGAACTCTGTGGCTCTCTCTGTAATTAACTCCGTAGTCAAACTTGATGAGATCCATGGAGATGACATCTGGAAAGAATTTTGACCTGGTATTGGAGGATTGTGCCATACTGAATTAGCTTGATGTTATAACTAGCTCTCTGCTGCTCTGTGATTTTACTCCTTTTGACCTCATACAGCTTATACTCCTCATTAAATGTTATCATTTAGGTCACAAAGGTGAAAACAAAATGAGACTTGACAAGATGCTGCTTTTCTGATCAGTGCTGTTGTCAGTTCTTGCACGTTTTCATTTGTGTAACCATTGTTTATTCAAAGTAGAAAGGGCTGAATTAATTTAGCAGTCCTATGGTTTGCACATGCAGAGATGGTGCAGAAGCAGGACAGGGGATTATCAATCTTAAGTCGTCTTCCTCTGCTGTAGGACAAAGCGCTGCTTCTGCTTTCTTAACACAGTGCTGAGTTCCTCCTTCTGGCTGAGTGCTTCTTTTCAAGCAGTGGTATTTTTAAAGCATAAATGTTACTTCAGAGGTAGACTGCGGTACAATAAAGTAGCTTGGTATTTATTTCTTTCACCTCTGCTTGAAAAAAAGAGCTGCCACGTTTTTTGTATATGCCCAAGGAAAATATTTTCGAGTTGCTGTGCAGAACTATTGAGATAGAACTTAAACTCCGACAAATGCATACTGTGTATCGTTTCAGTGAAGTCAAACAGAAATAAAACTAGAAATAAAGGAAAACAAATGGTGACTCAATTCAGTTCTGTTTGTTTGAATAGGAAAAGAGACGATAATAAATTCTTGGAGCATGATACAGGGAAAGGTCATATGAAAGGAAAATGTTTTCAGTGCAGCATAAGTACTTATTGGAACAAGTCTATTCTTAAGATAGCAAAAAACAATCAAATGCTCTCGCGTGACTTGAAAAGCCATTTTTTCTCCTGTGTACACTTGTAACATTTAGAATGCACTTGATGCTAACATAGTATTAGTTTGGGATAGGAAAATCAGTGGTGGCAGTAAGTTTTTCTGTTGTTTTTAACGTATGAAGGCAGCTGAACAGATGTTCAGAATGGTATGGAATATTCCTTCTTTCCCATCCCACCATTCCTCTCAAACAGAGCCATCTGGAGGGGGCTTGTGCAGAACGAGCAGCCGTCGTGCTAATAGCAAGATTAATGTCTCAGCATCTTTTGTTGATACTTTAAACTGGGCACTGTTTGTTCAAGGGGAAAGCAAGAATGTGAGTTGTCATTGTGTGTGTTGTTAGTTATCCACGTGCATATGGAGATAAGATGAGTAATTGTGCTCTTACTGAACAATAAAATAAATTTATGGTGGCCATTCCAGACTTGGACCCATACAGGCTGAGTTTAACCTTTTTTCCATGACAGTGATGCAACTGACCACTTTTTGCCCTTAAGCAGAGCGTGAGGTAACGCCATCCTATTACATCAGATTCAAATGTACCTGTTTGGTTCAGCAAAATCTTCTGTGTTTTCTTAGAGTGTTTTTTTTAGCCCAATGTTGTTGGTGGTGCATTTTTTTGTTGTGTTGTTTTGTTTTGTTTTGTTTTGTTTTGTTTTTCCCCAGCAACAAGTATAGCTGGAAGATGCCTCCCAGTTTAATTAACTTAATTTCTTGAGTACCATTACGTCATCTGGGAGCGAAAGATCAGTGTTTTGATGTAACAAACAAGGTTTTGGTTAGGAAAAGAACAGCTGATGAGAGGCTCTAGTCAAGTGTGAAGGTGTCCTGGTTCATCTGTTTTCCAATACAGGATGAGTACAAAGGAGTGGATGGAACTGATGCTGGCAGGGTGAGTGAATTCATGACAGCAAGCTATTGTATTGTGCAATCTGTGAGCATCTATTGAATTTCAGATATGCAGGTTTTTTTTTCCTACGTAGTTATCCTACAAGCATTGATGCATTTTCTCTTCCGTGTTAAGCTTAATGAATGAGAATCATATTTCAAAACTTAAAAGTAGTTGCAGTGAACTGCCTTGTTTTTCTTTCATTGCTTTGTGTGTTGTTTTGTGAAAAGAATTTCAAAGAATGGGAACTCAATATTATATTCAAGAAAGCAACTTGTCTTGAGGTGTTTAAAGCCTGAAACTCCTCTTGCCCTCGTGTAGTAAGCTGCTATAAGTGAGAGCATGAATCGAAAGAAGGAGACAGCCAAAAATTATTTCAGGTGGCTTTTGGGGAAATATGAGCATAGAGAAAGGAGGAAAGATTAAAACTAGCTGAGAAATGTTTTATAATCGATTAATTTGGCTGATAAGAACTTAGTACAGGAAAAAAAAAAAGATACTCCAGTGTCCTAATCGAATCAGAAAAGAGCTGTAGTGGAATTCTACAGAAATGAAGATAAAAATGCAGTAACCTCAGTTATGCTGATGATTGTCTGTATGCTTGTTTAATTTATAGAAAGCACGAAATATCTTTCTTTAACGATTGTTAGGCTACTCAAAGGATCATACACATCTTGTACTTATTTTGGAGTAGAAGATGAAACTTTATCACAATCTCCGTCAAAATGACACAATTTTCATCTCCTTGGAAACTGCTGGGGATGAGCACTGTGATGGAGAGGAGTTAGTGTTGGGATTGTAGTTTTGGAATGTTTTCTTTCCATTCAGAAGGAAGAATTTAAAGTAGTAACATCTCTCAGTCTTGTTCATTGTGCCACGCTTCCTAGATAGTGGCAGTGTAGAGCTGTGTTAAAGAAACAAAATCGTTTGGGTGCTAATTTCACCAACACTACTAGGTTGGTGTGACTAGATCAGAAGCGGTGGTCTGATGCTGTGAAGACAAGAAATTCTTGTTTCAGCCTTGGATGTCAATGCCTTTTTCAGGTATATTTGGTAGTCAGAAGAAAGATTTCTGGAAATGATGATGGTAGATGGTTGCTTGTAAAATAAATTTCACCTATTCCTTTTGAGGTGGGTATTTTCTAGGCATTTTGCTCTATGTGTAATGTCTTGCCAAAAGATCTGGTTTACTAAGGATAAGAAAATTTTTTCTTGCTCTTTAGTTACTTTGAGGAGGAAAATGCTATTAGACATTCTGTGTACTTGTGACATATGCCTGCCCTTGTCGGAACAAACAGTATCAAAACCAAGAATTGCATTAAGAAAAAAATAAAGAAAACACGAAAAAACCGTGCATTTACTAATAAGAAAATAATATACTTGATCTCTTAAATGAAAGTATAGAAGTAAAGCACTTAAAGCACTTACGACTTACAGTCATGGTGTTTAGTCAAAATGCTTCATTTTGATACTTTGAGACAGTAATTGCATGCTGGATGGATCTTCTAGTTTTTTACAGTTTTTTTAAAACTTGGCAATTGCAGGTAATCTTATTCCGGGCCATTTACACAATGGCATACAGTAATGGATGCCATGTATTTCACAAACTTTTGCAGCATACAAAATGCTGATTAAAAGCTTGGTTGGAATTAACTTAGCTTAAAAAAAACAACACACATTGTTTTGTTTTTTATTAGAAAGGATAGATTAATGACACCCAGATTGTGAACTTAAAATAATGATTTTCACATTATCTGCTAGTTCTCATTTTCTTGTCATTACAGACAGAGAAGTAAATCTTGTCATTACAGACAGAGAAGTAAATGAAATTCACAAGTGAGTAGGAAAAATTCCCAAAGCTTGGGTTCCTAGTTATCGTCGTCTTTTTTTTTTTGAACGAGGGAAAACACAATGGAATGTGTGTAAAGGAATGTGTATTCCTTTCCTTCCCTTGAGATAAGAGAACTGGAGTATGTTATCCATGTAGCCCCTTCTTTGCGTCTTCAGTGAAGGATGAAGGCCTTTGGAGTACAAGGAGATCTGTGCTGGTAGTGGCTGGGGGAAATCCGGAGAAGGGATAGCATCTGCAGATCTGGAGCTTTGGGTCTGTTCATCATCCTGCTTTTTCCCTTCTCTTCCTGTTTAGCACTCCCCAGGTAGTTTGAATTACAAACTTGAATAGGAAAATGGTCAGTGTTACTTCAACTGAGTGCAACTCAGATGGAAATTTAGGGTGTTGAGTTGAGGGGTAGGACAGTAGGTGTGGCAAAATATAACTGCAGGCATTTGAAGAGCTGAAGTACCCTGGGCACAGAGGTAGTGTGGTTTGTATGAGGTGTGTAATCAGAGTGTGAAGCTAGAGGCACGGAAGCATAGAGCACTTCTGTGTGTTTGCTGAGGTGGTATTCAGTTCTGGGTTGAAGCACTTACGTTTAGGTAGCTGCATAGCAGAGCTTATGCATGAGGTATTTCACCTCACCTTATTGTACTTGTATCCTTCTATTGATGCGACAAAGAAGTTGTTCTCTTGACTTCTGTGGACCTCTTGTGAGGAGTGTAGTTGCTGAATACATTTATGTAATATCAAGCTCCATTGCTTTCAACAGGCGACTTATTCAATCCATCTCTTTCTTCTCTACAGAAAGAGAGTTATGGTGGTTCCTCTTTTTTTTCAGGGGGCTGTGAGAGTCGTCAGTGAAAATACTAAAACCTCCTGAAAGTTATGTATTCAGAGAGAATTGGGATGAATGTATGGAAAGCTCTTTTTTGGGGCAGATATGTTCAGCTTTTTATATTCTACTAGAGGGCATAAGAAAAAAGCCTCCTTTTAAGAATAATCATAAAAAAATTGAACAGTGTCTTTGAGAAAATAAAACAAGGAGACGTTCACAAGTAAAGGGATTATATAATGAACTGGCATTCACTTTGTATTATTAGTGAACATATAAAGAACTTGAATATCATAAGAATCACAAAATCTAGCTCCTTTTTTAGATTATTCTGTTGGTATGTTTTTAGTGCAAATGACAGTGCCTTTTGGAGGATGTGGAAAGGCAAAGGCAGATTCTAGGAGCAGCTGTTGGTTTGAGTTTTTGCCAGTTGGTCAAACACTTGAAAACTCAGCTTGCCTTTTATAATAGGCATGCTCTGCTGTTGTTTAGAAAGATTGTACATTTTGTCTTCTTTCATCTTTGTTACTGTACATCTGCTTTCTACTTGATTTTTAAATCTGACTTGCCAAGGCAATGTCAAGCTCCCTGCATGCAGTTCAACAGCTGCTGGCTGCAGGACGGTGGTCAGAAGTGACCTGGGGGGAGGGGATGCTTTGCAGGAGCAGGAAAAGCCTAGGAAGAGAAGCACCAATTCCTTAGTTATCTCTGTCTGTAGATAGATCTTTACCTGCTTACCTCTAAGGCAGTAACTGTTGCTAAGCGCCTTCTAATTTTAAAACGTAAGGCAGTTAAGCCTAAGTTGTTATGAGCAAGGGAAAAAAAAAAAAAGAAAAAGGAAATGAGAAAATGGAGGGAATGTATCTAATGCAAATTTTTAATGGCCTGATCTAAGCTAATTCAAGTTTCTGATGTGCTGTTCTTTTCAAATGTGCATGGAAATTAAGTTAACTGTGCTTGCTGTTGTCTGTAGGGTTTGAGCGGTATCTGAGCTCAGGTCAGTTTGGCCCTGTGAGGTGTTGTTTGTGATCAACATCAAACAGATGGATTTCAGGAGATGCTGAGTGACATCCAACCTTATGTTTCCTTTCTCACCTGTTGACTTTTGTTCTTGTTCTTAGGTCTGGTGCTCATATCTCATATACTTCTGGTGCAGCCTCAGAACTGCTTTCTGGGCCCTTCATCTCTGCCAGATGCAGAGGGTGGGCTGATGCTGTGGCACCATATGGAAGCTGATCCCTGGCTTGCTTGAAGCAGAGGTGTGAATTTGCATTCAGGGTGACTAATGGTGTACGCACTGTGCAGACAGGCTTCTGGGTCAGGAGTTGTGTGATGCCCAGCTGAGGCTTGGTCCTATTCATCTTAGGTGCAAGTCTCTGATTGTAGTATCTGCTTAGCTAAAGTAAAACAGTCTTTTGTGATTGGTCCCAACCTTCTGAACTGATACAAGTCTTAAAATTAATAACAAGTCTTTGTTTTGTCTTCTGTTTATCTGGGGGTGGATGGGAAGAGAAGCTGTATTAAAATTGTTATAAAATCCAAATGTGGTTGATCACATACCTGATTCAACATGTTTAATGTAGTGGCAGATAATCAGAATGAGTTTCTCTGCTACTAATAAGCTGGGGCTCAAGCATAATCTGAGATGGCAGAGGAGCATGGAACTGGAGACATAAGGAAGAACTTTTTCTCTCGGTGTGGTCAGGCACTGGAATGGCTGCCCAAGGAGTTGGTGGAGTCGCCGTCCCTGGCAGTGTTCAAGAGTCATCTGGATGACGTGCTGCGTGATATGGTTTAGTGTTTGTGGTGGCAATGGTGATGAGGAGACGGTTGGACTAAATGATCTTGTAGGTCTTTTCCAACCTTGTGATTCTATGATTCTATGAACTCAGTGGAACACAGTTGCAGTAACTGTATTCACTGCAGAACACGAATCTGGGAATCATAGACTGATACCACAGAATCATAGAATGGCTTAGGCTGGAAGGGACCTTAAAGCCCATGTAGTTCCAACCATTCTCCCGTGGACCAAGTTGTCAGCCACTAGATCAGGCTGTCCAAGGTCCCATCCACCCCTTGAACACATCCAAGGATGGGGCATCCTCAGCTTCTCTGGGCAGCCTCACCACTCAGAGTATGGAATTTTTTCCTAACATCTAACCTAAATCTCCCTTTTCCCCATCCTATTGCTAGCAGACTGTGTAAGAAGTCACTCTCCCTCCTGTTTATGACCTCCCCTCCAGTACTGAGCGGTCAGAGTGTGGCCTCCTCAGAGCCTTCTCTTCTCCAAGCTAAACAAGCCCAGCTCACTCAACCTTTCTCTATAAGAGAGGTATTCCCAGCCCTCTGATCATCTTTGTGGCCCTCTTCTGGACCATCTCCTCCAATTAGGCATCTTTCTTGTGCTGAGAGCCCCAGGCCTGGGCACAGAACTCCAGATAACTTCTGCCTTAGCAGGGCAGAGCTGTGTGGGATAATCCCCTCCCTTACCCTGCTGGCCACCCCTCTTTTGATGTAGTCCAGGACACTGTTGACTTTCCTGGGTTGTAAGAGCACGCTGCTGGCTCATGTCCAGTTTTCATCCATCAGGAGCCCCAGGTCCTTTTTTGTAGGGCTGCTCTCAGTAAGTTCTCTCTTTTCTTTACAGGGTTGCCCTGAGCCAAATGCATGATCTTGCCCCTGGCCTTGTGAGACCTCTTTACATTCACGTGGACACACTTTTCAAGCCCGTTCAGATCCTTTGGATGGCGTCCCTTCCTTTTATTGCGCCAACAGCACCGGTCAGCTCAGTGTCATCAGCAAACTTGCTGAGGGTGCACTCAATCCCACTGTCCAGGTCATTAATAAAGATGTTGAAGAGCACCAATCCTGAGATGGATCCCTGGTGATACTACTCTTGGGTCCCTGGTGATACTACTCTTGACTGGTCTTTACTTGAAGATAGAGCTGTTGACTACAACCTCCTGACTGTGACCAATTATTTGTCTGTAGGATGGTCAGGCCTTCAAATCTGTATTTCTCCAATTCAGAGATAAGGGTGTGGTGCGGGACCATGTCAAATGCTTTGCACAAATCCAAGTAGATGGCTTCAGTTGTCCTTCCTTTGTTCATCATCCATCATAGCATACCACCAGACTTGTCAGGCACAGTCTGCCCTTGGTGAAGCCATGCTGGTTGTCCTGGTTTATTGGCATGTGTCTGAACATATCTTCTGAGAGGATCCTCATTATGATCTTACCGTGAGGCTTACCAACCTGTAGTTTCCCTGGTCTTCCTTCCTTTCTTGTAAATGGGAGTTTCCCTTTTTCCAATTGCCAGGAATTCCACTTGACATTCATAACTTCTCGAGTATATTGGAGAATGATTTGGCAACCATACTAGCCTGTTCCTTCAGGACCTTGGGATGCATGTTGTCTACCTCCAAGCTTAATCTCTTTCATGATCTTCTCCTCATTGGTGAGCACCAGGTCCAATAATGCTTCACCTCTGGTTGGTCTGTCAAATAATTAGATCTGGAAGTTATCCTTAATGGACTCCAGGAATCTTCTGGGTTGCTTTAGCCTGCCATGTTGTTTTCCTGGCAGAAATCCAGGTGTTTATAAACCCCCATCAGGATGAGAGCCTGCAAGCATGGTGCTCCTATTAGCTGAAGTAGGAAGACCTTGTCAACAGTCTGTCATTGATCAGGAAACCTGTAGTAAACCACAACCATCAGATGTCCTGTATTGACCTGATCCCTAATTTTAACCTGCAAGCTCTCAACTTCATTGCTGCTGTTTCTCAGAGGCAACTCTTAAGGAACCTTTATTTTATTCTGTGAGGTTTTCTTATAATGAGTGGTTTCCATTTCTTTGGAAAATACAACATCTTAGCCTACATAATTACATTTAATGCGTAAATTAATCAGAATGGAATAAACTTGCTGCTGTTTCTTTTGGATACAGAGACTAGCTCAATTTCTTGTAACAGGAGTTACAAGCAGGCCTTGTTTTGGAAGCTGGAAACAGCAATAGAAAATACAACTAAAGAAAATGCCCTGTCTCTGGAAGTCCATCTCTGCACGTTTTTCATCTAGGAATGGTTCTGTAGAACTTAGGCTAAAAAAGTGTTCCTTATAGAGAATTTAGCATTCTGCATTCACTAATTGGCCACCTGATTTCTGAAATGCTTGATATCTGTTTTTCTGTTTCCAGCATCATACTTCCCTCCACGCTGGTTAAGCCTAATGAAGTATTTAGTTCCACTAGTTTTCCCTAATTTATTCTGTGTATATGTTTGTTGGTTTTTTTGATCCCTAGATGACCAGTTCTGATAGCCTTTGTTCCCTCAGAAAAATGTCTTCTCTTATCTGGCACATGTCTAGACTGTGGTAAACACATTTTATTGCCTCATTCAGATTGTCATCCAACAATACTAATGAAAAACAGTCTTTCTCATCGCATAGAACGTCTCTCTCATTCTCACCCAGCCTGTTTCTGTTCAGGTGTCGTGCCCTTATCTGTCAGATGAGTGCATCATTTTGATAGAGAACCTGTTGGGATGAGGGTTGGTCAGCTTCTGTCACAGTTATGGGGCTGTTGTGCATGGACGAGCAGTCTGTGGCCCTCTGGGCAAATGCTCTGTGCCAAGGCAGTGACCTGCTCTCTGCAGACAGCATTCATTCCTGTGAGTCCAGGGGGAACTGCCAGTTTTTAAAATGCAAATGTGTGCTGAAGTCCAATGATTCTGCGAAGCACTGGCATGCTGTAGCACTGGTCTGCATAGCAGTAAATAGCATACTTCTTGCCTTGGAACTGGTGTATGTTGTGTCTGTTGACTGCATGCTTTGTGCTCTTGTCACATTCTGACTTGAGCCCGTGACTCCTTTGCTTTTGTAGAAGTGCAGCATCTTACAAGGGGAAGACTGAAGCAAGTGCTTTGAAAGAAGAAAGGTGAAGTATGTTTTGCATTAAATGCTGAATGTGTGCTGAACAAATTCATTGCTCTCATTTCCACTGTTGTAAAAAAAGTATCTCTTTTTCTGTAAATTCCAGGTTGTAAGCCATGCCTTTGGTAAAAAGAAACATTGAACCGAGGCATCTCTGCCGAGGAGCTCTACCAGAGGGAATTACTAGTGAGCTGGAATGTGTAACGAATAGTACCCTTGCTGCCATCATACGCCAGCTAAGCAGCTTGAGTAAGTATCTGCAACTTCTTTTAAGTTCCAGCTTCCTGTTGAAAACCTGAACAAATGGAAGGCTCTAAAATAGCTCGTTGTAATAGCAAAACTGATTCAGGGCATTGCCACCTGTGTAATACAGTAGTATTATGCTACTTCAATGCTTTTATTCTCTTCTATATTTTAAATTTTTATGCAGGCAGAGCCTCTCTGAGGTTTTTAAGTGTAAGGAAGAAACAACTATGACATAGTCAATTAGGAGGCTTTTCTGAGATGTGAGAAATTGGTGCTAGGTATGGAACTAGCATTTCAATTGTTCTTGGCTTGCAGTTGTCCAAGATGAAGACAGCAAACTTCCACCTCCTGTCATTAAATAACAGATTTGAAAATTTCAGTTTTGTTAAGGTATTATTATTTCTCAGGATGAACAAAATTAAACATGCTGAAAGAATGGAATTTGCCAAAAACAAATCCGCAGGCTACTGCTAGCATTATCTCCACACAGAACAGCCTGCACAATACACCTCTCAGCTGATGCTGCAGCTAGTAATTCTAGCAGCGTGTGTGGAGCGCTTGCAAGGAGAATAATGCTTCTTAATAATGAGAAATCTGACTTCTTCAGAAAGCATCTAACAGCCAGCAGCTGTTGTTTGTGCTGATAATTCTGGTCCTAGAAAAGAAACAATCAATTCATCATTTTTTCACTTTGCAAATGTGAATGGTTTGTTAAAGTCTGCGTGGTTTGACTATACATCTTACCAGATTGATGTTCAGTTTGTGGTGATACTAAATAGCCTGTGCTTAGGGAGAGAGTACCAGATACACATCGTATTCTGCTTTCCAATGGTCAACGAATTTAGGGATTTTCTGAGCTGGAGGTTGATCTGAATCATCCTGTGTGGCAAGCTTTTGTAAAGCTATCATCTCTGGAATTGTTTAGATGTGCTCAAATAGAATTCTGAATTTTTCATGCACAACGACCTGTGGCAAAATGTCATACAATAGAAATTGTTCCCTATCTTTCTTTTGATACCTTGGAAACATAATGGAAAGTGGTTACCTTCCATCTTTTCTGTTATCAGCTGTTACTTTTAAATCATTATCATCCTCCTGGTGATATGTTGTAAGTTAAAGTGTCCTGTACTCTTAACATTTTTGTTAGTAGTGAAACCATTTTGTAATTCTGTAGATGTTTATTTCTGTCTGGAAGATTGAAGTTAGAGGTTTTTTTTTAAAATGTGGAGTAGCATTGTAGTCCAAACAGTGTCACAGTGACTTTTTTGTCATTAATTCCCTGAAAGTTCAAGGAATGTTGGTTTTGGACTGCTAAACTTTTGAGTTGACGTTTTCAGGGGAGTATCCAAGTGGTTGTCAAATGTTTGGTTGTTTCTGAGCAGTAGCAGCTAATTTAGAGCTGAAAGTTATTTATAGTTAATGTATATTTGCATTTACTATCATTACCTTCAGTTGCTATTTCATTTGGCAGTTGTTCTGTGTCGAGTTTCAGCAAGTGGATAAAAACAGCTGATATTTCCTGATGGCATTCAAGGGTATCTGACCACATTTTGGTGGTGTACAGTGATTGCCAGAATGTGGGTAATAGTTCCTTTACATCTCTGTCTTTTTAAATCTTGCTAGGAATGTCTAGCTTTCTCTTCTCCAGATACAGCATTGGAGCTAGTTCATCTGTTGCCTTGTGTATTCACATCCTCTTATGTCTGCTGGTGAGGCACTAGCTGAGAAACAATTCATGCCTGCTGCTTAGCAGGTTTCTCAGGTAGTCAGAAGTCCCTTCAGACAGCCCTGATGTACTTTATTAGGATGCAGTTAAAGATCTATGTGGATAAATAATGGGTCATTTGTTTTAACAGATGAATGTGATTTGTAATGAGTGAGGTCTTACAACCAGTCTTATCTACAGTCTAACAGGAAAATTTGTCGTGTTTGCAGAGCATTTTGTCAGGCCGCACTTCTTGTTGGTTTTTTTTTTTGCCTGTTTCAAGCCAACTGGGAGGAAATGATCGTAGAAAAATATTGTGCTGGAGATGATGTAGTATGTCTTGCTGACAGTATCAGAGCTTATGGGTGTTCCCACAGCATGAAGCAGGGAGAGAGCAAGTGCAAGTCCTTGTTGCAGTTGTACTTTGTTTTAGTGTTTCACTGGAGGCCCACTGTAGACTCTAAAAACTGGCAGATCTGTGCTGTTGCTTACAAATTTGGCTTTCTCCTGCTCTTTTCAGGAGACATGAACAAGCACTTATCCAAAGGGAATGTGATCTCAATGGAGCTTTTTTTTTCTAGTATGACTCCAGATTTGGGTTTGTTTGCAGCCAGCTGGCTTGGAGCACAGGCAGAGTAAGCAGAGTTCTATGTGAAACTGTGCTCCTTACATAAGGCAAAAGCTTGACTAGGGGGATTCACCTCCACTTGGAGGAAGAGAATCTACTATGTTGGAGGACTTGCAGCCTGTATTTGTGAGTATGATGCTTGCTTCGTAGGGTAAAACACAGAGGGAAGACCTTGAAGAAACACTATCCACAAATACTCTGTAACTTTTGGCACTGGAGTTTGGACTGATGGCAGCAGGGCTCTTGCCAATTTAAAAAACTGGTCTCTGCAACAGGATCTGTTGCACTGTGGTTTTGTTAGTGACTTAAGGTTATGTCTAAGAAATAATTACACCTGATTACTTTTGAAGGCTAAGTATTAAAGCTGTAAATATACTTCTGTATTGAATGCTTCCTAATTAGATTTTATTTGGATCTGATCCTGTACATTAACAGTTGTTATTTCAAGTTGGCATTATGACTAATTGACTTTCCTTTCTTTGAGTCTTTAAATATTTCATGTTTCTTTATCTTTGACTTCTCCATTGATTCATATATGCCTGTGAGGCTGAAATTTTATTTCTAGATGAATATAAGTTGTAGCCAGTACAGAGCTCCTTTCGTTGACCCATATGCAAGTTTTACTGTACAACACATCTAGGGATGTTGTGAGCTGATGCGTCATGATGGCGTCCCATGTAATCGCTTCAGAACTTGATTAGAGGTGTTATGATTTCAATTATTTGGGAAATCCCGACCTCCAGAAATGTGTAATGGTGCTTGGAAATTTATTTTGTGGTTTATTCTCTCCGGTGACCGTGACAGGACCTGAGGGAACAGTATCAATCTGTCTCAGGGGAGAGTCAGGTGTGTGTTAGGATGGTGGGCATGCAGCAGGCTGCCCAGGGCACCAACCTGCCAGAGTTCAAGAAGCATTTGTGCTGTGCTCTTACACACAGGGTTCAAGTTTAGGGTAGTCCTGTGTGGGAGTGGGGAGTTGGACATAATTATCCTTGTGGGCCTCTTCCAACTTGCAATATTCTGTGAACCTATGATCAAAAATATAGCTGTGTGAAGACTACCTGTGCAAGTGCTAGAAAGGGCCACTCCTTCAATTGACATTAAAGGAGTTTGAGAAGAGGGATTTGGTGAGGCAGCATCGTGATTACATTTCCCCTCAACTGTTTCTGTGGGAAGGGGAAGCTTTAGAAGACAAAGTGCATAATTATTATTTTTCAATAATAATTTAGATTGTCTGAATGTTGGGATGTACTTGATGGCTCTTAAATGAAAGCTCACAGTGCCAAAATCAACTCTTAAGTTGAAAGATTTACGCTTGGAACTTAAATAGCTTGTCTGCAGTTTGGTTACTGATCAAATTTTCACTTGCTTTAGAGTGGCAAGTTCTTTGTTGTTGTTGTTTGTTTGTTTTTTAAATTAATCACTATTAAAAATATATTCACAATCAAATTTTGACTTACTTTGTCTACTGACAGATAGCAGACAAGCACGCATCTGTGTGGCCTTTCTAGTGGTGATGTCTTTGATCTCAACATATTAACGTAAACTAGCATACATTGGAATGTATTGATGTCTTGAGCTCAGAATGCTGGTGGATGAAGAATGTAAGACATGCTTTATGTAGTTGAAGAGTTGAAAAAAGCCCAAATGAAACTGAATATGGCCAGGATACAAAGGGTAAAAACAACTAGGGAAAATGTGGGCCCTCTCCTGAATGAAATGGGAGACCTGGTTACGTAGGGCAGTGGAGAGGCTGAGGTACTGAATTCCTTATTTGCTTCTGTTTTTAGTTGCAAATCTGGCCTTCAGGAATCCTGGGTCTCAGAGACCAGGAGGAAAGGCTGGAGCAAGCAGGGTGTAACTTTTGGTGAAGGAGGATTGGGCCACAGAATTCTTGAGCAAACTGGACATTCAGCAGTCCATGGGATCTGATGCAGTGCCCCCATGGGTTCTGAGGAAGCTGGCTGACGTGATTGCAAGGCCATTCTCTGTAATGTTTGGAGGTGTGTGCAGACTGGAGGAAAGCAAGTGTCTGGCCTGTTTTCAGCTAGGCAAGAAGGAGAAGCCATGAACCTACAAACTGCTAAGAGAGCCGATGGCTTTCTTAGCTGCATTAGGCAAAGCATGGCCAGCAGCTCAAGGGAGGTGATCCTCCTCCTCTTCTCAGCCCTGGTGAGGCTACACCTGGTGCGCTGGGTCCAGTTCTGAATACCCCCAGTACAAGAGAGGCATGGACATACTGGAGAGAGCCCAACATAAGGTCGTGAAGACACAGAAGTGACTGGAGTACCTCTGCTATGGGAGGGATTGACAGAGCATGGAAGTCTCAAGATACTGGATACAGAAATAGTAGGTGGAATTATAATTTAATGGCAACAACGTGTTTGTAGAGTAGAAGGGGGAATGAGATGTAAGCGGGTGCAGTACTGTCAGTTTAGTGGTCAGGTGGAACCTGAAATTTGTAGGGGAGTGTCTGGTGCAGGGGGAACGTTAAAAATGGAGCTGAGAGAATGGCTGGGATAGGAGGTGAATGAAATGGATGACAGCATCTGGTACTTTAGGAGAAGAAAGGTCTAGGGAGGGGATGGGAAAACATAAGGTCCTATGTACCAAGAAGGGGTTGGTTTTGTCATGTGGCACTCTTATCCACTGTAGCACATTTAATTAAGATAGCATTTATGGCTACAGATCTAGGCTGTTATATGATCTGTGCTGTTATAGTGATTAAGAAAACATGACAGCTGAAAGGGAGGCTGAAAAGACTGTAGATTCCTCTTTTGTACTCTGTACTCTGTCAAGTTCAGACAGACCGTGGTCAACTGGGCACTGTCATCTCAGTCTCACAGAAGGCTTCAGTGACAGAGCAACATGTAGGGTAAGCATAAAGCTGAGCAAGCTTTGAGGTTTGAGGAACCTCCTTCAGTTTGCTTCACCTTGCCTTCGTTTTGTCATTGGCTTATGCTTGTGTCTGTAATTAAATAAAAGTTAATGACTGTAGGTTACTAGATCTTAGTTTTCTGAATTTACTTCAGCAGTAATAGCAATAATTTTAAGTCTTCTTTTTCATTGTGGAGGCAGGTTTTAATGAGCAGCCTTATGTCTTGGCAGTCTGTGTGCATATTTTTGTGTGAGTATGTGGGATTTGTTAGTTTTCTTTTTCTGTTATTTTAAGCAGATGGCCAACCTGGATGTCCAGAATAGACTTCAGGCAGCATTTAGAGTATGTTTTGAGACCATGTTCAAATATTTTGCCCAAAACTTTGCTAAACGAAGAACTATGCTGTTACGGTCCTGCAGATAGCGTTTATTATAACTGCATCATATTGAAGCCATTTGTCTTGTATTTTGTACCTCTCTAGCAAAGAGATTTCCTCGCTTCTTTTCTTATACAGGTAAACATGCTGAAGACATATTTGGTGAATTGTTTAATGAGGCTAACAGCTTCTACATCAGAGCAAATTCCCTTCAAGACAGAATCGATCGCCTTGCTGTCAAAGTTACCCAGCTGGATTCAACAGTAGAAGAAGGTAGGTAATTGCATGAAGGCGTTGAGCCAGGAGTGATGTTGACAAGGCCACTGTATTTAATTACACAACAGTCTCTCTCTTTTCAAAGTAATCTTGAACCAGTATTTCATCTTGATTTTTCCCAGCTTGCGTTGCTAAGAAAACTTGTTAGAAGAGCGAGGGGAAAAAAAAATCTCAAGTCATATAACTGTCTTCATATTTGAGTTAGTATTACTTGATGAAACCCCTAAAGTAATGGAACTATTAAGCTGCATTTGTCATGGGGAGAATTTTGGTCTGTGAATAAAATAAATCGTAAGTGAATAAGTCTGAACATTACTGGAAGTAAACGAGTGCGTTTGACAAAGTGTGAGGCAGTAGATCTATTCATTTCAGGATAGGGTGGTAACAAACTGTTTTACTGGAGGCTGCTCTGGCTACAGTTACCAAAGATCTTAAAGCACTTCTTAAGGAATCGCTGCATGCCTACTTTGAATAGCTGAAATTCTCTAGGAGGTCCTAGTCACTAAAAACAGACGTTTCTGCTGCTGTGTCCTCACTTGCTGAAACATTTGGTTATTAACGTCATAAATCATAGAATCGTGGAATCTTTAGAGTTGGAAGGGACCTTTATAGGTCATCTAGTCCAACTCCCTGCCAGGGAACAGGGACATCACAGCTTGATCAGATTGTTCAGAGCCTGGTTCAACCTTGTATAAATGTCTGCAAAAATCAGGGCATCTACCACCTCTCTGGGCAACGTGTTCCAAGAAATATAAAATATTAAAATACATATACATATATATACAGTAACATCATAAATAAACAGTAAAGATGAAGATTTTGAGTAATGGCATTACATTGTTTGAAAGCACTTCCTTTAGTGAAGTGAGCAGAACATGCTTCTCTCTAGGCCTGAATGCTCTAATATGTGTGTTTGCTTTCATGTTCAGTTACCTGTCTGAGCCAGCCACTGCATGTATGTCTTGGTGAAATCATTTCTTCTGTTTTCCAGAAAATTAAAATTTCTGACATAGAGTAAAATGTGAAATCTTTTTAATCAGGACAGCAGTGTAAGTAGTATCCGCTTATTAATGGATACTACTTGAAACAAATTTAATAGTATTAATTATAAGGCTGATATGTTATATTTAATATTGCTATTCATGCCAATATTAAGTGGTGCCACTGATATTTAATAGTATAATATTTAGCTTTCCATTTCTAGCTAGCTGGTAATTGGAAAGTATTGCATGATGCATATTTTTTCTGTTTTGAAAAATGTTAACTGGAAGTGAGCTTACGAGCTACATGGGAACATAAGCTAAGCTCTTATTGAACCACTAGTCAGCTTAGATTTTGAGGCATGTTGTGGTGGTAATATGAGCAAACTAGATGATATCTGTAGAGTGAACTCCTTCCACGTTGAGATGGGTGGTGTCAGAGTTCATGACTTTCAAGTACATTATTTTTGGAAATGCTGTCCTCATTAGAGGTGTTTTTTTGTGTTTGTATATGCTTTTGTTTCCTTTTTCTAAGGTCTCATTTGTATTGCAGGATACCTTCTTGTTGGTTTCCAGAGTTGTGAGAGTTATTAAAAAGAGCGTACTATAAATTGTCTTCAATTTATGCTACTGCTATCACCTTCAAGATAATAAGCTGTATGCATATGAGTGTGCATTTTGTTATATACAATAAATTCCGGAAATAATATCAGTATAAATAAGCCAGTGAAGACTTCAGTTCTCTGTTTGACAGTCAAACACAACACTCTCCCCTCCCCACCAAACATCAGGTTGCCAAAGAATAGAAGATAACAGTCACGTTAAATTGTGGTTGCCATTATCTGCAGCTTTTTTGTAAAGGACACTCCATCTCAGGGAAATATATTTTAAGCACAAAAGAAAGCCTAGCTAGGCTGACAAGACTGTGTACCAGCAAAGATGCAATAAGAGTATGTTATTGGAATGTACAAACCTATTTCCCGCTGTAGAGAGATGAGAAAGACTTAAGATTGAAAGATATTGTCGGTTGTATGGAGCACAGGGAATTGAAAGATAGTAAAAGTCGTGGGATGATCTCATAGGAATTCCAGAGGCTGTAATTTAATCATTAGAGTGGGATTGAATGCTGATGGATACCAGATGTAATTATAAACCATGCTGTGACAGAGGAATATCAAACTTTGTGTTCCATGGCTGAAGCCAGGCTTTCTGCTATTAGAAATCCAGGCTGAGCCTTGTGGCCTTGTGGCTGGGGAGAATCATTGCACATCTGCATATGACAGGATTACTTCATCAACTTCCAAGACATACAGTTCGTGTTCCTGTTATTTCAAGTGAACTTCTGGATCAAGTGGAATGTAAATTTGATTTATTACATCAGTTCTTACATGCTTGAATATCTATATATCATGATTGCTCCTGAAAAATACAAACAGATCTTTCAGTTTTCCTTCTATGTTTTTTCTACAGATATTTTTAAAGAGTTCACGTAAAATGAATTTTTACTTAAGTTGATTTCAAATATATGTTAAATACATTTTTGTTTTTAACAGTATCACTGCAGGACATCAATATGAAAAAAGCATTCAAGAGTTCAACAATTCAAGATCAGCAGGTAGTTTCAAAGAACAGCATTCCTAACCCAGTGGCTGATATTTATAATCAAAGTGACAAACCACCTCCTCTGAATATTCTTTCACCTTACAGGTATGGAAGCATTGAATGCTTGCATTCTTCTGTTTGTATGTAAAGAGTGACTGCAGGGGATGGGAAAACCTTTGTTGGTTATTGAGATTTGTTTTTGTTGAAGACTTCTCTGTTTACGAAGACAAAAATTGCTGTTATCACACTGAAAATCATAGGTTGTACCTGACAAAAAATCATTGTATTTCAGCATTACATGACAGCATAGCATCAGAGGGCAAGTGCCATTCATCATGTAAAAAGTGAAAAGAAAATTAATAATACAGTGAACAATGCTTTCTTTGGTTCATTTATCTAGAAATTTGGTTCTGTTGCTTTTGCCTTCCCTGCCCTCTCCCAATGTGTGTGTATGTGCACACTCAAACACTGTCTTTTTTGCCCTTGATTTCAGATGTTAATGAAATCAGCTTCACCTGAAGGGTTGCGGACAAACATATTTTTACTGCATCCTTTAACTTTTGATAGCTATTGGATTACAAGATCTGTGAGATCTATATAAAGCAGGAACTCAAGCTCTATGGTAGCTTATTTGAATTTTTTAAATTTAGGAATGACACAGAACATTTACGGTGTTGGTTTTTTTTCTTTTTTTGTAGCTTTTACTTGGAAGATAAAATCATTCAATTTATAGCTGAAGTGCACTGTTTTACTCTCTGCTACAGACAATTGTGTTCTATATTTATGGGCATCCAGTGAGTGTTTTATCAATCAAGTGTACTGTAAAGCTGTGGTCCAGTTGGTATCAGGAAAGTACTGTCAGTGAGCTTTATTGTGTTCTTCCTTTTGAATTAGGAATGCATTAGTGAAATTTACTTAAACTTTAAAGTCTTTTACAGCCACCGGTTTTGAATTATTTTTATTTGCTTGTACTAATTGCACTCCAATTTTTGGTCTGATCAAAGCTGAAGGGATGAAAGAATGGCCCCACAACTCCCCTTAATAAGTTAGATCTTAGTAATGAGAAGCTCTAGCACACAGGAAATAAGGATTTAGCCACTGTAGCACCAGTGTGCGTAAGATCTGTCCTCTGTACCCTGACCCAGCAGTCCCTGTGATCCTGAGAGCTGATGCCAATTCAAACTACCAGGCTCTGTCTCAAATCATCCTATAAGAGTTTGGCAGAACTCAACCTTCAGTTCCTACCACCTTCCTAACTCTTCTGCCATTCAGAGTAGTGATCATCTTCTGCTTCCTTGTCTGGATTAAACCAAGTACTCCTTTTGCAGTTCTTTTGAGTCAGCTGTGTTCCATGCGTAACTTAGGCTCCTCTGTCCCTACACATCCCACTTTGGCACTGATCTTCTTGTAGAGCCAAGGAATTTCACGCCAGCAGTCGGCTGGGAGGACGCCTCCTGCAGGGCTGTGGGTTTCACCCCATTTCTCTGAAATCCCTGTCGTGAGTCAAACCAACTGCAAGATGTAATTGCCAAGAGTGGCACTTCATGCTCTTGACATCCTGTCATTTCACGATGCAGAGAAAACAAATTTGGATGGCCTTTGAAGGTAAGGTTTGTTAGTTTAAAAATGCTGCTTCATATTTTCTTAGCTTCTCTTCTACTGTGTTTACAGGGATGATAAGAAAGATGGATTGAAGTTCTATACCGATCCTTCCTATTTTTTTGATCTTTGGAAAGAAAAAATGTTACAAGATACTGAAGATAAGCGAAAAGAAAAGAGGAGACAAAAGGTAAAAGCAGAAACATAATAAGAAATAAATATATTAAAATTTTGCTTACACTTATGTGGACATAAGAATTGCTAGGCCATACTTGGTTTGTGTGCATGGAAGGATTTTTCCACTTCACGAGTGGTTACAGACTCTGAGTCATTTCAGTTTTTCTAGTTCACAATGTCTGTTGTAAGTTGGCAAATTGAATGTTAGGAGAACTATAGTTGTCTTCCAACATACTTTCTTTAATCGTTTGCCAGTAACTGCATGTTAATACTCAGTGAAATAGCCCTGTTGTGCTTTAGGGGAAAAAAAAAAAGACCCTGTGATTTAGGGGGGAAAAATGAATTAGAAATTGCAGTTTTCTTAGTTCTTTATCCAGCTGCATCATCTCCCGTAGCAAAACATGGGCTTTCAGAAGTATGTACTCTGTTTTTCAGTTCCTTGATAGTAACTCTTCACTTTTCTGTGCATAGCAAGGTAGTAAAATGACAATACACGGCCTAAATGTGTGCATTAGCACCAAGAGTAGGCTTGTTTTAGGCATGATATTCCTTCCTTCCTCAAAGTTCAAAAACAGCAACAAAATGGCTTTTTCTTTTTTCTTCAGTCCTGGATTGGTTTCAGCAGTTTGATTGAGGTGTGTATTTGAAGCAATCAAAATTTCTTTTTTTAAAGGTTTTTAGCTTTGAATGAAGAATTACAGTGCTACATTTGGAGCTTCTTTCCTGTGAATTTTTGATCAGATGTGAGGGCCATAACATTACTGTAGCGTTACTGAGGGCAATTTCTTTTTCTTTCTTTCTTTCTTTTTTTTAAGTGTTAAGCATGGACTGCTATCTTATCTGACAGCAGGTGCTCTTCTAGATAAGTTTAATGGGAGATAAAGGATTTGAATTAAGATGTGACAGGTACAACACTTCAGAGGAAATAGAAGGAAATGACTTATTTTTCAGTACACAGATACATACAAACATCATAGATATGGCACCTGTATAGGAATGTAAGTACAAGTAGGTATTGTATATCATAGCACATATGTATACCTGGATGTGTACTGGTGTGTATGGTAGCTGCTTAGAAATCTGTGTATAGGACAGATACTATAATAGGGGAGTTTTACTGTTGTAATCTTATAAAATTACATTTTATAAAATTTATAACATTGTTCCTGTGGCTAGACAAAGCTGTCTGACTACAACATTTTTTAACAAAACAAGAAGACTTAGTTAATAACTTGAATTCAGCAGCTGTTTTAATTAATGATTCTAATTTTGGAAGCAAATAATCAGATCTTCCTGTTAGGAGTACCAGTCAGAAGTGTTTTCTGTTTTGAAAGGTATCTCAGTATGAAATAGCAGTGAAAAAAAGCTAAGTAAATGTTTTCAGTACAAGATGTTGTCCAATGCACCATACTTGAAAATATTCAATTGGTTATGTGTCTAATTGTATAAAAATTTATATGCAGGGTTATAATCCTACTGTGTCCTCAGTACGATAAACCATAGAGTTGACTGAGAGATGGGAAACAATTACAGCAGCTTTTGTTCTCCAATACTTTTTATGGGAAAAAAAAAACAACATATAGGGTTAATTAGAACCTTTGAGGTTTTTTCCTTCCAGCCCTTTTTTCCCTCTTCAAATTTAGGGCTTTTCATTAGAGAAAGGGATAAAAAGAAGCCATCGACTGTTAAATTTTTCATTCTGATTTGATACTAAAAAGGGAAAATACAGAGGCCTTTTTAAAGTTTATAACATAAGATCACTTGAAAATGTTTTGATACCTTTAGAGATTTTTACAGAAGCTTTTGTATCAAGATTTGCTGTCAGACTGTTTTAGGCAACGTGTCTCACGTATTTCCACCCATGGTGTATTTTTTGTAGATGTTAATTGCTGTATTACAGTCTACAAACAAGATGCAAAATACACTCTGTTCCAATCATGTAGAATTACAGTCATGCATCTCAGAAACATAAATTCTACCTGGAGTGCTATTTGATTTGATTGCACGTACAGCAAGATCAGCTACGAAGAAAGCAACACAGATGGAAATTTGCATAGAAAGATGTGACTTTGACAAGTAGAAGTCAGGGTTTTCTAGCATTCCAGAAGTTGATGTGCAAATCAGGATAGTATCTTCTGGAATCTCTGGAGGGCTGCATGGTTGGGTTGAGATGTTCCTTGCACAGGTTGCTTGAGACTGCCAATTTATTTTGTTCTTTTGTCCCTAAAGTAGCAATGACTGAGGATGAATCCAGAGCATCTTCTAACGATGTTATGGTTGAAGTTATACTTTGGATCAACTGACTGAGAATTTTGCCAACAATTTATACTTTACAGAAGCATAAAGTGTAAAACCTGTTGAGAGGCAGTGAGGGAAGAAATAGATACGTATTATTTAGCATATTATTAACTATGCAGTCCTACTAAAGTGACCAATGTAGCTGGTTTTTAGCCTCAACGTTTCTGGTGGTCAGTGAAGATTAAGAACACTCTCAGCACCAAAGGGTGTGTTTTCCTATACTGTGTTGGTAATTTGCCTTAAATGTGTGAGTAAATCACAGCAGAAAATTGGTGAGGTGTTTCATTTTCCGCCTTCAAATATCAAAATTCTTCTTTCAGCTTGAATGTGGAGAATTTTAACACAGAATTCCTCTGATTTGGCTCTTCCAGCTCCGAATGAAATTGTAATCTCCCTTACAAGTTTGAAATCTGCAGTATATTCTTGGGGTTTTTTGCTTGTTCGTGTTCTCGTTGTTTTTTTTTTTTATTACTTCAGAGCTTTCAGTAGATTGGTGCATAAGAGTGCAATGAATTTGGCTTCCATATGGCAGTAATCTGAGTGGTGTGACCGTAGCCCAGTTGTTAGTCATTCGGTTCACCAAAGGAAGATTTTTCTACTTTGCTTTTTATTGTTTCCATTAGGAATAATTAGTTATCCAGATAACTAGAAAACTAGAAAGTTGTGGGGTTTGTGTGCTTGCATTTCAGAAATCATTGATGACTTGTGATGGATGTGATCCTGCAAATTTTATGAACTCAGGAAAATATGTTAGGCTCATTGATCTTTGTTTTTTTTTTCTTTGAAAGTCCTGAAAAGACTTGCTGACGCTACTTTCAGTTACAGGCTGTTATTCCTTATAAAGATGCTTGAAATATCATTTGCTAACTCTTGATGCAAATATCAAACTTGAATTTAACTTAACTCTGAAGGCTGCAATACGCTTTGCTGTATGACTGAGATCACCTCCTGCCAACAGATGATTGATGTACCTGCTTTTGCTGGCTTAACCTACGGCATTTCTTTGTCTACCACAGCTTCTGTTACACTTAACTAAGAGGAAGTAACTCTTCTTAATAATGCTTAATTTTCATTAAAAAAATGTTTCTTAACTAGTTATTTTTGAAGTCTTCGGGTCTCCTTAAACTGTTTCATGCATTATACCTAGAACTATCACTCATTTTTCAGGATGTGAAAGTGTTTCCATGGTGTGTAGGAGCTAATAAGATCATCCTCTGTTCCTGCAACAGCATAAAGCTGCTCTACCAGAGTTATATATGGTTTTGTCTGCTGCTGCCATTTGTCTGCCTTGCTGTTATTGAAAAAAATTAAATGTTTTAGAGATGCCTTGAGATGATAAAAAATCAGTACAAGTAGTGCTTGGTACAGCTTGAGTAAAAGGGGTTCCAGCATATTTATTGCTTTAGCATACTTACAGATGGTGGTCTGGAACAACCTGTCCAAGTCTGATCCAATGAAACCAAAGACTTGGTTGTGTGTTGTTGTTTATTAACACACACAACTGGTTCCTTTTTTCCATAAAAACATGGTGATCTCTTAAAATTAAAAAAAAAAAAAAGCTATTAAATGGGTGATGATGTGTAAGCAGTCACATAAGCACTCCTGGTTGTGCAGGAACTGTATTGAAATGATTCTCTTCCAAGGAGTGCTGTGCATGGTTCGAAAGGCTGACATTTACTTTAGAAACTTAGAAGAAATGGATAGAAGTGACCCTCAGAGGATGGAATTGCTTTTCTGTGAGGAGAAAACGCAGAAGCAGGTTTTTAGTTCATCTGGAGGCCTCTTGTGCTTCTTGAATACATTATGAGTTGGTAACAAAAGTTAAGGGAATGAATCAGGATAAAAGATCAGAATTAAAACAAACTAGATATTGCAGTGATCAAGTGAGAAAGGCAGATGTAAAGCATTTAGAAGCGTGGGGAATAGGAGAACTTTGTATGTTTAAAATAAAGCACGAATGAACCTGTCTCCTTCCTGCTCCAATTCCCATATTAGAAAATGTTGATGTAAAGAAGTGGCATTAAAGGAGAAGGTGAAGTGTTGCATAACCTGGATAAATAAGAGAGTGATGCTAAAAAGTTTGGGGAGGAAAAAATTAAAATTAATAGGCAGGAGAAAAAAAAAAAAAAAAAAAAAAAAAAAAGGAACCAAAGTATTAATCTTTACTTAACATTAATCAAAGTAAAAAGAAATTCTCACTACAGGGGCAGGAATGAGCAAATGTTGTCAAGCACATTTGGTAAAGATTTTTCTGTTGTTGTTAATGCTAGCAAATGTTGCTCACAGGTCTGTGATACAGACATGCACGAGCAAGCCAAAGATCCAAAACAAAGGCAATATTTGTTAATTTTTCAGCTGTATAATGCCAAATAAATTGTTTCAGAATTATTTAATTGGTGCTATTTGACAGTTCTGGGAATTTCTGTTCATCTTTTCATTTTCCTTTTTGGTGGGACTTTCCAGCTATCACCTGCACTTTGGAGGTAGAGATTCAAGAATAAAATGCTTGCCTGTCAGCTCCTGTCTAAATCCTGTTGATTATGCTTGCATTAGTGAGAATTTTTCTAACAGCCAAAAGATTAATACTTATTTATTTATAATATATATATTTTTATTATATATATATTTATAATACTTATAATTTATTAATAATAATAAATTATAAATAAATAGGTTAAAGAGGTTCCTTCTATGAGTAAAATGTGGATTCTTGAGATGATTAAAAAGAATAATTATAATAATCAAATGTCCTTGTAAATATTGAGGAAAAGAGTAGCACATATGTACCTCTTTCAGTTTGGATTGTTCAGTCTTCCTTGTTTTCATACCAAAGCACCAATATGATTTTGTATTCGTGCTGAGAAGTCAAAAGTGGCAGATGGAGAAGTTCCAGATTTGGGAAAGCATGGAGTCTCGCTGCTGGGAGATCTGATAGATAACTGTCACTGATGTTGACTGGGCCTGAAATAATACTGAAAGATTTCAAGAGCTAAACCAACTGAAGTAATCAAGCTGTAACACATTGCTGGCCTGAGTATTACTGACACACTGCAGAGAGAATTAGTGTCATTTAATCATTCTTATATTGAATAATCAGAAGCGAGGATGAAGCACAACTAGGAGGAATGTGGTAACTTACCAGATATATGAAGGGAGGGCATGTTAAATAATAAAAACAATAGGTCTGTGTCACACTGGGACGTGCATCCTACAGAAGAAGGGCAAAGTGGCATTTTCTTGCTTATGGGGTCCATAGCTTAAGGAGTTCTTGGCATTTTCAGTGCAGAGAAATTTTATGAAGACTTGGCTTCATCTGTAAATCTGGTCTTAATTTCATGCACTCTAACTGCATTTTAACCTGCTTTTTTCCTTTCCCTTTTTTTCTCTCTCTGCGTGCTTTATTTCTTTTGTTTGAACATCAGGAGCAAAAGCGTATAGATGGCACCACCCGTGAGGTGAAAAAGGTTAGAAAAGCCAGGAACAGACGCCAGGAGTGGAATATGATGGCGTATGACAAAGAGCTTAGACCTGACAACAGGTTGTCTCAGAGTGTGTACCATGGAGCATCTTCCGAGGGATCACTGTCCCCAGATACTAGGTCTGTTTACAACCGAGCTGTTTCTTATGCCATAGTTGTATGTTCCCAAACACTGAGTAGAATTAGATGTTCGTACAGGCTGGGGGTAGTGAGAATAGACAAGACATGCTGTGTGTTTTAAAGCTCTTCTTATAGATAACGACATACATTCTGTAATTAATGATATTTTTCCTCCTTAGCGTCAGATGATCGTTTTGTCATCATGATTTATTGTGCACTGGAACGAAATAAGTGTTTGCTTTATGCTTTGTATTCG
Source organism: Tympanuchus pallidicinctus (assembly GCF_026119805.1). NCBI lineage: Eukaryota > Metazoa > Chordata > Aves > Galliformes > Phasianidae > Tympanuchus > Tympanuchus pallidicinctus. Next base: position 17,495,490 of record NW_026294627.1, read on the forward strand.
ATCTTAAGTAGCTGTAGTTGCAAAATAGTTCAATTGCATTCTGCCAGTTAATGGCAGAACTTCTTTCTTCATGTCTGGTTTGTCTACAAAACAAACTGCAATGCCAAATGTAACATTATTGCTTGAAATAGATCTCTGAAGAAAAATCTCTGCTTTAGCATACACAGCAGAGCTCATTTTTGTTGTGTGAGATTCCCTTTGAGCTCAGTGGGAGTTACCTTCTCCTGTTGTGCACAGAAGGCTGAGTTTGTTCACTAAGCTGGTTTCACAAAAAAGATTTTCTCCCATTTTGTTTCTGTCACAGTTAATTGGGAGCAGTAGTGCTAGGAATGAATGGAACTAATTTGTTCCACTGTAGCCGGGTTGGGGAAACCACCATCACTGCAGAAGTGTGCACTGGTACCTTCAGTTGGCTGTACAGCTGAGATAAAGTTACACATACAAGCTGCTCAGAACTTTGTATACCTCATGTTTCAACCTTAGTGGGGATCAAGAATAACAACATAATAACAAAAGTAATAAAATTAAATAACAAGACATAAAGAAAATTGCTACTTGCTACTTCAGTAGCATGCTCAGAATCTCTCTAGAATCCTTTTGTCACAGTTGTTTTTTTTTGTGGTTCCGGCTGCAAAATGTTATCTCCTTGTTGCCAGTCTGCTATGTGTCACAATGACCATCCTCTGATAAGATGACATTGATTTTTATCTGCCAAGTGCAAGATGTGGATTTTTTTATTGCCTTTGAGCTCTGCCTTTCACGCATTTCAAGTCCTTTTTCTGGCCTTAAAACTTGCTTCCAGGTTTCTCAAATTGAATTACTGGCATAGACATCGTCTGTAATCTCCCAGCTGTGTTGAAATGTTTTCAGCTATTTGCAGATATCAATAATGGTTGCAATCTGCAAGACACTGTAAGCAGAAATTGTAAAGATGCATCATTATGTTGGGTATAGATTTTTTGGGACAACTTATCTTGTGCTTATTACAAAACTTCAAGGACTTATGAAGTGAAGAACTTGCAATTTCAGTGAAGCAAATATTAGTGATTAAATCCTGAAATCTGCTTTACAAGTGTGAAAAATAAATTCTGTGACCAGAAGTGAAGGTGGAGGGAAGATTGCCTTCTCCTGGGGTTTGTCTCACTTGTGGGAATCGAATCATAAAGGCACGATGCATTCAGAAATAGGTGCTGGCTTCAGAGAGGTTCTTATGCTGACAGCTACTGCATGAGTGGTGTGATTCACTTCTTTAGGACTTTTTTTGTATTCGTCTCTGTCATTTTTTTAAATTCTGAGATTAAAAAAAAAAGTTCATTTTTGATTTAGCTTGCTAATTGTAAAACTTGCACATTAAAGGTTAACATCCAAGCGTCCAAACTGTGGCAATTTGCAATTAATTTGTTATACTTGTTATACTTCAGAGAGAGAAACACAAGCTGAATCCAAACAGAAACCAGCAAGTTAATGTGAGAAAAGTAAGAACAAGAAAAGAAGAGTGGGAGAGAAGGAAAATGGGCATTGAGTTCATGAGTGACGCAAAGAAAATGGAGCAGGCAGGAAGCATGAAAGAGGACAAAATGCCCAAAGGGTTTGTCATTTTGCTTTACTCAAAGCCCTGGCTTTTTGTTGCTTACCTTGCTTCCAGTCTTACGGACAAGTGCATCAGTTTACTGCATTTACTAAAAGCCAGGCTGCACCATTGTTCATTACTAATACGATACAGCTCTGTGCAACAATGGGATGAAGGGATTCTTTGCTCCCTCTCTTGGGCTTGTTTGAGAGAGCACCCTGGGCTTTGTATCTTTATGAACTCTCTGCTCAACTAATATTTATATTTCCCAGCTTCTCTAAGCCTTTGCAACAAAAGTATTTGTGCAAACAAAAATCATTTCCTAACTTCTGAAATTTGTTTTCTCTGCTTTGGTAAAGCATCATCTTCTGCATATTTGAGTGCTTGCAATATTGCTTTCATTTTTCTGCTGCTGTTGTCAACGTAAGGCCAGATTGGTAAATAATATTGCTTCAAACAGGGGACTGTCAAAATCATTGACACCAACAGCGTGCTTCCTTGCTGCTACTAAAGAATAGTAAAACCTGGGGAAAATTCCTTTCTTTTTTGAAGTCTCTGTTACTTAATGATCTTAGCTGAGAGTGGTGCTTGATAGTCAGGGAGTCCCACTGCAGAAAAAATAATCCTAATTGCATTCTTTTCTTGTGAACCGTTTAGATAATACTGTTGAACGTGCTTCATCTGTTCTTCTGCATCCATTTACTTTAATTTTAGGTCCCATGCATCTGACGTTACAGATTATTCTTATCCTGCCACTCCGAATCATTCCCTCCATCAGCAGATAGCAATGCCTTCCTATGGAACAGGAGATGGCTCACAGTCCTTTGGCGTATCTCAAAGCCATGAACACGAATACAGACCACCTTCTACTACAGCACGACATGCTACTTTAAACAGACCTCAGCAGCCACCTCCACCTCCTCCCCAGCCTGCAGATGGCCAGCATAGCTCAGTACCTGTGGTACCAGCAGAATATGGGTAAAACTCCTGACTTACTCCAGTGAATTGTTGACAAAGCTGGAGGGCCACGTGTTTGTCATAACCATCAGCATAACGTGGGTACAAAGAGTCCCGAGCACCTTAGTTATCTCACTGCAGAGAGGGAACAAGTTTGATGGTATTCTTACATGCAGGCTGAATTTGAGTGAGGAAATAAGGAAAGCAGAAATTATGAATTCTGTATAGAATAGGATGAAATCAATATGTTTGTAATCCTAAAGGTCCCTCATATAATATTAAGAAGGGGGCAGTTTCCTTTATAGCAGAAGGCACTTAGGGCAGGTAGAACATAATTTGTATGATGTTTTAAATTCCAGGAAAGGTGCAGAGAAGGTATTCCTGAATGTAATATACATGAGTCTTTGTGTTGCATCATTGAAATGATTTATAAAGGAACTGGTGACTGAACTAGAAGAGATCTCATCAGACTCAGAATTGAGTTCCCTGCAGACATCTCCATTATCCAGTTTGTGAATTTATTAAATTCCTGTGTAAATATTTTATCTGAACACACTGTGAAGAAAGGTTTGTTCTCATGTTTTGCCTCTCTGATAGAAAGACATCACCTACTTTCTAATGAGTCCTTACCTATTTTTTTCTTTTGCCAATGCCTTTTTGCTTTAGTGGCCCAAAACTTCCAATTACAACCTCAGCTAATTTGTATTTGCTCTTCTCTGGATCATTTTAAACTGAGCCAGCCAAGCTTTTTCAGTTTCAGTGGTGCATCCTGGGGTAGCATTTGTCCAATTAATGGTGTTGTCATGCTGTAGATTATTCATTTTTGCTCTGATTGATTGCTCCAACCTTCTTTTTCTGTTGTTTCCAGTTCCTGGCAGAAATACCTGTGGTTAATTCCCAGATGCATGACTATTAGCAGTGTGTTAGAATTGTCATTCATTGACATGTATGACTGAATGTCACTTACTCCTGTCTTCTGTATCTAGGTCTTTACCATAACACATATACGAATTTCCCATTTTTTCTGTTATAACATTTCCATTAATCGTGTTTCAACAAAGCAGCTTTTCCCTGTTCTTCTCTAAAGTATGCATCAAATGTATCAACCTAATTGGATGATATTTAAGTTGATAAACTTGACTAAAGAAGCACATGAGATGCGTGATAAACCATTGGGTGAAGCTGCCCAGTCCTGCTTTCCATTATCCTCCATGCCTTCTCTCTTGTCTCCTAGTATTTGTTCTAACACCACCTTCTGTGGAAGTGATTTTAGTAGTCTGCAGTTTTCTTGATCCATTCTGATTTGCAACAGTACTGTACATAATGTTCTCACAGATGTTTAGGAACACATGTGGGTACATAGTTAACTAGGCAGGAGCAATAATATAAACTCCCTTCTTTTTTGTTGTGAACTTTTGAAAGGACGTGCCCTTCTGCTTTAACAAAGGATCATCAATATGTGGCAATTTACATGGTTTATAATCGTTTGCATTTTTAAATCACAATTTTAAATTTCCTTCAATTTTTTGTTTAGCTGAGGCTAGATGAGAGCAGTTTGAGGGGTGATTGTTCTGTTCCGTAAGTCCCAACTTCTGATGTATTTAATGTTTTCCTTTTGTTTTATATAGGATGCTTCCAGCTCAGATGGTGGAATATTACAATCCTGCAGGCCCTCCCCCTCCTCCTCCTCCCCCCATGATTCCATCAGCACAGACAGCATTTGTTAGTCCCCTTCAGCTTCCTGGGCCACCTTCCCATTCTGGACTGATGGCGGGCTCTGTATACGTATCCGCTCATCCTCCTCCTCCCAGCGGGCTTGTTGTCACCGCTCCTCCTCCTCCTGGCCCCCCTCCGCCCCCGCCAGGCCCTCCTGCTGCAGCTTCCTCCCTCTCTTCCTCCCCCATGCACGCTCCTCCAGCTGCTGAGGCGAAGCGCCACGAACTCGCCCAGCCGCCAGTGAGCGATGCGCGAAGTGACCTCCTGGCTGCCATCCGGATGGGTAAGTGGGCACGTCCCCTTTTTAGCCATTTCTTTTGTTTTTTCCCTTCGATGAAAGCGCCGTATTTTCCAGCGATCCACGTTCACGGCTTCTGTTCCCCGCTAGGCAGAATTTCTTTGAGAAGACTGGTTTACCACAGGTACCAGATGCATACTCTAACCATCATGACTTTGGAGCATTACTTTTTAGAAACAGATTTGAGATCTTGAAGCTTTGCTAAATGCAAGCTAGTATTTGGGTGTACATAATAAAATGAAAACTATGTTTATGTATACTATGTAGACTGTTCCATTAAAAGTACACTGATTTTTTTTGGTTCTAATCAGAACTGAGGTATCCAGCACCAAATTTTGGCCCAGTGATTTTTAACTCCTGACTTTGTTTACAGCGTAGAGCAGTTCTGCTGTTTCCAAATTTGTGCACTTGTGAAAACTTCACTTTTCGTGTCAGAAGGATGTGTACAATCTTGAATACTTAGGTTTAATATATTATCACCATGTTGTTCAGCCTGGAGAAGAGAAGGCTCCAAAGAGACCTCAATCCAGTACTTGAAGGGAACTTGTATAAACAGGAGGGAGACAGGCTTCTTGTATGGGCAGATATTGATAGGACAGGGGGGAATGGTTTTAAACTAGGAGAGGGGAGATTTAGGTTAGATGATGGGAAGAAATTCTTTACTCAGAAGATGGTGAGGCACTGGCACAGCTGCTCAGAGAAGCTGTGGATGTCCCTTCCCTGCAGGTGTTCAGGGGCTGGTTGGGTGAGGCCCTGGGCAGCCTGATTTAGTGTTTGGTAACCCTGCCCTTGGCAGGGAGGTTGGGATTAGATGATCTTTAAGGTCTCTTCCAACCCAAGCCATTTATAGTAGGTCTAGAACTCTAGTCTTGAGAATGAATTCCAGTCTGCCTGTTTCGTTTGGACTTTGTCTCTTCTTTGCTGAGGAAGGTGCTCCAATTCAGCTGTTTCTTTGACTTTCTTTTTGAATATGTGAAGTAAGAAATGAAAGAAATTTGCAAACTTAACCTGGAAAACTTAATCTCTACAGGAATACAGCTGAAAAAGGTGCAAGAGCAACGTGAGCAAGAAGCAAAGCGAGAACCTGTTGGGAATGATGTGGCAACCATCCTTTCACGACGCATTGCTGTGGAGTACAGTGATTCTGATGATGATTCCGAATTCGATGAGAATGATTGGTCAGATTGAACCTGGGCTGAGCACGGTGGCAAATTCACAAAATACTTGGCTTCTGTGATTGCTTTGGTAGCAAGATGTAAAACAGGATGTTGACGTGTATTAAGGCTAGTGATTGAAATGCTAAAGTTGAATTGATATTATTCAGAATGCTGTAGCTTAGCAACTCTGGTAATAATGTGATTATGCTTATGCAGATCAGAAACTTGTCTTACTTTCAGTATTTACCGCATAATACTTAAGTGCCACTAAATGTAGCAAACCATGTGCTGCGTGCAAAACATGCTGCAGTTGTTGCACTGTTACAGAACCAGCATTTTGTTTTACTTTCCTTATCTTTTGAAGGATAAAATATATTTTTTTGACTTTGCATCTTATTCCTTTAATTATGTAAGCAACATGGGTACTTGTGAGTTGGTCTGCTTGTTAGTCTTTGGGTTTGGTTAACTCTATAACTGGATGAAATGTTGTTCCATAAATATACAACTTTTAGATTTTTATTAGATGCTAATTATGCCCATGTTAAAATGCAGTGGACAGTAACTAAACACCTACTTAGTCTATTTTTAAGCACTACTGGGCTTAGATTTTTGCATACAGACTTGATTTTATACAACCTAACCTCTTTTTTTTAATCTTAAAAATGTAGCAGAAAATGAAACGCATACTTTGAAGAACGAATCCTCTTGATCCAAAATTAACATGTTGGTGAGCAGACTGGATAAGTTTGTAACAGTGATAGCAGTAGGATGCTGGCAGCTTGTTGGGAAGGGTGCTGGGAAGTCTTAGGTAGGTAGTGAATGTGTGCCCGTGTTACGAAATAAAATTAAAACACCTGTACAGCTTCTCGTTTCCAGGATCTGGGCCAACTAGACACAAAAGTTTCAGGATAGACCTGATTGAAACAACAGGTTTGTTCCAGTGTAGAAAAGGTAGCTGTATTGGGACTAAAGAACGGAACTTTGTCAGTCTAGATCTAGCAGTCAGGTGCATTTCACAAGTATTAAACTTGGTCCTTATGCCTGTAGGCACAAACGCTCGTAACTAAGTTTTTGTTTGTTGGTTTCTCTATGGATGGTCACAGCGATTGCTTTCAATTTCCCATAGCTCATTTACCCAGAGCTGCCATTATTCTGAATGTATTTCCTGCCTCATACATTGCATTTCTGTAACGTTTGGCACTTAGAGCAGTTTCAATGGCTGTTTAGGTACTATGGCATCTATATCCATTCTTTTTCTCTTCCCCACGGTAGAGCTGCTGACATACAGTCTGCTTTGGCTGTTTCTGTTCTCTCTTAAAATGATCCGTGGTTTTTTTTTCAGTACAGTATGAAAATGGTTTTTTCTTCTGGACTGAGAGTTGGGCTGCTGCTTCAGCCAGTGAGGCTTTTAAAAGCGTATCAGGAAGAGGAAGAAAAATTCTTTCTTTAACAGATTGCAATTCTAGTCTTTGTAACAGAAGTCTGTAATTCCAGGTCTAAACATTTGTTAAAGCTCCTTTGTTCTGTGAGACCCCACCTGTTCTCAAAAATAACAAAGAGGGGGGAAAAAGGTATGTGAAATGGAAAAAAATAAAAAGAAGAAATAAAAGATATCTCACCTGTGTTTATACAATCAACAGTTGTATTCTCAAGAGTGTAACAGTCTAACATGATGTTTGCATGCAAGCTACTGGCTGTTTCTCTGCTGTTCAATCTGCATATGACTTTTCAATCTGGGACGGTTGTTTTTATGGTAGGGTGGCAGTGTGCTGCCTCTGTATCAGTACTGAAGATTTATCATACCAAATACAACCAACCTCTGCAGAACAGTGAGCGGCTCCTATTTCGTGGTGGCAGCTGAGGGTACTCATCTCAGTTTGTTGGATCTGATTGCCTTTGCCTTAAATACAGAGCTCGATTTTGCTTTATTCTGTGCTCTGGAGTCTGAGGTCAGTGTGCACACAGGGCGGAATTTAGGCCACAGCTTGATGATGGCACTGACTAATGCATGAGTGGAGGTTTGTTCTGATCATAGCGATGCACTTGCAGAGCAGCTCGCAAATGATTCTTCGTGTGAGTTGGACAGAAGTGCAGCTCAGACTGCAGTGCTGCATTGCTGTGCAGCTGGGGGTACTCAGTATTCTTGTAGTACGTATTGAAATGAAATATCTCAGCAGTTCTTTCTTTCCATTCTACTGAAATTTGATAAGACAGAAGATATATTTTATGAGCACAGAGGACTTGGGTGTATCAGGAATTTTGTAATTTGTGTTGTTTTTAAATAATAAATGTGAAACAGGTGAACACTTGTGACCGGTTAAGATGGTGTAGATTTCATAGTAGCCACCCTGTTTTCCTGAACCTGCCGTGTTGTCATGTTCCTTTCAGTATTTTATTAATACAAATGTGAATTGAATTTAGTGATGTGAACTAACATTCTAGGCTGTTTTTATCAGTTTTATCATACTTCGGGTTGTGAATAAGTAACAAATATGAATAAAATCTCACTTTCGAGCCTGTCTTTCTTTCCTTAGGTTATTAAGATTTTGCTCTTGATCTCTGTCCCTGACTGTTAAATGAGTGAAATGAAAATGTAACATTTCCAAATGCTACCTGTGATCTCAGGAGCCACAGTTTTCCTGCGACATAGGCTGGAGTCTGCAAAGCCAGACTTCCTTTGGACACTGCTGCTCCTCCTAACCTACTTTGTCTTTCCTTATTTTGCAACCTCGATTCAAAATCTAACTTAAAAGTTCTCGGCCAGTTTAAACACGTGTTATTTTTCCTATAGGTAGCTTAATTTATTTACTTTCAGTGAAAGTTAATAAACCACGCCTTGGCTTTCAGAAAGCATTGGGCAGGAAATGGTACTCAGCAGCCTCTTCCCCTTCCTCCCTTTTATAAGGATCTTTGTGGATTAATGATGTCAAACACACTATTGTACAAATGCAAGCTCATTCCTACCTGCTACAAAAATATTTGTAAGTTAATCTTATAACAGAGTTAAAACCTCATATGGTAGCAGTAGAGGTTTCCCATCATTTTGGGAAGAGCTTGCATAAGCCGATTCTGTAATGTAGAGTAGCCTACTGCACATTAAATTTATTTATGCATTTTAGATATGCTTGTTTTGTAGGAAAAGGAGCTCATCTTTACTCTTTTCAGTTGAAAATTCCATTCCCTCTGGCTCACGGTTCTTTTTTGGCTGGTTTGTAGTAAGTCAGAGTTGGAGTCCTTTCCAATTCCATTACATGCATAGGTACACACACATGCATGCATGTTCACACATCTGTGGATTTTCAGCAGGATCTTGGGGTGGCTTTGTGTTCATGTCCTAAAGAGTTGTCAATGTGCTCAGCGACGTGTGGGGAATGGAAATAAAGGATGATCCCTGCTGGAACCCACCAGGCCCTGGATTGGCTGCAGAGTAGACAGGAGTGATTGTGAAGGTTGTTCAGTGATGAGCTCTGTTCTCTGGGACTGGAAAGGAAGTGTGGGTACTTCGGAAGGACTCGCTGTAGGTTTCCAATCAACCATCCCATTGCTTTGTACGGGGGAATAGAAAGAATTGGACCACTGGATAAAATATTTCATATGGAGTAGGGAGAAGGAATTTTGTTATTTGCCTTCTCTAGTAATAGCTGGAGGCAAGGAGTGATTTTTCACGTGCTGTCAAGTAACTTTAGTTTTCTCTAGAGCAGTTCTTGTCTGTGGGTGACAAGTGTGTGCTCATACATATGGAAAGCATCTTCATGTGTTTGTGCTGGATCAGGCATTTTTTCAGCTGCATAAGTAAACAAGTAGCCCTTAAGAGATTCTTAGCTAAATATAGTAGTCTCTTTGGAGATTAATTCTTAACATTGCAGATAAATAAGGAAGTTCTTATCTGATTAGCTGTACTTTGCTCACGGTGAGAGGCCACATGCAAAGTACTTGGGAGATTCGAGCTGAGGGCAACAGCTTGTCTTCTTATGTGGTGCAACAGAGTGTTACTGGTGGAAAAGGCTGAGCGGCTTGGAGAGGTGGCACATCTGTCTGCCCTGCTCCACAATCACTCATGTCAGTGTAGTGAAGGGTAGGTGAAGCACAACTGCCAGATGTCTGGCAATCACCCCCAAACCACTTCATAGTGGGCACTTCACCCCACCTGTCTTTGAGGCAGGAATCCTACCGAGTATTCTGAAAGAGATGGGGTGATGCAAAGTCTCCAGCACCTCTGTGTAAGAAATCCCTTGGCATTACGGCCACGTATGTTACGTATGTAACAGCGGGAGGCAATAAGGCACTGCGTATCAGTGGATCCCTCTGCATCCTTCTCTATTTTCTTTCAACTTTTTTTAATTGATAGTTTGCATTATCAGCCAAGGCTGTTCCTGTTCACTGCTGCAGCAGGATGGTTGGTTGGTTGGTTGGCTGGCTGTGCTTTCTTTCCTTCGGATAGATTTGTCTTATCAGCACAGTGACCAAAAAGTGGGCATTCCAAGGGATGCCATTTCCAGGTATAGAAGCTTTTCTCCTCCACAGAGTATGATGCTGAAGCAGCACGATTCTTTGTCCTAGCTTTAACTTAGTGGTGCAGCACGAATCTTTCCAAAACTACTGCTCATTCCATCCAGGAAGGCCTCGCCTTGGCTTCACTTGGGGCATTCTTTCAAGTTTGTGTATACCTGGTCTGCTCTTGTGCTGTTTTCAGTTACACCTGCATTGGTTCATTCTTCTGCTCTGGATTTTTTCTTCCAAACTTTACATACTTTCTGACATGTTTTCTTGTGTTGTTTTCAAGCAGCTGGCTAAACTGATCATCAATATGTAGTGAATGGTATTTCCGCATTTAAGCAACAATTTCCTTGTGTGTTTTATATTCTTAGAACGACTACTAAAGTAACATTATCCAGACCTTCTGTAGAAGCTTCCTCATGAGCGTATTTCTGTGTGATCTCTTTTTTATGACACATCCTGACCAGCAAATACTGGGAGGCTTTCCTTACAGCAGCTCGGGGACTTTTGGACTGCTGTGAAGGTCTCCCTTAGAGGTTCATCAAAATATTTGGTTGTGACTAGAGAACTTCTATATGCTAAGGCACGTGATGTGTAAGGTGCTGTACCTCAATGTTTAAACTGAAATACATACTCCCAGCTCTCAATTATTTATAGGAGAGTTGTTCCTGGAAGCATTTGGAGTTTCATTTAACGTGTGGATCCTCCTGGCTGGCTCATCGGTTCTCCCTCTCACTGATTTGTCTTAATGGCTTGAGGAAATCACCAGCATAGAATCATGGAATGACTTGGGTTAGAAGGGATCTCACAGATCATCCAGTTCCAACCCCCCTGCCACTTTTCAAGCTTTGTTCTGAAGGTACACGAGATCACCTTCGTATCCAGCTGACTTACCTCAGATGAATTCTTATCTGAAAAAGAAGTTACAGTTTCTTTCATCCTCAGTATCCTCTTCAAAATCCCCCAGTGACTGTCAAGTCACCCTTTGCTTTCTAAATGATTTAAGAGCCATCTTCATTCTTTCAGCTGACACAGTCTGTCTCAGGAAGCAGGATTTAGATCTGCCTCATACTCCAAGTAAAGGACGTTCTGTCCCTCTCCTGTGGTGCTCCTCCTGACCTATATTCCTGCTATGTTTCTAGCATTCGTATGAATTATTTATAGGGCATGATAGATTTACTTCATTCTTGGCTGAAAGAGATAATAAATCTTCACTTTAGGGATTTTCAAATCTTGTTAAAATATACCAAAGTGCAAGGCAGCTGCCAACAGCTAGACTCATTTCAAATAAGAGACACGGAGATTGTCTAACTGTAATGTTGCTTTTTTCTTATGGGGTATCTAAGAAAAAGCATTAACTACAAGGTGCCTCTCTTAAATGGGGAGAATAACACTGCAGATCTGTGGGATTCTTTTCTCTCTTCAAAGGGAGGTGGAAGAATAGAAATTTTAGGACAGAGATGGGGGAGAAAGATTCTTACTGTGCTGAAAAATAAGGGCTGTTTCAGTGGATAATTGGTGATACTTCTTTGTTTTATTCCATCTCCATATAGAACCCTTCAGTATGTAATGACCTTTATTTTCAGTCCATCCATTTGCCTGCTTCAGCTTTGATTTCCTTCATTGATCAGATGAGACATGAGAGTACAAACAACACTGGCAGTACCTTGCTACTGGATTAGGACAAATAGAGTTAACGTGACATTTAAATGATAAATAGATGTCTTTTAAAATTCATGAATGCAAGAACTATTAACAGGAACCCAGTGAACCAGGAATGTCTTCTGTGCAGAAAGTAAAACATGGGCTCAAGGTGGCAGGATATTTCAGGGGTTTGTGCATAAAACATAGAATGATAAAACCACGAACGTTGGAAAAGACCTCTAAGATCATCCAGTCCAACCCCAACCCATCCCCCAGTGCCCACTAACCACATCCCCCAGTGCCACATCTCCGCGTGTTTAAGAAACATGGACAGTGAAACACCTGGGACAGTGACTGCCCCACTCCCCTGGGCAGCCTGTGCCACTGCCTCTCCGCTCTTTCTGGGAAGAAATGTTTCCTAATATCCAGCCTGAACGTCCCATGAAGTATGCTTGAAGCATACATAAAGCACAACTCCTAGTTCAACGTTTCTGATTGTGAGATTGCAGTAATTAACAGTCTGCTGCAGGAATTGCTTTTGCTTTTTTTCTTTAGGGGGGATGATCGTTTGTTCTCACCTACCTGTATGCTGAACACTAACAGAGATCCCGATGGTGTCCAGGAATGGCAGTGGAGAAGTAGTGGTAAGGTAGGGTAAAACTGAGCCCTTAGAACATGTCTTCATGACAGAACAGAACTGAAGATATCGGGGCACCATCAGTGTATTAGAACAGTTAATGTAAAGCTTGAAAGTTACATCTCTTCAGATACGTTGGGCACTGGGACTGTCGCATCTGCTCAGACTGAATGCCTCGTGTTTTTCACTTGATGCCTAGCTAGACAGATGAACATTACTTCAGAACATTACGTTCTCTCTGCTCAAATTACCTTCAGATCTGCAGATGACAAGCACACTACTGCAGACAGGTGAAACTGCTGCTTAGTTGGCCTTGAGGCCAACCAGCACGTCAGCTGTCTCTGTGTTAAGTGAACTTCAAAGAGAATGAGTCTATAAATTGGAGCAGGCAGCGTTGGTCAGTCCTGTCCCTGTTTCAGGAGTTCTCATTCTGTCTCTAGTCTTGTTCTACGGACAAAATGCCCACTATGGTGAGAGCGTGACTTACATCCAGCTTCAGCAGGAATGAACTGAATTCGTGCACTGCTCCTCACGTGCATTAAAGCATGGCAAGTGAGAATGAGCAGGAGATTTTCCTCAGAAGTGTTTGTGATCCAAGCTAAAATGCTGATATGAACAGTGCCTGAATGGTGGCCGTGATACCGTGATACTGCACTGCCAAGCAGCTGTGTGCACATCCATTTATGTTTCCAGGACGCACTCACTTTCATCTACTGTTGTGATTCTTCAGCATTATATGTTGCTACTCTGTGGAGAGACAAAAAGCCACCTCCTTGATGCACCTAGCAAGGTGCTGCTGATTGATGAAGGAGCATTGCAGATGTGTTTTTGAAAGCGGCGTAGTGCAGCATTGCTCTCCTACACAGCTTGTGCAGCAGCCCAAACAGCCGGCGGCTCTGAAGCTAATCCTACCAAATGAGCCAAGTAGGATTTAACTAGGCAGCAAAAAAATCTATGATGGGGCAGTTACACTTCAGTGTTTGTTTAAAATACGAGGCCAGGTGCGCACCTGGGAAAAGAGTAAGTCTGCCATTTGTTGAATTCTTCATGTGACATTAGGAAAATGCCAGGTTGGTTGAGTAGGGAGATCTTCCCTTGACAATGCGGGACACAGACCAGGCTTCTGTCTTCATTTCGTTGTATCAGAAGCGTTAAAATCCTATGACAGAAAAATCAGATGCTGCTACGAGACTGTTATCTTCTGCAAACCCTTTCTCCAGGTAAGAGGACTGTATTTCTGTAGGATACTGACCTCCAGCGGACAAAAGAGGCAATCATAAGGGTTTATTCTAATTGAGATTCAGAGGATCATCATCACAAGAGAGATGAAGGTACAGAGATTCATGTATTTCACTGTTCCCTAAACTCTTAATGCCATCATTTAGTTCTACTAAATGCAACTACAGAGTAAGCATTTCTACATCACCTGGTGAGATTTCAGTCTCTTTAGAACTGCTGATTCTCTCGCAAGTCCCACACACTTCTAACCTCATCCCCATGAGGAAGCCTTCCTTGGCTGTGGAAGTTGCGAAGCAAAGAGAAACTCAGCTATTAGCACAAGCTCTAATGTGAGCTCTGCTGCACTGATTTGATAGCTGTAAGGGAATAAAGACACTGGGAATGGTCCTCTGCAGATAATTTTAACTGTTGCTCTGCCAGTAACTGGGTGATACTGTGCACAGTGTTCCTTTGGGGAGCCAGGAGTCAATTACGTTGTGGGGCCCTTCCAACTGAGTGCTCTGTGATTGCACACACATGTAGAGAAGGCCTCTATGGAAGGTGGGCATTTATTACAGAAGATCGGTGTTGATGAGTTGTAAGCATTTCATCCTGATACATGTTTGAGCTCTAGGGAAGATGAGCGTTTTTGCTTGGTATGTGTTGCTGTAAATGTAATGACTGAGTTAAAAATGGTGGAATTTCCTCTTTCTGCAGGGGAGATTGTGCATGGCTGGCAGTGTGCGTGCAGCTCTTCTTCTGTTACACAGCAATAAAAATCACTAAAATAATTAGCTGTGCATACTGCATTTGCACAGCAGACTTTCAATGGCTGTAGCTGAGGGGAATATACCCCAAACCAGAAAACCTTGGTGGTGTCTCTCTAGCCTTGCCTGGGAGAAGTGCAATGAACTTGGTATGCTCAGAGATTTCACAGAATTGCGGGGATTGGAAAGGACCTCTGGAGTCCATCCCCCTGCTAAAGGATGTCCCCTGGAATTTCCTACCTCAGCAGCCTAATGAGCAATAACCCGAGGGCACTGTTTGGATTGAAAAGGCTAGCAATCAAGGGGGAGGGGAGAGCTGCGTGTCTGCCTGTTAGAAAAGGACTGGAGAGGCAAAGTGCTCCTCTTTCATAGGATCCCAGGGTAGGATAGGATAGGATAGGATCCCAGGTTGTGCGGATCACACCACAACTGCTCAGGGTTGCATCCAGTATTTGTTGTCATTGCTAAGGTTCTCCAGCGCATGACAAGGGCCTCTGAGATGGGTGTGAGGTCCCCCTCCTTAAGTACAGTGACTGATCAGCTGTGGATCCTGTCACTGCCTTCACCATCACTGTGAGAACACAAATGGCTCCTGATCTCCAAAGGAAGAGCCCCAGTAGCTTCACTGAGGTGCAGTTAAAGCTCTCTTGCAATGCCCATGTTCCCTACTCCCAAAGAATGCGGTGAAGGGAGAAGCCAGCTGAGGTGTCGGATTTGTGCCTTGTGAAGGGTCCCAGCACGTTTCTATGGCTTCTTTTTTTGCTCTCTCACTTCTGGAACTTCTCTGGGTACAAGAAGGATTTGAATAGTTGATAGATGGAAGATCTGTTGTCTTCTGTTGTCCCTCTCCAGTGGAAAAAAAATAGGGATAATTCTCCCACTGAAATGATGAAGGCAGTTGATGGTTTTTGAAGCATCATTTAAGTGCAGCACTCCTTCTTTCATTGTCTGGAACTTGCCAGTATGTCACCCTGCTGGTGTAAGAATAGATCGACGCTGGAATGACAACTAATCTTTAATGTGAAATACATTGTAGAATCTTTAATTTACATAGAGATGAAGCCTGCTTACAGGGAATAGAAATCAATAATGGCTTTTATATCATCCTCTGGGCAGAATATTAAATCGGAAACTCTGTGATGTATAAACTGCATCAAGAGATTACAAGCCAAAAGTACTAATAGCACAAAAAAGATCCGTTTTGCCTTTCTTAATAAACTTGATATATTTGCAGTTTCCAGATGGTTTTTGTGTTCTTTCAGAACAATAAATGTATTGCAGACATTGCTATTTTATTAGTGTTTGTGGTTATAGCAAGAAGCTTGCAATTCCAGATGCCATATAAACATGAAAAAAAAAAAAGGAAAAAAAAAAAAAGACGATCCCTGCAGTCTGTCCCAAATTGGAGGGATAATTGGCAGCAGCAATGCTACCTGAACAGGAGCCCTGGCATTTTTTACTTAAAAGCCCTCCCATGAGCAGAGAGTTCTGCCGTAGACCAAACTGCACTAAGCGTTACGCTGCAATCATATGAAGTAGAGAATGGGTTTGGATTAAAGAAGTCATTTCAGCAAAGACTGAGTTGTCAGGGCGCACACAAAGCGTATGCTGCCATTCCTGGCACAACTTCCCTTGGCCTGGATCTGCCCATGGTGCAACCCCAGCATTGGCCTGTGCTGTATCTGGAAGGGAATTGCTCCCTCTTCATTCTGTTGTTCTTCCCCCTGAGCTGGCAGGAGCTGGGTAACAATCTGCTTCCACAGCTCTGTTCTCCAGGCTCTATTTTTCTACAATTTGCTTTGATCTTGAACAGAAGAGAAAGGTGACAATGAAAGAAAACATTTCCATCAGAACAATGTCTCTTTCCAAGAGCTTGTCACAACACGAAATACAATTAAGATTGACTGAACACCCACAGTTGGTACATAAAATTGTATGCTGTGCAGTTCATGGTGAGTCACAGGAGCAGAGCACAATGAGCACAGTGCGCCAGGACGTCTGCACTCCTGGCTGGGTCTCTGCATGCTGTTCTGCGAGCCTGAGCTGTGCTTGGGAAAGGTCCTGGGAGCCAGGGACACCATTTCTTCAGGTGTCAGTCTGAGCAGAAGGCAGCCGCAGGTTGCTGTGCTTTGTCCACTACTCACCTTGTAAGGAACGTCAAGCGAGGCTTCTCATTCTGATGGCAGTACTGTATGCATGATGAAATTTAGAAAAGTTCTTCAGGCAGGCTGTTTTAATAGCTGGAAAAATTACCTTTTTCAAAGTACATACATTGATTTTCAAGAGAATTATTTAAAATTATGACTTTTGTGGGCCAGGGTTTTCTCTACAGAGTATCCTGGAGTACAGAAATGAATATTGAGCCAGCTTGGCTATCATCTGTAGTGCAGCTTCTGCACTTGCAGCAGATGTATGTACAGGCAGTGTTTCTTCAGCAAAACTACTCTCCAGTGCAGCATTTAAAGGCTTATATCTTCATAGAATGGCCTGGGTTGAAAAGGACCTCAAAGATCATCCAGTATCAACCCCCTGCTATGTGCAAGGTCACCAACCAGCAGACCAGGCTGCCGAGAGCCACATCCAGCCTGGCCTTGAATGCCTCCAGGGATGGGGCATCCACAACCTCCTTGGGCAACCTGTTCCAATGCATCAGCACCCTCTGTGTGAAAAACTTCCTCCTAATATCTAACCTGAACCTCCCCTGTCTGTTTGAAACCATTCCCCCTTGTCCTGTCACTATTCACCCTCGTAAACAGCTGTTCCCCCTCCTGTTTATAAGCTCCCTTCAAGTACTGAAGGCCACAATGAGGTCTCCCCGGAGCCTTCTTTTCTCCAAGCTAAACAAGCCCAGTTCCTTCAAATCCCATCTTGTACTCCTTATTTCTTAATTTCTCATGCTCTCATGGGGAAGTCCTTTGATTTCTTTGGAAATGCACTGTGTAGGCAAACAAAATGTGGAAAATAACTTCAGACACTACAAATGCCATCATACAGATCAATTATTTATGTAAAAGGGAGTGGATTGATGCTGTTTGTTCAGACTTTTTTTTTTTTTTTTCTGAAGATGCATCCAATTTAATTAATTATTTCAACAA
Source organism: Tympanuchus pallidicinctus (assembly GCF_026119805.1). Taxonomy (NCBI): domain Eukaryota; kingdom Metazoa; phylum Chordata; class Aves; order Galliformes; family Phasianidae; genus Tympanuchus; species Tympanuchus pallidicinctus. The sequence continues at coordinate 17,513,046 of NW_026294627.1, forward strand.
CTGATTACTTTCAAGGTAATTTACTTCAGTTTACCTACAGATAAGTCTGTTGAAGCACCCAGAGTCTGGATTCTACAGTCAGCAGTAGTGCAGCCAGCAGCACCAGGGAAGTGATTGGAAGTGGTCATCCCTGGTATTCAGCTCTGGTAAGGCCACACCTCGAGTGCTGTGTTCACTACAGAAAGACATCGAGGCCCTGGAGTGTGTCCAGAGAAGGGCAATGAAGCTGTGATGGGTCTGGAGCACGAGGCTTGTTGAGCTGGAGATTGTTCAGTCTGGAGGAGGTACAGGGGAAATCTCACTGCTCTGTACAACCGCTTGAAAGGAAGATGTGGTGAGGTGAGAGTCGGCCTCTTTTCCTAGGTAACAGCTATAGAACGAGAGGGACTGGCCTCAAGTTGTGCGAGGGGAGATTCGGGCTGGATGTCAGGAAAAATGACTTCTTCAAGAGCGGTCAGGCACTGGAATGGGCTGCTCAGGGAGGTGCTGGAGTCACCGACCCATGAGGTGTTCAAGGAACGTTTGGACATTGTGTTCAGAGACATGGTTTAGTGAGAACTATTGGTGGGAGGTGGATGGTTGGACTGGATGATCTTGACGACCTTTTTCAACCTTGGTGATTCTGTGATTCTATGATTCTTGAAGTGATCTAAACCTAAAAAGGTTCTGTGTTGAATGATGACTGTTCATCATTCCGTCCTACCTTATTTTTCCAAAAATGAATCTCTTAGGACGTGTTGTTGTCAGGAGTGTACTGCTTTGCTGCGTTATCATTAGCATCCAGTGCAGATCTGATTTCTGCGATGAGCAGCTGTGCAGTGCTGGGTGCTCTTTGAGCACACATACACATGCTTACCATTAAACGTGTACCTGACAAATCCCTAGCAATATACTGGCTGCTCCTAGCTCACTAGTAATTTCAGTAATTCAGGATCAATTTAAGAATGAACCTGGAAAAGAACTCCATTAACAAGACTTTCAGGGGCTGTGCAATGCACTTCTCACTAATAGGAATTTCCACCCACCTTCATTTCCATGTGCATTCAGAGAGTGATGTAAGCATACTGCTCCAGGTGTGACTTTCTGCCTCCTCCCACTGTGTGCCCTCTACCAAACTGAGGGTGTTCTGACAGCCAGTAGTGCAGCTGAGGTCAGAGAGCCCAGGGCTCAGGCTCTTACTCTCTGGATGTAAGCAACCTGATACAAGTCACATAATTTCCTTCAACACCACTTCTCAAAAAGGGCAGCAGGACAAAAGCATAAAACCAGATTAAAAAGCAGTTTGTGAACAGGTTTCCTAGCAAGTGGCTTGTGCAGTTATCCGGGACACTAAAGCACGCTGCTGCTTCAGTTACATGGGCATTTGGATGCACTGTCAAATGGACAAGGAGGAATTTCTGCAAAGTGGAGGTTTCCAGTATTTCATCCTATTATTGCAGCCAAATTATTTTTAAAAATGCGATGCCAGAGATGCTGGAGATGAAGTAGAAAATAGCAATAGGGAACATATAATAGCTCAGCAAAACACTGGATGCTACAGGAATTTTATTTCATGAACATCAATACCTGTTCATCAATGCTAGCACTGTGTGGGGCTTGTTTGTTTTGTATTTCTTTTCTTTTTCTTCCCTGTGTATTCAGTCGTATGAAGTTGCCATTTTGGTAGTCCTGGAGATGTAAGGCTGTGCTTCATCTAGGAACTGTGCCTTCTGCCTGTGCCTCAGCTACGTCACTTACACTCATTCAGCTCTCTTCCAGCCTGGCTCTGTGAATAGAAGAGCCAAATATTAGAGCAATTGTGGGTCAGTCCCTATCAACAGACTGACACCACTAAGTGATTCTCAGTGGACTGGGAAATCATGGCTAATTGATAGTTTTAAAATTTGCATTAAATATGGGTTATCCACATCAGATCCTAAGGCAAGGACCGGGGTATATCATGCCAAATTACCTACAGAGACAGTATCCTGCCTTGACTGCTTTACTCTGATCTGGAGGACATCAAGTACACCTTCAGCTTGGACTGTGAGCCACGTGGTTTCTTAAAGGACATACCTGTAATGCTGTCTTTCTACCTGTTTTGGTCTATCTGTTGCAGAGACAGAGACTCGAGTGTTATTTTTGTATTTGAAAGGCTATTTCTGCCTCTGGACATAAATCCATTGTGAGACAAGGAAAATTAGACCTTGGTCTAATTTAAAATAACGTTATTTCCAAAGCTGGTGCCCCATGGTAAATCTTTTTTGTAATACTTAAAGTTACAAATCATCACATGTAAGTGGAAAAAATAAAAGGCTGGGGGCCCATTGTACTGAGCCTGAGGAGGCACTGATGTTACTGTGGGTCACTGGTTCATGGTAAGAAGCCATTAAACCATGAAGTCAGACCACCAGTATTTTAAAGGCTCTTTTGTTTTACACTCATTTATTCCTCTACACAGCCCAGTGGCCCAAGCCATCCCATCATCAGGAATGGGAACCCATGTTTCCTGGGGACTGTCACCCAATGCTTACATATCTGGGTGTTTGGAGACTGAACTTGCTTCAGCTTCCATCCATCAGCTCATCTTACATCATCTTTTTTTATTCATGGGCTCCTCAGATCTCCAGTTCATTCTAGATGGTTTTCCTAACACGCTATACTCATGTCACTTTTTGGCTTTCATTGAATAAGTGAAATAGCTCGTGTTCTTAATCCTCCCCTGCCCATCAGTGTTCTTTATCAGATTCCTTCTGATGAGAAAAACACTTTTACAAGCATGAGAACAGATTGGGTGGCAATGTTGAGCACCATTCTCATCTCAGTGTATGGAGAAAAAAGGAAGGCAAAATCATCCCATTCAAGGACTTAAGAAAAATTGGTTCAAGATAACCAGCCTTGGGTTCCCAAAGTGTGTCTGTCATTGAGCACCGATGCACAGACCCAAATGGAGGTGTCTTCTGTGGCTGCTGCTTGTTGGGAAAAGTTTTATGCCCATCTTCAAAAAGAGCAACAATAAAGGGAACTGCAGAAGGCAACTGGAACAGCCAGCACAGCTTTGGCAAGGTCACAGCTACCTCTGTGGTGGAATAAGGGAGAGCAATGGGGCTCGTATCCTTGTCTTTAGCAAGACTTCCAGTGTGTTTTCCCCACTGGGAACTCAAGGAAGGTAGGAGAGGATGAGTGGGTTTGCAGTCTGGGAGGCTGTCAGGCATGAAGGGTCATTTGATTTGAAGTCCAGCTTAGCTAATGGTAGCTAATGACAAGAGAAGTTCTTCACAGGCTGATACATGGGCCAGTGCTGCCTGACGTTTTCATCAGTCACTTGAATGGTGGGACAGGATCCATGTAAGATCACAGATGACACAAAACAGGGAGCGGCGTACCGCTTGAGGGCAGAGCTGCCATTCACAGGTATTACTGTTATTTGAATTGAAGTTGGAAAAGACTTTCAAGATCACCAAGTCCAACCTTCAGTCTGACCTGCTGAGTCCTACCTCTGCTCCATGTCCCTTAGTGCCACGTCTACCTATCTCTTAAATTTCTCCAAGCATGGGGAATCCACCACTGCCCTGGGCAGCTTGTTCCTGCCCTTTCCATTCCATTTTTTGGAATTATAGAAGTTTCTCCTCAGCTCCTCTCTGTTACTAAATTTGTGTTATATGCTGGGGCTGTTAGGCTACCAGCACCTAGGGGACTGTATCCCCTTCTCACCATCTGTCTGCCCTCTCTACAGCTCAAAGCACATGCATCAAGATAAAATCCTTCCTCTAGGCTGGTCCAAGCTGGCTCCTTCCCAGCTACTCCTCTGCCTTCCCACTGTCCCCCTTCACAGGCATCTCACGTGTCATCTCTACACCTCACAGTCTGCTCCTGATGGAGAACAAGAGGGAAAGCAGAGGTTGTTTCCTAAAGCCTTTTATAATGTTCACTGTAGAGAGGACAGGCTCTCACAAAATACACACTCTGGCTCATTACTGTGTGTATTTCTGAAATGCCACGTCCTAGAAGTCTGTGGAAGTGTGCATGCCTGGGTGCAGTCGTGCTCTTCTACTTGCACACTTGCTCTCTTAATGGCAGTGGAATTTCTCTGAGCCAAAACGTACCTGAGGTAAAGCACTCAGCTTCTGGTTTCTCCATCAGCAACAAACCAATACGCTCTCCTGAGCACGACTTTGTTTCTAGTTCTGTTTCTTATAGCTGCTGCAGTCCAGGGTAGTCACAGGGCTCTACACAGCTGCTAGGTGGTTTTTAGATGGAGTTTTAAGGATTGTTTTTGACTTGGAAAGCTGCAAATGTCCCTTGACCCTTCTGCAGGAAATATTCTCTCTGCTGCAGTTGAACCAATTGATGCTTGTTGCAAAGAAACCTCTTGGGCTCTGTCTCTAGCAGGAACAAAATAAAGCCATTCTTCATCTGTGTTAACAGAGCCCTATTGAACATGAGTGTTTCTATAACTTTCATATTAATTAAGAGGTCAAGCAAGCCATACACTTCCTACAGCCTTTAACCTGATCCAGAAGCTCTCAGCTGCTGCATCGCCAGTTGGATTTCTGCTAGCTGGGACTGAAGGCATGTCTACAGCATGCAGTGGAAGAGAGTGCCCAGACCCCAAAACCCCACAGAACCCACAAAGCATCAGTTTCTTTCCACATCCTTTTAATGAAAGCCTTTCACGTTACTGGCATTTGCCTCTGCATCACCAAAAGGTTGATATCCTCCTGAAGGGTGGACACAGTCATTTTAAGTTGTTAAGCTTTAAAGCTATTGTGTGATGGTGTGCTCTTCTAGATGATGTAAGATACTGACAGGGAGACATAAAAGCAATGTAGTGGAACCTATCTTTTGCAGGAGTGGAAATCGCTCAAAAAACTTTAAAAAAAGAAAGATGTTAAACTCTGTATCAACTTAGAATTCATCCCACAAACACACAGAGTAAGCTACTCTTACCTGCCACTTCCTCACAGCAAGCACAGGCGAGGGAAACAGGAAGGACAAGCAGCAGATACTTGTGTTTGCCATGTGCTTGGCGGACCTCTTTGTGCTCAGGTTGCCACCTGCTGTGAAGTGCTTTACCTGTGCTTGCCAAGGATTCCTCATCTCTGAAAAAAAACATCGCTACTTTGTCACAAATGGCCTGAACTGTTCTGTATACAACCTCACCTTTCCATGTGCACTGACATCCTTCAACGTACGTGGCTGCTGCTATGGGTTTTTCCTGCTGGTTTCTGCTGCAAGGATCAGTGCCCTGCTGACTTCTACCTCAGAACAGCTTTCCAGAAGGAAGCGCTCTGCACAGTGATATAATAATCAGGGAAGCTTTGCCTACTGCTGCAGCACAATTCTGTCTGATGTTAAATATTGAATATACAGATATTTTGACACATGGAAAAGACCTGCGCATGGGGAAGTCCTTTATCGTATGATTGAGCTGTCATTTAAATGGTGTAAATAATAACTTTTACGTGGAGGAAGAAGGAACAGTCTTCTTGCAAATCACCGCTGAAAGTGAGATGACTGAAAGGGAAACAGCAGCATTTTGTTCTGTTTTTAACTTGACTAAAACAAAGTGTCGCATCACTTTGTGAAGCAGTGGAAAACCTGGAGATTCCACTGCTTAGATCTCTGGAGAGAGACGTGTATGTTTAATGTATGCTCATTAAAAGAGCCTTTAATAGAATCAAGTAGAAGCAGAAAGATGCTGAACAGAATAGAGAGAACTACTGGGCTCTGACAAATGCTTTGTCTCATCTCTGGAGAAGAATACATTCCCTGGTAAGACAAATTAAGTGTAAGTGTGAAGAAAACACCGAGTCGATGTGAGCTGGAAATCAAGGAGCTGCTGTGGCTCTGCTGTGAACGTGCTTCCACCAGCACTGCCAACCTGCACATCCACAGGACAAGTCTGGCTTATGACATGTCCACTGAGCCTGGTGACTTTTTCCCACAGGTGATCCGTCACAGGAGTTGGAGCAGCAAACACATCCTGGACCAGTAAGTGTCTGTCTCTGCACCTGCTCTCTAGCTGGTGTCACAAGTGAGAGACCAGCCTCTCCATACCAGCAGCAACCAGCACCCTGGGGCTCCTCTCCAGGCTCCCCTTCTGCTAGTAGAGAAGACCAACGTTAGCAGATGCATGGTGGGGTGCAGAGGTAGATCACTGCTGCCACCTGAGGAAGGCTGTTGCTGCTCCTGGTGCAAACTGGGCCAGTCTGAGCTAGCTTGAAAACTGGCAGATGCAGGGAGTTGCAGTAAACTAAGGCTAAGCACTGCCATTGGTGCCTGTTTTGGCAAAGCTGTGGCTGGCCAAAGACAGACGAGCCATGACCAGAATGAGCCAGCTGACTGAAATGCACTGAGCATTAAGGGGTCACGACATTTTTCTGTGACTTCTTCCTAGAAGGAAAAAAAAAAAACCCAAAAAACCACAAAACCAGCCTCAGCACAGAGAACTACAGGGACTGAAAATACGCTGCTTAATTAAAAATAAAAAAGCAATCATCAACCACAACAACAAAGCCATCTGCTTTATTAGTTCTCCCAGAAAGCTGTCTGAAGGGATTGGGAATCCAGCACTGACAATAAATCCTAGAATCTATTTCAACAACAGACTGCAGAGGCAGCCAAAACATAAAGGGAGAGGTGAGCTGCTGCTGCTGCCGCTGCCTGGCCCTGGCTGCACGGCCCACACACTACCTTGCCAAGCAGTGAATTCAGCCATATCTGCAGAGGAACAGAGCCAGGGCGAACCCAAGGGGAGTGCAGGACCTCAGAGAGGGTCAGTGGGAGCACAGTGGAAGCTTGCCTGCCCTTGCTTCCCACTCAAGAGCAGGGCATCTTCATGACCACTCGCTTTTATGTCAGAAAGGAAATATGTTTCTACCAAGCTGAATTGGCCAATCTAGGGCCTGAGACTCTGGGGTTGTGAGGACAAACTCTCTTACCCTAACTTGCCACATTCTTTTCATCTTTCTGCATCCCTTGCCCTGTAAGTGGAATGATCTGGAGTATAATATTCTTGTCCTGAAAATCCTAAGAGGATGCACTTGAGCTTGACAGATCAAAATTATGATCATGGCAAACTCACTGCATCTTAAAAACACGTTCATTTAGGCTCTCTTATTTAGGTCAAGCGTGATTTAGACCTCATATGTCATGATAAAAAATAAAGATGAAATGAGTTGGTACAGCAAAATACTTTTTGTTGTCAGATAAAGAACCCCCTGAGTTGAAAGGCAGTCTTCATAATTAGCATAAGTTAATGCAAAAGAAAGAGACGTAACATTTTGGCAGATACATGTATTTTCGCGGTGGGGTGCAGATGTTGAGCTGCTGGCCTTAAAAGCAGTTGTACAAAGATTTACTTAGGGCCATTTAAAATAAAAGGTGGCTATAACTTGGAAGCTTTTAAAAAGCCTGAGTATCTGCAAATGGAATTGTCTATGACATACATAACAGATCAGTGGTATTTCTTATATAGTTTTCAAGTGACGAGGGTAAAAAATCTGTTAACTGCACAGGCCTCACACTTAGAACAGATACTGAAATTCTGGCTGTGGGACACTGGTGAGGCTGTAGGTGCTCTCTGGTTTCCTGCTATAAATAGAGCCGTTCATAATCATTTAGTAAAAAGAGAAGATATGCTCTACTTAGTCCAAATGTCCACCTAGCCAGCAGCCTGTCTCCAATGTGACCTACAGACACATAAGAACATCGGAACAGGCACATGCATCTGCAGCACTGCAGCTGAGTCTCCTTGAAAAAAAGGGCAACACTGAACTATAGCCTCAATTTCAGCTAGTGAGCCTAATGCAACAACATTTTCCTTTGTTTACTACAGCACAGCAATTATTCGATGTGCTTGACAGATAAATAGCTTTCAATTACTTTATCCTTATAAATACGCTTCCTATTATTGGCCATGAAATTCTCTGTTGTACGTCCATAACAAAAAAATTCTGCCATTTTCCTCTGTTCAGCTCCAGACACGGTTGACAAAAATACCTGATATCCAACCACAGTGCACAGAATGCTGTGCATTAGGAAAGGAGGCAGTTTGGGATTACTGGGTGAACCAGGCGTTGCCAATACCTTCAGTTCTCTGTTAATTCCAACCACCCTTCTTAGCAGTGCTGTTTCCTGAGCTTGTGACGCTGCTGCAGCACTTTGCAAGAAGGATGTTACCTGCACTACACAAAGATGCAGCCAGGATTTCCTCCACTTCCTTAACACCATTAATGCTTCCATTATTTTAAAAGGAATCCCTTTATAATTCTGGCTGAGTACCATTAAGATTTGGCAGGTTTTTACTATTGTTTGCTTTATTGATCTTGCCAGCCACTTTGCCCTCCTGATGAGATTTTCATTTGAGACTGCTACTTCAGACTTGTGCTCATGCACAGGGCTGCCCAAAGAGACCTTCAGACAGCAATGTGATGTGAATGGTTTTGCCCGTTTCCATTCTTCTTCACCATCTTTTTTAATTCTTACCCCAACCTCCACCCAAACAACAACCCTAATTACCTTTTCACTACTGGTTCCCATTTTGATATACGTATACACCAGTTATTGCTTCAGTACTGTTACCTAGGTAATTTTAGCCTTCTACAGTAGAATTGAGGTGCTCGCTGAGGCAGTGTTGGGCCTGTTGGATTCCACTACCAAAAGATTCCTAGCATCACCCTTCAATTACCTGCAAAATTTCGTTGCTTCCCACAGAATTCCCCTTTCCCACCTGTAAATTCCAGCCACCCTTTGTGGTGTTCCCTAACTTTCTTACACCATTATCTGTCATGTAGAACAATTGTTCCCATTTCAGCCAGTGTTTCTCACACCCTGCTCAGTAAGCTTGACTTTGAGGCATCTTGCTGTCCCAGCAATCAACTCCTCAGACTCTTCCCTCTGCAAACAAAGTATCCAACATGAGATTTCTAAGTCTCTTAATAAACATCAATGAAGATCATAAATCATTTTACTTTCCTCCACAGTGTTTTTCTCACTGCCTATTTTTTGTACTTACTGTATCCATAGACTTCAGACTGAGCAAGCTTCCTGCCTGTCACAGTTTTTATTAGAGGTTTCTTCATGCTTTGACATGTTGTGCTCTTCAGAGTCTTCTATGATTCGCCTTATTACAACTATACATTTAACTACTCAGGGATCTTTTCATTTTGGGAATCTTGTTTCTAACAGCCTTCTTAACCCAGTGCTTAATCTCACACTTTCTGATATCCGCCTTCTTTGAGAAGAATACAATTATTTTAGATGCCTTATTGGGGGTCTTAGAAAAATCTGTGAGCTGCCTGCCAGCCATTCACCATTTTAGCTGCTCCTTTTATTAGAAGCAGAATTCATCCTTACAGCATTACCTCATTGAAATGGATATTATGGCTTCTCTTCTAAGGGTGCTGAATTTTAATAAATAGCTGTTGTTACAGAGCATTTATTTGATAATTATATGTTGAATCTCAGCCTTTTTCTTCTTCTCATTGTCTCTATCAGCAAAGACAGGGAAAAATATGCAAAGGAGAACAAGACATGCAAGAACTGAGCCCCTACCTTTACAGAATGCATTTGATATCAAAGTATTGTATATTTTTTTCATATTTATTGTAATGTGGTTTATTACATGTTGTGGCTTCTCTGTTAGATGAAATATGTATTTCCCCTCCCTCCCTATTGTTTCTTCCCACTAATTTTTATTCAATTTACTGTTTAGTAGATTGGTTGATTGGTAGAGCCCAGGGGTCTAAATTGGTGTAGCTGCAGTTGATGTTTAAATAAAAACCGTGTAAACAATACATCCTTATCACTACTGTGCTGTAGAACTGGCAATAGCTCAACTGCAGAAAGAGAAACTGGTGTGCTGCAGCTTGTCCCCTGCTCCTCTCCATTACATCAATTCTTCTCTAGAGTAAGCAGCTTGTGCCCACACGTCTGATGTGAGAGCAGGAGAGGAGAGCTGTGTCTCTGCTGTGTGGCAAACATCACTGAGATTTTCTCCAGCTGGGAAGATGGAAGATACAGCTGAGCTGCAGCAATGCAGACCTACGCAGTGCAGCCTCGCTCTCCATTACTTACCTGACCCTCTGTCAGTCACCAGGTCAGGTCAGAAGTCAAGTGTTCATTGACTATGATACGGAATGGTCAGCTTTAAAGTTAGAGACGTAGCTCTTTCCAGCAATGTTTGTGCCTGAAAAATAAGATGGGTACTCAAGAAAATAATTCAAAACACACACACACAAGTGAATTCTCTCCCTCTTTCTCTGAGAATGAGACAGTTCACCGTTTTCTTTTTGCCTGTCTGTCAGTCACATTGGAAACAGAGAATGGATTGTGCTCCTGATTTGGAGCTATTTAGCTGGAAGATCAGACCAAATGTAACACAAAGAAGAATTCAAGTTAACATAGTTTCTTTCAACTCTTATCTACTCCAGTTAATGATTACTAACTGAAACTGAAACACTGTCTACATCCATGTAGTAGATCCCCTACAGAGCCTCTTCTACAGGGCAGCTGAATTTTCTTCAAGAAGATTTGAGTGCATACAGTGAAAATAAATGGCAGAGGGACAGAAAAGAAGTGAAGTAGAAATTAATTTGGATTTAAAAGGTAAACTTGAAAGGATGCTTTGGCACAACCCTACATTCTAGAATTCCTTTCAGCTCTCCTTTCAGACTTTGTGCAGAAAACTGGAGTTCCTGCTTCTTCCTTCCATGGTGTCAGGGGATCAACAAAAGTGCAGCTGAAGTTTGCACATCTGAATTCACCCCTCCTCCAATTCAGCAAGTATCTTCTGCCACCACTTTGCATTGGAACACAATTTTATATTTTTGGCAGAAATACAGTTACGCTGCTTGAAATGTGAAATTCAATTCAATGGGCAAACATCCTTTTTTTTTTTAGAAAGGAAAATTTATTTATAGTTACATGTACCACATATAAAATTAACATTGAACTGAAACATGTCATCGTTTCAATCGTTTAGGACTAAACACTTACAATGTTGACTACAAAACTGTACAGTTCATATTTTGTAACTGATGCTTACAGCATAGTGCAATTGTAACTGTTTATTAACAAAATAATTTGTGCCTTTTTTTTAAATAAAGTGCATTAAATGACTATCTTGTATACAACAAGAAGCTCTGTAGGTTGCAATCCAAAGCTTTAATCTTAAAGGAAACTGAGGCAAAGATGTTTTGCTTCCCTTTAAAATGATTTTATATATTGGCAAGCTATGGTTCAAACTTCAACCACAGTTAAATCAAGAAACCTAGCTAGTATAACAAATAACCACCACACGTCGCTATGTATTAAACCAGTAACTGGTTCTTGAATAAAAGCACAACACACAGAATTCCAATTATTGTTTTAAAGCCATTTGTATCCTAATGGGATGCGTAGACTGAAAACAATCCCTGTGCAGCTGCTTTTGTGAAAGCTTTTAGAATTCCAAATGGAACCACACTGCAATCAGAAGTAGTGGCAGTTTGGGTGAATTGTGCAGTATCTCTCTCTGAAAAATCCACAGATGGGCATGGTAAACCATAGGTTATTTTTAATTGCATTTGGCCATAGAAAGAAAGTAAGGGTCTTGTTAGTAGGCCTAGAAAACTGTGAGTGCTTCTATCGGCCCAGGGTAATCTAAATTCTATGGTCTGCAGTGAAATACAGAGTTTTATAGCTTTATTTCAGAGGCACAGTTATAACATTCTATGAAATTTCTTTGTAAACACATTTACAATCAACTTTTGTAGGTTTTGGCTGTGACAGTAAAGCCGAGACCAAAAAAGGACAATGTAATGGTAGATGTTAGACTAAAAAGAGGCAGGCATGAAGAACGGATAGAAGCCTAACGTGACTACTTCTAGACAAATGTAGGAAGCCTATTTCCCAGAAGAGTCCATATTGTCCTCCTCTATACACACCTGGGACTGCTATGGGCTGCAGTGGAAAATGCATTTAAGCACATGCACGTAGCCTTAGAGACTGCCTCAATGTTTTGCTGTGTACATAATCTATTTACCTGTCTTTTCAGCTGCAATACCCATTCCACGCTATTGGCACAAATTACAAGCACCATTTCCAAGTTTTGGAAAACTACATCCTGCTTCTGTACAGGTTAACCTGTGGGACCAGCCTGAGGCCAGGAGCAGACTACCATGCCTTCAGCGTGCTCTGTGGTCAGCTGTGTAAAAAGCTGCATGCTGGGGCATGCTAGCTTCCTAAATAGTGAGTTATTCCTCTCCTCCCAAACTAAACGCAGACACTGCTTATAATGAATGGGAAATGCAAAAGAAAAGAGATGAAGTTAGGTTTAAGTGTCACTGCAGAAGGCTGTTTCATATCATCAGAGATCAGAAAGATCTCTGCTGCGAGCAGAGCTTGCTTCAAAAACCAGCATGCTTTGAGCCTGGGATTAACACTGAAAGCAAAGCCCCACCTGTGTGCCATTTTGTTGTGAGCTCTGTGGGGCAGGGGCACCACAAGAAGGGATGAGTGTGGCTCATGTAGTGAGGGAGTAAGCTGTCACAGTGGAACCAAAGAGCAGCAAAGCAAAAACCCATGGATGGAGCACAATTCCCTGAGCTCCACGGGGACATAAAAGGGATGTGGCTATCTCCGTTTCCAAAGGAACAGCTCACACTGCTTTCATTTGTGTCAGCTCAACAGCTGAATTCCCTATTATTTTGATGTGTTTCATCTTAGTGCATGCTGCAGTAAGAGGAAACTTCAGCGGGTACCAAAATCAATCAAGGCATAAAGAGGTCCACACCTTGGTCCCAAATTTTACAGATCCTACAAGGAAAAGCCGAGAGGGAGAAGCTCTCAGCCTGGAGAAGAGGAGGGCACAGGGGGATCTCACCAGTGTCTGTCAGTACCTGAAGGGAAGGTGCCAAGAGGTCAGAGCCAGGCTCTGTCAGTGGTGCCCAGTTCCAGGAGCAGAGGCCATGAGCTGACACACAGGCGGTTCCCTCTGAACACCAGGAGCACTGTGGATGACAGAGCACTGGCACAGGCTGCCCAGAGGCTGTGGGATCTCCTCCTTGGGACCTTTCAAAATCACATGGGCACGGCCCTGGGTGTCCTTGCTGGAGGATGGATGTGAGCAAGTGGATTCCAGAGGCTCCTTTCAATCTCATTCTTCTCTGTGGTTCTGCAGTGTCTTTTTCCAGAATGCTTCTAAAGCACAGATGTATTTGGTGTGCTCTTTAAAAATAAATATAGAAGAATTTTTAGATACTGCAATAGCCTGCAGGTTAGCATCAGTCAGTGCAAAATGTGCACCTGTGTCAGATGACTCAGCAGACTGCTGTTTAGACTCATGATCTGTGCAGCCTTGTTTCCAAAGCATTTACGAAACACAAAGGGAGAAAGAAGAGGGAAAGATGGCATGCAGGAACATATAACTGCTGTATAGGCTCGTGTGAGTGGTAAATAACCCTCCTGCTACTCTGTCCTAGATGTGGCCATGTACAATACGCCTGTAAATTCCAAAGATGGGTATCCAAATTAGAAACATGACAATTCACAGACAATCACACAGAAGGACGGAGGTGGGCAGGGGCCTCTGGAGGTCACCTTGCCCAACCCCTGCTCCCTGAGGTTCTAATTTTACAACCCAACTATTTTGTGAGAGTCTATTTCTTAGAAGTATGAGGTCATTTCATTTTCTAAGTTAGATCTTTGAAGGACTGTCTTCACCACATGCAGTTAGGCTTGCTTTATCCATGAGAAACCAGGAGCAGGTCTGAACACAGACATCATGGAATACCATATATTTGGGATCAAACGATTTAAAGGATTATCACCAGTATAAAGAAAACATAAGCAGTTCACTCATTTTTTCCTCTGAAAGTAAATCAGATAAACTTTCAGTGGGAAGCAAATGCTCAAAGTTGCTTAATTTAAAAGTGCTGCTGATATATTTGAAAGTTAAACTATAAAATCACGGGGTTAACACTGGTTCTCTAACTCTTCTCAGTTAAGAAAACTATTTATGGAGCTTGTACAGAGCTATGGATTTATCAGTGCATTGTCTTTCAAAAGGTTCTACTGAGTAGAAATCTATAAAAACCTTTGTATATAAGCTTGTATGTAAAAGTGCAGCGCTGTGCTTATGCAAAAGAACGAAGCAAGTTTTGAAATAAAAAGGACTGCTGGTTTTATAAGAGAGAGGCCTACTGTCACCAGGTGAATTACTCTTCACTACTGGTTTCATGAAGGCCTTGAATGTGCAACAAATGTTTCTAAGTACTCTAGGATTTTTAAAAGGTCTGTTTTATATAGGGATAATCATAGAATCCTTAGAGTTGGAAGGGACCTTTAAAGGTCATGTCGTCCAACTGCCCTGCAATGAACAGGGATCAGGTTGCCCAGGTCCTGATCCAGATGCATCTTAAAAATCCCCAGGGATGGAGCATCCACCACATCTCTGGGCAACCTGTGCCAGTGTCTCCTGAAACCATTTCCCCTTGTTCTATCACCACAGACCCTGCTGAGGAGTCTGGCCCCTGCTTTCTTACAGCCCCCCTTTAGATACCAAAAGACCGCTCTCAGGTCTCCCCACAGCCTTTTCTTCTCCAGACTGAACAGCCCCAGCTCTCTCAGCTGTCTCCATAGGAAAGGTGTTCCATCCCTTGGATCATTTTTGTGGCTCTCCCCTGGTCGCCCTCCAACAAGTCATGTATATATAAATCACTTCTGTAGTTCTGGGACAGAAAAGTCGCTCCCAACCTGGGGGAGGAACCCATGGTACTGTACCTTGTTCAATACTCATCACACCAGCAAGAATTTGCCTTCATGTATGTGGAGTGCAAATCAAAAGACGTGGGAAGTCAGAAAAATTTCCTCAGAAGTTAATTCAAGGAATTTGGGATGGAATGTTTGATTGAGAATGTTACTCTCAATCCACTCGCAAAACCTCCCCTGGAAAATTTTCCCATATCCTTTCAATGGCATTGAATTAGCTTCCATCTGGGGACTGAGGCCCTACCTGACTGTAACACAGCTCCATCTCAACTACATTCATTGTTATTTTCTTCTATTCCAGAAGTCTGTGTAACAGTGAGATACGCAACAGTTTCCTGGTAGTCTGCCTTACAAGACTCAGAACAGTTTCGTGAACAAACTTCAGAG
Source organism: Tympanuchus pallidicinctus (assembly GCF_026119805.1). Taxonomy (NCBI): domain Eukaryota; kingdom Metazoa; phylum Chordata; class Aves; order Galliformes; family Phasianidae; genus Tympanuchus; species Tympanuchus pallidicinctus. The sequence continues at coordinate 17,528,166 of NW_026294627.1, forward strand.
GGATTTTTAGCACAAAGGCAAGCTGCTCTTGAACATACAGCTCATGTAAAGTTACCGGCCCAGAAACTCCTCAGCAAACTTTACTGTAGAATAACCTGCCTTGGCTCTTTTTAGTATATTCAATATTTCTCCACAAAAATCTTCTCATTTACAGTGGAGCCATTTCATTCTGTAATAATCTGAATAAAACTCATGAGTTTGTGTGTTCAAGAGAGGAGCAATTCACTTCTAGTCATATTTCCTCCTTTCTGTTCTCGGGACACCATTCAGCAATAACAACAGTAACGCTGGCTTCAAGAGCACAGGGACTGCAGCTCTGTGCCCCACGCCAGCATCTATGGCATCCTTCAGGTGCTCTGTGTGTGTGTCACAGAAGGCACAGAAGGCTCAAGATGCACAATTCAAAATGACTTTTCCTTCCCAGGGCATGCTTTCATTCAAGCATCCTTCCTATCCAAGCTGGGACACCAAGTACTTGGCTGATTCCCCAGGCCACAAGGACTTGTACCTCCTCATTTTTCATCACCTCCTTAATGTGAAAGCAGCTACCATTGAGATTTTTGATCCATTAATGGGATCTGCAAGTTCTTGGCCCCAAGAAGTCTTTCAAGTTTACTGGGAACCCTATCATCTTACTGAGAGACAGGAAGATAAGCACGCCTAATTCACCTTCCCCGCATTATTTTTTACCTAAAACATATAAAGCATAGAAGTACAACCCTTCCTTTTAGCTTTTTTCTTTATAAGCAAAGATACTGACGTCTTATTTTTTCCTTCATTGCACATCTCTGAACAGCCACTAAGCCAAACTAAATGTGACACTGAAAGAGAGGAAAACACATGACTTTATAAACCAGCATTAAAAAAACAAAAGAAAAAAATCAGAAAATTCCAATTTTTAATTTTATTTCCTAATTACAGTGATGCACCATTACCTGAAATCTTCTTTATTTTATAAGCACCACGTGCTCTTGAGTAACTCTGCTGCCTAACCTCAACAAGTTACTGAGGGATTCTTCCTAACTTGCAATGTCTTGCTCTATTAGGACTCAGTTTATTGCACACTATAAATTATTTGAAGAGTCTATATGTAATGAAAACGCATGTAGATATTTAATGCTATCCTTCATTTCTTCCACAGGTCCTGCTGCATCCTTCATCCTCCCCAGGAAGCATAACACTGATACCACTTCCAGAACAGCTGGCCAGCAGCACTTCAGCGTTCTCAGTATTCTTTAACTCTTAATGTGAGAACTGTGTGGGACAGGCTGGCTGATGTTGCCTTCTGGCAGTAGAATGACCCAATGAAATGCTGGCCACGGCTCCTGACACTGTTCTCACACACACAGGACTTGATCTGTCTGCAGCTGATGAGCAGATAGAACAGAGCTGTTCTGTCAGACTGCTTTGTACTGGCAACCACTCTGGTCCCTCTCCTCAGGCTGCAAAGCTTTGAAACTGACTTGTGGGCATTCAGGGTTATCAGGACAGTTGCCAGGTAGCAGTTAGCTGCTGTTGGAAGGACAGAGAACCACTCAGCATCACAGAAGTAACAGAAGAGTTGGAGTTTTTTAAACAGTGACCATTCTGCCCAACTGTTTTTCTTTCCTATAAATATAGGAATATTACATATAAAAGGAAGATCAATACTTACTTTCTCTGCATGAAAGTCAGGGCCAGCATTTTGAAAACAGGGTCCTGAATGCTACAGAACAGTAATCCTTAAAAGTAACGGGTTAATATTTAAGGGGTCTGAATTTTAGTGATGCAATTTCATGCCAACATTCAATCACAGCGCCAGGCTGCCCAGAGCTTTGGAGAAACGAATACAGGTATCTTATTTTCAGAAGCTAAGTGTGCCCTAAGAAAATGAGGCAACAGAAGAATAACTCTTTGGGGACAGCACAGCAGCTGGCCCAAGCCAAAACTCACTGCTGCTTGTGGAGGGATTTCAGCCAGTCCAAGACATTTCAAGGCTGTCCCCTGAACATGAAGGATGGATGCAACTACTTCTGTCACTGGCTGTCCGTGACAGGAAGATACAGCAGCCACAGCAGGCCTTTCAGCCAGCTCCCAAACAGCCCAGGTACTGGCAGGGGGTTTCTTCAATGGCACCTTAATCTTGTTCTTTTAAAAAACAAACTGCCTTCAGAACAGGCTAGCACCAGTTATTACATTCATCTTGATACAGCCACCGTGATGGGCACCACAAATTTGGGAATGTACAGAACTGAGTAACAATCAGAAATGCTGAACACAAGTAATTTATCCAGAGACCAACATACGACTAAATGTCCAACACAGAAAAGAGCAAAAATGCCCTCTGCAGTATGGAGCTCTCCCTTACAGACAGCATGAATTCAGCATCCAAAAACTAAGGTAGGCAGCTTTTGCTGAGTAATCCCATTCAGTAACTCAAGAACTGTAAGACAAACCAGAAATAATGACCCACATTGGTCCTACAGCCCCTGTTTAATGAAGGAAGACTTCTCCTTACGCAAATTATTTTTTGTCTGAAGAATATATTGCTTCCTCCCTATTGCTCTGAGGTTACTCAGCAGTTTATAGTACCTGCAACATGGAGGATTTTATTGCTGTTATACTAAAACCTTATTGCTGGAGTTCTCACTGTTTGGAGAAACGGTTAAAATAATACAATTAAAATACAGGCTGTGAGGTTGAATGGATGACTAAAACTACTACAGCAAATTTAATTTCAGGTCAGATACCTTAATAAATAAAAAAGAACTTTAAATCTTGAATATTGACATTATGATGAAACTACTTTACTGTACCCAGCACGGTGAGTTGTGATGCACAGGTGTGCTTCAATGGGACAAAAACAATGACATTCCTGCAAGCTGTCCAGCTTTCTGTCAGTTTCAGAGGTATCTTCACATGGACACTGGCACCAGACCCTAATGATCTGGGGCCTACACTGTTACTGCCTACAAACTCTAACATAAAAGCAGTAAAATACTTAATTTCACGTCTGAAAAGCAGCTGTCTTTCATGCATTTCTTCTTATGGAAGTGAGGTAGGTGGCTTCGTACCCACAGCCCAAGAACTCATTCAGAGGTGCATTTAATAGCATCTCACTACTACCATAAACCGTGCTAGAACTCAATCTGACAGCTATGGACAAACCAAGGTCACTGACTTCCAGAAGGATTTTCTGGCCTATGCTGCCAGAATGTCTCAACTTCAGACCACTTCTCAAAGAGCCAGCACCCTCACTGGCGTCACAGCAGTAGCTCAGGAGGCAAAATCATGTTTCTCACCTGTCTGTGGTGAAAGGTAAACGAGTTACTCATCACATGAGGGCAAATCATGCCCCTGTGAGCCGTTGTTTTTTGTTTTTTTTTGTAACTTCCATAATTAATCCTTCTCTCCTCTTTTTGACTCGAATCATTCCTGAGGAGAGGAGCTTCCAATCACAGGTCTCTGCTCTGGCACAGGGAAAAGGCCAGCTCTCCTAACAGCATTAAACGCCATGGAGGACTTAAGCAGCCTGTGGAGTGAGGAAGATGACAAGGAGCAGTGTGAAAGAGGGGATGACATGATTTCCCTCTGTGCTGTTGTTTTTTGGGTTTTTTTTCTAACTTCCCTGCCACCCAGGTGTTGCAGAGAGAAAAACACTCGTGCCTGCAAGGCAATGTGAGGAGATGAGAACAGGTCTGCTTAAACAGCAGAACGGCTGCCCTAGGGACTGAATTACGGTCACAGTTGTAGCTGCTCATCCTCACCACACTTCCTCAGCAGTTTGATTCAGAGGAACAAAAAGAAATAGAAAACAGCAAAAGGAGGGGGCTAGATGTATCGCTTTAGTGTATCTCAGCTGTCGTCTTAAGAAGTGCCACTCTATATTATTCAGCCTCTCTACGTTATTCAGTTCATGCCTTCTACCCCCATTTAATCTCAGTACTTTGCATACTTGCAAAACCGCACTCATACATAGCGTGGGTATTTATGACCTGATTATTTCTTCTACAAAAATCTGTAATAAAAAAGGAACCTGACGACTGCAACATCATGAGCATTCCTAAGCAGATAAAGAACACCAACACCCTACACAGAGTAGGGACCACATCCTAACTGTGTTGAGAATCTGTAAATGGCAGTGAAGCCAAAGGAGCTGCGAGTTCACAGCTCTACAGACCATGCCACAATTACCAAACTAATCAGCTTGCAAAGAAAGAGCCAAATATCGTGAAGGTTGAAGCAGGTAGATAATGGAATTTGAACCCAGCATTGCAACTCAATTATTGCTCATAAAACCTCTACAGAGCCTTGTTTGTAGACAATTCATTCACATTTGAGATTCAGCACTGCGTACAGCATATGATTCTTAACGTCACAGAAAGCTACAGTCATCCAAACATCCATGTGAAAAGGACAGGTTCCATTTGGAAAAATCCAGACCAGCAACACAGTTGTCTCTACTATTTATACTACACAGGTATATTATTTCATTGAACTGTAAATATTGCTGATTTTACACTCGAGATTTTTTGTTTTAACTGCAATTGAAGACACTGAAGCAACAATACAGTATGCCGACTGCGACATTCAAGGGAACATAACCTCCTACTGATGTCAGGGCATTAACACATGGAGCTCCCATGAACGCCAGTGCAAGGAGCTCCCATTAACTCCTATGCACTGACATTGGAATAGACAATGAACTTCATAAATCTCCCAGAAAGATTTCCTCTCTGACAATCAAGTCTTGAAATTAGAAAGCAATGTTTTATTTCTATTGCTTTCTAATGCGGCTCCAGTAAAAGGTAAGAAATAGCTTTTAAACTTAACCATTCATGAGAGGGAGCTCTGCTTTTTAGACCAGAACTATCATCTTATAATGAAGAGAACTGACATGCATACAGCGAGAAGAACCCCAATCTGTAACGGACAAAACTGCCAGAAAGGGAGACAATTTTGATTCAAGTTGCAGTTCTGGTTGCATACAATTATGAACCAGGTACGCTCCGAGAATTTATAAATTTCTACATTTTAAATTACAGCAGAATAGTGAAAACATGTGGCAATCGTTTTGACTTAGTAACAAACTTTCATGTAGATCCAAAATATTAGGTTATTCCATTTGATATTTCACTACAGAAAGACAAAACTTGTCTGAGACACATCAAAGTGTTGCATTTGTTACAAATGCAGCCAGAAGAGACCATGTTGATTCATCAACTTCAAAACTCCCCAGTGAGTTCTTTTAAAGTTAATAATATAATGAGGCCTGATGTCCCACACTTAAGAGAAAACATCGGCCTGACTTCTGAGTAAGAAGGCAAAGCCCATCTTCTGTTTCAATATCCAGCCAGAACTCGGTAGAGAAGTGGAAGTCTATAAAAATAATGAGCAACTTAATTCATGCAGAGATGTGAAATAAAAGCTATGCAAGTACTTCCTCACTCACAGCAAATTCATTGCACTGAGATTATCACAATAAATACTAGATAAATCAGTACAATTGGCCATTATTTTGAAGAGCATTCTCATGATATAAAAATGGGTTTGTGGGAACAGGGCAGTGGTTTTTTCCTTCTTTTATTTTTTTTTCCTACTGTTTTAATAAGAATTAAGAGGGGAAACATATCCTGACAACAGACTGTAACATGCAGTATGGCTGAACTCAATCACATAAACAATTTCAAATGAGGTATGCTGTTTAAATCCATTTTTAATTAGCAAACTTAATGTAAAATCGTGGCAAGCATGGCAAAGTCTAGATTATATATTTATAACAAAAAGACCCTGAGCAACATCATAAATCTGTAAGAACACCGATTATTTTGATTTTGGAAAGCTCCCTTTTAAACCATTTGCTTCATTTTGGTCACTGGGGTTTGCTGTTCACAAAAGGTCAGCACGTCCTGTGGCTCTGACTGGAACCCACCACACGCCTCTTAATGAATGCATCTAAACCAAAGACACGGTCACAGGGATGGCTGGGAAGGAAGGTGTTAAGGAGCGTCCTGCTGGCCGCCAGTCAGACATCGCTGGGCGATCTCGCTCTCTGAGACAGGTTAGAAGGAATGCAGCCACAGCAGACGAGCCACAGCGCTTTCTGTATCTCCTGGTTTCTAAAAGCATATATTACAGGGTTGATGATGGAATTGTAGGTAGCAGGCAGGAGGGTGGCATAGGTATATATAGAAGGATAGGTGTAATCTGCTATTAAAGAATAGAGCGTAAAAGGCATCCAGCAAGCCGCGAAAGTCCCCAAAATAATGGCCAAAGTAGACACTCCTTTTCGGGTGGTGACATAGTGGGAAGTGGCCAGGAAATGGTGCTGCAAGGCAATCTGATGGGCATGGCGCATCACGATTTTACAGATCTGAATGTAGAGCTGCAGCATGAGGGCAAACATAAGCAAGAAGGAGACCGAGAGGACCGCCGCGTTATTTTTAGTGAGCGGTCTGATAACACTGCAGGTGGATTCATCTCTGAGGCAGTTCCAGCCCATCACAGGCAGCAGTCCGATACAGATAGCTGCTCCCCACAGCAGTACAAGCATGACATAGGTAAAAGTGACAGTCCTCTCCGAATTGTAAGTCAAAGCGTAATACAAGGAAAGGTACCGATCGACAGTGATAGCCAGCAAGCTGCCAACGGACGCGGAGAAAGAGGCAACAATGAGTCCAACCGTCACCAGTTTGGTGGCTTCCGAGCGCAGCAGGTACGCAAACACGAAATTGACGATAAGTCCGATCCCCGCCAGGAGGTCCGCCAGCGCCAGGCTGCCTATCAGCAGGAACATGGGCGCGCGGAGGCTGGGGTTATGGAAAATGATAAGCACCACCACGGCATTCTCGCAGGAGATGAGGGTCCCCGAGGTGCACAGGACAATGTCCCAGGAGTTCACCCAGAGCTCTGGCTCCGGCTCTACCACGGGAACCAGGGAGGAGCCCGAGGCGTTCTCGATAGAGCCGGCTTCTACGCGGTCCTGAGGCAGCCAGCTCGCATTGACCGTCGGCTCTTCATTCATTTTAACCCCGGTTCTTCAACGGAAAGACAGGGTTTTACCGCCCGCACGCAGCGCTGCAGGCAGCGCCCCGAGAGCGCAGCGCCCCGGGCGGCACCGCCTGCCGGGAGGGCTCTCGTTACATAAACGGCACCGCAGACGGAGGTGGGTACCCGGAGCACCGAGCCCTGCTGAGGGAAAGGCGCCACAGCGCGACCCCCCGCCCCGCAGCGCCGCTGTGCCGCAGCCGCGGTGAGCGTTACGGGTGAGGGGGCGACGGTCCTTCCCCGACCCCCTGTGAGCAAAGCCCCGCCCGGGGTGGGGGGCTGAGGTCCTCCGAGGGCTCACAAACTCCGCGCGGGCACCGCAACCCCCAGGCAGCCCCCCCCCGCCACGCACACACCTGGGCTGTCCCGGAGGACGAGGCTCGCAGGGTCCCTCCGAGGCGGCCGCCCTCCACCACTCGGCGCCAGGGGCCGAGGGCGCAGCGCAGGTGCGCGCGCTCGCCCCCCCCCCCCCCTCTCCCCTTCTCCTGCGCGCGCAGCGGTTCGGGTGAGAAGAGGAGAGGAAAGGGGAAGGCGGCGCGCGCGCGGCCACGTGGGCTCTGCGCGGGAACGGGGGTTCGCCTCGTGCTCGCGCGCCTGCGCAGATGCCTCCTGCTGCGAGGCGGGAGGGAGCGGGTGGGGGTTCAGGGTTTGGTCGGCTACGTACTAGAGGTCCTCGTGCATGGCTGTAACAAAGACAGCCTCCCTGTGATACAGGGAGAGCCGTGAACAGGAACAAGGATGTGACGTTGGGGGTATGGAGTAGGCAGTGAGGTGGGCTGAGAACTGGCTGACTGGCAGAACTCAGGAGGTTGCCGTCAGCGGCACAGAGTCTAGTTGGAGACCTGTAGCTGTGGGCTTTCCTTTAGGTCAGGGCAGGCTCTGTTCAACATGTTGTTGAATATGTTGTTGTTTTTGTTTGACATGTTCATCAGTGACATGCTCGAAGGGATAGAGTTCACCCACAGCAGGTTTGCTGATGATACAAAGCTAGAAGGCTGTGTTGCCATTCAGCAAGACCTGGACAGACTGGAGAGTTAGGTAAAGAGGAGAAGGGCAACAAGGGCAAAGGGGGAGGAAAAACCACATGTGCCAGTACAGGTTGATGGCTGACCTGCTGAAAAGGAGCTCTGCAGAGGAGGACCTGGTGTTCTGTTGGGCAGCAGGTTGGCCATGAGCCAGCAGTGTGCCCTTGTGGCCAAGTGGGATCCTGGGGTGCATTACAAAGAGTGTGGCCAGCAGGTGCAGGGAGGTGATTCTGCTCCTCTACACTGCCATGGTGAGGCCACATCAGGAGTGCTGTGTCCAGTTCTGGGCTCCCCAGTTCAAGAAAGACAGGGAACTACTGGAGAGAATCGAATTGAGGACCACAAAGATGACTGGGGCTTAGAGCATCTCCCTTATGGGAAAAGGCTGAGAGAGCTGGGGCTGTTCAGCCTGCAGAAGAGAAGACAGAGGGGATCTCTGCTGTTCATAAATACCTGAGGAGTGAGAGTCAAATGGTTGAAGCGAGGCTTCTTTCAGTGGTATATGGTGACAGAGCAAGGGTAAATAGGCAAAAACTGGGATGCAAGAAGTTACATACAGACATGCAAAAGAACTTCTCTACTGTAAGGGTGACAGAGCACTGAAACAGGTTGCCCACAGAAGTGGTGGAGCCTTCTTCTCTGGTGATATTCAAAACCTGTTTGAATGCTTTCCTGCTCAGCCTGTGTTAGCAGGGAACTTGCTTTAGCAGGGGTTGTACTGGATGATCTCCAGAGGTTCCTTCCAAGCCCTATGATTCTGTGTTACCTCTGGTCAGGGCACTGATGAGATTAGTATTTGAAAGCTGGATACACTTTTTTTTTTTTTTTTTTTTTTTTTTAAATATACTGAGAAAGAAGAGAGAATTCGGAGAAAAGTCACAGACATGGCATTGAAGACCTGAGAAATTGCGTCATAGTGATGGATTTATAGAAGTTACTCTTTTCAGTTTCTCTAGGAGAAAATTAAGGGACGACTGGATTAGAGCATTCTTTCACCAGGATTTTGTACGCCTCTAACAGAAAAGGGTATAATGCCTGGAAGCCAGTTAGAGAAGTTCAGATTCAAAATCAAACACATTTAATAGCAAGATAATTAATCACTGGAGCAGTGCATCCAGCACAAATGATTTTGTCTTAATACCTTTTAGGAAGATGTCTTTATGAAATAAAAGTTCTACGTGTGCAAATGCCAGAGTAAAAACTGTGCCCCAAATTAGTAACACCTGATTTTTATTTCTTTATAGGTTATGATAGCAGGGAAAATTTTCTCTTAACTCACAGTTCATTCTCTTCAGGTAAAAGACCATGATGGTCTTAGATGTTTGGAAGCTATTCCTTCTCGCTTGGGTGCCAACTGCTTTTAATAGCCATGGTTAGCATAAGGCATCCTCTGTCAGAGAACTCTATCTTACCTAATAATTGGTTCAATGTTTGGAATCTTCAAAAGTATCTGACTTGGGGATATGTTTTCCTGAATGTACGTCTATTTTAAATTTTTTTAACCACTGTTTCTCTTTTCTACTTCCTTTAACAAAGCACATGTGTACATTAAATAACTATTTTGCTCCTCTTTTTTTGATTTGTCATGGTTGGATTATTCTGGAACTGGGTACAGTGCACATTGTTTATGCTTCTGTGCATCTTTCATCTATTTTTTGCTACATCTACAACAAGTGCTTTCATGCCAGTCTTCGATTACTGATTACGAATAAAGCTTGAGATGCACGGGGTATGCAGTGAGCTTCTTCAGGCCACCACAAAATACATTAAGTTCTTCAAAGGACCACAGAGGACGTTGGTTCTGTGCTCACTTCTCAGGCTTTTTAAACCAGAAAACAAGACATACATAATAAAAATACTAAAAGGTGTATGTTATCATGGCAAAAGTTTGTACTGTGAATCATTATACTGAACAGGCTTAGGTGGAAAGGCTGGCTTCCAGCTATATTTGGTTGCTCTGTTTGCTGGCAGAGTAATCTCTCAAAGCTGAAAGTGATTCAAGGTGTGTTGATAATTCTAGGTATTTAAAATGAGATAATGGGCATCCTGAGTATTAAAAGCATGGAAAATATTTCTGAGAATGTTTCTGAAAGGTTCAGTTATAATAGAGGAGGCGACCAAGTTCCCTGACAGAAACCTGTCTATACTTCTACATCATATATATATGATGATTTAAATTATGAAGCTTGTATCTTGGTGGAAATTGTGATAACGATGCTTAAAGGTATGTTATCACACCTGAATGCTGGAGCTGGCTACTACTGGAGGCAATATTTTCATGATTTTCTTAACCAACTATGTAACCTCTACGGTAGGCGAAAGAGAGAAACAAGAGAAAAAGATGCGTGAGCTTGCACACATTCATAATCTGAGCACTATAGACCTGAAGCTGCTATAAAGCTCACAAATGTCTTTTCCCAAGTGGAATGTACTGCAATACACAGCAGCGAAATTAGCTGTTAGGAGGTTGGATGGATGGATGGATGGATGGATGGATGGACGGACGGACAGATGGTCCAACAAGATGCTCTCATTGTGCAGAAACACTGAAGTTATTGTTTATTGACTGCTTTCTGTGATGTGAACTGACGTCTTTCAGTGAGAGAGTTCTAACTGTCAGCTTGCTTGGTGGCCAAATAAACTGAATAGAAGGGTTTGACTTCCTCTTTTGTGTCAGAGGAAACTATATCTCAGCAATTCTCGACATCCACCATATTTTTCAAGAATTATTACCTTCATGAAAATGGTGCTGCACTTTAATCCATGTTATCAAATGAAGTTAAAATGTAGTTCAGGAGGAATCCACTGGAAAGGAAACATTTGCAGCTCTGCTATGAGATAATCTCTGAATGGAAACACCTTTCCGAATTGGTGCCTCTCACGCTTCAAATATAAGGTGCTCTTTTTCTCTTCCAAAGCTCCTCAGGAGATATTTGATATTGAGAAGTATTCATCATTGGCTATTTTGAATCCCGTTTGAAGGAACCATGTTGACAGATTTATTAAACATAAGGAGTATTCAAATAAGTCTTACAGAGGTCAGACTTGTTGGTCCAAAGATTTCTCTTGGCCTTAAGTGCTAAGAGACTCAAAGATTTCTGAGTTTTATTTGATGTTTGTTCTGAGTGCTACTTTTATCTGCATCCACTTGGTAAATAGCTGAATATGCTTTGTAGGCTTTACTTCAGTATGCCATACTCCCAGAAGTGTTCTTATTTTCTATAGAAAAGAGGTACATTCACATAATTAATGCGACACCCCATAAAATACCATCTTCAGAACCCTCCCTGCTTCTCTGACTGCTTTTACTATATTTGGCTAGTACACACCAAATTAATACTCAAACAAAACTGTTACTGATGGCACAGTACATTAGACAGAGCTCGGTATCAGTGACAAAAGGCCAAGCATCATCACATGAACTTTTAATTTTTAATTACTTCCAGAATCTCTCTCAAAGGTAAAGGTGTGATGACAAGAGCTGTGTTTCCTATTGGCTCATTTCCAATCTGATGTGAAACGGCGAGTAATAGAATAAAGATCCTAATGTACTTTCCACTGATGTTCTGACCATGACGCCCTTCTGTTTGAATCCCTAGCTAAATGCACTTATTTTCCCCTTTAAAATACACTGAATTCCACCTGCCCTACAATACTCTGAATCCACTCATTTCTGCCATCCTTTTTTATACATTAACTCTTGGCCTCCCCACACTATCCAAACACCCACTGGTGTTTGCTGAAGAACTGCATACGCATGAAATACACTGCTGAGCTCAAGTGTTCAACTGTAATTGTACTGTTATATTGATAATGAATGACTTATGCTGAATTTCCATGCGATTGCAGAACTACTGAAACTTCAAGGGCTAGGTTTGTTGATGCGTTTTCCTTTGGAATGTCCACCTCAAATAATAAGCACTTTACTGAAGTATTTTTTAACTTACAGGCATATAGTAATCAAATGATTGAACTTGGCATTTAAACTATAAGCTGCAGAAATCTCTGGAGTAATTACTGTTTCGAAAAGAGCAAGAAAATGACTTTAATAACTCTAGGGCTAACTATAGCCTATGATGAATTATAAACTAGATCATAGGCTTCTAGTATTTTACTATCTGGACAGTGACCCAGAACAACCTCTTTCTGTGGCCATAAAAGTGATTAATTTTCACAGCTCGTTCATCCATGGAAAAATTTTCAGCTAAGATGACCAGTCTCTGTAATGAGAGTGATTTTAAGTAAACCATTTCTGGGGTTCACAGAGAATCTACTAAAAAAGCTATTATTTGTAACCAGTGCCCATTCATACAGTGGAATTTATATGCACACATGCTAATTGTGCATTTACTTGCATTTTTGGCTTAGTGATCATGCTGATGTATCTTTTTTTTTTAATACTAGCAAGAGATCTCATTTAAATTTTAAAAAGCTTTGAATTGGGGATTTTAAATTATGTATATTAGAGTTGAAATTAGAGCTTCAAAATTGCATGCTTATTAGCAGCTGTTGTCTAAAAATTAGTGCATGGTCATAACTCTGGGGAGTTGTTACAACACTGGTGTTTCCCGAAATGTCAAATGCTTTATACATCTGACATTCAGATGGTGGAAAGAGGAACGGTGAAATATGCGACCTCACAGCTGGTAATTGAAAGCTGGCCTTAATAAGTCAGGTCTACAGGGCTGCTCAGCTGCTCATAGATGCATTAGGTGTGTGATTAAGTATCTGAACCTGTGAAGATTTATAAGAGCAATCATTATTCACAGCAGTCATATGAATAAAGAATAATACTGTAAGGGAGATTTTAAGATCAGTGGGAAAAGGGAGATGAGCAGAACTGGTGGCTCATCGTGATTTCATTTATAAGGCCATAAATCTATCGCCTCGTGGCTCCTTCTACATATTTGGGATCAGTGTCTGATATTTAATTATCCCACGGATGTGGTAGGGAGTTTGGGGCTGATGCAGTGACAGTGTAAACAGTGCAACTGTACAGCTGCTGTACACGTGTACAGCTGTATATCATGTGGCTGAGAACACTGGGCTGCACCAGCTTGATCTAATGGAGCAGTAAATACATGCCTGGTAAATACAGCCAGTGTTTCTATTGTGGTGAAGCATAGGCAGAGTTCTTCCATGTGTATTTAAAATATGTTAGCGATCTCTGTCCCTTGCTATTAAGAAGAATGAATATTCAGGAAATTCCTGAGATGAAACAGTTGTGAGAGCAATGCTTGATTATGATGATGGCTCTATCCTTCAACCTGATGGTTTGTGGTGTAATTTTATCTGCTCATTCTGTTAAAAATTGCTCGCTGGGGAAATCACAACCACTAAAAGCATTTGGGGATTTCAAGCCTGGTAGAAGGATTTTTCTCTCATTTGTCTCTCTCTCTGGCAAGAGCTGAAATATAGCACTTCTTCCCAGGGTTGAATGCAAGGGGGATGAGTGGGACAAAAGCAATTGGAAGTGGTTCTCCTGAGAGCCTTCCCAGGGGAGAACACCACTTCTGAATCTGCAGTAATGTTGTTCCAGTGCCTTTGTGTGAAATTAGTCCATACTGATAGCTTAACACTCTGTAACAAACTCATTCATGGCACTGAGGAATCCAGCCTCATTTTTATATCTTGTTGTTTCCTTTGATGTGGGCTTGGTATCTATCTCTCCTGGCAAGTCCTGGGCTCTTTTTTTAACAATCTTGCTATATAGGCTGCTATAACCCATTAGGCTTCAGCTGTTCCCAGGAGAACTGCTGTACGTGCAGATAACCACCCCAGCAATGGCCTGAAAAGAAGCCATAGTAATCCTCCGTCCTCATTTATGGATGCAGTGACTGATACATTTCTTCTTTCCATCTTTTTCTTTCTAAACCTCAGTGGCACAGCTATGATTTATAGCACACGAAACATGACAGAAGATAGCAAAGTGGTCAGATGAAGAAGTATAGGGCTGACTATTTGCACCAAGAGAAGTTTCTGAATTCCCACATGGTGATTATTATATGAAAAGAGCAAATATACCTTTGCTTATGTCCACACAACTCTAATGTTCTTGTAATAGAAGTGCCCCACGCCATGAACTGTAGCGATTCTAGCAAAAGTATTTCTTACTCTCAGATGTTTTGGGTCAATTCTATGGACATTTTTTGTCAGTTTGAGACCAGCCTTGTTTTCCAACCTGATGTGCTATGCAAGACAGATTGTGATTAGAGAAGCTAGGAAAGCTCTAAGTGACAGATACAGCTTAGGTTCGTCTCCATCCTGGGTGGTGAATCCAGTGGAAGGACCTCGGTATCGTTAGTGCTGCTGTTTGTAGCACTGTCCTCTGCTTGCTGAGTGCACAGCAGGACAGGGAGGTCTGGATGCACCAACTGGTGGTCATGTGGTGGTCTGAAAGGCACCCATTTGTGACTGAAAGTAGCTACTTGAATTGAGCTCTTGAAATATGACAGGTGCTGTAATTGAGACAGGAAGATACATAAAGTGCACTGTTAAGCAAAACGATGTGTTAAAGAGCACATGGTGATCTCTGATTGCAGGTGGCTGATATCAAAAATACGCGGTTTGACGTGTAAAGGAACAGTAAACATATATGCAATAGGAACTGGAATGCACAGTCAATAAACTCAGGCTGCTGGACAGTCCAACCCTGCTGTGTACATTCCTAACTTGCCATGCTTTATTTCATTATCAATTCAATCTTTGTTTCCAGGTGAATTCAGATCCGTGGGTAGTGGAAGAGGAAAATTCCGGACCGCTCAGTATAAATTGATAAGAGCCTTACTAAACAGTCAGAAGCTGACCTAATATATATTCATTTATACCTGAATGTGCTTCTCTGACTCTTTTTCTCTTATATACATCTTCTTTTTATATATTTGTATGAAAAAAACCCACAGCAATGCAATATAAATCTTCAGCACTCTTGATATAAATGGTTAAAACTCTCTTGGATCTATTTTCGGGAAACAAATGTTGCCCACCAAAGAGCAACCTCCAAGGACTAGCCCACTCCCACTGACTTGTACTCCTTATGAGATATATATTATTTATTTGACCTAAATATTCTTGTATGGCTTCCCGACTTGTAAAAACAAGCAGAGGAGATGGCATGCCCAGTGTATTGACAAATTGCCTGAAACCACTCATCTAAGCCATGGAAGGACTCAGCCAAAGCAATACTTTTTTTTTTTCCTTCTCAGTAGCAGCTGTAGTGCTATTCTGCATCAATACCACAGGATGGTTTCTTTGTTCTGTTTACTCTTCATTGCCTGGGCAGTACATAACTTGTGATCGCCAGAGTTAAACAATATTGGCATGTAAACATTTTAAAGCATTTCTGTTCCCCTTTACATTAGTAGATACCTGAACTGGCTAGTTAGAAGGATTTGAGAATGAAAAGAAACGTTGAAAAACATCCAGGTTTGTAAAAGTAAAGAATCTTCCTCCTAGATTTCTCAGCTGTGTGCTTTCGCAGCATACAAAGGCAAGCCTGGCTGAAACTAGATCTTTATCTGGATTTTGTGATTGATTTATTTGTATGCTGTCAAACTTATGAAAGTGAAATAAGCAAAATCGCTATGTTAAATCCAGAACACTTTGGCTGCAACTTGGTTTCCAAAATGTGGAATACATTTTAATACTAGTTTAAACAGGCTTAGAATTTGGCCACCCTGTTTTGTCTGTTCTGAACACCTGTTTTCACTTAACTGTATGAGATGAACTAAAATCCTGCTCTAACTTTACACTCGGACAACTCCACTGACATCAACGATACCATTTGATTTTGAACGCAGCCCATAGTATCACACTTCATTTCTTCTGGAAAAAAATGATCATGGAAAAAATACATTGTAACAAGCCAAACTGATGGGAATTTTACAATATGACCATAACACTTAAAAACTAACTGTGGCTTTGTGGATTCATTCTCTCCATTCTCTTTAGACGCTAGCTCACTTTCTCCTGCCTTTGTGCTACTTGGAAATTGCCACATTTCATGCTGAAACTCCAGGAAAGATTTGTGATAGAGGACTCTTTTAAGGAAATAGGAGGAATGTAAAGTAAAAAGAAGTAAAACTATTTTTTTCAAAACCTTACATGTGCAAAATTATTCAACTTTAGTCCAAAAATCCAGGATGTTTTTTGACCTTACATCTTCATTTGTATTACAGTAGATTCAAAGCAATAAGCCAGCAGTGTGATCCATCTGTGTGTTTCATTACTTACTGCATGCACTTTTGAAAAAGTTCAGCTGCGTGTTTTCTAAGCAAGTCTGCATGTGTGAGGATTATGCAAACAAATTTGCCTCATCTTCTCAAGCAAACAAATTTCTGTCTGTAGCCAGCTTAGGTGTAGATGAGCTGCAGTAATTTCAGTGCATTCATCTTAGGAAGGACTAAGCAGCCTTTGAAAGAGCTTGCTTCTCTTTCTGTTTATAACAAAGGGAACTTAGGTTAATGTTTTAGATGTCTGAAGTCCAACGAGATGAACCACAGTCTTCTTGTGTTTCAGCTCCTCCTTTGTAAAGTAAACACAGCAGTATTATCACGCCTTGGGAAGCTGCCACAATGATGCTAATAATTGTCAATGAATTACAACAGAAGTTACTTGAATATAAAGATCTACCTCATGGAAAAAAAAAGGAGATCTTCTATCTCTGTCTTTGAAGTCTTCCTTGTACTTTTGCACTTTATTAAAGTAATGTTTGCTACAGTACAATGTAATAAAGGTTTTTACATATAGAATATGGAAGATACTCATTTTTACATATTGATATAGGAAAGACATTTACCGAAAGAAAATTAAATCTGGTGGTGTTATTTTACCAAGCCTTTTAAAGAAAACACTTGACGATGAACATCCATGGGCACTGATGTTCCATTGTGCCATTTACAACAGCGAGTGAACATGCTAAAATGCAGTGGATGGCTCATGATGACCTCATGTCACCTTGCAGTGAATATCACACACTGCGTAATCCAACTGTGTGTTAAGCTGGAGAAAAGTATCTCAGAAGACTTTCATACCTTTACCTGATCTCTTCTTCCCCTTTCTCTATCTAACTGTCTGTCTATCTGTTTATCTATTTTTATATGAGAGACTGCATGGAAGGTAACCCAGTCAAATATCTCAGTGTGAATCATCATAGCCATGGAAAATAATGCATGTAGTGGCAAAACTGATGGTAACCTCAACATCACTGCTGGTCTTTGTTGGTGTTCCATATAACTTTATGTCCATGTGTGTGGAAGTGGATCTGAGTTAATTCGGGCTGTCTAAAGCTGATTCTTGCTCAAAGTGAGTAGTACAGGCAACGTGCAATGTGGTAATGTGTTTATACACAGGAGGTGGTTATTGGTGTAGAATGCTTAATGGATGTGTGCACTCCTGCATATGCAATGGCATTCACAGCGCTATGTCACTTAGCATTATATCAGCCCTTGCTTATTTAGGTTTATTGCAACACAACTGGTACTTTTAGCATAGATGTACAGCAATAGATCCCTATGGAGCAGATGTTTAAGGCCAGTGCTTAAATATCAGAATCCCATAGGCACAAATTAAAAACAATTTCTCCTTGCAACATGTACAGATCTCTTCCCCCATTAGCCAGCCGTTATTTCCTGGAATGTCAGTATTGCTGCAGCTCAGTAGTGGATTTGACACTAATTAAGGAGAGCAGAGGAGACAAAAGCACTCCTGTTGAAACTTCAGCAAAACCACGATCAAATTTGGATTTGACCCTACCTTTGGATTTTGGACACCTGCGTCTAGCAATACTTGTCCCTGTGCCATCAGTTTGTAACCCAGGTTACTTCTCTTTTGTTTATCTACTTTTGTATCAGGTACCTACTGGAAATGTTTGGTTTCTTTTTCTATGAAACAAGTTGTGTTACTCAGGGAAAACACATTTTATTTAATATGTGTGTTTTAAGAAGCAACCTGCCCTTTTGTCTTCACAGCAAGAATAAAAGAAGTTCTGAAAAACTTTAAGTTAGAGCCATAGTTCATATGAAAACTATTAGAAATCTACAGTACAAACAGAATGTATTAAAAGAGAAAGTACTGAAAGCATACTGTCACTAATCAAAAGGAAATAGTCTGCACTGCAACATTTCATGAAGGGAGCATCCCATTTATCATCATTTCCATGAAACAGGCAGGACTTTGGGAAAAAGCCCTGACCCACCTAGCTTCTTTTGTTGTACAGCATTGACCTGAGGCTGTCAAGATGTAAACTGAACTTCAGAAAGCGCCAAGAGCTCTGTATGAAGAATGTGGATGTGTATCACAACATTGCTGTAAAGGGAAATCCACCTGGTCCTTGGAGTCTGGATGTGCTGTGTTTCATCCCCTTTCTTTATTCTCTTTTAAGCAGGATGCTCTCCTGTGAAATGCTGCCCTAGAAACCAATCCCAGCAATCAATAAGTTTTTTTATTTTTAAGGTTG
The DNA here is from genome assembly GCF_026119805.1 of Tympanuchus pallidicinctus. Lineage (NCBI taxonomy): Eukaryota > Metazoa > Chordata > Aves > Galliformes > Phasianidae > Tympanuchus > Tympanuchus pallidicinctus. The sequence continues at coordinate 17,546,673 of NW_026294627.1, forward strand.
TTGACATTCAGTATCTTGGATGGGCTTGTACAAAACAGGGAGATTAAGCATAGCAGTCATTGTTATTTTCCTGATTATGCAGCTCTTGTTGGATGCATTACTGAGCTGGTAAGGGAATAAGTAATTGGGATTTGTCTGGCTGTGCCAACAGCCAGTACTGAGTGAAACACTCAGACAGGCACAGGTTCTAGGGAGCTGCTGTATTCTCCCCAAGAGCCTTCAGTCTTTGTCCAAACAGTCAGGACTCTTTAGAACTGAAGTCAAAGTGAAGAGAACTTTCCCAGACAGAGGAGAAGAGAAATTCTTTCCTGTAAATGTTACATAGAAGTTCAAAAGAAAGAAAATCCTTATAGCTTTAGCTCCTTTTTCCTAAAGGAGAGGAGCTAAACGAAATAAACGAATATTTAGCTTGCTTACTTGGCACCGTGGCTGTATGATGCAGACTTGACTGGAACAGATGGAGCAATTGCAGATGGTTACCCTGTTGCTTTATACTGAGGTCACTACCTGTTTGAATGCATTATCTTCTGAGGTGTACAAGGTACAAGGGACACTCCTCTGCTCTATATGGAAAGAACCAAGATCTCTAGATTTCACATAGGTCCCCTCCTGGCTTATCTTGCTTGCAGAGAGCAACTGGATGTGGGATTGCTGTTGTGTTCTCCATAGAGAGATTACAGGGTTAAATGTTTTGCTCACTTCAGCATTACTCTCATGTTTTTCAGATTGTCATCTGTCTGGTCTCATTACTGGCTGTCACAGCATGTTCCTTACAGCATTGCAGGAAGTTGTCACCACTACAGAGCACAAGCAGGCTTGTCTGTTGTCACCTACCAAGAGGTCAATGCTTTACTGATTAGTGCTGGAAAGATGTGCTGCTGTGCAGATAAAAAAGTTCAGTGCTGTCTGTAGTAGTAGAAATGGCTAACTGAGCCAAGAGTGAAAATCCTGAACAAATAGAAGGCTGGAGCATCAAGTATGTTTCCTTCAGGTGACTGAATTCAGCTGATTCTGGTGAAAATTGTACTGTTTCAGGGTCTTGTTATTATCATTCTATTGCTAACTTTGTTCATGCCTCAGTGCTGACACATGTCATTTTGTGCTAGTTGCTATAAAAATATGTAGCACATCTTACAGTGAAGGCAGTGGAAAGCACAACAGATGGATGGGGAAAAAAACAGAAACAGATGAGCCAGCAAACAGGTGGTGAGTGCAAGGAGGGGTGAGATGACACTGCAGCAGGTTTTTCTGTACCTGCTGATTAGTGGGCACATGTTGCTCTATACTAGATAAGCTCAGCTAAATCTCATAACACCTCAAACTCAAGGAGTTCAAGGCTGTGGTGACTTGATGAGGGAGCTCTTAAGCTGCATATAAAGGGTACAATCAGAGGAAGTACTGACAGGAAGAAGAATTTGGCTTTCAGACAGATTTTACTGCGTGAGGTTGTGTTTGGACTGTGAGGAGGTAGTAAAGGAACCTCTAGTTTGGGTGATCAGAAAGGTCACCCTCACTTGCTAGAGGCCTCATGGATTTTTTTTTTTGTTATATTAGGACACAGGTGGTGGCTTTTAATTTCAGTGCTTATTTAATCTGTAGAGGTATACAATGGGACAAGTCACTGTACAACTGACCAAGGTCAGAATTTTTTTTCTTTTTATTCTTTTTTAGTTTTCCCATACAGTGCTGCTTTTGTGTCTTCTGGCAGCGCAGTGCTCAGAAGCAAAGTACACCTATGTACTATTGTCTAAACACCAGTCATAGCATTTGAGATGTAGTGTTACATACTAAAGAGAAAAAGAGAAAGTGGGGAGAACAAGAGGAATATGAAGGAAATAAGGTAGAATTCTTTTTCTACATCCAAGTCCTGAAGGGAAGAAATGTTCCTTTTCTGTTCAGCCAAGTAAGCAGAAATTCCTGAGGTAAGAAGAAAACAATTCCCATCATAAATGAACTGTGAATTATATTTGCAAATAACGCTTGTAATTATGCTTAGCACATCTGAGCCTCCAGCTGGTGGGAGCGCAATGTAAGAACTGATAAACCAGAAACCAACCAGTTTAGTATTCATTAAATGCTGCTTGCTGTTTCTGTTTAACTTGGTAGGTTGTTTAGTTATTCTCTAACAAGAACAAAGAAGAAAAAGAAACAGGTAAGAGTTTTGCTGATTTGTATTTTTAAATGTACAGATTTTAAGGATAGCAGCTCTTTATGCACTGCAAAATCACAAAGAAGGCTGTCAGTAATGTAACTGCTGCCCCACTCAGAGGCAGCAATAACAAAATACAAGGGCAAAGTCTGTAGTTTCACACGTTCAAAATCCTAGCTTGCAAATGTAAAACTGATGAGAATGGCCTGTGTGATACAAGGTTGTTTTTTGGTGTTTTTTTTTTTTTTTTTGTCTGTGTTTGTGTGTATTTGTTCACTTTGCTTACTAATAAATTGGAGTTTCCTTATTTGCCCTCTCTGTCTTTGAGCCGTTCGTATTCACGGGAGCACACAGCCCACATTTATAAGATATTTCTTAGTGCTGAATCTGTCTCTGAAGAAGTCTCCAAATGCTCTGTTTAAGTGTGTAGGTTATTTTCTGTGGTAGCTACTAGCATAAGTATTTTGAGCCCCCAAAATCAACACCTCAAAGGTGACAAACTGGGGCGGAGAGACCAAGAGCATCTTCCTCTTACTTTTTCCTGGAGGCTGTAGTTATGACTGTGAGCTGCACGTTGCAGAGAGGATTCTCTTCATCTACGTTGCACTGTCTGTAAGACAATGCCACTGGGATATAAATAGTAAATACTGATGATATACAAATTCAGATAACTAAGTAGCTGTCTCTGCCTTTGTTGCTTTGAGAATTTGAGTCTTCTCTTGAGCAAGGGGATAGGTCAGATGTGTAAGTATTGAAGCTGTCTTTTCAAAAGCAAGTTTTGTACCTGACGCCTGAAAGATATTGTGATTATGAAGATCCCGAGAGAAATTCAAGTGTCTATGCCTCAATTTGAAAAATTGCTTCTTCAGGCATCCAGAGTGCCAGTGCCAATTCCAGAGGTTTTGTTGGTGTTAGGGGAAAGAAAGTAAACAGACAGAAAACTCTAACTTACATTTAGAGAAACCCAGGAGACAGGAAACAAAACATAAAACCTCACCGACTTACATCTCAGAAATACATAAGATTTGTGAGCAGATGTAGAAACAACCTATTTACAGTGATCACATTTTATAAATAATTGACCAAATTCTGGTGTGTGTATGCTTTCTCATTTATTGTTCTCGCGGGGCTTTGCTTGGTTTAATTTCTGCTGTTGTATGCAGCCAACTTGAATTTCTGTTGAAATGCATGTGACCTGCCAGCCAGTGAGGTCCAGGAACAGCATTTTTAAGAAAACAGCACTATTTATTCTGTGAAAGGCGTGTCTGAATCACTTAAAACATTAGAGCAAAAAAAAAATATCCAACTCTTTCATCCAAAGAGCTAAATAATAAATGCAAAATGCTGAACTCAGAGCTGGATGTCATTCAGAGCAGAGTTGCTGAACTCTTGTGCTGATTACTAAGATAAATACAGATGCAATGCATATTTGTTTGGTTTTCTTTGAATCTATTTTTCCTCATAGGAGAGCTCGTCCCCAACTCAAGGATTTTCATAGTGTATGAAAATGCCTGCAGTATCTATGTTCTTGCCAAAGCATTTTTTTCTTTTACATTGAGTCAATGCCCTCAGAAATGCCTTCACACAGTCAACTGTTATCTACTAGTCTCTGTGAATCCTCAGGTTCCCCCCTGCCCTGAAAAGTACCTGAGTAATTCTTTTCTCTCTACAACCCCTCCATACCACCTGCCCCAGCCACTACATCACAGCCAGCATTTCCTTCTCATTCCATGGGTGCTTCCAGCTCCTGCCAGCCTTGTGTCTGCAGAAAGAGTGCCAAGCTGTCCTACAGATGGGAGGGAAGTGGAAAATTATATAAACATGCTTCCAGTCATCCACAGACTCATTCTACACAGGGGCTGTCAAATCAACTAACAACAAAACGATGGGCCCTGGCAGGATGAAAGTGGAAATGACCTCCTCTCAGCTGAAGTACTGTAAGCAGATACATCTTCTCAGTGGCAAGAGCAAATTACAGAGTCACAAGTCTGCTGTGGCCCATGTTTAACAATGTGGGTGCAGGCAGCCATGGCAGGTTGGTCAGCACACAACTTGTCATCCTACAGTGACTTGTCTGGCTGCCTTAGGCTTTTCATTTCTGACTGTGTTGCTAAGCTACATCCAAGACTGCTGATGGGCAGGGTAGAAGAGTGATGTCTGAATCAAAAAGCATCCTTAAAATACAATCTCTCAGAGAATGGCAACCAGAAACCTGTATAAATTTACTGTTTTGTACCCTCCAATAATGTGCTGGAAGGGGAGGACATGCAGGGGGAATCTGTCCTGGTACAGAAACTGGGGACCAGGTACACAAGCAGAGACGTAAAGCCATTTCAGGATGTGCTGTGCTGCAGCAGCAGGTGTGCTCATCATGGCTCTGCAGGGAGCTGGGCATGCCCAACTGGGGATGAGGGATCAACAGAGCACTGCAGACTCCAGCAAAATCCCTGCTCTTCAACTCCTTTGTAGCTCAGTGTAATAGGACTGCAGGAGCAGCACCACGACTAGCTGAGAGGAATGGAATGTTCCTGGCAGTATATTTTTGGTGAGATGTTATGTCAGGAGTGATAGTTGTGTGTCTGGAGTCCCCAGTCCGCACTAAGCACACAGCACATGTGTAATTTGCTGTATCTGTCTTTTTTCACTCTCTGTGCACCATCACTTTGGCTGTGGATGAGTTTTTCCCATGCCAGACAAAAACTCCCTTAAGAGCAAATGAATGGCAAAAACCCAAAGTCTTCATTACATTTCTGAGATAGTAAATTCTCTCTGAAATTCATTTCAATTTTTTTTTTTTTTTCTTTTCTTTTTTTTTTTTTTTTTTAGGACCAGCTAGCAACTTATCTAGAGGATAAAAAAGAAAACACATCATAAATGGTACTTCTAATTTTTTTTTCATTCCTCACGTTCAAGCCTGAAATTTCTAACTCTTCTTGCATCCACATCATGGATGCATAAAATAATTGCTTAGATTTGGGGTGCTTTGGTGCTGAAATAGCAATTTATAGCATGAGAATATGAAATAGTAGTGGGAAGGGGTGAATGAGGTCTTCTGTGAGCAGGACATGCCATCACTAGGGGAGATTCTTTTCTGTATTAGTGATCAATTTTGGGGGGATTCATGTATCAGTGGAGGTTGCTCACACCTCTAATTCTCACTGTTTTTCCATCCTTCAGCCAAATATTTCAGTCCTTCAAGTTCTGCTGAAGGTTATGAGGAAATCAGTGAACAAGTGAGACTTCCAATGGCTTTCTCAATTTTCCTAATTTTTGGTGTGCCCACATCTTTCCACCTCGAACTCTAGCCTTCATCCCAGTTTTCAAGGGAGTTTTTCACCACAGATCATTTATGAGACTTTCAGCTTCTGTTTGAAGCTTGAAGGGAACTGATTTCTCTCTCCAGTTCCATTTCATGGTGCTGAAGTTTTCCTTCTGTGACTGTTTTGGCATTTAGAACACAAAAGCACCTCACTGTTTTGGGGAAAGATCAACCTCTTAAAAGGCTGATCTTACCTTCTAGTAATAGAGTATTGAACTTACATGAGAGCTCCCAAAGAGCTCTAGTCAGCCAGTTTCCATGTCCTGCCAGAGGGATTAACTCACTGCTTTGTTTCTGAAACCAGCAGAGCAGACTTGTGCCTGCTTCCAGTAGGAACTGCAACAGCATTGGTATTTTACTTAAGAAGTGTGTTATTGGAACAGTTGCCCCCTTAGCATTTGATCTGTATCTGGAAGTGATCTTGGAATACACAAGTTGGATTCCTTTTGAAGGAACTAAAGATGTACTCCAGGAGCAGACCCAGTGCTTTGCCACTGCTAGTGAGCATTTGATCCTTGGATCCTGACTAGGACTTGTTTTAAGCAAAGGCTCTGAACTGCTCCTGCTATGGAACCAGGTCTTCTGTTTCCTTCTACAAATCTGTCTTTCTCTTCACTATATCACAGGTGGATATTGCTTTAGCCTTTGCATAGCCATTAATAGATCTTCCTACAGTTTTTCTATAGTGTAGAGTTTTTGTTGTTGCTCTTATTGTTGAACAATAGGGGAGATTTAGACTGGACATAAGGAAAAAAGTTTTTCATGATAAAGACGGTGAGACACTGAAATAGGTTGCCCAGAAATATGATGGATGTCCCATCCATGGGGACATTCAAGGTCAGACTGGACACCTGATGGCTCTGAGCACCTGATGGAGCTGTATGTGTCCCTGCTCATTGCACGGGATTTGGGCCAGATGGCCTTTAAAGGCTCCTTTCAACTCAAATGAATCTATGATTCAAATTACAACTGCAAAACCAGAGGTGTAAGGAATCACCTTAGTGGAGAATAGAGAAGTGCCATTCACAGTGTTTAGTACAGGTACTCCATTCGCTGTCATCTTAGGATGGGTACTAAAAAAAGCAATCATTTTTAGTAGTTTTGCCATTAGTATTGCTAAAGTACTATGGTTTGTTCAGGCTAAAGTCTACAGTGAGAAGAAGATAAATGAGAATCTTAGTGGTGCTCTTCAGAGGCTTAATTAATAGATGCAGACTTCATGTGACAAATGAATCTTTAGTTTGAGGAATGAAGATAAACCTATGGAACAAATCAAGGAAATGAAAGATGTTCTTTGAAGTAAATAGGGGATAACCTGACCTGAAGCTATCCTTAAATTACCTTACTCAATAAAGTTTACAAACTCATCTTGAAGTTGTTTTATTCAGCCTTGCTCATTTTATTTAGGTTCCTAGCTCATACCTAACTTGCTGATGAGCTGATGTGTTCTTCTTTTCCCAAATAATTCTGTAGTTACCTGGACACTGCGGCTGTTTTCAAAAGCTGGCAATGATGCTTGTCACATTTAATCTTTCATTTTATTTGTCCATACTGATACTATTTTCTCATTTTCTTGACATATAACTTACTTTTCTTTAATATACTTTGACATAATTATGTATTTTCCTTAAAAAAAATTGGGTGGTCCCCATAGATCCCAATTAATGTTTTGAGGTTGCGTTTATGTCAAGGAACAGCTATTGTGACAATGCTGTCATCTTAAAGTGGGGACGAATGAACCTGGCACGAGCTGAGCAAACATCTCCAGCTGCTGTAGCCACCACTTAAAAGTCAGTCTTTACTCAACACACACTACAGCATCAACAATTTCTTATTCTATGCTGAAGAAATGAGCATCAATGTGTGGTTACTGATAGCAAAAATGAAGCTGTTCAAGTAGGTGTGTTGAGTACCAAAGCTGTTTTTAGCTGGGTGATTGTCATACTCAGAGTCAAGCTGAAATCAACTTGGTGTTACAAATAGACACTGCAATGTTTCCAGACTTGCCTTGAAACCATTTTGCTGCAATCTAGTTATTATTGGAGTCTTGGCTCACTCCAGAGCTCATCTAAGGCTGTTTTATAAATGTCTTCAGTTTGCTTTTGTGATGGTTAAGTGAGCAGAGAAGTTAGATGCAGGCTCTGTTAGAAGTGAGGAGCAGTCCCATGGAAACCAGACAGTTCACAAGTTTAAAGATAATCACTCTTAAATGCCTTTGTGGAGTGAAGCCCAAAGTCACCTTGATAACATCTATCATTTGGTATAAAGGGCACCTCTCTTTAGGTACTGGTGACTTATAAACTTATAAAATCTCCCTTTAAATGTCATTTTTAAGGGCAAAAGACTCTTCATTTCATTCTTAGCGATCACCCCAAAGATCTCTCACTGCAACAAGTCAGGGAGAATCATTTCTTCTTCATTAGAAATTGCTAGATAAAATTATACTGCTTCTATATGCCATAGTTATGCAAGAGGTAATACAGGCCAGATGATGCCAGAAGTCCCTTCAGGCTCTAAAATCTATTAACCTACTGGATAATTTGCAAATGGAACCATTTATGGAGTGACTGTGTATTGTCATGAGGAATGAGAAGCTATACTCTGCCTCTCTCATTCTGATGGAGACCCTGTTTACACAGTATGCGTGTGCTTGTTGAGAAGGAGCAAGCATACATTAGTAAAGAGTGTTGAATGTCAATTCTGAATGCTGAATATTATTTAGGCTATCTGAAAGCAACAGTCTTCTTTAAATTTTGTCTTGCTGTGTAACAAATGTGTTCTGCAGCAAAAGCAGCAGTGTGGAATATTCAGAAACAAAAGACAATGATAATGAAATATCATGGGTGGGCAGGATGGGGACATTGACAAATGTAAGTAATTTGCAGCAGTGGTAAAGGTTTAGGCAACTGCAGTAGCCTACAGCACTGCAGGCTGGATTCTTCAAAGCAAGCCATTCTGGAAGCTGCTTTCAAGAATCTGCTTACAGCTATGAACTCTTAAATTTTTAGAAAAGGAGGGCAATATACATTATAAATATGTATAAGCCTATCAGTTTTAATGAAATCTGATAAGCTGTAGTGCCGGAATATTTAGAAGTAAGCTACTGCCTCCTGGCCCTGAGAGCACCAATAGCCCCTATTGGCCCTGCCAGGCCTCCTCAATGCTCTCCCCACCTGCCTAGAGCCCAGGATCTCATGTCAACCCCAGGACCATCAGCCTCCACTTCAGCAATGCTGCATCCGGGCTGGGCTCCAGCTCCCACAGCCCTGCGCTGCCAGTCATGGGCCCTGAGGGCTGCTGTCCCAGCCTGTCCCCACAGCCCTGCCAGGAACATCCGGGACTTTATCTGACCCAGAGTACCTCTGTTGAGCCTGACCCTGACCTGAGGATTGATCCAAGCTTCACCTTGGATCTCTCTCATCATCACACACCTGATGTCTCTAGGTCTGTCCTGCTTGCCAGCATGAGCAAGTCCCAAAATGATTTATTTCCACTACGATCAAACTAGATGATAAAAAGGAAAAATGATCCCAGTGATTTAATCTGCTCAGTTTTGTGTTACCTTGGTGGTCAGCCCATCTCCAAGCCTGTTTCCAGGTCTGCTCTGAACAGATCTATGTTAGGCAAAATTAGACTTCCACAGACAGTAGGACGTGAGACGAGTACCTTCAGAGAGGTAAGCCTAAGACATAAGGGTTTCTTTCCTTCTCATAGAATCACAGAACGGTTTGGGTTGGAGGGGACCTTGCAGCACACCCATCCCCAGCGCCCTGCTGTAGGTAGGGTTACTCCACCAGCTGAGGCTGCCCAGGGCCCCATCCAGCCTGGCCTTGAGTGCCTTCAGGGATGGGGCACCCGCAGCTCGCTGGGCAGCTGTGCCAGTGCCTCACCACCCTCACCCTCTGAATAAATAATTTCTTACTGACATCTAACCTAAATCTCCCCTCTTTTTTTTTTCCATGAACTATAAGTTGCTGTCCTCCTCCTTGAAGTACCTACAATTTAGTCTGCCCAGTGTTAGTTTCCTAGTAGATCTAGAAGTCTTTTCCACGCACGTATTTGCTGTAAATAGCAAAGGCCATTCTGGCACTTCCTGCCTAGAATTTTGATCACTTTACTAAATAATAGCTACTTCTAATAATTAAACAGCATTAAATACTTCCCTAAGCATGAGTTTTCATGGTGAAAAACTGAAATAGGACTGCAGAGATAGCTCTTGTTAGTCCAAGGAGATAGAAGGATCTGGAAAAATGTGAAATAAGAGGGGATGGAAATGGGAAGCAATCCCTGTTGGTGCTGTCTGTGTTATGACACGTGCTTGCTGTATGAAGCCAAAGTGTATTATGCCAAAATTGGAAGCGATGTAGGTGCCATTGTAAACTATGTGTGAATAAAGGAGTAAGATTTGCAAGAATGAGGTGACAGAAAGGGGATTAGAAGAGGATGCCCATACATCATCCTGTAGGAATCTGGTTTATTCTATTTTACTTCTTACTGTTCCTGCCACTGGATGAGGCCTTTACCCCCAACCACAGCCTTACACATAACAAAGCATGGTGAGAAATGAGGTTTCTCAGAGGTGTCCATAAGCAGTCCATAAGCTGATGGTCAGATGAGCTCTGGGCAGCCCCTAAGATGATGATCAGTCAGTTCTTAATCCAAAAGATTCAGTTAAAAGAGAAGAAGAGGAAAGAACTCTGGTGCAGGGGAAAGAACAGCAAAAGCCCATGTAGTTCAGTGAAGGAAAGCGAGGAGAAGAGAGACTGAGGAAAAAGGGGAGCAATGATCATTAGATCCTTTCAAAACCATCTCCTGCCATCATTTTAATGACATATAGGAAATGTTGGTTAATGAACACTGTGCTAGACTTTTAATTCTTTCGTCTCTCCTTTCTCCCTTGCTGCTCCCAATGCTCTTGGATTGTCATTGTATCTTCATCAGAGTCAATGACGAGTAGCTTTAGACGGCACCTGAAACACTGCAACACTAGCCAAATACTGGAGGCTTTCTGTTGCTGTGAATGCCAATGCCAAACCACAGCTCAGAGCAATCTGTATGCAGGCCCTTACTGCACTCTGGAGAGCTTTTTGGAGTATCTTTTTTCTTTAGTGAATGAAATATCTTCCATTCTTACTTCCTTGAGTTGTGCTCAAAAGATTTTGGCATTGCCCAAACTGAGCCTGGAAAGTTGACAATTTCTGCTTAGCATTCAGCCTAGAAATAAAAACACGTGGGGAAATCTGAGGAAACACGATTGACACAAGAGTGGGAAGATTTGTATGTGCTGTTATCACTTGTGCCAGAAGGTACCTGGAGAGATGGGGAGAGGAGTTTATCCCCTAGGGACTGTTTGTATTACTGTCTATGTGACAGTCCTGTTGGAGGTGTGCTTACTTTATATGAGTTCATAAGACATCTGCATTTTTTGGTGCTGCAGTTCTGTTATTGGGAAGGTAATTATCCTCTGTCCCAGAGAAAGCTATTGAGGACATAGCCAGCCACGAGAACAAGCTCTTGCTACAGGATCCCTGCTATCCCTGTGGGCTGCTGCCAGCATAGTAACAAAGCTGTGTGTTTAAATTATACGGAGGCGGTTAATGAGTTTTCACCTTGTCAGGAGAGCAGCCCAAGGTTAAAGAATGATGTGTCCCAGAAACCAGAGTGAGAAAAGCTGAGTTTTGAAAATATGCAACCTGCTGGGTGAGCCAGTATTTCAAAACAAAACTGTTATAGGATTTCCCTTTTTATGCAAGCAAAGTGCAGCATTACAAAAGGCAAGAAAGGAGCATTCTGATTCTGAGTGTGATATGGCAGCTGAAGAATATTTAGCATATTATTATGTTATCAGTGGAAGTGTTTAATGAGATTTGGTAGATGTTCCCAAAGCTGCCCTGTAATGTCTTTGCATTTAGATGGTATGAAGTGGCCTGTGATTTGTTTGGTTGGCAAGACAGGACAAAGGGGTATTTTGTATTTTAGTATTTCAAGATATGATATATATAATTAAGCAAATATATATATATATAAAATTTTTTTTTTTCCCTGAGATCATGCATATTACAAATAAAGAGACTGAAGCTGATGATTCCTCCTGTTATTTTGACTGACAGGTTAGACCTGAATAATATGAAGAATTTGTATGTGAAATAGGTTGGTAGCCAGTTATTTGGTGGAGGTGAGAAAGAATTATATTCACCCAAAAATGAGGTGGAGGAAGAGAAATATTTGCATCTATATGGGAGAAAACCCTTTTGGCTTTACTATAAGGGCATCCCACTCATGCTGTGGCACACCCTTAATGCTGTGGCTCCCACGTCACCCAATCCTTTGTGCTCTTTGATTAGAAGCTCCATCCTCTTCTCTTTTCCCAGACCTGCAGATCAATCCAAGTCAATGTCCCCGCCTCCCTCATTGACCTTTTTCCCTATTCCTGATAGTTTCAAGTATTCCCTGTCTCCACAGACCTGATTTTGACTCATTTTTTGTGGAGGTTATGATGGGCAGTGGCTGGGAGCATCTGCCTCACAATGACACCAATTGCTGCTGTTCACTAGTTGGCATTCTCCACCTATGTAAAAGGTATTTCTCCATCCCGATCACATTTCTGCTTGCTGTATTTCTGTACATATTATGCTGTGGCCCATTTTAGTTCACCACAGCCATACTTGAGGCCAGACTCACCAACAGACTTTTTTCAATTTCTAGTTGAAAGCAAGATGTAAGTAGAGGATAAGATGCACTTTTAGAGCTGTTTTCCTAGAAACACATTACATTGACTTGAGTTTGAATAAATCTAGAAGCTTTTCATAGGGAATCATCATCTGATTAAGATGTGTCTCACGAGAGTCTTCAAGGCTCTGTACAAGACTCAGTTGCTACTCAATATGTTTAGTATTCAACTGGAAGCCAGGATAAAACTTGCAGATCTCACAGAGACTGTAGAAAAACTCATTGAGACTAGGAACCAGACCTAAGAGCAATCTGGATTGCTGGATGAGTTGGGCTTGCTGCACAAAATGTATACAAGTGTAATCAAATGGATACTATGTATCAGGAAAACAATGATGCTGATAAAATTTTAAGTATCATAGTGAGAACTTGGTTGAATATGAAATCCTATGTTTATGCTACAGCTAAAATGACCATGAGATGGTGCACAGAAGAGTGACTGCTGAGTCAAAAGGGAGTTTTGTGCAACTCTACTTAGCACCCAATATATATATTCATGTTTTTAAAAGAAAAAGAAGTAAACATGCTCAGAGGCTGCAAAAAAGTTGCATACTTTTTCTGAAGAATATGCTTTATATTGAGGAATATAAAGGGCAATTTTAATTCTGGATGGTTACCAATGTTCATCTCTGTCATTTTATCTCTATACATTAACACTGTGTTAACGCACATGGTCCAGGAGATGCAAGATCTACAAATGACAGGAGACAGGGAACATAATCAAGACAGGTTTTAATGAGTGCTTATCCTGTTGTCATGCTCTGCCCTGTCCCAATGGAGACAGGACACTGAATAGATAGACCCTTGCTCTGCCTGTGGCTGTTCTCATGTCCCTGACAGTTTGTCCAAGACCTTCTCTTTCCTTTAAACAAAACTTTTGGCTCAATATAAAGCTGTGAGCCAGTCTGGAGAAAGAGTCAAGCAAAAAAATACAGCCAAATGCAGATGGCAGTAAATATCCTATGATCATGTTGGCAGCTTTGACTCTCCCTTTAGAAAACCTTATAGATTTCATGAGTACAGTTGGGTCGCAGAACATAACAGAAAGGTTCACAAAAGTGCTTGATGATTATGAAGGCTGGATGCAATGATTCTAGTGGAAGGGTGGATATTCTTGGAGTCTCCTACTAGTTCTTTCCCTGAAACTGTAATTACTGTACCTAAGTCACTGTCACCAAAAATTCATGGTCAGACACACTGGGGAAATGGTCTGTGTCACTACTGCTTCCTTTAATTGTATTGGATGCACATTAACTGGCACAGCGTAGACACTTGTGTCCTACTCAGCAGCATTTAAATCAGAACTGGAGAGAGAGAACATAGCTGTTAAAATGCAGCCTTCTCTCTCTTGATTCATCTCTGTGTTCAGTGTGTGCATTTTAGAGTACATTCAGTTATCTAATTGTTATTTTACAACATCTTCTTTAATGCATAGTCTTTTATGGCTGTGCCTTATGAATTAGTTATCAGTGACTGCAGAGCTGTTGCAGCCTTTAGTTTTGACAGTACAGTAATCATATAACAAACGCAATCACTATTGCTTTTATAACCCATTTTTAAACCCATTTTTACTGTTCAGATCATATTTTCACTAGTTTATTTCATTACTGTGCACCTTTCCCAGCTGGGCTTATGTGATTTTCCAACCATTATGTTTGTAGATACAATAATGAATGTTTACTTTTAATGTCTGAAAGGCATTTTTCTAATGGGGAAGCTCGGAAAGCTGTTTCCTATGTCTTCAGAGAATAAATTAGAGAAAAACATATGACAGTACTGAATGATTTACCAGGTGTCTATTAGGTGGAGAATCTCAACAGGGACATTATAGACATTTCTGGAGTCCATTAGCACCTTGCTACAATTTTGGCTGCGGGCACAAGAGAGCTGGTTGGATTACCATACTACAGAAAGCTGCTGGTTCTTGAAAGTGAATTCAGCAACCAGTAAGGCTCTTCCCATTTTTTAACCATCCCATCGAAATGGGGCAAACACTAGAAAATCTTGTGATGTGTTTTGTGTATCTATGTAATATTCCTTCTGTCTTGGAGATTTCAGAAAGTAATTGCCACAAAGAGAATATGGTCCTGTATTGTCTGTTTAGGCAAGGAGAAGCAGTCAAAGGTGTACTAAACCTCTAACCACCACAAAGCTACATATAAAACATAAATATTCAGAGCTGAACATTATCATGTGAGCCTTATGCTGTGTGTGCATTAGTAGGAGTGAAACTGGGGATTGAGTTTATGTTTTGCAGTCTTTCATACTGGGCTGGAATAATAATGTCAGAGTTCTGTGTTTGGATTGCAGATGACTGCCCAGCAAAAGGCTTACATGCCTGGACAGCAATTCCATTTCCCTATCCCTGGCATCAATAGCAATTTGGGATTTGTTGCAAAAGAAAGGAATGTGGTAAGCAGTCACAAAACTTGAGCTTGACTAGGAGGTGCAAATCAAATAACTTATCAAACGCACTGAATTCCATGCTTATTTACAGATGAGGCAGGCTGTTTAATCACCTGTTATTTCTAAAGGGTATCTTTTCTATGGCACTCAGTGTAATTTAAATGAGAGAGGAAATTTGGACACATTTTCAGTCTTATAAGAAGATCTGTACTTCACTTTCTATGAAATTTGGATTTATGGGAAGGGAGTGAGTTAAAAATATGTTTTATGCTTGTTGATTTGTACTGTTCACACTCAGTCTGTACCCAGACCTTTCTGTGTTCCTATTCCAAATTATTTGCATGAGGAATTGAAAACCGTGGCTTCAAGCTCAGTTGAGCTGGAAAACAAGAACTCCATCTTATGAAAAAAAAAAAAAGCTTTTTTTTTTTCAAAAGGAAACTGCAAACTTTTCAAAATACATTCACTAAGAATGTGTGATGTATATGAGACGCATAATGACAAGAGAACCCTCTTGGGATGCAAAGTGTAGAGATGTCATTGCTGCTCAATTTACACACAGGCATGGCTGGAACTTAGACCTCACATTAGCCATGCTCGTTATTGGTTATTCTGGGCTGCAACTGAGAGTCCTCTCTGATATGGCATTTATGGCACGTTTCAGCCTTACCTCTTAGAATGAACAAGCAGCATCCAGATTTTGCAGGTCAGATGAGGTCTTTCCCTCTCTCTGGCTTTTATTAAAACATATAACCCCACTTGGACTTCTTGCAGGTTCCTTGAGATAAATACATTTCTGCAAAACCCATTGGTTTTGCCAAACTGGAGATTTCTCTGGCAGCTCCTGATTCTGTTCCACAAATATCTGGCAGCTCGGATAAAGCACTTGTAATATCTTCCAACATGTAACTTTTCATTTTCTTCCCCGGTTTAGAGAGAATATAAGAGAAGTTTGATGTCACCTATGGGAGATTACTTGCTGAATGACTTTATCTGTGTGTGGAGGAGTTCCAGATGGATAGCAGCAAAGCTACCTTACTGTTAGTATTCAGATTCCCCTCTAAAGCCATTCCTCTTGTGACATTTTAAAAAATCTGGCGCTGGTTATACAGAGTGTGCTGGGGCTGCTTCTGGGGCTGCTTCATTACTCCCCACTGTTTCCTCTGCTCTCCATCTCCCGTGCCTCATATGTACCCCACAGTGCAGGGGCTGTCTTTCTGTCATAGATCTGTACCATTTTTAACTGGCTAGCCCTAGGACTTCTGTATGGATGTGGTGCTCAGGGACGTGATTTAGCAGAGGGTTGTTAGAGTTAGGGTAGTATGGTTAGGTTGTGGTTGGACCTGATGGTCCTTAAAGTCCTTTCCAACCTGAACAACTCTATGATTTATGCTAATAATGACCTTCCTGCTAAATGAAATCTTAGTCACCCTGCCAGGTTTGCTTAGTTTGAGTGAGTACTGAAAAACCTTCCTAGGGTTAGATAGAAGCACAGGACTGATTTACATTACAAACAAAATCCTTATCCCAAAACATCCTGTCGTGTCATGTGGCGGGATTGAAATCTGGATAGATTCAGCTTCAAATATTTCACATGACCCCAGTCTTTGTTTGTAAGTGGCCTTCCTGTAACAGACTCTGTTCCTACAAAAAACTAAGACAGATACACTTCTTTCTTTTTTTTTTTTTTTTTCTGCTTGTTTGTTTGTTTTATGCGTGCACAGCATCAGTTTTGAAGCTTTTGGTCTTTTATATGGAAGATCTTAAGTTTGTTGGAACATGTTATAAACTTTTTTTAATAGCTTGCATTTGTCAGATGTGCCAGAATGGATGTTATTTATACTTTGTTGTTATGCTCCTGGGACCCTCCTTCCCAGATTCAAGCAGAAGCATAATTCATTTCATCTGGTCCTTAGCATCTTGCCACAGCAACAGGCAAATTGTGTTTTAGTACACTGGGAATTGATATTACAACAACTTTGAGTGTCTTGGTACCCCAGCAAGGACAAGTGATGACTAAAGAAGAAGTAATGGATACACTGCCCATCATTTTGTAGAGGGCTTGGTGTTATCCCTCTAATATCCTGAAAAAAAAAATCATAAAGATATCATGATCTCCTCATGTATTTCAAACTAATTCAGTGAAAAGATTGCCAAAATGCACAGATTTGAAATGTGACTGGATGCACTGCCTCACTGGATACGTTGTTGAAAATCTATGGAAAAGAACGGTGGGCTTTGTGGGATCTCTTCCTTCCTATTTTGCATAGGAGCTCTGGGACAACAGGAGCAAAATCAACCAGAGAGGAAACAAACATAAAAATAAGACCCCAAACCAAAACATGAAGCTTTCTGCAATGATACTCATAACCAGCTATGTATCAGTATGATACATAAGAGAGACTCATAAGAATTGGGGACATGGGGGCAAGAAGAGCAAGACAGGGCAAAGACAAGTGCAGAGCTTCGTCTGTCCCTGTTGCTGTCACAGCAGTATGCTTGGATAGGCTGAGGAAGGAGAACCAGGCTCTGACTCCTTTCTACTTGGGTGCCTGGCTCCTGAGCACAGACTTGTGTTCAGTCTTTGTTAGCTCTACTTTCAGACACTTTTTTCACCACACAATTGTGGTGTTCAGACAGGGTGATGCAAGGAATGCACTGAGGATTTATGGGGCAGCTAAAGCTGTATGTGGAACATTAGCATAAGGGTGATGTGCAAGACAGAGATCTGCGCTGGAGTGATGGCCACAGGACTGCTCAGGAGCTGGGAAAGGATCAGGAAAGCATGGCTTTACACCCAGTTCATCTTTGTTTCCCAGTTTGAAACTGCTGGAGGAAGGCACTGGGGGAGTTCATATGCTGTTGAACATGGACTCACATTGTGAGTCTAGAATGGCTCAGGGAAGCCAATGACAACAGAAAACTGTGGTGGCAAGACCTGGGAAGGACGAAGAGGAGTAAATGGATCTGTGAAGTAATGGGACTTTGCAAAGATTCAGTCTCATCACAGTCTTCTCTGCCGGCCCTGCTCCTGCCCGCCATGCCACCTTCCCACAGTGCTGCTCGAAGAAGTTGGAACTTTAAAACTTTCATTGACAGCAATTAGAATTCCCAGTTCTGTGTTCAGCAAAAGTGCTAAAACTTCAGTAAACAAGTTCCTAGGCTCCAGCAGTGGTGGAGGAGGCTCCAAGGGTTCATCCCTCCCCTTTTTCTAATTTGGCAGGAACTTCACAACACCTGTGACATCTACATCGATACTGTGGTAATTGGTGAAATGAAATAATTTACAAGCTGACAACAGCATTCTGACTTTCTTAAAATACCTGTGCACTTTCAAAGTACGCAAGGTTAGCAGGCCACAAAAAGTACTCAGGGCTAGTTTTGGATATATAGTCAGGCTATTTCTCTGCCAAGTTTTGTGCTCTGAAATGCTGTCAATGTTGAGTTATTCAGGTGGAGAAAGGACATTCTAATGAGACAACAGTTTATTCACATACTTGTGCTGGTAAAGTGGCTGAAAGTTATCTTCATAAAATGTTTAAAACCATAGAATTTTTAAAACACTCTTCTTAATTGAAGGTTAGAGATGTTAAAATAGAAAATCCATGAAAGAATACATTTTATATGGTAGTAGAATTGGACAATCTGTGCTTTTCTCTTTCCAAATCGTCCATAAAACATAGTTACTTCAATTTTATACAGTTTAATCTGAAATTTGTATACATCCATGCTTTATGATTGCAAACCTTTCTGGTTAATTACAGCTCTTTGTAAGCAGCCATAATACAGCTAGTTGCTTGGAGATGGATTCACCCATTAAAACTTGGAGAATGTAATTTTTTACATCAGAGCTGCTTCTCTAGGCTCCATTTAGAGCTAATGGAAAAAGGCAGCACTTCTAAGGTATAGTTCACCTAGACAGATGGAAGCTTCAGACAAGCTGCTCTCTGTAGTAGACATTGCTGCTTTGGTTTGTGAGGTCCTGAGAGTGCATCCCATTGCTTGGACTTCATGAAGTCTCCTCCCACAAAGCTTCACCCTTGGAGGGTCTAAGCCTGTATTCAGGCCTTCATCCTTGAACCCCAGGTGATTTCAGCTGCCCTTGGAGAAGGTCACAAAGTGCTGTGATGATAGAAGTCCTCTTTGTAAGCCACTGTAGGGTGTAAAGCATGGTTTGGAAACACCATCTTTAGCTCAGTGTTAGTGCAGAGTGCTGTCATGTTTTCCATAAGGCAACAGTGAGCCCAAGCATAAAGTAATGCTATGACCCAAGCAGGAGGTGAGAAGCTGCATGTAACTCAGGCCATATTGCTGTCTGCCAGGGTGGGACACAGCCTCATATCAGATCAACAAGATCAGAGAACAACCTGCCCAAATTTTGCTAAGTCCTGAAATAGCTGTTCTGGAAATCAATGCTATTCATGCTCTGTCCTGTCCTTTGAATGGTATTATTTACACAGAATATAGCATTGTACCTAGTGCTGCATCTTGCTGTCATTGAAGAATTCCTCATTGTATTTCTCAGTGCAAAGCTTCTATAGAACAGGAATCTGAGACCTAAAAGTTAAAGAAGACAACAATCTCAGTAAACCCACCAGTTCAAAGTTATATTTAGAATATGTGGTAACAAAAGAACTGTCAAACTGAAATCTCTGCTTCTCAAGGTTTAACATAGTCATGGTTCACAGAAAAGGGAATAGAGCAGGACATCTTGGCTTCACCTACACTTGTAAATTAAACAGGTTGAAGAAAGACTTTTGGAACTTAGATCAGCTTGGAAACCATCCTGATAAATTCTTTCCATCTCCAAAACAGGATGGCTGAATGAAAACTGCCTGGAGGGGATTGCTCCTGGAAGAAAGTCCGTCTTCTAAAATCTGCCCTTTACCAGTAGAGACGGGTCAAGACCCCAGGTTTACCTTCGGGCAATGGTGAGCTCAAAACCCTTCTGTGCCTGAACTTCTGTTACAGTCATTGAGGAGGTTTGCTTTCTGGGCATGTGTCCCTGTGCTGGTGGAGCTCAATATGTCTGTCAGGGATATGTGAGTCCAACATAGCTGAATTGGAACTGTGGAGTGGGGTGGAGTAGGTATTGCCCAGTCTTGGCTGTACCACATCTCTTCCATCTGCTCTATGTTAAACAGGTGGTCAGCTAGCTCTGTTTATCATAAACTGATAGTATTTGTGCCTTTGGCAACTACCACACTGGTTTGCAGCCAGTCTGTGAGAAATTTATGAAAATTTGAAAGAAAATTGGTCTTGTGAGGAACAAATACACACACAGAAAAAATGCTTAAAAGCTGGTCAGAAAATCTGTTCTGCTGGTACTTTAAGCAGTGAGAAAACCTTGGACATAAGAGGTTTATGTTAGCCAAAGTGTTGCTGTATTTCTTATGAGCTTTTAGACACTTGATTGATTAGGTGGTATGCTATCCATAGAAGAGCCACTGGAATAAGCAGTGATTTTAGCCAGAACTTTTATGCTTTGAGATAGCAGATATTGCTGGCACAGACACAGGGAGAGGCAAAGAAAGTGAAAGGTTTGAGATCTGCTGTGGCAGCTTTAGAGTACTACGGTCCTGCAGCTGCTCCTACAGCTCAAAGAGAGGTGAAGGAGCCCCTGTCAGGAGTGCCACAAACCACAGCTCATCAGAGAATGATGATGGGTGAGTCAAGAAGATTGATAGCACCATCAGTCGTACGTGTGGAGGCACGCTCCTCCCCTCTCAAAATCTGTCCACACGAAATCCTGAGATCTCTGCAGGACAATCAGGCTGACCCTCCAGCAGAGAGGATAGTGACAGATAAATCAACTGATTCTGAAGGGATGATGAAACAATTTTCTGGGGACAGTTGTGTCTCTAGCTATGTACTGCAGATAGAGTAGGCAGATAGATGGGGTTTTGTTACTCTGCTTTTCATTCTTTCAGTTCTATTCCTTCATACAACCAATAATAACTACTACTATTACTGTTTCTAAATTTTCCACTTGAAAAAGAGACAACAATAAATTGAATAATGTCTCTGTGATTGGTACTGTGTAGTACCAAACCTAGAAAACATAATAAGCAAAAACATTCCTGAGATTAATAGTTATTGGTTTACAGACATATTTAAATAATAGAATATAAAACCAGACATTTCAGGAGATGGGAAAGATTTATGTGTTACCTGTTATCACTTGCAGTGTTTCCAACTACTGAAAAACAAACGTACAGCACAGCTCTCATCTATTTTTCAGATCATTCTCTAACAAGGTTTAAGAGCAGATGCTATTTTCTTTCTGCAGTAAGCACCTTGTCACCAAAAATAGATTAATTACCAAATGATGAAATTAGAAATATTGAAATGGACTAGCTCCATGGATTTTAATTAATTATGGACACCGGTGCTATAAAGAGAGATTGTTCCTTGAGTAATGGAGATATTTGGTTTCACTGAGGATAATCTTTCCCTTCATGGTTTCACCCATGCAATTTCAAAAGGCTGAACTTGGGAAACCTAATTCAGAATCAGGAACAATTTCTTCCCTCTTATAATCAAACTCAGTTTTATGACATCATCTTTTGTGATCATTTTGTGCAACAAGCTTTCATGATGTGGAGCACATTCACCCATCTCCATGACTCAACTAGATATTATCATGGTCTTCAGTACAGTTAATGCTTACAGAATCTGTGCCAGGCTGTGCACACATCTCACCCCAGCAGGGAGAGGAGATGGAACACCTGCATGCGTATGACATGTCCCATTGGGTGGGATGCATTTATCTGGGGCTCACTTATTGTGAGTTAAAGAAGCAAGGTTTGTATTTTACAAAGAAGCATTGAAACAGAGCGTAGCAAAATGCTTCTCCAGGAATGGAAAGCAGGCTTCAAGTCCTACAATATTTCCTGGCCTTAAGCTTCACTGTTTTGTGTGTGCTCATGTAAGGGCAGAATTTGATAAGCAGGACCAAGCAGACTTTCACAGCTTGAGTGTTCAGATGTCTCAGAGAAGCCAAGCTCCATCGAAAGCACTGGGGCAGGTGCAGGTCACTTTCCCACTTGCTGCTATATATTCTGTGCCACTGTTACAAAAGCTTTTATGATGTAGTCTTATATAGCCAGAGCACATACAGCTTCCCAAAAAGTTGTATTAAAATACCATTGCATTTTTTTCTCAGAAGTGACAGGTATTAGAGTTAAAAACATCTTGATCCAAGTCAAAAGCTTCTGCTCTCTTAATTCTGTTCAGCCTCTCTCTGAATGCTCTGGCTTCAGCTGAACTCACAAGCACAGAGATGTTGGAAGATCTCCTTTTCTAGGAATATTTTCAGTTCACTAGAGCCCAGTGGGTAGTAAAAGTCTTGTCAGAAGCCAAAACTCATGAGATTTCCAAATCAAGAAAGGTTTTGACAAGTTCAGCTCTTGAGCACTTGGCTCAAGAGTGGTTCTTCTGAAACCACTCAAAATCAGAGGTAATGCTGTTCTGCGATTGAAAGTGAAAATGACAGAAGAGTCACCACCACACCTCCTAAAATGTTTGTAGAGCACTTAAATTTGGCCTCACCCCACTCATTCAGTATTTGTTTTTTCCCATTCCTGCAAAAAACTTTAGTGCTGTAGGGAATGATAGAGAATTAAAAAATGGCATGTATTTTTTTTCTATACACTGCTGGGTTATACATTTCGTAGCATTAATTATTACTTAATAAAGACATATGTAACAGATTATGTTTGTTTTCAGTAAGATCGCTTCTTTTAGAACCCGAGAAAAAACTTGACCCTTTGCTGTGGGATTCTGATCTGTACTGACTGCACTGAACTTAGCCTTCTGACACCTCCAGCGGGCACTTATGGGCAAGCTAGTTTCCTAGCAATGTGTTGTACAGGAGTTCCTAGAACACTTGATTAAGCTACTAAAATGCAGCTTTACTCCAAGATGCACAAAAGCACGTTAAATTTACATTGATTGGAGACCCGTGGCGATCTTCCAAAGTGTATTTCTTTTTCATTGTTATGGACAAGCAATTAACTTTACTTGCTTAAATATAAATTAGATTTTAAAATAGCTGCTTAGGTTCCCTGCCACAGAAGGTACAATTAATTACATCATTGCAAAATACATTACATACACAGATATTTGAGATCTGTCAGATATCAAGCGCAATTCTTATGGCAGACCATTACAAATGCAGCATATATAGCAAACCAAAACCTTTCAGAGAAGTCTCAAACGCATAATGCTATGCCAGGAATGAGGTTCTTGGTGAGGATGTGCAGCCTTCCCAGATCAAGCATTGGCTCAGCTCAGGAGAAAACTTTTACAGAGCTTGCTGGAACAGGGCAAGATGGTCTGTTTGTTTGTGCTGGACCTCAATCCTACTGCTGGAGTGGGGAGGTCTTTCTCCTTCTTTCTCCTCTCTACCCCTGCCTATGGGTAATGTTGTATCAGGTTTCTGACTTTAAAGCAAGGGTGCAACCAGGAGAGGCCCCAGTTAGTGGAAAGAAGGAATAGGTTTGCATGGGGTAGATGTCCACAGAGTAAAAGCTGACATGTAAGCTGTTCCTTCCCATGTCCAAGAGAAGCAGAGCATCTAAGCTGCAGCTCAGCTCATGCCGTAGCAGATGTCACAGCCTGCTGTTTCCAGCGAAGATGATTTGTGGGAAGATGATGAGTGGGTCTTGGCATTCCTCGGCTATGTGTCAGTGGCATAATAATAAAGAGGTAGAACTATCTTCCCTTGTTAGACAGCCATGGTAAAGATTTCATTCAGGGCTAAGTTCCCAGGGATTATAGAAACTAAGCTACAGTTTATGAGTCCTACCTGGTGCTGTTACAACAACGCTCTCCAACCTGTCTGCTGGTATGTTGCCAAGAGGGGTGTGCAGGGAGGGCACCAGCCCCAGAACCTTGTTATCTGTGCCCACATTTCTTCTGGTGGGCAGGAAATGAAAGAAAGTTGTTTCTCACGATACCTGTGATATGCAGCCTGAGGCAGGAATGTTCACAACCCTGGGCTTGCCCTCACATGGAGATATTTTTATTGCATTTCATCCTTTGGAAATAAAATTGAAAGTGAGGACTGACAAGCAGGTGGCATACGCTTCCCTCCCAGCCTCATGAGACTGAAATAGTTGGACTTCCAGAGGGGACAGTTTTAAAGGTATTTAATGGTAGGACCATTTTCAAACCATTTTGACAGCTTTAAACAAGCTGGAAACAGTGCAGCGGAGGACTGCCAGATGATGAAGGGACTGGAGCATCTCTGCTATGAGGAGAGGCCAAGAGAGCTGAGACTGTTCTGCCTGGAGAAGAGGAGGCTCAGGGGGATCTCATCAATGTCCATAAATCCCTGAGAGGAGAGTGCAAAGAGGCTGGAGCCAGGCTCTGCTCAGTGGTGCCCAGTGCCAGAGTACTGGCACTGACACAGAGAAGATTCCCTCTGAAGGTTTGCTTCATATTTATAGCACTAATGCTCTAGTCTAGATTAAAAATGTACATTTAATGCAGATTAAAACTGTATCAAATGGGGTTTTCTGTGGGACGCAGGGATCTGAGTCTTTGCCACATGCAGGCAGAAAGGTGAAGGATTCCAGACTCCACACCTAGCAAAAGCTAAGCAGATGTATCATGCACGCTCAAATACTATTTTATTCTAAATTAATATTATATTATTATATATATTAATATATATTATATTAAATATAATTTAATTCTAAATACTATTTTATTCTATCACCAATAATGCACATTTCATGGGTGAAAATTTGGCCAATAACTCATCTTGAGGTGTTCTATTTCTCCATCTAAGCAATAGCAGGCAGTTCAATAGAAGAGATTTTTACTTTTTCTCTGATTCACGTTGTGAGGTTTTGCAGACTTTGAGTAAAAAAGTAGGCAGAGTTCCTCCTGGGCATGGAGGCCTAGTAAGCAATGTGGAAAATACATCAGTGCAAAGGAAAAGAGGAAGAGATTGTAACAGCAGGCATCATTCTCCATCACATGTCCTTTAGGAGCAGGGCAGTTAAAGAGGTTAGTGCACCTTGAAGAATTTCGTCTTTTCCCACAGGCCACCTCCATCTGCACTGAGCTAGTTTGCTTCTTTTGTGTCTCCATGCTTTATCCTGCAAAATCAGCAAATCTTGCTCAAGTGCTGCAGCGCGGAGTGAAAAAAGACAGAGCAAGATGGTGTCAGGTGCTCCTCTGAGCACTGTGCATCTTCAGCAATCTTTGGAGAGACTGTGAGGGATTAATTTGCACCCAGCAGCTCAGGACAGACCTGCACTGATTTCTTGATCCAGAGGTAGAGCTTCTTTTTGTATTGCCTGCCCTTAAAAGAAATGAGCTATGATTGATATACTGGTGGTTGGCAAGATGTCCTTTGTTGTGCCTTTCTGCATTGCATTTCTAAATCTTCCATTTGTCCTTTCCTGAGCACCGAGTTGATGTTCTCACAGAATACCCTCTCATCACTCCAAGATCTCTTTCCTCATCATCTAGTTCAAAGTGCATCACTGTTTTCAAAGGAAGTATTCATAAGTCCCATGTAGGGCATGGGTGTGTAAGGATGAGAGGACTCCCTCTCAGGAGGAAAGTAGGGAACCTGCCTCAGCAGAGCAATAGGACTAGATGATCTCCAGAGGTCCCTTCCAACCCCTATGATTCTGTGATGAAAAGTCCTCATTTGGTTGAAACGATGACCCTTACAAGTCCAATCCAACTCAACTTGTTTCAAAGATGGGAAAAAAAATGGGCATTTGTTTGGAAAGGGCACTCAGGTTGGCACTCCTTAGTTTATGCATAGTTAGAGATTTATTATGCATAGTTATGCCAAGTTAAAGAGATTTATTACACTACTTACTACCTGTTGAACAGTATCCCTGAGTGTAGCTGATCGAAAAGGATCAGAATAAATCAACAGCACCTGTGTTTTTTGATGTTATTTGTCACACTGCTTGAAGAAAATACACTTAATAGCAAGCACCGAAAGGTACCTAAATAGATATTGCAACTAAAATTGCTGGTAAATATTGGCTTTTACATGAATGTAGCACTAGAACTACCCTTTCACCAACATGTAGTTTTCTTTGCTTGTGAGATGTGACCCTAAAAAGATCTTTATTGTATCAGTCACTGGAGAGGCAAGTGGCCATGTTCATTCAGTAGCTACCCTGCAATGCCTGAGAGAGATCTGGAGCATAGAATTGCCCAGCACCAACTGATATCACCCAAGGCAGAGAAGCTGTTAACCAGTGCAATCTGAGAAGCTCCTGCCCTTTGACTTTACACCAAGGAGTGGCGTGGTTTCACCTCAACAACTGTGTGCAGATTTGGCAATGCAGTATCAGAAGGACATAAGACTATCAGAGTGTGTCCAGAGAAGGGCTACAAAGATGGGGAGAGTACAGAGAGTAACACTGATGAGGAGCAGCTGTGGCCCCTGATGTGCTCAACCCAGAGCACTGGGCTGCAGCTCCTCACAGGGAGCGCTGAGCTCTGCAGCAATCTTAGATGCAGGGATTGGATTTGGGATGCTGTGTGGAGCCAGGGGTTGGGCTTGATGATCCTCATGGGTCCCTTCCAACTTGGGATATTCCATATCCTACAATTCCTTGTAACAACAATTGGTTTTCCATTTGGTCCCTTGGTGATTTCGCACGTGCTATGAATTTCACCTCCTCGGTGTACACTGCAGAAGAGCTGGCAGGGCTTTTCAGCTTCTCACCCTAATACTGACCTGCCATCTGCTCTAATAATAAGCCCTCTGGGGGCTGCCCAGTCACTATTTCCATTTGATTAACATTTGAGGATATTCTAATGCGGGATGAGGCCACATCCACCTCCTCCCTGGGCAGCAAACCCTTCTACCACTCCCACCACTTCCATCCCAGGATGGGCCTCTCTGTGAAGAACTCCATGGCACATCCTCACTTCTGAGGCTCTTTCAGATCTTTACTGATTGTTTCTGAAGCATTTCTCCAGTGCAGATGAGTTTATTATGTCAAACTGGCTCTGCTGCGGAATTACATCTCCCAATGCCCTGTTGGGGATTTCCTTGGCTCCCGCCTGCCAATCCTGTGCTGCTGCTCTCTCCACAGATCCTCATGATTACTGATAGTCTCCTGGTTTTCTTCTTGATTACTGATAGTCTCTTGTTATTTTTTTTCTGGTAGAGGAGCCTTGAATGAGGGAAAATCAAATTATTTCTGCAGCTCAGGGGTTGGCCACAGACCTAAAGGAAATTTTTGCATGTGATTTTCTGTGCAGTGGGTTGGGGTGGTGGGTGGAAGCAGCATTTCTGTGTCCCTGACTGAGACTTGCAGCTTGGGTTATTGTGAGTAGCAGCTCTGAAGCAAAGGAGATCTGGCTTGCTCAGAGCTTGCGCAGGAGGTGGGCTTTACTTTCTTGTTTCCACTTCCTGAGAAATTATTGCCACAGTGGAGGGTGTAGAAATTGAAAACACTATATTTTCCTGTCACATAAATTATATATATGTGTATGTACACATCTACAATACTACAAATGCATATATATTTAAATGAACCTTGGCTGGAGATTGTTGTTCAAGCCTGTGTTTTCTAAGGTTGCTAGCTTTTATATGTTGCCATGATATATAAAATTCAGTCTAGGCTACATCCAAATGGTTTTATTTTAATTCCTGTTTTACCATCCTCCTCACTGCCTTCCCGTACCACTGAATGATAGATGTGTGCATCACAGACTGCTCCCAGGCCCAGCCAGCATCAGTACAGTGCTCTGCAGCTGGTGATTGCTGCCTGCAGAGATGCTTCTTGCATTCATAATACTGGGTATATCTGGGGGAGCACTGCAGGCTGAGTTGGGTCTCCTAGGCAGGGCTGTACCATGCTCTGCTGCAGCACAGAAGGGAGACAGAGACCTGGCAAGTGTGGGTTTCACATTCAAATGGGGAACAGAGACCCATCCCTGCTCTCACACTTTCTTATGAAATTACAGCAATGAAGAGAAGGTTTTCTAAAATGCTTAAACAATCCTGGTCTCATTTGAAGAAGCATCAGACTTTTTGCAGGTGGATGTAGTGGTAGGAGGACCAGGGGCTGATACTTGCAAGGAGATGATCACTGCCAGTGGGGGGTACAGGGTACTGGTCTGAAAAAGGTGTGATGGATGTCCCTAAAATGCAGCTTGTCAGAAGGGAGGGGAGCAGCAGGGACATTTTCTGCACCCGGAGCTGCATGACAAGGATAGGGAGCCTATGGGACTTCCTTTTGAATAATAGGAAGAAGAAATATGTCTTAAAACTCATCCCAAGACAGCACAACTTGACTCCCCATCAGCACATTTGCTCCCTGGTTTGGGAGAGAGGAGACTGCTGCTGCTGGTACGGGGACATCATGGCATGGGCACTTTGCTGCACTCGGGCTCCAGTGCCTCCTGCATCATCTTCAGGAGTTCCTTCTTTCTGCAGTGCTGACGTCAGGCTTTGCATAAGACCTGGGCACAGGGATAAGGAGAGACCTGCAGAGGTTGTGCTGGAATGAAAGCGATATTTCCTACATGTCAGACGGTGGCTCTGGACAGCATCAACCTGATTTTTATCCTGGCGTTGTTGCAGGCAGAGCAGATGCCAAATTCCAGTGTCTTAGAAAAACAGCGGAAGTCTTGGGGGGAGGTTTGCATGATTTGTGCTGCTCCTCAGCTAAAAATAGTAGGTGTAGTTCCTAGGAACAGTTTCAGAAAGGCAAAGTATGGAGTAAGGAGTTTTATCTTTTATTCGATAAACGGATAAAGCTGGAAAATAACAACCACGCTCTTCTCACAGCTCCATTACAGCTGTACCAAGACTCATTAATTAATAAATATATTCTTATGGTTTGAAAGGGGGCTGTTCAAGGCAAATTGATGTGAATTGTGCCATCACTTGTAATGGCAGTTGCTCTTTTATAAATATACTGAGAGATGATATTAGATTTGCTCTGTAATTGAGGACTGACTGACTTCAGCAGCAAGGTGTTTCATGGCTGATTATATATGTTCCTATGCACCAAATGACACTTACTGTCATAATAGCTTCCATTTTTATGGCAGTGTGATACAAATGATCTGCAAATGCTTCATAAATGATTGCAAGATTTACAGAAGGGAACAAGATATTTAAAAAATCTTTTGTATGAAGTCTGGTTTTCTGTCTTTGAGAAAGCATTTTTTCCTGATTTCATTTATCTCCTTGAATTTATTGGAAAAACGAAATCCTTTTTTGTTTATTGCAGGGATAATGGAATAGTAGACATTCCATGTCTTCTTTGCTTCTCAGCAATGGAGGTGGGATGCTAAGTACCTGAAGACAAAAGAGTCCTTCCCTTGCTCTGCTGCTGCAGTTTCAAAAGAAGTTGCAAAAGAAATGAGTCCAGTAATATATATGTCCTTCACCACCTTTCCTTTTTCTGGTCCCTTAAGTTTCCCTCTTGTTCATAGGGGCTTTCCAGAGTATACAAGACTTTGATTTCCCTAGAAGTGAGAAAGTCTTTTTTGCCTCCCATATGACTTTAATAATAAATCTGTCGTACTCTGCCTGATGCATCACATAGAAATGACAAAAAAAAAAAAAAGAAATTACAACCTGTTCAGCAGATATTGGCAGTGCTGGCAGGAATTCAATTTGCCCATGGTTGGACAACTGAGTAACATAAAAGCAGAGTTTATATATGCTGCTGACAAGAGCTGAAGGCTCTCCTGGTGCAGCCTGAAGGTTCATGACCCATAAATATTTCTCTCCTGGCAATTGCAATCTCAGACTCCTGCTATGGCAGAACTTGTAAAAGCTGTAGTCAGTCTATTGCTCTCCTGGGACTTACAGACTCCCCTTGCAGACTTGATGAGTATAATTCACAGGCATTATCTCATAAGACGTACAGGTTACCAGCTGGACTGGTGTGTAAAAGTGCTGGAGACTGTAAATGCCAAGTACATTAACTATTTCTGTTTATGGGTTATGCAAGAAAATGACATTTTCATCCTTTAGAACTCAAATGTTCTATTAATGGGGCAAGCAATTGATGTGAGTTTCATGTTGTACATATAAAACATATTTTCCCCACCCAGCAGTAGTTTTCACAATGCTTCAGGCCCCTAAGCAAGGTTTCTGGTAGTGCTGAGAGGATGCTGAGGGGTGATCAAATGCAGGTGTCTGCCAACACCTCTAACCAGCTTGGGCATCAATGCACTAGTTTAATAGAAAAAGGACTATATAAAGAAAATTTGACTTTGTATGGATCAATCCATTAATTCTGAACTGGTTGGTACACCTTTTTAAACACCCCATTGGAAAAGGAACAAATCCTTCAGTATGGAGAGTTTACTGCTCTACATTTTTTGTTCCATTCATTTTGAGTCTGTTCCTTGCATTTGGTCTTGGCAGATTGAGGCTGTATAGACATCTGTGACTTCAGTGTATTTATACATAGGAAATAAAAGTCTTTGAGCTCAATTTCTCCATATGTCTCTCTCAGCTATCTATTATTAGAAAGCAAACATCTTGGACGGGTAGCCAGCTATCTATATTCAGGCCTCCAATTTTCCCTATTTCATATTCTGGGTTGGAGATATTTTCAAGCTCTCCTTTTGGTACCCTTAGTATCTGCCTGCTGAAAAAAGGTCAGTATTCCACTATTGGTTTGTATGAATGAGTCATTACTTTTGATAGAATACAGGGAGTGTGTTGCAGTGGGTCTCTGATCCACTCCTCACCCCACCTCCTTTCAAGGCAACACTGAGAAAATTTTCATGCTTCTGACATTGGAGATCATGGCTCCTTCCTGGATTTACCAGGAAAATAAAAGAGATGCTGGTGTATCCCCATCCCTATGAAGTATTATCCTGCCACTGGATGTGCTGGGAGGAAAATGAGAGTCTGGCACTTGAGGAAACATCCACAATTCATATGTCTATGTTGTATCCAGACTCAAGCTGGTCCTCCCACTCCCTCTCAGAAAAAAAGCCAACATGTAGCCATGTCATCAGCAAGACCTTGGGGATTCTACTGGGAAAATGAGGACACTGCCCCAGCTCCTGTCTTGGTCTTTGTGCTTTAAAAAAAAAAAGGCATCTATGTGGGAAAACACAATGAGGAGGAATGAGTCGCCTCATTTTGTACAGTAAAAATGCATGCAGCTTGGAGAGGAGTTCCAGCTTAGGGTGCAACCAACCTGATGGAGGTGCAAGGTGCTGATGGAGCTGCTACCATGAGCAGAGCACTGTGCATGGAACCATGGAGTATCATAGAAAATCCATCCTGAAGAAACACAAAGCAAGAGTTGCCATTTCCAACTTAACTCAGACATCAGGATGTTTTAGACTTCCACTCCACGATCCAGAGCCATGTGGGAGGGCTTGGATGAGCATTGGATGAGCTCCTCCCCTGGAGAGAGTATCTCCTTGCTCAGGCAATAAATCACTGCCTTACAGTGACACAAATGAACCAAAAATGCACTACGTGTGGGTTTAAACAGTAAATACAGATTTCATGATAACTATGCTACAAGAATGCCTGTAGGAGCAATCTTAGAGTGGGATCATCCCTGGGCAGGTGCTGCAGTATCTCACCATGCCCCGGGGATTTGCAGAGTAAAATGGATAAAGCAGACCGCAAAAGGGGAACATTATCATTTCCATTTTGCAATATTGCTAATGCACCATCTTGCCCAAGCTCACCTGGGAAATCAAAGAGCATCAATAGATTAAAAAAAAAACACAATTAACTGATTTTGTGATGCAAATGTTTGCTCTCTGGAGTCTGATGCCATTCAAACCTTCCAACTCACAGTGCCTTTCGCACTCTCCAGGTTTGCATGAGTATCTCCAGATGAGAGCCACCATCTCTCAGAGTTCAAAATATTGACTGATTCAATCCTTTCACCTCCAGAGAAAATGTGATACAAAATTATGCATGAAGCTCATTAGAAGGCTCCTGGTTTCCCTCAGGGATGCCTTCAGGATGCCCCAGCAGAACCAGAGTTGTATGGAAAGGGAGAGTAATTGCCATAAGCTGAATGGGGCTCCTCAGAGAAAGTGGCCACAAAATGGGTTGCCACAAGATGGGTAGCTCCTGGATGGGATACCAAAGGCAGCTCTGAGCCAGCAGTACTGCATGTACATTTGTCCCTGGGGTCACCAGTGGTAGGAACTGTAGAGCTATGAGGCTCTGCAACATGAGATACTATGTACTGCCTAAGGCAGGCTGCAATCTTCTCCTGAGAATCTCTTAAGAAACGAGTGATTTAAAAACAAAGAAAGAAAAGAAAATGAACAAGCATAACCAACCAGCCAATCAAAACAAAATAAACCAGCTGCGTCCGCCTTCTGAAATCTTTGAGTTTTAAGTCTGCCCCCCAGCAAATACAACTAATTACATCTGAGTTTTGTAAAGGGATTGTGCACTGCTCCGGACCTAACTACCACTGCTCGGATGTGGTGAAGCTGCAGCCTTGTTTCCTTCTCTTTGCAGTGCTACCTCCATATCTTTTTGCATTTCTTAATACAAGTCTGTATCACTGACAGCTGCACAAGGTTTCTTTTAAGCTGTTTTCCCTCAGCTGTGAAATACCAATAATTATTCTGTTAGTTAAGATTGAGCTGATCCAGCAGGAGCACATCTGATGCTCTTTCACAGTGCTGTTAAGCCTGCAAGTCTTGGAAGCTAAAGTATGATGTGGGCTTTGTGTTCTGCAGATGTCCCCAGGATCCTCTTTTCCTTATCTCCCATTTAGGGGCTTAGCTCTGACCAGTGAATCACATTAAACTTGTCATGCAAGTTGAGGTTGAGGTTAGAGGCAAGCAGATCCCAGGCCTCACAGCCTTTCTGCATATGGTTTGGGCTATTAATGTTTTCATGACATGCAGTGGGGAAAGTGAGGATGCTGTGATGGTATCACCAATAGCTGACCTGAGGGAGAGATGGGATTGTTGTACTGGGAAGCTGTAGGTGATGCAGAACATAGGTCCAAAGGAAACTGGATTTTTTGGGTTTTGCAGGAAAAGATGAAACAACAGGAAACTCTAAACATCAGAAATGACAACACAGATTTGAATGTTAATACAGATAACTTACACAAGGTTTTTCCTGCTAATAGTGCTTTTAATGAAAATTTCTTAGTGTGTGTACTAATAGTAACTAATAATAATAGATCAATAACATTTTGGATTTTAACAGTAGACTATGGGCATCTGATTTATGATTTTAAAATAGCTCGTGACTTTTTGCTGTGGAACATCTACTGTCCACCCATGCCAGAGGCTGAGTGGAATATATGTCTTTTTGGCTGTTTATCCTTGCTGGAGTCATGATAGAACACAATGAGCCTCCTAATACATTTAGCAGCAGCCGTATGGTATGATGGACCAAAGCCATGTGTGCTGTGAAGTAGAACAATTTAAATGAAAAAATGGTGGAAAAATTCCAACCAAATACGTCACGTTTTGGTCTGGTAAGGAGGGATGTATCCTGAAATGACTTATCAGGCTTTTCTATTTGAATTTGGGATCTCTGTGCTTGTCCCTTGCTCAGGTTCCAATGTACTCAGATGCAGAACGAAGCATACTTATGGAGCATCATTTTCTGGCATTGTTTTTGCAAGAGACAAAGAAGTTCACTGTCTTGAAGCAAAGATAGGGGAACTGCAACCCTACAGAAGGTGAACAAAAAGGCAGTCCATCTTTCTGGAGCGAGCCAGACACAGCGCTTAACTTGACTCAGGGAAACTTGTGAGTGGGAATGTGCTGTCATTGGGAACATTGTCATTGATAATTTTTTGTAGGCTAGGCATAAAAAATGACACGGCTCAGGTTGGGCTTGGGCTTGGGACACCTCCAGTCTGAGAAGTACTATTCACCACATTAGACATCAGTTGTGATTTCCATTCGGTGAAGAAAAGAGAGCAAAATACTCTTTGTATCTTGATCTAGGTTTTGATCGTGTCCATTTCTGCTGTAATTTTCTATTCCACTTCATCTTTGTGAGTTGACTTTCTGATTGTACATCTTCCTTTGGTGTAGCACTGAAAGCTCTTTATCAGTGTTAGTAAATACCCACCTGCAGAATGTGACTTGATCTGTTTTCCCAGCATGCAATAAAATGTTTCCCAGCTATGGTATACTACTACTGTGCAGCCTGTAATTTTCAGTAATTGGGACTAATGGCTTGTTCAAAGAAGGTAAATTCAACATTTACAGCAAGAAACAACAGGTAACAGTCAAATAAAAGCTCTGAGGCCAAATCTGCAATGCATGTAGAAGTGTAGTATTAGCTAGTACTCATTTTTCCACTTTCCTTGGACAGGGGAGAGAACTTTCTTATTCCTGTCTTTTGACTTCTAGTAGTCAAGATGAAAAACATATAACTTGCTTTGATCAGGAAAGGAATACTTGTTTTGCTGACCTTGAAAGAAAGCAGTGGCTTCAGTCTGCTAGGTCAGGCAGTACGGAGCATACCAGAAATAATCAAGGGACTCATTCTCTAGCTAATTAAAGACTTGAAAATATAATTTCATGTTGTGATTGTTTGCAATTAGTCACAGATGCTAGTGATCACTTGCTGTGCCATTATTTTTCCGTGAATGTACTATGAAATGCACTTTAAAGTGATATCAGCCGAAGATTCCTAGAATTTAAGGTTAGATTGGAAAAAACACTGTGACTTTCATAAACTACTAACAGAAGAAAAACCGTTGTGAATTTTTTAGAATAGCACAAATGCACACACGTTAATGCATATGGTACACAGTTTGCACCCTCCTAAAATGCATATATCCACAGTGTAGCTTCAGGCTTCCTTCACAGAGGGGTGAAGTAGATGACTTGCCTAATAACCTTCAGGTGTCTGTCTTAGGAGAAAAATGACTAAAATACACACCAAAAAAATCCACAATTTCTCATTTCACTGTGCACAGGAGGCTGGTGTGACTATCTCATATGTCTCACATGGTGAAGGTGAGTGAGATGAATCTGTCAAAGTGCATGACTGTCACTGAATTTTGAGGGTACAGTTTTGAGAGCAAGACCCTAAAATAATCTCTCCTCTTGGATCCAACTCCATTCACCATAGCAATGAAACGAGCTGCCCAGGGAAGTGGTAAAGTCCCTATTTTAAGAGATGGCACTGAGGGATGTGGTTTAGCGATGGGACTCAGTAGGTGAAGTCGATGGTTGGACTCGGTGATCATGAAGGTCTTTTCCAATCCGTATGACTCCACAGTTCTAAACAGATGATGTAGCTTCTTAACAGTCAGATGGAGGTGACAAAACCCCTGGTTAATCAGAATAGACAAAATGCACAGCAGCAATTAACTGTATGGTCTGATCATAATTTCCCTTCACTTTCCCATCCTCTTTCTTTGTCAGCCTATTGTGAGCCCTCATGTTTTATGTCTATATCCACACTGGTGGCAGAAAAAGGCACTGGTGTTGTGTATCTTTTTCTGCAGGACAGTTACCACATTTCTTTTTATTCTCAAGAAAATAAAGATGTTGTGAATCAAGTGACTACATAGTTTCTGACTGATAAAATTTCATCCCTAAGCTTAATAGCACAGGTCCCTGCAGAACTGACTTGACACAGAAAGTCAATAATGATAAATGTAATATTAGATCATCGTTGCAGGGGACTAAACTCTCCAACTGGAGGGGAAAGGCTAGATGGTCTCAATGGGTTTTTCATAACTAACTTTTCAGACAGATTGTACAGTGTGTCTCTAGACACTGGCTTGCCATCATTACTTAACATTATAAAATGAACTGCGTGTATTTGCATTCAGTTCTTCTGCTTTAAAGGAGAACTGGGTAGGTATAGGAAAGAATGAAGCAGCATTCATAGCAGATGTATAACCTATAAGAATCAAGAGCACTTTTCTATCTCTGCAAAGCTAGGGTGTCTGATACAGAATATGCCTTTAATTTTATTTCTTAAAAGACCATTTTCTTTACTCTGTACTTCCTAGGGATTAGTAATCTGTAGTTGAAAGAAGTTACATATGGTCTGTGGGCTTCTGTCAAGTTGCTAATGTGACATTCACCTGAACATAATGCAGCCTTGTCTGACATTATGATCATGGCAGACCTTGGAGAGAAACTTCATTATCCTCTGTGCACCAGCTGAGTGGACGTTTTCTTCTTGGGATGATTGTGTTGATATTTTCCAATAGTTGCTCCCCAGATTAATGGCAGTGTCTTGAACACAGAGGGATTGCTGGAGCCAGGCTGTATCAGTGAGTAGTATCACAGGTAATGCTTACAAGCTTTCAGGATTCAAAACATTGGTAACAACCAGAACAAAATAGTTATCCTGAAGAATAACATTCCTGCGGGTCTGAGGAAATAGCTTGGAGGTATGGGACCAAGTAAATATCTCACTTCTGGCCACATTTTCTTTCAGACAGGAAATATCAGAAAATGATTTAGCACCGTGTAATGCAACTCCTCTGCTTCTGGTCCCTCAACTTGTTTGAGTAGGACCAGTTCCAACCAACGTCTTCCCACCTCATCCCATTGCACAGCATCATATAACCACAGACACGGTGCTTTTAGACATTTCTGGTCCTTGTGCAAATGCTGGTGGGATGGGCTCTGGCAGTTGCTCCTCATGATGCAGACCCATGCCTTGATGGTTTTGAGGATATGACTTCTGCCTGAAGGTCCCAGTGCCTGCTGGAGAAGTGGTCGTGTCCCCCCCGCCCATGGTCACTTGTCAGGAGTGGCCGTGGCCACCCACACCTCAAGGAGGTCACACATGACACCAGCCTTTGTAAGTTCTCTGTGGAAATCAAGTGTCAGTGGTTAGTAAGCTTAGGAAGCAAGCAGGGATTTTATATATAAGTATACATACATTTGCTACTGTTTAGATTTCAGTGCTGACAACACATGTTGTAGAATAATAGAATCATAGGATCATTAAGGTTGGAAAAGTTTTCTAAGATCTACCTCCCACCAATATTGTCCACTAAACCACGTCCCTCAGTGCCACATCTCCACATTTCTTCAACACCTCTAGGAATGGTGACTCAACCACTTCCTTGGGCAGCTGTTCCACTGCTTGGCCACTCTTTCCTAATATGCAACCTGAACCTTCCCTGGCACAACATAAAGCTATTCCCCCTTGTTCTATCACTGCTACCTGGGAAAAGAGGCCAACCCTCACCTTGCCACAGCCTCCTTTCAGGCAGCAGTACAGAGCAATAAGGTCTCCCTTGATCCTCCTCTTCTCCAGACTGCACAATCCCAGTTCCCTCAGCTACTCCTCACCAGATTTATGCTTCAGACCCCTCACAGCTTCATTGCCTTTTTCTGGACATATTCCAGGGCCTTGATGTCTTTCTTGTAGTGAGGGGCCCAAAACTGAGGTGCAGCCTCACCAGAGCTCAGTACAGGGTGTTGATTACTTCTCTTCTCCTGCTGGCAGCACTTGTATTTATGATACAGGCCAGGATGTGACTGGCCTTCTTGGCCACTTGGGCACATTGCTGGCTCAGGTTCAGCCATGCGTCCACCAACCCTCCCACGTCCTTTCCTTCACACAGTCCTCCAGTCACCCTGCCCTAAGCATTGCCTGGGGTTGTTGTGGCCAAAATAAAGAACCCGGCACTTGATCTTGTTGAACTTCATCCCATTGGCTTCAGCCCATCAATCCAGCCAACCCAGGTTCCTTTGCAAGGCCTTCCTATCCTCAGGTGGATGAACACTTCCCCTCAACTAGGTGTCATGTGCAAACTTACTGAAGGCACACCCAATTCCTTCATCCAAATAATCAGTGAAGATATTGAACAGAACAGACCCCAATACCCACGAGCACCACTCGTGACCGGTTGCCAGCTGGATTTAACTCCATTTACCGCCACTCTCTGGTCCAGCCCTCCAGCCAGTTGTTAGACCAGTGAAGAGTGTACCTATCCAAGCCACAGGCTGCCCTCTTCCCTAGGAGAGAGCAGTGGTCAAACTGCACTGCCAGGAGAGCTAAGATCATTGTAACAAATGAGCTTATCTAGAAAAACACACTGGAGCGATGAGGCACATAAAGAAATCACAAGTTGACTTTTAAGAGTGAATATGAGAAGACAATGAAAATCTACTTTAAAAATAGTATTGAAGGCGAAGGGAAGCATCCTCAGCTATGATGTGATGTTCTTCTGAATCTCCAGGATGAGCTCACCAGCCCCTGCCAGTCCAAGCACAAATATTTGCAGAAGCCCTGAAGACTTTTTGTAGGTTTGCAAAAATACTTCTTATCAAACTTGAATGATTTCCAGCATTTTGAAAATATTATGGGAGGAATTGTAGGAGGAAGAGGAGAGAATGTCTTGAGGGCATCCACAGAGAAGAGGCAGAGGCACATTCTAGACAAGGGCAAGGCAATTAACCAAGCATTACGTAGTTAATCTGAGTCTTCAATGCCTTTACCACTGTTAGGTTTTGTGCATCACAGCTCAGCTCTGGGGATAGCACCAGTACTGTCTTATTGTCCCAGAGTCGATTTTGTGTTTTGACTTCCTTCCTTCTCCCAAATATCACTCATATGGGGTCATGGAAAGCTGTGAACCTTTATGGACTGTTAATATGTTCTCCTGCAGCAACAAGAGTCTGAAAGCTGCTGAATATTTCTCATGTGGCAGGGACAGACTGATGAAAAGCACCAGAATGTGACAGCTCCAGCACAGCTGGGGCAGGGATAGATCTGAACACATCCAGCACAGCCCGGCTGACCTGCACATGCAGGGCTGGATGCGGGAGGAAAGGTGAATGGGAAATGTCTACAGTTACATAAGGATAAACCACCCCAGGTGATTTAAACCCTTTGCTTAAAATGCCAAGCTCATACAAAGAGCTGGCTCTGTGGCACGTTATTAGCAGCATTCACACATTATTGCAAGGAATTAGTAAAGCTCATGAGGGTTGAACAGCTGTAGTTGTCAGTAACATTTTAGTAATGCACAGAGGCTTTTTGTTTCTTTTCTATTTGCTTGCAGGGGTTAACAGGTTTTCAATGTCTCTTACAGTGTCTGAGGCAAGAACTGCAATGTGCTATTAGGATCAAAATAAAACCCTGAAAAACAAGACATTTTATTCCGTGTGCTTGTATGAGCATGGCTGGATTTTTTTTAGACACAATGAAGGCAGATTTTGTATTTGTATTAACATAATTACTGAATTCCATCCAACTCCTGAGTTTTATATCTTATTGAAAACATGATCTAATTTGTTCTATAGGAAGGAAGAAAATGTGAACCTACCCAAATTCTCATTAGGCACTTGGCATGGGAAGAATAAGCAGTACCAGGGCTAGATGTCAGCACCACTCCTCTGAACGCCAATGTTGAGTGTCTGTTGCAAACCCCAACCCCACTCCTGTTGCATGAGGAGTTCCTGGCTCCAGGCTCTCTGGTAAGCAGTGAGGAGACCTGGACTCCTGCAGGGAAAGGCCGTGATGCTGCATCCCAGGAACACATGAGCTGAAGGAGAGATGTGGCAGCTGATGGGGAGAGCCCACCTTGGTGCAGCCAAAGCAGTTGCAATCAGAGTGATGGTGGAATTGACACAAAAATAACCACCCTGATTGTACATGTGCGTGTCTGATCCCTTTGCAATGTCACTGACACGTCCCTCGGATGTTCTGAGCACAGGCTGTCCCAGCCTCCCTCGCAGACCCTGAAGCTCCTGTTCCCGTCAAGGTGCTCCAGCAGCCGGATGTGTCTCACACCATCAGCACGGAGCTGCCATCCACACCCCAGCCATCTGTCTCCTCATTGTCACCTCTACCACAGGTCATCCTGCCTGCACAGGGGACAGCTCGATGGGGAAGGCACAGTGAGAACACTTACCTGCCAGGGAAATTGCTGTGGCTTAGCAGTTCAGCCCAGGCCCTTTGGCTCATGAAAAGCATCTCCTCTCTATCGTAACTCCTTGATGACATTGGAATCGGATGTCAAAACGCCTCATGTGGCTGCCTCTTTAATTCTACTTGTCATTTTCAATGCTTCATTTTTCCAGATTTTTATTATTATATTGAGAATACCTAAGGAACCTTCTCTTCACAGCAGGAAAAAAATAATTTAAAAAGCATCTTACAGGCTTATTTCAACACTTCCTTTTCATTATTTCAAATGGTGTCCATTTCTGTGGAGATTCTTAAGGTTCATTTAGATCTATCATATAACCATAGAATCATAGAACGGTTTGGGTTGGAAGGGACCTTTAAGACCATATTGTTCCAAACTCCCTGCTGTAGGCAGGGACACCTCCCTCTAGACCAGGCTGCTCACAGCCCCATCCAGCCTGGCTATAAGTAAATACAACAAGCCTCATTACCTTAGTCATTATTTATCATATTTAATTCTTCCCCTTTTGTTTGTTTGTTTTCCTAAAGCATATACTTCTGAAATAAAGCCCACTTTATGGAAGAACTGAAAAATGCCAGTAACACACCCTGAGCTCCCCGACTGCACAGACTTTCCTCTGTAGACTCAAGTGGTGATTGAGCGCCCTTTGCTAATTCCAACATGCAGCCTTCATGAAGCACTTTAAATTAGAATCATAGAATCACAGAATGATTAAGGTTGAAAAGACCGATAGGATCATCTAGTACAACCATGAACCCATGGTTGTGATCATGCTAGACCATGCTAGTCCCTCAGTGTGACATCTCCCCTTTTCTTGAGCATATCCAGATATGGTAGCTCCATCACTTCCCTGGGCAGCCTGTGCCTCACCAAATTATTTTGGAGAATTTGGTGCACAGAGTTTTCCAAGCAAGGAGCACTGAAGTCTGGTGACCCAACCCCAACTGCATCTCTGTTTATTTAGGGAAAATCCTTTAACACCCTGCACAACACTGCCAGATCTCAGTGCTAGTTCTTCTGGATACAGCTGCTCTCTATTTAAGATTATCTTTATCTTACTTGCTGAGATTTAGTTTCTTTCACCTTTGGAAAGAGAAATGCAGTGAACAACTTTTAAGAGAGCTTTTGCTACACCTAGTGGCAAAGCCTTTGAAGTGTCTGAAAAAAAGGCAATTTAGCAAACAATGCCAATCACATATAAATCTCCCGTTACAGTGAAACCTGATGTGCTTCCATATTGCAGCATATTTATTTGTGTTGTTCACTGCAAAGCTCTACTATTTTTGCCTCTACGGCTTTTCTTCTTTCTGTCTGCTGTCTCAGGCAGAATTGGTGTGAGCTGAGAATTTGATTCAGACTGAATAAGTTACTGGAAGCAGAGAAAAGATGGACTGTGGGGGAAAAAAAACACCCCAACAGCCGCTGCCCTCCCCAGCGCGGCGCATGTAGAGAATGTTTTGGATCAAAGGATCAGAAATAAGCTAAGACACAAAAAGCCACCTGGTATACACCATTCACACCTTTGGACTGTTAAAGCAGTCTGTGCAAGAAGACTAGAGATGTTTGAGGAGGACGAGCTGAGCATTAGCTGGGAGATGATTTGGGTAAGGAGTTACCTCCATCTCAAGTGAAAGTGTGATCTCATGCATGATCTCATGAAGCAGAAGGAAGATAAGGAACAATCTCAATTTCAGCAGTTCATAATGGAACTACAGCTTCAGCTTAAAAAATCCACAATGGAAAGACCATCCATCCCTGTTATTTACCCCTGGTGTAAAACCACTGGAGAAGAAAAGGTTTGTGACTTTCTTGAGCCACAAGCTATAATTTGAGAAGATAATGTTTCTAGCATTGGGAATTATCTGTACATGACAGGACTGATCTATTAATCTAAAAAATGGTGGG
The DNA here is from genome assembly GCF_026119805.1 of Tympanuchus pallidicinctus. Classification (NCBI taxonomy): domain Eukaryota; kingdom Metazoa; phylum Chordata; class Aves; order Galliformes; family Phasianidae; genus Tympanuchus; species Tympanuchus pallidicinctus. Next base: position 17,588,023 of record NW_026294627.1, read on the forward strand.
AATTACTCTGCTCCAAGGCTGCTGATCAGCCCTGTGCAGGGCCACTCCTCTGGCTGCAGGAGGTTACTCCTGTGCAGAAGCACCATGGCGGTGCACTGTCAGAGTACCTGAGCAGCACTCTGTCTCATTCAGACACATATATTGGCATAGACACAAGAGAAGAGGGAATAATGGCACCTGGGGAAGAGAATTAATCAGTTTTCCTTTCTTAAAGTTATGGAAGTTCAAGTAGAGAACTAGAGTATGCAGAGATGATGCACTTTTCTGTTACATGAAGTCCTGTGGAAAATAGAATATTGTTTTAGGATGCAGAAGAAGGATGCCATGCATTCCTTGCATCCCTATCTTCAATGCTTCTTGTTAGATGTGAGCTTGTGCATTGTGTGACGTAATAGTGAATGTGAAAATTATAGAATGATGGAATGGCTCAGTTGGAAGACCAACTACCTTAAAGACCATCCAATTCCAACCCCACTGCCATGGGCTGGCTGCCATCCACCAGACCAAGCTGCCCAGGGCCCCATCCAGCCTGGCCTTCAACGCCTTCAGGATGGGGCATCCACAACCTCTCTGGGCAGCCTGTGCCAGTGCCTTACTGCCCTCTATCTGAAAAACTTCCCCCTGATAGCTAATCTAAATCTCTTCTCCTTTGGTTTTAAACCATTTCTCCTTGTTTTATCATATTTTATTTTAAAATACATACTTGAGTAATTTTTAATTCCCAGGCTCTTCTCCTGCCTTCAGCCCCTCCTCTGTCTAACAGGGCCCTCCCAGACACAGTCCCCGAAATCCAGAAAAGCACTTTAGGTCCAGTTCTGCCACACTAGAGACAAACTGGTGTCTGTTCACATAAATCTGTCTCTACTCCTGTTTAACCCACATAGCTTATATGGCTGAACTGCCCTTTTTAATATGGAGGGATTTGGGGGGAAGAGATTTTGGGGGGAATCAAGTATGGCAATGTTTTTGCCTTATTAGCAGTGCCATTTGTCTCAGGGCTCAGGATATTATTAGCAGTTTCATCCTCTGCAGTTCTTAGCTTTCTTGACCATTATTATCAGCATTTTTTGTTTCAGAACCCTCAAGATGATCTGAGATGCAAGGAAAGACATCTGGCTTTCCTCCACATCCCTTGAGGGAGGCTGTGTATCACACATTTACGTTTTAATTGCTGTTTTGTAGCTGTATATTTATAAATGGAGCCTTACAGCCCTATTTCCATGTCATATTGCCATTCTTATAGACAATCCAGGCCTGCTCAAAGGCTTCTTACTGTGATTAAGAAACAGAGAAATAACTCAGGCATTTGTACGTATGTGAAGCCTTAAAAGCTAAACAGAGTTTTCCATAAGCACTAATGAAGGCTGGTGTCCCTGAAGGAAGCCCCTTCCCATAGATCCCAGGTCTTCCCCAGCTGCCCTCACCACTGCCCACATCAAAGCCCTCCTCTATATCCACCAAGTGGCAGTGGAGGCACGTTCTGGGTTTGGAGCAACATCTCTACAGGTCACCCAGAAGAAAGTGGGAAAAGGGACAGGGCTGGACTGCACTACCACCTGCCTCCTGGTAACCTGTCTTTCCAGGTCCAACTCCATGCCACCACTGAATGTGCAGAAACTGCTGATTTTTGTTCAAACAGGCTGAAGGTATCAAACACTGGTTGAGCACAAAGAAGAAATTTCCTTTGAAGATCAGGGTAGAAATCTTATGAAATCTATAAATAAATCCGGCAGGACAGGATTATCCCAGCTCAGATCACTTTATAGTGATGGAGAAATGCAAGCATTTGCAGGGCATAATTTGTCAGGTGCACTTTCTAGATACAAGATTTGGTCAGATGACATTCACTGGTGTTTCTCACTCAGGGATCAGTAATCCCCACTGACATTTAAGATATTGCAGTTCTGGGATATTTGTAGGTAGAAGAGCAAGTCTACTGAGAAACATTTTTAGTGTCTTCCTACATGCAAGAAAACAAGGTAGAAATCTAAGAGGAAAAGATTTCTTGGCCATTATTTTTTGTAGCACACAATGAATCAGAACATCACTACCAAATAAGTCCCAGTCCATTGCTTTATTAAAAGAAGCTATTTACAAATGCACCTTGGTTTAGCATTCTGGCTACAGTAATCCAGAGGCTGCAATCCATGGGAATTCAGTGGTCCAAGCTCTGGTCTCCCTGTGGGAAGGGAAGGGAAAGGAAGGGAAAGGAAGGGAAGGGAAGGGAAGGGAAGGGAAGGGAAGGGAAGGGAAGGGAAGGGAAGGGAAGGGAAGGGAAGGGAAGGGAAGGGAAGGGAAGGGAAGGGAAGGGAAGGGAAGGGAAGGGAAGGGAAGGGAAGGGAAGGGAAGGGAAGGGAAGGGAAGGGAAGGGAAGGGAAGGGAAGGGAAGGGAAGGGAAGGGAAGGGAAGGGAAGGGAAGAAGTAGAATGAATTTCCACCAAATTCTTTCCCCTATAATTTATCTTTTTCACCAGCTTGGTTGCATGCCTGTGAATATAAGCATGAAGAAATGACTGATAGAGTTAGTGCCTGGATCATGAAGATGAGCTGATGGAACACAGGTCTGCCATACCGGTTTGTTACTAATCAGTATCAGTCTGAACCAACATCAGAAGTATTCAGATGGCGTTTCCTATCTTTAAATCCATCTGTTCCCATGCTCCAAGAATCTCGTCTGTGGTTTGAGTCGCTGTTTATTCCTGCAATGACAGATTTTCTTCCTTCTGTTGTGGGGCCTCTCCCTTCCAAGATGCCTTTCTGACAAGGAAACAAATACCAGAAGGAATGCTGATGTTTTCTCTTCAATCGCCAGACCATTGAAAAAGAGCCAAACACTCTCCACCCACTTCCTTTCATTTTTTCAGTTCCGTCAGTTTTTTTGCCTTCTCTTTACTAAGCCTTTGTGGGTCCAGCTGGTTCCAATGAGTCAATGAGAAGTGCACAGCAGTCCTGAAGCACTTTAACAGGACTGTGAAGTGGTTTCAAGGCTGAAATTATAAACATGGAATCGCTTGAGTTGTAAGGGACCCTTAAAGGTCATCCTGTCTAACCTCCCCTACAGTGAACAGGGATGCCTACAACTTAATCAGGAGCTCAGAGCCCTATCTAGCCTGACCTTAAGTGCTTCCAGGGATGAGGCATCCACCATGTCTCTGGACAACCTGTGCCAGTACCTTGCCTTCCTTACTGTAAAAATTTTCCACGTATCCAATAAATAGCAGCAGATGCTTCAGATCAGGAGCTGCAGTGGCCAATTAAAAGGAGGAATTATGTTGTGCATCCACAGGATGCATGCAGGAACGTTCAGTTTTCTACTTTGCAGAGTCAGCACAACTCAACCTCACCTCTGCAGCACCTTATCCATCAGCATGGTGTTCAGGGTGTGACCCTATATAAACACTTCTTTGCTTTGTAGAAATACTGGCAGGGAAAATTTATATATGAGAGATGTATTTTGAACTGATCTCAACAGCCCTCTGCTATTTGTAGATGCTCCTACATGAGAATCAGTGTGAGAGGAAATGCGGGGACCTTAGTGCGTGTTCATGCCACTCCTTTATCTTCTCCATGGGTTTCCAACAAACTTGTTTGGCAAACATGGGGTTCATGGAGACCCTGCAGCAATGGCAATTAGAGGCCTGGTGGCACCTGTGTGAATTGGAGATCAGATGTGCTGCTTCATTGCACATAAGCCAACAACCTCTTGGCACCAATCCAGGAAGACACAACTGAAGACACTGAAGCAGAACTTTGACATGATTTTGTTCTTTCCCTTACAGGATAAAAAAAAAAAAAAAAATGTTTTTGATAACCAGAGACATTCTCATCAAAACTGGTTATTCCCTGCTTCTTTACAGCTGCAGGACACAGGACACTTGATGAAGGCTCTCTACTTATCCAGTGACAAGATTTCTTTCCACCATACCATCATATCACAGAATCACAGAATCACAGAATCGTAGGGGTTGGAAGGGACCTCCAGAGATCATCGAGTCCAACCCCCCTGCCAAAGCAGGTTCCCTACAGCAGGTCGCACAGGTAGGCATCCAGGCAGGTCTTGAACATCTCCAGAGAAGGAGACTCCACCACCTCCCTGGGCAGCCTGTTCCAGTGCTCCGTCACCTCACTGTAAAGAAGTTCTTACGCACATTTGTGTGGAACTTCCTATGCTGCAGTTTCCAGCCGTTTCCCCTTGTCCTGTCTCCACTCACCACTGAAAACAGTCTGGCCTTGCCATTCTGCCCCCCACACCTTAGATATTTATAGACCTGGATCAGGTCCCCTCTCAGTCTCCTTTTCTCAAGGCTGAACAGACCCAGTTCACTCAGCCTTTCCTCATAGCAGAGATGCTCCAGGCCCTTCACCATCTTCGTGGCCCTCCGCTGGACTCTTTCCAAGAGATCCTTGTCTTTTTTGTACTGGGGAGCCCAGAACTGGACGCAGTACTCCAGATGAGGTCTTACCAGGGCAGAGTAGAGGGGGAGGATCACCTCCCTCGACCTGCTGGCCACGCTCTTTTTAATGCACCCCAGGATGCCATTGGCCTTTTTGGCCACAAGGGCACACTGCTGGCTCATGGCCAACCTGTCATCCACCAGGACGCCCAGGTCCCTTTCCGCAGAGCTCCCCTCCAGCAGCTCATCCCCCAACCTGTACTGATGCATGGAATTATTCCTTCCCAGGAATAATTGCCTTGTCATGGGACCAACCATGCATGAATGTACATGGTTCAATGTTATCTGGATATTTATGTGTAAGCACAAAATCACAGAATTGTTAAGGTTGAAAAAGAACACTAAGATCATCCAGTTCGACCATCAACCCAACCACACCATGCCCACTAACCATGTCCCCCAGTGCCACATCTCCACAGTTCTTGACTCCAACACCTCCCTGGGCAGCTTGTTCTGGTGTCTCACCACTCTTTCTGAGAAGAAATTTTTCCTAATATCCAACCTGAATCTCCCATGGCACAACTTAAGGCAATTTCCACTCATCTGATTGCTACCAGGGAGAAGAGCTGACCCCACCTCACCACAGTCTCCTTTCCAACAGTTGTACAGAGCGATAAGGTCTTCCCTGAGCCTCCTCTTCTCCAGACTGAACAATCCAAGTTACTTTGGCTACTTCTGAACCAGACCACAGCTCAAAAAGATACTGAATGATCTTAGAGCATTTAAGGAAAATGTCATAATGTGCAAAAATTATTCACAGGAAGAAAACCTAGGCAGTTCCCATCTAATGTTCTGTGGAACAGGATAGGTAGAAAGCTAAAGAGGAAGGCCTGCCCAAGAGAAAGCAGATATTTCTGCAACTGTCACAGCCTGAAGGCATCTGTGCTGCAGAGATCTGTCAAAGGAATAACAGCAAAAATGGTGGAGATTAAACACACCCAAGCCACAGAGCCTAATGTTACGAGCTCTGAGGGGAGTGAGGCACTGGCACAGGATTCCCAGAGAGGTGGTGAACACCCCATCTTGGATATACTCAATGTCAGGCTGCACGGGGCTCTGAGCAACCTGATCTAGCAGTAGGTAGAACTGTTCAGTGCAGGGAAGTTGGACTAAATGGCCTTAATTCCCTTAAGAGAATGCTTCTATGATTCCTATGCAGTGGAAGGGATTTATATGATTGGGGCAGATCAACTACATTCAAAGGTCTGGACGGTCATCCTAAGGTCATCCCTCAATGAAGAAAAAAATGGATGTTAGAGAGCCATCTAACATTTAAACAGACTTCTAAAATCAGTCCAATCACACCACAGAGTGCCCATTTCCTGCCCCTGGTTATTAAAAGGGTCAGAAAAGTCCCTCAGAGACAGATGTCTCATGTCTGAGTAGTAACACCGTGTTGCTCAAAGCAACAGGCAGGTTGTCAGCACTCAAGGTGCCCTGGAAGACTTTTTCCATAACTTGTGTTTCACAGATGGCTTGGGTTGGAAGGGATCTCAAAGGTCTACGTCCAGCTCCTTCATCCAGTTCTAGTTTCACCCTGCATTTGGCCATGTTTTATCAAGGAGCTCAATGTTCTCCTGGGCTTCAGTGATCTGGCAGCTTGATCTGGTCATTTTAACCCACTCAGTGCATTGCAGGCTTGATACTCGGAGATAATATCAAACCTCAGGAAAAGACAGAGGAGAAAAAACACAGGAAAGAGAAGATACAAAGGAGAGGCCAAAGGGGAAAGTGAAACAACCTAGACAAAAATCAAAGGGGAAAAAAAGGTGGCTAGAAAGCTCAATTAGTGATGGCTGGAAAGATGAGAAGAAATGAAAAATGGAACAAGCAGCAACACCAGAGCTTGGGAGGGAGAGAAAAGGGAGATGCTGGGGAGGAAGCAGCCCAGTAAATTAACCGAAATGCAGCAGTGTGTGCCACAGAGCACTCCTTCCAGCAGGTCTCCATTAAAGTTTCATAAGGAGGGCTTTGTGGGATTTTTAATATTTCAGAAGTGTTTCTGAAGGTAGCCCAGGGGAGAGGCACCGCTAGCTGCTGCTGCATTAAATCTTATTGTGGCTGCAGAGAGCACTGGCCCGTGTCTGGCTCAGGGCTGCTTTGAGAGCACTCGCATCTTGCTCTGCTCCTTCCTCTCATTAAGATGCCTCAGTCTGAGGCATTATAATAGGGTCTTCGGGGTGTTTCCTTGACTTTTCTCCCTTGTGGATTGTGGAATATGCTGGTGAGCATGGAGTGGAAAGCAGGAGATGAGAACAGCAGGGCTGCTGAAAATCCCTTTGGTTCCTATAGGAGGGTGGCAATGTTCCTGTTGGGTGATGGCAGCGTCCCCATTAGGTGGTGTTAGTGTCCACACGGGGTGTTGGCAGTGTCCCTGCTGGGTGTCGGCAGTGTCCTTACAGGGTTGTGGTGGTGTCCCCGAGGTCAATGATGCGTCTCCTTAGGGTGATGGCGGTGTCCCCGCTGGGTGGCAGCAGCGGCCCGCTGATGGCCCGTCGCTCGGCCGAGGTTGAGAAGAGCTGGAAGTTTTCTGCTGTCGCAGTACTGCTCAAACCCCAGGCAGGCATCAGACGAGCTCTTTTTTTAAGCAGCTGAGAGCCGACAGCAGGCTCTGGCTGGCACCGATGCTCCCGTTGCTGCCAAGGGGTTCGTTTTGCCACACTTCCATTTATTTTGTGCCACCACAAATTCCAGAAGCATTAAACAACTTCTCATAAATAACTCACATATATATATCCCTGTCGTGGCCTAAACACTTTAAGTCACTCCTACTGCCTCACTTCTGGATTGCAAAACACTTGGTGAAAGGATCCAGCTCTAGAAGCTATTGTGCTGTCAAGCTCTTAGGTAGGTTATCCCCTTCCTACAACAAAAGCATTCAGCCAGAGGAAAGAACCCAAATATAGATTCCAGCCTGCATGCTGGAATGAATGAATGAACGAATAAATAAATAAAGTAACAAAAATAACCAGTAATCAATCGTTCTTAAAACATGTGGCCTGCTCCTCCCTTGAAAATTTAATTATCATAATGATTGAGATTCAAACAAGACAACCAGGCTTGAAATGACCCAGCCAAGGGCACTGAATGTATTTCAAGCTCTTTTCATCAAAAGCTGCCTTTCGAGTCACAGTGACCAACACTGAAACCTGTTCTTAGCATGATTTTCTCTGTGCAACACTTTCCGTTAGGTGCCTGCAAAGGTACATCTCCTGCATCAAGGGAGGGAAAATTTCTTCTCTGAAAGAGTGGCAGTGCATTGGAGCAGGCTGCCCAGAGAGGTGGTGCAGTCACCATCACTGGGGATGTCCAAGAAGCATGTGAATGTAGCACTGGGGGATGTGGGCAGTGGGCAGTGGGGAGGTGCTGGTAGAAATAGACAGTCTTAGCGGTCATTTCCAACCTTAATGGTTCTGTGATTCTATTAGAGCCTTTTACCTACCAAAGAGGCAAGATTGTCACCCCACCCTTGTTAATTGCTTTGCAGACCACGCTACTAATGAGGCAGAATGGTTCCTATTCCAATGGAGATGTTGTCTTTCTGATGAGCTGAATGGTTTTGATTCAGATTGACATCCCCGGTTTGAGATAAAGCATGGTCACAGGGCTTTGTGCTGAGGCTCAGAACCAGATCTGAGCAGCCAGGATGCAGCACTGGAACAGGCTGCTCAGGGAGGTTGAGGAGTCTCCTTCTCTGGAGATGTTCAAGACCTGCCTGGACGCCTGCTTGTGCGACCTCTTGTAGGGAACCTGCTTTGGCAGGGGGGTTGGACTCGATGATCTCTGGAGGTCTCTTCCAACCCCTATTATTCTGTGATTGTGTGATTTCATGGGGCTGGATGGAATAGAGGAGTTCAGCGTCACCTCAGTGAAGCTGAAGGCATGGATAGAACTAAATCCAGGTACCTGAACATTTACAACCACAACAGTGGATTTAATTATCACTTTACTGGGCTTTAAGTGAGCTATAAGACTAATCTAAATGTAACTTGCATTACAGGGTCAGTAGCCTCTTTACAAGCTTCCTCAACAGACAAGTGTCAAATTAGGGCTATATCAATAGATAAAGGCAAAAACTAAAGCCATTGATAGCCATAGATTTCCCAGCTGATATCTTTATACTCTGCTATAAAAGCCTATCTCTGTTAATTTAAAGTGAAAATTGTTGACATCGCTTTCAAACGCCACTTGTTAGGAAAGAACTTGAACTAAATATAATGAGAATCAAATAACCCATGAATTTTATTGAGGAGTAACAACATTCAGAGAGGCAGCAAAACTCGATGGTATTTACTCTTCCAGATAATCCTTGTCATTACTTGCGGACCAGATGCCGTATGGGAGTCCCCATGGCTGCCATGTGAGCACTCCTATGCAATCACTGTGCCCAGACAGAAGGTGCTGGAGCCATCAGGATGCAGGGATGTATCCGGGCATTTATTTTACAGCAGGTTTTGGAAAATGCACTTCTTTGTTGGATATAAATGCCTCCCGCCCACATGGAACCACCCAGCAGAACTTTGTGCTCCATAAAGGGCTGGACTTTGGTAAAACTCCGTCCTTGGACTTTCCTGCATCTGAACCTGCTGACCCAGCTTACAGGAATTTCCAGTTTGTGGCATTTAAGAAAGAAGAGGGGTGCTGCTTGGGCATCTCCCTAGGCTTCAGGGGACAGTGTCCTGTGGGGACAGCCAGACTTAGGGGAGTGCAGCTTCTGCCCTGCTGCTCCAGGAAGGCACTAGGACCCAAGGGCTGTCCATACAAATGAAACTGCATCTGGCACCAGAAGGAAAAGAGATTCCCCTTGATGATGTGAGTTTATCCCTTCTGGTCAGTTCTTCATAGGACAGAACCCTGACTACTCAAAGCATTTGGTCCAAGCCAGGTGTCTACCTCCCTGCACAGCCACCAGATAGGGTTAGATGACCCCAGGGGGTTCTAAACCTGGTCTCATGAACCGCCTTCAAGAGATATCCATCTTTCTCCATCACTTGCTCAGAGAGCTCAGCCCAAGGATGAGCACCTTCACTTTATTAGACTGAAGTTAATTATCTAGTTAGATGAATGCTCTGTGGAAGGCACTATCTCACAAGCACAAACTGCATAGGTCCTGCAAATTAATCATCTGGTTTAGCCCCCTATATACATACCTCTCTATCAGAATATATCTAAGCCTATCACTCAGCATACCCAATCAAAACCCTATCTACTTCTTCCCATCACCTCTTTATCCTAGACCATTCCACTTACTGTGTTCTTGCCACAAATTCCTCCCATTACAGAGCAGAGAAAATGTCCTCTACTGCTTATAAAATCATACAACCATTTGAGTTGGCTGGGATCTTTAAAGGCCATCCAGTCCAGCCCCCTTACAATGAACAGGGACACTTACACCTTGATCGGGTACTCAGAGCCCCATCCAGCCTGATCTTGGATGTGTCCACGGATGGGGTGTCCACCATCTCTCTGCATAACCTGTGCCAGTGCCTCACCACCCTGATTGTAAAAAATGCCTTCCTTATAGAATTGTAAAACTTTTTGAGTTGGAAGGTATCAAGCCCAACTCCCCAGCAACAAACAGGGATTATCTAAACCTGGCACAGAAAAGATGCTGGAACTGCCTGGATTCTTGCAGAGAGGCAAACCTGGCCCTCTGAAAGAGTTGAGCTTAGAAGCTGCCCCATGATTTCTGCCTCCTTGTTATCTGTGACTTGAATGGAGGAGTGTCCCCTGCATGAACCCAGTGCTCCTCGTCTATTTGCATTGCTGAGAAGTACTCCTTATCTTTTGGACTTTCAGACCACTGAGTTTAAAGAAATACTGAGGAGAAATTATAGCTGCGGCTGACTGAGGTACTATCTTTAGGCTTCTCTGTAACTGGATGGTGAACTCAAAAATATTTTTCACATAAACTTTCTCCCCTCCAAACTATGAGATGAAATACCCAACTTATTCCACTGACTTCAGCCAAGCACAGCGAAATGCTGGTTCTGTGTTGGCAGGTACTACAGGATGGTCTCAAACCCAGAACTAAGCGTGGGAATACAGACAGACAAAGAAAATGTCCAGGGAAAATATCCTAGCTGTAAATCTCTTGGTTTGCCTGCTGATATCCTTGGCCAGAAGGAGACATTTGGCTTCAGTCGGACTCATCACTGCTGGTTTGGGAAATTTTTAAATTTATTTTCATTTTTCATAAAGAAAAATCAACAAAATTTCAGTCATGTGAGACACATCAACCAAGGTGAAGTGCCTCAATGTAAATTCAGCTTGAAGGGATTTAATCCTGGGCCTCAGGTAAATATTTTAGGAAAAGCAATGTGGATAAAGCTCTGCTGAGCCAGCTGACCTTGAGGAAGGCAGACAGCGTGGTTATCTGAACTTCACTTATCTGAACCTCCTGTTATTTGACGTGGGCTTACATTGTCCACCTCAAAATGGGAGATGGGATTCTGTACTCCCTGACCAACAGAAGGTGCATGACCTGGTGTCTGCAGTAACATCTCAGGAAGGAAAGTAACTTTCTTGGGGAGAACAAAGTGTTTTAGAAATGTAAAGAAACAAAGTTTTCCAGAAATACATGAATCTGGAAGCACAAGTGTAGTTACAAAGGGAAAGACCACACAGAGGAAAGAAGGGTGGAATCATCTTGAGTAGGGGTTTTTTGAGACCGTGTGATGGCCTCCAGGCACTCACAGGGACTTTTGTGTCTCCAGGGCTTTCCCAAGGGCTCTCTGAGTACTTTGTAACACTGAGACAGGTATTTTGGGCATTCTATGATCACATTTATCAGTCAGTTCTTGAGAGCCTGTTGGGCCTTCACTCTATCACAGAAGCTCCCCATCCCTGTCTCCATCCCAGCTTTCCATGGCTATGCTCAGTAGAACAACTCCTCCCATGGAGAACCTGAACCTCCTCCCATGGAGAACCAGTTCCAGCTGAACAAGGAACTGGGACGTGGTAAGTACTGAAACTTGGAGAGTCAGTGCCATGGCTAGCCAGAGTCTACATCACTAAGCCCTGCCCTTGAACCATCACTGTTCCATCTGTACTGCCCAGTGTGATGTACACTGCTGCACCCTCTGCCTTGTTTGGGCACTGTTTGGAAGGTTTTTGGGTTTTGTTTGTTTGTTTGTTTTTGTTTGTTTGTTTGTTTGTTTTTGTTTGTTTGTTTGTTTTTTGTTTTTAATGATATTTTTAGCGCTGGGAAAACCATGAAAATGTGACCCAAGAGGCCCATAAGGAAATCTGAAATCTGTTTCTTAACATTTGAAATCATACTTTTATTGGAGTCTGGTTTTGAGAGTCTGGATTTCTGTAGCATCCACTCAAGTGATGTGGTGCAGACAAGACCCTACATAAACCAGAGGTGTCTTAGGGCTCTTCCACACAGGGAAGTCAGTGAGCAGCACTCAGGGTCAGAATTTTGGTCCCAGTAAAGGAAGTTATATTTCTGCATGCTCAGAGACTATGCAACCAAGCACTGTCTATGTAGGGATGTGTCTCTAGGTTCCCCACTGACTACCCACCACTCTCCCATACATAACTGAGTTCATTGGGAGGACGGAACTGGAAAAAGTCAACCATCTCTGCCTCATTATCCCCATGCAGGCCCATTATCCACTCAAGGCCAAGCTTGATGGAGAGACCATTTCAGCTTGTTTTTGCTCTAAAGTGGACCTCCATGAGTCAGTGCTGCTGTACCTAGGCACCTCACATCTCCTAGAGCATCTCAGCAGGTGTTTCCTGGGAACGTTATGTGACCAGAGATTTGCATCTCAGCATATATGAAAGCAGGTGAGATAAGAGAAAGCAGAAGACAAGACCTAATCAATAACACACTCATCATTACAGTCTGAGGCCAGACCAAGCTTCAGGTGGGAACTTGGACTGCAGATGGCCAGACAGTAGGGGACAGGTATAGAATCATAGAATGACATGGGTTGGAAGGGACCTTAAAGCCCATCCAGCCCCAACTCTCTGCCATGGCCTGGTTGCCATCCACCAGCTAAGGCTGCGCAGGGCCCCATCCATGGTGGGAGGCTTCATTTTCGCAGTGGGAAACTACAACAGATTGACACTGAATCAGACCCATGACTGCATGGAGATGTTTAGCTGCCTCCACGCACCAGAGATGCATTAATTGACCCACTCAGACCTGCACTGTGACTCAGAGTCACCAAATACGTGGCTCAAACATGTAGGAAAATGTGTCACTGATGGCTTAAGCTGGAGATTGCAGCATCTCAATAGAAAATGGTGGTGTACCTGTGGAGCTTGTGGGCCTGATGGTTTCTTCCCATGGCATTGCTGATACAAAGCAATGAATTTATTTAATAAATAAATAAATAAATATTGAAGAGTTATTGCTAATCCTCTTCTGATTTGGAAAAAAAAAAATCCAATAAAATCTTTTCACAAAAGCAGCAGTAAAAGGAACAGTACAGTGTATTTACAATTAATTTTCAGCTTATGAAAGCACTTCCTAAACGAAATGTGTGTGTGAGCAGCAGGAGAATGAAGACGTGAGGAAAGATAGTGCTAGAACAGAGAGAGCAGATTTATACAGTGTCTGCTGGTTGCCTTTCATTTTCTGAGCAGCGGGAGATTAATGATATTGTCTCAGCAACATTAATGATGCTGTAAAATCATAAGGACAAAGAGAGCCAGGATTTGATAAAAGTGAGATTTACTGCTGCATCAGTCAATTTAATTATCTTTTACTAGGCTTAAACTAAGCAGTAAGACTAATCTCCATTTAACATGTTTTACAGGGTCTGCAGGCACTTTACAATCCTCCTCCATTCACAAGTGTCAAATTATGGCAATATTGATAAAAGAGTGGTGTAAATGGTTGTCTAGTCAATCCCAGAACCAGTTAATATCTTTTTTACTGCATTGTAAAAGCCTATTACTCTCAAGTTTTGGAGTGAAATTTGTGGACAGTAATCTGAGTCAATAATGTTTAGGAAACAAGTGCAGAGGAGATAAAGATCCGCGTCCATCTGCTGTGCTTGCTATAAAAGCTGCTCTCCCTTTCTCCACTTGGGTGCTGCTGCCTGCCCTCCAGCCATCCAAAACCACCCTGATCCAGGCTGCAGCTCCTCCTGCAGCTGCAGCAGCATTGTGGGGAGCACGAGGTCTTGAGGGAGCACTGGCACAGGGTGCCCAGAGGCTGCAGGATCTCCTCCTTGGAAATCACAAAAGGCTGCCTGCACATGGCCCTGGGCACCTTGCTCTGGGTGTCTGTCCTTACTAGTTCATGTAAAACCACAATGGATTATGCAGGCTAGATTTCCATGTGCTGATTTTGAAAATGCAAGTTCCTTGGTCACTACACTTGATTTTGTACTCTCCATCACTTTCTGGAGCTGCTCACGTTTCCACAATGTGGGTACAGAACCCAAATTTTTCCATCTCCCTTATGGGCCACCAAGCCCCATCTTTCTACAGAAATATCTCTGAGCTATAAGGAAGCAAGCTTCCAGCATCAAGGACAAAGGAAAAATGCTTAAATTTGCACTTAAAAAAAACACAAAACACTCCAATTTTCAATGAAACTGAAGAAAATGTAACTCACAAAACAGACATTGACTCCCAGAAAAGGACTGTTTGACATTAGCAGCTGGAGAAAATCTCAGTCTTTCCTAACCAGATCAGAGTATCTTTTTTTCTGCTCTCCAGGTGATCAGTTTCTCTATGGCCACCTTCCTTTACTTCATACTGCTGCCTGGCTTGAAGTGCTGTGGGCTAACTTACTGTTCTGAGCCATCTTTTCTGCTTCTCAAGTGGCTCTGAAGGCTATTTCTGAGATACTACAGCCTTGCTAATGCACTTCATGGCCCATATTTTGAGTCTAGAGTCAGACTTCCCATGAAACAGAATTCTGGACTCAGGCATGTCCTGTGCCACTGCATTATGTTTGTTCTGGTCACAGATTTCTTAATAAGGTCAACACAGAATCACTGAGCCCAGTGCTTCTACAGCATCTTATTTTTAGCTTTCTCAAAACTTCTGTCTACAAATAATGAGAAGCTGAAAATGATTCCCATTGCCAGGCAAGCAAAAGAGGCATAATTTTTTTTAACAGTTCACTTAAAAAGTTTACAGCAAAAGAGACCAACAGAAATCCTCTGATTTTAATTGTGTTTGAGACTCTCTGCAGCTCTGCCCTATCATCTCCTTTCTTTAGCTAAAGGAACTGGTGGATCTAATACCCTAAGTCCTGGCACGCATAACCTGCTTCTGACAGCACTGAATGTCCTCTCTGACGTTGGAAATAGAGGCTGTGGTGGAGATGTTTCCTTCTTCAGTCCAAACACCACCTCAGACCTCAGCTCAGTCCAACCCCGGGCACTTCCTGGGAATGGGCTGTTAGAAAATCAGACCTGATAAAGTCAAGTATGTTGTGCGTGATGGGCTCAGCCAGCCTCCATCACACAGTCTGCATTCCCAGCTGCTGCCTACATTGGGCCCAGGCCACCCATGGGCACCACGAAGCTTCAGAGCCTGCTCCACAGTACCACAGAAGCCTACATTGACAGCTCTGCTATGGCTGGAGGCAGGTCTTGTGCAAAAAAGCTTAGAAAAACTGGGGGTAAAAAAGGCAAAACTGATCTGACCCCACCAATGCCAACATCACTTTGGAACTCCTTTCTGCAGGGAATTTCAAAGTGGAGGTTTTCCCTAAATCAACAGTGTTTTCAGACTTCATTGCTCATTTCTAGGGAACTCCACAAAGCCCAGGAGAAGGGTTGTTGCCCTGAGGAGCTGTGGGGTCTCGTCCTTGGACATCTCCCAAAGCCTGTTTGTCTGGATGTGGTCCTGGGCTCCCCACTCTGGGTGTCCCTGCTGGAGCAGGGGGTGGACAAGATGACCTCCAGAGGTCCCTTCCCACTTCAGCCATCCTGTGATTATGTGAAATTTGTAGGTTTGTTGTCCAAACAAGGTTTCAAGATTGAGCCCCCCGTGGCAGAATTGCTCTGTCAATAAGTTCTGCAATGTGCTTGTCACTGCAGGAAACAGGGGAAAAGTCAGCCCAGGATTCTTATCCATCCAATCTTATCAGGGTAGTAAATCTGGTCTTTGATCTTTTGTCAACAAGGCACAAAGTTGGAGGCAGCTGCCACCACCCTGCTCAGCGATGCAGTCATCAGGGGCTCATAAAACCTTTATGAAACCTGCAATAAACAAGGCTGATAAGCAGCAGGACATGGGGTTTCGGGAGTCAGCAGCTTCTTGGGGAAGATCATCCTCCAACTCTGAGGCTCCTTTATTTAAATAGCAAACACACGCCACCAATTGCACCCTGCCATAAAAGCTGGGAGCAGGGAATTTTCACCAGCCCTATTCTTGCTGAATCCCAGTACTTGCCATGCAAATTCATCATGTGCCTTTCCCACTCGCCAACTGTAGGATAGATGGGAGAAGTGGGGGAAAAAGAGATAAATTGAATAACATTCTGATTGACGAAGGAAAGAGAAAGCTATTTACAGACAGCAGGACAGTTTCTAGTATGAGAAAGACATGGAAGTTTGAGCTGAAATATTTTTGCTGCTTATGTTTCTAGTCCTGATGAATTCAGTGAGAATTCAGTTCCGAGCATGGGATGGCAAATAATGAAACTTATCTCCTGCTCCCACTCTCTCCAATAAATGATATTGCACTGGACATGTCACCGTCCTTCTCCCTTCCTTATTCACTTTATAAGGAAACAAAGTTGGGCTTCTTTATGTGTTCTCTGTTCTTCCATATTTATTTCCAAGAAAAGAAATCTCTAATGGAAAAGTAGGTGTCCCAGGTGCCCACCCTGGGACAGCTCAGAAACATGACCACACTGCAATCCGTGTTGTGCTTCAGCAGCATGGAGCACAGTGTCCACCTCAGCACAAAGACTTTCCTGAGCTAGAAGTTAAGTAGCTTTAGCACTTTGGCAATCATGTGGATCGCCAACTGGGCTCCTTCTTGTTCTCTGGAAAAAAACTGGCCTTGAAAATATTGGCATGTATTCACAACTCAAAGCCGCGCTTCTGGTTAGCACCAAGGTCAAACTGTTTTCCCTTTGGTGTCATAAGGACACGGTTTTGCTGCTAATTCCAGCCATCTTTACTTTTTTTCCCTCCTCCAGAGACATGAAACAACATGGGAAACGTTACCTGGCACTCAGAAATGTCAAACATTACCTGGTAAATCAACCGGACCAGAGGCTTATTGTGATTTGTTTGTGTTTTCCATGCTGACTTACTCATGAAGTTGGGGTACAGACCACTTTTGGTTCCAATTGCTCATTTCAGCTTGTTTCTTAAAGAGTAATTTAAAACATACAGGCTATTCCCTACCATAACAAGATGTATTTATAGCTACATTTTTATTTTATTGAGTAATCTCCATGAGATAAGCAGCTGTCATGTTTTTGTATTGTTTTATTTACCAAGTAAACTACTTAGAGTTTGGTGGTAGAATCATCTTCTCTACCTGCTAATTCACTCTTTTCTCAGGCCATTGAAGTAAATAATAAGAACAATTGTTCAGTGCTAGTAAGAAATTTATGTCAGGGCAATTCCAAACAACAGATAGATGCAAAGATACCTTAATTAAATATGTGTTATCAGCTGCTTATAGTAATAAAGTACTAATTCAATCCAAGTGTATAACCACAAAGTAACTGTAATAAATTTCAGATTTGGTAATAACCCACTACTATATACCTTAATTAGGTGATAAAACAACAGTGACAGCTTAGAAATATATCAAAAATACAACACGTTTCTCAGCCAAAATATTTCTTTACCTGTGAGATTTTGAATGGAAATTGCAGGGGTACCACAGAGCAGTCTGTTTTTCCACATTGCAGTACTGACTGATTGTGACACCTGTGCCACAAAGCATTTAGGTCAACCTGTTCTCCCTGCTTCGTTGCAAGCGACCTCAGGACAGAACAATCTCCCCTTTCCACAGCCTGATGTAATTAGTTGATTAATCAAACACTGTCACTCTGTAGCACATCCGTTTTACCAAGAAAGTCTTTTAAATGTTCACACATTATCTAACACCTCCTCAGAGGGATGCAGGCAATGCATTTACTCTGTCCTATGGCTGTTTACAGAAAATAGGTCAAATATGGCCTTTTGTGCAAACTGTGTGCCCATTGCCCTGTGTAGGTGGCCTCCCAAGTGATGCTCAGCGGTCTGAAAGTGATCATGGGTCATTAAACCGCATTTTTCCCAGGTAACAGCGATAGGATGAGAGGAAATGTCCTCCAGTTGCACCAAATTCAGGTTGGATATTAGGAAAAAACTTTCTGAAGGGTGACGATGCATTGGAACAGGCTGCCCAGGGGGGTGGTGCAGTCACTGTCTCTGGAGGTGTTCAAGAACCATGGAGATGTGGCACTGACGGATGTGGCAGTGGGCATGGTCATGGAATGGTGATTGGGAGAGATAATCTTAGAAGTCCTTTCCAACCTTAATGATTCTCTGTGATCCAAGGGTTTGTTCTTGGGTTTGAAAGAAGGGTCTGAGATAACTAAGCTGACAAAGAGATGGGAATGACCATCTCTGAACAGCATGACTACAGCTAGTCCATGGCAAGCTGGGCTTTCCAATTCCACTGTGATGTGGGATCAGAACACGATTTCAAATCACCTGCATGAAAAATCCCACGTACCACCAAGGGTGATATATGCACAATGAGCAAGATCTCTAGAGACAGTAATTTTAAAACTGGTACAGATGGTAGACACACAACTACAGCATGTCTTCTAAATGCAGCAGCAGTGGGTGGTGCTGTGCTGTGGTGTGGGGATGGCAGGTACACCAGAAGGAGGTCTGTACTAGGAACAGGAGGGCTCCCATGCGATGGTGGCACAAGCATTTCCTGCACTATGACCAGGCAGTTCTGAAAAATCAGAGTGCTGTATGACTAAGAAGTTATATGAGTCCCATAAATTAAAGGATGGGCGACTGCTATCTATTCCTCTTTTTTTTTTTCCTCTCTTCAACTCTTCTCTCTATTTAAGGAAATTGCCCTTTGCTTTCCTCAGTCTCTTACTCACGTCCAGACTTCCACATCTCAGTGCCTGATTTGTCTGCTTCTTTTCATATCCTGCATTACCTCAGCATTATCTTGTTTCTGATACCTGATTTCTCCCACTTTCTCCCCTTAAACTCGTAGGCTTTCTTGCCTCTGTCTCTCTACATGAAGCAGGCAACACTACAGGTTGCACTGAGGCTGCTTGCTCAAAGGGCCTTATTTAAGTGTGCCAATGGCTGAAGAAAGTAATGTCTGGCAGCCCTAGAGAGCAGTCTGGATTTTCTGTCAGCCTCAGCCTCACACACAGTGCTGGCCACAATAACTAGGCTGGGCACCTATGGTAGAAATGCGGAGCATCTCTGCATGTTGTGAACTGCAGCGTACAGCTACAGTACTCCCTCCTCAGGGGCAGAGATGAGCAATGTGTTGCACATGGGCTATCTCCTCTTCCCATACAACTCTCAGAGGCACCATTGAGTTTCCCCATACTTTCAGAAGTTTAGGGCAGTGTTGATCATTTTCTGCTTTGCTACATGCCAGGAGGGTCTCTGAGCCAAATCCGAGTGATAGTGGATGGTTAAGGTGTGTGCAATCAGTGTGATGTGTTGTCCCCCCAGGCAGCAGCCCAGATGAGTCAAGATTCACAGAGCTGCCAGGGTCTGCTCGTTTAAAAGCAGAATTTGGAGACATTTGAAAGAACCCACAGCTCTCAAAGGACCAGCTTGACGAGGACACATTGGCTGTATTCTGCTGTTGTACGGGGTGAAACAGCTCCATCTTCAAGATCTAAAGGTGGATTCAGGGAAGGCTTTATACCCTGTGTGGATACGGACACATGCTGCCTTTTCTTAGGCACCAGAGAACCCACAGAGCAGAGAAATGCTGGCAGTGAGCTTTGTTCTTGCATTCATGAAACAGCTCCTAATTTGCCCAAATTGCTGCTTCCTGGGCACATGGTGCATTCATATATAATTGACTGCAGTAAAAGAAGACTTCACTGAAAATGTATATTTTATACCTAAAGATGACTGCCTGTGATGTAGTTGGTAAAATGAAGTGGAAGTACAAATGAATTACATTCATTATCTCTAATGAGTAAAATTTGCTTACCACCAACTTCTGAGTAACACCAAAGATTATGGATAAATGCAACCCAAGTGATTCAGCTCCCAAAACTGCAAAGGTTTTCAGAATATGTACCCAGACTGCTGGCTATAAATGATGAAAAGGCTTTTGTCAGTAGCACATAGCATTCTTTGTACCAGTTAGTTCCTAGCAATTTCATACAGCACAGAATTGTCATTTTGGTAAAATGCTGGGATTTGAACCAGTAGAGAACGCTGAAAATTTTTACTGGTCTCATGAAAACATCATGCCTTTCTGTGTTTTGAAAAGAGTAGGGTTATAGCAGGTAGCATCCTGATTTCAGCACATGCTTCTCACATCCCCAGCCCCATGGAAACCAATCCCTTTAACGGGCTCTGGCCAGCTGCAACCACACACTGTGCAACACCTTATGTTCCATGGAAGCTCTGCAGTGCTTTGATTAACCCAAGCAGAAGCGAGTCTGCCTGGTCTAACCAACAGATCTGGCTTTTGTTTCATTCTGGGGTTGCTGCAGAGCCCTTATGCCTTGTGCAGGCAGCACACAAGTTGGTGGACCATAAAATTTGCAAAGACGGAGATACAACAAAACCACTCAAACTTGGTGATGGTGGTAAATAAATCTCCTTCCTTTTTCTAACACCTTCTTCATAAATGTAAAAGAGTAAGTCTGGCCTGAACAGCGAGTCAGTAGTCACAGTAGAGCTTCAGAGGGCAGTCAGTCTCCATGGGCTTCTGTTTCAGAAAGAGCTTATTCTGCTCACTCCTTTAGATCTCATGGAATTATCTTCTCTATAGCAGGGGTGGTGAACTTTGTTAGAATTGAGGCAAAAAGTGACTTTGTGAGTTTTTCAGTAATAAGATGCAACCTTTTTCTTAACACACGTCCTCTTGGGATCAGCATCGTCACACACTGGTTACAGCCTCTTTCCTTGGGTTCAGACTCCTAACTTCACTACTTCAGGGATTTTTCACTATGTCATTTTCATGGGATTTCAGGCAGATGTCTATGTTAAAATGATTGCCATAATAGTTCTGATTCCACTTGTTCAAAATTATTTACAATTTAGGAGAGTACTTAAATTCAGAGGTCAGAATTTCACCAAATCACCAATGGCTTCAAGAAGAGATTTCAGAGCCCTGAGCAAATAAAGAGAGTAAATGGATGTAAATGAAGACCTTCTAGAGTCATCATAAGCATGAATCTTGTAAAAATGAAACCTGGGATGCGCTTGCAACAGTCAGAATGGTGTTTGTTTTTGGAATCAGTTACAACCCCCCAGCAGTTTCAAAGCTGGGGCAAAAGAACTAACGGTGGCTGCAGCTGGTGTGCGTTCAGGGCATGCTATCGAGTGCCCAGCTCACCTCACAATTTTACACCAGCGAACTGATGGCTGATGTAAAACACCTGACCTCGTGATCACCTGAGCTGGCTCCTTCCTCCTCACCCCGTGTCCCCGGGGCCCACTGCTGCTGGGCTGGCAGAAGCAGGAGTGGCTGCACGTCCCCGAGAGGCCAAGCGGTGCCCATAGGCTGTCCCACAGTGCTGCGTATCGCTGAGCTCTGAACTGCAGCCAGCTGGCTGGCTGTCGGCACGCAATCCAAACACTGGCCAAGGCTGTGCTGGCTTCAATAAAACCTTCAGGGCTGCAAAACAGGTCAGAGATCTCAAAGAATACAGCTTTTCCACAGTAATGATTAACAGGACGGTGGCAAAAGTCCCTAAGGCTTTGACTGGCTCTGTATGCACACACAAATACACCAACGGGAAAAATTATCCCAGAGAGCCTCTTTCTAGGAGAAAAGCCTCCCTCATGGTGGGCTGTCCTCAACAGACGCCATGGCCGAGAGCCCCTAGTTTCTTCTGGGATAGCAGAGAATGCCCCAGTGTCGCATTTAAGCCAAAGTTGAGAAGCAAGGATGGAAGGTCAGGCAGGGTTGCTATTTCCCTCACTTGTAGAATGGACCAATACTAGACCAGATTCCAGCTTCCAGTTCACAGGCATAAGTCTGGAACTTTCCTAAACCCCTGACTGAAAGTAATATCTGCGAGTCTGACTTGAACTGATACAACATGAACTTGAGAGCTGTGCTACACATCAGTGCATATCCAAAAAATAAGTGGTTACCTGTGAAATTCCTTATTTACAAAGGGAAATAACTTCCCAGTTAATGGTGGATCCATACAAATGTTTGCCTTTTTCATAACTTGCACTCGTTGCATTTGAATGTGGTAAAATTAATCTAGAAAATTGTCCCATGTTTTACAAAGTACACCTTATTATCTTTTAGGAAAATATGTTTTTAAAAGAATACAGCTGTACTGCACAAGCAGGTCATTTTTTACATGTATCTGTGGATGCGTCTGTGTATATACACTCATATAATAGGTTTATAGAGGCATGTAAATGTGTTCTGTTGTTAGACAGACTATCAGAAAGAATAACATTCATAAAGAGATCTGAATCATTAAACGTGCCTATTGTCACTCTTCCACTATGTTAAAAAATCTTCCAAAATGCGAAACTCTGGGGAATGAAGTATGGTGGAGACAGAATTCCCTCCTGACCCTTGTCAGCTTCTCTTTGGGATCTAGGGACCAGCTGTAGACACGTGAAGAACATCTGTGGTTCAAGCCCAGTTCTCTTTGCAGTGATTAGAGACACCAAGAGCAAGTACAGAGCCTTATACCTGAGGAGGAATAACCAGATGCATCAGTACAGGTTGGGGCCTGACCTGCTGGAGAGGAGCTCTGCAGAGAAGGACCTGAATGTTCTGTTGGGCAGCAGGTTGACCATGAGCCAGCAGTGTGTCCGTGTGGCCAAGAAAGTCAATGGTATCCTGGGGTGCATTACAAAGAGTGTGGCCAGCAGCTCAAGGGAGCTGGTTCTGCCCTTATATTCTGCCCTGGTGAGGCCACACCTGGAGTACTGTGCCCAGTTCTGGGCTCCCCAGTTTAAAAAAGACAGGGATCTCCTAGAAGGAGTACAGCAGAGGGCCACAAATATGATAAAGAGCTTGGAGCATCTACCTTATGAGGTAAGGCTGAGTGACCTGGGTTTGTTTAGATTGGGGAAAAAAAGACAGAGGGGGGGGATCCGATTGATTTCTATAAATATCTGAAGGCTGGTGGGAGAGAAACAGATGAGGCTAGGCTCTTCTCAGTGGTGTGTAGTGATGGGACAAGGAGCAATAGCCTAAAACTTGAACATAGTTCCACACAGACATGTAGAACAATTTCCTTATGGTAAGGGTGATAGAACACTAGAACATGTTTGCCCAGAGAAGTTGTGGAGTCTCATTCTATGCAGATCTTCAAGACTCATCCAAAACCCTGTTGTGCTTTCTATTATAGGAAACCTGCTTTAGATTCCAACCCTTGCAGTTCTGTGATTCTGTGATACCTGCGATTTCTGCTTGTTCTTTCAGTTGAAATTGCTCAAGCACAGCTCTGCTCTGTGCTCCTAGGCAACCCAAAGCAGGCAGTGGGGCGTTGAGAAGCACGAAGAATGCCAAGTCAAGCCCACTGCAATCAACATTTCCTTCCTTTGTCAGGATCTTGATTAGCAATCTGATCTTTGCATGAGTTTCCTCTACCCCAAGCCAGTGTCAATAGTAAAGCAAATGGATAAAATGTAAATACACACCACAGAACTCCCGAGTTGAAGTGGATAACATTCCTTGACCTTCCCACTCATAAAGCTGCTTTACTTCCTCCTCTACAGTGAAGATTAGATGTTATATAGTGTTTACATTCGTTTATATGGCTACATCCTCCAATCCTTTATTCAGCTAAGCCTCTGCCAAAGCCCAGGTGCAGGTTTGAAGGGCAGTAGGAGTTGTGGCCTCCCGTTAACACCTCTTACCCTGGTGTTCAACCTTGCTCATGTGCTCACCTGAGACTGAAGGCTGCTATGGAGGAAAAGACAGTGATTGCTGAGCTGGGGGAATTCAAACCCATGAAAGACTGCTTTGTTTAGCTCAGAAAAGCAAGGGAGGGAACAGAAATGCAGCTGAACCCAGTCTCAGCATCAGACTATTTTTGTATATATTGTTAAACCTTCTTTTGTATGCATAAAAAAGAGGAAGACAATAGCTGAAGAAGCAATCACTGGAATTGTGACTCCAGCTCTCCAAATGCTTATGCCAGTTTGAAAAAGCAGCTCTTTGGAAACAATGGGCCAACGCTGGTGAAGCACTGAAGGGAGAAAACAAGCCATCCAAATTAATGGGATGCAGCCATTCCATTTGTTCTGCACTTGTCCTTAGTAAAAATACCAGGAACTTTCTTTAGTATGGCAAAATAAACTGAATACAGAAATAATTTCTAACAATTTTTAAATCAGCAGTCTAAGAGAGAACTGATCATTAGTGTTTTAACTTTGCTTACTAGTTTATCTCTATGTAGATAAATAATTTAATTTGCTTTATGGTATTATTTAGATTCACTAGCTGGTGCTTGCATGGCACACTAAATGTATAGAACACTATAAATGTTCATATCATGGAATACCCTGAGTTGGAATTAACCCACAGGATCACTGAGTCCAACCCCTGGCTCCACGCAGCACCACCCAACATTCAAACCTTATGTCTGAGAGCACTGTCCAAATACTTCCTAGAAGTCATTTCATACAGTTTGGAGTACTTACAGGGTATTTTACGTGAAATTAAAATATTCTGGACTCCATTCTTTTCTTTGCTGAGAATCAAATGGATGTTTCAGGCACCTCACCGATTACTTAAGTATTGCCCAATAATAAATGCAATAGGAAAAAATAATAACGTTGCAGACAGACAGTATTCCATGTTCACACACCCCACAACCTCCCCCAGCCTTCCAGGAAAATCTCTGAGAAGAATCTGAAGTCACTGTTTAATTGTTTTTCAGTTAGTTGCTCATTTCTGCTTTGGAATGAAAATACTTATTGATGACCGCAGCTGTGTGTCAGGTCCTCAAAGAAAAATGGCTTTGGGATCTTCCTGAAAGCAAAGCCTTGAACACTGTAGTATCTGTTTTTAGGGAACTATGAGCATATCTTCTTCCTTCCTTCCCTAAGCTGCGCTTATGTTTTCTCTGGCTGCCTGTATTCTGCATTTTCAGCCTCTTCATTTGCTTCTTAGCAACACATTTTCAAGGCAACAGCACCCACACTTTTGCCATTACGCCTCAATATTCAGTGTGTAAAGACAAAAGAATACAGTTTTCAGTTTAGTTGATCTTTATGTCATGTTAAGAGAAGCAACTAGGAAGGAAGTAACAGCATATCCAGGTGCAAGAAAGAAGCAATGCTGACCACCTATGACCAGAAAGAGCATCCCTGTCCTAATTCTATGATTCTATAGTCACTGGAGCCTAAGGAGCATTTGGACAATGCTCTCAGACACAGGGTTTGGATTTTGGGTGGTTCTGTATGAAGCCAGGAGTCGGACTCAGTCATCCTTGTGGGACTCTTTCAACTGGGGATACTCTATGATTCTGTGACTCTAATTCCTACCATGACTCTAAGGCAGTGACCTTTCCCCCTGCCTCCTTCAGATGCCACGTTGTCAGAGGTCTTAAGGACCAGCCAGGCTGCTGGGCACTGGGAAGGGCTCACTCAATCAGATAAGGGGTAACATTTGAGCCTTGAGGTTCCTCCTGCAAGAGCATAGACAGAACAGTCCCATCCAGCTCATTGCAGCAAAGTCACTTACACTGAGTCAGAAGAATTGTTCCCAGGAAAGACTTCTTCCTCTTCAAAATGCTCAAGCACCAATTTAATTTAAAAGGCTCAAATTCTTCGCCCTTTTCCAATAACACATTCACTGAAGCCCTTGGAGACATGCTTACATCACTGGTAGGTTCCCATTTCCCATTCTGTTCCCACTTCCTCTAGTATTTAAACT
The DNA here is from genome assembly GCF_026119805.1 of Tympanuchus pallidicinctus. Taxonomy (NCBI): domain Eukaryota; kingdom Metazoa; phylum Chordata; class Aves; order Galliformes; family Phasianidae; genus Tympanuchus; species Tympanuchus pallidicinctus. The sequence continues at coordinate 17,613,501 of NW_026294627.1, forward strand.
GTTCTGTCACACATTCTTCCCTTTAGTCTGACTTCGCTCTGCTGTGCAGAGGTTTCAGCCAAAGACCTTGGGCCGGGGCAGACTGAAAAAGGGAAGAAATAGGCTGGACACTAAATAGAGAAAGAAGGACCCAGATGGTCCAAATTCCCCTTCGGTATTTTACTCAGAAGCTGCTCAGTAAGAAATGCAGAAGAAGTCATAAATGCTGAGCCTAGAAGTGCTTCATTCCAATCTTTCTGAAGCAGAGATGCCACCTGGGCCTACTGGGAAAACAGAGATGTGAGCTGATGTTCACTGAGGCAGGAACTGGACTTGCACCTCCTTCACCCTTGAGGTGTGCACTGACCACAGAGCAGGGCAGGCAAAACTGGGGAAAGCATTCAAGGAAGGTGTAGTAGTGGCTTTGTTTGTGGTGCCACTATTGGTTGGTGTCCACAAAGACTCCCCTGAGCAGCAGATATTTTTCTAGCTCTAGAAGGTAAAGCAGAGCTATGATTTGGGTATTAAAGTGTCATTTTTCCGTAGTTATACGGCAACACGTTCTAAATGAGGCTGCCACATCATATGAACAATGACACAGTCTCATGAACAGTTTAGCCCTCAGAAGCAGCTTGATCTCCAGTTCTACAGATACTGCTTCTTTCCTTCCATTCTGATCTCCACTGTCTGCTCTGAACCCACACTGTCATGCATGGGGAAACACTTTGTGTGCAGCTTTGTGTTGCAGGGTTCACACATCTCTAAAAGATTTCCTTTGGGCTTAATGAACGGTACACACTGGCTTCGCTTAGCATTTACACAGCATTAACAGACAGGAGACAGAGGATATTGCTTTATGGCTAGAAAGATACAGGGAAGGCTGACAAAGGTGATCAAAGGTACAGAGAGGCTTCTGTGCATGGAAAAAAAAGATTGAGAGAGTTTCTGAGACCACAGTCCCCTCTCCTAACTCCCCCCCCCAAAAAAAAAGGTCAGGAGGAAAAACTAAAGAGTTATAAATTACAATTAACACAAAAAAAGATGAAGAAGGATGAAGAAGGAACTACCTGTCACCTTTTCTTAATGCAAGAACTAAGAAGACTCAAACAAAATCAGTAAGATGCAATTTCCAAAGAAAACAAAAAGATTTATTTTATACAGGCTGGAATTTGTACAGATGAACCATGTTTAAATCCATAGAGTTCCCTGAGACAGAATGTACGGTAAATGTACACTGGTTCCAATCCATTTTGGACATCCTCATGGAGAAGAAGTCTATCCCATGTACTAAGGCCCCAAAGGCCCCCAAGCCAGAAACATCTGCATGCTGGAACAGATTTATTTTGAAACATCTGAATATTATGACTTGGTCCTAATTTTCCTTGAGCCACTTCTGTTGGTTTTCTCCATTGCTACTGAGCATCAACACAACCTTAACAAAACTAAATGTCCTTCTCTCTTCAGCCACTGCTGGGAACAGGATACTGAGCTGGCTGGGGCTGGCTCAGTGCAGCCATTCCTACCTTCTCACCCCGCTTTGGTGGCAAGCAGGCCTTTTCTAAGCGCATTGAGAATGGCCCAGTGACTTCAGGAACTGGGCCAGGGAACTCCCATGATACCACTTTACAACTGCTAATTGTAAATAGTCCCAAAGTTGAAAATAGGATTGAATGGAGCTGTACCATCTAGTGACTGGCCATCTTCCTTGCACCCCAAGATGCTAAGGACCAGGAAGGGGAACACAGCCCCCTCATCTTCTCCTCCTTCCTCCTCAGCTCCAGCAAAAGAAGTACAAGCTCCTTAATATATTATTTCCCCTTTGCCTCTGTATCATCTCTTTTTCCCATCCACATGCTTCACAACATTCACGCATAATGGCCACCATGGCACAGCAGCATCCACTAGGCTGGCAGATTTTTAGGAGCAGATGGCCAGGGATGTTGGGCAAGATAAAACTATTCTGTTTCTGCACAGAAGCACAGCAGCTTGGAGCTGAGCAACGTTTTCTTTCTTTCCCATTTCCCCTGAAAGCAGATACTCTGCAACATCAGCAAAACTTACATCCGTACATTATATTTTACCCTTGCAGCAACCTAAGATCACAACACTTGTAATCATTAAATCCACTTGAGTTTGGCCTCCAGTGCTGGCTTCTCAATCCTACTATTTAATATGAATGATGAGATGTAATCACCATCCTGCTTGAGCTGCCCCCATCACTGCTCTCACTGCAGCTGCCAGGAAAATCACAGCACAGAAGCTCAAAAAAGAAAAAGTCGCTGTAAAATGGAGACTTGGGTGAGGGCAGCAGCTGTGAGAGCCCACAGCTATGTGACACCTTGGGAGCAGGCACAAACAGAATGGGTTTGCTTCATTTAGGGTGCAGCTGTTTCTACTGCAATACTAGCAACTGAGCAGCCCCACACATCAGCATCATCATCTCTCTGCAGAGCAAGGCTTGTCATTTTCTGTGCCTTTTGACCAAAATGCTGCTTTGGAGCCTGTCCAGGCTGGGGCTCTCCCATGCAAAGGAGACAAACCGGTGGCAAGGCTGTTCTGGAGCTGCTCCAGGAGCCATGCCTACCTGCCTGTGACTGACTTGTGGCACTGAGAGACACGGTTAGTGGGGATAGTGGCTGTGGGCTGATGGCTGGACTAGATGATCTTAGTGTTCTTTTCCAACCTCAATGATTCTGTGGGGCTTTGGTACTGAGTGAGGTAACTCCTTACTCAAGCTCTTCTTCCAGCTGGAGGGTCCATAAGTGCTCTCCTTTGTGCAGGAGCTTTGTAGTCCAGCAGGCTGAGAGCTCAGCTACAGCTATTTGCTCTAAAAGGTTACCTAAAAATGTCATTGTCTCTATCTGGGTAGCTATTTCAATTGCACTTACAGAGACAGATTTTCTTTGAAAGCTCTGTCTCACTGCCAGGTCAGGCTGAACTCAGGCCATTCAACACAGAAGGGACACTGAGAACTCAACTATTCTGCACAATCAAACAAAGGAGGGATAATTGGTAGCTGCAACAAGTGGCTTCCCAACTTGTATGCACTAAGTAATGCCTAACGTGGGTCTGCTCTCAGTAGGTACCATCCATGTGGTCATGGGTAAAAGGCATCCATACAAAACTGGCCCTTGTCAGCAAACCAGGAGGAGTGTTTGGGAAGATGGGATTAGGATGCCATACGATCTGGACTGACTGCAGAAATGGTCTGAAATCAGAACAATTAATTTCATGCAAAATAATGTACAGTTTGGCACTCTTGAGAAAGACAGCTGAGGATCATATGGAAAGAGTCTTCAGGCAAGAAGCAGATCCTTACACAAGGTATAGAGAGTATATTCTCTGTCTCTACCAACAGTAGGACAAAATTATCAGGCTTCTATGAATACTGTGGGACACTTCCCAGGCCTGTGGATCACCTACAGGCTGTCATGGGATTTGGGTGTACGTTCCCTTTATTTGATAATGTCTTGGTTTTGGAAGGATGGCCAGGTGCAAGGGACAGGGAGATGTCATTTGTCCCAGCAGCTGCTAGCTTCACTGCTCACAACCAGCCTTGTATAAAAAGCAATTGGCTTTCGAAATCAGGACTTTTTCTCTCGGGTACTAATGACTCAAGGGAAATTGAGGGAAATTGTACAATCTGTGTAAGCCACAGTAAGTCAATTTGAGGACTTAGGAAAACAGGCTAGACCAAAAAAACCCAACATATCCCACTACTTTCAACTTGCCTTTGACTTTGGGAAATCATGACAATGCTGGGAACTTCTCTGTTAATTCTATCAGTGCTTGGAAACCAAGTACCTTGGGGCCTTAAAATGCCATCATCAGACAGCCCAAATAGGTAAACAGACATCATGAACCAGAAAGTTGGCAGGATGTATTTGGTAGAAAAGTCTTTAAAAAGGAGATTGTCTTTAATAAAAGACAATTATAACAACATGTGACCATAGCAACACCGAACAGAGCTGCAGAATGGAAGAGGTAAATACTCCCTTTAGCAGATGGATAGCTCTCCTGTCTTCCATTGAAATTGTCTGCTGGAAGGCTAACATCAAAGATTTGTTCAGAAAATTGTTATCTCTGAACTCCCTGTGCACACACATTTCCCCTAGGCCTCAGGAAAGCTTTTTCTTTTCACAGTGTGAGTGCTATTTTATGGGGATGCATTTGTATCAGTTTTCAGACAGCAGCCTTGGGAAATCTGCGGGAAGCAAGGCTCCATCTTGTTCAGTCCTACAGCAATGAGGTCTGGTCTTCCCCTCCTCCCCAAGGAGATCCCTGCTGCTCACTCCTTTGAGTAGCTGTGAGCAGTGTTTTGGTCTCTAAATTTCTGCTTAACATTGCCAAGCTGATGTGGAAAAAAAAAAGAAAAAAGGAAAAAAAAAAAAAGAGATAATGTCAACAGGAACAGGGAATTCTATGATATACAAATAATATAGGTGTTTGCTTTGTTCAGTGCTACTTTTGTTCCTTTTTGAAAGAAAGAGTTAATTTTCCTGTGAGAAGCAGAGCCATCAGCCACTAAGCCAGGTCCACCATTTCCACACAAGCAGAGAAAAAGCTGTCCTACTAGTCCCATAGGCCTTTGGTTCAGTATTTACTTTTCCCTTTCGATTCCCTGCATGAAGTATTTTCAGGTGACCCCGTGTGGGTCAATAAATAATATATCATCCTCTAATGAAAAAACCTAGCTACGTCAAAGGCGCCTTTCAGTCTGAAGCTGGCTGGAGTTTATCTCTTACCTTCAACTGGCAGTTTAGAAACATTACGACAATCAGATAAACAGAAATGAATAAGCACTTCGATGGTTCAATATCTCACCCCACAAGTGACAATAAAAAGCTCATAACTTTTCAAATGGCACATTTATACGTGCTGCACGCAGAGGAAGGGGACTTGCCCTGAGGAAGCAGAGTGGCAGCGTGCTGCACTGAGCCCAAGGAAGTGGCACACAGTGCCCACACACAGCTTACACAGCTGCAGCTAAAGGGAGAACCCACAAATACTGTTCTCCACTAAATGGTTAAGTCCCACTGGTAGGACTTCAGATCATGCAGCAGCCAATGCTTTACCTGCAGGTATCATGAAGCTGTAGGATAAAAAGGATCCCTTGTTCTTACTATTTTTCTGGTGGAAATAATGAAGGTGATTTGTGGGTGTGACAGGACAAGATCAGAATCCAGAACTTGTGAACCCCGGAGCTTAATTTCCCACTCTGTGCAGAAATGCTGTGTATAGTCAACAATACTTGAAGCAGAGGAGATGACAGTCTCACCTTGCTCCTAGAAGTATTCCTTGCGCTTGTGCAGGAACTATCCTGGGTGAGACATTTTGTTAGGGTAACTCCACTGGCTTCAAGGGATCCGTAGCAGAAGGGCCTTTTGTCTGCATTATTGCTAAGTCATCACTGACCCTACTCAGCACCTCTAGCTGTATGGAAGAAAACATTATATACACATTTTACAAGCAAAGATGCTGATTTTCAAAGCAACCTTTTCAGGTTTAACATGTGGGAGAAATTGGTGACTTCTTGAATGGTAAACGGGAACAATTTTTTTTCATGTCTAGCTCTTCTCTTGCCAAACAATGGTGTTAGTGTGACTCCAAGGCCAAGTCAAGTTTCTCTCCAAACTGATGCGCAGAGCTGGGGAATGGCAGTGGGTTAAGACAAGACCATGTTATACAAGTGCATGTGTCACACTGTCCATTGCTATAATACAGCAGGTGAGGATTAGAATCGCAGAATCATTAAGGTTGGAAAAGACCTCTAAGATCATCCAGTCAAACCCCAACCCACCCCACCGTGCCCACTGACCACGTGTGCCGCACCCACACGGCTCTTGAACGCCTCCATAGAGGTGACTGCACCGCCTCCCTGGGCAGCTGTGCCACTGCCTCACTGCTCTTTCTGAGAAGTTTTTTCTACTATCCAACTTGAACCTCCCACGGAACAATTTAAGGCCGTTCCCTCTCATCCTATTGCTCTCACACGGGAGAAGAGCCCAACCCCACCTCACCACAGCCTCCTTTCAGGCTGTTGTACAGAGCCATGGGGTCTCCCCTGCGCCTCCTCTTCTCCACACTGAACAATCCCAGCTCCCTCAGCTGCTCCCCATCAGACTTGTGCTCCAGACCCCTCACGGCTTGGTGCCCTTCTCCGGACACATTCATCACACCCGTGATGAAATGCAACGTGCTCTGCAGCCGGTCTGTTCCCAGGGTCTCAAGTCCCACATTGATCAGCAGAAAGTACTGATGCAGCACCAGATACAGTGGGCACAGCCCCGTCCCGACGATGCCGCGGCAGGTCAGGTGGCACCCGCTTGCTCGGATTTGTCGCTGCGGGTCACCAGCTGTGGCGGCCTGAAGATGCCCGGCAGCCACGTGCTCCCGGGGAGCGCCCGTGTCCTTTGGACCGGGGTGCGACCGGTGAGTCGGGGGGACGGCGCGCACAAAGGCTCTGGAGGCGAACCACCCGGCCCGATCGGCACCGGAGGCCCGCGGGCCGCCACCGGCGCCAAACACGTCCCCCGGGACACGCGAGGCGCGGCAGGAGCGCGGTCCGGCGGCAGCTCCTCGTTCGAGGCCGGGCTGGGCCGCAGCAGCGCCGCCTGCGGGGTGCGGGATGCCGGCAGGGGGCGCCGTTGGGCCGCGGCCGGGTGGAGGCAGCGCCCGCTGGCACCGAGCGTGCTGCTCCTCCGCTCGGCCGCTCGGCTTTCTCCTGGCAGAGCAACGAGGGTGGCTCGCAGTCAGCGTGCACACAGTTAAATCTTAAAAGCTTTCCTAAGCTTTACCCTGCAGTTAAAGCAGGGGCAAGGCAGTTCTTACATTCTCTTGCTAAGGCGATCCCTCTGCAGGGCACTCCCAGTGCTGGGAGTTTGTGTTCCGCCCTGGTGAGGCCGCATCGGGAGCACCGTGCCCACTTCTGTCTGCCCAGCTCTGCAAGGCAGGGAACGACCTGAGAGAGCCCAGCAGGGAGCCATGAAGATGACTGGGGGTTGGGTCACCTCCCTTACAAGGAAAGGCCGAGAGACTTGGGGCTCTTCAGCCTGGAGAACACTTGAGAAAGGATCTCATCAATGCTTTCAAATATCTGAAGAGCTGGGTGCCAGTTGGACGGGGCCAGGCTCTTTTCAGCAGTGCCCAGCGACAGAATGTGGGGCAGTGGGCACAAACAGGAACACAGGGAGTTCCATGCTAACACAAAGAAGAACTGCTTTGCTGTGAGGGTGACAGAGCTGCCCAGAGAGGTGGTGGGAGTCTCCTCTGGAGACATTCAAAATCCGTCTGCATGTTTTCTGGTGTAACCTGCTGTAGGAACCTGCTTCAGCAGGGAGTGGGACCTGATGGGGGTCTCTTCCAGCCCCTATGATTCCGTGATTCCATGAATTACCAATGTCCCTGGTTCAAATGAAGCTTGAACAATTTTCACTCCTCAGGCCCCTCGGAGTCAGTCACCCAGTCCTTCTCCTCCGGCCCCATGAGAAAAAGCAAGAAATTCAACTGTGACTTCAAGCTGTTCGCTAGACACCTCCTGTCTATCTGACATCTTTGTTGGCCTCCCTGTGGTAGCAGGAATCTGCTTTTGGGATGCCAAGAGGAGTGGCGTGAGTGGCTATGGCCTTTCCCTGCCAAGTACACCGAGACCAAATAGAGCTGCCATGAAAGGAAGAAATTGGAAGGTGGTGAGGCACTGGCACAGGCTGCCCAAAGAGGCTTTGGTTGCCCCGTCCTTGGAGATGTTCAATCAAGGCCAGGCCAAGCTTTGGGCAACCTGATCCAGTGGAAGGCATCCCTGTCCATGGCAGGGGGTTGCAATTGGGTGAGCTTGAAGGTCACAGAATCACAGAATCACAGGGTTGGAAAGGACCTCAAGGATCATGAATCTCCAACCCCCCTGCCATATGTAGGGCCACCAACCTCCCCATTTAATACTAGACCAGGCTGCCCAGGGCCCCATCCAATCTGGCCTTGAACAACTCCAAGGACGGGGCATCCACAACCTCTCTGGGCAGCCTGTTCCAGCACCTCACCACTCTCATAGTAAAGAACTTCCCCCAGACGTCCAACCTAAATCTTCCCTCCCTCAACTTAAAACCATTTCTCCTTGTCCTGTTGAAAGGTTCCTTTCAACCCAACCCATTCTCTGATCTATAAGTCTATGACAGTACTCAGACACAACTACATGATGTTATTTCTGTGCACACGTGTGCACACTGACTGATTTGATGGAGGTAAAAAGGTGGATGCTAGCAGGCAGAGGAAGAAAATGAAGGGGAAGGAGAAAAATGTCAACACATTTGGAAGGCAGAAAATGTTTCCTAAAAGCAAAGGTGGGGGGCCAAAACCAAGTGGGCACAAGAAAGCTGTAGCGAGGACAAGAGATGGAATTTGAGGTGGGGCTTCCTACGGCTTGTGGGGGGACAATTGACTGCAGCTGGCAGATCTGTCTCCCTAGAATTACTTTTTTTTTTTTTGGCTCTGCATTGTTTCTTTGGCAAAAACAAGCACAGTGTATCTGGAAATTATAGGAGACGAGTGTGTGTGGTCTAAAATATTGTTCTGATACCTGAGCATAGGTCTTCATACTCCTTTTGAGACTGCACCAGCGCAGTAAGTGCATCAGCAAGCACTTGAGACCCATTTTCATTTTCAGCAACTGGGAGTCTTTTCTGGAGAATCATAAAAACTTGTTGAAGAAAAGGCCTATAGATGTTATAAACTGTCTTTCTGCCAATGCTGGATTATTCTTAGAGCACATTCCTACAGCTTTATTTAGTTACATTTTAAACGGTCAATAAAACAAATTTACTCTCTAATCCATCTTCCTGAAAGCTCTGCTGATATGCAGCTTAAGTTTGAATTTTGCAGTTCCCACAAGTATTTCTTGTTCTCTTTGAGATAAGTTGGGTTTAGGATTGAGCAAAACAAGAACAAAATAAGTAGACAGATAACTGGATTCTCAGTTCGGATTTTAAGTACTGGCAAAATACTGCTGTTGTTTAAGTGCAGTCTGCTGCAATAACTAACATACAGTAATATGTGTGGAAAATATTCAGTGTTACAAATACAAGCAGTTGGAATACAAGGAAAAAATCAATTAACTGTGGCTGTCAAGCTGTTGCTTCTTTGGAGAGTCCCCTATTAGCATAGAGGTTGCGCTCTGTTTAGTACGTGATGGATACTTGCCTTTGGAAAGCCCAAGAGTAAGTGAGCTTGAACTCAGGTCTGAGTTTAGGCTGGCAATAAGAATTTGAAGAATGCTCTGAAAAGTGGCAGTCTGGGACAGAGTCTGCCCCTACGTGAAGGAAGATTGAAACTCAAGTTGTTCTACGATGCAGCCAGAATGACTTATGGAAAGCTTTAAGAAATGGCCAGCTGCAACATCAGGGGACTTACTGTAGCCTCCACTTCTATAGTCACTCAGATGTAGTGGTTAACTTGAATAAGCAATAAAATGAAAAGGAATTGTTCCTGTTCTCTTAGGAGTGGAACGGAGGTTGTGTGGGTGCTGGTATTTCCCAGATGCTATTACTGTTCTCTGCAGTTTCTTCTCCTTTGTTTCACAGGGGTTGTATGAAAGCAGTCTGTACAACACCCTCTCCCCATCCTCTCCTTCCTTCTCCAAGCACACGTCAGCAGCAGTTGCACTTTACTGAACCCCAGGGGCCTCCCATGAGCTTTCAGCAGGGATGTGCTGCTGACAACTGGATGAATATGTAACCAAGAAGCTGCTGCAGAGCCTGCAGGAGATGTCCCCATGCCAATGCTCATGCTGCCTGACCACTACCCTGATGCCATCTCCACCAACTGATGGCAGAGGTGTTGCTGGTTGCAGAGGAATGTAAAGACGTGCCAGTACTGGGTCTTGTTCCAGGTTTCAAGAAAGGAGTGTGCTGTGCTGGTTACAGGCTGTTCTTCTGCTTATCCCCTCCGAGCAAGCTTGACCCCTTCTGCCCCTGCTGTCTCCAATCTGTCTGCCTCCTAGAGCCTTCTTCCCCCCACACCTTTTATCCTTGGATGAACTTAGTGCAGTCAGGCATGCTAATGAAGATATTTCCTTTCCCTCCTTGCTTCTCTGTGCCAACAGGACAGATGTCAAAAGCAGAGGATTGAGAGGCTTTCAGCCTCTGTTCCATGGCACCCAGCAGCTGAAATACGGTGCTGCAGAGGAAGTCCTGCTCAGACGATGACCTGTGGAGCAAGCATGGGTTATTGTCTGTTTGAGGTGGCCCATGCACAAGATAGTCAATGCACCAGGGATGTGGTGGGGCACAGCAGGATCAGTGAAGGCATAAAACATCCCCAGATACTCTGGTTTCTAAGAATTCTCTGGGGAACATGAGGAAAGAGAAATCAGAGGCTCATAAATTCAGAAACATTGATGATTTGTGGTGTTGTTATGAGCCCAGGACCTCTGCTATTACATCCTGCAATATACACAACAATCATCTGCAAAACATTTTCTTCTAATTTGGTTCCTGGAAACAGCTGAAACACCACAATCCTTCTACAAACAACAAGCTCGTGGCAGACCACCAGCATGGGAAAATTCAATTCAAACAGTCTCTGCATTGCAAAATAGTAAAGCCACCAAAATCCTGGTGATAGTATAAATGAGAGGCTAAGCTACAGGTGACAGTGCTTGAAATATTCTCAAAAGCTATAGCTATAGATATATAGCTGTATCTGCTGAATAAGAAGTGCCACAATGCTCACTTTGTCCTTGACATCCGCTAGCACTGAGTCAGTAACAGCAATTATTTAAATTTCCAGAAGAAAAAAAAAAGCAAAACAACAACTAAACAGCTTCTCATTAAGTCATCAGAAAGCACATTTTCCCCAGCTGAGTCACCCCTGAATGACTGTCCTTCTGAGTAATGAGATTCTTATGCCACGGTCCCTGCTGCAGGATCCCTGCTCCGCAGATCTTTCTGCTGCCTTGCTCATGGCTGGCTTATCCCTTGCAGGCTTCCCAAAGGAAACAAGGCAAAGAGTCACTGCTGGATCACCATCAGTGCAGTCTGTTTTGTCCTCCTACTTGTTTGAGGAGGCTCGCTGCTGACTGGGACAGCCCTTGCAGGCAAGGTTGGGCCTTTCCTCACTGTACAGACACCTCCTGTCATTAAGCTTTTATTTGTGTCTCAGTTTATCAGCTTAACTCCACACCAACTTATTTCACGGTCAGCATTAGATTCAGGTGTACTTCTTGGAATAAACTGAGCTAAAACTGTTCTGCTCCATTCCCAAGCATGAAATAGAGCAAACTACCACAGTTTTCAGCATGACCAACTTCAGAGAACTTGCTTCTGGAGAAACTTTTCCATCGCTCATACTGCTGGCTGACATGACTTGTGTATAAAGAGTATTCATATTGCTTTTGAATGCTGCACAGCTTGGGACAGCTTCTGAGCCACAGCTCACACTTGTAGGTCTCAGAAGCTAGTAGCCCCCATTTCCTCCCTCCCTGAGCCTGGTATGGTCAGAAACACCCTTATGCACAGTTTTACATCCTCGTATCTACTGATAACTCCTCCCTTACAACCAGAGCCACCATCCCAAGAGGCTGGGCTTGAGCTCTGAGCCAGTATGTTCTCCCACGTCACCCCACAACTCTTCCAGCTGACTCAGGCTGCTGCTTGGAATTCTCTGGGAGTAAATTGCCCCAGCAGGACTGCAGGCAGGGATCAGAGAACAGCCCTGGGAACTGCAGAGGAGGCTGGTTGAAGTGCCTGGATTCAGATGAGAAAGACTGGCCATGCCAGTGAGCTGGGGGAAATGGTGCCAGGGGATAAAGTGACAGAAACACTGGGGATGGTGAAGTGTGGGATGCTGAGGAGGAACGTGGGATACCGGGAGGAACAAAGGCTTCCAAGAGTTACTGGCACAGACAGCCTTCAAGTTTGATGTTTGCTAACTTCTTAGGAACCTGAATGTTTTTCTACCTGAGTGGCTTGAGTACATGTTGTTTTTGCATAATAAATTTTCTCAAATGATCTCTTAGAGTATTTCCCGCAAGGGTTGAGTGTAGTGGTCTGAGCACTGTGTAACAGGACCAGCTTTTGAAGGGATAAGATGTACTTTCAACTAATTGCCTGTGTGCTCAAATTCTGTCCTCATTTCCCAGCTCCTCAAGCAGTGGCCTTATCAGAAGGGCAGAAGTACTTCTTAGAGGTTTCAAGGAAATGGTACAAGGAATGGACTGATGTTGTTGCCACCCATACAGAAAAATCTATTTCAGGTAACATCATTAAGGGCTCCAATAATTAATTACACTGTATTTGGTAGTGGTACAAATTTTCTGAAGAGGCAGCATAGGTAGAACTAACACTTATACCAAGTCCACAGCAATAGTGCTGCTATGAATACTCTTTTGGTACATGTGATAGTACATGTTACCCTGCACATAGCAGGGGGGTTGAAACTAGATGATCATTGTGGTCCTTTTCAACTCAAGCCATTCTATGTGATGTATAACTGAAGGTTATCAGCAGCTGATGAAAGCATCGTCTTCCTGAGGCAAGCAAACCTCTTCATTCTTCTTCTCAATTTTTCCCTGTGCAGTGAAAACATCAGTAGGAGCCCCACACTTCCATTAACATGTACATATGTGCACTGCAAGAGATTTGAAAATCTTGACTCATCTGAAGATGGAACAAAGCACCTGATGCTTGTCTGGAAAAGCTGCAGTAAGTCCTACTCCTGTGGGCACGTGTATAATCGCATAATCTCTATCTCAAGATCCTGAGCTATCATAGCTCTGACTTTTGGTCTTCTAGTACAGATATCAAGATATCTGTAAACAATTCTGATGGTTCAGGAAATTACAATTTGACCTGCATTGCCTGTTTCAGTGTTGGAAAAGAGTTAGTTCCAGGACATGTGTCGTACATAGCAGCACTCTATTTTGTTTTTGTGTATGTGTGTATGTGTGTCGGGGGTGGTTCTGTCTGTTGTTTTCAGGAAATGAGACTTGTGTCCTCCTAAGCAAGTGGCCTACACCTCCAGTGTCAGTACATTGCACCTACATTGGGGATTCCTCTTTCTCACAGAATCACAGAAGGAGCTGATGTTGGGAGGGACCTCTGGAGGACATCTGGTCCAACCCTCATTCAAGCAGTGTCACTTAGAGCCAGTTGCCCATGAAAAGTGTTTGACCATGAAAACCTTGGAAAACGTGTTTCTCAGTTTCTCTTGCTGAAGTTTTTTCATTCTGCAGAGAAAACTTTCCTTTGGACTGGCAGCAATGGAAAGAGGAAGCATAAACCGTCTCCCCTTGAGCTTTGTTTGTTTGCCTCAGAGAGAGATATGTGTAGGCCAACCTGAGTGAAGCTGAAGTACCTGTGAAATATCACAGAATCATAGAATGGCCTGGGTTGAAAAGGACCTCGAAAATCATCTAAGGAAGGACTTCAAGTTGCTTGTGTCATTTGTTACTGGGTTTTCTTTGTCATCAGACCATGCTATAAACAGATCATTGAGTTCTGTGCTGAGACTTCTCTGGAAGGAGGTATTTTCAAGGGCAGAATTGGCCATGATAGTGAGCAGGTATTGCTCAGCCCTGGATTCACCCTAGCATTTCTTTGTCTGTCTCTGCACAAGTAAATCTTGTCCAGTGCTAAAGAGATTGCTGGCTGGTTACTGAGTGTACTCAATTTGCCCAGCATCTCATATATAACTATCTTTCCTTACCAGAATTAATAACATTTTCCATATAAAGGAGAAATGTTCATGCTTTTTGTGAAATCACAGATGCTCCTGTTTACTTGTTTAGTGCAGCAGAGCTGCTGGCAGCCTGCATCTCACATGCATCGTACACATGTGCCTCTGGTGGGGAGTTGCATTCCTGCCCTGCCCATGTCCCTGTGGGCAGCATCTGAGGGCTAAGAGGAGGCGACAGCGTGGGTACAAGGAGGACTCTGGAACCCCCATCAGAGACCACGTGGGGTTTTCCCTTCCCAAGGAAGGGAAGGAGGAGGTGATGTGGGAAGAAAGTGAGGCTCCCTGCACACATCTGCTGCCTGAAGCAGGGGTGAATTTGTCTGCACAGCTCAGACATTTCTGAAGCTGCTGAAAAGCCATTTCCTTTTGAGTAGATGTGCTTATGAAAGCAAAACCATCGCCCAGGTCCATGAAAGCAGGAAGACACAGCCACAGTTTAAAGTCTGCCAGTTACGAGCAGTGTGCTTCACGCCTCCAAAGAATGCAACTCAAGACTTATTTCTGAGCCCGGAAAGCTCCAAGTAATATTTTCTGCAGCATCATATTCTTGACACAGCCACTATGCTCCCCCACTCCTTGCTATTTCCCTTTCTGCTGGTGAAAATTATTAGTTAAAACACAGTTTTAAAAAATTCTAAGCAAATGAATGGAAGAAAAAAAGCCATGACATCAGCAAAACATACTAATAGACATCAAAGGGACGCTGTCTTCAGCTATAAACTTCAAATACTGCTGATGTCAATACAGGGCATATTTTAGCCTCCATTGCTTTGCATTTAGGATGCTGAAGCGCATTACATATAATTGGCTCCACCTACATGTAATTTGTTGAGGAGGAAAGCAACAAGATGCAGATTCTCACCAGGACTGCAGGCACGAGGTGTGGTCCTGACAGCCTCACAGCTCTCCTGTAGACAGGCCTGGCTGGCTGCCCACAGGCAGTCAGGAATTGCCACTGCCTCGTGGTCCTCCCCTGCCTGCACTGCAGTCACTATGTACCCCTGTATCAGAATACTGCATGCAGTGGGTGCTGGTGGGGAATGTAGCTCCTGCTTGTATTTTCAGCTTGGAAGCTGAGCACATGGCATCTCAGACATTACAGATTGCAGAAGGAAATACTGATATCACCAAAAAAGGCCCCAGTGCTAATGCTGGCTTGATCATTCTAATCAGAAATTAGATTTGTAGTAATAAGCAATATTGCTATAGTACTTAGAGCTTCACTACTGCCAGCAGGTCGGGATTCCATGTGAGCCAATGGGAGGAAAAGAAGGAAATGGAAGCATACTGCTTTCCAAGCAGCGAAGAGTAGGGGGTGTTCTTAGCCAGAGGCTTCATGCTGGGATGGATCTGGCAACTGCTCTGCTTTGCCAGTGTCCCATAAATGTTTTTTGGACCACTTCGAAACCTGAAACTTCTTGAAGAAGAGTCCAAGATAGCCATGAACACTTTGCTTCACATGGATCTGATAGAACAACTGATGTTGGCCTCTGGCAGAGCTGTGAAGAAAAGGCTTGCTGTGTTATGGACCAGGGCTCTGATTTCATGCTGCTCAGGAGCTCATGGCCTTGCTGGAGTCAGCAGAAGGTGCAGGTAGGTCAGACCTTTAAAAACAATGATAGATGTGGCACTGAGGGACATGGTTTAGTGGGCTGTATTGATAGTATTGGGCTGACAGACTAGATGAATAAGAGATCTTTTCCAGCTTTCGTGATTCTATGAAAAGCAGATCTTGCACTCTTTAGCTGTATCTGAAGAGGGAGGAATGAAGTTATATTCGTGCTGAACCTGACCCACTCAACCAAACAGCCTACTGCAGGCACTACATTGTAATATGATTGCCTTAATCTTCCCTCCTACAGACTGTCATTAAAAAAAAAAAAAAAAAAAGTTTGAAACCCCTTCTGTAAGTCCTTCTGAATCTTTTATGTGTCTGTGCCTTAAAATAAACACACTGCTTTAGCAGAGCTGGGCTGGATCTGAGTAGCCAGTTTCTTTGCGGAAATTCTTACTGATGCTCAGGAAGGGAAAACCACCACTGCTCTCACATCAGGGGAGATGCTCACCTTTGGGAGTTTGGCTGCCAAGGTGGGGGCACCAGGCAGCAGCAGGGACCTTGGGGGTATAGAAATATGCCTCATACGTTCCCATCCAGATGGCTCCTGTAGGCACTCACTACTGCAGCATCAGACCACTTGTTCTTTAATTAAATCTCTCACATCATATACCTGATACAAGCACATCTCGTGTGAAGTGGAAATAATACACAGAATGCTCCCTTGAGTGCCCAAGGCACTTGAAACTCAGATTCCCAGCATCTGTCCCTGCTTTTCTCTCTGTTCCCAGCAGAGCAAAATAAGCAGGGCAGGAAAAGGTTCAAACATATGGCTGCAGGTCCTGCCTGCCCAGCAACACGCAGCAAGCAGAGAAAGCTGCAGGGAGCAGCTCTCAGCATTTCCAGTACAGTCTGCTGCTCAGAGAGGCTCTGCCAGGGAAGAATACAGCCAGCAGCTGTGCTGAGAGATATTTGCTCAGATCAGCCCATGCGCCTTTTTTGCCATTGTTGTATTTCTATCTTGAATAACAGAATCATCTATCTTTATATCCTGATAATTTGTAAGACATTGCTCAGTTAACTAAAATATTAGCTGACCGTAAGGACCTAGAATGTGCCAGCCTGTTCTATCACTGCCTGCAGGGCTTCTCCTCTTTACCTTGGTGCTTCCCTGCTCTTGCTGACCCTCTGGAAGTGTTTGCCAGAAGAATGAGTCCTGTTAGTCAGTTAGAGGGGAAAAGCCACTTCTGCCTGCAACAGCACACAGTCCTCTGTGCCTGGAGAGCAATGAGGAGCCCCAGCTCCATCTCTGCTGTGCAGAACTGATGGTGTCCTTCTGTCTTTGCCTCCTGTGTGTTCCTCAGATGTGCTGTGGGGCTGACATGACCCCGCTGATGCATGCCATGTCAGAGAGATCCTTAAATGTGGTCAGCGAGGGTTTGGGACCAGAGGGCCAAGTCACCGCCTGCTCCAAACAGGCCACCTATAGAATGTGTGAGTAGTTCATATTAAATAGAAAGGTATCTGTGGCTACAGCTACAAAATCCTTCCATGGGATTATTATCAACTCCAGGCAGCCTTCTTGGTTCTTTTTCCTTTGATTACAGCTATGATGTTCTGGGACATGAATACTCTCTTTTGGCTCAAGAGGTGTGATGCAGTGGGTGAGAGGAGCACCTGAAGATGTGTAGGCTGCGGCCAGGGTGCTGCACTTGGCTGCACTTGGATGCTGACTGTGATTTGAGTGATTTGCATAGGGCATGGAGGTAACACCACCTCCCATCTGCTGGGATATTTGCTCACATAGCTGGTTCAGGATGTTTATAGGAGTTGAACACCAGCAGAGCACTGCAGGGCAGGTTGGCCACAGCTCTGTCCCCTGTGCTGGTACCAGCATCAATATTTTCATATCAACCCAGGAACCAAAACATCCTGCGGTTAACAAGCCCTGCCCCACCTGTGGCCAATCTAATGGAAGTTCTCAGAAAAGACTCAGCGTAACCGTAATGAAAGGCTGTAAATAATCAGCAAAAATGAGCAGTGATGTGTGTT
Source organism: Tympanuchus pallidicinctus (assembly GCF_026119805.1). Classification (NCBI taxonomy): domain Eukaryota; kingdom Metazoa; phylum Chordata; class Aves; order Galliformes; family Phasianidae; genus Tympanuchus; species Tympanuchus pallidicinctus. The sequence continues at coordinate 17,630,812 of NW_026294627.1, forward strand.
TTGATAGAGCTATTGGAGGAAGAATTTCTTTTTAATGGAAAATATACTCTAGGATGGAAAGAACACAAAATTCAGCCTGCAAAAGCACAGGTCTCTCTCGACTGGACAAAGTGCTGTAACAAAAACCTGAACTAGTTGGAGAGCCTGGAAGGGAAGTGATGTGCAGGAGACGTGGGCCTGGGCACCCTGCTCCAGGTGTCCCTGCTGGAGCGGGGCTTGTCCTGGTGGGCAAAGAGGTCCCTGCCAACCCCAAACCTTTACAGTTTAAAATCTAAAGTTTGACGTGTTGAGATCTTCTGGCTCAGGGGACCTTTCCAAAACTTGTATATTTTTTCTCAGCTGGAATAGAAAGGAAATAAAACCCAAATATCAGACCCTCCTGCAAGATGCTGACATCCATTTTGACCGGCACAACAGCAACATAAACTGTTACGGCGAGGACCAGCATCCAGTGTCTTCAATCCAAAGCGCGGTGTGCTCGTCTCTGCTTGAATTAAAGCCGGGCAATTAGCACGGCCCTGCAGTAATGCTGCACAGGCACCAGCTGGCGCAATAAATTATGGCTCTGGAATTGATTTCCCCAGCAAGCTGTGGCATGCGAGCAGCACAGGCTGGAGGCTGTCCGTGTGGGGAAGCAATGCTGCTGCTATGGGCTGTGGGGAAATAATGAGTGCAATTTTCAGTAACTGTTAATAAGGGAGAGACCAATGCATTTTGTGTTTCAGTGTAATTGGAATGAGTCCTCTCGACTTTGCCAGAGACTGTGTAATGGCTTCAAACAAATGGGTTTTACCATAACTTTAGGTGATTATAATCAAATGTCACTTTATTTATTTTTCAGGGCAGATTTGTCAGGGGAATAATACCATGTTTTGAGTTATCACTGCAGTGAGAAGTGCCAACAACTGTCTCCAGATTTTTAGTACCCAGTTAGCAGTGCGCTCCTCTCATTACTCGTTATCACAGATTCGTTTCATTTTGCAGGGTATTAGTGCAATGTTTACGAAGCTCTTCCTCCATTGAAAAGCACTGTGTCCAACTGGAGCAGTGTTTGGGCTGTACTGCCTCACATCGACGCTGAAATAGCAATGCACTGCATTAAGCCGAGGGTTGGGAATGCCATAGCAGATGGAAACAACCACCACCACCATTGAAGGAGGTGGAAATAAAGGAATCAGAAATAGTATTGATATCATCATAAAACAAAAATATGGGGAATGCAACAACATTTATGATCTCAAGAGACATGAATGCCTCCTGTATGTATGTCTGACATCCTCCATATGTAAGGCTTGCTGTGGTTGTTCCAGTGCGCACGGCCCTGGCCCCCTGGGCACATGCTATATAAACAGATGGCAGTTACCTGGTTCCCCCTGCTGTTGGAGGATAAGACAGTAACCCACCAGGATGTATAAATGAATGTGAGAGATGCAAATTTACAAGTAGATACTGAGAAAATTGTGGTATCATTAGCAGCAGACACCATACATCTGATGCTTCTGAATTCTTGGCCCTACACAGGCATCCTTTCGAAGGTGAGTTTCCAGGGTAATTTTGCTTAGGAAGATAACAACGTGGTCTTACTGATGCACTTGGTTTATGAATGACTAATTTTTAAGCAGAAAGCTCGTATTATATATAAATAGAGAGGAAGGAGAAGGTATGGTGTCTTTGTTAGGGAAATGAAGCTGACATTCTGCCCAAGCGTCTCCTAGTTTGCATGCAGGGAACAAATCTCAGGGCAGCACCAGAGAAGAGAGAAAGAGCAAGAGGAGGATGGGAACTGTCAAGTTGGTTGGAAAGGGAAGGGAACAGAGAGTGGGACCATGAGGGAGAAAGATCTGCCCTGAGAAGCAGGTATGAGTTAGGAAGTGGGGAGTGGCTCGGATGGAACCTGCGGCTTGCACCCCTGAGAAACTGGAGCCTGTGGGGAGTGTAAGGTGAAGCTGTGAATGGAGTGGGAGAAGTGAGACAGATAGGAGAGGAGGAAATGGCTGACTGAGACTGATCTATGTGAGATAACAGGAAAAGTGTGGAGGCTGGAAAGGCAATAAGAGGAGGATACTGAGTTCAGGTAGGTAGCCTAGTTAGAAGCACTAGCAAGGGGCACCTTAAGGGAGGAGCCATGTGCCCCACAGTGCCAGCTGGATGCGAATTATAGGTCTGTGGCACACAAGAGGTTACGTTAAGTAATGGTCATTCTTTGGCTTTAAAATAGAAAATGGAAGCAGCTGTGGAAGAAGCTATTCTGTTTGAGGTATGGTGGGAGAAGAAGAGGTAATTGTCCTGAACTAAGGAGAGGAAAGTCCAGACTTGTGAAAACTCCACAGCGAGGACATTCAGGCAGTGGCACAGGCACAGGTCACCCTGTTGGGTCTCCACCTCAAGCATTTTCAAGATCATCCTATCTCTTGCTCTGTTAGCTCTAATGCCTGGCACTTTCACACAGATCCAGTGTTTCCAGTCCTAGAGAGTGATAAATGATGAACACCTCTGCTCCTCCCAGTTGGCTTTTATTAAAGAGCAGAAAGCTACTTCAGTAATATTATCAAGTTTGCAAAGTCAAGCGTGCTGAGGGCAGGATTGGGAGGAAGCCTCTCATCATCCAGATTCCAATGCCTATGCAATAGCATTCAAACATTCAGGCTGAAACCACTGTGGCATGTGAGCAGCGGCCTCCAGGTATTTACACGGGCTGAAGGCCTTGTGACTACCTGACAGCCTGGTGGACTAAGGGCTCCACCAGGTGGGATCTCCTGATGCTGAAGTGTTCCTGACAGAGCTATACCAGAGCCCTAAAATCTGAGCTCCTCATAATCCATCAGATGAGCTGGCAGGCAAGTAACAGATTGCACTCTGAGCTCTGCAGCTGTTCCACCAGCAATCGGTGAATGACGTTCACACACAAAATATTTCAGTTTTCACAAATGATTGATTTCTGACAAAATTCTCTCTGCTGTCAATTTCCTGCCCAGCTGTAGCTCTGAAGAGAAAAGCGCACAGCAGAGAAGAACTGTCCCTCTGCAGAAGCACTGTCCCCACTTTGGTGATTTCCCTGGCCACTGGCGGGTTGGTTATCTCTGTTGCTGCAGGCTTTAACCAGAGGAAGATCAGATTTGAGAAGCATAGGCAAATTCCATGGGAGCTTGGAAGATCACAAGCAGCATATTGGGTCTGAGCCAGCACCTTGCTGCAAAATACTGTGGCAAGTGCTTGGTAGATGGCCCACTGCACACCCAACAAGCTGGAGCTTCTTCAAAGCTCCCTTCTGCAGTTCTGCTGTTTGCCCAAGCAGATGGCAGGATTCCATTTTTTTTGACACTGAAAGAGAAGAAAATGTTTCAACAGAATGAGACCCCCTCTTCTCTCCAAGCTAAGGGTAGCACATACATGGCATGAACCAAACTGCTTTTTTTTTTTTTTTTTTTTAATTTTTTTTTAATTTTTTTTTAATTTTTTTCATAGTAGAACTCTAAAACAAGGAAACAAAAATCCCTAACACAAATTTTGCTATCAGAGAAGCTGCAGATGACATCCAACCACCTGGCCTGCACAGTGCGGTGTGCCTTGGAGGGATGGGATTAGCTGCAGTGCTCACATCTTGCAGCAGACTGCCATGTCCTCATGCCTACAGGCACCTCCTGAACCCCAGTTTCCACCACCCCTGTTGGCTCTTCATGGCATGAAAGTAACCAAAGATTTGTCCCAGGATGAGCCTTCAATTAGGAACTTGGTGAATCTGCTCTACAACCATAGCATTTCAGCACTGGTCTTGTTCTTGAATACTGTGGGGCAGCACTAAACTTTGTGTCAGACAGAGTGCGCGCATTGCCCACAGTGGCCAGTATGCCTCCTTGTTTACTGGTTCTAATACAGCAAGAGAATCGCAGAATCACAGAATGGCCTGGAGTTGAAAAGAACCTCAAAGATCATCTAGTTGCAATCCCCCTGCTATGTGCAGGGTCGCCAACCTCCAGACCAGGCTGCCCAGAGCCACATCCAGCCTGGCCTTGAATGCCCCCAGGGATGGGGCATGCAAAACCTCCTTGGGCAACAAGAGAAACACTACGTTTTGGTTTTGATCTTGGGCTTCATTGAAAATAGCACAAGAGAAGCATTTGGGAAAGGCTAATCTTACATCTGGTAACCAAAACACTGTGCAAGACCAAACCAAACAGCAAACCCTCCTGTCAGCCATTATACAGCTCAGAATCACACTTCATTAAATCGTCTTTATTTCAGTATTTTATCAAAGACATACACAGTTTCCCAATTATGTGTATAGTTTTGTAAAATTATCATTTTTAATTTAGTTGATTACATGTTGCAGAAGGGGAGCTTTTCTCCTCAAACACCATATGTGCTTAACAAAGCCAAAAAGCTAAGGGCAACAGTAAACAGGAGCGGCACTGTTCTAGAAGCACTGTTAAATCAGTTCTGAAGCTTTACATTTCTTTTTGCAAGAAGAAAACTTTTAGTGAACTGTGAATGAATTAATCATAACCATGTTTGGCTTTATTCTTCAACTCAGTTTTAGTTTAAAAAATCATTGATTTGCATTTATAAAGGAACAAAAAATGTTTTAAAAGATACTATTTAAAGAAGACCGAACTTGTCTCCCACACTTAGTATGTGAAAGCTCTTGCTGTTGATGTTGGTATTTCTGTATGAATAGCATTAATCATCCATAAACACAGATCTGCGCTCATAGATTTGAATGTGCTGTGCAATTATGGCACATAGAACATTTCTAAAGCTTTTACCACTGCTACTGTTAGCCCTGATGATTTTAAGCAAACAGGTTTTTAATTACACAAAAAATCCTTTTCAGTTGTATGTAGCTGTGTGTTTGCATTGCAATCCATGAGATTAATCTTTTATCTTACAGGAAGCTGCTGAAAAATTCTGTTAATAAATCAAGACAGAATTGTCAAGTCCTTGTAAAGAGTTATGCTTCCAAACTTTATTAAGAACCTACACTAGAACAAACTCTGACCTCTTTCATAGCGACTAAAAGTATATGAAAGCTTTTCCAAACGTATAGAATCGTAGAATCGCTCAGGTTGGAAAAGACCTTAAAGATCATCAAGTCCAACCACAACCTAACCATCCTACCCTAACTAACAACCCTCTGCTAAATCTTGTCCCTGAGCACCACATCCAAACAGTTTTTAAACACATCCAGGGATGGTGACTCAACCACCTCCCTGGGCAGCCTATGCCAGTGCTTCACAACCCTTTCTGTAAAGAAGTGTTTCCTGATATCCAACCTAAACTTGCCCTGGCACAACTTGAGGCCATTTCCCTTTGTCCTGTCACCAGTGAGAAGAGACCAACCCATTCTTACTGTAAGCACCTTTCAGATACTGGAAGAGAGCAGTAAGGTCTCCCCTCAGCCTCCTCTTCCCCATACTGAACAGCCCCAGTTCCTTCAGTCTCTCCTCATAGGCCATATTCTCCAAGCCCTTCACAAGCCTTGTTGCCCTCCTTTGGACCTGCTCCAGCACCTCCATATCCTTTCTGTACTGAGGTGCCCAAAACTGAACACAGCACTCGAGGTGAGGCCTCACCAGTGCCAAGTACAGGGGCAGGATGACTTCCCTAGTCCTGCTCACCACACCATTCCTGATCCAAGCCAGGATGCCATTGGCCTTCTTGGCCACCTGGGCACACTGCTGGCTCATATTCAGCCGACTGTCCATCAGTGCACCAAGGTCCCTTTCCATCAGGCAGCTTCCCAGCTACTGCTCCCCAAGTCTATAGGGTGTCTGGGGTTGTTGTGACCAAAATGCAGGACCCGACACTTGGCCCTACTGAAAGTCATACAGTCATACATCTCTGGCAGATGAAGTAATGAAGTAATGCCTCTTTTTTTATGATGTTGGCCCACAGTGTAGATGCAGATGTTGGCGTTACTGCAGTGGAGGCTGAACATTCCCACCAATATTCTGATACATGTTGCCTTGTGACAGATGGCAGCAGAGGGGCAGTCTGACAGAATGGTGTCTGACATAGAATGCATGTGGAGCAAAGGTGTGTCACTGAGTTCCTCCATCCAGGAAAAATATCACCCACTGGTATTCATCATTGGAGACTAAACAGTGGATGAGAGCACAGTGAGGCAGACGGGGGTGCATTTCAGCAGTGGTAACAGTGACATTGGGGTACCTCCTCTGTTGCAGATTGTTATGAGCAGGCTTTTGCTTATTGCTGGTGAAAATGCAGAGCTTATGGCAGTGACTATGCTGAAAAATATCTTTTTGTGGCCGAAAATTTGTTCTATCAAACAGTGTTGTTGTGCTCTTCCATGTTGTAGTTTCCATGGAAACAAATAGGAGGCATTACTTTTGGAGTGACCTATATGGCCACTTTTAATGTTGGGGGATTTTTATTGTAAACACTGAAAAAAGATTCAGAATGTTAATTCATAGTGAGACAATTAGCTTCAGACACTTGGGTTTCAAAAGGTTTTGTTTTCAAATGCACAGCCTATGTGCCAGTATAAAAGGCACAATTTGAGAACCTCTGTGTTTAGACACTGCAGAGTTGAAGCGTTTGCACATCTACACTCAACTTACATTTGCATGAATACATCAGAACGTTTTTTAATTCCCCCTTATGCATTAGGAGAAACGTTCGGGAACTGACAAACCTGTGGAATATAACCCTCAAGCTGGCCATTAACAAGAATCAGTGATTTCCATATAATTATCTAAACCTCCACAACAGACTGACCCACCAAACACACAGAATGTTAATGTGAACACTGAATTCCAATCAAACATCTCCCTTCCCGTAATTAAAAAAGTAACAGCAACAGGGGGAAACTTGCACTGGTACCAAAATTAGTGGTCTATGAGAAGTTCTTCAGAAAATCATTCATTTAAATGAGAAAATAGCTTCAGCCTTAGAATTACAGAATGAGAAAAATCATAGAATCATAGAATCACAAGGTTGGAAAGGACCTATAAGATCGTCTAGTGCAACCATTCTCCTACTACCTTTGCTACCACAAGCACTAAGCCATACCTCGTAGCTCCTCATCCAGACACCTCTTGAACACTGCCAGGGACAGCGGCTCCACCACCTCCCTGGGCAGCCATTCCAGTGCCTGACCACTCTCTGAGAGAAAAAGTTTCTCCTTATGTCCAACCTAAACCTCCTCTGGTACAACTTGTGGCCATTTCCTCAGGTCCTGTTTGTTGCCTGGGAGAAGAGGCCAAACCCCTGCTCATCACAGCCTCCCTTCAGGCAGTTGTAGAGTGCAATGAGGTCTCTCCTGAGATTCCTCTTCTCCAGACTAAACTATCCCAGGTCTCTCAGCCGTTCCTTATAAGACTTATGCTCTTCCTTTTTCCTTATTTTTTGTTCTGCAGAGAAAGATGAAGACTTTTGCATCAAATCCATATCTCAAAGATGAGACGGGGAGGACTGTAGTTCTGTGAGGGTCCATCTGCTCCTATGGAGCACTCAAAATCCTCTACTTGGGAACTTTAGTACTCCTAGCTTCTGCACTATGCTATCTGTTCCGTATCAACAAAGGTATGCAAAATACATAACTCCTACTGAATTTAATGATTAATTAGATTTTTCCAACCTCTCTGCATGTGAACCCCTACAGTCTTTGCCAGTTCTTGAGGGAGCTGACAAGAAAATGCAGTGTTTCTCGTAGCATGTGCATAACTAGCCATGAAACATCAGAAAGTCATAGAATCATAGAACAGAATCCTAGAATCCTTGGAGTTGGAAGTGATCTTTAAAGGTAATTTTGTCCAACTCCCCTGTAATGAACAGGAACATGCATAGCTTGATGAGTTTGCCCAGGACTTTATCCAGCCTCTCCTTGAAAGCTGGCAGGGGTGGGACGTCAACCACATCTCTGGGCAACCTGTTCCAGTGTCTCATCACCTTCTCTGTAAAATATCTCCTATTAATATCCAACCTAAATCTCCTCTCGCTGAGCTTGAAATCATTTCCCCTTGTTCTATCACCACAGACCCTGTTATAGAGTCTGTCCCCTTCTTTTCCATAGCTCTGCTTTACATACTGAAAGTCCTTCCTATTCATCCACTGCCAGCAATGGACACAGGAGTCAGAACATGATGTAATGAAATTATCCCTGTGAGCAGATGCTAAATACCCCTCAGTGAGAAAACTACCAAATTGAGCATGTTACAGCAATGATGACTCGAATGAAAAAAACAGCAAGAACGTACCTCAGTCCTAAATGCTGCTGTATCCATTGCACACAAGCAGAAGAGGAAGCAGTCCGCTTATGCAGCACTGTGCCCAGTGTCACTGCTAACTTTGTAAGCACTGCTTTGAAAGATAGAATTTTCATGTGCGCTTCATGTATGGGCACAGTGTCAAATTCAACAGTCATAGCAATGTTAGACCACAGGCAAGAGTCCTCAGCGGAACTGGATCACAGAATCACACAATCATCAAGGTTGGAAAAGGCCTTCAAGTTTATCCAATCCAGCCACCCACCCATCACCAATCGTGCTCACTACAACGCATCCCTCAACACAGAATCCAAACGTTCCTTGAAGACCTTCAGGCTCGGTGACTCCACCACCTCCCTGCGCAGCTCATTCCAGTGCCTGAGCACTCTTTCAGAGAAGCAGTATTTCCTAACGTCCAGCCTAAATCTCCCCTGGTGCAGCTTGAAGCCATTCCCTCTTAATGGTTGTACTCAAAAGTAATGGTCAAAGGCTCAGTGCCCAGGTCGAGTCTGATGCTGTGTTGTGTTCCTCAGGGCTGGTATTCAGATCAGTGGCCAGCAGGGTGAGGAAGTGATCCTGCCCTCTGTCTGTGCTGGTGAGGCCTCGCCTGGAGTACTGCCTTCAGCTCTGGGGCTCCCAGCACAAGGACAAGACCAGTCAGACCAGGTCCAGAGGAGGTCACAGGGATGAAAAGAATAAAGGCTTTAAACAGAAAGAGGGTAGAATTGAATTAGATGTAAGGAAGAAATTATTTACTCTGAAGATGGCGAGGCCATGGCACAGACTGCCCAGAGAAGCTGCACATGTCCCATCCCTGAAAGCATTCAGGGCCAGGTTGGATAGGGCCCTGCACAGCCTGAGCTGGGAGGTGGCAGCCAGCTCATGGCAGGGGCTTGGGACTGGATGTGCTTTAAGGTCTCTTCCAGCCCAGACCATTCATGATTCTGTGACATTAAGCAGCCCCAGAAAGCCACAATTTCTCATTCTTGGTGACACATGGCAGCTGTGTTTTCATATTTCCTATATTGAAACTGACAGTTGTGTAGATAAAAAAACGTTTATAACTACTCTCATAGATGTGTTTTTCAGGAAAGTTATCCACTGAATGAACAGCTGTGGCTACTGGTGCATTTGGACGTATCATAGCACAAACAACAGAAGATGCCAGTGTTTAGACCTGCAATCCTGTAGTGCAGACTGATAGTTTGTATACTGCAAACATCCTCCTATCAGCCTGCACAGTCAGCTTTCTTCTCCCTCTCATCGCCCCACATCACTGAGTCTGTAATGCTTATCAAAAATCTTACAATGTTCTTGTTAGTTTTACCTTTAAAAGTTACCAAATTTAGCCAAGAGCAATGTTCTGCTGCTTTGTGTTCCTTAACAATTACTATTACTCACTGAAGCACAACAATTACCATGCATACTTTTAAAAAATGCCAAAGCTCTTTTTTTAACCTTTTTTTTCTATAAATATGTACTTGCACACAACCCCATAATGCAGAAAGAAGAAAACAGCTTAGAAACATACTGGCTTTTGTCTCACTTCTTCACTGGTGAATTATGAATTTTCTGCATGTAATATAATAGAAGAAAAAAAAGGCTAATTAGTGTTTTGATACGTGTGTGTGGAAAATAGCTCATGGTCTTCTATTGGCATCCCTCCTCCTAATTTGCAATTCAGAAAAACCAGAAAGTTACAACATAAAAAGTGAGTAACTATCACAGTTGAGTCTTCAACGTAGCCTCCCTGTTTTCTCAAAAAGGAAATGGAAAGACCCAGTGGTCAGTCTCAAAGCTTTGCATATACATAGCAAGCACACTCTTGTCGAATGCATGTTTCCTCCAGAAACTCACTGAAGGCTCTTGGTGGCTGCTCTGTGAGTACCATGGAACCAGTGATATTTAACATCTTTGTAGTGGGATTGTGTGCACGCTCAGCAACTTTGCAGATGACACCAAGCTGAGCGGTGCAGTTGACACGCCAGAGGGAAGGGATGCCATCCAGAGGGACCTGGACAGGTCTGAGAGGTGGGCCCATGCCAACCTCATGAAGTTCAACAGGGCCAAGTGCAAGGTCCTGCACCTGGGCCAAGGCAATCCCAAGCACAGATACAGGGTGGGTGGAGAATGGCTTGACAGCAGCCCTGAGGAGAAAGATTTGGGGATGTCAGCTGATAAGAGATTCAACATGAGCCAGCAGTGTGTGCTTGCAGCCCAGAAGACCAACTGTGTCCTGGTTTGCATCAAGAGAAGCGTGAACATCAGGCTGGGAGAGGTGATTCTGTCCCTCTATTCTGCTGTCATGAGACCCCACCTGGAGTACTGCATCCAGTTCTGGAGTCCCCAGCACAAGAAGAACACAGAGTGTGGAAGAGAGCTGTGGGCTCCCTTGCTGGTGCAGTGAGAGAGGTGCAGACTCTCTTGCTGGTGCAGAACTAAGAAGGTTTATTGTAGGTGCTTACAACCTCTTATACCCGCACAACAACAACTGGTCACATGTAGAAGCCAAGCACCTTGTGTGTGTTTATGTCTGGCTCAAGTTACTGCTGAGCTTCTTTACTCATTAGCAAGATAATGACTTCCTTTATGCCACATCTCCCCCTTCTCTATTAATAGAAGAAGCACGGTTCAGAAACATTCCTAAAAGTAGCTAAACTAAAATTAACGCACGAACAAACGATGGATTCTTTAGAGTCCAAACAACAGTCCATATCAACCAATCGCAATGGTTCAAATTCTTATGGCTCCTTGGTGACGCAGTTGACAAGTGCAGTGTGTCTTGTCCCGTGCTGTTGGTGAGAGCCCAAACCATTGATGAAGGGTCTGTGATCATGTTACAGCAGATGATGAGGCAGATCATCATCATCATGACCCATCATGCTTTGTCCATCTCCAACGTGATCCTGTTAAGACACAAGCATAGTCTCGGCCCCACGTTATCACTGTCCAAAGACTTAGAAACTTAAGAACAAAGCATGCTTTAGCTATTCTTTCCTGAGGGGTCACACCTGCACTCCCCCTATTATTTTTTTTTTATATACTATTTTTAATAGTAAAAATCTGTTATTATTATTTTTTAAATCACTGAAATTACATATTCAGAACCAGAATTATGAAAGCCAAGCAAGTGCAGGTAAGACATGCAGTAGTAAATATACACATTACATTCTTACACACCAGAAGATATTCAGCCAGTCAAGTTGAATTATACAACCAAATATTAGAAAGCTTCCTACATTGCCAATCTGCTGCACATGAAGACATCATTTAATAGCAAATACTGTTTTCTAATTTAGAATTCAGACATAGCACAACTTTCAAGCATACTTTCAATGTTGTTAGGCTTGTCTTAGAATTTTCTGGAGCACTGAACAACTGGTACAACAGCTAAAAGGTTCAGAAAAACACACTGCACCAATGCCAACAGCTGGAATGAGTGCGAGTCCAAATAGCAGCATACAGCTCAGCAGCAGCAGCTTTCACAGCTCCTGCTCCCACTCGCTGACCACCACCAGGTCTGGAGGTTTGATCCTCCTTCTCTCGGAGCTGTAGGCTCAGGATCTGCAAGCTTTGTTTCGAAGGAAGCTGAGTTCCAATAGCTTCCCCTCCAGCGCCTTTTGTTATATAAATTCCTTAGTAGTGGCATTCCTTAGAACAAGCAGCACCTCTTCCCAGTCAGTGTTCGCATGATCAATCCCTAGCTTTGTCCAGCAAAGGGAAATCGGAGGGGGACTTCACTCAGTCTTGCACTTCTTTCAGAAGGAACCGGCCTCTTCCAGCCCGTCTCTCCATAGGGCTTCTTTCAGCTCTCTTTCGCTAGAGCATCTTTCACCTCCTTTTATTGCTAGCGCTTCTTTCATCTCCCTTTTTTGTTAGTGCATCCTTCAGCTCTCTATCATTAGACCTTCTTTCAGCTTTCTTTTGCTAGAACTTCTTTCATCTCTCTTTTCCACTAGAGCTTCTTTCTACTCTCTCTCGCTGGAGCTTTTTTCAGCTGCCTTTTTCACTAGAGCTTCTTTCAGCTCTGTCATTATACCATGTTTCATCTCCCTTTTTCACTAGAGTTTCTTTCAGCTCTTTTGCTAGAGCTTTCAGTTCCTTTTTTTCACTAGAACTTCATTCAGCTCTTTAGCTAGAGCTTCCTTCAGCTCCCTTTTTTTTGCTAGAGCTTCATTCAGCTCCCGTTTTCACTAGAGCTTCTTTCAGTTTCTTCTTCTGCTAGAGCGTTATTCAGCTCTTTCAGTAGAGCTTCCTTTCCCTTTTTTTGCTAGAGCTTCTTTCATCTCTTTTGCTAGAGCTTCCTTTATCTCCTCCTTGCTAGAGCTCCTTTCAGTTTCTTCTTTTGCTAGAGCTTCTTTCAGCTTCCTTCTTCTGCTAGAGCTTCCTTCTGCTTCCTTTTTTTTTGCTAGAGCTTCTTTCAGCTCTCTTTTGCTCAAGTTTCTTTCAGGTCCCTTTTCCACTAGAGTTCCTTTCAGCACTCTTTCACTAAGGCTTCTTTCAGCTCCCTTCTTTTGCTAGAGCTTCTTTCAGTTTGTTTGTTTTGTTGGTTTTTTTTTTTCCCGATAGAGCTTCTTTAAGCTCCCTTTCTTGTAGAGCTTCCTTCAGCTCTCTTTTGCTCAAGTTTCTTTCAGGTCCCTTTTCCACTAGAGTTCCTTTCAGCACTCTTTCGCTAAGGCTTCTTTCAGCTCTCTTTCACCAGAGCTTCCTTCAGCTCTTTCGCTGGAGCATCCTTCACCTCCCTTCTTTGCTGGAACTTCTTCCAGCTCTCGCTAGAGCTCCTTTCACCTTTTACTAGAGCTTCCTTCAGCTTCCTTTTCCATTAAAGCTTCTTCCAGCTCTCTTTCCCTAGAGCTCCTTTCAGCTTTCTTGCTAGAGCTTCTTTCATCTCTTTTGCTAGAGCTCCCTTCAGCTCCCTTTTTCACTAGAGCTTCCTTCAGCCTTTTTCACTAGAGTTTATTTCAGCTCCCTTTTTCGCTCCAAGAGGACCCTATAGTGGCCTTCCAGTATCTGGAGGGGCCCTTAATGAAAGTTTGTGAAGACTTTTTGTAAGGGCACGTAGCAACAGGACAAAGGGTAATGGCTTTTATCTGGAAGAGGGTAGATTTAGACTAGACATGAGGGAAGAAATTCTTTAGTGTGAATATGGGAAGAGGTTGCAAATGCCCTCTCCCTGGAAATGTTAAGGTCAGGTTGGTATGGGCTTTGAGGAACCTGGTCTAGGGGAAGGTGTCCCTGCCTATAGCAGTTAGTTGGCACATTGTGAATGTTTTGAATACAGACCAAACAAAGTTATTTCTGCCCCATCAGACTCTATTAATAAAACTGGAAACAGATTTCAGAGATCTCTGTATTTGAAAGATGAAGCCACTGTTTGTTTGCACGGCAGTTGACCTGCATAGCTCACTTGTAACAATCAATCAGAAGCAAGGATTCAGCAAAATGGACAGCCCTTGAGTGCAGATGATGGAGAATATTAATTCCAGTAATAACTGAGTATCTGGAGGCTTGCATGTAAAGAGACTGATGTATTATACATCTCACATCGTTCTGTGAGAAGTTAGAAGGCTTTGAAAGCCTCACAAGTTAGAGCCCATGAAATGTTCACATCAAGAGGGAAAGCAAAGACTGATTTTAGATTTCAGTATAATCTTCAATTCAATCCAGACAAACATGAGGGGAAAAACTGAACAACTTAGACTGTAAAACCGCTCTAGGAGAGCAAACAAGCTGCATCTGGATTATCTGCATCTGGATTATTTAAACTTCCAGAAGAAAAGTTGCATACGTACCTACTTATCTTGAAATAAATTAATTTTTGCTAAATGAAAACTGAAGATTTCACATATCAAAATTTCTTTCAAAAAGATGCTTTCACTGGTCATCTTGGACCCACAGCTGAGAGACCAGGCCAAATAACGTAAGATAAATTTCATTTTAATAGTGAAAGTAACTAGTGGCCTCACATACTTCAGGTTTACAAACATCACTGCAAAAAAAAGTACCAAAGTAATGTAAAGTTATACACGTATATGCACCAAGAAGTGCACATGCAATGCTGTGTGTGGAAACGCTGAGACAGAGACATGGGGAGCAAGCCAGGATGTCCCGGTCAGCTTTGAGCTGCTGCTCCAGGAGGATGCAGACCTTCTGCAGGTCTTGTGGTCTGGCTGCCAGTCCATGCAGATGACTAAGGCAGATCTGAAATGGTATAAAATCCCTATGTGCTAACATCTGAATTTCACCTAAAGATAGGCAACCTGATACATGACAAACCTCTGACAACATAATTCAATGTTAAGGTACGTGTGCAAATGATTAAGTCCCTGTTCCACACAGTGAAAGGCCACGGATGTAGTAATCACAACTTGAAATACAGCAGGGTACGATCTGCTTGTAAGTACTGTGTCTATTCATTACAAACAGTAGAGTTCCCAAGAGGAAAATGACTTGAAACCAAATCACACTGGATATTGTCATCAGGAGCATTTTTAGTTCTGATGCTGAGTTCCAGTTCTTTGGTCATTCACTTCTCTCTTATGCTAGCTCTGTAAATACTCTGACTTTTCATTCCTTCAGCTTCCACTCCCACAAAGTGGCAATCCATCAGGTAACTTGGATGCACTCTTTATAAAGTTCTGATTTTTAGAGGAAATCAGAAAGAACAGTATTCCAAAATACTCCCTCTCTTCTCTAACTCAGAAACCAACAATCGACTTAAAGACCAATTCTAGAGAACTACATCATGAAAAATGTAATTGCCACAGAACTACTTTTGTAACAACAAACTGAGATATAAAAGGCACTGTATTTAAACACGTTCCTCCCACAGCTCAGGGCTGTCAGCCTAACACAGGACACTCCAGATACTTAGGGTGTGAAACACTGAAAAGCACAGAAGACAGCAGACTGACCATGAGGGCTCTGCAAAGGGTGCAGTACTTACCTTTAGAGAACATATTTTATTTCATATTAGTTTCTGTTCCAATATACAAAATAGAGGACCATAGTCCCAAATAACATTTTACATAGTGACACAGCAAATCATTTCCACCATTTACAACAACTGACAACTTTCCCACACTCCCCCCTGTATTATAGTCAAGAAATAATTCCATACTGCTTTACATAACAAACAGTTATATTCTGCACTTCCCTGCTTCTTTACTTTTTCTAACATAGTTGCAATTTCTGATAATAGCTTAATTGAGAAATTACAATTATTTCAGCTAAAAAAAAAAAAAAAAAAAAAAAAAAGCAAAGTGAAATATATAATTTGGAATACTATCTCAAAAACCCTACACAAAATAAAAGTCAGTGTCTTACAAAAATAAGTTGCAGAAGTAAAACCAGTGAATAAAACACAAGTGATTTACATTTCGTTAGGGTATAAAGTATTTAGCAACTAGCCTCAGCTTTGAGCTACGCCACAAAAAAAGAAGGACCAAACATTTATCAATTAGTAAAAAAGAAACACGACAGTTCTTTAGTTCTTTTACAATACTGTACCTTTAGTATGCAAAGGACTTCATCCTTTAATGTGCAGCATTAATCAACTGCCTCACCCGTTAGCCCTTTCCCACAGAAAGCTGAAAAAAGGTTTTAAAATTATTTTAATTCCTTAAGAAAAATCCAATTCTATTTTCTGCATCCCCCACAATATTGAAGCTTTACTTTGCAATGCTGGTTCTTGGACAGTTTGATCACTATAAATGATTTTATATAAAAGTGTTCTAGCCTAACCAGGGCTTTAGAAACTTTGTGTTTTACAAAAGCAGTTTGTTACAGTATGACAGTTGCTAAATAGCCCAATTTATTCAGTGACCCTGTTAAAGATTAGTTCAACTGAGTGAATAGGTGAAGTCATTTCCTGAGCTAAAAGATACAGGTAAGTAAATAGTTATAGCAGCAGACAGGAGACATTCTTTTTAAAGTTTGCAACAGTATCAATAAAATGACCTTAGAAAACTACAATAAGGTAGAAATCACTAGCTGAAGAAGGGAGACAAGGACATCCGAAACTTGATTGCCATCATCAGGAATGAATATCCCCCCACTTTCCAGAAGTTACATTCAGCTACTGACAGACAAAGTACTGTTAAGAGGAAGAATGTCAAATCACAGTAGTTCACATTTATTACAGATCAGGTGTTTTGTCAAGATTTAATTCTTAATGCTATTTCATAAACCTAAAGTGAAGTATAAGCAGTTGGTTTCAGAATTTTTCACCCTAGGGGTGAAAAATCCTCTTCTTTATACTACTTTTAAAGGAATTTGTAGTTTATCTCCAGTCTCATGAAATTCTAAGCCTATTTCTTTTTATTGCTTAGACACAATTTGTACTTGAGACCTTGAGTGGTTTTTGAGACAGTCACCCACGTGACCAACATAAGTAACATAAGTGGATCCATTTTTAGGAGAGGGAATGATATTCTGAGAATGGTTCCAAATTGCTTAGAGCACAAGACATTAACAAACAATTAAAGAACTATCAAGACTGGTATACCACCACCACACCACCTTTTTCTTGTGATATGCATTCATTAAAGTCTTCTATGTATTATTTTGATCACTTTTTACACATTAATGGAAAGATAATATTCTGATTTAATAAAAGTACCCCACTTAGATACCAGTTCCTCCAGAAGGAAATCTCTCTATGTTACTCATTTTTAAAGACACTGCAGGCATTGCTTTTAGACTTTATATCAGCTCTCTTTTTTTTTTTAAAACACTTAAACATAATTAGTTTTAATTCAAATTAATACATAAAATCCCCAATACCAGCTAGAATAAATGAGATTCTAAGTAACAAGATCCTAAGTAACAATAATTTATAAATAAACATACACTATTACAAACCAAACCTTTCCCCATACGGAGACTAAAAGCCATAATCTTGACTGATTGTTCCCGATCATACATTATAAATAACGAAAGCTTCTTCAGAGAAGCAAGACATAATTTGCCTCCCTGACACTAGTTTGTATCTTCGGTTAAACTACTACTATCAAGAAGGCAATTGGGCCCAGATATATCTTTTTGCTTACACAGTAACGTTCCAGCCTCGTTCTTTCAAAATTAAGCACAGGAAATTAAGTTTACAAAGAGTCCTTTACCTCTTACATGTGAAGTCTATACAAAATAGAGATCTCTAATGCTCCTATTGCACCAATCTGGCAGTGCTGCTAGAATCTGATTCAAATTCCACTGAATTCCATGAAAGGTTTTCCAGTGAACTTAATAGGCTTTGAATTAGGACCAGTATTTGAAGACAGTACATCCTAACAGAAAGCTCCTGCAAGAGTGGCTGGTATCTCTTTTTTGCTTATGAGATGCAGTGGAGATGTGCAGTCAGCATGATACCTGAGCAAATAAAATGAAAATGATACAAAGGTCTTAAAAATCCCAAGTTCTTTGCTTAGCTGTGTGCAAACTGTGCTACTGCCCCTGGAGCTTCCAGCTTCCTTTCTTTCAGTGCTTGCTCCAATCCAAGATAGAGAAGCTGCGAGGCGTAACAATCTCTCTTCACTGTAACTCCCCCTCAATCCCGAGACTGATAGAAGAGGATGTAACCAGACTCAGAGTTCTTTGAGATGTCTGACGTCAACCCGTAGAATTCTTCAATCGCTTGTGCATCAATTTTCTGTATGTAAAATACCAAACACTTAATGTAAGAACATCTTGCATAACATACATCACATTAAGTTCCACTCTAGAAACTATTTTCAAAGAACTTCCATGTACTAGATACAGTTCTGAAATCCAAATAACTCTTAAAATTCATTAAATTTTAGTTTCCTATCTGTCATCAGCTGCATAGGTGGTAGCAGATACACAGGTTATGCACAGATGCATGCTCACTTTTAAGGATTAGGTGAACCTATGAATGCAACCAGAGGTGCACTGCTTGCACAGGTTTCACATGGAATAATTTTAAAAATAACAACATTGTGCTGAGACGTTTAATTCACTATCTAGAATGTACGTACAATTTATCATTTTTAACCCTAAACACTGGAAGCTGATCAACTGCAGATGAGAAAAATCAGAGCTCAGAGAATGAAGGTTAACTTTTTCCTCAGTTCTTCATTCAATTTTTGTGGAAAGATTTTAAATATCTGTAAAGTGAAAAGAGTATATGCTGATTTTCATCACCTTAGCATATGAAACAAACTAAAAGCAAGCTATCTTGACGTTCTATGCCAAGGGCAATTAGGCTACAAACAACAAAAAAGCTGAAAGGTAAATCTTCCTTCACTTAAACTTTATTTAACCTTATTTCCATTGTAAGAATGGGAATCTTTCTCAGGAAGGAGCAAGTTATTCCAACTTGTCATGGGAATAACAGATAGCAAGATGCTTAAGATCTGGGAAGAGAAAAGATTCTTTCCTTCCTCCTTAGAAGGGCTCAGAGGGAAAAAATAAAGGAAAAAACCACAAGAAATTCCAGGTGTTACTGCTTTGGAACTGGAAAGACTGCACTTTGTGAAATTATATGAGATCTACCAGAGCAGCTTCTTTTTTCCCTGGAGGAAAGTGAACTTCTGACCTTATCAAGGTATTTCAATTTACAGTGTATCTTGATAAGACACACAAGCAATCCTTTTTAACTTTCCCCAGCAACCCTGCATATTTCCATGTTTGGCATTCACTACGTGAAAAACAATCCATAATGTGGCTTGGTGATAAGAAATTCTTACTACCCTTGACTTGCTCTGCCAATTAACACTGTAAGTCTAATACCTGTCTCGCTCATCTTCCTTGTTTTTAATTATGCAGTTTTGTATATCGTAAGGAAGAATGAAAATTATTCATTGTACAGGCTTAATTAAATTTAATAAAGGATTTGGACAGCATAATCATACTTCTGTTGCTGTGTAAGCAAGTACAAGGTGGAGAAAAAGATGACAGAACAAGCAAAAAGAAGAAACAATCCAAAACAGTGACTGTTCTTTCCCTCAATAAAGAATAAAAGGTAACTGACCAAAAAAAAGCTGACAATGTCAAGACTGTTGAAGAAAATGGACAGTGATAGGACAAGGGGGAATGGTTTTAAACTGAGACAGGGGAAGTTTAGGTTAGATATCAGGAGGAAGTTTTTCACACAGAGGGTGGTGATGCACTGGAACAGGTTGCCCAAGGAGGCTGTGGATGCCCCATCCCTGGAGGCATTCAAGGCCAGGCTGGATGTGGCTCTAGGCAGCCTGGTCTGCTGGTTGGTGACCCTGAACATAGCAGGGGGTTGAAACTGGATGATCTTTGAGGTCCTTTTCAACCCAGGCTATTCTATGATTCTATGATTAGTTAAAAGCTATTTATTTATTTATTAACTTGTTAGGAATTCTTGAATTCCTAGAAGCATGGCTAACATTAGCAACAATATCATAAGCAAAAGATTTTTCAAGGATTAACTTCTAGATTTTACATTGCAATCTGACAGGTTTCAGTTTACTTTGACTCTTGTTCCATTTTTTTCTGAAACCATCCAGGTCACTCCATCTAACACTACCAGACTGATGCAGCCCAATAGATCAGACATTGAATATATATACACTCATACTATGAATAAACATCTTGTGCCAAGAAATTGTATACTCTCATAATGGTAAAATCAGTTCACCTGTGCTCTATTTGCCACATACTCTGGCCAAAGGAACAGCTTACCAAATGAAGGTGAAAGACACTGGCAATAAATAAGTTTATTTTAAGAAGTTACAAAAAGTGAAACAATTCAAATTGTTGTACAGTCAAATTGTAAAGTGTAGCTGTGCACTCACAGTTCTTTCTCATTTGGAATGGGCATTAGCATGATAATGTCTTCTATGTCATCGAGCAGCAAACAGGCGTGCAAGTGCTCTGATAAGTACGTGAAAAAAATCCAGGGTTACACAAAGCTTACCTCAACAATATCATCATCAAAAAGCAACCAAAAATCGTGACTCTTCACTATTGCAATATAATGTCCTCTGTTAGGGCCACTGTAAAATACAATTAAAAAAGAATTCAGATCACAACACACGCAAATGTACAAATATATTTCACTAAAGCGTGTGGCTTTTTTTCCTTGTAGTAAGTAGCATTTAACACTAATTAAATGGGCTACCATATAATTTCTGTTTGGATGTTTCTTTTCCTTTTTTCCACCAACTCAAATAGTTTTCTCAGCAACACCTTACATACCTATGTTTTATACATAAAATTAAGGACTATGCAGCCCAGGCATGAAGACATAAATGAAGGGAAATAAAATAGAAATAGAGATGTGAAATAAATAAATTATTCTAATGCTTCATAATGATTGAATAAATCCCAAAGAATTTCACAATCTTCATAAAGAAAAACACATAGTTCAACTACAGTCTCAATATGATATCTCTTTATCTGTTTGAATGTTAAGGAAAAAATAAAGAAAAAAAACAACTAAGTTAAACTAATAATTTGGGAGATTGAAAAATCCTTACAGCAATGAAAGGCTTTCCAATTTAAACTAAAACAGCTATAGTTATATAATTAAAATAATATAATTATATTATAACTATATTATATATTAGAGGGGGCCTATATATTAAGGGGGCCTGTGAGAGCTGGTCAACATTTAAACAGCTCTTCTTCAGGATCAGTGTGTCCCTGTGAGTAAGAAAACAGGAAAGGGTGGCAGGAGACCTGTGTGGATGAGCAAGGATGAGCATGCACAAACTCAAAGGGAAGAAGGTGGTCCATGAAATGGGAAAAAGGGTTTGACCACTTGGGAAGAATCTAGAAATGTTGTCAGGGTCTGCAGGGATGCAACGAGGAAGGCTAAAGCCCACCTGGAACTGAATCTGGCAAAGGGGATAAAGGATAATAAAAAAGGCTTCTTTAAGTATGTTAACAGTAAAAGGAAGACTAGGGAGAATGTGGCTCCCCTGCTAAGTGACAGGGGTGTTCTGGTAACGGGGGATGCTGAGAAGGCGGAGATACTGAATGCCTTCTTTGCTTCTGTCTTCAATGAAAAAGCTCCCCCTCAGGAATCCCAGACCCTGGAGGTTAGTGAGAGGGTCTGGGGAATGGAAGACTTCCCTTTAGTCAGGGAAGAGGTGGTCTGAGAGCGCCTAGGCAGCATCAGTGTACCCGATGGGATGCATCCATGGGTGCTGAGGGAGCTGGCAGAGGTGATTGCTGAATCACTCTCTGTCACCTTTGAGAGGTCTTGGAGAATGGGGGAGGTGCCTGAAGACTGGAGGATAGCCAGTGTCACTCTGGTCTTCAAAAAGGGCAAGAAGGAAGATCCAGGCAATTATAGGCCAGTCAGCCTCACCTCTGTCCCTGGAAAGGTGATGGAACAGCTTGTGCTGGATGCCATCTCCAGACAACTGGAAGAAAAGGAAGTAATCAGGAGTAGTCAGCATGGGTTCACTAGGGGGACATCACGCTTGACCAACCTGGTAGCCTTCTATGATGTTGTCACTGGCTGGGTGGATGGGGGTAGAGCAGTGGATATAGTTTACCCTGATTTCAGCCTGATTTTACCCCGATACTGTCACTCACGACGTCCTTATAACAAAGCTGAGGAAGTGTGGGATAGATGAGTGGACAGTGAGGTGGGTTGAAAAGTGGCTGACTGGCAGAGCGTAGAGAGTCGCTGTTGGCACTGCAGAGTCTGGTTGGAGACCTGTAACCAGCAGTGATCCTCAGGGATTTGTGTTGGGTCTGGTCTTGTTCAACATCTTCATCAATGACCTTGATGAGGGGATAGTGGCCACCTTCAGCAAGTTTGCTGATGATACAAAGTTGGGAGGATTGGCTGACATGCCTGAAGGCCATGCTGCCATTCAGCGAGACCTGGACAGGCTGGAGAGCTGGGCAGTAAGAAACCAGGTGAGGTTTAACAAAAGCAAGTGTAGAGTCTTGCATCTGGGGAGGAATAATTGCATGCGCCAGTACAGGTTGGGGGATGAGCTGCTGGGGGGGAGCTCTGCGGAAAGGGACCTGGGCGTCCTGGTGGACGACAGGTTGGCCATGAGCCAGCAGTGTGCCCTTGTGGCCAAGAGGGACAATGGCATCCTGGGGTGCATTGAAAAGAGCATGGCCAGCAGGTCGAGGGAGGTGATCCTCCCCCTCTACTCTGCCCTGGTAAGACCTCATCTGGAGTACTGTGTCCAGTTCTGGGCTCCCCAGTACAAAAAAGACAAGGATCTCTTGGAAAGAGTCCAGCGGAGGGCCACGAAGATGGTGAAGGGCCTGGAGCATCTCCCCTGTGAAGAAAGGCTGAGTGAACTGGGTCTGTTCAGCCTTGAGAAAATTAGACTGAGAAGGGACCTGATCCAGGTCAATAAATACTTAAGGTGTGGAGGACAGAGTGGCAAAGCTAGACTCTTTTCAGCAGTGTGTGGAGACAGGACAAGGGGGAACGGCCAGAAACTGCAGCATAGGAAGTTCTGCACAAATGTGCGCAAGAACTTCTTTACAGTGAGGTGACGGAGCACTGGAACAGGCTGCCCAGGGAGGTGGTGGAGTCTCCTTCTCTGGAGATGTTCAAGACCTGCCTGGATGCCGACCTGTGCGACCTGCTGTAGGGAACCTGCTTTGGCAGGGGGTTGGACTCGATGATCTCTGGAGGTCCCTTCCAACCCCTACAATTCTGTGACTCTGTGATAATGCACTGCTCTTCAGTTTAGGGCAGACAAGAAAATTCTCCATAACTGCAACATGAACAAAGAACTCTAAGAGCACCCTGATTGTTAAGCAGATTTCAGATAAGGAAATGATGCACTTACCTGAACCATGCAATTGAAAGTGAACAAGTATTTAATGCAGCTCTGGAACTGCCTTAAACTGTTAACAACACTCAAAGAATTTGTAGGTCTGGATTAGGGAGAATCTGTTATTAGAGTTGTATGATATGGGATACGTTTCATTTTTCTTTTGATATGGTTAGCCTCACATTAATACTCATATGAATTCATTGTTACTACTTTCCAAAGTGAACTGTGGTGGCAACAAGGCCATGTATTCTGTCCGGATTAGTAGCACCTCCTCACAATGCTTTCTTTTCTAAGAAATTTTTAAGAGATCTTTAAATGCTATTAGCTATGTGATTTTGCGAGTTTCTTTCTTTTTTTTTCCTTCATTAAAAAAAATAAAAAACACCTTAGCTTTTATACAAAAATCTCCTTCATAATATACTGTTATTACCTTCCACAATGAACTACCACAGCAACGAGGTCATACATTCTGTCAGGATTGGTAGCATCTCCGGAGGTGTTAAATAAACGAAGCTCTAAAGGAAAAACTACTCTATAAGAGAGTTTTGTGTATCTGTGCAGCTGATCCATATATTTAAATCTCTTCAAATGGAGAGCCAGAATCATAGGCAGTTTTTTTACTTTCATCCTGAAAAAAACAAGAAAACAAAAACCAATATTTCCAGTATTGAGGCAAACAATTCTGCTGACATTAACAAACAAGTAACTTAGACAGTTAAGTCTTTAAAAAAACGTTGCAAGTATTAATAAGGTGCTCAAATCATCACCATCCATGTAACAAATACTGAATTTGTTCTGCACTGCTAAACTAAAACTGGAGTTGTATTAGAGGGGCAGTGCTTGGAGAGCTAGAGCCTGTGGGAAGCCTATGTGGGATCAGTTTGGGAAGAATGACATCCATGGGAGTACGAGCATGCATGGAGCAGGGCAGAGAGTGACCTCAGAGCAGCAGCACAGACTGACATTATGGACTGACTCAGCCCCATGCTGCCCTGGGGGAAGGAGGTAGGAGAGGGTGGATAGGGGAAAGTGTTTGTAGCTTGGCTTTAGTTTCTCACTGCTCTTGTCCGTGTGCAATTGTGTTAGCAGTAAGCAATAAATTATATCAGTATTCCTTGTGCTGAGTGCCTTTTGCCTGATCTCCCTTATCTCTACCATGAAATTATTCAACATATTTCCCCCCCATGTCCCGAGAAAAAGGAACAGGAGCACAACGTGGTGGAGTTTAGCTACCTATCAGAGTTAAACTAACACAGAGAATTTTAGACATACTTCTTTAGACATACATACTTTAGACAGAGCTTTTAGACATACCTCCCTATAGCTTTCCTGAGTTTCCTAAAGCAAACCTAAACACCACTTAGTATACAGTGGAGATACTGCACCAAATGCAGTATCATTGTTCCAAAGATTCTGTTACAGTTCAGTTTCCCATTAAACCAGTCAAGTCAAACAAGCGCTTTAGAAAAGGCAATATTACTTTGTCACATTTATACTACTTCAAGTTTTCACATCAAGCCCTTCATTTAACACTACCAAGAGATACAGACAGCACATGTTATTCCCCACACCTCATGCTGCCAAGACAAGATAATGCTAAGCTTTAGCTCAGTAATTTTGTACAAACATTGCAGCATTATTTTATTGAAGTCAAAGCCTGAAAGTGATAACCTAATTTTATTGATGGCTTGCTGGCCCCTTTCCCTTAGTTTGACGGAGTGAAATTTTGCATCAGTGCCTACAAATTCACATCAGTAAAACATAGCTGACCTGGCAACAGAGACTTAAATTCTCTGGGAGATAAATTTGCCCATATTAACAGCAACCAAGCTAGAGTTCTCTCCTTCTGTGCTGTACTGATCTAAGGCACATAATTTTATCAAACTGCCTTGAGCCATCAAAGTAGCTCCAAAGTGTCAACAGTACAGCCCAATGAAGGTTTCAGATGTGTCTACTAAGACTGCATTTTTGCAATGTCAGTAAATATGTTTGTACAGCATAATTCTTTTTCAAGAGATAAGGGACTATGGACAAAATCCTTCCCTCCCTTTTTCTCATTAAAAATAGACTTGATAGTAGCTGTGGAAACCCTGCTAGACTCAATTTTTCTCCTTTGTCTGCAAGGAAACTAGGAAATGAAAAATGCTGGAGAAGGGCTGACGGCAGAAGCACAGTTACTTTTTATTACTGATATATGGATATAATTTCTGCTCTGATTCTTTTTGCAAAATTAAAGTTCTCTTTTAATAAAAGAACTGTGTTTGATAGTAGGAGCTTTTTCAACAGAGAAGAAAGTCACCTTTGCTAGCTGAGAAGACACTATGATGGATAAACATTATGCTATAGAGATGGAAGAAAATTGTGACTGCAGTAAAACCAGTTACATTGAAAACAAGAAAAGGCTGTGTTTTGCCAGTATGTCCATGCCTACAGTACAGGCTTATGTCAACACAACTTATTAATGGTTAGGGATCATATTACCTCCCACAAAGAAAAAGAGCTAAGGCAACAGAAAACAACAGGACAGACCTTAGTTCACAACCACCCTCGTACACATCAATTAGTAAGCTTAAGCAACATATGAATGCAGACTGCAGATGAAACATGCCAAAAGCCACATGTTAAATCTATGGTAAACTCACAAACAAGAACCAGTGGTATAACCAGTACAGCATGTCCCCAGCTCCATGTTCCCATCCCTTCAACTCATCTATGCACAGACAAATCCTTTCTCAGATTAAAAAAACATACAGCACAGTACATAGAATCAAGAGGTTTTTTTCAAAGATGTAAACAAGACTAAATTAAATATTAGACAGACAAGAAATATTTTACACAAATGAACTCCAGATTTCCACGGAACTTCTAACGCTTTCCATGAGCACTGCCATACAGATGTTTACCACAGCTAAGTAAAAACTCAGAAAGTAACGCTACAAGCATAAGACCTTTCACCAATTCAGTCAGAATTATCAAACCGTTTCTTGCAGCAACGGTAAAAATTATTTAGTTATTCAGAGGAACAGAAATGCAAAGAGTCCCATAAAAAAATTAGTGAAATTTCATCATCAGCAGCAATTCTTCCTTCATCACTCATAGCCCAACTTCTCTTTTTATCTTATTTTTGGCCTTAAGAATATTACTTTTAGAATGAGAAAAATAAATAATGATCAAAGGCCCCCCAGAACACTCTCGATAGATTCTCATTACTTACAAAAGGAGGCTCACTGAACTGAAGTAAGAGAAACATAACCAAGTGACACTTTAGAGGAAGAAGAGCGAGAACATTTAGGAGAGAAAGCACTTTCTCCTCCTGCCTCATACACACACAGACACATGCAGAAACACGAGTATTTTCATGAAAATACTTGCATTGTGTTCTTCCTTCTGATCTAACCTACCTTTTATGTGCTTCTTGCTTACTGCGGCATTCTTCACAGTAGTACTTGTATTCACTGCACAGAGTTTCTGTATTACTGAAACCCCTGAAAGAAAAAAACAACATTACAGAGATACTAGCTTCTTACCTAAAATATATGTATAAATGCATGCAAAAAAGCCCCATCATTTAATTACGCTTATACAAACTAAAATTTGCTAAGTCAAATGTCCATGAGCTTTTAATTTTACTTCCTTCTTTCAAGGTAAAAAAAAAAAAAGACAGATAAAATATAGTTCAGATTTTTGCATCTACCTTAAGCAATGAGTAATTGAAGTATTTTGTTCTACATCAACAGAAAGATCTAAGAAGTCTTCATCTTTACTGCTTATCTGCAGGGAAAAAAAAAAAAGAGCAGATTAAAAGGTTTAAACCTGTTAAACTCATTCAACTCTTTTCCAGTTTCACTCCTGACAGAATATATCTTCTACCTTATAATGGCTTCCCAAAACTTGTTACAAGTGAAATGTCTTAGCACATCAGACACTTGCAAGATCTCTGTTTCTAATTTTGTTCAGAAAGAGGGAAACGTACATGTGCCCAAGGAGGTAGAATCATTTAATTGTTCATGCTGGAAAAGACCTTAAAGACCATCAAGTCCAACCACAACCTAACCATCCTACCCTAACTCTAACAACCCTCTGCTAAATCATGTCCCTGAGCACCACAACGGTTTTTAAACACATCCAGGGATGTTGACTCAACCACCTCCCTGGGCAGCCTATGCCAGTGCTTCACAACCCTTTCTGTAAAGAAGCTTTTCCTGATATCCAACCTAAACCTCCCCTGATTTAGGCAGGCCAGAAGAGGCCATTTCCCCTCATCCTGTCACCTGTCACCAGTGAGAAGAGACCAACCCCGTTTTCTCTGTAAGCATCTTTCAGGCATTGGAAGAGAGCAATAAGGTCTCCCTTCAGCCTCCTCTACCCCAGACTAAATGTAAATGTAATCGAAGAAGAAATTTCATCACAAATCCTGAAAAATGGTGATGGATGAAATCCATAGTGGTCCTGATAATCAGCAATGTTATTAAAACATTCATGAAATAGCTAGTGTCTCCCCTTTAGCAACTGGTAGTCTTTACCTTTTGCACCTTGAGATATTCAGTGTTGCTAGTGAGAATGTCTACTGCCTTTTATGACTCCTACATACAAAGGTGAATGTTTTCAGAAAACATGCCTGGTTGCAGTACTGAAAACTTGTTCTCTGACTCAAGAGACGAGAAGGGCACAGTTGCTAAGGGCAGCATACATGAAGAACAACAACACAGCTGGTCAAGACAACTACTTCTGAGAACTAATATAACTGGCGAAACAAAATGGAGTTAAATAGGATCTTCTGCTAATATCTGTGAGAGGACTGGGGAAAAATTCCTCCCACTCTTCTATAGATAAATTTCCAAGAATAAGTGCACACACAGAAAATGGATTGCTACACCAGTATGCATCAGGTCTAAAATATAATTTAAATGTTTAAGTTTAGATTTCCAGAAATTTTTCAAGATGCTTTTTGGATGGGAAAAGAAGCCTCCCGCATCTTCAGCAGGTTGTGTGTGTCCCATCTCCAGGGAAGTACTACAGTTTAGGAGCATGGAGATAAGCCATGTTTCAAAATAACCCACTGCAAACATCACTTTCAGAACTATCAAACTTAAGAATGGTACGCAAAGGAGTCTAGTGGAAATCCTAGGGGAAGGGGACACAACCAGGGCAGCTGACCTCAACGGGCCAAAAGAATATTCCATACCATAAGACACCATGTGAAAAAAAAGCCACAAAACTGAGGAGGGGGAATTAGCCAGAGGGTTGCAGTTTCTGCTTGAGGACTGGCTGGCTATCAGTCAGCAGGTGAGCAATCATGTGTGTGTATATACACAAATATACACATATATATGTAATATTATTTCTCGCCTCCTTCTCTTTTTCAGTAAGTAGGTTTTATTTCATACCACAAATTCCACTCTCTCCCCCTCCACCTCCCTTCCCCCTTCCCCACACCCTACTTCTCCCCCTTTTCCCACTGGCAAAGGCAGGAGAAAATGAAAGTCAGCACAACAACTGGCTGTTGTGCATTTCAAATCATGAAAAGCCATTCTATGGTTTATCAAGTGCATTTTTTCCATCTATATTCATAGTTCAGAAATTGCTATTCTTTGTTTTTAAGTTTTTTCAGCCACCAGTATCTGAACTGCCAATTTACTCACATAGTTTTACAAAAAAAAAAAAAAAAAATTTAAAATTAACCTCCCATTCTAACCATGCCCCCTTTCTCTCCAGAGGTTCTATTTCCAATAAACATTACTATTTTCTTATAAATCATGTATTTACATGATTTATCATCAACATCAAATCCTCAGACTAAAGTAATCTTATCTTCTATGCTATGTATTCCAACTATATACAGGATGTAAAATGAAGATGGACATGGTCAGAAAACCTCATCATTTGCAGAATGAAGTCCCAGTCTATTGAAAAACCCTCATGAGTTCTCCTAACACAATATATGCAGCTGAATAGTGATGTAGAATTCAGGCATTCCAACATTCTATACCTGGAGTTCCAACATATCTGCAATACTGCATTCAGGCCTGGGGCTCCAAGCCCAAGAAAGATCCAGAACTGTTGGAATGGTTCCAGAGGAGGGCCACTAAGATGATCAGAGGGCTGGAGCACTTCTCCTATGATGAAAGGTTGAGGGAACTGGGATTGTTTAACTTGGAGAAGAGAAGGCTCCAATGAAATCTCATTGTAGCCTTCCAGTATTTGAAGGGAGCGTATAAACAGGAGGTGGAACAGCTATTTACGAGGGTGGATAGTGATAGGATAAGGGGGAATGGTTTTAAACTGAGACAGGGGAGGTTTAGGTTAGATATTAGGAGGAAGTTTTTCACCCACAGTGTGGTGACGCACTGGAACAGGTTGCCCAAGCAGGCTGTGGATGCCCCATCCCTGGAGGCATTCAAGGCCAGGCTGGATGTGGCTCTGGGCAGCATGGTCTGCTGGTTGGTGACTCTGCACATAGCAGGACGTTTGAGGTCCTTTTCAACCCAGGCCATTCTGTGATTCTAGTTAAAGGGACCAAGCCTTGTTCTCACATCCTGGATGTAATTTTGCACAGATTGCTCACCTGTAGCCTAATGGCCAGTGCCACAGACAAAACTCAGAATGCTACCTCATGCACAAAAAAGACTCTTGTAGTTGTAGACTCCCATATATGCTAAGATAGAAACTATTTTTCAGTGAAGCTGAAAGGAAGGGCATGATTTATTGATAGATAAGTCTCCATACTGCTCCTGTAAGAGAGACCACTGAGATTTTCTTTAATGTTACCCCTCAGCCTGAAGTATAACAACTTTATATCATGGAGAGTTACATGAAAATGAGAATAAAACCAACTGCTGAAAAAGAAAACCATCATCATTTTGATCCAATGTTTTTGGCCCACAACTGTTTCCCCTTTGTTAGTAACATTATTTTCTGGTTCTCTGATACAACTTCCTGAAATTTTGAGGAGAACACCATAAAAAAATCAATGAACTTCTACATATTTTTTTCCCATCAACTACCCACAATAAAAAGGTAATATTCACTCCATCATATTTCATATATCGCAGAAGGGGAAGGAATCATAACAGGATATCACCTCTAGAGAACATAAAGACAATTTACAATCAGATTTCTAACTTGTTTAGTGTAACTTGATCCAAGACAAATCAGTTGGTTTTTTTTTTGTATTCCACTATATTCCATGTTTAAACTTAGGATAAATTTCTAGAATAGCCAGTTAAATAAAAGGGCTAATGAATCCATGCATCCTGGAAAGAAACTCTTTTCTATAAACAGGACAACCAAAATTACAATGAAATCTTGCTCTGTCGGTCTTTAGAAAGATTGCACTGTTTTGAATGGTTAGAAGATGATCATTCCTATTTGGAAGTAAAACAGAAAAACAAAATATATCTCAGTTTGCATTAAATTCCACTTTTAAGTAAAAAAACAACAAAAACTAAGGTTATTATCTTATCATTAAGAAGCACTAACTCACTTCTTGTTGCATAACCTGCTATATAGCATTTTAAGTTACACTTTGAAATGTAACCGCCAACACCTTCAAGAAGCATTAAAGAGTCATTTGTGTTCACTGTGTTTATTCACACTGGTATTACATACTTGCTATGTCTAAGTGTGTTTCTTTCTAAGTGCCTGTTTTCAGTTCACTGTGTTTTAATCAGACAGAAGCTGATATGCTTAGTAGATTATTATTCCAGATTATTAGGGCTACGAATACAGAAGAAAATTTATGCCTGTGATATTCTTTAAAATTCAACTAGCCAGCTTTGAGCAGATGTGGCATATCCCATTCAGCAACAGCTAGCAGAAAAACAGAACCAAGCAATATTAGGAAGGCTCAGAATTGTGATAGGTCCAGTAACTAACAAAATAATGCTGGCAAAGAATTCTTCAGCATTTTTAGATTTTTTTGCAGTGTTAAGACTGCACGTAGATCAAAATCCTGACAGCAATAATTCATGATGCCACAGTGAGGAATGGTAATTACATCAGTCCTATTAAGAGAATAAAGACATATTTTATGATAAATAAATAGAAAAAAAATCAGTGCAAGAACTAAAGAAAAGTAATTTGCAGTTGCCATGAAGTAATAACAAGGGAGCATAAACCAGAAATAAAAGGTGGTAGGCAGAAATCAGCACTTAAATTACTCAAAATATCAGGATCTATTGAAGTCTGCAGTTGCATTACATATCACATTAGGAAACTTTTTTTTGTTGATTTTTTTTTTCCCCACATCAAAAAGATGGTATTTCCAGAAGACAGAAAAAAATACAAGTATATAGTTTTCGTCTGACTAATTCCTCCTTTCCATTGCTGAAATATGTGCATTATGTAATTAAGGCAAATAGGTATAGAGAGTCACACAAAAAATACAGTCATTTAGCTTTTTACAATATCTAAGGGCACAGACCATGAGAGAATTACTGTAATTTTCATACTGTGCTGCTTTTTCTGAAGCAGGCAAAATTCAATTATAAGTTTTTCTCCAGAATAACTTATTTCTTCTACTGTAGAACTATTCTCCAAGAAAATTTTAGCACAGCACACTTAAAAATGAAGCTTATTTCTCATGGTCCAGTAAGAAAAGAATTTCTGTGGGCAGACATTTAAGAGGAAACAACAGTGCTATGATTTCAATGGATTTAAATTTCACAACTAGAAGTCTACAGGAACTGATTCGG
This sequence comes from Tympanuchus pallidicinctus, assembly GCF_026119805.1. NCBI lineage: Eukaryota > Metazoa > Chordata > Aves > Galliformes > Phasianidae > Tympanuchus > Tympanuchus pallidicinctus. Next base: position 17,662,477 of record NW_026294627.1, read on the forward strand.
AATGTTCATTTCTGGAATGCACGACTAAATATGACATTAAGTCTGTAAGACATCACTTTGGAGAAAAACTCCCCAGCCCTGTGCAGCAGGCTTCACTGCTCCTACAAATACATCAACTTACACTTCTCTAATCTCAATTTTGAAGTTATGACTACACAAACAAAATTCAACTGGGCATTTTCCTAATACTGATCAATACCTTTTCTATACAAATCATGCACCTGCTGCTGGAAATTTCTCATTGGCAAATTAAAAACAAAACCATTCATACACATGTAAGATATCTGAGGAAAGAAATGAATCTAATCTACCAGTCTGTTGAGACAAATGAATCATGAAACGAAGTTCTGTAATGTGAAGAATTTACTTTATGAAGGAAATACAGACTTACAGTTTCACACGTAAGACATCTGGTTTCATTTGTTAACGTTCCCTGAAAGATTTCATGAACCCACGTTGGGTCTGGTGGGCTGTTATTTTCATTATCAATATTGCCATTGGGTAAGCGACCATTTTGCTTCTCTTGTTTTCTTTCCTCTTGCAAGATATCCGCAATTGTATTTAACAGGTAGTTTAAGAACTCGTGTGCATCCTGCTGCATGTAGTTATCAAAAAGCTCTATAAGATTAAAAAAAAAATAAAAGAAACAGGATATTTTAAAAATGAATTGGTCAGTGCTATACTATAAACAAGTTTTTTTAGAAAAGGAAAATTTCAAAATTAGTCTTTGTTTCAGGTTTGAATCATTTGTGATTTGTGTAAAAGCACCATCAAAATCAGGACTTCATTTACTAAGCCAACAATTCTCAGGGGTGGAGAAAGACAGCTTACATTCTTGTAAACAGCTGATGAGAATTACCAGAAAAATAAGCCATTCTGCAAGAAAACTTGGCCATTACTCTGCTACTGAAACACTGGGGCACATACAGTGCTGCCTGAAATTTTATAGCTTGCTTTGGACCATACTCCAGAAGTCAGTCCATAAGGATTTGGATCTCCAACAGGGGTGTTCTACTTCTGACAAGCTTAGACCAATGTCTTGGATAACAAAGGGCATTTCAAATGGCATTACATATTGATATTTTCACAGATGAACTCAGGATAGGAAATATTTCAGTGGTTTATATATTCTATCGCATGATTAACACAAACTACAAGCAAAGGAATGATTTGAACATTTCTGTTTCTGGATAATATATAATGTGTAATAAAAGTATGCACAAACAGTTGTTTGTTGACATTTCTAAGCATAGTTGTCATAGGATTCACTCAGCTGACAGCAAATAGTATCACTGGCACATATTTCAGTGGACTTCAATAAACTGAGACATCATCTGAGTCGACAAATCCTTTTTTATAGGACTAAGAAAAACTAACGGCACTGAACTTGATTTACTAACAGTCACTTTTCCCTTTCTGACCAGGAGTTCTTAGCAAGGAAATTTACCTGCCAATTTGAAAAGCATTCTATATAATGGGCTAATATCACAGATGTCTTTCTAGCAATTGCTCCAATTGCAAAAAACTATAACTTCCAATTTCCTTTTAGTACAAGAATATTATGAGACTAAAAGAGACCAGCCTTCACTGGAGGGATAGTTTCCAGGATTGGAAAGATAAGCATTAAAAAAAAGTCCTCAGTGAAGTTTAAGTTTAGAAGTGCATACAGGGACTACTTCATAGCTTTGCCATCATTCATTTGATTGCATCCAGAAGTAAACGTCGAATTGAAATACATAAAAACCTGAATTACTAGCAAGTTCAAGAGAAGGTGATGCTAATCTGTATCATCTGGAGAGCTGCAATGAAGTAGCCAAGCATATGAATCAAGTAGGTTATTTAATGAACACCTACAGCACTATTTTTGAGAAGGAAAAGTTCAACTCTGAATCTAACCACCTACGAAATCTTTATTTAATCAAGTACATCAAAGCTGCAAATCTCCTGAGGTTAAACACTCCAGAGATTCTTCACCATGCCACATAACAGATCTCTTAGGGATACCTACTCAGTTGGTTCATTTTATGATTAGAATAAATTTAAGCAAACATAACAGTTTACCTTCAGCTGACCTCAAGCCAGTAGCTGCTTCCCAGCCTGTTAAGCTTCAAGGTAATTAATAGATGTATGTTGGATTCAGGCTTAGAAAACAAAGACTGAATAGCAGCACTGTAAAGTGGAATACGTGGAGATTATGTTTTCAGTCATTGCCCTGGTACAGCTGGATGCGTACTGGAACAGAATTTAGGTATGCAGTGCCAACCTATCCGATACTTTCTGCAACTAACTCTTCTCTAAAGCTCAAAATTGTACACCTTTACAATGAGCAAGTAAAAGCATATATGATGTCCACGTTATCACTGCTCAAAAAAAATTACCCATTTAATTCTATAGAAGAGGTAAGAGTATCATCAGCTAGAGACAAAAAAAGCAAACAAGAGGTGAACATCTGATCTCTCTACAGAATATTTTCCAACATTGCCTTCTCCTGCTTAGAATTTGAGTGTCATTAAATAACTGAGCATTACAAACAACTTTATTAAAAAAAAAAGTAAGGTTCCTGTGATCTACTTTCTACTTTCCATTTGAACCATTCTCTACACAGTTAACATTCACTGATCAAATAGTGAAAGAATAATGGATTATTTCTACAAATGCATTGAAATGCAAAGACATTCAAGTAAACTCACTGCAGAACTGAATGAGTTTCCTATTCTGCACAGGTCAGAGATAAGAATCTCTCTTTTTTTTTTTTTTTTATAAGAAACATAAAACGTTAAAAATCTCTGGAAAACTCTAAAAATTCGGGATATTTATTACATTAAGAAGTTAGATAAAACTGCTTATTGATTTTAAAATGCATTAATAATTTAAGAAGTAAATCAAGATAAGAAAAGCAAAAAAAACCAAACAAACAAACAAAAAAAAAACAAACCTAACAACTTAAAATTTATAGGATTTTAAGCTAGATTATGGCAGGGATGCCTCGATGTGCATTCCATACAGTCAATTTGGCAGACTGCTCACCACATTCAAATCATAACAATCTTTTCATAACAAAAATAAAAGCTTTAGAGTGAATTCTGATTATGAAAATACAGTTCTTAGACAAAACTAGCATGCAATTTCAGAAGCAGACACTGACAGAAGACTCAGTTATACACAAAGAGAGACGATGATTCTTTCGGGACAGCTCCAAGGTTACACTCTTATTCTAAGGTTACCTCTACTTCACACTACAGCACAAAGAACATCCATAATATGTAGATATGCCACCATTTCAACTTCAGAACTAAGTCATACTTGCTATATTACACAAGAAAAAAAAGAAGTTACCATTTTCTTTTCGTAATCTTGTTATAAATTTCTTGGGAGGTATAACTCCAACTTTTTTCTTCTGGGTGGCTATACTGTGGAAGAGGTCAGCTAAGCATGTAAGGAGATTCTCTTTTTTTCTTGGTTGACTTTTGTATGCTAAGACTTTGTCTCGAAATGGACGACAAAAATAAAGTGCCTGAAGAACTGAATTGCAGTAGCATGTATTCCCAAACTATAAAAATAAGAGAGAGATTTATTAGTTTGCACTGTGTTAATGTGGGGGAATAACATTTAATCCAAAGCACAAAAAAATCAACATGAGCAAATTTTCTGTAAGTCATTTCTTCTTTACTTTTAAGATCACAAAACAGAAATGTGCTTCACCACAGAGTAAGAAGTGTATTGTATGCAAATATGACAACAACAAAGGAGTAGTGAATTTGATCAACGCTATAATTTTATCTTCCTGTAAATTTATTAACAGAATTATGCATTAACCCGGCTCAAAACAAATACCACCAATTTCACAGCTGCCCAGGTAAAAATAGCTATCCATATATCACATCTATTCATCTAACCACAAGAATACAGAATAGGTACAGCATGACTTTGTACTGTGAGAAGAGACCTTCTCAGACACCTCAGAAATTGGTTTCTCCACATCTTATTAGCTGTGATCAACATCAGAAGTAACTCCTTTAACCTGCTCTTATGTTTTCAGTTCTCATTTTAGGTGACAGAACTGCCTTTCTGGAGTTTTCTTAAAACAGTGAACTTATTGACTTATTGAGAATATGAAGTTATGTCAGAGGTATTAATTAAGTCTCAAACAGAGGAGGGAAGGAAAAGAACTGACCATGGGCATTTTTAATGAGGTAGGTCACTGAATTGAAATGGTGCAAACAGAGACAGCTCTAAGAGCATCCACAACTTCTTTTGTCAGAACACTGTGCATTCCTCTTCCCCTGACTTTCCAGGTCCTAGGCACAGCTTCCCTCAAGTCTTGCCATCACTGATGCTGTCTCTAACCCATCCCAATGTGACAAACTTCCCCATCACTTCTGTGAAGGCAACATGAATTGTCAGTGAAGACTCACTCATTTTATACAGCCCTCCTGCAGGAAAACCCATTATCTAACACAAAGTGACAAAATTCTTTATAAGGCTGTCAGCAAGTAATCTAACCTTTCAGCAGCAGTCACTCAGACAGCAAATTGAAGCACATACCTACTACGCACCTCCTCCAACATATGAAAATAATGTTCTTAATTTTTATATGAAATATTAGCAAATATAGAGGCATGAAATTATAAGAAAACTCTCCCCTTCACAATGCATTAAGAACAGGTTCTATCAACAGAGAAAAAGGACAAAAGACTTTATATCTTTGGAGTAAAAGGAAAGCTCCTCTTTTCAGCTCTCTCCCAGTTCAGTGACAAACAAGTACTATGCAAGTTAATCAGAAAGCTAGCAAGGACATTGTTTATATTAAAAAATTGAAGAAAAAAAAGAAATACGAAATACAGCTTATAGAACACTCAAAATGCACTGAAATAAATTAATAAAAGGACAAGAATTAATAAAAAGACTTTTCAATGAGTCTTTCTCCTTCTTTCTTATAGCTCCCCTTCACATTCTGAAAGGCTGTTATCAGGTCTTCATTTCTCAGATTACTTTTGTGGCCCCCCTCTGGATGCACTCCAACAGCTCCACGTCCCTCCTGTACTGAGGATTCCACATCTGGACTCCAGGTGAGGCCTCACCAACGCAGTGTACGGTCAGGATCACTCCCTCTCTCTGCTGGCCATGCTGCTGTGGATGCAGCCCAGGATGTGGTTATCTTTCTGGGCTGCGAGGGCGCACTGCTCATGTCCAGCTTGCCATCCACCAGCACTCTGAAGTCCTGTGTTCAATGCTTTCATCCCCAGCTTGTATTGACAGTGAGGGCTGACACAATCCACGTGCACATGGCTTTGTTCAATGTCATGAGGTTCTCCTGGGCCCACTGCTTCAGCCTGCCTAGGCCTCTCTGGATGGCTGCAAGTGCTGCCTGCTTCTCAGATACTTCTCTCTCACACTCCTGTGTGCCAGACAATGTGTCCCTGCTGCCTTTTGTCCTACCAATATTGCCCAGTGCTAACTGTCAATCTGTCCTCTTGGCACCATAGAGGGCCCTGAACTGGACAGAGTGCTCCAGCTTCAGCCTCACCAAAGTAGATGAGGAGGGTCTTGATTTGCTGGCTGTGCTCTCCCTAATAAAGCCAAGAATACCAATGGCCTACTTTGCCTACTGCTGGCTCATGTTCAACCTGGTGTCCACCAAGAACTCCAGGCCTTTTTCAAGAGTGTCACTTTCCAGCTGGGTGCCCCCAGCACATCCTGGAGCCTGGAAAAGGTCCCTGCACAAAGCCTCCATGCGGTTCCTGTCAGGCCCTCTCCAGACCTGCTGAAGTTCCTCTGGATGGCTGCACAGCTCTCCAGCGAGACAGCATTTCCCTCAGTTTCACATCATCTGTGCATTTACTGAGGGTGCATTCTATCCCATCATCCAGGTTGTTAATGAAGACATTGAACATGACTGGATCCAGTCTCTACCCTTGGGGTATTCTGTTCTTTACTGGCCTTCAACCAGACTCTGTGCCACTGACCGACAACCTCTAAACCCAGTCACTCAGCCAGTTCTAAATCCACCTCACCATCTGCTCATCTGGTCCATACTTCAGTCATACTTCTCTTTTAAGAGAAACAATGCACTATTTCAACTTCCACGAGAATGGAAAAAATGACTAATTGAAGTCATGACAGCTGAGCTGCATCTAAGTCAGCTTATCAGTAAGACTGTTTAATGACTGTACAGCATATACCAGGATTTTAGACTCCTAGACCACGTCAGTACTAAGAACCTAGAGGCAGAGATGTGCTGTAGTAGCAGGACAGCATTACAAGTAATTAGTTTCACTACAAAAAGCAAGATGACAGATCATGTTAAATCAACCTTGTTTTTGTATGTACTTTCCAACATATCCCCAAATAAAATATTTAGTAATTAATTTCAGACACAATCATACAATTTCTAACAAGATACATTTTCCATGGGTAACACCAGAAATTACATTTTAAATTATTCCTGAAAATTAATCATCAAATTGAACCATTTCATATGATTTTCCACACTTGCTTTCCCCTTCAGGCTCAGTATTTTTTAACATCTCAATAAAAATGGCAGATGTGAAGACTTAATATCACCAACAGTTTCACAGATTTTTTCCTGTACTGTATTTATCCACTTAAGTTGGCATATTACCAACTACAAACAGTATATTCCAAATAGCTTTTTGTTTTTTTAAGTCACAGTTTAATTGCAAGAAAGGGCTTCATAATTACCCTGTAAAAAGTGAAGTGAAATAAATGATCAGCTGAATTTCAACTATTATTTCATTGAGATATTTTAACAAATATGCTGAATATTTAAATACATTTCAAAATGTATATTCAATGACTGCATCGTTCAGCTTTTTAACTACTCACTCAGGGGCAATCTTGTGATCTAACCAATCCAGCTACAACATTTCAAAGCAATAGAATTAGGAACTGAAACTTACATTAACTAAACCAAAATAGTGTTCATTGACTGGAAATTGTTCTGGACCAATCTCTTTCTCCAAAGCTGAGGCATTGGCGCCCTAGGAAATCAAAAGCAGTAAAACATTAATGTTGCAACTATGCATACAGTGAGGTTAACCAGTTGAGAAAAAAAAAAATTAAGTGAGGTTTTTTTGTAAAGACAGATGCCTTTCCTCCAAACATTTTAAGACAAGCATGTACAGCTAGGAGTGGCAGCTCACACGCATTGCAGGCATCTATAACACAGTCACAACTATGAGTCTGACCACAGCACACGTGGGGAAACAAGCCACTCTTCAAGAACCAGATGTTTTGTCAGAACATGTGCACTGAGGTATAATTACGCATTTCACACGACATTTCAATCTTGATGCTCACATATGTATACTGTACAGTTAGTTCAGTCAAAGGCATTTATCCCCAAGCAATCGTTGATTTACTTTGACTACACACACACACACACACACACAACTACTGGTCACAGCTGTAGGCCTTGTTAACACCAGACCTGTAAATTTGGATCTCAGAAAAGAAATTTAGACTGAGGTTTTGCTGAACTTAGGCATGCTGAAGCAATCCCTCTAGTCAGGACATAGAAAAACAAAAAGAAATTGGAGAGAATGGATGAAACACTCTCCTGCCAGAAGCCTGAAGGGCGGAGGCAGTGGAGTTTGTGATCCAATCCATCAATCATACATGGCAAATTAACTAAGCATGTTTAATTAACCTGTTTCTTAATCCAAAGGCAAGCACACAGGCAAGATAATATTAGCCGCGAATGCAGGAAAACCAGTCCTTTGAGTTCTGTTTTCTCAGCATGTTTAGATTGGCCACAAAGCCATTTCATACAGATCCAAAAGCAGATAGGTCACCCAGCAAGTCTTGTGTGCCATAACATAATACCTACATGCTTACAATAAGAGCATCTAGCACTCTCTCACCACCAGAAAGTTATTTAAATATAGTCCAAAACACCCTAGAGACACAGGGTTCCAGATACATTCTGTTCAAAAACATCTCAAAGTTGCACCATTTTTACGTATTTTTAAATGGAATTAAACAGTTTTGGCATACTGTGTTCCTTAGTTTCAAAGCGCAGCTTCCTCAGCAGCAACCACGTTAATGTAGGATCTCAAAGCAGGTGATGCAAGGCCAAACGGTGAGCTACACTCCAGGAGCGAATTCACACACTGTGCAACGTATCTCACAAAAGTTAAGAAATGCAGACCATTCACAGAAAGCAAAGACACGGGGCTGCTCCGCTTGCTGTGAAAATACAAACTACTCAGAGCATTTTTTTTACAGACCTTGACTTCTGTAAAATTAAAGGATAGCATAGTACAGCTAGCACTGGCCTAGCACTAGCTGCAGGTGTTGCCCAGCAACTCTGTTAGTTATGATGCTCCAAGAAGTCAGAGAAAGTATCTTTGGTTACCCTTTGCTTCCAACTGATGCAACTGGTGCAATGAAAAGTGAATTTCAAAGGATGCAGAATTTGTTTTCATTGTTATTTAGACATAAAAAATTCTATTCTCTGGAAAATTCAAAGAATAAACATCTTTCTGCAGGTCTCATACTGATTGCCTTTAGTGAAAATCAAATGTATCCAACCCTGTATCACTTACGTTGCAAACAACATCACTCTCTGTCTACATACATACATACACACCTCCTATCAAACCAACATTTGAGCATGTTCCAGTGTGAAGTCAGGCCTAAGTAAATAAAAAAATAGCACATAGTACACAGCAAAGTATCCTAAAAACAGGTGTGACTCCTTCCCAACTGTATCTTTCCTTACATTAAAGATATAGCAAATGGCCACGGACTTCGTAGCAATAAAACTGACTCAAAATCATAAGCAGCATTAAAAACAGCTCTTAAGATTTCACAGCTGCTCTCAAATGGCAATGTTAGTGGTAAGGGATATAAGATCTCATTTGAGATTATAGCACTCCATGACTACTGAATGCCTGTTGTTGTTTTTTGCAGCCTTACTGAAATCCACCCCTGAGCTCTGGCAAGGTGAATATTATTTACAAACAAATCAGAAAAAAAGGAAATGAGGAGGCCATTTATCCTATTGCTCAAATCTCTACTTCATAAAAAATACATTAATTCTAGAACAGGTTTTTAGGAAATTGTCTGTTTTCAAAGGGTGGAGTGGCTGCTTTACTCTAGCTTTGGAAGGGAGAATATTGTGATCGAGACTTTGATGTTTCTGTTTGTACAGACCAGAACATTATATTTAGATTTCTAGCACAATAAATATCTCCCTAGTAAGTAAAATATGCTAAGATTGTGTATATTAACAATACAGCTCTCTCATTATTCAAGGCTATTTCATTCAGTGTTCAGTCTCACATGAATTTCAGAGGATGACATTACTAATTTCAATGCAGTTGTTTATGAATGTTTTATCAGTACAAACCAGCACGGATGTTTTAAACCAATACAAAACCCCACAAGCTACTCAGACTTTCCTCTACAGCTCTGCTTTTGTCTGTCATAAAGGATGTTATTCCTTCCCACAAATAAATAATTTAAGCTGTGCACAGTGTTAGTTGCAAAGGCAGGACATAGTATGCAGCAGGAGCTTGAAAGTATGTTAAACCACACACTCACATCTGACACATAACAACTATTGTAATATCTAAGTATCCCTCCCTCTGAAAGGTTTCTTGGGAATTATTATGGTAAGCACTATCAGCCCCAGCTGATCCTCCCATTTTGCAAATACAGATGCAGAGGGGAAGCACTGTGGTACCAACTATTGCAGTATCATAAGACCGTTTGGACAAGAAGTCAGCAGAGGAGTAAAGCATAAGAAGAGTTGTACCTCGTTACATCTGCCATGAAAGACAGGAATTGGGATCAGGAGATTTCACTCAAAGATGGCTGTGACAGAGTATAAAAGCTCTTCCTCTGCCATCTAACTTGGACACGGGAAAATCCCCAAAATGATCTTCTACCTATTGGGTTGCACTGAACAACTCACACAATAGACACTCAGTCTCCCATAGAGCAGCTCAGCTCTGTGCAGATGAGAGATGGGAACACCAACTTTGGTTAGTACAGGGGGCTGGTTTCCCCACGTGAGCCCAGACGTGGGAACAAACAGAATCACAGCACAGTTGGGACTGGAATGGCCTCTGGGTCAGCCTGGCCCAGGCCCTGCTCCAGCAGGGGCACCCAGAGCAGGGTCACATCCAGGTGCCTTTGCAAGACCTCCAGGAAGGTGTCTCCACAGCCTCTGGGCAGCCTGTGCCAGTGCTCAAACTGCTGCTGCCCAGGCAGTCTGTTTTAGAGGCACAAAAACAACAAGCAGTAAAAGCTAATAACACAGTACTACTGGTATTTACCCATTTTTTGCATTGTATTCGTATCTTCGTATCACCACCACCTATATATCATCATGTCAGCACCTATAAGCACCTATGCATCACCAAACACTGCTTCACATCACCCATCTTCCAAGACAGTGACAATTATACAGGCATACAGAACACTACACACAACACAGCTTTACAGTGAAAACTTCAGCAAGTAAGGCATGTGAGAACATAATATGAAATCTTAACATGCATCTACCTTGGTGTCCTACAGTTCATCACTGGAACAGGAAGGAAGACCATAACTTAACCAACTTCATCTGAATCAGATCATTTGAAGCACTTGTTAAGAGACAAGTGCTCTGACGTGGAAAATAACACCATGATGTAATGGATGTTTGAAAATACCAAAATACTGACCTCTTAAACTCTGTGATTATTTCCATGTAGAACAAAGAACTACAACAAACAGGGAAGAAGCCAGTTACATAATGAAACAAATGTCAAGTGGTGTGTGTACTGGCTGATCACCGCACAGATAAACTGCACTACGCCACTATGCAGGCACTGTGAAAAGTCACCCACCTTGCTGAAGCAATGGTGTTGCTAACTATTACTTTCACATTTATTATTGCCCTTTCTTGCTGCCCCAGTGGTCTCACTGCCAGGGCACCATACATAGAATTACTACTGAGACCAACTAACAGCTAACGACTCAAAGATGCAAACCAACATATGGTAAAATTTAAATGGATGGAAGAATCAATTTAGAAGCACACACACCTCACCTAAGCTAGAAATAATGTAAAGGTACCTAACACTTTTAAAGGAAGAAATACAAGTGAAAAAAATAGCTATCCTACATGACAATACTGTCTAAAAACAAGTCAGCAAGCAGGCAAACAACAGTGCTTTTGAAGTGTCCTGCCTTGTTATCATCCAATCTGGCAGGCAGCATTTCTCTACTGACTTGACTCAACCAGCCTAACATGCTTTGAAGATGAAACTGATGTTAGTCCTACTATAGAGGGTGCTGATCTATCCCTTCCTACATGAAAAATCAGTTGATAACACAGTAGGCCACCTTTTCAGCAGTTTGCTGTTAACAGTTTTAATTGTTATCTTACTGAGATGCAAGTTTCCTTAGTAAAAAATAATCATAATTTTAAAAAGAAATTTCTTACAACAAAATTTGTATTTGCCAAAGTTCTCTAGATGTCTTTACCCCTTAATACATGCTAGAACCTTCCCTGCAATGCCCTTCACCTTCCCAAGAAACAACACAGACTGAAGGCGTCTGACATAACTAATGTTACATACACAAATATAAGCCAAATCTCTCAAATATTACTTAGCTATGCATTAGTGAGCTTGAAGAAAAATGCATCATAGTGACTGAAGGGCATTGAAAGAGAGAAATTCAGTATCCAGGAATGTTTTTCTCAACAAGAAGAAAACATTACAGGTATAAAATTAACTTACTTACAAATAAAAATCAGAGTATAAGCATTCATTTATAATAGAGCTTTCACTCCCCCCCAGAAGTATTTGAAGACATTTCCTTGTCTGTGCCACAACTGAAGGCACTCAATTCAGAATTCCATAGCCTATATCAATTAGTGCACCGTGACTGATGGAATCTTCCATGAAAGATGAAATACAAAACTCCACTCCTCAAATCACCTTTTATTAGAATATGTAAACTTGTATTTTTCTGTGTACTTACAGAACCAGGCTTAAAACAAATGCTATAGTGACCTTAAATCAAACATAAACTATATCTGTTATTTCAAACACAACCAAAATGAAAAAACATTTCTTAGGATATGGTTTCTGGCCCAGGAAGAAGTGAAATACGCTGAGTGTGCTTCAGTGATACTCAGTGTTCATTTATCTGCAGAAGAGCATGCTTCAGGAGGGCACAACTTCATCTTCTAGTTTGGATAGTTTCGTACTTTCGAAATACTTGTAGCATTATTTTTCTTCACTAATTGGCTTAAGATATAGTCCTGTGTACTCTAATTGCATGCAGCTCAGACAGAATGTTTGCTTAATAAGCACAAAGTGAAACATCCCTGCATGGGCAAAGACGACAACAGCACAGCACAAAATTACCTTCACATTTGCTTTTTGCTACTACACCAATTTTTTTGAGCCTGAGCACAGACACTGTATTTTCCTTCACAGCAGCTGGACAGTCATACTTCCTTCTGTTTTGAACACTCAAGGCAAAGATAAAGTACTGACAAATATGGACCTGAGACTCAATGAATCAGGGCTCTATACTTGGTCTTCCACTGACTAGATCCAAAAAACACAGAAAGATGCAACTCTCCTCAAGCTGCTACCCCATGCAAAACGGATTTTGTCAATTACCCTCGGAAGGAAATATGGAAGGAAATCATACCACAAAACAAAAGAAATACTGACGGCAGTCTCAGTTTTATTTATCTTCTATAATTCCAGAACATTCCTGAGAGAACGCTGTTTACAATAGCTGGTGATTTTGCTTCCACTTCCTCTGATCAGAAGGCTTTTACCAGCAGCACTACAACACATCTCATCATGGCACTTGCTAAGCAGGATCCCTAAAGGTCAAGAGCACTACCTTCACAGACTTACAGTGAAAGGCTGAATTACACCCATGGACCAGACAGGAAGTCTGTGAAATGAATTTAAAAAGAGGATTTGATGGTGACGTGAGAAATCTTTCACTGCCTAGAAAGTACAAGCACTCAGAAGCATTATACTCACCTTCAAAAAACAAACAAGAAAACCATTTACCAAATCACCCACAACACAGAGGGAGAAAAAGTACAGTAACACATTTGTTAACAAACAGCACACTACGTAATGTTTAAAATACACTTTCAATCCACAAAAATTGCCGTTTCATGACAACAAATGCTGTTTTCCCTATTTCCACAGACTCACTAAAACTTCTTGAAGTTATGAAAAATGGTAAAAGTGCTCTTCTGCTCTGGTACCTTTATATTGACACATGACTTTGATGTGTTTATGCTAATACACTAAACCATTATGGTTATATGCTACAAAACTTATCTAGGGTTAAGTGGGTTTTCTTCTTCATGTTTTTTTAAGACTGAAAGATCAAACAGATCTGATTTGAAATACAACATTTGTTAAAAGCATTTTACTTTCAGAAACTTCCTAAACCAGGAAAACAAAAGTTGACCCCTACATGGGCCTTCTATACTGTTCCTTCCTTCAACAGATACACTAGAGAAATGTAAACAATCTTCATTAAGGGACAGATACCCTTCGACCACATTCTTACAAAGTCATTCCTACAAGTCTTGATGCAAATCACTTGCTTTGCCAATTTAAAAAGTAACAAAGCGCACATAAATGATCATCAGAATAATCAACCCTTGTGCAGTAATGGGATCAGCTGGACCCACTGACACAGCTGAAAATTCACTGCTGGCAAGACCAGAGTCCAAGTAGGTATTCCATTGTTTCTTTGTGCTTAGAACCCGATAAATGAATGCTCACATGTAAGTCAAATGACACAGGCACATTTATATAATTGAAATTATTTAAGTAGTGAGCCAACTAAGAAATTCTGTGCTGTGACAAATACTGCTTTGCGGCTATACAGTTTCAGTGCTTTCTTCTTCATGTCTTGTATTTCACATTTGTTTTATATGAATTTTTAGTTACATTTAGAGACAAACGTGTCCAAAGTAATTGCTGCATTTTAAGCACTGCCCCAAACCCAGCATTTTAAGCAGCAAGTGTGTAGCTTTATTTTTTTATTACTATATTGCAACATGTTGCACCTACAAAAATGACGATGACAAATGCCACAATCATGTCACAAGCATTATGAAAAATTCTCCTTATTGCAACTCCAACCAATGAGTGAAGCTCCCTGCAGTGGTACAGGCTCTTGAACCAACTGTCTAACACACACTTCTCCAAAAGTGAACAGGAACAGGCTGCCCAGGGAGGTGGTGGAGTCTCCTTCTCTGGAGATGTTCAATACCTGCCCGGATGCCTACTTGTGTGACCTGCTGTAGGGAACCTGCTTTGGCAGGGGGGTTGGACTCGATGATCTCTGGAGGTCCCTTCCAACCCCTACAGTTCTGTGATTCTGTGAAAAGTGAGTGTAACAGAATCATGAAAACAGAACACATGTCAGAACACTCCAGTCCACTGATGAAGGCAGATTCAGGTCACCATGCCAAGGTGAAATGGTGTGGCTGAGGCGCAGCACATGCTCCTCCTTGCCAGCCCTACTACATAAACAAGTCAGTCAGCTGGATAAAGGAACACCACAATGCTGCTGTTTTCCCTGTGTCAGCTCTCTCACCCTCTTGCTTTCTTTTCTGCTACCTTCTCACTTTGAAGCGATGTTTTTCCTTGCTGCAGCTCTCAATTATCACTCCTTTGAGCTCGAGTCTTCCTTATGCTTTCCTGCAGAATCTGTAAAAACTGATAATTGATTACTGTCTAAGTATTACAATTCGTGCTTGAGAGTAGAGTGCAAACTAAAGGAACAAGAGCAAGTACATAACAGCCATTCTGTCTGAGTTCAAGCCCTGGCAAACATCAATTTACATTAAGTGCAGATTTCACAATTAGGTTTGAAAAACCTACTGTAAACAGATAGTTCCCTGAGCAGTAATGAAGCCCATACATGCAAACCTATCTCAAAGTTTACTATAAACTCTGCCTGCAATTAAGTGTTTAATAAAACCTCTCCATTGTGACATCTGTGGCAGGTTGCACTGCTGCCTTCCCTAAGCTCTGCCTGTTTCCTCTCAGCAGCCTCCAGCCCCACATGCTTGTATTAACATTAGCATCTACAAGACCTCTTCATTCTTGTCAAATGTGACTGAAACAGGCAGAAGGGTACCGGGAGGTAAGGAGAGAGGCAGGAAAAGGATGGTAGGCAACGATTCAGCATGACTGGTGTGTGCACACGGTGCATTCAAAAATAAACCTAAAACCAAAAATTTCTACTGTAAGAAACACACAAACTCCTCAGGCAGAACACACTATTGCATCATTAAATCTACATTTAGCTACAGACTGTGTGTTTGATGGCATTTCTTGAAATCTGAATTAGTCACTGAGGACTTTCTACAGTAATACTAGCCAAGTACGCTGACCCTGCGTAAGAGATGCTAAACTAGTAGGGAACAATTAAACAAATGCCTGAAACATTAAGCAAAAGATTTTCATGTCTAATACTACAGCTGGTGGATTAGCATCACATCTAAATTTCACTATGGTTTTTCAGGTTGTGCTAACATAACCAACGAATTTCTAGAAGAAACACTGAAAAACAAGTACCAGCTCTACTGGTACTTGTTACCAGTTACCAGTACCTTATTGTAACTTCCTTCTGTACGTCTGAGATGGACATCTCCATAGCTTTTAATCTATCCTCTCTACTCCAGCTGCTAGAAGACTTGATACCTTTCTATGACTGCTAAGCATTTGCTGGACTCTAGACAGCAGAAGCAAAGTCAGAAGGACTGTATTCAGCCCTAATTTTACATGAGTATAGCTTGGGACATATCTTTGTTGCAAGTTGCACAGGTTGTTTTACCATTTCCCAACCATGCATAAAACCTCCTATCATTCAGACAACTAAGAGCTGTTTTGCAGCTGAATGCATGGATGAGGGTAAAATGCCAGGCTCTACTTCTACTGCAAAGACATTTAAACAAACCAACCAACCCAATCACCCATACCCTTGCCCATTAGGCAAAAAGAATAGTGCAGCATATAAGCCACACAAGAGAAAAGTTGTTTTTCAGTTCCTTTCTGCAATCTTGAGCTTTGTAATTAAGGCTTACTACAGCACAGGAGTGGTGATATAGGGAAAAGAAATCCAAAGAACCCTGAAGGGATAGAATAGGAAGCTCTGCAGTACTACTGATATAAACACTGGAGTGTAGATGCAGCATGAACTAATGAAGCATGAACTACATTTTGTAGACAGAATGTGCTTCTGCAACATCACCTCAAAAGGCACTGTGGCCTTTCTGACATCACTCTTTACCATACCCCATTGGCCAGTGCTGGAAAATCCACCTTATTACTTTCCAATATTCAGAGCTTCAGAGAAAAGGATGCATTGTATTTAAGTGAGTAAGCAGCAGTGAAAACTTGAATTTGGATACAAAAAATAAAGTCATAAAATGAATGACTGAGATTGAAGAGACTATTCAGCGTGGCTCCAGATAGGTCTGTTACAGGCCACCAGCACACAACGTGTGTTAGGTTTGTGAATGCACAAACCATCTTGTGGCAAAAACTGCCTGCTGCTGGATTGTACTAGCCAGACGTCAGGTGAGAATCAACCTGAGAATTCTTCCAATAGGCATGGGAAAAGGCAAGGAAATGTTCTGAGAATCTTCAGAAACTTGAGTTTCTGAAGATTTATCAAATGGTAGCTTGTCACTAAGAATTGCCAGAAAAAGAAAAAAAAAAGAAAAAAAGAAAGTATTACTCAGCATTTATATTCTTGTTTCTGCAAAATTAATGCTTACACATGATTATTATGACTTCCTTAACATTTAAAAGATCTGCCTGGCCATAACCACATCGTTCTCAACAATTCCTACATAAATATCAAGTACCTCTCCACTCTACCTTCACTGAAACAGCCAATTCCTATATTAAGAACTGCTAAACTTTTACAGGGGGTATCCTGAGCTGTCCTCTCTCCTGCAATACCACTAAATCTTAAGCACCAGAAAAGGCACAGGAAAAATCTCATGCTTGGGGTCTATCCACCTCAGAATACACAATTACAATTGGACAAAGAATACCTCATTGACATCAGAATTTCGGCTCCATGGGTACAGACACTTAATTAATTGCGAGGTTTTTAGTTGAAAAAAAAAATTGTTTAGGTACTGATTTGTACGCCAGTGACAAAACACCATTACCAACAACCACACGCACAGGAAATTTTCAACCATATGCCTGGGTGATCCACACCTACAGCTTTCATACTGTTACAAGTAGAGAAGTGAGGTCCCATACTGGGCCTAAATCAAGGGACTGGCAGTGAGTCTACGATGACGGAATGTCCAGCAGGCAGCTGTGGGTAAAGGCTCACGGATCAATCACAGTCTAGTCTGAAATTTAACCACTCCAGAGAACGAGAACTGCTGTTCCTTCATTTGGCCATACAAAGACCTTGGCGTACAGCTCCTGCATTCAGGGAATCGGACCCTTGGAGTTCAGATGAGAAGCTGTCATCTCCCACGTCGCAAAGAGCGCTGCTCCAGCCGGGGGGCGGCCACCTGAGCCACCTCCACAGGCGGCCACTCCACATTCTCTCGGGCCATCTCTGCAACGCCCGCTGGAGACACCGAAGCCTCTCTGCGGTAAGCTTTATGAAAATCTTAAATCGGCGTCCAGAACGCACCCATCAGCATTTTCCACTGCTCAAAATCACGGCACGTTACAACGCCAACCCAGCAACTGAACAACCAGAGGCAGAGGCTATTTTTCCCCTCCGCTCTCTCCTCCCGCCCCCGTGGCAGCAGCGCAAGGGCCGCCGCAGCCCGGAGCCCCTCACGACGCGGCGCGGTGCCCACGAGTCGCAGCGCACAGCGGGACGGCCCCGCGCAGCACCGGCACGCGGCTCCGCGGCCCGGGATGGGCAGGCACGGGCGGCTCCCGAGGAGACCCTGTCCTGAGCGCCTCCGTCGGAAAGCCCCCGAGCTCTGCCCTTCCCCTGGGTGCAGCCTCCCAAAGCCGATTAACTACGCTGGCCCCCGATCCCCACCCACGGAGCGCGGTTCTGCCCCACCGCCCGCCCCGCGGACCCCTCCGAACGGCGCGGTCCCTTAGTCGCTCACTCACCATGGTACAGATGGAGGCGATTTTGGAGACCGTCATTAGGATTTCCATCCGCCCAGCGCCATCTTCCGCCCAATCACAGCGCCGAGCGGGGCCGGGCCGGGCCGGGCCGAGCGGGAGTAGGAGGGGATGGGGAGGGCAGAGCGTACCGCCCCCGCCGGCGCCCACCGCGGGACTCCCGCAGCCCGGCGGGCCCCCAACGGCCGTACGAACGACTCACGACTCGGCGCCTCGCAGCCTCGCCCACGCGAGCCCGCCCCGCCTCACGCCGGGCCCTCGCTCCGCCGGGTCACCGGCCGCCTACCGGCCCGCCGCCCGGCCCCGCCCCCGAGCCGGCTCCCGCCGCGCCGAGCGCCGCCGGGCACGCATGCGCGGGGCGGGGCCTCGGCCGCCTGAGGCGTGGGCGTCGCGCCTCGGTGTGCGGGGAGCGGTGGGGCGTGAGGGCTGTGTCTGGGCGCTGCGAGTTTTGCTTTTCCGGGTGTTTCCGGCTCTCTCTGCTTCCCTCGCGCTGTCTCTAGATTAATGGCCCCCAGGTTTCACCGAGTCTAGGACCGACTCCCCCGGCCTCTGTTATTTCCAAAATAAAGTTGATCCGTAGAGTCGCTGCTTGCATCAGCCGCTCAAGGTGTCTGCTTAGGGATGAGATGAATCATCTCGACGTGTTTCTTCTTCTGTGCACTGCAGCGGCAATCTGGATGAGTCGTTCAAGATGTTTATGTCTACATTAGCCATGTTCCACCCTGTCTTTTTGCATATATGGGAGCACGGAGCAGATTGAGATTCATTACAATTCATAATGCATAAGACGACCTAGGTCGTAAAGACATACTTTCACCATAAAAAACATACATTAATATCTATAAAATCAAATTATGATCCATTTTTCAGACTGGATATTAGGGAAAGGGTCTGTGCCAGAGGGCGGTGGGCATGGAACAGCCTGCCCTGGGCTGTGGGCGCAGCCCCGAGTGCCGGAGCTCAGGGAGTGTTTGGAGGCGCTCTCAGACACAGGGATTGATTTTGGGTGGTCCTGTTTGGAGCCAGGGGCTGGACTCCATGTTCCTGTGGGTCCCTTCCAACTCGGATCTTTTGTGATTCTACGGTTCCATGATCCTCAGAAGTAAACATTCCTTAACTACTAAGTTAATGGGAATAAAGAATAAGTTTTCCTTCAGCTAAAGCATAAAGAATGTGACTTTAAAAAGTTTTTATGTCTGAACTCTTTATTGAAACGTGAAATATTCTTGAGCTTTTATATAACAGCTGTGGTCTAGAAGTGTATATTTCAAAAGTATAGTATTTGAGAAAATGAGTGCTTCTTGGATGACTGCGTTCTGTAAGTGTTGCCACAGAAACAATGGGGGAGGACAGCATCAAGAGAATGAGAAATAGAAACAAAAGAAGTGGATTGGCCGTCTATGAGAAAAAAGAAAAAAGCAAGAAAGGATATTTGACCAGCTAGACACATCAAGCCATCGGATATCCAGCAGTTCATCTACTGAAATTCAGAGCTGCAAGATAAATTTGTAGGAGGACTGCTGTAAGTATTAGTCAGCCACGCTGCAGGACGTACTCCTGTATAACCCCAGGAGAACAAAGTGCTCAAAGATAGCAGAAGGACAATATGGCACAAAACTTCAAAATGTTATTTCACTACTGCAGAAGTTTGTACAATTAGTTGAGATATAATTCAGTTTGCAACCAATTATGTGACTTTGAGTGAAACTGTGAAGGCCATAGAGAACTGAAGAATCTTGAAAGGCAGTCATGGAAAGCCAGAGATGGTCTTGAAGTTTCTATCTGTCTATAAATTATAGGGCAGAATATAGTTGGAAACACAGAGCAGATCACACCAAGAGAAAATTTAAATATTGTGCAATATTGATCTACATTTAAAAAACGTGGGGGGATACATGGCTATGCTGGCCTGTATCTGACAGGTGTGAGGCTAATTGTGGCTGGAGACTAAGCAGAGGAGCTGGAAAGATGTTGAATTAGTACAGGCATATTGAAAACAGCAACAGTGTGTAAACTGAGATGCTGCATTGTGATCAAATTGAAATCATGCAGAGATTGGACACCATCACTTAATTGTCATGACTAAGCCCTTAGGGCAAAAGGAATTTTGAGTTTCTTTTCCTCTCCTCTCCTCTCCTCTCCTCTCCTCTCCTCTCCTCTCCTCTCCTCTCCTCTCCTCTCCTCTCCTCTCCTCTCCTCTCCTCTCCTCTCCTCTCCTCTCCTCTCCTCTCCTCTCCTCTCCTCTCCTCTCCTCTCCTCTCCTCTCCTTTTCTTTTTAACCAATATAGATAGGGTAGACCAGGATTGTGTGTGGGTGTGTACACACACTCACATTTGTGGAGATTGAGCTCTGAGAGCAGTTACAAGTTCTGGTAGTGCATATAGATCATTACAGTAACAAACCCTGTCTGAGAGAAGACATCAGTTCTATCTTGTATCCTCAAGGAGAGACAAGTCCACCTGATGAAGCAAGACAAGCATCTTTGCCAGCCTTAGGAGAACTTTCAGGTAGGAACAGGGAAGGGAGATGGCAACACACAGGGAAGAGAAGAAATAGTAGTCAAGGGCAGTAAGAAAATGGTGCAGCATGCATGTTGGGAATAAGAGACCTCAGGAATGATGAAATAGGGTGTGTGAGAGGCCACCCACGTCAAGGGTATGCACACAAACGCCTACAGACTGGGAAGCAAGCAGGAGAAACTAGCGCTCTGCAAGTATGACGTGGTGGGAGTTTGTTACAGATCACTTCATCAGGCAAATTAAGTCTTCTGTAAGGAATTTGAGGGAGACTTAGATCCCAGACTGATGAGGAATTTCATCCTACCTGACTATAAGCATCTGCTATAAGCACAACAATCACAATGCAAGCAGTCAGGATTTCTGAAAGGTGCAGATTTATTGATACTAGATGGGCCAGCCACAGGTGATTGCAGCTGGATCTGCCATGCCAGCAAGGCAGAACCATGGGATGTGGGTGGCAGTCGGTGTATTGGTCAGCAAAGCCTTTGCTGCAGTGACTGAGGAAAGGTGTCTGTGATCCTGAGAAGACCACAGGAAGATAGCAGCAGACTACACACCCTGTGCTTTAGAGAGAATACTTCAGCTTATTCAACAGCTCTGATTGAAGAGCTGGCAAGAGGGCATGAGAATTGTCCATCCTAACAATGAGGAAAACAAATAGTATTTGTTTTCAGCAACAGGAAAGCAAAATTTATATGATCTAAAGAAGAGAAAAACAGTGACTAAATGGGAAATTAAGGTCAGGGTTATCATAAGATCTAGATTGCATGGTAAATTCATTCTAGTCAAATGTTTTAGTATAGGCACAAGCAGAGCTTCTTAAAGATATAGTGAACAGGTCACGCCTGCAGATGTGAGCTCTGTTATGGAGTGGTAAATGAAAAGAAATTAAGAGTTCAAAGTGGCCAAGCCATTCTGCCTCTAACGTCTCTCACACTGTGTAGCTGTTACAAAATATTTGAATGACCATGATACCTAGAAACAAAAATCAGAGGCCAAAGTCCTTTGCCTAAGAAGACTCTATGTAAGACATTGAGAGAAAATCCATTCTGTCTTCTGAAGATTTTATAATCCAAATGTGTAGAGGCACCAATCGATACAGAGGAGCAAGAGAAAACATAACAAGTATGAACTGCTGCCACTCACCCTGTGCCTCTCCTTGTTTCATAATCCCATGGTTTGGCAGCAGCCCAGCTTACTCAAAGGTGAGTGGGTAGGCTAGATTTTAAAACTGAAGATCAGCGCAGTACAGGTATGTTTGTGCCTGTTTCATCTCTGCAACAATAGGAGGCTTTGCTGAGTCTGAGGAACATCAGGTTTTTATTAGTGTTGCTTGTCAACAGGATTGGTCCCATGAATCTCTTTCTCCACTCTGCTAACAAGTCAAACCACCAGCCGGTCAGGCTGTTGCTGCAGTATCTGAATGTGGACAGATTGCATCTGTTGTTGGACTAGTATGTAGTGTGACCAAAAGATCATAGCATAATAGGACTATAAAATAATAAGATATTTCTGGTTGGAAGGGACCTCTGGAGGTCTCTGGCCCAACCTCCTGCTCACAGCAGAGTTGGCTCTCAAGTCAGAAGGCTGCTTTGTGCATATACTTCTTTATTTGCTTTGGAAACTCATAATTTTTGATCCAGATAGCTCTTGCAAAAAGACCACGTGAATTCACCAGCTGGATTTTGATTGACACATAGCCCAGGGAAGGTCATCCACCATCCTCATGGTGGAGTAACCAGCCCCGCTCTAAATATACACTTTAACTTATAGGCAACAAGTACTACAGGACTTATGCTACAAGGTATTTGAGTGGGACATAAAAGATTTGCAATCTTTGCAATGGCAGGGAGTGATGGTTGTCAGACTGAACATGGGAGGACTCAGGCAAGCATTTCAACAGGTGAGACAACACATTTTATTCATTGTTTCAAAATAAGAAATTCAATCTCACTTATAAACAAGGCATCAAGAAATTGTTCTCACAGAAAACTATACAATGATGGAAAACTATGAAATTTATGAAAATTAAGCTTGTACTTAAGATAAATATTATTTTATTCCTTACCACTTTTCATCAATAAATATTGGAATATTTTACAAATAAATATGAGAAATTATTAGACATATATGAGAATTATTAGACAAATTTTGTAAACAGGAAAAGATAGGTGAAGGGGAGTTCTCATGCAGAGTAAGTTTGGCTCATGTTGATTTATACCTTATTTCAGAAGACCAAAGCTTTCCTCAATCAGTGTGGCTTTGTTTCTAAGCAGAGATTAATATTTGTTTCTTGCGGAGTTCACAGATGAAGCTACTTTAATACTTGCCTTTTTTGCAGCTGAACTTATATGGATCACCTTGCTACATATGCAGCTGGTAAATAATTCACCTTTTATTATACAGAGGATTTTCAGCATCCAAAAAGTTTAAAGTTTAGAAGGGAAAGTAAATAAAATAAATTAAAAATGCTACTGAACTGAATAAAAATTTCTATCAACAGAACTTAAAACACACATCAGTTAAGACAGTTGTCCTATAAGACTGTAAAATAGAAGAATTCAGTTGTACTGAAAACAACAGTAGATTTCTAAAATGTTCTCTCTCTTTGAGTCTCTAGACTCAAAAAAGTTGGAGTTCTGCTTAGAAAAAGTGCCCATCTATATAGCAGTAAATTGTTTTGAAAAACACTGTCATATACTGCAAGAGAAATCTGCATATTTTGGGTCCCAGTGATCTTGATGGGATGAAAGGATGCAAACCGGGCATTAAAACAGTAACTGTACACTTTTTGATACTGTTCTGAACAGCTGCAGAGGCCTCTGCAGGTTTCTTTGGAGAAACAGGGCCACTATTTAAAAATGAGGTAGTTTAATATTGTAATGAAATACTATTACTGATTTCTTAAAAAGGTAATGGATTTGATCCTTGACACATTCACTAGAGGAACCATTGTTATCAGCTCACTCTCTATGGAACAAAAGCCTTGGAAGTCACAGAATCACAGAATTGTAAGGGTTGGAAGGGACCTCCAGAGATCATCGAGTCCAACCCCCCTGCCAAAGCAGGTTCCCTACAGCAGGTCGCACAGGTAGGCATCCAGGCAGGTCTTGAACATCTCCAGAGAAGGAGACTCCACCACCTCCCTGGGCAGCCTGTTCCAGTGCTCCGTCACCTCACTGTAAAGAAGTTCTTACGCACATTTGTGTGGAACTTCCTATGCTGCAGTTTCCAGCCATTTCCCCTTGTCCTGTCTCCACTCACCACTGAAAAGAGTCCGGCCTCACCATTCTGCCCCCCACACCTTAGGTATTTATAGACCTGGATCAGGTCCCTTCTCAGTCTTCTTTTCTCAAGGCTGAACAGACCCATTTCACTCAGCCTTTCTTCATAGGAGAGATGCTCCAGGCCCTTCATCATCTTCGTGGCCCTCCGCTGGACTCTTTCCAAGAGATCCTTGTCTTTTTTGTACTGGGGAGCCCAGAACTGGACGCAGTACTCCAGATGAGGTCTCACCAGGGCAGAGTAGAGGGGGAGGATCACCTCCCTCGACCTGCTGGCCATGCTCTTTTCAATGCACCCCAGGATGCCATTGGCCCTCTTGGCCACAAGGGCACACTGCTGGCTTATGGCCAACCTGTCGTCCACCAGGACGCCCAGGTCCCTCTCTGCAGAGCTCCCCCCCAGCAGCTCATCCCCCAACCTGTACTGGCGCATGCAATTATTCCTCCCCAGATGCAAGACTCTACACTTGCTTTTGTTAAACCTCACCTGGTTTCTTACTGCCCAGCTCTCCAGCCTGTCCAGGTCTCGCTGAATGGCAGCACGGCCTTCAGGCGTGTCAGCCAATCCTCCCAACTTTGTATCATCAGCAAACTTGCTGAAGGTGGCCACTATCCCCTCATCAAGGTCATTGATGGAGATGTTGAACAAGACTGGACCCAGCACCGACCCCTGAGGAACACCACTAGTTACAGGACAAGTCAGTGACAGTTCACGTGTGTGCTAAACCTCTCTTGGAAAATCTATTACTAGAAGTGATTTATAGGATCCTTCTTCAGTGCATGTATTCTCTACCAGAACACCTAGCAAGCTTCCCTACTACAGTCAGCAAGACAGTATTTTTGTGATCTCTGCAGCATTTCTCCAAAAGCAAGATCAGCTGTCATGTTATAACAACATTGACGCACAGCATGACAACAGGCAGCCCCCAGGTAAAGAGTCTTTGTGCAATTTCAGCCCTCAGCCTCCTCCACTAATCAGTTCGTTACAGTACCAAGATGCAAAAGGAACTGAGGAGGAATATGTAAAACACATAGCAGATAGTGGAAAAGCACGTAGTGGAAAAAATGATCAATAGGGGGTGGAAAAATTACTCAAAACAGCTTTCTGGAGATAATCAAGTTGTTAAAGAGCATTTACTGTTAATAGTCTGTGTTTTTCATTAAACTAATGGGTGGTTCATTATTTCTGTTTTAATAGAAACATATGTCGCAGTTAGCAATATTTTGTGTTTCCACTGATCTAAAGCAATTATTCAAGTGTGTGTTGCAATCAGTTCTTGAACAATGCTCTCTTTGTCAGCAATATAGAAGTAGAGTCATTTTAATTTTTTTCTCTTGATAGATTTACACCCTGGAAGACCCACAGTTCCCTTCTTTACCTGCACACGGTCAGTTAAATGCTGCCATCTGGTTATACTTATAATTCAGGTTTTTCTACAAAGAAAAATATAAGATAGATTGTTGCATGTATATCAGAACTGACAGTGCTTAATTTTGTGTGTATTAGCACCCTGTGGCTTTACAGTGCAGTAACCCAGGCATCACCTCTTTGTCCTTAATGACCTCATTGCCTCGATCCATTTCTCCTGCAATTTCATTTCTCTCTGCCCCCCTGCAGCATTTCTTGCCATTTGCCCTTCTTTTCCTTTACCCAATTTTGCCCCTTTTCCTGCACTGCTTCTTCCTCACAGGTTGGCTGTGGCTGCCTTAGAACAGCACAGATGCTGTTTAGCTCACATTACTATTTTGCATATTCCATTAAGATCTCCATAGCATTTCAGATATTTTCAGATATTAATGGACTGATCTTTAACATAAGTATGTGCTTCTTAAATATGTGCTATTATTCCCATTATACACATGGGAAAGTTGGTCAAGGTTATTTTTGGTTGGTCATAGACTGGTCAAGCTTATCCTTTGTTAATTCTCAGTTTCACTTCTCCTTGACTCATCATTACTTTGTTCTTTTCTGGCTGTACTTATTTGTTGAGAGCAGATGTTGTCTCAATGACAGGGGTCATCAGAGCGTAGCCAACTCTAATTGTTATCATAAGCCTTGTGATATCTGGTAGTTCCCTTCATAGATCCCAGTCCCTGGGGTAAGGTGATGAAGATTACTTGAGTTGCTAGCTCAATAAGCTAGAAAACTGAAAGATGTGATAATAGAATACTGAAAATGTTCAAAACACTATGAAAATAAAACACACTTTTTTTTTTTTAATGCAACTATTCTGCTGTATTTTGTGGTATCATTGATTTTGTTTTGGATTAATGATTTAAGAAACTGACACATCTGGGACTGCAAATGTTAAGAATCATTTCCCATTGTGGAAAGGAGGCTGGCTGCAAAAAGGAAATCACTCAATGAAGGCTAATGCATACTTGGCACAAATTTCAACTCTGCAAAAGCACCTTGGAAAAAGTATAAGTGGAACTGTAATCATATGTGAAATGCCTTAATGCAGAGAACAGCATTTTTTACTCCTGTTATTTCTGTATTTGATTCTTCTTTTCTTTCAAGAAGAATCTATGAAGGCAGAATAGGATTTTCTTTACTCATCTGAAGATATGTACAACTACAAGAAGACATTTGCTGAGAGACTTACAACAATCAGCTCAGCACTTGACTTTGCAATAATTCTGGTTACTTCATACATTATTAAAAAGAGCATTTGGTAGCACTTAAAATGAATATCATTCAACTCTGTCTTTATGTACTCATACAGAAAAGTGAATTTTATGTGGTGCATTTTGAAGAAAGAATTTATGCTTACTGGAATTCAGCTAAGACTAAATAGAAAACATTACTTGAAATAAAACTAGAAATATGTTATAAGGCCCTTTCCTCCAGCAAGATTGTTTACCATTTCATAAGCAATTAAAGACAATGATGTTAGGGACTCTGCTTAGAACAATTAAAGAGAAATACAAATGGCTACCTTGGATGCCAATAAACCAATACAAATTCACAGAGTGCTTATAAAATAGAAGATTACTCCATAAACATTTTTACTTTATCAGTGTTACAAAGTTGGAATCATAGACTAATGCAATCTCTGCTACCTATGGAAGTTGTAAGTCCAATACTCTGCAAAAACAAATGCAGCTAGATCAGATTGCTCAGGGCCATGTCCAGTCAAGTTTTAAATAGCTCCAAGAGTGTAAATTTCACCAACTCTCTTAGCAATTTAGCTCAGTTTTGTACCACCTTTACTATAGAAATGTTTTCATTATTTTGAGTCAGAAATTTTCCATATTCTAACTTGTGTCCGTTGCCTCTCATCCTCTACTGTTCACTTCAGGAGGTCTCTGGCTCCACTTTCCCTGTATTCTCCCATCACACAGTGGAAAACAGATATAGAAGATCCCCTCTGCCTTCTTTGCTAGCTGAACAAAGCTAGCCCTCTCAACTTCTCCTATGTCCCTATGCTTCAGTGCATTAATGTCTTACTGGCTTTCTGCTGGGCTTGCTCCTGTATAACTTCATTTTTGCATCCTGGGGAGGTCAGAACTGGACACAGTACTCAAGATGTGGTCTCACACATGCCAAAACAGAGATAAATAGATCCTTTTTGTGCTGGTCAATAGTCATGGATGTAGGTGAGTTTGCAGCAAGGGCACACTGCTGTTGTCTGACAGGATCCTCAGATGTTTTTCATGGAATTAATTATAGAATCATAAAACGGCTTAGCTTGGAGTGGACCTTAAAGCTCAACTAGTTCCAGCCCCTCTGCCATGGGCAGGGTTGCCAACCACTATATCAGGCTGCCCAGGATCCCATCCAACCTGTCCCTGAATGCCTCCAGAGGTGGAGCATCCACATCCTCTCTGGGCAGCCTGTTGCAGTGCCTCAACACCTTAGTAAAAAATGTATTCTTAACATCTAAGCTAAATTTCCCATTTTACTTTAAAGCCATTCCCTCTTGTCCTGTTACTAGTGGACCATGTAAACAGTTGGTCCCCTCCTGCTTGTAAGCTCCTTTCATTTACTCAAATGCTGCAACAGATTCTGCCTGCAGCCCTTTCTTCTCCAAGCTAAACAAGCCCAAGTCTCTCAATCTATCTTCACAAACTACTTCAGCCTTTTGATCATCTTTGTGTCCCTCCTCTGGGTGGGCTCCAACTGCTCTGTGTCCCTTCTGTACTGGAGGCCCCAGGCCTGGACACAATAATCCAGACAAGGGCAGACTAGAGGGGGACAATTCTGTCTCCCTCCCTGCTGGCCACTCCTCTTTTGATGCAGCCCAGGATACTGGCTGCAAAAACTCACTGATGGCTCATGTCCATCTTTTCATCCATTAGGATCTCCAAATCCTTCTCCACAGGGTTGCTCTCAGTGTGTACTTCTTCCACTCTGTACTCATATCTGGGATTGCTTTGACCCAACACCTTGCACTTGGATGTGTTAAACCTTATTAGATCTTTATGTGCCCATTTTAAGATTCTTCAGCTCTCTCGAGATGGCATCCCTTCCTTCTATTGTGTCAACTGCAACACTCAGCTTAGAGTCATCAGCAAATTTGCTGAGGGTATGCTCAAATCCCACTGCCTTTGTCATTGATCAAGATGTTGAAGAGTACTGTTCCCAAGATGGACGCCTGGGGGACACCACTTGTGACCAGCCTCCATCTCAACATAGAGCTGTTGACAGCAACACCTCTGGCTACAACCATCAAACCAATTCTTTGTTCACCCAACAGTCCAGCCTTCAAACCCATAGCTCTCCAATTTAGAGATAAGATGTGGTGTGGGAGCATGTCAAAAGCTTTGCACAAGACCAGTTGCCTTCCCTTTGTCCACCAGTGCTGTCACTCCATCACAGAAGGCCACCAGATTGGTCAGGCATGATCTGCCCTTGGTGAAGCCATGCTGGCTGTCTTGGATTGCCTCCTCATCTTGTGTGTGCTTTTCAGCAAAGCGACTTTCCATGCAGTGAGCTCTCAGACTGTTCTGTTGCACTGGATTATTAAATCTAAGAGCAGGACTTTCTATTTGTCTATCCTCAACCTCAGTGTCCCTGTCATTCCATTTCTCCAGTCTCCGTCAGTCCCTCTCAATAGCAGTTCTGTCCTCCAATGATTTGACCACATTCAACAATTATGTATCATGCTCAAGCTCGTCTGAGAATTGTCATGAAACAAAAGAAAACAACACACCACACTTGTTTTTATAATGCAGTTTCATTGAGATTTCATCAGTTCAAACTCAGTAGGCCATTACAATAAACTGTTGTTATATACGATGCTCCGTGTCACGCATTGCACTTCAGATGTCAGGTATTACATTTCAGCTGCATATTTAGATCTATGTAAAGCTGAATCTCTTTTCCCTCCAAAGTTAAGCCTGTCTTAAAAAAAATAATGGCCGTAGGTTGTGCTCTGTTAAATATACTCCGTTATACTTTATAGTGAATAAAACAGTCACACACTAGAAATCAGATAAGAAAAAGGGTAACTAAGACTGGCCCCTACCAGCCAGCCTGAATTTTTTCCTAGAGTGTACTTGTTTTGCTTTGGCCAATCCATATTACACTGACTAATAGTCAATTCTGTCCATGCCTGTTTATTCCTTACAGAAAAAAAAAAATCTTTAAAGACACCGAGAGTTTTTTCTAAGCAAAATCATTGCTATTTAAGAACTGACTTGGTGCCACTGCAGTCACCAGGAGGTCTGCCACTGCATGAGAGTTAGATTAAAAACTGTCTCTTAGTTCTCAGTTATCAAGTTAAGGACAATCACTGAAACACTTAGGGCCAAATAAATAAATAAATAAATAAGCAGCCCCTGGGGCTTCACATTTAATGGATTTGATAAAAAGAGGAAATGTCTCAGAAATAATTAGTGTACTGTAAGATAGCTGGACTGTTTTTACAGTTCGGATCGCTGATACACAAGAGCAATGAGTGGGAATGGCAGCAAATCTGTGGAGCTTGCTGTGCATTTGGAGGCTCCAAGAGCCTGGATTACGTAGCCTAGAGGAACAGAGGTGTAAGGGGAACAGCATTCTTGTGTATAAATAATTACAGAAAAAAAGTCAGGGCAAACATTTTTATTCTTCAGGATAAGTTCATAACAGTTCAGACATAAACAAACAGAAAACAGCAGTGTGATTCCAACCATTAAGCTCCTTGCTTGCCAAATTGTAGTCAGTGGCTGCTGCAAAGGGTTGGGAAGGGTTTAAGAGCAACTGTGAAAAATTAGATTAAGAAAAAATAATAATTTAGAATTAATTATATGTTTCAATACCTTATATACTTCAGTACATTATCAAAAAAGCATGCCAACAAAAAATTCCCACATTATGCAGATTTACTGCTGGCAGCAGGTCAGTTTCCTCTACAACAGAACAGTAGATAGTATCTGGCTGGCAGAGCTGGTAATTACCATGAGTGGCTAGTCACCTTTACTCAGAACTACGTACACAGTGAAGCTGATGCTAACAACATGAGGTGTTGTTTGTTCCTGATTAGATGGGTTGGGCTCAGAGGAGGTTACACAGAGATAGGTGACCTCAAAAACACAGCAGCACTTAGGAGAAGTTTGAGAAAAAAAACTGCATTAATGAAACTGGTTTTCTGAGAAGCCACTCCACTAGTAAGGGAGGAAAGGGTCACTAATTGCTTTTCAAATGAAGTTTGATAAATGGACTATACTCTTTGGTACCCATGAAAAGCTGGTCTCAGTTACACAACAAGCTCCGTGCATGTTCCTAATGATTATGTTCCAAATGATTCTTAATGGTTAATAATGCAGTTTTTGCATGTATAGATATACATAGAATGCCATGTTATTCAAATAAGCCCCTGAATGACAAAATTTGTTCAATATTTCATATTTTATGCAGATTTTATGAGATAATGGTAAAATATTTTGTTTGGATTCCTGTCTACCTCTGTCTAATACCATTTTGAATTAGCAAGTAATGTACAAGAAGCAGCAATGTACAGAAAACCTTCTCCAATGTTTGATGTGCTGGCCTCATCACAATTTTGGTCTTTGTATCTTGCCTTTCCTTTTCTCTCAAGGGCACACTGTCACTGTTTTGTGTCCCTCTCTCTATGAAATGCTTCACTGGTGATGCAGCTCAGTATTACACTGATGTTAGCGCTTAGGCAACTCCGCAGCGAGCCGTTCAAGGAGTTTGTACAGTCATGTTCTTTGGAGGCAACTGGTTGCTTCAGTACAGATGTTATTGACTTAAACTCCGGGAAAATAGGCTCTGGATTTTAATATTTACAGAATGGATTTTGTGGAGGAACTGGACAGATTACTGGAAATAAGAAGGCTGTTAGAACCAGAATCATTGAGGTGCTAAAGAGACCTGTGAAAGGGAACAAAAGTATGACCTTGAGATGCCATTTAAGAGGATCTTTTTGAAAGGAGAGAACACTAGAATGACAGGATCAACTTCAGCACTTACACATAACTTTGAACAGTATCTTTTTGATCAATAGTGCAAGGTAAATGCAGCACTTCTGTGGATGGGAGCCTGCTATGTGGTAAACAATCAATTTCATAATCTTGATTTCCCTTTTAAACTCTTGGGTTTGCCTTTCCATCACATTACAACTGCAGATTTTTATATTCTTTATTTGACACCTGATCTCAGTTATTTTTAAAATTTTTGCTCTGGCTATAATCAGCTGTTTTTGTTTGTTTTCTGTTTTGTTTGTTTTTCATATAAAGAATATGTTATGTAGACACATGGGAAATCTACACTCTACTGAAGTGGAATATATTTTTCACATCAAAGCACTTCACAAACTCTCATTTATTTAAATTCTTTACACATCTCTGATTAATAACCTCACAGAAATGGATGTCACACTCCAGATCTTTGTACCATTTGGTCCTCTGAGATTAAGAACAAGCTAGATCCCACTGTGCATTTAGAAATTCGGTGAAGATTTCCTGGCAACCCCACAAGCAGAATCATCATAGCTCATTTATTCTTTAGAGAGAGCTGTTGTCCAGGCAGATGCTGCAAGGAAGTGTCAGGAAAGGGAAGGGAAGGGAAGGGAAGGGGGAGGGGGAGGGAAGGGAAGGGAAGGGAAGGGAAGGGAAGGGAAGGGAAGGGAAGGGAAGGGAAGGGAAGGGAAGGGAAGGGAAGGGAAGGGAAGGGAAGGGAAGGGAAGGGAAGGGAAGGGAAGGGAAGGGAAGGGAAGGGAAGGGAAGGGAAGGGAAGGGAAGGGAAGGGAAGGGAAGGGAAGGGAAGGGAAGGGAAGGGAAGGGAAGGGAAGGGAAGGGAAGGGAAGGGAAGGGAAGGGAAGGGAAGGGAAGGGAAGGGAAGGGAAGGGAAGGGAAGGGAAGGGAAGGAAAGGAAATGGGACTCTCCCAAAGACGATATCAGAATCCTGACTGTGGGAACTTGGTGACTGAACATGTTTTTCCGGCATATTTTCCACTTTGCAAAATACATTCATATTTACCTAGTCTTCACACCCCTCACTTTGAATGGGTCCTACCTTTCAAGCTCCTTTCGCCAGCAGTTTTCAAATTTGCTCTACCTCCAAGTCAGCTAGACAAGGACAGAAGTTCAGTCTTATCAACACGTAGAGAGATTTCCAAAGTACAGCAATGGATAGAGCACCAGCCTGTGATCTTCATGGGATTTTAGATCTTCATGCTAAGCTGGGTGTTGCCACTCATGTTCAGCCTGATCTTGAGGATGTTATGTTTCTCAAGCAGAACCAGCTTCTTAATGTACAGTATAGGAGAAACTGGAATTAGCATCCTACAACTGCAGTTTGAACCTGCAGTTCAGGCTAGGTTTCTGAGGTGATGAATCAGGGCAGTGTGGGGCGCACGTGCAGTCAAGATACAGAGCTGTAGATCTCCCCTATATCTGCTTGCCTGCTTGCCTAGTAAATGATCTATGGTAACAAATTCTGAAATATAACTGTTTCTTTGAAATGTTGAACATCAAAATAAATGTTAGGAATGAGAACATTATTGAAATTTCAAATAAATCCATCACACCATTTATTCAGGGGAAAAAAAAAACATAACAAATCCTGAATGTCTGACTGGATCCCAAGTAAAGCAGAGATCAACCCAGTCCACAGTTGCTGCTCCTTTATGAATTACGCTTACAAACTCTGTATGCTGAAATCCATTTCAACATGTGGAGTTTCCTTCTCATTCTTTCCTGCTTGATGTGGAAATGTATCCTTTATGAAAATCACTGGCAAGGGCAAGGAGTTCAGCTCACTGAAAATAGTGATCTTTCTTCATTCAATAATGCCTTAGGATTGGATTTGGCCTCCTGTCTTCGTTCTGCTTGATGTCCTTTCCGACATCTCTCTCTGTTGCCAATGCATTTCTTCACCCAAACCAGGACCGCTTCCAGGCACCTGGGCTGAATGCTTATTGAATGGCACACATTTGCCTTGCACGGGTATCAGAGGTATCAAGTTGGGTTTTTCTCATAGTGTGGAGCTGGAATACAGTCCGTGTGTTTCCAACTACAACAGTTTAATGGATTTTGTGCACAGACAGGGCCCCTCTGTGTCAGAACACGCTCCGCCAACTAGTTCTGCAGGCAGAACCTGACAGCACACCTCATCCTTCACAGCCATTGTGGCCATGAATATTAAACTCACTGTAAATGTCGACAGAAAGGGCTTAAGCCCACTTTTGGTAGGACAACGTCAGAATAGCTGTGAAGTTAGTAAGCGGATCAAATATATTTTTATTTATTGCTTTAAGTAACAACCAGGCAGGCAGGCAGGCAGGCAGCCCGGCGCTCGCTTTCTGTCAGGCGCAGGGCGGGCAGCCCCGCCGAGGCCCCGCTGTTAAGGGCGGCCGCGGCGCCGCCTCTTTCCTTTCCGCCCGCGCCGCCATCTTGTGAGTGCGGGCAGAGCCGGGCTGAAGCGTGGTGGGCGCTTTCAGGTGGCTCTGCGGCTCCGGGGAGGGGGCTGGAGGGGGCTGGAGGGGCCGTGTTGGCGGTGGGATGGCTGGCTCGGCATGGGGACTGCAGGGCCCCGCGGTGGGGGATCGCTGGGGGAGCGGGGAGGCCGCGGCCTGCGGGGCGCGGTGTGAGGCGACGCGCCGGGCCGGAAGGCTGCGGAGGGGAAAGAGGGTTAGAAGGGCTATGGAAAGGATAGGATTGATCTTTTCAGGACCTGTTGAGATAGGATGAGGGAAAATGATTTCAAGCTAAAATATGGGATCTTTGGGTTGGGTATAAGGAAAAAGTTGTACAGTAGGAATGGCGAGGCACTGGGGTTGCCCGGAACTTCGCTGGATGCTCCATCCCTGGGCACATTCAAGGTCAGGGTGGACGGGGCTCCGAGCGCTTGATGGAGCTGTAGGTGTCCCTGTTCACTGCAGGGAGTTGGACCAGAGCGCCTTTAAGGCTCCCCTCTGACTCAGGTGATGCTGTGATGAGCGGCATAGGTCAAAGTGAGAGCAGTTCCAGCTGGATGCGGGGAGACACGTTTTTGTCATCGGATCAGGCCTCCAAATAAGCTGTGCAGGGAGACTGTGCTGTAGTTTACCTTCATTCCTAAAGGGTTTCAGAAGGACCAGGAAAGCCCTGAGCAACGTCTGCAGTCAGTTTTGAGAAGAAAGCAGGGCTAGGTGACTAGCTAACATCCCGTGTAACCTCTATTATAATCTTATGTAGATCCTGGATGTTTTTTTCTTTCAGTGTCTAGTAATGTTATTTGTTTTGACCCTGCCATTTGGAAGTGGTATCAGTATATTCTGATCAAGCCTAAGAGTTTAATTTTTCTGAATTTCCTGGACATATCGTTGGTCACATGTTAAGTGAATGAACCAGTCATCCCGATTAATTTGCATTCATTTTTACAGTAATCAGCGAAAATGACGAACACAAAGGGAAAGAGGAGGGGAACTCGTTATATGTTCTCGAGACCCTTTCGCAAACATGGTGAGTATTGTAGTGAGAGCACTGTTTTAAGTTACTGACCTGTTGGGTGTCAGCAATCCCCAGGTAGTAATAGAACTGACAGATTAAATCAAAGGATATCTGACACTTTAGACCAGAAATCCACAGAAAGACATGAAAGTAAACTTGCAGCTCTTACAACTTATGTATTAGCATTCTGAGGTCAAGCAGTCATCACTTGAAAATGAATTAAGGTGAAGACCTAAAACTTTATTTTTACTTAAAACGTACAGTTTGCCTCTTAGCAATGAGCCATGATAGCAGCCATTCTTAGTGATATAGTAAATAAATGTAAAGCTATTGCTGGTTTGGTTTTTAATCTGAAATGTATGAAGAGATAATTACTACTTAAAAGAAGTTTGATTTCTGTTTTACCTTCTTGAAATTTAATTCTGAGTTTGAGGTGGGTTTTTTTAATTAAATATTTTAAAATGTGTGATCTGTTTTCTCTTTTCCTCTCTTTTCCTATGTTTTTGAGTGTGAAATGTGAGCTTCATAGAGTATCCACATCTGTATCTCTCAACAGGAGTTGTCCCTCTGGCTACTTACATGCGCATCTACAAGAAAGGCGATATAGTTGATATCAAGGTACTTCCTGTGATGCAGTGTGATTAAAAATACCTGAAGCAGTGTCATCACTTTCTATTTCTAGGTTGTGGTTTTTTTTTTTGTGGTAGCCTTTCTGTTGTTTGTGTCGTGTGTAAATACAAGTATCTGCTTCTTACTTTCAAAGTAGTGCAGGAACAGCAATGCTGTTGAGCCAATATTAATGCTTCAGCATCACCTATTTTTATATATATAATATATGTTAGACTGTGAACTGTCAGTTCAGCTGAAAAATGTGAGTGAAATATGCCATATCTAATATTTGTTGCATTTTGCCTACTGGCATTGCTTGCACAATTGTCATTCTAGTAGTTACTCACTTTTGCCTGATCTGCGTGCTCTGTTGAGAAGAGCCATAGTTTATGCTGCATAATTTATGCAATACCATTTCCCATTAATTATTTTCTAGTTGATTTTAAGTGGCGTGCCCTGTACTTTCCAAAGTGTGTTGTGTCAGCTCTGAAAGTGTTTTGCTGAAAATTCCTGCTCTATTGAATCCTTTAGTTTCAGTTTGAAACACCAAATTGTAACAGCCACAGAGAAGTTGGCATGTAATTTATGGGGCTGACTGTTGCAGAACTATGCCATTCAAAATTACTGCTTCTTGACATTCTGGAGCTTGATGATGATTGTCTCCTATGATTGCTTGCTGAAAGCAAAGTGATCAAATCATTTCACCGGCACTGAAAGCAACTGGAATGATCACAGAAGAATTGAATAGTTTCTAGGTGTAACATGTGTAGCAATAAATTCAAAAGTCTGAACAAAAAGGCACACGTTTAAGTAAGTCTGGAATAATTTGATATTTCTGTTTAAACAACTTGTGAGATAAAAGCCCCTGGCATTGCTTTAATGTTTTTAAGCCAAAGCTTGTAAAGCTCTGCCTTCATTCTTGTTTTAACAGGGTATGGGTACAGTTCAACAAGGTATGCCTCACAAATGTTACCATGGCAAGACTGGAAGGGTGTATAATGTTACTCAACACGCTGTGGGTGTTATTGTTAACAAGAAAGTTAAGTAAGTAACAAAAATTCTTAGTGTAAAAAGTTTTGTTTTGGGGGGAGTTGATGTGTAGTGGCACCCTCCTTTCACTTTGCCAGTTAGACACTTTTTTGTCTTGATTGGTCATTCAAGGTGGGTAAAGTACATGTCCTTTTAAAACCCAGGCAAATGGTGGTCGTTTGTCTTGGATCCTGTCAGAGGGAACAGTTCTTTATTCTTCTGAGCAGCACTTAATGACATAATTACATAATGAGGATTTTCACTTGATTCGCATTTATACCGAAGACTTGCAAATACTATTTTGTGGTCGTATCCAGCTGTATCCATCTGATTTTCACACACTTTTGTCAAAAAGATGCTGCTTTTTTCAAGAGTGAGACTGAAGTACACTGGTAATAGTTAACTTGTTCGTATAGTATAAGGTTAAGGTTACTTCTTCTCCAGCAACTTAATCCTAAATTAGCATGTTATCGTATGCTAATAATAAGCTTTCACTTACATAAATACTATCCAATTTACATCTGCAGGAATGTATTCTGAGTGATTTCCATTTGAAGAAGAATGATCTGCAGTTGAACTTATAGGATGATTTACGTAAATGCTATAAAACTACCTTTGAAATGACTGTTTTTCAAGTGCAGTGCATTAAAAGCTGATACGTTTTTCTTAGGGGTAAGATTCTTGCCAAGAGAATCAATGTGCGTATTGAGCATATTAAGCATTCCAAGAGCAGAGACAGCTTTCTGCAGCGTGTGAAGGAGAATGAAAAGAAGAAAAAGGAAGCAAAAGAAAAAGGCATTTGGGTTCAACTGAAACGTCAGGTAATGTTTTTATTGTAGTTGGTAACGTTTTTGATGCAATTGGCTAAAAAGAAACAAAAGCAGAGTAAAGCATGAAACTAAAAGCCACCTAGAGCCAAATCAATTGACTAAAATGTTCTCTTGCACAGCAACAAAGCATTAGGCTGTAAATAGAACTTTTTGTCTGTTTAAAAAAACAAACACAGCCAACAAAACATGTTAATGGAGCTGGAATCCAGGTCTATGGCAGATGGTGTTGGAGGTGTCTGTAGCTGCCCTCACTTGTTTCTATTCCTTTTGTAGGAGGTTCCTTCTTTTAGAGTATAGTGACAGCATGCAGTATGTCTCCATCTGAGCTGTCTGATATGCTTGTTGGCTGAACAGAACTGTGATGTTCCTGGATGAAAGTGATGCCTTTACCTATGAGCAAAGGCTTCCTGTTCAGGCATTGCTACCAGAGGGTTGCTAATCAGCAGCAGAAGCTGTGGCCAGTTTCTAGAAGAGTGATGTTGTCTCTGGTTTAGTTGAATTTAGCTGCAGCAGAAACTGTTAAAAGTGAAAGACTGGACTTCAGAGGGAAGGTAGTGGCTATTGCTTCTGGAACTAGAGGGTACTTTTTGTTGAATTGGATTAGTAACTTGCAGATGAATTGTTGTCTTCATTCAGCAGCAAAAGTCAAATCTTATAGCAGATTCCTTTTCTTACAGCTAGTCTTTGAAGCAGATTTTAGAGAGAGAATTCCTGTGGTGTTTGTATAATAATGCATTAAATTTGTCAACAGAACTTCTGTGTAAGGTTTCTTTTGAGCTTTTGTGCCCTGAGTTCTTTCTGTTTCTGTTTACAGCCTGCTCCACCAAGAGAAGCACACTTTGTGAGGACTAATGGGAAGGACCCAGAGCTGCTGGAGCCAATTCCCTATGAATTCATGGCGTAATGCATGTTTGAAAAATAAAGATCTGTTTTTGGACAAGTGTATGGGATTGTGGCTGATTCCTTTGCAGTTTTTTTTAAAGAGATTATTAGAAAACTTTTTCTAAGCTTATTTCTTTAGCTTACATTACATAGTGCTTGGTTGTTAAAAACATCAGCACCTTTTGCTCATCAGTTTAGTCATTTATGTAGACCATAAACCTTGGGGATGCTGACATTTGCTATTGCTCAATGATGATCATCCTCCTTTGATTACCTAGTGAGGTAATATGAGAGGACATGGAATAATTTCACCGGCGAACTGAGAGCAAATAGCAAGAACTGTACGGTGTCTCAAGGTTAAGGTTTTTTTTAATGGGAAAACAGCTGGTTTCAGATACCATCAATAAAAGCTTTTGGCTAAAGGGCCTCAGTTTAATACCAAGGAATAATTGGGGAAATGTTTTTTTCAAAGCATTTCTTGAGAAATGGCTATGGGAAGACAGTTGTTTCACCACTGTAGCCAGTAAAAGGGTTTTTAGGACATCCCAGAGTCAATATGCATTCTTAAATAGTTTAGAAGAATCTGCTTAAAGTG
Organism: Tympanuchus pallidicinctus; assembly: GCF_026119805.1. Lineage (NCBI taxonomy): Eukaryota > Metazoa > Chordata > Aves > Galliformes > Phasianidae > Tympanuchus > Tympanuchus pallidicinctus. Next base: position 17,701,251 of record NW_026294627.1, read on the forward strand.
CCTTGATGAAGATGGGACAAGTCTTACCTGTTCATGTGCTGATGAAGAATGGCAGTGTGGTACTTCGACATTGCATGTTAGATGTGGAGTGTGCTGCCTTCACCTGAAGGAAGCATGCTGACTGCTAACTTTTGCTGCTGTTTATGCGCTCAGCTTTTATGAGCAAATGCATTTGTCTTGGAGCAGTGGGATATGTATATTAAACTAGACTGTTAACAGCTTATTTGGCTTGGGAGCTTCCACAGCAATCTAAAATAAATGTTTGACTTGTAAGGTGGGCATTTTCCATTAGGCTTTATGTTTGTAAGAGTTAAATGAGATGCATTAATGGGAATGCTCTTTGGGGATGGTATTCCCATCTGTTTTCCCCCTGTTGCATGCTTTTGTGAGTTATTTTATACTTTACTGTGAAGACTGGAGTGGATTTGCTGTATCATCCTGATGGGAACATTATCAGCCATGAATAAGTGTTGGGTAGTTTTAAACTAAGTTTTATGGGAGCTGTGTTTCTGGAGTTTTCCACTTCATCTCGGTGATTTCGAAGGTTGCTGTGCAGGCAATAGCTGATCATGAGTGTCTGTTTGAAATCTGTGTGGGCTGGGAAGAGCAGGAGGGCGTGCTTTCCTTCGTCTGCGTTCCCAGAAGTGAGGGAAAGTGAAACTGGGTTTGCGAGAGAAGAGAGCCTTTTTAGGTGTGCTGGGATGTTTGGAAGGACAGACTGGCAAAGGCTTAACCTTGTCAGTGTTTGTAGGTGCTGCCTTATGGTTACTGCTGGGCTGCTATGGATTAGACCCACTTGCTGTGATCAGCACTTAGCTGTCCTGACGGCTGTGCCTACCCAGCAAAGCCATGCAGCTTTGTGTGGCAGCTGCAGCTGCTTATCCTAATAGACTTCTGTGAATTTTATTCTCTTCCACAATGATTTTGGAAAACTTCCTGGAGAAGATTGCAAAGCTATAGATTTCTTTGATAGTTGAGCTAGTGCAATTTCAGTTTTGCAGACAATTCAGACTTACATTCTGGAGCTGGTGGTCACGTTACCCTTGTACAACACGTGGAGAGTGGAGTGCTCATGGATCAGCACAAGCTGTTACACTTCTGTGTGGTGCTGTGCATTCCAGGCAGCCTAATTCAGAGGTGAGGGCTGAGGTGTGTCAGTCCTTACTGCCTTGAACTACTGCAGCTGGTTCCCTTCCTCCTCTGCTGAATACTCAGAAGAGACACAGGAAAACCTGAGCTGTCACCTTCATCTCGTGCATCACTCGTGCCAAGATGTGAGCTTTCTTGGGGGCTGTGTAGGCAGTGTGATGCATGGTGATGCTTTGTGTGAGTGGGAACGGTCAGTGAAAGGGCAGAAAGGACTGGGGAAGAGAATCTGTGCCTGAGGAGCGAGGAAAATGCAGACACCTCACATTCCTGGGGGGAGGCAGGTAGGCAGCTGCCACAAGGGCATACAAATGAATGCTTCTGTAGTCTTCCTGCTTAGTGATAGAAGGAAATGCTGACACACGTTGTCTTGTCCTTGATCCAGTCTGTGCCTCAGCATCATAATCTGAAGGATGGTATCCTGCATGGGTGGGATGGCCCCAGCTGGTCCAGAGGGTGCAGAGAGCTGTGTGAGCACACCTGTCAGAGGATGTGATCTTGGCTGTCCTGACACAGGTCCTCCTGTGGGCCTTTGCAGAAACCTTGAGGTGCAGAGGGCTCCCGTAATTCGTGGTGTGTGAGGAAGGACACAGTTCAGCTGGGCTTGCCATTTGTATGGGAAGTGCCTTATGATTCAGGAGTGCTGCTGGTGTTCCCCACTGTGTGTTGGCACTCTGGGGCTGCAAATTTCCATTTATATGGGAAATAGGTACCTATGCCTATTTAAGAATCAGGTTGCAGCTGGTAGATTTCATGCACATAATTGTCCTGGCTCAAGCACTGTCTAGGGGTGCAGCTCCTGTGCTCAGCACCCGCACAGCTCAGGAACCCAGAAACTGCCAAGCTCTGGGTGAAGCTCCTGATTCCATTTTCTGCTGTCTGGCTTTGGGTGGTAGCTCTCGAGCTGTCAGTCACCATTTTGCAGATGCCTACTCCAAACTGGCCAGTCGCAGACCAATGAGGATTAGAAATGGGAGGCAAAGCCACGCTCAAATGTGGACCGGAAACTCATGGGGGCACAATGCACGCATGCTAGCTCACAACAGAGGTTCTCAATAGTGTTCCTGCACATAGGGAAGCTTTGTGGCTGCTGCTCATTGCCCCACATCCTCAAGACAACATCCTCAAGATCCCCTGCCAGCCAAGCCCAGAGCTTGTAGCTGCCATTCCCGGAGGTGCTCAAGGCCAGAAGGGCTTGGGGCGGGAATACAACTTGGGCTGAATGGTCTTTGTATGAAAGGCCTTACAGAGACTGTAGGGTTGGCAGTATGGGACAACTTGTGCAGAGCAGTACAGACTGGTGCTGCCAAGTAGGGTTTGCACCTGAGAAATGAGATTCCTTGGAATGGCTTTAAAGCCCGTGCATCCAAAGGGGGGCTTGCTCTGTGGACGTTGCTGATCTGAGCTGCCATGTGAACAACCTGAGCCCAAACGGCTTCGGCCATGGCAAGGGGTTGCTTCACGGTGTGTTCTGCCTTGGTCTGTGCAGTGACATCAGTGTGTGACTGTCACCCCTTGTCCTTTGGGGTGCGGGCATCGGGCAGGACACGCTGAGCTCTGCAACTGGCCAGGAGCAAGAGGAGCTCAAGTTATGGGGATGATGTTTAGTGCTGCTGCTCTCACAGCTCAGCACCTGGCAATCTTCTGCTTGGAATGGACTCATTTTAATGCTGTTCTTTCAAGGGCATGCTGGATGTACCCTGATAACTCTTTTATAAAGAAATGTTTAAAAATAGGCTGTGTTTGCAGCATGCACAAGGCCAGAGACAAGTGGTGGTGCATGACAATAGGAGCAGATGACAATAGCATGAACCTCTGGAAACCAAAAGCTTTTAGTGATAGAGGAGAAACCTTGTTTATGAAAGGGAAACTGCATGATGGGGAGTGTTGATGGAGAGATTTCAGAAGCAATCTGGGCTAAAAATGGCCTTGATGCTCCTATAGGGGTTCTTGGACACTGGAGTAATACTAACAATAACAAACTTTGACAGACTGCTTTAACTGATGATGTTAACTGCTGGGAATCATACGTAGCCCTTCAGAACAGTGGCGTTCTTACCAGGTGGAGTTTCTGAGCCACAAAGGGAGAATTTAAGTGGGCTAGAATGTGGGTTTTGGGGGGCCAGTTGGTGCTGTGGGGTGCAGGGAGCCCTCCCCATTCTCATCCCAATGGTGCCAGGGGTTGGCTTATCTTGGGAGCGCCTCTGTGATGGCAGAACAGGGTGGGTGGTGTTGCTCTGGCAGCCTTCTCCTGAGCTCTTGAGTCGCTGGAAGTTCCCAAAAAAGTGCTGAGCAGACATGGCATCTGGGCACTTGCTTGGTCTTAGGGAGAATGTAGAAGGGAGGATGAGAGAAAGTCAAGAACAGTGTGATTTGTAGTTGTGTACGTTGTGCTCTCGGAGGGAGGAAGGTGACAGCAGTGCCTGGCATGTGAAGAAGTTCCATCCTCTGTGCTTTTTCCTGCTGGCTTGTGTTACCTCTCTGACAGCAATAAAAATGAAGCATCCCTTGAATGAACTATTCACTTTGTCAAGAGTTCTATCCTTGCAGAGCGTCGTGTTGTAGGGGTGGTGCTGGGGATACCAAGGTAATGGTTCACACGGGGATTTGAGCTGTTAGTGGATTCGAGGCTCCTTTACCTGTTGGGCTGTGACCTCAGGCCTGGCGTGGATCAACTTTCCTCAGAAACTTTATTTCCCTTCAGAAAAGCAGAAAGCTTATTTCAAACCTCAGGGTCAAGTGGAGTGTTTGAAGCTTGATGGTTGGTGATCTGCAAGGCTGGGGCTTAAGGCTTTGGGATTTTGACACCGGAGGGATGCATTCAGATGCATAACTGAGATAAAAGACTAAATCGTTTCCCTTGTAATGACTCGAGAGCCCAGCTGCGGAGGTGACACATAATGCAGGACCTGTGGGAACCAGGAGCTGAGCTCGATGATCCTTGTAAATCCCTTCCAACTCAAGATATTCTATGATTCTGTGATTCCGTCACCACTTGGGCTGGAGCCACACCCTACAAACCCACCGAGACCCCAAAACCGCTCCGGGCCGCATCGCTGCCCAGGCTTCCCCAGCATCCTTGGGGTCCGCGCCCACCGGGCGCTACGAGGACGGGCGGACGCAAACCGGGATCTGCCGCGATCCGGGAGCGCTCGGCGCGGGGTGCTGCGGGGAGGCGGTGGGCGGCGCGGTGCTGCCGGGGGCGGCTGCGGGGCGGTGCCGGCGGTGCCTTTAAAAGCGGGCGGCGGGGGCCGAGACGGGCGCTGCCGAGCCGAGCGGGGACGAGCCGGGCCCCATGCGCCTGCCGGGCATGTCCCAGCCCTTCCTGCTGGCTCCCATCGCCGAGTGTTCCCCGGGGCCGCCCGGCACCGAGCTGCGGCTGGCAGTGCTGGGGGCCCGCGGCGTCGGCAAGAGCGGTGAGTGCGGGCTGTCCGTCCCTCCGTCCGCCCTTGTGCTCCCTATCCCTCCGTCCTAACGCGGCCGCCCTGTTTCAGCGTTGATCGTGCGGTTCCTGACCAAGCGCTTCATCGGGGACTACGAGCCCAACACGGGCAGCCTGTACTCTCGCCTGGTGCGGCTGGACGGGGAGCAGGTGGCCGTGCACATCCAGGACACGCCGGGCTGCCTCCAGGTACGGGCGGCTCCGGCCCAGACCCGCGAGGATCGGGGAGCGGGGGGTCGAAAATCTTTGGGGGAGGGGGGTCACAGAGGTTCCCAGTGGTCATCCTCGCTGACCGGGATGTACGGCTCAGAACCCTCGAATTGTACAGGGTCACGAAGGCGTGTTTTGGGCAGATTTAGCTTTCAGCCTTTTTTCCTGCTACCCACTGAGCCGCACTTCGCTCAAGGGATGCCCTGCACTGTGCTTTGCTCAGCTACGGTCCATTCTCTGCCACTCAAGAGCTCAGCTTATGAGCGTCTGTTTTCCTAAAAAGGAAACAGCTGGCCCGAGCCCCCCCAGGACACAGCTCAACCCCCTTAGCAGGGCTCTGTGCTGGGCCAGGTGCTCCCAGCCCCATTCCAAGTGCCGTGCCAAGCCCTGGCTGTGTCCCTCTACAGGTACAGGAGGACTGTGTGCAGGCACCGGATGCGCTGTTGAGGTGCATGAAGTGGGCAGAGGGCTTTCTTGTGGTCTACTCCATCACGGACCCCGGCAGCTACCAGGCGGTCCGTCCCCTCCACCAGCACATCCGTCAGCTCCACCCCGACGCCCGAATCCCCATCGTCGTGGTGGGGAACAAAGCGGACCTCCTCCACGCCAGGCAGGTGCAGGCCAAAGAGGGGCTGCAGTTGGCCAACGAACTGGGCAGCCTCTTCCTTGAGATCTCCACCAGCGAGAGCTTGCAGGGCGTCTGCGAGGTGTTCCAGTACCTGTGCCGGGAGGTCAGCAAGCTGCAGCACGCCGAGCGCCGCCGCCCGACCGTCATCCCGCGGCCGCGCTCCCCCAACATGCAGGACCTGAAGAGACGCTTCAAGCAGGCGCTGTCGCCCAGAGTCAAATAGAGCTGCTGCCGGGGCCTAGGGGGGGATGCCACAGACTTTATATTTTTGTAAGCTAGTGAATAAATAATAAAAAAAATCTTTATTTTTGTACTAATGCCAACGGTATGGAAGTAAGTATGTTGGAGCGTGCGGTTTCCTTCTCGTTCTCTTTTGTTTGTGATGGGTTATTTTTAACAAAAAAAAAATAAAAAAAAAAAAGGAAGAAGAAGAAAAAGAGAGAAAGTGCTGCATAGCAACTGAATGGAGATGGTTGGAGAAGGGGATTTGCATTTGCCGGGAGGTTTGGTTCTGCTCTCTTGTGGGCTGGGGTTTGCTGCTGTACTCTGCTCAAGTGAGTTCTTTAGGCATTGGTTTCCTGCTTGTAAAATGGGCATGGTGCTGATGTAGCACTCATATAAAATGCTCAGCCAGCCTTAGGAAAAAGGAAAAGCAAAAAAAAGCCATATTAAACATGAAAAGATAAGACTGTCTAATAATTCCAGTTACCATCTTTCCTCCTCCTTGCACCTACAATCAGCTGAGCTGAATGACATGCACTTAGCAGCATGCTGGTTTCTGATCTGCTGCATTGTGGACCCATCCCACAGTGCCCCAGGCCCCAGTGCTGAGCAGGAGGGGCTCTGCCACACGTTACCATGGGATGAAGATGAGCAATCCGCAATGGAGGTGTGTGTGGGACTGCTGCTGCTTTCTCTGGAGAAATGCAATTGGGGGGACTGGTGTGTGGGCTCCATTAGAGAAAATAGCTCATTTAGAGGGAATCACATCTCTATCCTCTCCAGGGCCATTTCCTAGCCATTTGGAAACAGGTCAGACTATATACTCTGATTTTACGTAAGCCCTACACCAATCAGAGTGTTTTTCAGTAACAGTTTGCTGGCTGTCTAAGCACAGAACGTGGGCTTTGCACTTCAAATGTGCCTCTGAAGTATGTGTGATGTGTTGGTAAAAATAAAACTGCTCCATGCCAAGTGGAAAATGTGGAAGTGGAGCAATCCGTGCAGGGGAAGGCTTGCTGGGCATACACAGAGAACTCTGCAAAGGGGTTGATCACCCCACACCCTTCCCAGGGCATGTGTGCAATATGAGCCCTACAAAGGAAACAGGAGGGCTGAAGGGAGGCAGCAGGGTTAGACCTAAACTGGGAATGGCAAGTGAAAAGCACGGTGACAGCCTGGACGAGTGAAAGTACTTCTTGGAATACACTGGAAAGATTTATTCACCATAACATGTGCTCTGCCAGGTCCAGGACTCTGACCTGGGGGCTTGGAAGTAGCAGGGTATGTGCTTAGTGGGAAAGACACTGCCTTAGTGGGGCTGATGACAATGCACAGGACACACATTGACAGGGAAATCTGAAGGGGAACTTCACTGTCTTGAAACTGGAGGAATATCTATGTGTCCATACAACATGCTAAGTCTTGGTGTTGTCTGAGGACTTGCCTCTCACTGCAGTTGTCCAAGAGTGAGGAAGAGCAATGGGCAATGACCTTGATGTCTGTTGCTCCTGAGAGCTGAGGATGTCATGGTACTGAGGGCAGCTTGGTCAGGAGGCAGCCGCTTTTCCAGCCCTTGTGGCTTCAGGAAAATGGCAGGGCATGGCCTGGCTTTTCTTTGTGATCAGAGGGAAGGATGAATCTCTCTCCTTCCTCCCACTGCCTCCACAATGGAGCAGAATCACAGCAATTTCCCCCAATAGGAAGGATGAGTGGGTTTTCAGAAGTGGAATCATGCATTATTATGGCTGTTACTACATCAGCATCTCCACCTGTCGGGCTATTTTGTCTAGATATCTCCCAGAAATTAAATCATCCAGCAGTGCTTTAAGACTTCACAAATTTTGGAATAGCTGATGCCACCAACCTGCTCTGCATGATTCCATTCAGGAGCCAAAAATCCCAAGGTGATGCTACATACACGTAGCTTCATGGAGGTTCCCCTTTCCTTCTGCCCTGGTTCAGCAATCTGGACCCAAGCTGTTTCTCACTGCCTCTTGGCACATTTGGTGTTCAGTGCTGCACATTCATACTGTGTTTCTGTGGTGTGTTTTGATGAGGGACCATTTGATGAGGGACCATGGGCAAGAAGGACCACTCTGACCCTATAGGCAAGAGCTGAGTACTAGCTTTGGCTGAGGAGCAGAAATGGCCAAGGCTTGTATGGACCATTCAGCAGAGATATGTCCAGAATGACAGTCCCAAAAAGTTGGTTACGAGTTAGAGCACAGCTCACAAAATAGCAGATCAGCTTCAGTTTTGGATAATTGGTGACAATTCAGGCTTCCAAAAAGCCCCACTGATTCTCAGCCTTGCTCTCAATCCGCTTTCCTCTCTCCATGTATCTAAAAAAAAAAAAGGGGGGGGGAGAAATTGATTTCTTTTTATTGAAAAAGGTTTTGAGATAATTGGTCTATGATTTTTTATCACCAGATTCATTGCTTATTGCTCCTGACTGAAAGAAGCAGGATCAGATATCTAAGTACATATCGTGGCTTGCTATGCTGGTGCATACTGTGGAGCACAAGCAGCTATATTCCATTTTACCACACTAAAAAAGAAGGTACAGACAAAAAAGAAGGTATAGAAACTGAGTACCTGCCACACTGACCAACAATATTTCATTTAGAGCTGAAAAGCAATGTAGAAAAGTTGGCACGATAATTGCAGCACTGTCTGGACCAATGATAACAATCCATAAGAGACAGAGGCCTCACGGTGTGTGATGCTGTGAACTGCTGCAGCCCCCAGCACCCCCTGTCCTTTGCTGAATAAGCATTGGGCCAAAGGGCTTTGCCCACAGGCCTGGGCTTGGTGAACAGTGTTTCACCCTTGATCTGTGCTCAACACTCCCATTAATATGTATCTGTCCAGGAAATTGCACAAGGTTATTTAATAGTTCAGCCCACGTTACTGGGAAGTGGTAATAAATTCTTAAAGCTAGAATATTTCTCTTGTGAGATATTTGGCTCTTTTCCCATCACTGAAAACATCCTTTGCAAATGGTCATGGTAAACATTGCATCTCCTCTCACGATGTTAAGCCAGTATCAGCAAATATTGCTGCTCAGCTCAGCTCAGCTATGGGAAGAGGAAGCCGAGCCCTGCTTGCTAGGTGGATCACAGCACCCTTCCTGCAGCTGATATCCCCTGTCCCACAGCAAACAAACCCCACATCAGAACCACAAAGGTCCTGCCTATTGCAAAGCCTTCCAGAAGCCTTTAGGAAAAGGTTTCAGCTGAACCACGCTCAGCAGGCAGATTTGCCACTCACATCTTTTCTAAAATGAAGACGACCTAATAGATCCTTAATTCTGGGAGGCAGAACTGGCAAGAGCCCAAGGAATGCAGATATGATGGAGAAATCACAGCAACAGCAGCTCTGCATTGGCAATCCCTAGGATTTGCAGCAGCTGTGGATGTGTTGCAGGCACCTCAGAACGGATGTGATCAGGCTGGTTTGGGTGAAAGTGGGTGGGTTGCTTTCAGCTGCTGGGAGAAAAAGACCTGCTAAAGGACTGTTCTGTGGTTTTCATGCAACAAAAATAAAGGCTCTGGCTTTTATTTAGTGTGAGACTGAGACAGAGTGCCTTCTCTGTGCAAGGGGCTTCCCAGCTCTTGGCTCTGTTGTGTTGTTAAGGACAGCTTTGAGACACAGCTGGTGCTTCTGGGGTGAACCCAGGCAAGTGGGTTTGGCTGCATTTTCACTGAAATAGGAACCAGCAAGTGCAGACCTTATTTCTTCTTAAAAGGCAATATAAAAGGTCAGCTTTGGAGATATGATATTTTTTCCAACACAGTGCAAATGGATGCAGATGGAGGATAACCCCTGGAGTACCTCTAATACTAAAATAGGATGTGCCTGTCTCATGTCAGTGATCTTGGCATAGAAGAGCCCACTGAGATTTATGGGCTTTTGGTAGGAGGCAGGGGCTGGTGCTAATTTGGGCTTGTACCTTTAAGATAAAATATGCATCTGGTTGTTGAGATGCTTGCTAATTTTAACTCTGGTTCTGAATAACGGAATAGTATTATTAGTCTGATGTAAAACTGCCCATATTTTATATGCAAAATTGCTGTCTCTGTAGTGAAAGAGTCTGCTTTGATTTGCCCAGATACTAAGGAACAGCAGACAATAAATATGCATGCAATTAGGCTAATTTCAATAAATAAATAGAGGTATTGCCTAATATATCTAAAATTCCAAGAAGCCATGCATAATATGCAATGGACTGTTTTCCCCATCCTTTGATTGTTTCAGGGATCTCTGAGCAAGCTTGCTTAGAAGATGTTAGAGTCCATTTATTTTTGTTAATGGGAGGCTCAGATACAAAAGCTGGTGAAATAGAAGCAAGATCTGAAGCAGAACTGAGTCATTTTAACCTGGGTAATGAGCTGTCTTGCTGCCTGCATCATCCTCTTGCATGGTGAGGGGAAAACACTGCAGGAAATTGGCACTTCCGTGCACATAACACTGCATTCCACCCTTTACTTTTTGTGCCCTCCCTTATCTTTACCATCCTGTTAATTCAGTCATCAGATCCCAAGTTTCTCAAGGCCCTTCTGGAGTGAAGCTCTGCCATCTCTGCCAAATGGAGATGGAACTCATCGCTTCTAATCTGTTACCATCTATAAATGCGCTGAAAGTGACCTCTGTGTCACCAGCTTGGTGACTGATGGAAATGCTGAACAATATCAGCTCTTGTGTCATTCCCTGGGGTCCTCTGTTCATTACTGGCAGCCAGATGGCCCATCACAACATTGGTTATTATTCTTTGACCTAAAGGTCCATCTGATGTTCCATTTATCTAACAGTTTATTCATCCAACCTGTACTTACTGAGTTTTTACAAAGCGTCCAGTTGTCCAAGCTGTCCTTGTGAGCTTCTGAAGATGGGCAGCAGCCATATAGTCACATCAGCATCCTTTGGTGAATTCCATCTTGTCCCATGGATGTGAATAACTTGTGGCTTCTCTTGGTAGACCCTCACTTGTTGCTCCTGCTCTTTGTCATCGCTTTCCTTCACAAATCATTTTGGGTACATGAAGAGCCTTTGCCAATGAAAACTTATGCAAGAAGGGCATTGAATACTCTGGCCTTTTGCTTGTCATCTGCCATTGGGTTGTCTCTCCTACACATCAGTAGACCTACAGTTTCTCCAAAATGCCTCTTGCTGCTGGCATGTATAACATCCCTTTATATTTCCCTTTGTCCCCACCAGTCTTAGCTCCAACTGGGCTGTGGCCTTCCTGATTTCATCCCAGAATGAATAAACGTTTGCATGCCCCTTTTCGTTGCTTTCCCATAATTCTGTTTGCTGTAAACTTGTTCTGTGCTTCAGTTCACAACAAGCAAACAAGGGCACTGTCTTCTCAAGAGTGCTCATTTTCACACACACACAACCTGCTTTCAGCCATGGTTACTATTATCTGGCCTCCCAAGCCTTCAGATGGGCTTATCTGTCAGCTCAGATCCTATCTCATTTGTGCAAGCCACAAGCTTAATGCTCCTACCTTCAGGCATTTTTGCACCTCAGCTTCTCCCTCTGGGGCTTGTCGTCCCTTCTTTATATTTAAGCTGCAGCACAGTGGTTTAGGCTGAGGATTTGGAAATATTCTTGATGAGAATAAAAAAGTTAACTATGGAAGAGGATTCCAGCATGCCCATAAGATCTCACCCTCCAGAATTTTAAGGCTAGTCTAGAAATGCATACCAGTAAACAAAGAAACAAGCAAGCAAGAAAAAATAAAAGGTGTCAAAAATAGCTGTTCTGAAGCTGACAAAGCTGGATGAATTCCTGAGTGCTACTCAGACCTAATTTTCTGATCTCTTCTGTGTACTGCCTACTTTGTTCATCTGTGTGTCTCTACCCCTCTCAACTCCTTTCTCCAAGGCCAGGTCCCCAGGAGCCTTCCCCAGATCTCCCATTTTTCATATCCTCTCTCTGCCCAATAGGGGAGCTGCTCTGGGGTGAGTCAGCCTGATATACAGATCTGCCTGAGGTCACAGAATCACAGAATCACAGAATTGTAGGGGTTGGAAGGGACCTCCAGAGATCATTGAGTCCAACCCCATTGCATCTTCAAGTGTCACCATCACACAAGGGGAAGAGCTACCTCCACCTTCAGTACCGCCATTCTCTTCCTGGAAAGCAACAGCACTTAGTGGCTCTTCAAGAAAAGAGTGACATCCAAGAAAAACAGTGACATCTAATCAGATTTGGGAGAGCATCCCAGGTCTGAAAGACTCTATACTATAAGCATATAGTGGCACTGTAAGCATAAGTGTAAACAAGCTGGCATGAATACCTCACTGCCTCTCTTCCCAAGCCCACCTGCAGTTCAGGTCTGGCAGCCAAGAATCTGGATGCTCACTGGCACCTCAAGTCATGCATGTGGCAATGCATGTGGTATCTGCCCCAGTTAACCGAGGCCAGATGTGGTAAGTGCAAAACAAACCCCAAAAGCTCCACACCTTCTAACATTCCTTGGTGACCCTGTGCAACCTCCAGCTTCACTGCACTTCTACAGTGGTTTCTGGAAGTGTTAAAATGTGGGGATTCTATGCTTTGATTTAGTTCCCAGTGAAAACTCCGAATTTGCTATAAAACCATGGGTAAGGTGGGATCTCATTTTTGGCTGGTATTTTGCTCGCTACAAAGTGTGAGAGAAAGATGATGTCTCTATCGTTGGGTGAATGTTGTACGTATATAGGGATGCAGTCAAACAAGGAAGTTACAGACCTTATGACATAACTTGTTGTATAATAGTGTATAGCACTTACACAGCATTTAAAACTGGTAAATGTGGAGAGACCTCCTGCGGTTTGTCAGCACCTGTTTTTGTCCCAGAGAAACTCTGGGGCAGCAAACTCCTGGCAGAAATCTTGCCCAAAATGAAAGGAAACTCAGAAGCCCTGTATTTTTTCCTTTCTGTTCCTGGCCATAATCTCTGCATAATTTATCTGCCAGCCAGCTGCCTGAGAGATTTATTACTGACAGACATTTGCAGTGTCTCTCCTGCCTGAATAGTGAAAATGTGCATCCACTGCTGCCTGCTCTCAGGAAAATACAGTTTTCCTCAATACAAAGCTTCCACAAAGGCAAGCCAGATTTCCTTCCTCATTCATCACTCTAAATTATTTCTAACATCATATATTTTTGTGTTCCCAGTGTAAGTCTCGTGATGTGACTTTTACTTAAGAACACTGCCCGCTTGAGATGAATCTCTGCTGTCATTCAAGGAACATTTCTAGCCTTCATGCTTGAAAAGATAAGTGATGAGCTGTGATCTAATGTGACCCCAAGGCTCAGAGAATGAGAAGGCATCCTTCAGCACCACAGCTTATTTTTCAAATCGTATGATTTTTAAATCATTCCACTGATGAGAAGACAGAGGTCTGAAGGAGTGAGGATGGCTTGTGGTGATTTTCTCCTTTCGCAGCATTTCTGTACATAAAGGAAAGGCCTATGGATCACTGAGTCCAACCTCTGACTCCAAAGAGCACCACCCCAAATCCAGTCCCTGTGTCTGAGAGTGCTGTCCAAATCATCCTTGAGCTCCAGCACTTGGGGCTGTGCCCACTGCCCTGAGCAGGCTGTTCTATGCCCACTGCCCTCTGGTGCAGACCCTTTTCCTCAACCCCAGCTGCCCCTCCCCAAGCTACATACACTCAGATGTACCTCCCCAGATACAGAACCCAGCATTTTCTCCCATTAAATTGCACGTCTTTGGTGATCACCCAGCACCCTGATACACCAGCATCTCTCTGTAAGGCCTTTCTAATCAGCTGCTTTGTGGTGCAGCAGCTTCAGGTTAAAAAAGGGTAAGCAAGGAATTCAGGAAGCTTTTCCTGACCTGATCCTGATCAAGAAGGGTGAGCAGTGCTGCATGCTCCTAACTTTGCTAGTGATGACCCAGAGGAGGAGGTGGAGGCTGGAAAGGCAATGGGACAGGCCAAGGTTGGTCCTGGCATCCTCCCCATTGAGAAATCTCAGCAGAGACATGCAATAATTTCTGCTGTGCTTTGGGAAAGGAATGGCTGGTTACATCACCCTGCTTGTTTTCCTGTTGCACTTCTCCAGGATTACTGAGATGCTTGATTCATCCCTTATGCTCAGATCAAATGTTGCTCACTGAGGACTTTGACAGCTTTGTTCAGTCTTCCTGGGGTTGTGCTTGGATGCTTGAGCAAGCTACTACTAGCAGCATCTATGATCTGAATCGGGCTCCCCAGCGTGAGCTTATTAGGGTGGGATGCTAATGGCTTTTCTTCCTGGGGAAGGAGATGAATGAGATCAGCAGGTAATTGGGTTTCACTCTGCTGTGGTAGCCCATTGGTGCCTGGCCACATTGGAAAGCAAAGTGCCTGTCCTCTCGTCACCCCTCCCTTACTCTTCCTATGCAAAGGCGTTGGAGAAGGCAGTGTCCAGAAGCCTCCATGACTGCACAGGGTCATCAGGGCATCCTCCACGAGGCCACAGTTGCTCAGTTGGGATGTGTGGGTTTAGTGAGTGCCAGCTTCCCGTGGACCTTCCAGTTCTGGCCTGCACATCTCCCAGTACAGTCTGGAAGTGCCAGCTGATATTTATTTCTTCCTTCAGAAGCATTAGACAGCCTTCAGTAAGATTCGTAAACCTCATGAGTGCTTGACCCTTCCTCCAGAGGCATCCCTGACACATGACTGCTACTTATTTTTGTCAGGGCAGGGTTACATGCCTGTGGAGACCCAACTTTCCCTTTTCTATCTGGAGTGCCTGCAAGCCCCCACATCCCAGCTGCTTCACTTTGCCCTCCAGAAATTTCTACGGGTCAGGTGAGGAGAGAATATGAGTAACTTGTTGGGTTAACTTTCATCTTCTCCTGGATTGTTTTGTGGGCACCAATCAAGATGCAGCTGGATAGAGGGTTTTTGGTGCTCAGGGTTTCAGAAGTGTGACTGCAAATGCTTGGTTGCACAGCTGAGCCAGTGAAGCTGGGAGAGAAAGTGGTCTAAGCTGGGAAATGCTGCTGTGGGCCATTTCACTACTGCTTCCCAGCAGAGGCACACATCACTTGTCTTTTAGCCTAATTTCTTTATTCATGTGCCCACCACAGGAGCCCTGCCAGGACATCACATAGGATGAGTGGTTTGAGGAAAATCTTCAGTTCCAGAGCTCCTCTGTGCTGTCTTCTGCTGAATCACTCGCTGCCAAGAGCAAGTGCTGATGATGGCATCAGTGACCACAGCTATGGGGGTGTGCTCAGCTCCTGGCACTTTCCATCCTCGGCATTGCATCCTTACACATGCATTGGGGGAGGCTGCTTGGCACAAACATTTTCCACTTAAAGCAGTGAAACAGACTCTTGACGACATCACTTGTCAAGCAGCTGCAGATAAACGGAGCTTTTTGTTGCTGTTTTCAAAAAGCAGTGCCACACATTGTTTTCCTCTCATCACACCCCATACACTGCATTCAGTGCTGTGGGACCAAGGGTGCTGGCACAGGGTTTTGTGCTCAGAGCTGTCACAAACATACCATGTGTTAATGTGGGTGATAAAGTAGTTGATATGCCCATATACCCACACACTGCTGGAGGATTTGTCTTCTTTCCTCCCTTCTCCTAAGCAGTCGAGTAACTGGAAGAATTGTTCAACCTGCCCCTGTCTGCTGCTGTTTCCAAGCAAAATCTCCCAAACCTCCAAACAACCCATAGGAAGAGTAATTAAAGGAGTAGATCAAGGGGCTCTGGGGAAGGTGCTGTTCAATAGCATTTATCTTATGTTTGTTGAGTTTCTGACGTTCCTAAATGGATGTTTTGCCTTTCCAACATCCAGTCAACTCTGGAGCTGGCAAAATCGGAGCAAGTACCTTTCAAACCTGTAGGGAATTGCTGTGGTCACCCAGCAGGGCTCCGCTCCCCCGCCTGCTTGGTTGAGAAGCTGGACCCTGAGCTACAATGCAGAGCAATGCCTTCACCCTAGAGATCACGACGCACTCCGCAGAGCTGTGCTCTGATGGCACTGCATCATTTCTAAAATTCGTTCTCTGAAGAAGCAGAAAATCTTACACTTCTCAAGCCTTTTGAGAAGCATAATTTTGCTGAATTGCGATGCCTGACCTTTACAAAGCACAGAAAGTCGCACAGGAGATAAGTGCTACTATGAAGACCTAAGTTCCAAAATGAAAGTTTTATTACAAATACATTTTTGTGTCTTCTGCAAAGATTTATATTTGTATAGACAAAGATAAGTTTAAGGTTACACTTAATGTGCTTTCTCATTTTTTATTATTTTCAGATTACTCCCACATGCAGCCTGATAGCTGGGCTGTGTCTTCTTGCAGTCACTGACATCATGAACATGAACACCTCTGTTGTGTTCACAGCTGTACGTAAAAGTGAACAAGAAAGTCAGTTTGTCACAAAGAGAATGTCAGAGCATGGATACACAGGTCAGCTTTGCTTTTCTTTTCTTTTTTTAATAGCCTTTATTTTGTGGAAACAGTAAAGAACAAAGTTATTATGACTCTTTCATGAGACTACCAGTAAAAATTAACTGATTACAGTTAAGAATTAGATCCAAGAAAAATCTTTAAAACCATGAAGTATATACCTATTTTCATGCTATTGCTCATTTCAGAAGAGCCTGCTGAGCAGGGCACTCTCTGAGGCACCCTGAAGGAGAGAAGGACTACTTAATGCACGCCAAGATGACAGAAAATGCTTTAAATGTATAGCTTGGTGGGTTTTGTGTGTGATTTTTTTTGGTGGTTTTTTTGTGGATTTTTTTTTAGAACAACTGAATCTTCATTGATTTTTCTGGGGATCGAAGCTGAACATACATAACTGAAAAGAATAGCCCTAGGGAGAGCAGAAAAAAGAAAGACATGACACTTTACATTGATTTAGCCATTATGTTGTACTGGACAAATGGAATATAGCAAGAAAAGCCATTACACAGTTGCTCCCAAAGGTGGCTTTGATATTTACAAGTAGTTACACACAATTACAGCTTTAAGTACAATATCTCTGCCCTTCCCTCTTCACCTTTTAAGCCATAAAATTACACGCTGCTTCTTAGTCATCCAAAGTATGTCACAGAGGTGGGCAAAGCATCACTGCTCTCCTTTTTATAGTGGAAGTACAAAAAGGGTGGAGTGGGGAAAAAAAGAAAACCTAAGTAGATGATACAAAAAAAAAAAAACCAAAAAAAAAAGAAAAAAAGAAGGCAGAGGGCTTTTTCCACCCAGAAGAGTTGCTCATCCTGGTTATACTGGCTGCTGGGAGCTAAACCTTCCAAAAACCCTCCAAGTCCCAGTTCTTGAGGAACACACTGAAGACAGTGCCTGAGGCTCTGAAGAAGGGATTAGGGTTTGAACAGGGTTTGTCACTTCCAGCTCTGCATTTTGGGCAGTGGAGCATGACAAAATCAGCTCGCTGCTGAAAAATCTCTTGTGAACAGAAGAAAATATTACGTGAGGATTACTTAAGATCCATCCAATGGTTTCAGAGAATTCACATCGACTGTTTCTCATCTTACTCCTCCTTCCCAGTGGAGAAGGGATGAACGCCATGGACTTTGGCTTGATAAAACCTAACCCCCAGCCCTCTCCCCTGACGCAGCTCTATGCCTTTCCCAGAGCTCAGCGCTGCCCTCCGCTCCCTGTGAGGAGCTGCAGCCGCCATCAGGCCTCCCCTCAGCCTGCCCTGCTCTGGGCTGAGCACAACAGGGCTTCAGCTGCTTCTCACACACCTTGCCCTCCAGAGCTTCTTCTCCATCTCTGTAGCCCCTTCTCTTTCCTGGACACCTTCTTGGGTTTAACAAAACAGGAGCTCCTGTGGACCACCTTTCTGCTTCGCAGTGGGGTGTGTGGCAAGGGCCCAAGTGCTGCTGCCTCCTGCTCAGGTCTGCCTGTGCTCAGGGCAAGCTGAGTGATGGTGCAGGCATGCAGTGTGCACAGTCCTGCTGCAAAAGGAGCTGTCTGGGTGAAGAGCTGTGGGGAACATCTCTGGGGCACCCTGGACTTCGAGGAGACAGAGTTGTAGGGCTGTGCATTACCAAGCTGTTGCTCCTCTCTATCTTAGTCATGGAGCCCTGTTTCAGATGGACCTCTGTGCTATGAAGGCTTCACTCACGCTGCAGTATTTTTCTTTTCCAAGTGGCTTCTTTGTTTCCTCTCCATTACTGTGCTGTGGCGAGATCTTGATTGTGGGGAGCTAAAATGGCACTATTTCACTGTTTGCTAACAACTCCAGTGTTTGGGAGGCAGTCGCACAATTACTCCCTCTATTTTACTGATAGCAAAGCAAAGCCAGTAATTGCTTTGGCTGACTTGGCCTGGTTTGTTGACAGCCTCTGAATTTGGAGAGGCCTCCAATCTTTAAGTAATGTTCTGAGTTTGACAGACTCTTTTCCTGGGCTTCATCCTCCATCCACCGCTGCTGAGCTGCCTCACTCCTCACACAGCACCTCAGGAGGAGTCCCAGCGACTCTTGGCGAGGTTTGGATCTCGGCTTCTCTAGCGCACCACTGTCCATGTGATTTCATTTCTTTTCATTTTTGTTCTGTAACTAAGTGTAATTTTCAATGAATATCTGCTCGTGTATAAAACAATAACCTACCTCATAAACAGTTTCCAGTTTAATTATCCGTGTTTGTGTGGGAGTGTTTTCTTTTCCTCTGGCAAAGTGTCCTTATAAGGAGTAATAACACTGAAGAATCTGTTAGAGAAAACTGTTTACCGAAGCTTTACTATTTCACAGATTTTGCTGTAGAATCATTTACGCAAAGCTGTGAGTCACAAGCTGAAGTTCAGTGTCTGAAATTGCTGGCAGAGTGAATGAATTTTGTGCATCACAAAGAGATCAGTAATCTGCATGCATTACAGTCAATTCATAATTGCTTTAAAACCACATGGCAAATGATTATAATTAGGACAAGGGCTGTTAAAATCAAGAACAAAAGGAGGCCAGAAGCTGGAGTTATTTGCTGCCTTCTCCTTGAAGGTTTGTAAAAGACATCCTAACTCGTAACTGGAAAACGCAATTTAAATCATCAGTGACCCTCCCAAGCCACTTCAATGTTGATGACTTTGGCCAGAATGTCTCCAAAGTGCAACAGTTACTCACAGTACCATGTCACAGGGACCTGGGCAAGAAGACCCAAAATAGATAGGTCTTGACAGTAGTAATGTCATTGCCCTGCCTAGATGGCTGAGCCTACCTAGTAAATTGAAATGACCCCTGCCTGCAGCTGCTCTTTGTGTCCAGGGCCAGCAGTATCTGCTGGTATCAACCTTCATTTAAGAGATCCTGTTTCCAGGAGCAAAGAAGAGGGCTGTCTGCATGTGATGAACATCTCTGTGGGTGAAAGATGCCCTGGGGAAGTTTATGTCACTTTTGAAAGAGGTGGCAATCCATCAGCTAAGGGGCTACAAAGAACAGAACAGGATGAAAATCTTGAAAAGAGGAATTTTTGTGGTAATAGGCTGAAAGCAAGCAACCCCCGGCAGTACAGGCAGTGACTGAGCTAGAAAGCTGTCAGAGCAAAGATGAGTTTGTAAGTGAGACTTAACTGCAAGCCATGGCTGTTGCCTGTGGAAATCTGTGCTTTCTCCATACTATGGGCAGAGCAGCAGTGCCCATGTGAGCTCCCCCACGGGAGAAAGAAACTTTCTGAAGATGGCTGTGCGCAGAAGGATGCTGACTGCAGCGTGCGTAGGCATAACTGAATCAAAGAGGTGAACTCAGCCAGTTTGTGGCAGCTGGTACAGATCATTATTTAACTGAATCAGAGCACAGCAAATACTTCCTATCCTGTAAAACCAGATGAGCCTGAAAAAAAGTCTGTCTTGATTTTGTTATCGAGATGTTGTATTTCCATTTCACTTGAGGATTTTTTGGAAGGTTCTTTTTGACAAGGCCAGCTGTTGTGCCCAGCCTACTCTCTCACCTTTTTGGTTAACCCTAACAGGAATGTTCACTTTGTTGTGGGCATGGTTTGATGATGTCAACCCAGGGAGTGGGACTACAGGAAGGGAAGCATTGATCCCTGTATTGGTCTATGCAGTAACACTGCTTTGCATCTGAGGAATGCAAGGGCTCAGGCTTCCTGACTTTGATGTACTCTTTAACACAACTTCCATCACAAAAAAAACCCAACCAAACAAACAAACAAAAACACTGAGGGAGGGCCAGTAATTTCTCCTCACAGGTGAGACAGAAGCCACACAAACAGACTATTGCTGTTGCTGCCAGGAAGTCCTGAGTCTGCCAGATGGGGGGCTGCTGAAGACCCTCCAACAAGGGAATTTTTTCTTTTCCAGTGACTCCTGGAAGACACAGCAACCCTCTCTTCCCTGATAGTCTGCAGTTCACACAAGAATTGCTGTAAGGCCTTCTGGAACATTCCGACTTCTGTAAAGCAGAGAAGACAACAATCCTGCCAAGATTTCTGCCTTACAGGAATGGCTAATTTGTGCCTGCACGAGGAGGAGGCCCTTCTTTTCCTAGAATTAAGAATATTCAGGCGTTTTGGATGATAATTTAAAATCTCCCTGAATAATAGAAGGAGTAACATATCAGGGCCTGAAAGCATAGTAACTAATATAATCAAGTATGTCATTGTGCATTATAGTCTGGATTTTACCTCCTGTCAGCCACAAAAGATCTAGAGAAAAGGAACTTCAGTAGGACCAGTACATTTTCACTGATACCAAATCTAGACAACAGAAGATCCAGGATGATGCTTTTCAAGACACAGTTCTCAGTGCAGCTGTTTCCAAGATATGAAGTGTTTGGAGTGATGCCCAGAGGTCACTGTGCCTGTGCTCTGACACAGCTCAGCAGCAGTGAGGGCATACAGTGTGGTGACTATGGAGTCAATGCTACCTAGGAAGAAGTTCTGTCAACCACTGATGTGAAACCAGATGTTTCTAGCTTGCACATGTGGCTGGCTGGCTGACCAAGCAACAAATTCTATTCATCTACTGGAATAAGAGTGTTTGGCATACAGCTGTCTCTTCCAGCATAGCAAAGAAGAAGCCTGTTGTGTCTCAATTAAATGGTTAAGTGCAGGATAAGGCCAAGGAATCCACAGAACTGAGATCAAAACCACTAAGTGCAAAGAGAAGCTATGGATTCTGGGTGCTTCAAAGCTGTGCATTTCATTTCCCTAAATAAATATAAAACAATCTGGCTCTAAGTTTATTCTTTGCATACATACTATGCTACACAAAACCTTTGAGCACAAAGCCAAAAGGGTCCTATATGAAGGCTCCAGGAAGTACATCCTCTTGGCTGACTCATGAGCTGCGTAGTGGGCTCAAATGTGAGTAGCCATAATGAAGATCCGTGGCTCTGAAGTTGTTCAAAGACAAATCCTAGAGATTTGACACCTGGGTTGTTCATTTTGGGGATTGTGTGGTTATCATTTAAGAGGAGAAAGGGTGGCTGGGAAGGCTTTTCCCATTTGTGGCCTTATCAAATTCCTCATATGTCTTTCTTAAGCCTCTCTTGCAAGCCAACCATTTTGTTATAGCTCTGGCACTTATTTCTTCTCTTTTCCTCAGGTCTGCGTGGAGATTAGTCTCCAGTGAGGTGTGCTAGTTTTGTAAGAGGCAAACTATAATCTATGGCAACTGTAATTCAAAACTCACAGTCTTTTACAGGCTCTACTCATGGAGTGGATAGACCAAAAACCAGCAAAAGAGGCACAGGTGATGGGTTATATCATGGTACCTATAACAGGAGTTAAAGACAGGTACTCATGAAGGCCAGCTGTGTTTCCAGTATGCATTTGGAGCCACTGGACTTTTCTTTTAGAAAACTAATAGTTACTATTAATGAATGTATCTACATCTTGCATGGCAGCAACTTAGTAAAAGTTCATTGGAGGTTCTTATGACCTCAGCTGCATCCTTCACGTTAGATAAGTGTAGCTTAAACAAACTGTGGCTGGGTGTATGATTGTACAGAGGGATACTAAGGCAGCAATGGGCTGAGGAACAGGGAAGAAAGGAAGCAGCAATAAATGCTATAGAGAACTTTCCATGAGCACTTCAGCAGCTGAACCTTTAAGACTGAGTTTGTCTTTGTTCTCTGACTTCCTCACAAGATAGGAGAAAATAGCTAAGAAAATAAAAGCCCCAAAGAAGCCAGACTACAAGGGGTCTAATGCTGTCTGTAGGAAAACACTGGACATCAAAGTGCAGTTGGCTTCTTATCGACAGAGAGAAGGTTACATGTCAGACTTCATACGAATGACTGACAAGGATCACATCTCATGGGTAAGTTGTTGTGTGGATATTACTAGTGCTTCTTGAAACTTGGCATGAAAAAGAAGTTTTTTCCAGGATATCAATTCTTATCCATCTAGTGGGACAGACAGTTAGAGGGAAATTCCTGTCCAGGGCATCTTCAGTTGTGGGGGAGGATGCAGGCCAGTTGTTTATTCAATGGGCATGTCATTAGAAAAGTCACACGACTGAAATAGCTGTGTCATTTGTTGGACTTATGCAGACTTACCATTAACTTTTCTGTCTTCTGTCAACAAGCTTTCCATCTCACATACCAACACAGTTCACATGCTGTATAGATTTATTGAATTTCTCTCAGTTAGAGACTACCCAGCTTCATTTGTTTTAGCTTGAGGTTTTTCTTGGGTGGTGAAGGCACAGTTTTCTGCATTTTTAAAGAATGTTTAAGCAATTTCCAGAAAATAGATACTGGTCAGGACATGCTCCAGTTTTACCTAAACGATCCTTAAGAAATAGGCAGCAAATGTTTTAAGATAGAAAAACGCAGTGTTTCACAGTCTGAATTCTGTTTATTTGAAGAATGGACATGATACATCCATTGTGAGCATAATCATAAATAAACTGGATGCATTTGCCATGACACTTTTATCTGGAACTCTTCTGGAGTTTGTTTTCTTTGGAGCGCAGTGCTAGCTGAAGACCCAAAAGTTGACCTTCATAATTCATTAATCATCACAAACATCTTCCTTGAGGGGAAAAAAATATGTAAGGCATGTGCAGTGCTGTGAGGGCGCCTTGCTTCAGAGGAGATTTGAGGGTTTGGGATCTGAGCCAGAGGATGTTTTTTTTCTTAAAGTGGCCCATCCAGCCCCTCTGCATGGCCGATCCACCTAGCCCTTGTATGCGTGGCTGTTTCTCCTCCACTCTTCACACTCCACCCTACCTGACAACTCCTCGCCTCTCAGCAGATCATATGAAATGCAGGGGATGGTGGCTTGAACTGTCACTCCAGCTATGGCTTCACACTAACTCTCTTACTATCATCATAGACAGTTTCCAGCACATTTCTTTATGGGCAGCCTTTTGGTCTCTGGCTGCATCTGTGCAAGTAAACTAGCCAGGGACAAGATGTGAGCTTTGACCACAGCATGTAGCTGTACTGATTAGATGCTTATCAGCACATTCCCTGCATGGTTTTGGACTCTGGCAGCTACTTTTCTATGCAGTGAATTTCTAGGCACAGTTAAGGAACAGTGGAGACCAAGAACTATTCCCAGTAGACCCAAAGGATGCATAGACCCAACAAACAGTAGGATCTACACTTCAGTTGTGGGTGAGTTCATGTTAGCCAAGTAGATGCAAGCTGTGCTGTGCCACTTGCACTCAAAGGCTAAAGGCGATGCTCTGAACGTGTTCAGTTAACACATTAGGTTGCAGTCACTGGGGTCCATTCTTCTTCTGTGCTCTCCTCACACTGGGTTTCTCTAAAGACAGAGAAAACCTGTTACAGAGAAAACCTGTTCTGGTAACAAAGAAACAGTAGGAGCCCACTAGAAATAAACCTTTTTGGCTTTCTTTCTCAAATACATGAAACTTATGATGTTTCAATTCACAATAAAATATGCTTGATAGAAGCATTGTCTAACTAGAGCATATGAAGCCTAGTGAGCACTGCAACTGCTCATGATCTCCTAGAATTCAAACACACTGATACTGTTTCTCCCTCATATCACAGATGTCATGTCTTCAACCCGTGCTTCTTGGAACCACTGCCTACATCTGCCTCACCAGTGCTGTACCACTGCATGCAAACAGGCTTAGATCTTTGTTGCGTGTTTTCATCAGGAATGTGGCCCAAAGAGTAAATCTATAGAACTAATGTCACACCCCTTCAGTCCACACTTGGATGGGTCGGCCTTTATGGCCACTTAGCACCTTAGATCTCCCTGGTTTTGTCAGAGGTGTTTAGTTGAAAGGAACCAGAATGGGATTAGCATAGTACAGCTCTTCATAACTCATCAATAACCTCGGTGTAAATCCTTGTTTTCTCAAACTAATATGTCTTCAGCCTAGCTTGCTACAGAGATGGGACGCTTGCAGTGCCACGCTTATGCAGGAGAGTATGTATGAGGCATTCCTCCTTAATTCTACACTATCAGATAGTAATTAATGTGAGCCAATGTGTCTCATAGCTCACTTTTCACAAGCTTCACAAAAATAAATGGTTAAGTAAAAGTGAAATAAGAGATCCTGTGCAATAGCTCTGTGCAGACAAGAGGTGGCTAACATCTTCGTGGATACCAGGGAAACCCTTTGGGAGAGGGAAATGAGGGCTTACTCAACCATTGGAAAAACTTTTGAAGTTTGCACAATATAATCCAGTGCCACAGCAGAACCCTCTGAGAAATGCAGACCTACACTTCCCAGCTTCCTGCCAGCTGCTTGGACCTCTTCACCCATATTTCTAGCACTAGTCATACTTCTCAGAGCAACCCCACTGCCAAAGCTATCTTCTTGTCCCCCAGTTTTCCAACTGCTCTTTTTAATATGGATAGGAGATAACAAAAAATGTTGCTTAGCTTTGAAGAGTCTGAGCCAGTGCTTGGAATACACATAGACCCCAAACTTCTGTTGGGAGGAGAAGTACAGAAGCGTGCACCTGGAGATACAAGAGTGATGGTGGGCAGCAAATCAGAAACGCCTGCAAGAAAACATGCTTGGAATGCCATTCACATATGCATTTTGTTATAGAAGAACAGGTGAAAATTGCCTTTCTAACAGGCTTGATGCAGAATAGGCAGAGCACACTGGTCCTGGTCCAGCACTGCAGCATCAGAGCGAGGCTTCGTTTTAAGGGCGTGTGTAATCTCTGTAAAACAAATAGGATTATTCATGTGCTTAAAGTTAAGCACAGGCTGAAAATTGCTTCTCTGGCTGTGGGCCAAAGTGCTTAACATGCTGGCTGGTTGTCTTTGGTCCCTTAGCTGCTCTGCTCTGCTGCCTTGGGTCTGCAACCACCACCCAGAGTCCAGGATAAAACAACAACACTGGGAGAAGACCAGGGATACTGACTGGTGAGTCCTGAACACAAATAGTTTGTCAAAGAAACAGCGCTGTGTGGGCAGAAGTGAAAATAGTCTGTAGATATCTGAGGAGAGTAAACATCACTGATAAAGAAAAATTGCTTAGGCAACCCTGCTGGCAGCATAATAATGGTAAATGAGAGGAAATTAAGAAAAGGAAAATTGAAAATAAACAGTGGAAATGTATTTTAGATGAGAGAGTTGATATGGTGAAACTGCCGCCTGTAGTTTTGCTAACTTTTGTGCTTCCAATTCTCATGAGCTCGTCAGTCTGGAATTGAACAAATTAACACTAATGTGTGGCATTTGCTTTCATTTTAGTTTTTAATTGAAATGTCCTTGCATGGTTCAGTGTATTTCTGTTACACATCAGACCACTCAGTGTCACGTCTGCAAGAAGAGAGATAATGAGCCAAATTCTGCTCTGAATACCAGTGCTCATCTTCATTACCCTCACTGGTTTTGGGCTAGTGCTGTTGGAGCAGTGGTGACCTTAGAATCATAGAATATCCTGAGCTGGAAGAGACCCACAGGGATCACCGAGTCCAACTCCTGATCAGATATTGTTCCAGGCTGTTCAGCTTTAGGTGATGTAACATATTTTGGATGCCTATGTAATTTTTTTAATCTTCTACGATCTTGTTGTATCTTCACATATTTACTTCTATTTGACATTTTGCAAGATTGTTCAAGCAGTTCTTTCATGTGGTGAAGCAAACCACACACGGAGACCCTGATATGAGGAGTCTGTCCAAACTGTGTGTGTCACCAAGGGAGAACCAAACCCTGTGGTCCTGATGCTGCAGTGTGAAGATGGATCCTTTGCTACCCATGGGTTTGAGTTTCGGGTGGCTGCTGGCTTTGCTTCCACAGAGGGCATGTTGATGGCTCACACCCTGGATCCAGACCCACGGGACAATTTCTCTCAATGAGAGGACTCCAAATGCTTGTGTTTAGCTAAATAGTGGTGGACAGAAAAGTTTGTGACGAGGCCATCATTGGCAGCATGGCTTTACAGCTTGATTCATTGCTGCAGCTCTTCCCTGCTATTTTCCTCCTTGTGGTTGCTAGAAGGAGCTGCCATCAGAGCAAGGCTGGAGGCTTTGTTTATCTTCCATGGGAATCCTTTCCTTGGCAAAAGCACCTTCTGCCTCCACAAGCATTTGCTGTCTGAGCAAATAATTTAAAATAAGCTCAGTTTCTGAGGAAGCATTGCATGTTCCCCTTACTGTAACGCTCCATAAACACTGATGTCTCCACGAGATCGGACAGCATTGCTACGTTTCACGATAAACACAGATGGTGTTTGTGTTTAAATATGCCAAATGTGCTAATGAGAGCAAACTTTGAAAGGATTTATTTTCATGTTGTTTCCATTCTGGCCTCTGATAATGAAGGCTGCTGTGACCTGCCTTTGAGAGGAGGCAAATGTATTTATGTGGTGCTATTCAGGTTTCTAAAATAACTCAGGGAGGTTTTGTATGGTTGGTTTTTTTTGTTTGTTTGTTTTGTTTTGTTTTTTTCTAAAGGACACTGAGCTCCTGTTTTTAGAAGGTTTTACTGCCCTGTCTTGAAAACTGTAGACCAAGGCTTCCTTCCTTCCTTCCTTCCTTCCTTCCTTCCTTCCTTCCTTCCTTCCTTCCTTCCTTCCTTCCTTCCTTCCTTCCTTCCTTCCTTCCTTCCTTCCTTCCTTCCTTCCTTCCTTCCTTCCTTCCTTCCTTCCTTCCTTCCTTCCTTCCTTCCTTCCTTCCTTCCTTCCTTCCTTCCTTCCTTCCTTCCTCCCTTCCTTCCTTCCTTCCTCTTACCCTGGCTTGAGGCAGGCATGTTGGGCAACCAGTTTTCAGACAAATGCTGACACAGGCAATTATGCTACAGGTGTCTCTAAGGAAGCAGAGAGCACCTGTATTTATCTTCTGTCTTTTGGCCAGCATACTGGGCATCGTACAGAGCCAGTGCAGCCCTATACCACCAACACTGGTGATGCTTTGACTGAGAGAAATGAGGCAGCACAGAAAAGATGCTCATGTGGCAAATTCAGTGGTAACACACAGTTGCAAGAGGGTCCTCTGCCAATGCTCATCACCAGCCACGCTCCCTGTGGGTTCTCAGGATTTAGATTTTGATCCTTGTTATCCTGCTCCTTTATTACACTGAAGGTCACTGACTTTCAGGCAATTCTTCTCTTATCAAATATAACCCATGGTAGAGACTCTTACAAAATGATCTCTTAAATGCCTCTGCCCAAATGTCACTTTTTTCTGCACCCAGTTGGGGCGGAGATGCTGCAAGGAGAGCAAACTAAGCAGAATAAAAGAAGAAAGAATATATTTTCTTTATATTATTTTAAATTTTTGAAATCTTCTTGAGGTAATCACATCATGCAAACAGCTTTTGAACTGTTTGAACTTTGGAGAATGCTGGGTTCTTTGATAGTAACAAAAGCATCACTGCATATTTTATGTTCCTGAGATCAAAATGGTATTTAAAATCTTGTGAGCTTACAAGCAGGAGAGGGCGGGCTTTTTGGATAGGACAAGGAATAGCTTTAAAAAAAGAACAGAGAAGATTTAGTTCAGATATTAGCAGGAAATTTTGTGCTCAGGGAGCAGTGAGGCACTGGCACAGGATGCCCAGAGAGTTTGTGGATACTCCAACCCTGCAGGTATTCCAGGCCAGGTTGAATGGGGCCCTGGGCAGCCTGATCTGGCGGGCTGCAATCCTGTCCATGGCAGGGGCTGAGGGCAGGGTGATCTTAAAAAGGTCCCTTCCAACCTAAGCCATTCTATGATTCTATGACTCTATGATCTTTAGTCTCCATTTCTGTGGGTTGCAGATGTAGTGAGGAAGATGTTAGGGTGCTTATTTTCTTCTACAGTTGTTACCATTACGGCCAACAAGAGCTGTGTTATGGGGTGTTAAGAGTCCATAAGATAGCAACTGTGTTAGAGGAGGCAGCTGTATGTTTCCTTTGCTTCAGCTTGGCAACTGTAGCTGTATTTATAAGCTTACATTTCCTGCACTGCCAAGCCTCCTCAGCTTCCACTTTTGAAAACAAGTGATTACATACACTGCCTAGCTGAGTTACAGGGCTGAGCCTAGGGAGCAGGAAATATCAGCTTCCATGGCTGCCTCAGCATCACAGCACCAGCCAGCAAGGCTCCCAGATGCAAACCACAGGGCAGGAACTGCTGATTATGCTCTTTTCTTTTACAGTGCTGTGCACGAGCCTTATAGGATGCTATTGGTCTACAGAGTCTATTTCCATTAAGATCTGACCCAAGTGAGACATTTAACAGACCTGGGAAGAGTGGCTGGGAAGCTGCCTGATGGAAAGGGACCTTGGTGCACTGATGGACAGTCGGCTGAATATGAGCCAGCAGTGTGCCCAGGTGGCCAAGAAGGCCAATGGCATCCTGGCTTGCATCAGGAATGGTGTGGTGAGCAGGACTAGGGAAGTCATCCTACCCCTGTACTCGGCACTGGTGAGGCCTCACCTCGAGTGCTGTGTTCAGTTTTGGGCACCTGAGTACAGAAAGGACATGGAGGTGCTGGAGCAGGTCCAAAGGAGGGCAACAAGGCTTGTGAAGGGCTTGGAAAATATGGCCTATGAGGAGAGACTGAAGGAACTGGGGCTGTTCAGTCTGGGGAAAAGGAGGCTGAGGGGAGACCTTACTGCTCTCTTCCAATATCTGAAAGGTGTTACAGCGAGAGTGGGTTGGTCTCTTCTCACTGGTGACAAGTGGCAGGACGAGGGGAAATGGCCTCAAGTTGTGCCAGGGTAAATTTAGGTTGGATATCAGAAAGTATTTCGTTACAGAAAGGGCTGTTAAGCACTGGGATAGGCTCCCCAGGGAGCCTATTAAATGGTTTAAAAACCATTTGGATGTGGTGCTCAGGGACAAGATTTAGCAGAGGGTTGTTAGTTAGGGTAGGATGGTTAGGTTGTGATTGGACTCGATGATCTTTAAGGTCTTTTCCAACCTGAGCAATTCTATGAGTCTATGATTATTTCCTTCAAGTCAATACAAACATTACTGTTGAAATGATGATTGGATCACCTGCAAGAAGATGGTGTAGACATAGGTGAGTTGTACGCATTGAGTAACCCATGATGAAAGCTTATTTGTAGGTTAACTTTAAAGGAAACCAATGACAAAGGCCTGGCAAACTGGTCATTTACTGAGGCAAGCTTAAAACCAAAAACCATTTGGTTGCCAACAAGTGGGTTGTTCAAGTAGCAGGTAAATACTCCAGAAACTTGGTTCTTTCAGTCTGTGTTGTGCAGATTCCTCCGAGACCTTTAGCAACTGACCTTGCACTGAGATTGTATCACCTAACTTCAGATATTTAGTCATCACTGGAGAGAAGGGCACTTCAGAACTCAATCATCCTCCTGGTCTCTAGGAGGTTTTCCCTGCAGATACGTGTGTGCCAGCAAAGCCAGTGGCACCGTGGTGGACCATATTAGTGGTGTGCTATCATAGGTTGGCTGATATCTTTCTGGTGCTGGGGAACCCAAACCTGGACACCAAATCTAGATGTGATCTAATTCTTTCCTCAATCTACCATAATGCTCGAGTTATTTCTGCTGGTAGGAGCAAAGCCTGTGGGCAGTTGTTGAACCCTGTCCTTTTTTTTCCCCTCGTGATACCCATGATGAAAATACAGAACTCAGAAACATTGGATTTTGGTTTGATTTTATAAGGACTAACAAAAATTGCCACAGCCGAGTGTTAATCCAAAATAAATGAGACATGAGGAATGAAGACACGGAGATCATTACATTTTTTCCACATCACTTCATATTAAACAATTGTTCAGGACTAGAGAAGACAGCAGAAGTGCTTGTCATCTTAGAAAAACAAAGGTTTTGAGGGAATGCCAACCGCCCTCCAGCATCTTGGTCTGGATCCTAACAGCAGCAATGGAAGAGCAGTGCAGAAACATGCGGAATATCTTAAGAGCAGTAAGAAGAGTTTGTAATTAGAGTCCCTTTCTATAAGCAGAGCAAAGAGATCCGGTCGGGAGGACAGTGCCAGCCAGAGCACTCGTGGCTGGAGGCAGCCCCCAGGATGCTCACAGCCGGCTGTTCGGATACCCGCGCTCCCTGCGGTCAGTGCCGTCCCCTCGGCACGGCCTGCCCTCGTTTCTCCTGACCACGGGCTCCATCTGGTGGCATCCGGACCACCGCTCATCCCAGAGCAGAACTGAAGGCAGGTGTTGAAGTGTTCCCACGTCAGGAGAGTCTCTTCCTCTGCAGGAATGGAAAATGCTTCAAAGGACTGGACAGAGCAAAACCGGAGCAAACAATATTCCATCACTCGGAGCGCCATTATTAGGAACTACCTGTCAAAAATGACTCACCGAAATGGTTTTTAATTGGAAGAGGGTAGATTTAGACTAGATATTAGGAAGAAATTCTTTACTGAGGGTGGTGAGACACTGGAGCAAGTTGCCCAGTGAGATGGTGAATGCCTTGTCCTTGGAGGCATTCAAAGTCAGGCTGGATGGCGGGCTGAGCAACCTGATTGAACTGTAGAGTTGGACAAGATGACCTTTACAGGTCCCTTCCAACTCAAATAACTCTATGTTTCTATGATAATCTCTTTCCTATCCCAACCAGTCACAATTCAGTTTTATCAAGGCTTGGCAGATGTCCAAGATTTTCACATATACTGAAATTCCCTGGCATTTATACAGCTTTAAATTCCAAAGGAGTTGAAAAGCAATGATTTTAAAGCACCTCTAAATTGTCTCTGGGCAAGAAGGTGTCACTGGGGATAGGTGAGCAGAACACGATACAAGTGAGAGCATTGCCAAAGGACATATAAGCTAAACCTTACTGTGAAAAAAAATAAAATAAAATAAAATAAAATAGTATGGGATGTCAAAATGCATGAGCTTTCCTTGTAGGACATAACAGAAAAGAGCACTGCAAATGATCTGCGTTAAACTTCAGCAAGTCTAGCATTCGACATCAGATATTAAAGCCACTAAAAACTCTTCTTCCGCATGGTCAACAGTGTGAAAAATTGTTTTCTGCATGATTGCCATTCTTGTATCTCCTGAAGGACTTTTTTTTCTATTTCACAAGATGAGACATACCATTACTCATTTGTATCACATGTAAAACACACCATGCTGGCTTGCTGTGTTCCAGTTTAGAGTGCTGACTGCTAACTGCAGGGGAGTAGTGAGTAATAAATGAACTAACAGCCTGCTTTGGAGCACAGGGAAGCCTTCCTGGAGATCAGATGGAGGCAATCTGGAGATATTTAGGTTAGGAAAAGATAAAACAGAGCTTGCAAAGGCAAAACAAATGGGTTTAGCAGCAGCAATGGAGACCAATAAATCTGCAGAAGGTGTATTGAAGGAAGGCTGAGTCAAGAGTGCTCAGAGGGTGTGGGAGGATTGGGGAAACCTCAGGCCTATTAGGTTGCACCTGCCAGCATGCCAAACCTCAGATGAAATTATGAAGGGCTGAATAATGACACCCAGAGAATTGAGCGTGAAGCAGGAATAAAAAAGAATGTGGAGATGTAAAAATGCAGTATTCCTCAAGGACTGGATTTAGACAAAGTTCTCCTGGTGCTCAAGGCAGATAACAGGCCCCATTCACAGGGGACGCTTCTGGGAGATGCTCCATCAGCTGCAGATGCTCTGAGTCAGGAGGGTCAGAGCATTGCAAGGCAAGGACTGATGGTCTGGGGACAGGAACAGCAGCAGCAAGGTGGTGCTCAGCTGTATCAAATGGAGAGACACACTTGTGGGAAGAGAGGCTGAGAAACTGATGAGTGCTCATCCTTTGGTAATGGCCAGCACTGAAAAAGACATGGTACCGCAGAGTCCATCTACATGTATGGCACTGCAAATACTGCAGCAGCTGTGAGTGATGTTACTCTGTGTGGATGCCAAAGCACTCCTTGTGCAGCAGCCTCACCTTGCCCAAACATGCACACGTTACAGGCCAGATGCCTAAATCAGAACAGGCTTAAAAATCACAGCGTTTTAAAGAGCAAGTGATGTTTGCTCTTTGATGTTTAAACACTGCTTAGTTTAATGTGTTGATGAGGTGTTTTTATTTCTGGTTTATTTGTTTTAGAAGTTAAGCACGTGGTTTTTTTTTTGTTAATATTAGTTTATACCCTTCAAAAGATAAAAAACATTGAAGAAAATGACCATTATTTTGCCATTTTGAAACAAATTCTGGGACCAGTGGCACTTCCCCTGTGCACAAAACATGGCTGTTTGTTTCACATGCTCACTTGCTCCAATCCAGTACTAATTTTCAATGGAAAGAACAGCTCTCAACTCTCTAGAACAACTCAATCTCAACTAGGGAGGAGCAAATCTCTGCCCTTGTCTGAAGATTTCCTGCATCGCTCCATTTGGAGCCCATTGTCAGAAACACAGGGGCTTCTGACATGGCACGCACATTCTTCATACAGATATAAAAGGATTTATCAGCTCTCACCTTGGGATAGGTAAACAAGCAGTTACACCAGCTCGAGTATCGTTTTATGAGCACGGCATTACCTACAGCCATAAAAGCGCGCCGAGAGGCTGAAGATCGCTGCTGTCCGAGTGGCGGCAATGAGCGCTGTGTCGTGAAGCCGTCGGTTGAGGGTGATGTTGTCCACGAAAAGCCTTGAACGTGGCAATTCGAGCCGTTTTCCAGCTCCTTACAGGCTGTGACACTGCGCAGGGCTCCCATGGGGACAGCAGATGTCACCCACGCAGCCAAAGCCCCCTCCAGTCACAGCCACTGTTACAGTTGTCTAATTCAGTGCATGCCGGATGCAGGTAGTTACAGAAGAGGTTTGCTTTTAGTAATAACCCTAAGGTTTAGCTCCTGTGACAGCTGAACCAGCCACAGGGCAATCTGTACTTCACATGGTTCGTATCTACCCTGGCAATGCCTTCCTACTGCTGCCCACTTCCTACTCCTGGTCCACTCATCACATAAATGACCATTTAATTACTCTTCACTCCAATAAGAGGCACATGGCTTGGACTTCAAGCAGCTGTCAGGAAACCAACAACCTGCTTCACAGCCATGTCCCATCATGGTGACTGGACTGCGAGAACCAACAGAGCATGGCAGCTGCTGCTGCATGGGAGCCACCTAGCCCTGGGTTGCCCTGCATGGTGCTGAGAGCAGGAGTGAGCTTCACTGCATCTACAGAAATTCATGGGCTTGATACACATGCTGCAATTAATAAAACTTTTTTTTTTTTAAAAAAAAAAGGTTTTTTAAAAGTATTACTACTTTTAAATAGTAACACAGTGGTACTCAAGACAAGAGGTAACAGCCTCAAGTTGTGCCAAAGGAAGTTCAGGTTGGATATTGGAAAAACTTCTCCTCTGAAAGAGTAGTAATGCATTGGAACAGGCTGCCCAGGGATTTGGTAGGGTACCTGTCCCTGGGGGTGTTCAAGAACTGTGGATGTGGTACTTAGGAACATGGTTAGTAGGTATGGTGGGGATGGGTTGACAGTTGGACTAGATGATCTGAGAGGTCTTTTCCAGCTTCAACGATTCTATGGCACTGAGAAATGGGAGAGGAAGACATGGGCATTTCCCATGACAAGCTGGTCAAGCTGTGCAACCTTGGGGCTGTGAGCAGCCTTGTTTCTGCTGCCACGCTTATACCCACCTTGGGGATCTCAGAATCACCAGCATTGAAATAAAACCCTTGATTAGAACAGCTGATGAGGCCGACAGCAGCAGGTAAGTGTGCATCTGATGAGCGTGGCCTGAGGCTACTTTCAGGAGCAGCCAAAGCAAAAAGTGTGTTTTTGTAGATATAAGTACCACAAGGCTGGCACTCAGACTGGGTTTGCAGGGTCAGATTCTGGGAGGTGCTGGGCACCTTTCCCCCCCCCACGTACCAAGGCTGTTCAGCCAAGGCAAGAAGCTTCATGCAGAAGCGTGTTCTTGGCAGGAATTATTTGCTTCAGGCAGCAGTCGCACAGACACAGGCATTTTCCCCATTTCCTTGCACTCGATATGAGCCATGTTAACATCCCAGTAAACATGTTTTCTTTTCAGCTACAGTGCTTGTAACACTATTTGCCTGAATTAGAGTGAGTTTGTTCTGCAAACTGCATTTACCTTTCCCAGATACAGAGCAGCTGTTCCCTGTACGCTCTCCCAAGGTCCTTGTTTGCACAGACTTTTGTCAGCAAATATACCCCCCTAAACAAGCCACTCACTTAGACTTTCCAGCACTGATAGGGGAGTTGTGAGCCCCGCAAGACACCTTCCTCCTTCCCTTTTTCTTTCATTAATAGGCACTAGCCTCCGAGACGGCGCCAACAAGGGTTTGCTCATGTCATCAGCCATGGCCATCAATCAGTGTTCAATTGTGAGCCTTCCAGAAGTGTGAAAGAAAGCAGCAGATGTTATTAATTCCTTCTTGGGTGAAAGCTCTTCGATCACACCCTGCTGACACCTGCTGCCTATCCCCTCCAGCACAAATGTGAAGGTTACCAGCTCCTAGTCGATACCCAACAGAAAATATCCCCACCATGCCTCCCTCCAATGGATGTCCCACTGAATATTTTGGTTTTGGAGTGGGCAGAGAGGGAACACCAATAAGGCTTCACTCCTTCACCCATGGAAATCATGTTAAATTGTAGTTCAGAACATCTCTTGAAACCTCCTTCCTACAAAGCCTAGGGTGGAGGTGGCTCTAATGGGGGTTAATTAGAGTGTTAATCACCACTGTAGCAAAAGTTAAGTCTTCTTCAGGCTTCTTTCTGAAGGCGTCTAAATAAGATGCATCTAGAATCTCATTAGATTCTTCAGATGCCTTACTGAAGACACCATTACACTTTTCTCCCTACATGCATTTCAGTCTTCCAGCTGTGTCAAATAGGTGCTCTGCTCACCCCCCTTTCTCATGCATTACACACAAGAGCAAGACATAAATGCAGATGTAAAGGGCCTGCCCAAAGCGTTAGAGAGAACCTGTAGCAGAGCCAGTGACTGCACTTTCATCTCTTAAGTCCCACTTCATGGCTTGAAGATCATCACTGCTCACAAATAGTTGTGTCTGGTGGCTGGGCTGTGTGAATGAAACCCAGTGAGAGAGGAGGTGAGGTGCTGGAAAATGTGATTAATGCAGCCCTTTGCACAGTTTCTCTAAAGCTTGGGACTGAGAGATCCAGATGTCTGAGATGTGTTCTGGAACAATTGCCCTCAGCTATGCAACAGGGGGGCTTAGCATGTTTTAAATGAAGTCCCCATTAGGGCATGCTGCTCATGAGGGACCTGGTGTGACAATACTGAGGAGTGGAGTGACACAGAATCACAGAATCATAGAATTGAGTTGGAAGGACCCTTAAAAACCATCTAGTCCAACTCTCTGCAACAAGTAGGCACACTTACAGCTCCATCAGGTGCTCAGAGCCCCTTCCAGCCTGACCCTGAGTGTCTCCAGGGATGGGGCATCCACCTCTCTGCATGACCACCCTTGTTGTACAAAACCTTTTCCCTATATCCCTACACCAAGGGGAGCTCCTGACTTTGGCCAGCCTGCCCCAGCTGGCTTCAGCACAGGTTTTGGTTCTTGTCTTCCTAATCCTAAGTCCACGTTTAGTCCTTTTCCGTTCTCCAGATGCAGGCATCCCTACAAATCTGTATCTTCTGATCCAAACCAGAGTTGGCAGCTCACAATGTTTCTTATAAGTGTGTAAAAAATGTTGGAGTCTCAATCAAAGTCAATTTGTTGCCTAAAGTAGGAATGCAGGTTATTTCTGTATCCACAGTACAGTTTCCACTGGTTTATCTGCTCCCAGATTCCTTGTAGAACAAAAGCAGACCCCTGGCAGAGAAGTGCTTGAGGATGACCCTCAGGTCAGGTCCAGATTTCAGGGGGATGTGAGAGATGATCATCTCATACAGGCAGTGCTCATACAGGCAGTGTTCTTAGAACACGTTATTTTCCTTGCTCTAAACTTCCTGCCGTGGGAGATCTCCACTGTCCTTTAGCAAAAGAGAGTTGGGTGCTTTTAGACTTCAGGGACACAAAGGCAAGACACGGTTCTCTTCCTGTAAAGTGCCTGCAGCAACCCCTCCCTGTGAGTTGGCTTAATGCTATCTGAAGTCATTTAAGCTAATATTGCGAGAGTAAAGAATGTTACACATCAACCACACATGAAAAGACAGCACGGTAATGGTCCTTGACTTCATCTTCATCTTCATCTGGCCTTAGCTGTTATATCTGGCCTATCTTGGGCTGGGGACATGTCCCCATCTCTTGATAGCAGTCAGGTGCAAAGCTATGGAAACAGTGATTCATGCACTCAGCTAACTTCACAGTTACTTCCAGGTTCAACAGCACTAATCCTAGCTGTTCTGAAACAGGCAAAATTATCCTGGAAGCCCCCCTGACTATGATCCATTGAGAGATGGACCATGGACAGAAGAAGGCTGCAGGCTGATCTCAGGTGGGGGTTGTGGTCTGTGGAGCTATGCAGAATGATAAAGGGTTTTTTTTACATTGATCATTCAGTGATAGGAAGAAACCATGGTGATTTTACTTCCTATTAGATGGTGTGGATGAGCTAGATAGGTCAAATAAAGCTGGAGCTGGAATCCAGAGTAACTTCTCACTAAGAATTCAGAGAAACTTGAGTGAACAAAGAGGGGTAATATTTGCTATCTGATGAAGGCAGAATGACTTCAATCCAATTGCACTGAGATAAATGTCTGCCATCAGAGCTGGCATTCGTAGGTGCCTCCACCATCCCTCAGCACAGGCCCTTTGCCTGTAGAGGCTTGCAGCCTGCAGCTCAAACCTACGTGAGACCCTTTGGGACTGCAGTGTGTTAGCAAGGACTTATTCTGGTTCACATATCTGACTCTGTCAACAAGGGATGCTGTAGGAGCAGTGTGGTGAGATTGCATAGAAGTCATGTGTCATTTCTTGCTCTACTGAAAATGTTATCACAGCAGGAAAACTCTGACTTGTTGCCTCTCCAAGGAATATATTCCCATGTTATAGATAAAACATTCTACTATATGTTGTCTTCTTTTCATCATGAGTTGGTGCTTTTCAAGGAAGACTGAGTTTGCTGTTAAAGGAGATAGCTGTCTGGCTTTATTACCACTGTCTTCTCACTATTCAGTCCTGTTAAGCTGACAGAGCACTGGAAATGCATTATAACCAAATGACCAATCAAGGGAAACAGCCAAACCTAACTGAAGGCTGTATCAGCTACATCAAGAAACCTATGAAAGAGGCACAAAACCTGCTTGCTGTGTTATCGCTTCTTATCAGGCTGGGATTTGCTTTGTGCTCAACAATTCAGTTTAACATGATAGTCAATGGTGAAGAAAGGAGGGGAACGTGGTGACAGTCACAGCAGCATGGAAAGGCTTTAAAATGAACCAGTGAATCCAGAAAAGGGGAATGAAGAATGAGGGAAGTACAACATGGAACACAAACTGTTTGCATAGTCTTTAGGAAAGTTGTATTTACTGAGTAATCTTGGTTATCTATGCACATGGGCAGGGCATGGCTCTCATTATCTGTCCAAACAGCACCTGGCAAAATGGCACATAAACATCATTGATGAAAATTTTGTGTTAACAAGTACAATCACAAAAGCAATGGAAGGTGATGTCTGCACGCAGAAAGCCCTTCACAAGAGCAGATGGCAAAGTTTAAAGCTAGGTGGCCAGAAGGATGCAGACAGCACTCAAAAGAATATAGGGGAACTACAACATTGGTGTTATTTTACAGCATAGGTGCAGAAAGCTTAAAAAATGCACCCCAAGCTTTCAGTTTAAAAAGAACAGAACTTACCTCTATACTGGGAAGAAGTCTTTTAAACTGATTTTTGAAAAAGAAAGATTAGATTTCCTCTTTTATAATGAAATAATTTTAGTAGGTTCAGATTCTGAATGTTAACACAGATTTATTTAAGTTCTATAAAGCCCTTTGCTGGCTGTGGAAATGGCAGCTACTTTTCATCATGCTAGGGTAAAGAGAGAAAGTATCAGAAGCATTACTGTTTTTTATTGTTTTCCTTCATTGGTATGAATAATGTCATTCAAAGACATTGGCTACAAAAGGAAATTTCAGATTCATCACAAGGGCAGCAGGTAAAGCCATCTGTTAATCTGTGATAGTGAGAGTGTGGCTGTCTTTGGATTTTGCAGCTTTCTACAAGGGAGAAAAAGCTTTCCTGAGTTCTCAGCATGTGACAAATTGTAGTTACTATGCCCAGATCTGCCCAATCTCAGTATTTCTGTCTGAGATTTCAAGCTTGCATAGTGAAATCTGGTGACTGGTACCAAAAGGAGGCAATGACACACATGGGGAGTTTGAGTTTTTAGGACTGTCATCTAAGAGCCCACTTTCCTCTCTTCCATACATAAGTTTATAAAATGTAGGCACTAAATGTTGCCATCTGGTCAGTGGATGGGATGACGCTACGTGCTGAGATTGATTGGTTCTGGGAGGCAGTGAGAACCAAACGGTTTTTCCCTACTAATGGTATTGATTTCCCTCCATAGAGATGCATCACGTGCTTGGGAATCAAACACAGTCCTTTCTGTACCATGCAAAAACACAGCTCAGATTGTGTGCACCAGGGCAGCATGGGGTCATGTCCATTTGAGCAGCCAGCAAGGTGCATTGTGGCTCCCTTCCTGCCCTGTGTGCCCAGGTCTTCTTCTTGGAGAAGACTGCAGAGCCCACCCTCTTGTCCTGGCCATTGGCACGCATGTAAAATTGTGTAAAAGTGTGTGAAGCTGACCCCAACATGGGGAAGGGAGCTCTCACGCATGGCAGGGGCGGCGAACACTGCAGAAGCAGGGCCTCCTGAAATAGTCAGAGCAGCCATGGCAGCATCCAAGTGAAGGATGTAGAGAGTGAAGGCACTTGGCAGCCCCAGGAGCTGCACCCAGGATGAAATGTGGTGACCTTGTTCTCTGCTTGCTGTGTCAAATGCATGATCCTTCAGTGGGACCATTACAAACACAAGCCACTTGCCCAAGGCACTGTAGGATCTGAAAAGCAACATGTCTACCATGCAATTACTTTGCTTTCAGACAATAAACACTGGTAAACATGCACTCAGAAAGGACAGTAAACTAAGCGCAGTGAATTAATGCATTTTTGACAACTGTTTTAGTAAGACTGCAGGAAGATCACAGTCTCAATTACTCACCAGCTAATGTGCCACAGACCACTTGGGAAATGCCACATGATTCAGTGTGAAACAGTACTGATCTTTCATTTTCTTTTTCCCAAATGCATTTTGGTAGCAAATCCAAAAGCAGACCATCATAAAAAGCGTTCCTTGAGGACATCAGCACAGCCCTGATTCACTGATCCATTTGACAGCAGCACTGCTGTCACTGAGTAGCATCTGCATCACTGCGGGGCAATGCAGCAAAAAGCTTTTACTGCAGCATCAAGCCTTCATTTGTGCTGGAATGGGACACCTGGGGTACATTGAGGGATGCTTGCAGTATGTTGAGCAGTCTAGTAAGGCAGGATAAAATGGAGACTTGTTGAAGATAGTCAGTGCAGCTGCTGCCTTCTCACAACACATGGTAGATGTAATCAAGCTGCTCTTCAAGAGCAAGATAGCTGAAACAATGGGAGCTGCCTCAAAACACAGATACGTATTGAGAAGCTGTTCAGGGACCAAGCCGTGCAAGCAGAGGACTTTTACTGGCTCTGATTGCAAATACAAAGTAGAAATCGTTATTTTGATGCAGGTATGTGTACATATACAACCAGAAAGACCAGAAAAAGCAGAGAGAATTATCTGAAGCACTAGAAAAGCATGAACTGGAGAGAAAAGCATGCATTTCTGGCTAGGGAAAATGTCTGCTTCAAGAAAGGAGACCTCCAACATAGGCCTTGCTCCTCCAGGTTATTGTTATTAATTTTCTTCATCTTTTACTTTCTTCTTTCTTTTTTTTCTCCTTTCTTCTTCTTCTTCTTTTTCTTCTTTCTTCTCTTTATTTCTTCTTCTTTCTTTTTCCTCCTCTTCTTCTTTCTTCTTCTCCTTACTCTTCTTAATCAGTCAAGAGAGTTGCCTTGCAGAATTACCTGACTGTCCTTCACTGTCCTCATAACCACACAAGCATCAGCTCCTCTGGAAAGGAGTGGCAGCCTGTTTCAGACTGCATTTGACATGCTCATCTGAGAGGTCATGCACAATCAAAATCCTCTAACTGCACACTCAGGAGCATTGCATTATTAAGGAACTTGAAGCTTTTGAGCTGATGTAGAATCATAGAATTGTTTGAGTTGGAAAGAACCTTCAAAGGTCATCAGGTCCAACTGCCTGCAGTGAACAGGAACACCTACAGCTCCATCAGGTTTATCAGGTCCCCATCCAGCCTGATCTTCAATGTCTTCAGGGATGGGAAATCCGCCACCTCTTGAGCAACTTTTGCCAGTGCCTCACCACTCTTACCATAAACTTTTTCCTTATATTCAATCTACCTCTCTCTTACCAATGTGATAAAGTGCACTTTGATTTGGTACGTGAATTAAATGATACTCGGTCACTTTTATCTCCATTTACGGTGATCTGGATCAGATCCCACCCTAGCTGGAAGCATTGTCCTTACCTCTCCCCTTTCCTCTAGTAATGATGCTCCTGTATTTCCAGTAGCAGGGCTCCAAAGATATCTGGAGGTTGCTGAGGAGTAGGCAAAGACCAGTTGGCTCCACAAAGACCCTTTTAAAACTGCTCTCCCTCTTGCTCTAGCAGAGGTCAAAACCACTGCTTGCTGACACCTCAGGAAACACATTTCCTCTGGTGAAGACTGCTATAGAAAATACAGTCATTATTGTACATAAAAAAGACACTTCTAAATCACAGAGAACAAGTGTGAGTGAAAGACTCCTATACTTCTTTAGAGATCTTTTATTCCTTTCAGAAGGGGGAGTCAGCCTCATCCCAGTCAGCAGCTCCACGACCAGCGCTGCCAGCAGCTGTGCTGCTCCAGTGGCTTTGCTGATTCAGACTCTGAGAGTTAATAGCTGGTCACAGCTGCTGCAAATGGAGCTCTCCCTTAGTGATTCTTGAATCTACTATTACCTAGAATGGTCAAAACACAAGATTGGGGCTCTTTGTTTTTGTGTTTTGTGTTGGTGCTTGCAGATTTATCCTATTCTCACAGGTTTGGCTGTTTGCAAAGCGATGGAGGAAAGAGATGGATAGGCTCATTGCCTATGAGCTGTTGGGTGCATTAGGGTTCTTCCCTCTCACAGTCCTCACTGCCTCCTCTAAGCACAGCACAGCTGGGGCCATGCTCCCACACACCACTGGAACAGGATCTGCAGTCCTCTGAGCATGGTCTGCTGGACCTGGGGAATGAGAAGGAGAGATGTTTATAATAACAAACCAGTTTGCATTTTGTGAGTGTTGCCTGGAGCCATCCAGGGCCCTCCACATGAGCCAGCTTACATGAGGGCAGGGAATGGCCCCGTGCCCCAGGTTTCTCCATCACGTCTTGCCTTGTATCCGCCAGATCAATTTTATCTGAACTGTTTGCTGCCCTCGAGCAGCAGCGAGAAGGCCGGAATGCTGCAGATAACTCTGCAAACAGAGAAGGCATGAAAGGGTCAGAGCCCCAAAGAAAGATCGATATGTTGGCTCTGCCAAGGAGATGAGCAAATTGCATTTGAGGGCTGGAGAGACAGCCACGAGAGAGAAAAACATGGTGTTCTCTCCCTTTGTCCCTCTAGCCAGTGTCTGCAGCCATCTCCATCCCTTTTGCTGCATTTCCCGTGCTTTGGTTCACTGCCCATAGGTTGCTCCCAGCAGCTCAGAAACACTGGTTCTATCCAGGTCGCTCACTGAGTCTTTCCAGACACCAGTGCACAATAAAATCATCTTAATCTCTCCCTGCTACCTAATGCAACCCTGAGGGACATGTTCTGTTTGGGATTTCTCCTGCCCATTGAATCTTCCCTCCCTACCCTGTTTGATTAATTGCTGAGCCATGGGCATACACAGCAGCACACCTAATCCGCTGATGCAAGCACTTTGTTTTTCCACCCTCATCACTGCAGGATGATACTAATCAAACAACCACGGGTATAAAGCCAAGCTAAGGCACCTTTCTGATAACAAGGCATGATTTTCCCTTCAACATTACTCTCTGTGAGAGGGGGGCCACTCAAACAGCCCTGTGCTGTTTCTCTCAAAAAGGGACAATAGTTTTTCCCAAAAAATCACATCTGGCCTAGTGAATGAGAAGCTCACGGGTTTGGGCATTGCCCAAATTGCAGAATCATAGAACATCCAGAGTTGGAACAGATTCACAAGGATCACTAAGTCCAACTCCTGGTTCCACACAGGACCATCCAAAAATCAGATCATACAATTGAGAATGTTGTCCAAATGCTCCTTTAAACTCTGATGAGCTTGGTGCCATGATCACTGTCCTGGGGATCCTGTTCCATGCCTGACCACCCGCTGGGAACCTTTTCCTGATACCCAGTTGAACCTCCCCTTCTTGAAGGATCCTTCTTGAAGGATTCTTGGGCACCCTGGCTAGGGGATGCAAAGTGCAAAGCACTGATGCCTTATTGTGGGAATTGGCGAGTGCTTTGGGACCCCCCAGGTTAATAAA
Source organism: Tympanuchus pallidicinctus (assembly GCF_026119805.1). Classification (NCBI taxonomy): domain Eukaryota; kingdom Metazoa; phylum Chordata; class Aves; order Galliformes; family Phasianidae; genus Tympanuchus; species Tympanuchus pallidicinctus. The sequence continues at coordinate 17,743,831 of NW_026294627.1, forward strand.
TGTGCCGCAGCAAAATCTGAGCATCTTCCTCACACAGTCAGAATGAAAGACTTAATTTAAGTAGAGGGCAACTCCAAACATTGCCTCTCTAGGGTGAAATGATAACACACAGGGGTGTGCTACCTTAGGTGCTTCTTTCATCTACTAAAAATTATATTTGGGAAATGATCGTGTTCAAGGTTTAAAAATATTCCCAATGCTTTTAAGGTTATCTGGGGACAAGGAAACTCTCTACAGGTAGGACGTGGGGTCGCCTGTGCAGAAACCAAGAGCCGAGAGCTGTAGGCAAAGAGCCCTCACCAGCACCACGAGAGGCCTTCCTGAGTGCGCCCGGAGCATCCAGGTGATGCCAGCCCTGGGAAAGCGGGGACGTTATAAGCCTCTGTGTAAGAGTAGCGTCTATCTTTGCTTCCCTTTTAACAAGATTAGTCTTGCTTTTCTCTCCCTCTTTATTTCGCTGTCTGCTGGCCACCTCTGTGCTCTCACGCTAATGTGATTAGCGGTGCATGTGGACCATACTGGCAGCAACTGTCACAAAGATCTCTGCTTACTTGAGTGCACCTCTTTCCTGAATGAACTGTCTTGTGTTTATGGTCACAGGGGGTATTGTTAACTCCTGGATCCAAATAGAAAGGGATATTTACAGCCCTCCTCTAAAACTTGATTCAGGGAGACATTGACGAAAGGAGCGGACAGAAGACAGATGTGTTTCCTACCACAGATGCTGAGGAGGTTCAATTGTTCTGCATATGTAATGACTTTTTATGGTTCCTTACAAATGCTTTTTAGACCAGTAGAAAGGTGCCAAAGTCAAATGCGCAGTCACTTACCGAAGACAATTTAGTGACCATATCGCACCCTACAACTTTATATCTAGTTAAATCTGTTGGAGATGGGCATCTCCCAGGGTATAGCCCAGAGAGGAATCTCTCTGTTCCCCCAGCCCTGAGCCTTTCAAAGCATGTTTTTTTTTCCAAGCGAGGCACATTATCAGTGTCAATTCCCTGCAGTTTACCTTGTTCCAAAAGAGCAGAAAACAAGTGCTCCTAACTGTGCAAACAAATAAGTGCTTGTAGGTGGCAGAGCCAAAACGGCTGCTAGATCACAGGGCTGGGGAGAACAGAGAGCAGTGAACAAAGCCAGCATAATTACAGGTAAGGGGAGAGGAGGAAGAAGGCAAATTGCCTTGTTGTGCCCCAGCAGCCAGGGGACAACACTACATGCCTCTGCCCAGGGCTGGCAGTTTTCACTCCCTCATTAGCTCCCCGTGTTGTGACAAGGGAAACAGGAGGAAATGTACCTCAGCTGTGAACAGGCTTGGGGCTATTTAGAGCCAGAGACCACAGACCCTCTGTGCTCCTGTAACAGTAGGAAAGTAATTTCCCAGAGATCTTGCATTAAAAATGTTCAGGAAAAAGCAGTTGTTTGATGGGATGCCTGCAGGGAAGTCATTCTGCAGCTGTCATCCTGCAGTTCATCTCAGCTGCACACAGCTCTGCAATCCAAGGGATTACCGCTGACTGAGGACAAAGTACTCCTGTTGCTTATACATAGAGGAAAGGGGAAGGATGGTTACAGGTTGGATGTCAGGACAAGGTTCTTCCCCAGAAGGTGGTGGGGATGGAACACAATGCCCAGGGCAGTGGGCACGGCCCTGATCTGCTGGAGTTCAGGGAGTGCTTGGGCAGCGCTCTCAGACATTGGGTTTGATTATGGGTGGTGCTGTGTGGGGCTGGGGTTAGACTCAATGATTCTTATGGGTCACTTGGGTCACTTCCAACTCAGGATATTCTGTGATATTCTGGATGCCCCATCCCTAGAGGTGTTCAAGGCCACATTGGTTGGGGCCCTGGAGAGCCCGGTCTAGTATTAAATGTGGAGGTTGGTGGCCCTGCATGTGGCAGGGGGGATGGAGACTTATGATCCTTGACGTCCCTTCCATCCCTGGCCATTCTGTGTTTCTGTGATTCTGTGATCCTGTGATTCTATTGTTCTGTGGGCAGCATGAGATAGCCAAGGAGGTTCTGCATCTCCCTTTGTGCTCAAAGGCAAATATTACTGACTGGCCTATGGTTGTGTAGCATACAGATTTTGGGAAGGCTTTATCAAGGGTGTGTTTTCTCATATGACAAGTGATAGGATGAAAGGAAAAGGCCCTAAGTTGTGACACGGAGGGTTAAGATTGGACTTAAGGAAGAATTTCTTCATGGAGAGTGTGGTCAAGCATTGGAATGGGCTGCCCAGAGCAGCGGTGGAATCCTCATCCCTGCTGAAGAGACACATGACACATAGGTGTGGCACTCAGAGACAGGGTGGGAGATGGGACTTGGTGGGTCAGGCTGATGGACGACCTTGAAGGGCTTTCCCAGTCTGTGATTCCGTGATTCTATGACTGGTGCATGCTCTTACCAAGTTATCTGTGAACTCGAGCAGAGCAGACTCACGTCTGGAGCAGATTGGTAATTTGCAAATGGCCAGACTGGGACAAGATTGTTCAGCTGGAAGCTGAGCTGCTATGATTCAGTCAGTGCCATTGGGATGGCTACAGCTTGCAGGCTGCAGTGCATGGTCCTGCACTGGAAGGACACAGAAGGGTTCCTCCCAGGGATAAATAAAGTGATTTTTGGTGACTTTGTATCAACGGACACATCAGAAAGGGCCATGCTTCATCTTTTAGGGTTTAGTAGAGCCTGTACAACACCATACATTTGGAGCACATCTCTGTTAGATCCTGCTCTCAACTTGCACACAAGGAAGAAGCATCACAAAGCTACTGGTGTCCTGTCAAAGCAATGGGGATTAACCCCAGTGACTCTGGCTCTAAGTGAAAGATGCCAGTTGCTGCCTAGCCCATCTGCAATAATTCATGTCATTTTTAAAACATCCCTCTTGTTCTGCATTTCCCCAGCCATTTGCTTCATCACACCTGAGCCAGTTCCCACTGCCACAAGCACTGGGGGGGGTGCAGCCCTGTAATAAAGAGGGAGTGCTGTGAGCATTTAGGAAATGAAGGCAGGAACGCTGCGAGTAATGGGCCATAAAAAGCACTCTGCAGGCTGTGTCTTGCTGGGCAGTTTTAGTTCCCAAAGTTGTTTTTCCCTAGTTGTTGTCATAAAATCTCAGGGAAACCACCTACGAGCTTCAGAAGTTGCATGGGGGAAGGGAGCACGTGGGGAGGTAGTTGTTAAAGCCTGGAGGGGCTCTAGTGCTGAAACTAGCAGGTCTTGGTAGGACTTGGCCATGTGGGATGGTAAGAGAGCCAGGTGTGTGGGATCCATTCATAGAATCACAGAATCACAGAACGGCTTTGGTTGGAAAGGACCTGAAAGATCATCTGGCAAGTGGAATTAATACCAAAATGAATAAAGTTAAATGGTAGAGACTCAACCATAATCAGGTAAGAGTAGCAAGGAGTTGTTTTCATCAGAAGAGAGTTTTTCTTTTAAACTATAAACCTAGATGAAAACATTTTTGTTCTATCGATGGCTGCATTGTTTGTATTTTCCTTTCACACTCATCATACTAGTAGCAAGTTATATCCACTCATTACACCTTGGCTTAATTAGGGATGTATAAAATAACTGGGATGCCTAGTTGCTGACTGATACTGCAGGTCTGAACAAATTGGTAAGTAGAACTGGTCAGAAACATCCAAAGACCTGCATTACCTGGTAGAAATAAAACCTATCTGCAGTAACAAGGAAAGGAACATTTTGTCTTCTTTTTTTTTTTTTTTTTCCCAAAAGAAAATCAGAAACCAGAGGTAAAGCCAAACAAGTAGTTTGATCCCAAACAAAAGGTTTTGCTTCGGGGTGTTCTGTGATGTAGACAGTGTTGTGTTTGTTTCCACTCTAAGTCAAACCAAACTTTGAAGCTAGAGCTTCTCCCAGAACTGCAGCTCTTCTCCTTCCTTCACTGCTTGGTACCAGCCCGGTGTCTTCACCCATCCCCATGCCATGCTCCCACCCTCTTGCTGTGAAAACACCACCCTGGTGCACCCATTTCAATCCTTTGAAAATGATTTCCACTTCTCACCCATGCACAAGGTGAAGGTCCTGTATGGAGAACCTCATGGGGTAAGGAGGAGACCTTGGCTCGAGGGCTCTATGGTGGGGATCCGGCAGTTTGTCTGCAGCACTGTGGATTCAGGCCCCCAGACAGCCTTTATTTCAGCTTTATTCACAGAACAGAGCTGCATTTGGTCTCTCTCTGCCCTGGGGCAAACAGTGTCACCTCTGTGCCTCCACCAGGAGAATGCCTTCCTTCCCAGAAGCTTTACAAGACCTGGACTGTGCTTGGGAAGGCTCACACAAAAGCTATCCTGGCTGCCTTATCTTCCCTGTATAAACCAAAAGTATGTATTGCTGGCAAGAAAAACTTTCGAAGAAAAAACCTCTTTATCCCTTCATCCAAGGAGTTTACTGTAAAACAGGGGGCTCTGGGTGTCAATTTGCTGGGAAGTGCAGTAATGCAATTAGCTAGGCTGATAGTGAACTGAGTGGTGTGAATTCTCCAGAGGAGATGGGGGACTATGCTGGACAAAGATAGAAGGAAAAGGGAAGAGGAAAAAAGTAAAGTTTCCCCTGCCAAGAAACCTAGATCTTCCAAAATGTTAGTGATAATTATTAGAGCTTCACTTTGATCAGAGGAAATGTTAAGTCCAAACTCAAACCTTTCCTTGTTTTAAAACAGATATTTTCACTCTTTCATTTCTAAGTAGTATTTCCAGTGCCCTGAATTTTCCCTTGTTTGCTTCAAGCAGCTCAAAATCAATTTGTGTGGAAATCCATTTTCCCAAGAAATATGTGAGCCCAATCCATCCTGCCAGGACGATTTGCAGCTGAAGCCAAGCTCTGCCCAATCCTGGCACCCCACACTCTTCCCACTTTTCTGTTGCCCAAAGCCATACCTTGCTGATGACACACCATTACTGCACGGCACTGCCCTCAGCTCCCCAAACCTTTGCTGGCTTTGGGCTGCTGGAAACCCAAGCAAAGCTCTGGCTGCATGAACATCAGGAGATGTGGTAGAGGGGCTCTCCTGTGTGCTGGTGGTGAATGCTGACCTTTGGGTCTGTAGGTCTTCCACTGTGTGAAATGAAGAATGCATTTCTCATGTCACTAGATGGCTCTATCTGCTTTCACTAAACTCACAGAGTTTTCTTTTCACAATCCCAAATCAGCAGCTGCATGCTTGCAGGGTCAGCAGCCACACAAAGTGAAGGTAAATCTCTGGTGGATGGAAAAATGGGCTTGTATCATGGTTTTCATTGTGTTTTTGCTAACACCTTTGAATAAAATGATTGTTGTAAAAAAAATCTCATGTTCTGAGATATGCATGAAACAACCCCACTGAGGATGAAGTTTGGAGTTTCCTCACCTCAGACTTCTCAAGCAGCCCTTACACTCCAGTAGATTTGAGTCAAAAAAAGAGGAATTTGGACATCTACTGGATGATCTACAGGTGCAGATCAGTAGAGAGTGAAGAACTGCCTTTTCTTCATTCTTTGTTAGGTGGGAGACAAGTTGGGCTTCTTCATACAGGTTTGGATGTCTCTAACTGAAAAGCTAGCATGGGTCTGATTCTGGACAAGAAAGAAGATGAGGCTATTGCTTTTTCAAGAAAAACAAACAAACAAATAAAAAACAATTTCATTCTACAACATAACACAGCATATTCAGGGGATCCACTGTTTGTATTGGTTTAAGGCTGGGTATTTTATCAGTTGACAGATCTCTCAAACGTCTTCAAGAAGCGTTTGAAGCAAAATTCCTGCCCGGAAAAAGTTACTATCTGAGGATGTAATACAAACCCATTAAAGACTGTGAGCACCTCTCTCCTGATTTCAAAAGGATTTGAATCAGGCCTTGGGGAACAAGTCGTTCCTCACATCAGCAGCTTTGAGGAGACAACCCTTGCAAGGACAGCTGGCAGGGCTGTCTGCAGGACAGCAGCCTCCAACAAGACACACGACCAGCGTCCATAGTAGGAAAGGAAAGCAAACTTGCTTACTTAGGTAGTTAACAGGGATTTCATACAAGCACAGCTGCATAACATGCCACTGTCCGACTAATGATTCATGAAGTAGCAATTGTTTTAGTAACATCAGAGTCCACAGAAACAGTCATCCCATAGAGGATGGGGAAAATTGTTTTTCTCCTTCCTCCAAGCAAACAGACTACGTGCTGCAGAAATGCCCCAAGGGCTCAACTGGGGCAGGAAGGACTCCCACATCTGCTGTGTGGCAACACTTCTGTTACAACTGGCCTTCAGAGGATGCCTGTTTTTATGGCCACAGGTAGCTGCAGGCACAGTTTTGCACCTGCAATTTTGGTTGGACAGATAGCTGCCTTCCTTATTGACCCATGGAACTCAATGCCTTGAGATGCCTGTGTAGTGAGTACAAATAACTGTGTCTGATTTAAAAAGGCACCATTTGCAGGACAGGCAGACACAATTCCAGACACTGTGTCCCTTTGAAAATCAGCAATGCCATGAGTCAGGAAAACCTCATACCCCCTGAAATGTCCTTCGTTTGGGCATGAAACTGCTTCCTGGAGTTGTCCTGGCACAATTTCAAATACAGTGGTGCAACTGAGAAGAAAACCTGGTCCATTTTGCTTTAATCTGGTCTTGTCTAACGGCTGTGCAAGGGGTTTTGTTCAAGGCCTGGCCCTTACCCCACAAAATCAGCAAGTTGGGACAACTGATGGCAAGCTGGCTGGAAACAGGGGGCTCTGAGCTCTGCTCTGCTCTGCACGGCTCTGCTTTGCAACTTCAGTGAAATGCAACCCATGGCTCCTGCAGATGAGAGAAAATTGAGTAATGAGGATTTCCTCTATTTCTTCTGTCAGGGGAATCAGCCCCTCAAGAAATGCATTAAAATCTGCTAGGCCAGAGGTAGAAAAATCATCACCTGAAGAGACAATGCTCTTACAGAAACCAAGTCTTTGATACTTTGACGTGCTTCTTGAGCACAGGGAAAGCTAGTCAGTAAAGTTCCTCATGGCCTAAAAGCAGAGACATCTGTCGGAGTCAGTTTGCTAGGCTGAATATAGCAGCAGGAAAGCCCAACTGATTAACTCCATCCTCCTCCTAGCATGTTTTTGTGCTGATCAGAAATCCCCAGAAAGGGCTCCTGAGGACACAGGCATCATTAGGAGCCAGCCATAATTCTGTAAACAGAGAGATCAAGGACACATTATCCTAACTGCAGTTTACCTCTGGCATCCAGTTTGCGTAATTCACACCTACTTCATCTGCTCTCCCTTAACCGTGGGACAGGCTTTAATTTAGGAGAAGAGGAAGGGCCCATGCTGTGATGAAGAACAGAATAAAACCGATATTGTTGTGAGGAGGAAAAGAGGGCTGGCTTGCTTTTCTACAGTACATAAATCCATAGCTAAGTGAGAACAATCGAAAATGTATTATTTTAAAAGGTACTAAGCAACTTGGATACTGTTTAATGCATTTAAATTAAATAACATTTATATTTTATTTGTACAGTTAAAATGACTTCAACTTAGAGCTCAGCTTAGCGTGACATTTAATAATTTCTTCATCTTTCCCATACCTGTTCACCCAAAGAACCTTTATTTTCACTTTTGCATTTTGGACTGTCAAAGTAGTTAATCCCATCACTTTTAAGACATTTCAAGTATCAGAATTTACTTTGTGATGTAGCTAATTTCCTAATGTCAGGCTCCTGAAGCATGAGTTTGACTGAGCACTCAGCATACACTGCTCTGTTTGCATTATGCAAGCTCTGCCTCTCATCAAGTCTGTAGCCTCCAAGAGTTGTCACATTTCCCATAAACTGCCTTCCAACTAACGCACGGCCATAACGTTGAGATGTGGAATCGGATTGCTCTGGTTTTCAGACTGTGTCAGTGCCCTGACAGGAAGATGTAAGGAGAACTGCTTCACTGCAAGCTTCTCCTCATCATCTCCCTTTCGAGGATGCAGTGGTTCCAACAGGGCATTCACATTCAGCATCTGTATAATGTTTTGACATCCACTCAGCAGAAAACTATGGAAATATCCATCCTGTGGGGGTAAGCCTCAACATTCCTATGTGTTCACATATTACCAAAATGGAGCTTTGATAGCCCAGCAGTGAATTATCTGCAACACCTCCTGCAATACGCTGTAGGTGAGATGAAGGAATATCTAGGAGGAAATACTTGTTCTGATTTCTCACAAACCTCTAAGTTTGCTGGCTGCAAATATCCATACACTGCTGAAGTCAAAATATTCGATTGCAATCCATTATTTTCACCTTTCCAAATATTGCTAGTCCAGCTCACTTACTACCTTGGCAATGATCAGGAAATCGAGAATTTTCTTCTCAGTGAACATAAAGAAAAAAACAAGTTTATTGCTTCTATGCTTTCAAATATCCATGTCCTAGTGATGAAAAAAGCCCTTTTCAACCAAATGTGTGGTTTTTTTTCAACAGGAGAAGGGGGAATGGTTGATAGGACAAGGGGGAATGGTTTTAAACTGAGACAGGGGAGGTTTAGGTTAGATATTAGGAAGTTTTTCACACAGAGGGTGGTGACGCACTGGAACAGGTTGCCCAAGGAGGCTGTGGATGCCCCATCCCTGGAGGCATTCAAGGCCAGGCTGGATGTGGCTCTGGGCAGCATGGTCTGCTGGTTGGCGACTCTGCACATAGCAGGGGGTTGGAACTAGATGATCATTGAGGTCCTTTTCAACTCCAGGCCATTCTGTGATTCTGTGAGAGAAGTTTGAATACAGTGTTGGTGTACAGTGAGCTTTCATCTTAGACAGACAAATAGTTTTATTGGTTAGATCTGGGACAATGACACCATTGCTTTCACTACCTACTAGGCCACAGGAGCATGGATGGATCATATCACCACATACAACCACATGTGCCACAGAAATATTGTCACATTTCTGCTAATCAAAAATTCAAAGTTTGTGACCATCCAACCAATTCCTAACCCACCGAATGGCCCACTTCTCAAACCTGCATCTCCCCAGTGCAGAGATCAGGACGTGTTGGGGAACCACACCAAAGGCTTTGCAGGAGCCCAGGTAGGTGACATCCGTTCAGCTCCTGACGGGGACGCACGGCCCATTCCTGGGAAGCTCTACAGAGGAAAACGAGTATCTCTAGCACCGGCCTGCCTGAGATTGACGCTTAATAACTGCTGCCTGGATTCCGGCGGCTTAGAGGAACGGTTTTAATCACAGACCGAGAGATCACCGACACCCGAGCCGCGAGCCTATAGGTAAGGACGCCGTACCGCCCTCTCCTCCCCGAGGCCCAGCCCTCGGCAAACCTCGCATGCGCGCCGCCGCCTCGGCCATTGCGGTGCCCGGGGTTGGGATCGCGGCCACGTGACCTCCCGCATGGCCGTGGAGGGCGCGGCGGGGAGCGAGCCCGCGCCCAGGGGCAGCAGCAGCATCGGGGGCGCGCCAGCGCCCGTCGGCAGTGGCAACGGCAGCGTCGGGAGCGCGCCCTCGGCCAGCGGCAGCGGCAGAAGCGCGCCCGCGCCCACCGGCAGCGGCGTCAGGAGCCCGGCCCCCGCCCGCTCTTTCATCTGCTCGTTCCCCGGCTGCGATGCCGCCTTCAACAAGGGCTGGCGGCTGGACGCGCACCTCTGCCGCCACACGGGCGCGGTGAGCGGGGCAGGGCCGCGTGCCGGCCGGGGGCGGACCGGGAGCTGCGGCCGCCGCCGCTGAGCCGCAGCGTCTCTTTCAGAGGCCGTACGTCTGCCAGTACGAGGGCTGCGGCAAGAGCTTCACCAGGGACTTCCACCGCGCCCGGCACTTCCTCACGCACTCCGGGGAAAGGCCCTTCGAGTAAGGCCCGGCCTCGGCCGTCTGCGGCGTTGCCCTGGTGGGAGCGGGCAGGGCCGCCCCTGCGCTGTGCGATTCGTGACGAGGGGCGTCGGCCGCCGTCTGGGGCGGCAGCAAAGCCGTACGCTTTGCTGAAGCTCCCCCTTACGTGGCTTCCGGCGGCTTTCGATAGGGACTTTCCCGCTGGCTTTTCATGTCTTTAAAAAGACTGTTTGCGTTGTGAGCGCGGCTGTCTTGGTCGTCCTCTTGCCCGGTATGGGGGTACGTGCTTTGTGTGCGGTGAGAAAAGTTGCTTTGTTTGCAGGTGCACAGCTGAGGGATGCAATCAGAAGTTTGGAACAAAATCAAACTTAAAGAAACACGTTCAACGCAAGCATGAAAATCAGCAGAAACTCTATTCGGTGAGTGATGACCTTTGGCGCTACAGAGTGAGGCTAAACAAGCTCCTCTTGTGGTACCTCAGGACATACCTGGGCTCGTTATGCAGAATTTGCATGAGTTCGTGTGACTGGGATATCAGCCAGCATGGGTGGACTGGGCTGTCGTCGTTTGGCCTGATAATAACTTGATTTCCTAAACAGTGCAACTTTGAAGGCTGTGGCAAGTCCTTCAGGAAACATCAGCAACTGAAAGTTCACCTGTGTCAGCACACCAATGAACCACCCTTCAAGTAGGTAGATAATTTTGCTGATGAACTTCAACAATTTAAACACTACAGTTGAAAACACGTGCCTTCTCTCAACCTTTTCATTGATGGGGCATTTAAAACCTGAAAATAAACTTGCAGGAATACTGTCATGGTTGCCAGTACACTTCTTTAGCTAGTGAACAGCAGTCATAGTGCACTGTAATTTCAGCTCTCTGGGCACTTTTCCTAGTATTTATTACAGGTTCGTGGAAAAATAAAACAAACAAACATTGAAGGTGTCTGAAACACGAGCGTAAATGCTTGCATGGCTGCTCTAGCTGCTAGAATTGTACAAGTCACCTGAAGCTTCCACCTTCTGTGTATTTGGACAGCTCTCTATGTAGGGAGGGAGATGAAGTTTGATTCTTCAGCTAAAATTTAACTTGCTGTAATGGGAAGCGTTATGGAATTGACTTACTTATACAAGGGATGAAGCAGAACAAATCTCTGGGCAAGGGAAGTCTGGGTTATTTTGCCCTCTTTAATTGTTTGTGACTTGAAGAAAAACTATGCAGGTGCAATGAGAGAAGTTAAACCAGTGTAATTTTACCTAGATGTAATCACGAAGGATGTGGGAAGAATTTTTCTACTCCAAATAGTCTGAAGCGGCACAAGAAGATACATGAAGGTAACACAGTTTTTCTTTTTGCTTCAGTTGTGTTTTGGCAAAGGAAAAGGGAATCTTTCCCATGTGGATGATGGAAGTGTTCTGTGCCCAGTGATTCAGACAGGCAAAGCCAGAGTACCATTCTGAGTTGCCATTTGGGTTACAGTTTCAGGACATTGCATCATTCAGGTTACAGTGTATTTATTTCTGGCCAGCTAAACCCAGCTCAGTTCCCCTAGAAGTCATTTTTGACTTCTAAAGTGCTTCCTTGTCAATAATCTATCTTCTGGAGAGAAGATCAGCTAATGGTTAAGGCTCTAGCCTAGATGTCCACAAGTGAAGATTAATTGCCAGTTCTGCTGCACGTTTCTTATGTAACGCTGGCAAAAACCATGGAAGCATTTTTACTGTTCTCACGTCAAAGGTATTTAAGTAGAATTGTCAGTAGGTGGTCATGTGGGTGTTTGAGCTTATTCTGCTACACTGCTATCCATTCTTTTAGTATTCTTTGACAGCTAACTTTGTTTTTGTTATGAACTAACACTGGAAAGCAAGGAAATCTGCGACTAGAAAGAGCATCCCAAAAGCTGTGACTCATATTGTGGTTTTTTCTTAAGACTTGCTTATAGTTCTTTGGTCTTTTCAGTCTTGGTATTTAAATAGCATTAAGTCTCTGTGGTTCATTTAAAAGTCATCTTGTCTGCTTGATAAAATGGTAGTGTCTTTAGGCTTGGGAACATTACTTTATAGTCAAGTTCCTGGAATAGAAATATTTAGACAGAAATACATTACTATGGTTATATATTTGACTGAAAGTATATGGTTGGTGGGATATATGTTTTACTTAAGACAGAGGGAGGTAGAGTTCCATAAAGCCATTTAGCTTGGAAAGAAGGTCATCTGGTTTAAATCTGCTTCATTAGACCAAGCTGCTCAGGGCTGCATGCAGTCATGTACTGAATGTCTCCAGGGGCAAGGATTTCACAGCCTCTCAGGACAGCTCATGTCAGTGATAAAAAGGTTTCTTCATAAAACCCATTAGGAGTTTCTCATCTTCTAACTTGTGTCTATTGCCTTTTGTCCTACCTAGTATGGGGAGGAAGATGAAGAATACTTACCTCTAATTTTCAAACACTGAAAATGGAGTTCACCCCTGTAAAATTAGACTGTTTGCCAGAGTGTTTGTGACTGCAATCATGTGTTGTCCCTAACAGGCTATGCCTGCAAGCAAGAAAACTGCTCGTATATTGGAAAAACTTGGACTGAGCTTCTGAAACATAATAAAGAAAGCCATGCAGGTAAGCTTCATATGCATTAGCAAGCAACAAGAAACAAAATGCATATGTGAAGAGTAGGCCTTGCTGAACTCACTTTGTCATTGTGCCTAAACCAACTGTTTACTAGCACTTAATGGCAAAATAGTTGTCACTTTTGACTGATGAAAACGTTAGTATACTAACTTTGATTTGTGACTCAATTAATGAATAATTGCATTATGTAGGATTTGGGATCTGGATAATTCACATTCTTTTCTAGTCTCTGTGTTCCCTACCATTCATGTGAGTTTTCGCTGTCTTCTAGAGGACTGCTAGGGTTTAACTCTGAGCTCCTGGCAAGAAGCTGTTAACTTATACTCTGCTTCTCTTTCCTTCCTCGACTCAGAGCCAATTGTTTGTACAGAGTGTTCTAAAACTTTTAAACGCAAAGATTACCTGAAGCAGCATAAAAAAATACATGCTGCAGAGAGGGAAGTCTGCCGCTGCCCACGAGAAGGATGTGACAGAACTTACACAACTCTGTTCAACCTTCAAAGCCATATCCTCTCTTTTCACGAGGAGCTGAAACCATTCTCTTGTGATCATCCTGGCTGTGGAAAAGTATTTGCAATGAAGGTATGTATTTTCACACTGTCCTACCCTGAACTGCATAATCTGAAATAACAACATTCTTTTCTTTTTTCTAACTGTAGCAGAGCCTAGCAAGGCACGCAGTTCACCATGATCCTGAAAAGAAAAAGCTAAAAGTAAGTCATATCTTGAAGTCCTCCTCTGTGAGTTGACAAAATACAGTTGAGAGGGTTAGTATTAAGTGTTTTAGAATGTGGAAATGTAGGAAAGCAAGCCAGCTATCTACTTACTTTGGGAGATTTTTGTTATCTGAAGGTCTTGTAAATAACATGCTGGCCTTTTCCCTATTTTTTTTCTGCACCTCCACTGTTATGCTGTACACACGTGAAGTCACTAATGCTGTTCTTACTTCTGCCAGGCAAAGCGTTCTCGCCCTAAGAGGAGCTTAGCCTCTCGTCTGAGTGGTTACATTCCCCCTAAAGCACAGCCAGGAAAAGATGTGGCTGTGACAGAATGCACGACAGCAGATCCGCCCATGGAAAACGGAATCCCAACTGTGGAAATTCTGACTCTGCGGTAAAAGTTACCTGCAATTTTTCTTCATGAAATGACCACTGTAATGTCCAGCAAAAAACCTTTATTTTATAGTCCTTTTTGTAATAGTATTGTTTGTACCTCCTCATAAAGTCATTAATGCAGCTCGCTTGACTTTGGCTCTTCATTTTCATCTTTCTTTACCATACTGTTTTTCTGTTTTTCCATCTTCTGGTATGCTTTCAACTCTTTGTCAGACATGTGTCTCAGAATGCACACACTTGTTCCTTCCTTAATAGCTTTAGGCTTGGAAAGATAAGTGGCTTTGTCAGATATAGCCTCCAAAATCTGATCAAAAAGCGTGAACTGAAAAGAGGCAAAAATAGGATAAAATGCACAACAATGGTTAGAAAAATATTTCAGGCTGTTTTGCTAGTTTTGGTTTGAACACTTCAGCTTGTCTTTTCCCAACCACTTATTCTTTATTCATTAAAGGAGGTTTAGGAAAGTCACCAGGATTATGCCATTTCCTAATATTTAGGCTAAATTACTAATTCATCCTGTTTTGGTTTAAAACAAACAAACAAAAAAAACCCCAACCTCCCTATCCCCCCCCACCCCCCCTCTTTATGTACATGACAAGACATGAAGCCCTAAAATCTTTATAGATATTTACTTTGCCACTTTTGAAACAATTCCAGTAGCTTTCTACAGTAGTGTCTTCAGAAGAACAGGTAAGTTATTTAAGTTATCCAACTGAAACATAAAAGTATTTCATAAACATTACTGCAAAATATCTCAGCTGGCTTAAGGTACAGATGGGACAATTTTACAGCCCACTTCATAAGCTGATGCTACAAAGAAGCCCACTATTCTGCCTGCATTCTTAATAGAGCATAGTACTTGAGTTGTCTCTATGGGACTGTGTGAAGCGACAGCTAACTTCATGGGACACAGGCATTCACATCACAACCAAGTGATGCATTAAAATCAGAAGACAGAACGGTGTGGGAGAAGTAAATACAAATACAGCTATTTCATGCAATGGACTGTCCACTTACCGTGTCTGTATTGCTGTCTCTTCCCTGTCGGATAGTCACTTTCACATGGTATTTCTTTTCAATCCAGTGTGTTATCTGTTTAGTCTTGGTCTCCAAGTCATTCTTGGCAATAGCTGAAGAGAAGGATAACTCCTTCTGAACCAGCACTGTTTAAAACAGAGCTAAGATTGTGTTAGCATAGCATGAGAGAAGCTATCTATCTGCTCTCTTTCAGCAGCCTCCAGTGCTTTGCTTAACTCCCTTTCTCCCATGCTGCTTTCTCATACACAGAGTATCCCAGCCTCACTGTGTCAGCACATACCACTCTCACCTTAGAAGGGGTAATTGGTATTTCAGTCACTGCTCTAAAGGGGAGACAGACTGCGTGTGTAGAGCACGCACGGAAGTCTCTTCAGGTTCAGAATGCTTAAAGTATTTTTGTTTTCACTGCAGTTTTGTTCATACCACCCACAACGCAGGTCTAACAAAGATAAATAGGCAAGCATTGGATGTGGACTTGAGACTTAGTGTGGAAACTCCTACATCTTGCACATAATGTAGCTGAATGTGAAAGCTTTGAAAATAAATATCTATTCATCTCAAGCCTGTTTTCTTGCACGGTAAAATATCCAGCTGGAAGTACAGTACAATTATGCTCCCTTCCTCCATAAGAATTCTCTCAGTTAGTTAGCACGTGCACGATCTTTTTGTAGTCTCTGGAACAGAAAAACTCCCTACCACAGTGTGCTCTCTAAAATGAGCACTCTGCCCAGAGCACAGATACCTTCCTCAGCCTGAGATCAACAAACAAGGTCAGATGTCTTCTAAAATATCCTTGCCAAACTCAATTTGTTCAACTGCTCGAGCAGATTGGCTTAAAAAAAAAAAAAAAAAAAAAAAAAAAAGCCTGCTTCCTCTCTAAAAGAAAGGGCTCCAGACTTTTTCCTCCTAGCAGCAGGCTATGAAGAGAAAGTTTCACAACCACGGTTCGTGATCACTGGAGGCAAGTTTGTGTATGTGGTACACAGAGTTGTAAAAAGTGTCTGTCATTTATGCCTTAGTAAAAGAGAAATTCAGTGAGCCTTACAGAACCAGAGTCTAGCTGTATTAACTTAAATAAAAATAGCTTAAAAAAAAATAAAAGCCAGCAGATGCCCAAGTAGTAAATCCTGAGAAGGCAATAGTAGGCTTCTGTGGAGAAGCCTAAACTAATCCAAAATTTTATTTTCACCAGTGCAAATCCCTAATAGCATGGACTGCAGTGACGTTGCAGGATTTACACAAATGCAAGTAAGAGGATTTAATCTGCTGAAACCACTTTTAATACATCATTTTTCGAAGTGCTCAGTGTTGTAACATTAACAATGTATGTACCTGTTTTTGGACTTGCTTTTTCTTTCTCTGCACGTTTCAGCTTCTCCTCATGAATCTGTTGCCCAGTCATCAGTCTGTACACAGGAGGTTCTGCGTTCTCACGAAGCAGAACCAGTTTCAGGTTATGTTCATCCATCAGTCTGAGTGCCTCTGCTCGGTGCATATCTCCTAAGCTCTCTCCATCCTGGTTGATTACGTGCAAAATCCGATACGGAATTCTTCGCCCAACGCTTCCAAATGCTGCTTTCCTTTTAGGATCTTTGTGAGATTTTTCAGCTGTACAAAATGGCCGAGCAAATACAAGCACATTTGTCTTTCTAGGGTCAGGTACCACCATCCAGAATGGAGGGAAAACTCCCTTTTGTGCTGTCCATGACAGGAAAGTACCACAGAATCGTTTTGCATATCCAGTCTCACTTCTGGTTGTTTGGCATAAAAGTTTCATCACACAAAAGGAAGTCATTCTGAGGAACAGGAAGAATAAGAAAACAAGTTACCTCCAACTGTCAGATTCTTCTAGTTAGCATTATCAGAAAGGCCAACTCTGGTTCAGTAAGCCCCGATCCTTAAAACCACTCTTTGGAAAAGATGCGGTGTTACTCTACAAAACGAGCAACCAACAGGAGCTTTCCAGTAACAAAGAGTGCTTTAATCCAGAGAGAAAATCTTACAATGAAAGAAAATGTATTGAGTTGACATTATCTTCAATACCTTAATGTTTGAGCCTGAATCCCTTTAGAGACTCCAAAACTTCCAGCTCATTTCTCCTTGTATCTACTCTAACACAGCTGTGCAGAGATTAGCCAGTGGTTAAAAGGGAGGAAGCGCTGTCAAATAAAAAGACATGTCTCACTTTTAAAGCTGTGTACATTCAGTGCAAGGTTGTTGGGTTTTTTTCATGAAATACACAACACTGGGACTTCTTTCAGCACCTTTGGGAAGCATTTTATTTAAGCCCTGTTGCTTCAGATCTGCCTCAGTCACTCAGCGAATGAAATGGTGATCCATGCAAGGCCCATCAACAGCCGCCCCAACATCTGCCAAGTTTCATAAGCTTTAACCATACAGTACAAGATTACCATGCACAATATTCACCATGGTGTGGGACAAAGCAAACACTACCATACTTGACAGTATGTTTTATTGCAGCACTGAAAACTCTTCCTAGGATACACGCAACTTGCTTCTCATTAAGCTAACCCCAAATTGTGTCTTTTTCTCAGACAAGTTTTCCAGTGATCATTTCATGCAAGTAGTCCAGATGGTTACTTGATTTTATATGCATGAAGCACCAGCATTATTTCTATAACCTAAAAGCAAAAAGGGCTTCCTGTCTCTAAATTTGAATTCCACATTCAGCCATGGCCCAAAGTTGAAACAATACCTTAATTATACGCCTATTTTAATCAGGCATTTTAAGTGCTTATTGCCTCTTTCAGTTTTACACAAACATTAAATTTAGGGTGGCATAATTACAATGAGCTGAGCAGGTTTTTTTTTGCAGTTGTCAAAACTAGTGAAATTTCTTACATACAGCTATACTCCTATGCAGCATGAATTGTTTGGAAAGCACAGTTTATGGTAGACATTCCACCAGACCATCTGGTAAAAATCATGATCATTAGATTTTTTTCTCAAATACCAACAAAAGTGTGCAAGAAAAAAGGCAAAAAATAAAGGCACCGGTAAGGGTTTTCTGCAATACAAGGAATGGAAAACATGCAGTGCCTGACCATTCCTCTCATTTTGTTACAGACTTCAGAAATCATCTGTTGTTTTTTTTTTAACAGCTGCAAAAACATCAGTATAAAGAGTGCACCCTCAGTAAGTTTGCAGATGATACCAAGCTGTATGGTATGGCGTGGTCAACACATCGAGGGACAGGATGTCATCCAGAGATACCTCAAGCACTGGGCTCAGGATAATCTCCTGAGGTTCAATAAATCCAAGTGCAACATCTTTTGCACCTGGGCTGTGGCAACTTCTGCCGTCAGTACAAGCTGGTGGATGCAGGAATGGAGCACAGCCCTGACAAAGAGGACTTGAAGGTACCGGTGGATAGGAAGCGGGACACAAGCAGCAATGTGCCCTTGGAGCCCAGAAAGCCAACCGTGTCGTGGGCTGCATCCAAAGCAGTGTGGCCAGCAGGGCAAGGGAGTGATCCTGCCCCTCTGCTCTGTGCTGTGAAGCCTCACCTGGAGTACTGCATGCGGATGTGGAGTCCTCAGTACAGGAGAGACATGGAGCTGTTGGAGCACATCCAGACGAGGGCCACAGAAATGACCCAAGGGATGGAACACATCCCTGTGAGGACAGGCTGAGAGAGCTGGGGCTGTTCAGCCTGGAGAAGGCTCCAGGAAGACCTGAGAGCGGCCTTTTGATAAATAAGGGAGGGCTGTAAGAAAGGAGACAGACTCTTTAGCAGAGCATGTTGTGATAAGACAAGAGGGAATGGCTTCAAATGAAAAGAGGGAAGATTTAGATTGGTTATAAGGAAAAAGTTATTTACAATCAGGGTGGTGAGGCACTGGCACAAGTTGCCCCGAGAGGTGGCTGCCCTGTCCCTGGAGACACTCCAGGTTAGGCTGGATGAAGCTGTGGACAACATGATCTAGCTGTAGGTGCCCCCATCCACTGCAGGGGGTTGGTGCAGATGACCTTGATAAGTCTCCTCCAACTCAAATGATTCTGTGTGAACGTATGGCCCACCCAGCCCCCCCCAACTCAGGCTGCCCAGGTCCCCATCCAACCTCGCCTTGAGCACCTCCAGGGATGGGACACCCACAGCCTCACCGCCCTCTGAGTGAAAAGATTTCCCCTGGAACCTGACCTACACCTCCTCCTTCAGCCTAAATCCACTCCCCCTCGTGCTGTCACCGCAAGCCCCTTGGGGCACAGAACACCAAAACCGCATTTATCTCAGCGGAACCCGGCTCCGTCCGACCCGCCCCGCGCCCGCAGCTCCCCGCGGGCCGCCCTTACCTGCCCCGGCCGGCCGGGAGGGTGGAGCCAGGCCTCCCTTCCCCTTCCTCTTCCTCCCCTTCTCTTTCCTCTTCCTCCTCCTCCCCCTCCCGGCCCCACGAGGGCTGCGCACGCACCCGGCTCGCCGTGCGGCGTTGTTGGTCTCCTTGGTGCCCGCGCCGTGCTGGGCGGTGTTACAAAACAGTGCTCGCATTCCCGCTCCCTGTTTCAAGCTGGTTAGCAAAGCCGCTTAGTTTTCTTTCGTGCCAAATCAAGGCCTGTTCTGCCAGTCTGTGCACCAGCACGTAGATAATCCAGAGCATTTAAAAGCAGCAGGGATGGCGGCAGGAGGTTGCTTGTCCTCAGAATCACAGAGCCATCGGGGTTGGAAGGGAGCTCTGGAGATCACCTACTGTGACCCCCTGCTAACGCGGGTTCCCTGCTGTAGGTTGCACGGGAAAGTGACTGCATGGGTTTTGAGTATCTCCAGAGGAGATAGCCACTGCCACTTGACTCCTGTCTTTTTGATACGGTTTTAAGTTGAGGGAGGGAAGGTTTAGGCTGGATGTCAGGGGGAAGTTCTTTATTGTGAGAGGGGTGAGGTGCTGGAACAGGCTGCCCAGAGAGGTTGTGGATGCCCCGTCCCTGGAGGTGCTCAAGGCCAGGTTGGAGGGGGCCCTGGGCAGCCTGGACTGGTATTAAATGGGGAGGTTGGTGGCTGGCAGGGGGGTTGGAGCTTCATGATCCTTGAGGTCCTTTCCAAGCCAAGGCATTCTGTGATATTTATAAGCATTAATAAGATCCCCCTCAGTCTTCTCCAGGCTGAACAGTGCCAGGTCTCTCGGCCTTTCCTCACACAGGAAATGCTCTGAGGCACTGTTGCTTTCTGCAGCAGTTCCCTGAGCAGCAGTGACCTGGGGTGTGGGTATTACCTTACATGCTTAGGATGCTACTGCGAAGCTTCCTCCATATTCTTAGCCCAATTCTGGAGGTCTACAGGTTCAGTTGTCCCTGAGAAGGTGTGTGCTGGTTCTGGTTGCTCTGTTGGGCTGGATCTGTGCTTATAGTTGGCAGAGAGCAAAGATGCTGCTGTGAACTGGGGTGACACAGTTCTCCCCTACTCCTGAACTGGAGCTCTGATTCCCAACATCAAGTGCAAAACTTTTCAAGTGCAAAACAGTTATTGATACTGTTGGGCTAATGCAACACCTGGAACTCTTGGCCTAAGACCTTGGCCAAAGACCTTTCCTGACGGATGAGAAGCTGGACATGAGCCAGTGTGTGCCTGCAGCCCGGAAGGCCAACTATATCCTGGGCTGCATTAAGAAAGGGGTGGCCAGCAGGAAGAGATTGTCCCCTTCTACTCAGCTCTTGAAAGGCCCCATGTGCAGTACTGTGTCCAGGTCTAGGGCCCCAGCACAAGAAAGACAGAGCTGTTGGAATGGGTCCAGAGGAGGGCTACTAAGATGGTCAGAGGGCTTTCCTATGAGGAAAGATTGAAGGAGCTGGGCTTGTTTAGCTTGGAAGAGAAGGCTCTGAGGAGACCTCATTGTGGCCTTCCAGTACTTGAAGGGAGCATATAAACAGGAGGTGGAATGGCTGTTTCCAAGGGCAGATAGTGATAGGACAAAGGGGAACTGTTTTGAACTGAGACAGGGGAGGTTTAGGTTAGATATTAGGAGGAAGTTTTTCACACAGAGAATGGTGACACACTGGAACAGGTTGCCCAAGGAGGCTGTGGATGCCCCATCCCTGGAGGCATTCAAGGCCAGGCTGGATGTGGCTCTGGGCAGCCTGGTCTGGTGGTTGGTGACCCTGCACATAGCAGGGGGTTAAAACTAGATGATTTTTGAGTTCCTTTTTAACCCAGGCTTCTACAATTCTATGAAGACTTTATCACATAACTCAGATAAAAACTCCCTTGTTCTGAGCTGAGCATTGCCACACGCTGCAGAACACACTGGAGTTAATGCATGCTTAAAGGATACAGATATTCTGGGTGAGCCACAGGTAAATGGTCCTTGTTCTGCAGTAGCTCACTTACTCTCTTTGCATCTCCAGCTTTTGAAAGCTGCTTAATACACACACTTCTCTATTTTCACTCTTACAAGGCAGCAAAAAGTAAAAGTAACCCCAGAAATTCTGTTGGGTGGTAAGAATGGCCGCTGCTAGCAGAGCCCTGCATAGAATGTAATAGCCAAAGAGCCACAGTTTTGTTTGGTTCCAAGAGTCTGCCTCTACTCTGTGAATTAAAACAATTCTTTTGAAGATGCATGCCGTCATTAAATTGCTTAGTCTGATTTAAAGAATCCAGGCAAGGAACTGATTTTGCTCCCTGAAAAGCGAGGCTGGCTGAATTTATTAAAATGGTAATCATAAAGCCAGCCTGTAGGTCCCTGTGGCGAGGCACAATTAAAGTTAAAACTTCCCAGTGCTGTAAGTTTTTTAAATGCCTCGTTTTACGTCTTGACTGTAGGGAGAGGAGTTTCCACTGTACATCTAAGACATTGTTCAACAGCCTTTGCAAGTTGCTGGGTTCAGCTGCAAAGATTTTAAAAGCTGCTTTTGTTGGCAGCCTAGGACACATCCGTGACCTTATTAAAGTGGAAGTGAAAGCTCTCTCTTTTTTTTTTTTTTTTTGCAACAGTAAATCTACTAATTTTACAGTCAGTTGAACAGCAATAGATTAATTTGTTTAAAGTCTGCATTCACAAAGAAAACGTGAACTTCGCTGCCTTGAATACCCGAAACTACAGTGCGATATTTAAAGGGTAGAAACTATTACAACTTGCCCTAGAATGGTCCAGGCAGTTCCCTGTCACCTGCTTCTCAGCACAGGTGCTGACCTCCCCGTCTATTCTATCCCTCCTGACAGCCTAGCAGTGAAGCTGCCTCTTTGTGTGCAACAGAGAGCGCTTTTCCAAGCGCTGGGCCAGTTTTCTTCAGCAACCACAGGAAGCAGAATAAAGAAGAGGTTAAGGGCCAGCGCCAGGGTCAGAATGGGTTAAATTTAGTTAACATCAGAGGTTATAGCTTTTAACAAGAGCATGAAGGAAACTTATTCGAAGATGCAATTTGTTTCTTCTTTGTCAACCATTATTTTTTTTTTACCCTATTGATAGTGACAGCTTAACAAAGTTTTTATATGCCGGGGTTTTCATCCTTTAGAGGATAAAGAACCGTGATGCAAAAAAGAGATGCAGGTGGAAGACTTTATAAAGCCTCCATGATTTTCAAATTGAGGGTTGAAAGTAGGCTCCCTGCGTGGCTAAGTCAGAAATAATTTGTAAATGTTAAAAAAATGCATGTTATGGACAGAGGAGCTGGGTTTTTTGGTTTGGTTTGGTTTGGTTTTTACCTTTGGAGTTTTCTTGCCAACAGCAGTGCTTTATGGAACGCATTACAACCAGACAGATTTTGTATGTATTTTTTTCCCAAGGTGATCTATTTATTTTTTTTTAATCTCACTCTAATGATGATCAAAGTGAAATGCCCCTGACAACAGCCTCGATAATCAAGACTTTTTAGTGCACAGCACATCGTGCCAGTTCTTTGGTTGGTTGGTTTTTTTTTCCCAATTCAGCAAAAGAGAGTAAGCCACAGAATGCACTTGGTGGGTAGCTCTGCTGGAAAGCCTTCGCTCCGCTTCTTGGAATGCAAAGGGGAGGAAAGTTTGAATCTTTCTGAAAACTACTCAGCAAAAATGAAAACAAAGAATACATGCAGGAGGATTTTCCTCGTTTCTGCACAATAGCTTATCTTCTGCCAATCAATCTTCAAAATTAATTTGTAAGATAACTATGGTTTACTATTGCTTTATCCTGGTACAAACTAAAGAACTGAGATCTGAAAACAGTTTAATTAACTCTAATAAGAACTCAGAAGTGCAAACTATGACCTTTTTAAATATATTTTTTTCTTTTTAATGTGTTTTCCTAAAGGAAAAAAAAAATAAGCTTATAGGATTGTTGTGCCTACATATCTATCTGTCTTACTACAGGTTTGCTCAGTACAGCTTTTGTCTCTTAGACATCTGCCCAGTTTGGTGAAGAGATGGTGGCCCCCAAAGCTCCAGTATGCTCGTAATTGCAGTAAATACACATCTCTAAAAAAAGAAATTGGTATTTAAACAAAGGAAAGAGCCTCAAATTAATGTCTTGTTCTGGCAAGAGATTTCATCCAGCTGACCAGGCAGTATGTGTATGGGTTGCCCTGCTATCCCACATGACTTCACAGAGTCATCGAATGGTTGTGGCTGGGGGGCACAAACTCAGATTTGCTCTGGGTTCTTGGCTGTATGCTGAAAGCTGACTGCTCTCTAGCAGGGTGGATTTGTCCTCTGAGATGCATGTAATCACTTGGACAGTTCTGGGGTTATTCTTTCTGAAATCAGTGTGACCTTTGTCAGTGTAGACTAAATTCTGGAGGAAGTATATTTGGCTCACAAAGTCTATTCATCCTGGCGTGACACCTCTTGGTGGCTTTTGGTCCCAAAGCAGGAGTTCAGAGACACACGGTATTGACCTGTGAATAGATACTTGACCAGAGAAGGAATAGGAAAAAACCAAGCAACCAAAGGAGAAAAGTTATGGCTCTCAGAACCCAGACAAATTGTCCTGGAAATACACGACTGGATCTCTCACTTACTATTCTGCTCACAAGCTGCAGCCAAAACTCAGCTGTGAGTAGAGTAAGAACATCTTTTTGAAAAATGCAAAATTGCCGTTTGTTTCCTTCTGGGCTGCTCTTATGGGCTTTAAAGCTATAATTTCAAAAGTTGCACAAAGGCAGCAGACATCAAATGGCACGGGCTGAGGGGAAGCTTGGGGAGAAGAACCGCAAAGTAAGTTATGTGGATGGAAACTGCAGACCCTCCAGAGCAAGGTTATTTGTTCATTACAATTCACCAAACGTGGCTTTTTTCAAATGGTGGAGCAGTGGGGAAGAAGAGTTAGCATGACCCCAGGAGCCCTGATCCATACAGCCTAATTTTCACCGACACCCTTTGCCTCATGTTTGAGTAGGCTGGGTGATGTTTGGCATGGGAGGGAGGAGATCTGAGTTACAGTTGCAATTCTGCTACTGTGCCCTGTGAACTCAGATAAATCATTTCACCTCTGTGCTGCTCTCATCTTTTTACCCACTTTTAGACACTTTACCCATTTTGTTGCAGCACCTTTCCCTGCTTCTATGTTTGTGCCATGCCTACTGCCGGGGAGCTGTGCTCTCGGGTGCTGCTATAGTCTTAATGAACAGTAAAGAAATACTCCACCAGGGCTCTCCTGTTATCTCAAAGCTGGCAGTCAATAAAATACTTCAAAAGATTGAGAGCTCTTGCCTACTGTTCTATTACTTACTTTTTTGTAGCATTTTTAACATGGGAAAGTACCAATTATGATAGGAAATAATTATGCTTTTTTGAATTATTGATAACTTTTTATTCTTCTTGAAATCTTGGTGGTAGCTTCAGTTCTTCACTGTGTGCAATTTTTTGTTGAACTGATTTATAAGACAACATGCCTCTAAATCTCAACCATGCTGGTATTTTTTCCTTAACTCTGCCCTTTTGTGTAGATGCAGT
Organism: Tympanuchus pallidicinctus; assembly: GCF_026119805.1. Classification (NCBI taxonomy): domain Eukaryota; kingdom Metazoa; phylum Chordata; class Aves; order Galliformes; family Phasianidae; genus Tympanuchus; species Tympanuchus pallidicinctus. The sequence goes on from NW_026294627.1 coordinate 17,768,294, forward strand.
TCATGTGTCCAGAATTAGGAATGAAACTTCCTCCTGAAATAATTATTCAGCACGCATGAAATCTACTCTGTCGTATCTCCATAACATTGAGGATTACTGGCTCTGTTCATTGTCTCTGCAAAATTGTGTATGTTCTCTAAGGTCAGCCACCAGTGTAGATGCTCCTCTACCAGGACAAACAATCATAGAATCATAGAACGGCTTGGGTTGGAAGTGACCTCAAGGATCACCAAGCTTTAAACCCCTGCTGCAAGCAGGGCAGCCAACCTTTGTAGCCAATACTAGATCAGGCTGCCCAGAGCCCCCTCCAACCTTTGGCCTTTAACATCTCCAGGGCTGGGGCATCCACAACCTCTCTGGGCAGCCTCATCACTCTCATAGTAAAGAACTTTCCACTGATATCCAACCTAAATCTTCCATCACTGGGGGTCTGGGGCCCCCAGTACAAGAAAGACAGGAAGCAGTTGGAGAGGGTTCAGAGGAGAACCGTAAAGACGTTCAGGGGACTGGAGCACCTCCCCTACGAAGACAGGCTGAGGGAGCTGGGCTTGTTCAGCCTGGAGGAAAGAAAGCTGCGGGGTGACCTCATTGTAGCCTTTCAGTACCTAAATGGAGCTTGCAAACAGGAGAGGAGTCAACTCTTTACAAAGATGCCAACATACTTCAAAAAATAATAAAAAATTACTATACAAAAAATAGCTTGACATGCTTCATCAACAAAGCATTCATACCATTGCATACATTCCCTTGAAGATCCTTCCCTTCCAACTGGAATTCAGACTGGACTCTTTCAGAAGATAGACATACGAAAGACTCATCATCCAGAGTTTTTTGCATTTCACCTATTCCTACAATTCTCTCTTTTGTCTTTATATCAGATTTATCCTCAGAGAGCAGAGACAAGAAACCTCACAGCTAGGACAAATTTCAGCATCCTGTGTAAAATGTCTGTTGCCAGAGTTTGTTCTTTGTTGACTTCCAGACCCCACAGTGTGCTTATTAACATTTTGTTGTTTAATTCCCAGCTGTCCTTCTTCTGTGTGGTTATAGAAACAAGTTTTGAGCTCCAGGAGGAACTGCTGTCTGAGAGAATTTACTATTTTGTGATAAAAGTGTAGAATCACAGCTTAATACACGCTGGGACCTCAGGGGTTCATCTATTCCAGTGCTATATCCAGAATTTTATGTTAGGACCTCAACTTGATGGGAAAATACTAATCTTTCTTTCTTTCTTTCTTTCTTTAAGTGAACCACCTCAGGAATCAGCAGGATTTGAAATATTTTCAGGTCCTGCTCTTTCACATTCTAATGCAGGATGGGGCCTTTGTGTATACCTTTTCTTAGAAGCAATTACAGTTCTACAAGCCCAGTGCATTTGAAATTCAAACAACTATTCAATTTTCGAGTGGCAGTTTGAGAATTATTTGTTAGTAATTTTTAAAAAGTTTAATTGTGTTGAGACTTCTTGACATTCTGAGTAGTTTTTGTATGTATATGGATTCATATCAGTGGAATTTACATGGCATCAGAACATGAGTTATTTACAGAAATTAAACACAGATGCTAGAGCTAGAAGAAATGAATCATAGTTGTTTCTATAAAGAGCAGCAGGGGGTAATGATTTTGAGGGAAAATTCAGAAACCAGCTCTTCATGAACACATAGAATTCTACTCAGAAATGAATTGAATTATTCCTGTATTCACTTTGATCTGGTAACTCACAAGCAACTCACAAGCATATATAGCATTGGAGAGACCAAAGAGAGTTTATTCTTACTGTAACGTCTCAGATGCATTCATTCTATATAATTTTGTCAAAAAAAAAATGTTCTGTGAAATGTTCCAATGAGAATTTCTCTAAATATTACTGAACATAGCATGAACTTAAAAAATCCTGATTTACAAACCTGCTGCTTTTGAGCCTGATCCTACCAAGGAAGGGAAGCATCTCATTTCTCTATTTATTTACACAGAAATGGAGCAGCAGAGGTGGGATACTGTTTGAACATCCCAATCTCATACTTATTCATCTGAACCAGTATGTTGAAACATACCATGCTATTGAAAAAGGTAAGTTATTGCCAGCTGTTTCTTGTCTGTGTGAAAACAAAATGGAAAAACTGCAGTATCTTTTATTAAAAGGCCAAAAAAGGGTAGAAAAATAAAGTAAGCCCAAACTTAGGCCAGCTGAAGCTTTGTTCATTGGTTATTTTTTCCACTAGCTCATTCTGCTTTTGGAAACTTTGAGGGGGGATGTTGTGTTGTAATTTGTACAGTTACTTGTGTGGGTAACGAGAAACAACTATACTTTGTTAGCATGCAGTATAATTAAGTGACACTCTAAAAGGTAAGTGGCTTCTTCTACTTACGTCTAAAAACAGCCATAAGTCAAGCAAAGTGATTTTTATAGAGTAAATATAACAAATGTCAAATAAGTATATATATTTCCTTCCATTATTTTTATACTGCTATTAGCTATAAACTCTTTGGAACATTTTCATTTTAATGATGACACCAAGTTGATTGGTGCAGTTGACACACCAGAGAGAAGGGATGCCATTCAGAGGGATCTGGACAGGCTTGAGAGGTGGGCCCATGCCAACCTCATGAAGTTCAACAAGGCCAAGTGCAAGGTCCTGCACCTGGGTCAGGGCAATTCCAAACACAGATACAGGTTGAGTAGAAAATGCCTTGAGAGCAGCCCTGAGGAGAAGGATTTGGGGATGTTGGTTGATGAAAGACTCAACATGAGCCAGCAGTGTGTACATGCAGCCCAGAAGGCCAACTGTATCCTGAGTTGCATCAAGAGAAGCATGACCAGTAGGTCAAGGGAGGAGATTCTGTCCCTCTATTCTGCCCTCATGAGACCCCATCCAGAATACTGCATCCAGTTCTGGAGCCCCCAGCATAAGAAGGACATGGAGCTGTTGGAGCAGGTCTAGAGGAGGGCCACTAAGGTGACCAGAGGGCTGGAGCACCTATGGGGACAGGCTGAGAGAGCTGGGGCTCTGCAGTCTGGAGAAGGCTCCAGAGGGACCTTACAGTGATCTTCCAGTACTGGAAGGGGGCCTACAGAAAGCTGGGGAAGGACTTTTTAAGGGCATGTAGCAACAGGATGAGGAAAAATAGCCTTAAACTGGAAAAAGGTAGATTTAGCCTAGATATTAGGAAGAAATGGAGGATGGTGAGACACTGAAACAGGTTGCCCAGTGAAGCTGTGGATGCCCCTTCCCTGGTAGCATTCAAGGCCAGGCTGGATGGGGCCTTGAGCAACCTGGTCTAGAGGGAGGTGTCCCTGCCTATAGCAGGCGGTTGGAATTAGGTGATCTTAAAGTTTGCTTCCAACCCAAACCATTCTATGATTCTATGATCCTGTGAAAATGGAGTTTTCCAAAAACTGTTTCATTACATTGAAGCCAAAGGCTTTGTGGTGGAATCCAAGACCAAGAGGAGGGAGTAGCAAGCCCAAGTTTTCTCTGTATCCATTTCACATCACTCTGGAACTTGGTTTTCCACATTCCCATTCAGCCCTCCCCCACTATTTATCAATTTACTGCAGGATAGATGGAAAAATGTGCAAATATCCCAAATTTGGATATTTTCAATGAAATTCACTTACCAGCTTTTTATTGGCAGTTGAGACATTTTTGCACAGTGAACAAAGCTACTGATGTTTTCCTTGGCTTTTTAAAATGAGTTTGTCAAATTACCTGTGTGCATTTATTCATATGGAAGTGCCCCAAGGTGCTTTGTACCTTCATTACCCTCTCCAGGCTGGGTTTTCTGGTCACACTGCATTTCACAAAGTGCACAAATGTCTGATTTTGATAAGTTGTGCCTCAGCAGGTGAGCTGAGCCCAGAAGAGGATCCCAGTGAGTGTTCAGGCTGCATGTCCTGCTTGAAACAGGCTTTGTTTGTATGCAACTCACTGAGGCAAGATAGGCAGAGTATCCCACAGGCAGAAGACAAGAATTCAGCAAGAATGAAAAGCTGTTCACTTTTAAATGGAGTTTTTCCACAGAGCTGTTTAAGTGGGGAAAAAATGGACAAGCTCTAAGTAATAAGCACTCCCCAAGCTTGCCAAGGAAAAGGGCAGAACAATACAATTTATTTACCATACAAGCCCTTACCTTCCTTGCAACTTACATGGGTCGGAGATGCCTCCTTTCCACTGAACAAGTCCCCAGCAGTGTTAGTTCAGTCACTAAAATTGCATGTCATTTGCATAATCACTGCCATCCCAGTAACTACTTGATAACTCCGCGGGCAAAGGTGGTTCTGTTGAATGCGTAGAAGAAGAATTACAGGAGCTGCTTTTCCTCCTCTCTTGGCTGCTGCTGATACGGAAAGGTCCTGTTATCTGGGGCAGGCACGTAGGGATGTGCACTTGGACAAAGGGTTGTGGGCCATCTTCATTATATGCAAATTTGCAGGAGCATTAATCTGCTATGCATTAACATAATATCAATAGATGCATCAGGGTGATTCTCATCTGATCTAAAACATCCCTCGTGTAAGCAAAACAGTTTAGCCACATGGAGAAACGATGAGCTAATTCATTCTGGATCTAACCATATCAAAATCAGCAAACATGAATCAGAGCTGAATGTGACCTGATTATATTTGTAGAAACCATTGCCTTACAGGCAGTTTATTCATTTAAATAACCAAATTAAACATGATAGTCCTAAATGCATCTTACTTAACTTGATCATTTAAATAAGCAACCATCTGCTGTGAATGGCACAAATGAACCCTTTCTTTAAATATTTCTTCCTTTCCTTCTCAAAACCAGAACTGCTTTACATCCTCAGACTATTTCATGCTATGTCTGTGCCAGAGTACCTTTGTATAGGGATTGGGGACAGAAGTTAATAGAAATCATAATACAAATACAAGCTGAACTCAATGTCTCTAATAGTTGGTACTAATCAGCTAAAGGGAGTGCATTAGCATCCCTATTTATACAATCATTTTAGCCACAGCGGAATCCATTTGTTACTAGAGGAATACAGCTGAACTCTATTGGGATTAAAGGGCAAGGAAGGATATGATCAAAAAGCTGGGAAAAAACCTTAGCAAACTGAAAAAATCCCATTCACTATTTGAGGTCAGGGTCCTAATTTTATTATAGGTATTTTTGCTTTATTGAGTAAGGAACAATTTTTACTATTCTTCATTAAATAGGGAATGCCTTTCGGGTTACACAGCATTACTTAAGGTCTCATTCTGAAGGCGTGTGTGTAGAGCTGCTCTATGCACAGGGACCATCCTCCTGCTGAATCTGAGGGGATAAAAGGCTGGGGAAAACTTAGGTATGCAGCAGAGTGCTGAAGAATTGGGACTGCAGATGTGCTTGTTGTTGAGTATCTCTGTGTAGTATTGCTTGGAGCTTTAGATAATTATGGTTACAAAACATGTACTACAGTAAAATTAGTAAGAGCAAACCATGTCTAATTGGGGTGGGATGGTTTCCACGATGACCTAACATAGACTCTCTCACAAAACATGCCCTGTGCTGTGTAATATCCAGAGAAAGAGGACCCTCCGTTTTGAGACTGATGTAATACGTGCACAAGTAGAATGACCAGAAGTTGATTCTCCTCTCTTGAGGATTCAAGCCTATGGAAAAAAACAAACTACTTTTGAATTTAAAAATTTTTAAAAAGATCAACACATGTCAATTCTGACAACTGAGTCTTCAACGCATTCCCAGTGTCTACATGACCTGAAATCCTGCTCTCTTTGCCGCGTGGTTCTGGCAATCCCAAGTGTGCAGTGTTGCTGTGGTTGTCACACCACACACCCTAGTACTGACAGCTGGAGGTGGTGCTGGTCCAGTAGCACAGGGCTGTGCATGATATTACTGTTGTCATCCCCCTTTCTGACCACTCTGGCTGTGCTGGTGGAGCACTCACCTGTAGCAGCTGTGTGGAGTTATTGGAAGTAACAATCATAGTTGTGTTAATGCTACAAGTGTAAGGTGGAGGAGGAGAGTTGTTAAAACAGTGCTTTCTCCTTCGTATCAAATTCAGGAAAAAATTGCAGATTGGTCAGCTGAGGGCAATCGTGTGTGTTGGCAAGGTGACTCAGTGAGGAGGATGGCATGGAGCTGCGTCGGGGAGGGCGGCTGGGGGTGAGGGAAAGGGGCTGCACCAGAGGGCGGTGGGCATGGAACAGCTGCCCAGGGCTGTGGGCACGGCCTTGAGGTGCTGGAGCTCAGGGAGCGTTTGGACGGCGCTCTCAGACACGGGGTTGGATTTGGGTGGTCCTATGAGGAGCCAGGGATTGGACTCGATGGTCCTCGTGGGGCCCTTCCGACTCAGGATATTCTGTGGTTCTGTGTTTCTAACTTTCACTAGTTCAGAAGGCATTTGTTCTCTTTTAAATATATTTTTCCTACAGCAATCAAGGATCCAGCATAGAAGGAAAATAACATGACAAGTTTATCTTGGTCCAAAGTCATTCTGACTGTTTCAATTTGACCTCAGCACCAATGGAAGAATGGGATATCTTTTATTATGCTAAAACCTTCCTTCCTCCCTAGCCTGCACATATGCGCACCACTAGGGCTGCTAGTTGTAGTAATTAGCTCAGTGTGCTAATGAGAGTTTCCAGGGAAAATGCTGACAGGATTAATTAATGGGTGAATTTCACTTTAATAAATGTATAGGCAATTTTCTAAATGCAGATGGCACAGTCCATCCTGAGAGGGGCTCAGTCTAGAGCTACTTAATACAGTAAGTGTCTGGGGAAAGTGGTTAATTTGTAATATGCTTCGTGATACAGATTAGAAGAGGAATAATGCTTATGTTTGCTTCCCGATACATTATTCATTTCTCAACAGCTTGACAGTGTGGTGTCCTTTTCTGTTTGCTGCTCCCAGTTCTTTCCATTGAGTCGTGAGGCAGGAACAAACATGCAGTGTCATTAGAGTAGCTTCAGCCATTCTTGTCCTGTGAAGTGTTTCAGGCCACAGGTTTGTTGTGTGTTGTAACAGAGAATGACAACAACAGGACCCTTGCTTTGTTAGTGACAAAGTCTAACGAGCATAGCATCATAGAATATCCCACACTGGAAGGGACCCACAAGGGTTACCAAGTCCAACCCTGGTTCCACACAGCATCACCTAAAAATTGAAGCCTGTGTCTAAGAGCATTGTCCAGACACTCCCTAAACTCCAGCAGCTCAGGGCTGTGCCCACTGCCCTGGGCAGCCTGTTCCGTGCCCACCACCCTCTGTGGAAGAACCTTGTCCTGATATCCGTGATTGAGAGCTATAAGCTTTTTCCAAAGGGTAGGCGAGGGAACTGCAAACCGGTGAGCCTCGTATCTGTGCCTGGGAAGATAATGGAACAGATCCTTCTGGAAGAGATGTTAAGGCACATGAGGGATGAAGAGGTGATCCGAGACAGCCAGCATGGCTTCACCAAGGGAATATAGTCCTTGACCAGTCTAGTGGCATTCTATGATGAAATGACTGCATCAGTGGACAAAGGAAGGGCAATTGATGTTATTGTGCGAGGCCTTTGAAATGGTACCCCACCACATCCTTTTCTCTAAATTGGAGAAATATGGATTTGAAGGCTGGACTATTTGGTGGACAAAGAATTGGTTGGGTGATCATAGCCAGAGGTTTGTTGTCAACAACTCTATGTCCAGGTGGAGGCTGGTTGCAAGTGGTGTCCCTCAGAGGTCTGTCTTAGGACTGGTGCTTTTCAACATCTTCATCAATGACATAGGCAATGTGATTGAGTGTTCCCTCAGCAAGCTTGCTGATGACACTAAGCTGAGTGGTGCAACTGAGACAGAGCAAGAGATACCTGAACATACTCAAAAAATGGGCACACAAGAACATTAATGAAGTTTAACATGTCCAAGGGCAAGGTGTTCCACTTGGGTTGAGGCAATCCCAGCTATGAGTATGGGTCTGGAGTAAGGAAGAACTCATTAAGAGTAGCCCTGTGGAGAAGGTCTTGGGGGTCCTGGTGGATTAAAAGTTGAATATGAGCCAGCAGTGTGCTCTTGCAGCTCAGAAGGCCAACTTTATCCTGGGCTGCATCAAAAAAGGGGTGGTCTGCAGAGAGAGGGAGTCCCCTTCTACTCTACATTTGTGAGGCCCCATCTGGAGCACTGTGTCCAAGCCTGGGGGGTCCAGAGGAGGGCCACTAAGATGATCAGAGGGCTGGAGCACTTCTCCGATTAAGAAAGGCTGAGGGAGCTGGACTCGTTTATCTTGGAGAAGGCAAGGCTCTGGGGAGACCACATCGAATCCTTCCAGTACTTGCAGGAGGAGCTTTTGAGCAGGAGGGATACCAATATTTAACACAGTCTGATAATGGTAATACAGTGGGGAATGGTTTTAAACTAAAAGGGAAAAATAAGAAACTGGCTGCCCAGAGAGGTTGTGCCCCATCCCTGAAGGTGCTCAAGGCTGGATGGGGCCCTGGGCAGTCTGATTTGGTGGGTGATGTCCCTGTCTGTGGCAGGGGGTTGGAACTCGGAGGGCTATAAGGTCCCTTCCAACCTAAGCATTCTATTAGTCTATGATACCTCACCTGACCCTCTCCTGACACACGTTACAATGTTGGATTGCAAGCACCAGTCCTACCTTGCATGTGAGATCTGAGCGGCACAGCTGGGCTGGAGGAGGGCTGTGCTGTGCCGTGCTGTGCCACTGACTCCAGATATTGTTGGGATCTTGCAGTTCTGGAAAGAAGAAAGGTGAACTGTTTGTTATTCTCGCTGCTAAACATTATAACATGATGGTTAAACTCAAAGCATTCATATAGGATGGAAAGAACTAGCAAACATCAGCACAGCCTGGGGTCCTCCATAAACAGGGTATGGAATAACCTTTTGTCCATGCTAGATTTCCAATCTTAATAGATTGGAATGGGGAAAAAAGGTGCTGTTACCTGTGAGATCCAAAAGACTTCAGGATCTTGCAATTCAGTTTCCTTCCAATAGTGATGTGTAGATTACATTTTTACCATGCCTTTCTCATTCCCACACAGGTGCTGTTCTCCGAGCAGAGGTGTTGACATGCACACGCACTTCCCTCCCCAAAAGCTCAAGCCAGCTGCCAGCACCAGGTACTGCTTGTGTGGGAGCCATCAGCTCCACCCAGGACCTGAAGGCAGAGAACAGGGCTGACAGCTGTGAGAGGTGATGGCACATGAGCAGGGCTTGGGACAGCCCTGGGAGACACTGGCACTTGGCAGTGACTGGTGATGGTGCTTAGAGAAGCACCTGCTATGAACAGAGCAGGTAGGGCCATTCTTTCTTGGTCCTTGCACTGTAGGAATTGCTGTGCTTGTGTGCATGTTTGCATTTATATATCCAGTCCTGTTTGTATACCTCTGCTTAAATGCAAATTTCCACTGTTTCCGTTGGAAACATTTCTGTATTTCCAGCGCAACCTGAAGCTGGATGCTGCATTGACATTTTTATTTTTAACCTGACTTTTTATGCAGTCGGTATTTAATCTCTGTTACAACTCATCTGTGCCTTTACATCTCCTATCTTCTGATAATGTTTTCTGTGGTTTAGGTAAACAAGTTTTAAAACTCATGCCCACCGAATTATTCTTTGAGAAACAGAAGATGAGCATTCTTTTTTGTTGTTTTCTAAATGCTATTCATAATTTAACTGATCGCTGTCTTATTCCCCATCAGTCATTCTTTCTGCAAACTTCATTGTCCTCATTTTGGCAGTCGCTTCACCCAACAAGTCATTCCATTACTGTGCTTCCCAGTCATTACTGTCCTTCTCTCACTGTTTGTGAGTTCTAGCCCATGCTTTTAAGAACAGAGACCAGAGCTGTGTAGAGGATTCAGGGTTTGAGTACATCTACACTATGGCATAATGATGTTTTCTGTTTCGCTCTCTGTTTTTTTCCTAATAACTCCTGACATTCTATTTACCTTCTTGACCACCACGGAATAATGAGCTGGTATTTCAGAGAGCTATTCAAAGATCTCTTCCCTAGTGATAATAGCTAATTTAGAGCCCATCGCTGAGCACGCACAGTTAAGATTGCTTCCCCATGCACATTACTTAGCATTTACCAGTGCTGAATTTCATCTTCCTTTTCATTGTCGAAGACACTCTGCAGCCTAAAATCCTCCTGCAGCCCTGCAGAGCCAGTTGTCATTGTTACTCCCTGACAATTTTGCAACTTCAGCAAACTTTTTTCCCTTCACCATTCACCTCTTGTCCAAATCACTTATGAAAATGTTGGCCAGCACAGCTCCCTGGTGGTTATCTCCATCACTGTGAAAAAATGCCTCTGTTTTCCCATCCTTCCTTTTGTGTCTTTTAACTACTCTGGGTTAGTTATTAATCCTCAAAGGAGGATTTTTTATGACTGCTCCATTTCTTCCATTTCGAGGGCCCTGAGCAAGGGATTTTTGGAAAACTGAAGAAGCAATGGCACAAAGATCCTTGTGTATGGAGGGAAAGGTGCTTTCGAGGTCCTATTCAACTCACTGTAAGCATACCAAAACCTGCAGATAAGATGCAAGCAAAGGTGAGCAAGATGAAATATGTGAGGCAACCCTTTGGCTTTAAAGCACTCACGGACCAGGGGTGTTGTCTGGCAAGGCTGGGGAACCTTGGAGTGCTTGGAGTGCTTCAGCCCCTGGCTGGAGAAACCCAATCCAATTTCTTGTTGTTCGAGCAGAGCTTTGGATTAGATGAACTCATGCTTCAGAGGTCCCTTACGATACCAATTTTCTACATTCCTATGTTTACAAGCATATGTAAGAGATGTATGCATTAGTACAGGGTATTAGAGACTTGCCAGAGTCTAAACATTTGATTTTTGAACGGGGTCTGGTTTTGGTTTTCAGCAAACAAAAAAATGGAAAGTTATGCCTGCATTCAGTGGGAACAATTGGATGGGTGGCAAATCGCCCAAGTGCCTCTGTTTGGTCATAGTACCCTTTTGTATCTATTCCAGGCAGTTCCCATCCCAATAAAATCTTTTACACTGTAAATCATGCTTGGTGCAAAGTTCCAGACTTCCACCCACAGCTGCTGCAGCCTTGGACACTTCACTTCTTGAGTTCTGCTGAAAACATCCCAACCAAGCTCCACTCCAGTTGGTGTAACCTTCTGTGATGGTCCCTGTCTGCAATCCAAAACCATGACTTTAAGCAGCACCTGAGTACAAAATCATTTCCTATCCCTCCTTTTGGGTAGCAAATGATCTTTTGTCCCAGATAATGTCCCAGACAAGCCTGGTATTAATAGTCATTTATAGTCACAAATTATTGCAATTAGAGAAGGTTCGCTATTAATGGGCTGTAAAAGAAGTGAATCTCTGTTTAATTCAAGCTGCCATTTCATGATTTAGTCATGACCTGCCTGTGTCCTTCAGGCCAGTGGGAAAGGTGAGCCTGGAGCTGCGCTGCCTGGAGAACTCAGCGTCCCCGCAGGAGGAGCAGGGCTCAGGGGGACACTGCTCACCCTGGTGCACCTGGCAGGAGGAGGTGATTGATTTCTCATCTGGAAGGGCACAGCAATGTGAGCAGACAGGGCTCAGCTCTCTGGCTCTCCGTGCTCCCTTGGTGCAAAGCCCTGAGCCAGGCCGTGCTCACCCCATCCTGCTGTCTGGCCAAGGGCTGGTCCTGGGAGATGGAAATAGAGCTATGTTCTTCCTCAAATAACCAAAGCAATCTCTTTCAGGATCTCATTTGCAGCTTTTATTTTTTTTTTTTTTATTTGTAGAGCTTAGTTTACTTGAAGGCAAAGGACTGCCATGTCACAAAAAGGTTTGAATGCCATTGTTATTTCCTTGGCTTTCATTGCAGAGGAAAGCAGTGCACTGCTTACTGCACACTGGTACCAAAAGAAACCCAAGTCCTTGAAGAAGCTCAACAGAAGTGGCACTAATTAAGCTTAGAAGTGGGAGTAAAAAAGTGTTGTGGTTTTGTTGTGCTGTTCCCTGGTTCACACAGACACCTGGATCAGTGGGTCCCCATCCCACACAGCCTCAGGAGCTGTGTTCCCCCTCTTCCAGCACGTGCTATGTTGTGGTGCTCACTGAAATACACAGGAACCATATCTGTGCTGCAAATTGCTACTGAAAGTCTGATCTGGTCTAAAAATAGATATTTTGCAGGTGCTTTAGAGGTGAAACCAAGTGTCACGTCCCAGTTGCAGTGTGGCTGCTTCGAAGTCAGGACATGTTACAGCCCTGGGCAGGTGAAGGAACATGCTGCAGGAGTGAGGGGATGCGTTCTGCTGCACACCCAGCTGCGTTTGGAGGCAGCTCTCCATCAGTCACTGCTCTCTCTCCTTGCCTTGCCCTTCCTTTCCCACCCACCATGCTGCCACCTGTGCTGTGCTGACACCACAGCTTTGTGCTACGAGGAGCCAGGGAGCTGCAACAGCTGAAAAATGACTTTGCACAGAGGTGGGCGATCTTTCCTCTGAGCGCAGCAGTCCTGGTCACCATATGTTGCACAAATGAGGGCTGGCAGAAGGGAGCAAAAGCAAACGCTGGTGGTGGGGTTGGGACGAAATGCAGATTGACAGTCTGATTACTGGCAATGGAGAAATGTGTGAGAACTGGGATCTGTGTTGTGCCCTACCAGATTCCTGCTCCAAACAGCAGGACCATAGAAGCATTAGAGTTGGAAGGAACCCTTAAAGGCCATCTAGTGCAATCCTCTGCTCCATCAGGTGCTCAGAGCCCTGTCTATGACCTTGAGTGCCTCCAGGGATGGGGCACCCACCTCTTTCCAGGCAACCTGTGCCAGCACCTCACCACCCTTATTGTAAAAAAAAAATAGAAAAGAAAGAGCACACCTGCCCTGCACTCAGTGGGTAATGCCCCCCATGCAGGTGGGTGGCTGTGAGCAGTGAATGCTCAGGCTCAGACATCACAGAGGCATCCTAATGCATTTGCATTAACACTTTTCCCCTGGCTCTTCAGCTAAGAGCCATTTCTGTGATGCACAGGACAGAGCAAGCGTTGCTTAGCAGCTCTCTGTGTCAGCGGTCTGTGTGTATCTGTGCATTTGTACCTTCCCTTTCCTCACTCTGGACCAAATGAAGGCGATGTTTCTTTTCTCCCTGTGAGCCAAGGCACACTTGGCACATCACTGTGCTAAGCTGGTGCCCCATGCCTGCCTCCGAGCCTTAGTGAGGTGATCATCCTCTATTATCTTGTCCTAGAGATTTCTGGATCAAATAATTGCCCATTTTAATGTGGTTTGTTGGGAGCAGGCTGTAATCACAGTGTTTTTAAGCATTCTGCCCTTATCTCTCAAGCCAGGAGTACCTGGCAGTATCCACTGGTGTGGGGTTTGGGACCTGGCTCACTGGGCAAGGCCTGGGAGCAGAGGGGACAGATAGATCTCATGGGAAGGGGAAAAAGGACTGATGCCCACACAGTCCACAGCAGGAAGAAGTGAAAACAGCTGCAGATCCCCGTAACAAATCTGCAGTCCTCCAGGCAGACTGGCCGGCTCTCTCCAGCTATCATTCCATCCATTTAGAATGGGCTGCCCAGGGGGGAGGTGGAGTCACCGTCCCTGGAGGTGTTTAAGGCATGTGGAGATGTGGCACTGAGGGATTAGTGGGCATGATGGGGATGGGCTGGCAGTTAGACTGGATGACCTTAGAGGTCTTTGTCCCTTCAGTCTTCCTGGGCCGATGAGGGTGCTCAGGCCCTTGAGCCAAGGACACTGCTGGAAACAGATGCAGCTCCTGCTACATTCAGTGCAAAATCAAGGTGTGTAAGCAAAAGCTGGATTTCACCTGGAGTCTCTTTATCCTGTGATAAATTACTAAGCAGATTGTCAGATTTGATGTTCTGTCATGAATGTCTAATTAAAAAGCAAACCTCTGCTTCATAAAATCTCTGACTGATAGTACTAATAAAACATCATAAATGCAATGAATGTTGTGATAATGCTTCTGGAGACTAATTGCCTTTCATCATCAATAATACAGAACTGATTGGCAGCCACTTGTGATACCACTGTGCTGTGGTGGCTGGGATGGGGCTGGCCAGGGGAGGAGGTGGGGTGTGGGATGTAAGATGTGGAATGAGGGATGCAGGATGTAGGATGAGGAATGTGGGATGCTCATATTTGATGCTTGTTACTGCCTGTCCCGGGGAGGTGGGAGCCCAAAAGGATGTGCTAATGCTCAGTACCAGAGTAGGCAGGTAGGGTTTGTCCCTATCCCCAGGCCCTGACATTGATCCCTAATCAAGACACCGTGCACAGCCTCTCCAGCTGATGCCCCAGTGTGGGGGTCTGAAGAGGTGTGGAAATGATGTATGAGCACACAAATTATGTGGTTGGCAGTGGATGAAAGCTTGGCAGCCGAAGATGTGCTCAGTGCCATCTGGAGAAAGTGAATGGGGACCCGGGGATGGAAGTAAGCACACATTCCTCCTCCTGCCCTCCTTGGGAAATGGCCACGAGACAGCTTCTGCTGTGGTGCCCTCTCAGCACTGCAGTGTGCCTTTGCTGGCACTGAGTCATGTAGCATGGAGGAGGGCCGGGCAGGATGCCACTGTCCATAGGGCAGATGCTTCATAGAATCCCAGAATGGCCTGGGTTGAAAAGGACCTCAAAGATCATCGAGTTCCAACCCCCTGCTATGTGCAGGGTCACCAACCACCAGACCAGGCTGCCCTGAGCCACATCCAGCCTGGCCTTGAATGCCTCCAGGGATGGGGCATCCACAGCCTCCTTGGGCAACCTGTTCCAGTGAGTCACCACCCTCTGATTAAAACCTTCCTCCTAACATCTAACCTAAACCTCCCGTCTCATTTAAAACCATTCCCCCTTGTCCTGTCACAATCCACTCTTGTAAACAGCCCCTCCTGTTTACACTCTTCTTTCAAGTACTGGAAGGCTACAATGAGGTCTCCCCAGAGTCTCGTCCAAGTTAAACAAGCCCACTTCCCTCAACCTTTCCTCATAGGAGAGGTGCTCCAGCCCTCTGATCATCTTAGTGGCCCTCCTCTGGACCCGCTCCTAGAGCTCTGCATCCCTCCAGATGTGGTTCCCCAGGGCCCCTCCACTGCTCTGGTGCCTCTGTCAGACCGCTGGATGTGCCCTCCCTCCCTGGGCTGCAGGTAGAGCCTTCTCCTTTCCTTCATTTATTGCTGGCATGGTATTCCTTTAAACTCCAACAACAAAACTCGAGGCAGCACTGCTATTGTTGCCTCTAAAATGTTTACTCCTGGCTCTCTTTAGGACCTAAAAGGCTGAAAACTGCATCCTAATTGCCCAATTAGTCCTAATGCTGCGTAGTGTTGACTGTTTAGTTACCATATATTGTGTACAGAACTAATTGTGGTGAAAGTAAATGAATGTGAAGGAAACAAACAAGCTACTAGAAAATAATTACTTGGAGTGTTTCTTTTTAGTACCTGTACAGCAGATTTCATTATAGTCAACAGCTTCTAAAGCTGCTTGAAATAGCGGTATTTGTCATTTTCATAGAAACTTGATAATGACATTAATTTATCTTAATGGTCTGTTCTATTGTTATAAATAGTAAAATTAGCTTAAATTGTCTTGCTTTTGCTGGTTTTGGATGGCTCCGAAGGGCCCCACAACAGCAGATGAGTAGATAATTTGGTGTGCTTGACAGATTTCCAATAATTTGTTATGTGGAACATGAGGTAATGCTAGTACCATTAATGTTCATTTTCCTCTAAATTCATTACTGCCCTTTTCCCTTTTATCTTTTTTAATGTCTGGGCCATTTTTTCTATATTTCAAGTGGAGCTACAAAGCCTATTCATATTCAGCTATAGTAGCTATTAACATTCTGCACATAGAGAACATCATGTAGAAAAACAACTCTTTATGAAATGATGAGGCTGGTGGCTATTTGTGCTGGAAAGTAGGCAAAATGGGTTGTTTGCTGGTATTAGGGATTGGCTGTAATTAAGTCAAATGTAATTTTAAAGAAATTTAAATGTTTTCGTTTTTATAGCAAAGGTAAAACACAATTCAGGGAGACTCTAAGAAGGTGTAAATGCATTAATAAAAATTGTTTTCCTCTTTTTCTGCCACTTCTGCTTAAACTTCACAGAGGGCTGTGTGCGGGGCTATTAGGCACACAATATTTTCTACCCAATTTAAGCCTAATTAGTCTTGGGAAAGTATGAACATTAATGCTACCTTAGTGTGGGTTTGCTGATATGGCAATGATCTGAGCAAACAGGGCTTCCCATTGTTGGGAAACTAGTTTGGGTTCTTCTCTTTTTGTTTCTTTACTTTTGCATCCGTCCAACGTCTGCGTCCTTTTCTCCCCAGCTCAGGGCCACCTGGCAGGAGCTGCTTAGATCCCTCTGAGTGCTCCTCCACTTGGGGTTCTCCTAGGCCTCTCCTTCCAACCCCTGAACAGGCAGGACCACCTGGGGCAGTGGTGGGACCAGTGGGTCCTTGGCACAGAGATGCAGGAACATCTGCATTTGGTGTTGCCTGGTGCTGTCTGGAACTGTGCTACTGCACTAATGCTTCTCTTGAGAGACATGGATCTGTTGGAACGCGTCCAGAGGAGGGCCACAGAAATGACATGAGGGATGGAAAACACCCCTACGAGGATAGGCTGAGAGAGCTGGGGCTGTTCAGCCTGGAGAAGGTTCTAGGGGGAGCCAAGAGTGGCCTTTTGGTGTCTAAAGGGGGGCTGTAAGAAAGAAGGGGACAGACTCTCTATCAGGATGCGTTGTGATAGGACAAGGGGAAAAGGTTTCAGACTGAAAGTGAAGAGATCTAGATTGGATATAAGGAAAAAGTTCTTTACAGTAAGGATATTGAGGTACTAGCACAGGTTGCCCAGAGAGATGGCAGATCCCCAGACACTCAAGGGCAGGTTGGACAGGGCTCTGAGCACCTGATGGAGCTGTAGGTGTCCCTACTCATTGCAGAGCGTTGGCACAGATGACCTTTGAAGGTCCCTTCCAGCTCAGATGATTCTATGATTCTATTATTCATGCAATATCAAGACACTCACATGAAATGTGGATTGCTTTTAGATTTGGAAGCAGATTTGCCAACGTTCCCTTCTGAAGTAAAAAATCAGCACTTCTAGCGAAAAAAAAAAACAAAACAAAACAATGGACCTTTCCTTTTCCCCAGACTTTTTCCCCAGATTCAGAAGATTGAATACAAAGTGCTGAATACATTGCTGGTCATCGGCACTGGACAGGAGCAACTCCTCGTGGGCACATGTGGCAGAAGAGCACATTGCCCAAGCCCTATCTCAGCTGATCATCTTGCTCCTTCTCAAGACAGCGAAAGACATAGCTACATCTGCAGCTCAAGTTACCTGATTTATTCCTGACAACTGCATTAGGAGGAGATGAGCAGCACCTACAAGTGCCAATTTCTCTCTCTTAATGAGAGAGAGCCCAAGCTCCCTAGTGTAAACATGGCATCAATATGATGAACAGCCACACCCGGGCAAAGCATCAGTGCCAGAATCAGGGCTGCCCCGGAAGGGATGCCCACACTTGACTCATGTAGGTGAACCACTACGGGGTGGGGGAAATTCTCCTTTGTCCTGGAGCTCCTGGACTGCTCAAGATTGCGGAGTTACAGCTGGGATTGTGCCTCAGGGTATGAAGGCTCAGTGTAGTGATGTACTGCAGAGCCTTTCCTGACGCCCAAAGCTCGCGTTTCTCTCAAAATTTATGCTGAAGTTAGCTGTGATTTTCCCAAAGATACACTTTGCTGTTCCTGTTTTCATAGAATCATAGAATCATAGAATGGTTTGGGTTGGAAGGGTCCTTATAGTCCCAACCCCCTGCTTTGGATGGAGCTACCACTCACCAGATGCGGCTGCCCCCATTAATTTAAAACCTTCTATCTTTTTTTTGTTTGTTTGTTTGTTTTTTTCAGATGTACCACTCTTGTTTTTAAAGTTCTGGGGATGAAGCTGTGCACTCCGAATTCTCAGGAAATCCTTTTTGTTTTTCATTGCCCCTGCACTAAGAAATTGTCATGGTTTAAATGGATGGCAGCTCAGCACCACACCCCTGCTTGCTCTGCCCAGGTGAGATGGGGAGATAGTTGGATAAAAGTGAATCTCATGGGTGGAGATAAGGCCAGCTCACAAGGTAAAGCAAAAGCCACACTCACAAGCAAAACGAATCAAGGAATTTGTGGAACTGTGGAATCATAGAATAATAGAAGTTGGAAGGGATCCGCAAGGATCGCCAAGCCCAACCCCTTGCTCCACGCAGCACCACTCAGAATCCAATCCCTGTGTGTGAGAGTGCTGTCCAAACGCTCCCTGAGCTCCAGCAGCCTGTTCCATGCTCACTGCCCTGGGCAGCCCGTTCCATACTGCCTGCCCTGTCAATGGTTTATGGGCTGGTTCGGCCCAGTTCCATGGCTAGCGGGGCAGAGGGATTTTGCAAATCCACACCTCTGGAAAAGGGAAACAGAGGACCCCAAAATAACTAAAACAGTGGCAGCGATCTGAGGAGAAACAAACTAATTCACTAACTATGGTATCAGAATGCAAGATAACACACTATAATACAATATAATTAGAATTGAAGCTAATAAATCAAATATAATGAGAGTGTCCGAAAGGTGGAAAGGTCTCACCGTAACACTGAGGCACACAGTCTGGCTGAGCAGCAGGGAGGAGAGCCGAAGGAAGAAGAGAGAATGTCAGATGGCCTACCAAGACCTTATATCTATTCCTCCTGAGCAGAAATAATAACAGCACAGCAAACAGTCTTCTGGGGAATTTGGCTCTTCTTCCTTTGAGGTCAGGTACCCATAACTGGAGCAATAACGCTTTAACTCCCAGTGCACATGATGTTATGATGTGGAATACCAATAACCAAACATCCTAAAACCATGACATGCCTTCTGGTGCAGACCCTTTCCCTACCCGCCATTTGCTGCTTCCCATGGGCAGGTGGATATGCAGCCACTCCCAGCAAAGCAGGGCCCATCACAAATAACAGCTCTTTAGGAAGACAAGCACCATCACTCTGAATGTCCCCCCTTTCCTCCACCCCAGTGCTCAGCGTGACACCACATGGGACATTCAGCTGGCCAGTTGGGGTCAGCTGTCCTGGTTCTGTCCCTTCCTAGCTCCTTATGCACCCCAGCCCCTCACTGGCCAGGCAGTGTGAGTGAGAAGATTGAAATGTCCTTGGCACTGTGAAGCACTGCTCAGCAACAGTGAACGCACCGACGTTATCAACATTGTTCTCATCCTAAATACACAACTCCTGGTTACCTTTTCTCTTTGTGACGTGGAAAAATCCCACCAAATAAGGGGAACATCTGCACTGGAAGATGGGTGCTTGTGCTCAGCCTACCTTCCTTGTGATAAAGCCAACAGGTCTCCTGGCAGTGATGCATCGGATGCAAGGAGTGAGCCCCCGTGCAAGCCAGGATGTGCACTGCTTATTCCCCACTCCCATTTTGTGAGTGGGAGACCATGGGGTGATGTAGGGTGTGAAGGCAGTGGCTGAATGCATGCAATGACCCTGCTGACCAGACTGACTGCCAGAATTACCCAATTAACAGAAGTAACCAATAAACAGAAGTAAAAGGATTTCCTTTTAGATCTGGTAACAGGTGAGGGGAAGGAGCGCTGGGAGAGAAGGAATTGCAACAAAATGCGTGTGTGTTTTCCTGCCCACTGAGCAATTCACAGCTCTGAGGAGGCAGAGATGTGCCGTGAGGAGCTCCTGTGCAATGGGAGAGCCAATGCATCAAATTCAGTCTTGCCCATGCTAGGTCACTCAACAGGCTTCAGGTAATTTTCTATAATTTGTTACCTATAATAATTAGGTAATTATAATTAATTATATGCGTGATTTTAATATATGAGTAATATGTAATATATAGATCATAAAGGAGTGGTTATTACTAGAAAATATACTAGAAAACCAGCTCCCAGTTCCCCGACTCATGGTTTTTTTGACCATGCTCCTTCCTTCCAACTAGGATGCTCCCAGCCTCAGCTTCAGTGCTGCGAGCAGCTTTGGCGCAGGGCTGGGGCTTCAGAGCACGCTGTTGGAAATGCTGGCCAAGCAGCACCAGGAAGGATGCTGACATGCAGCATACGTATGGCCATTGGTTGGGGAGGACTCTTTTTTATAGAATCATAAAATCATTAAGGCTGGAGAAGACCTCTAAGATCCTCCAGTCAACCCATCACCCAGTCAACCCACTGGATTGCAGCTCAGGCTGCTCAAGCTGAGATATACACACTGAGAACAACCGTGTCTGAGCTGATGGCAGCTCTTTCCTTGGCACCATGCGTCTCTGAGGTGGGTGCAGCCCTCCAGCAGCATCCAAAGTTTGCTGATGATCTGGGCATATTTGCTAATTTGCCCCTGTGTGAAGTCGCACAAATCCATTTTTCAGGCTTTATGGTGGAAGACATTAGGGCAGCTTGGGATAAGCCATACATTTTTTTCTGCAACATGAATTCTCTGACTTACTTTCCTTTTTCCAAGGCTCCCTCAGGGCAATATGGGCAGGCTATTACCCAACACAGCCAGGACTTGAAATCACCCCAATGAGTGATCACATCTCTGGGCAACACACAACCATCGCACCACAAGGACACCAGCAAAATGGTTTTGCATCATGTGAATTATTTTCCTATTTGAAACACAGAATCTCTCTCAAATAGCTTTAAAACCCATCTCACAGTGAAGCATCCAGTTTGTTCCATTAACTACTCAGAGAGTCAACTGGAGAAACACTGTTATTAATTTCAATGGAAAGCTAAAATGCAGTTCATTTTCTGTAATTGCGGGCCTGTCACCTAAAGACCTGGGAAAAGCTTTTAATCTGAGGTGTTTTTAGAAGGGTATGATTACACCACATGTCTTCACAAGTGCCTAATTAGTGTGGCGTCAAGCAAAAAGAAACACAAAGAGCATAACTTTAGGGCTGCCAGCAGACAGTCCCCACCCAGCCCCAGTGGGGTGGGGAGCAGTGGCCACTGGGATGCTCATGTAAGGGGCACCACTCCCTTGCCATCCCACCCATCTGCATCCAGCCCCCACCCCAATGCCATGGCTTGGTGGCTGCCTTCCCCATGTTGGTTTGGTCTGTATATGTTTGCTTGAGCGGGCACCTGGAGCAAAACTTGAAAAGCTGCAGCATTTCATTTTCTATTGGAAAAGAAGGAGTAATCTGCAAATTATTGATAATCTGGAGAATGGGATGGAGTGCACCCTCACTAAATTCATGGATAACTTGAAACTGAAGGAAATGCTGACCCAACTGAGGGCCTGGAGGTTCTGGTTGACATGGAGTTGAATATGAGACACAGTGTGCCCTGGTTAATGGTGTTCTTGGCTGCATTAGTCAAAGTAAGGGTAGCAGATCAAGAGGTGATTCTTCCCCTCTACCCAGTATTGGTGAAGCTGCAGCTGGAGTGCTGGGTCCAGATCTGGGCCCCCCAGAGAGACATGAGCATACAGGAGAGAACCCAAGGGAGGACCAATGAGATGCTGAACAACCTGAACCACTGCTGTGGAGAAGCTGAGAGCTGGGACTGCTCAGCTCAAGAAGAATAAGATCAGGTTGCCACAGCTGCCAAGCGGGGTCCTTTGTAATGAACCCGTAAGGCCAAGTCACAGCTACAGAGGACACTCAGACCAGTGGAAAAGTATGGATGGCAGAAGACCACCCAATTAATGTTTGACACATCCAGCAGCCTCTTCCCTTGGCAGTGCTCATCACCCCCATTGACCAGGCAGCATAGGAGGACAATGCGTGGGCCCAGGTGCTTTGGTGTTGCCTTTGGGGCTGCTCTGCCTGCATGCAGGGGATTCTGTGGCCACATCCCCAAACAAGGGCACTGTCCCAGTGCCTCTAATTGGGAGCCTTTGAGTTCACGAAGAGCCAAGTGTCTCAGCACCTTGGTGGATGAGGACTGAGGTGGATAACAGTGCTTGGGAAGTGATTTAGTTGAAAAAAAGTAAGAAAGGAAAAGGCCAGGCCATGCATCTGCTGTGCCGCCTTGAATTTGAGCGTGTAGAGGGCTTTGGGTTCTCGGGATCTTTCTGAGCTGGCACATCTCCCCAACCATGATAACATTTTCAACGTTAGTGGATGACATTTTGTAATATGTTTAAGGATCTGTAATATTTTATGCTTGTAGCTCTTTGTGATTGTTGTTCCAATATGGCACTGATGCCAGTATTAAAGTTTAATATGATTATAAAGCTCAATTGTATAACGGAGGGGTTATACTCTTTATCTATCCTAATCTGATTAAAATGCTTCTCTTCAGTAGCTTGCTGCAATCGCTTTACAGCAAACCCTGGCAGCCAGGCTGCCGGCGCTGTGCGTGCGCCTGCCTTCATTTCGGCTCAAACCAAATGGTTTTCTTCATAGAGTCTGCTGTGGTGCTATGTTCTGGCTCTAGGAGAAAACCAATGTCAATAGCTGTAAGCAATGCTTACAGTTGCTGCTAAGCAGTGTTGGACAAAGCCAAGGCCGTTTACAACGAAGGGCCCAAGGAGCTAGGAGGGAACAGAGCAAGGAAAGCTGACTTACATCAGCCAAAGAGATATTCCATGCAGTATGACATCATGTGCAAGGAGTTCTGAAGGGGGTGGCCCTTCATCTGGCTCTTCTGCTCGGGCTGAGATGGGCATTGGGCAGAGGATAATGAGCAATTGCTTGTGCATCACTTGTCATATACATATATAGTCGCAACTATTATCCTTTTCCTCTTCTCTGTAAGTAGTTGTATCTCAACCCACGAGTTCTACTTATCCTTCCTGATTCTCTCCCCCATCCCACGAGGAAGGGAGGAAGGGAGTGAGTGAACTCAGTGAGGCACTGAGCTGCCTGCCGGGTTAAACCACAGCTCTGACCAAACACAGTCCTGTGAACTGTAAAAACCATGCAGCTGTGCTTTCCCTTTTGATAAAGGAATTTGAGGTTTCAAGATTGCTAAAAAATCAGTTTTTTGGTATATATGTGACTCCATTTTCAAACAATGAAAATACATTACCTAACTATTTATGAGCAGAATGTGTAGGTTTGCAATCAAATATTCAACTCAAGAATAAGATTGTGTCTCTTCACCTGACTTCCACAAACCCTCTCTTACCAGAGGTAAATAGCCCTCGTTTCACAGACACGCCTTATTCACATCACTGCTTTTTGGCAGTACAGACACTTGTGGAGGATTGTTGCCCAGGATGAAGCACAGGGAGAGTAAAATCATGTCAAAAATCTCTGATGAACACCTGGAGAGCTCACTCGGAACAGCAGACGCTGCCACTGAGCATGACTGATGTGCTAGTTTCCCAAAAACAAGGTCTCATATTCCACTTGCTATGTGGTTTTGTTGCTCTCTTTTTTTTAACCTTTTAATAAGAATGATTAAAAAATAAGGTTTCATTACTAATATACATGAGCTGCATTATATATGAGGGCTACTCCAAAAGCAATGCCTTCTGTTTCATGGCGTTGGTCCATGATGTCTCGTTGGTGGTACGGCAAGAGAGGCTGAACCTTCCCACCAATATTCCATTAGCTGTTGTTGTGGTGTGACACAGGGGCAGTATGATAGAGTGGTGTCTGACATGGAAGAGCGAATGAAGCAAAGGTGTGTCACTGAATTCTTCTATGTGGAAAAAATAGCACCCACTGACATTCATCAATGCTTGCTGAGTGTTGATGAACCAAACAGGGGATGCGAGGACAGTGAGCAGCACTGGTGCATTTCAGCAGCACAGCATGTAAGCTTTTGTTAAGCTCTGAGAAAAATGCACAGGTAATGGTGGTGACTGCTGAAAAATAGGGTTGTGTGGCTGAGAACTTGCCCTATCAGATCGTGTTGCTGTGCTCTTTGCATCTGCTGCAGTTTCCATGGAAAAAAATAGGAGGCATTAGTTTTGGTTCAACCTAAATATCTGCAGCCCAGGACAGTTCCTCTTCCCTCGATGTGGCTCAGGCAACCAATGGGTTGGACACCTGCTGGTGCTATAAGGGGAGAGGCTGCTTTTTGGGCTGCTGCTTTGCGCCGACGTTGCTAAGCAATGGAGTAACTGCCAGCAGCAAATGTCACTGCTGCATCTAAAACCCATCACAGCATTAAATTCATCATTGTAATTAAATTCTCTCTTTGCTTATGATACCATCTCCTGGACATGAAGTACCTGTCCAGGCCAGTGGAACACTAGTTAATGCAGGAGCACACATCCAGCTCTAATTTCCATGGCCATTTAGTGCTCATGTGCCACAGCGTGTTATAAATGCAAAGGTACAGGACAGAAAATGGGCTGTAGAGAATGTGATTATTGCACATGGAGGCTAAAGCAAGAGGAGAGAGCTTGGTTTTACTGAACCCACCTCCTCTCTTCCTTCAAAAACCTCCAACACTCATATGAGTGAAAGTAAGACCAAATTGTGCTTTGGGGCAAAGCAGAGCCGCCAAATGAGTCCTCACACAGCAGAACTGTCTGTGTGCTGCATGATGCAGATCTGTAGTACCAGGCTCCTCTCAGGTTGGAGATACGGAGTGTGAGCACTCACTTGTGCTGCTGGTCTGCTTGTGTGAAGCCGTGCAGCTGCAGCTCAGGGGGTGGCAGCTCTGCAGTCTGCCTCTCCGCAGGACACACAGTGATCAATTACCAACCAGACCACAACTGCTGGCTGTCAGGAAGATGAAAGTTTCGAAGAAAAAAATATATATAAATACACACACACACATATATATACGTGTGTGTAAATTCAATGGAGCAGAAAGCAGCAGGCTGCCAGGGGCACAATGTGGCTAAGCCTCCAGCACCTCTGCTCCCAGCCCACGGGGAGCCAGGGCTGCAGCAGCACAGTAGGGTCAGGAGCACAAGTGGAGAGCAGCAGCTCAGCACAGCCCAGGGATGCAGTGTTTGCTCCTATTATTGATGATCCTATCCCATGTCAATTCCTCCTCTCTCATATGATGGAAGCGATTGCCTCTCATTCCTCCTTTAACAAAACCAGAAGTGCTTTCCCTGCTGAGAAATGTGCTGCTTGCAGCCCTCAGATTCTTACAGCCAGCCTTGACCTGCAGAGCTGAACATGAAAAACAGCCCCCAAACCCAAACGCATTCTTTCTCCTCATACACCGTGCAGAGCAGATTCCAGGGTTGATGCTGAGCAGGCTGTGTGCCTTTGGCCAGGCTCTCACACCTCTTCCACTTCTGGATGGCAGAATTTTTCAGTGATGCTCTACCAAAGGGAGTTAATCTCAGTTCTATCAATTGCAATGCATCATTAAGATGGGTGTTGTATCCATACTGTGGTGCTAATATTCAGGTAATCCAGGTATGTGAACCGAGAACAAATAAGAGGAGAGAAACTTTTACTCAGAGGTCAGTGAGGCATGGGCAAAGGCTGCTCAGAGAGCTGTGGGCGTCCCATCCCAAATGGTGCTCAGGGCCACGCTGGATGGGACCCTGGGCAGCCTCAGGTGATGGGTGGCAACCCTCCCCACAGCAGGGGGGCTTGGGGCTGAGCGGGCTGTAAGGTCACATCCCTTGTGATGCAACACCTTGCTGGGCTTTGTGCTGTTGGATAGTGCATTGTGGCCTTATCTCTACATTATCCATCACTGCTGATCTGCCCAGAATAGTCATCATTCACCTCATCAGGATATTTGTACTTTACATCCCTAACAAATTTCCACTATCTATTAAAATTGCTTCAGAATTAAATGGTTAATTTTCTTGACTGAATGGAACTTGCCTTGCACCCACTATTACCCGGCACAATGTGGTTGGATGATTGTGAAGAGGAAAGGGACCTGGGGGTGTTGGTTGATGCCCGGCTGAACATGAGCCTACAGTGTGCCCAGGTGGCCAAGAGGGCCCACAGCATCCTGGCCTGCATTAGAAATGGTGTGGCCAGCAGGAGCAGGGAGGTGATCATCCCCCTGTACTCAGCGCTGGTGAGGCTGCACCTCGAGTACTGTGTTCAGTTTTGGGCCCCTCACTACAGGAAAGACATTGAGGCCCTGGAGCGTGTCCAGAGCAACGAAACTGGTGAGGGGTCTGGAGCACAAGTCTTGTGAGGAGCAGCTGAGGGAGCTGGGATTGTTCAGTCTGGAGAAGAGGAGGCTCAGGGGAGACCTCATTGCACTGTACAACTTCCTGAAGGGAGGTCGTGGTGCAAAAGGATCTGGCCTCTTCTCCCAGGCAAATAGTAGGACCCGAGGAAACAGCAAGAAGTTGTACCAGAGGAGGTTTAGGTTGGATATTAGGAGAAACTTTTTCTCTCAAAGGGTGGTCAGGCACTGGAATGGCTGCCCAGGGAGGTGGTGGAGTCGCCGTCCCTGGCAGTGTTCAAGAGGCGCCTGGAGCTAAGAGAGATGTTTTAGTGCTTGTGGCACTGATAGGAATGGGAGGGTGGCTGGACTGGATGATCTTGCAGGTTGTTTCCAACCTTGTGATTCTGTGATTCTGTGAATGTGTTAGAGAGACAGGCTTACATTTTCATTATACCCAGCCCAAATACACTAGAGAATCTGCAAATGAAAGGACTCTAAATTCTAATACTGAATTTTCCTCTCAGTTGTTCCTAAAAAGAAAGCTTAGAGTAGCAAATAAACGACTGTGTTTTCATTGCTTCATTGGCATGCGGTGAAGTAGAATGAACTGCTCTGTATTCTGAAGATTCATATGGTTGTTTGGGGAAGGCGTTCCTCCCATGAAGATGTAGCACACAGATGCCTCAGTCCAGCTCCCCACAGAACAGCTCTGTGCACGTTCAGCTGCAACAACAAAACCATTAATCTGCCCGTAAACCAGAGCCCTCACAGTGCGACCCTTCCACTACAGAAGCACAAGAGCCAGGAAGCCACTGGCAAACACTGCAGCATTGTGCACTTTTGCACATAAACATTTTTCTTGTTTTAAGGGGATTCATTTATTCTTAGCCCTAACTACTGCAGAGGACAGGAATCTAGGCTCCGGGCAATACGAGCAGTAAAAACTTTATGGCAAATCATCTAGAAATTGCTATAAGACTCATTCTGGCTTAGCAGACGTCTAAAGATAGAGCACAGTTCCCTGCAGGAGATGGAGATGGGAACTGATTACCAGGAGGCTCAAATTACAGCCCCGGGTTCTCAAAATGTGACGTTTCCAGCAAGACTGTCTCCTCGCATCAAATCTGTGCTGTGGAACATCCTCGGGCTGATCGGTAGCAGCTGGCAGGAGGGGGACCAAGAAAATGCTGCTTGTGGTCAAGGACCACAGGGCAGAAAGATTACCTTCCCTTCAGAACACTTCTCCACGCTGGAATCACTGCTTAACCAGCTGACAGGTAGCCCTGGCTGACTGAATGTGTGGTTTGTGAAAAGTCACATCAAAAATAAAAATCCTTCAACTCTACCTGCATTTAGGCACCCGTTTCTTCTGCAAAGAGTGAGACGATACTTGGATTATTACAATAAGTAGAATGAACTTTATTTCCATTCATCCTTCATTAATACCATACAATTAGATAGCAATATCTGAAAAAAAAACAAAACAGAACAACAGCAAAAAAAAACCTTGAAATAATTTAAAACAGAAGGCACAGAGAGACAAACCCAACTATGCAGCTACGAGAGAAAGGGGAAAAAAGATCCAGGAAAGAAATTCAGTCAGAGAAAAGTTTCTAATGCTAAACATTCTGATCAGAAGCTACAGCACACAAACAGAACCGCACTGCTTAAGCTAACCCATGCTTTTGGTACATATATATATGTATATAGAAAAGAAAATAAATGCTAAAAATCTGATTTTTGTAGGGTTTTGAATGAAAAGTGTTACTCTGAAAATAACAATAATAAAAAAGTTAGCTCTAGTACATATGCCAAAGTCTTTCCTAAAGTCTACACGAAGACATACTTTACAAAAGAAAAAACTGCATTAGGAGCAAAGTATACATTATAACACCATTTTGGAATGGGAAGAAACTCCTCAAATCAGCCAGCGTATCAAAGTTTGGTGTTTGCATCAGAAACAAAGTTCTCAATACAGTAATATACTGTACAGGACATTCTTTTAGTATTGTGAAATTAAACCCTTATCATACATCACACAGAGGAATAAAACCATTTCATTCATTTATTTCTTCTTTTTTTTTTTTTTTCCTTTGCAAAAGAGGAACTTTAATTTCTTTTTAAAACAAAGCTACTGGGATCAATGACATGCGATAATACGCCCCAATGTTACAACGGCTAAGGGTGAAAGTAAAGTTCATGCTTCACAATTGGTATATGCTGTGATTTCCCTATACTTTCTCTGCTAATGAATAATACAATACAGAGGTCATTCAGAAAGTCTGCTCAGATGTGAACCTGGTTTATAAATGAAGCTGTTTTTAGCTATGCAGAACACTGACAACCCGTAGGTTTTGCTCCAGGTCAGCACACTGCTTTATGTGCCACATTCCTCTTTGTTTTAAATAAATGGGTGGTGCTTAGCCTGCAAATATCACAGAAGGGCGAAGTCTAGAAGTTACAGGTTTGTTTTTAAAAATACCAAATACGATTCAAGATAAATAGTATTTACCTCACTGACATCTTAACAGCAGGTGCTCTCTAAAGGAAAGAAAAATCCTGCAATGCCAGACAAATTGTTTCAGCATTCATACCAAGGCATTGCACATTTGTCAGGTGACAGAGGAAGAGTGAACTCTGCAGCTTACTCTCCAGCTGGGAGTTGAGTGAAAAGAGGCATCTTTCCTGCCTGCCTACCTGCAAACCTCAGGTGTTTTCTTAACAGTGGGCTTTTCTCTCTGATTCCCTCATCTACAAGGTGCGAGACAAAGCAGTGCTTCCACACGTGGAGCAAGAGAGCCGACAGCTACAATATAAATGGTAAAAATGGTCTTAGTAAAAATGTTCATCAAAATTCCCTGACATAGCAAAACATTCATCTGTAAAGGAAAGTCTAACACTGCAGGCCATTCCCTCAAAGGTGACCCCGGGCACGTGTCTTCTTGCCAGCACTGCAACAGTAATTGCTTCCATGTTTCTGTTCATTAGAGGATACAAACTCCGTAATATATTAAAGTTTCCTAACAAAGAGTCCAATTATTGCACTTTATAAAAAAATTCCAGTAATATCAGGCTTTCGTCCTACTCTTCTGTGAACACCGATGCCCTGAAAGATGCCCTGAAAGGAAAAGTATGGGGACCCAACAATTTCTCAGGAGTAACATGGATTCCTTGAGGGAGTCTGAAATACTGACACAAACATGGAAAGGCTTACAAAGTAGAAGGGGGTACCTTTGGAAACGGGTTCTGGCTCACAGCAGAAGGTAGATGCATCACTGCCTTACTGACACACATCCTCTTCTCAAAGAGTGGGTACGTGGCTGTTACACTTTTACAATACATAGCAAAGTAGGGCTGTTCAGAGGAACCCAACCAACTGGTGGGCTCTTCTCCTGACTGTAAGATTGTTGTTTGACTGGGAAGGCTCAGTGAGAGCTGTATGGCAGTAGGAGCATACAGCTCCTACTGTGTGAGCATGTGTGCATTTGCATTTGCATCAGCAATGGATGTAGCAAACAGAAATGGCTAGTTCAGGATGGAAAGATACACACAGTCTGAAAAGCCCATGAATAACGAGCCAAGGAAGAAAGTGAATACAGCAGTATTGGCCCTGCTTATAACCAGCTGTATCAATGTGGGGGAAAAAGAGATAAAGGAGATTTTTGTGCCAACTATCCAGAAAATGAAGCTGCTTGAACCAAAATGATTTCATAAATCTAGATGAGGCTTCCAGGCCAGCAAATCACAGTTAAAGTTACTTTATTCCTCTGCTCCTTCAGCATGGGAACAAGTGCAGAATGGCTCATTCCAACCGTTGATAGTCCATTTACAGCAACAATCATATCACCACACCTAAAAAACACAAGAAGAAAACCCAGTGATGAGTGCTGCTCTGCTGTAACTGACAGACACCAGCAAACAGCACTTTATCTTTGGATGAAGTTTCCACTAGGTTTGAACTGTAGCTCAAAGCAAACATAAGGGTTCAGTATCCAGTCTGTTTTACTAATGACATAAATCTGGGAAATTCTCAGATCGCTGGATTCCAACCCTAACACAAAATAGCTCTGCATTAAGAACTGACCCAAATGGAAATGTGAGAAGAGAGAGCAGGAAAGACCTACTTGACTCAAGGCAAGATGACAAGATAACAAGATAGCATGTGTATGTCACAGCATTTTTGTTTGTGTGAATTGTAACACATTTATACCAACATGTTTAATGTAGAATGTATAAGTAAAGTTAAGTACCATTACCAATCACATTCCAACCAAGAATCCTGTTTTAAATGGCTTACAATTTTGTCAAATGTAACCATGTGACTTAAGATGTCCTAGAGCAGATGGTTCAACTGAGAAGCTCTAGCAGTTCTGTGCTTTGAAACAGGGAACAGAAATTTGGGAGGGTGCTGTTTGCTGGCCTTGAAAAAAAATAGTCCTTGAAGGTTATGCTTCAGTTTTACAAGTTCAAGTAAAATTTCAAAAAAGCACCTGTGTTCTTCTTACCCAGGCTACGTTCTATTTTGCTGATATCCCTCTCTACAACTTGAGTCTATTTGGGATCCCTCGGAGCAGCAGACTGAACAGGACTTTCCCTGTAACTAATCCCTCCAGCTATCGGGTGCACCACAGTGGATGGCAAAAAGGTGCTCTCCTGGGCTTTCCCAGCTCCCCCCACTAGGGCAGAATGAAGGAAGAGGAGGCAACTGGTCAAATGTGCATTCAGGAGCCCCTCTCTGCCTGAACCAGGTATTCCACCACCCAAGAAAGCATCCAAACCGCAATGCTACAGTTGACTGAGTTGGGTCTCACTGACCCAACTGCTGAAGCCATTTCATCTATAAAGTCATAGCAGACTGATGCTGTAGGCAGAAGACATTCTTAACTACTGGACTGTGATTTTTCTTCCCAACTTTCTCTCTAGCCTAACAAAACATTCAGATAATTTAAACCAAATGGAACAGCTCAGAAAGAGTGGTCCCATGATAATACATTATGCAAGTTCTAAGGAGCTCTCACTTGTGATGGGTGAGGCCTATTTTTAAGTCCACAGTCTCAGAAAGAGAACAGATGTGCGCATAGGGTACTTACTACACCGCAGTATCACAGAAGAGAATCTTTTCTATTCCTTACAAGGAGTAAGCACGACCACAAGCACTCTTCCCTTTGTAAGAATGATCTTAAATTTCCATCTGTGTTAAGACTTACAGTGATTAATTCCCCAATCTGAAATTATTTACTTTGGATTGAACTGAAATCTTTCATTTAATCCAAACTGTTTCATAGTTGGCCAAAAAAAAAAAGTAATTTTGTGTTCAGCCAAACTACTTTTTTCATTATTTATTTAGTCACTGAGCCAAAAAATCTATTGCTGGCAAGGCTCTAGGCATAAGCACATGTTTTTCTTAAGTTATCATATAAGTAAATATACACATAAAAATCATGCCATAAAACTTCAAGCCACCTAATGTTTACAAATCCAGGGCATATTTTTCACTCCTACCTTTACAAAAACTATATCAGTTTATGAACAAGAAAATCTTTAATAGGAATCGTAAGTCCTAATTCTGAAATAACCCTACATAAGGCAAATGCATAAATGAGTAGCATACCTGGAAATTACACCCAAATGTAGATTGTAAGTAGAATCATTTAATCTCTAAGGCCAGAAGGGTCCACCACCTTAGAGGCCTTTGCTGAACTCACCCCATTCATCCACGCCTTTCCTGCCAGCCAAAAACTCAGGGCACTGTTCCTTAACCATCTCCTCAGAGGTACTGACTGACTGTTTCATCTACTTTCACCTTTCTATTAAAGCAGCAGCATCCACCTTTAGTACCAGGGTTTTCAGCAGTGGTTTCAGAAAGCTTTAGGGAAGGATAAAGCTAGTGGGCTGCACCAGGGGCTACAATTGTTCATTAAGCTTTTAGTTGCATTAGCATGTGCTTACATACAAGTGTTGATGATGACTATTACTGCTTTTTTAACTCACTTTAATCTCCCATCAAAGTACGCAGGAGTTCCAAGGACAATGGTCTTAATGAAGAAAGGCTGGTTGGTGTGGTTCTCCTCATAGCCGCCGACAATGCTGAAACCCCAGCTTCCTAAATTGCTCCGCCGCAGCACTACGTCATGGCAGCTGTGCAGGCAGCTGTGGAATGGAAGCACAGGAAAGCAAGAGAAAAGCTGGGTATACCACGTGTAGGTGTCTCCACACTAGGCACAACACCTGCTCTCTCACATCACTGCTGCAATAAGCAGGGAGAAGAAGGGGAAGGCTGGTGATTAGAGTATGCTGCCCACAGAGTAATTTTGCCATATTCAGACTGATTACAACAACAACAAAAAAAAAACCTCCACATTCTTCAGACGTAAATGTTTAAAAAGAAATAACGCAAAGCTAGAATAATTACTTAATACTTCATACTAAAATGGCTTTATAGGGATTTCTAGGTGGCAAGAATGTGGGTGGAAAATGTATATCCAACCTATTCACTTTGCAAGTCAAAAAATGCAGTGCATGTTTCTCCCACCTCTAGTCAATTTAGCCTTTTTACACTGTAAGTACAAATCTAGAAGTTCATGTGTCACCTTCTCTACCTCTGAACTGATTCACCGTCAGCAATGAAAATATAAATGATTAACCATTTTGATACATGGCAGGTAAACAATCCAGATCGTGCTCCACTAACTGTACTGGGATATGTAATAACCTCCTTCATGAAAATTAATTCTTGCCAGTGAAATAGGGAATTAAAACAAACAAAGAAACAAACAAAAAGCCCTAGAAATTAACTTCTAGGTCATAATGATGCAAAGTTCTTTACTGATACACAATGCTCTTTAAAGAGCAGCAGCACAATGAGTGACATAGGAGCAACACATCATCTTCCACAGCATATAAGGAATAAATCACTACTAAGGCATGGGGAGTAAGAACATTTACCAAAGCTGAAAGCAGTTTATTGACACTGGATAACTCATAGTTGTGTTATATTCAGACATATTTGTTATCTTCAGACATATTTTACCCCCAGTATGCTTGTATATTTTTGTTGTTTTATATTTTAACTACAGTCCTGAGCTTGGTTAAGTCCATCAGTGGGAGAGGAATTAGCTGGCACACTGCCTGAAGTTACCAACACTATTCACTGTAGTGGGAGCTCTTCTTGATAGTGAGCAATGCCAGAATGAAGCCACAAGAGACTGAAAAACAGAATAGTAAAATGAAGCATGATGCTGTCAAGCAGACTGCAGATTAGGAATGGGGAGGGAGGGAGCTGCAGACCTGGAGGAGCTTTCGCGTTTGGCAGAGATGGTAGTGGGTTCTTGAAAAGAAATAAATGAGGATTTGTAACTCCGGGCTTGTGTGGAAGAGACTTGTGTTAGAAGTATGAGAATGGAAAGTCTGATCCAATATTCCAAAGCTGTATGTTTGGCCTTGTAAATTTAAGTAGTAAACCAGCACTAAGACATATGGGTAAATACTCTGTGTTATTATTGATTATCTCTCTGATTTTAGATACTCTACTGGAAACTATGATACGGTTAAGCAATGGAAAAGATGAGCTTTATTAAATGAAGAGAATCCATGTGAGTAGTTACTGTTGTTTTTGAAGAGATAAACAGAGTCTCTTCACCTTCCAGTTTCCTAAGAGAATGCTGCTCCTGTTCATGATCCTCATCATGAGCACAATGCAAACAGAGTACAGTTGAACTGGTTAGGCAGGCAGAAATAAGGGCAGATGTGCTGCAGCTTGTAATGTCTCTGCTTTTGTATTTCTCTCCGACTTAGTTTAAAACAGATAACTAATTACTGTATTAATTAATTGAGTACCTTGGGAGTCCCAGCCACATGACCCACGATGGTGACCAACTGGCATCATATTCATTTTCACTGATGGTACTCAGTTGTTCTTCACTGGCCTGGGGTTGTTCTTCTACAATCTGAACTTCCAGTGCTTTCAGGGCGACTACCGAGGAGGCAGCGCTGGCTTTCAGCATGGCCACTGCCTCACTGTGACTGAGGTTAGTCAGATCGATGCCATTGATGTTCAGCAACACATCACCTGTTTAGAGGCACAAGTAAGAACACAGCAGCCTGTCATGATCTATAGTACGTCTCTGACCAGGATTTCACCTAACACTGTAATTTTCTGGAGCCAAGACAGTCTCAATGAACAACCTGGGAATGTGAATAGCAACATTAGCTCAATAAGCAACAATTCAGGCACCACAACTGTATCTTATAGATAAGTGAGGCACCACAGAGCTTTTTAGGTTTTTGGCTTTTCTGAGTTTGCAGTTTAGGAGAATAAAAACAAATACAGAAACAACTGGAAAGGCTGGTGCAAAATCCAATCCATCAGAAGGAAAAATGAGCATCTGTGCAAAGGTAATAATCTGGAAAGAGTCCAAGACAGTAAAAAAAGTGCCACAATTTTTATTGTATTTCAGAGTAATATCAAAATGCCTCAGGGTGAAAACAAAAATGTAATTTACTGTTCAAGCAGTAAGAGTCTCCTTCTTCACACAATGTCTCACATACTGATGAAAGCCAGGAAAACCAAAGCAAATGTGAACACTTGAGCCACATGTGGAATGAGACTCATTTCTTAAAAGTTATTGCTTCCCAAGGAAAGCTAAAGTTGAGGTGCAGCACAACTTAAAACCATTTTTGTGGCTGCCTTGGCTCCTCTATTATTACATAATGAAACTATAACTGTGATTCTTCCATCAGTTGTATTTTTCACATCAGTATACTGTGGTATGTGGGTGTAAATCTCCCCATCTCAGAAGCATAGAAGGAGGTTCCCATGCAATTCATTTTCAATTTCAATTTCTGAAGTTCCCCTCCCCATCCTTCTAAATTTAATTCCTAAAACAATTAGAGATTCTGTGAATTTTGAACTGCCAAGGTCCCATACATGGTCTTTGTTTCACATATGACACAATATATTCTAATCACCAATGCTTAGCTACTAATCAGCAAGGACTGTGCTCTCCTATGCTGTGTCTAATCTATGTCTCCAGGTTCCCTGTACCTTCTGCAAACCTGAAGAACAGGGGTGGGTGCTGTAGCACACGTGAAAAACACCAAAACCAGGCTGTGCTGGACAAAAGACAAGATAGCATTTAGGTTTCATAGTCACTGCAGATGAAGCTCTGAGGGTAATCTCCAGGTGGATTACCTGCCATCAGGAGCATGTGAGCTGTTCAGATAGTACCGTCAGGGTTCCTCAAGCAGAAATGGAGCCCATCTCACCAAATGAAACACAAAAACAGGATGCGTACACTACAGTACGAAGCATCATGAGACACTCAGCTCAGGGGATTACAGTCAGCTATAAAGAATGTAACCAGACATTTCCTGATCTCCTCCACTTCCCTGCAATCACGCTCTAAACATCCCTTTCCTAGAAAAGGTGGAAGTGTGATACTAAATACTGTATTTCCGTTACTGAAACACGAAGGCAAACATCCATCATTGCTTTGTTACATTTGTTAAAAGGCTTTATGACACCCCGTGATTTCAGTGAATGTGCTCATCAAAAAACAATTGGAGGTCATCCATGACACCAGGAAAGCCAAGCCCTACCTCGTTTAATCCTGCCATCTCTTGCCAAACACCCATGGGGCTGTACGCTTGTCACGAAAATGGGCAATTCGCCACTTTTGCTGCCTCTGCCTCCTGCCACTGTCATTCCAAGAGATTCATGTGGCTCTTTTTTCACAGTAATGTGTTTTTCTTGGCATGTAACGCACTGGGAGAGGTCCTGTTTGACAAGAATAAACAGTGTAGTTAAAGCTCTGAAAAAAACCCAACACACACACACACAAAAAGCAAACAGAAAAAATGCAACTAAGTTCACTTCAAAGCTATGCTTTGGTGCTTTAACAGAATAGTTTTAAGGACTAAGTCTGTACTGCAAATTGGCTTTAGTTGGATTTCCTCCAGGTCAGAAAAAAAATAAAAATGCTACTCATGTAGATGCTTAACTGTAGACACAAAGTTGACAAAGGTCAACCTTGAAAATCTCACTCAAGTTTCTTTTAGCTCTTACACTGGAATAGGCTAAATTTTAAGATTGTGCTATGAAACCATATGGCCAAAAGTTGAGAAACCAAACAGAAGCAAATCTTTTGATGTCTTGATGAACATCAGCATTACCTTACTCATAAGTAGAACGTGGCCCACAACTACAAAGAAGCTCTGTAAGAAACGAAAACGTGTGTTTTCACAATCACACAGAGAGGCCATTTAAAATCTCATATGTCATGTTTGTTTTTACATCTGGTATGTAGCCTCTTTCAGAGCACAGAGCCACTCAAGTCAGTAAATGCTATATATAGGCTGTTAATAGATGCATTGAGCAGACTCCCTAATAACCATGATAACCCAAAACTGAAGCAAGAAGAAAATATTTCATTTTCTAACATGTGAATTCGAAAGTTTAGTGCATACTTAGTTTTCCACTATCTAAGGATTTAGACATGAATCAATTTATTTCACTTGCCCAAATCTTTCCTCTTCAGTTTGTTTAGTGACACATTGAAATCACTGCACACACACCTGCAATGACATCTTAAATCAACAAAATGCTCGGAAAGAATCCAAAATAACCAAATAACCTGGAAGATTCTTCCAAATACAAATACTTCTTTATTCCCCTGCTTTCTCTTAGAAATTGGAAGCTCTGCTTTCCTCTACTTCCAATGCCACACGCCTCTTCTGACTGAGTCTGCTCCCTGCATGTTCATGTTAATCACATAATATACAACTCATAGCTTCTAAAGACAGCTCCTCCTTAAGTCTTCAAGCTTTGGGACTAACTGGCAGGTGCCATGTAGTTATATAAACTTTGTATTAAGACTTCTACACCATCTATAGATCAATGAGAGAGAAGTAAAGATAGTACCTAAGCTTTTAAAAGAAAATACTACCAACACATGCAAATCCTCCCAGTAGAAGGGTGACATTAGACTGTGATGTTAAAAGACTGGGTAGGAGGAAAGGTGGCTTGATTGGCATGGCCAATAGGACAATTATTTCACAATATCTGAACAGTAAGAAGTCACATTGTTTTAACAAGAAGTTAGAACTCAAGCACAGGCTTTATTCATACAGTCTTACACATAATCTGATACTAGCTTAATGAAAGTCTCCTTGTTCTGCCTTTCTCTCCCATTCTGTAGTCCTGCAGTCAGCACTACTGGCTCACAGAGGAGAGGACACATCCTTCAACAAGATCTTTATATGCTGGATAGTAAAAACTGCATGTCCTGTCGTTGCTGGTTGCAGCCAGCACAGTGGTAGAAACAAGAACACCCTCGAATGACACCAACCTTATGTGAGTTGGGTCTGCTGTGAAACAGCTGCTGGGCCTGGTGTTGGTGTGGGTTGCTGTTGTGAGTCCCCGTATCTCGGATAATACTGACTGTTTGTGACTTCACGGGTCTAGAGATGATCAAATTCACTCTTTCCCCGCTGGCCTGTCAAATATATAAAACAAAATAAAGTCTGTAGGATACACATGATGAAATATGAAGTCAGCAGAATTTGTTTTTCAGCTCCTGGAGGCACCATGAAGTTTTCAGTCCCTTACTTGATTCTTGCTGCAATTCCCCTTAGAACAGAGGGAACAGTAGCACTCCCTTACTTCTGATGTTACATCTGCTTCACTTGGAAATCCATTGCAAAAAGGACTGATTCAGTGTTACGAAGCTTCAAACAGAAACGCATTCCATTTGCAGCCTCTACGAATTTGTGCAACCTCTATCAATAAAAGAAATATGCACATGATGTATCCAGGATCTGCAGAGTTTTGTCAAAAGCTCTGAACATTGTGTTTTTCAAAGACTTCAGAGAAAGATGTTATGTATGAGCAGACCACTAAATCCTAGAGATCTGGGAATATCAGGAGACTCAGATACGAGTTATTAAATGAAATATCAACTCTTTCCATTACTGCAAAAACACACCTCAAGAGATAAAAGTTACCTGTTGTGAAATTCTGACTATTTTACCATATCCAGAAACTTAGAAACTAGTGTTAAACACCCAAATCAGTTATTTTCCTTTAGCTACAATGGAAGCTCTTAAAATGATACCTGAAGCACATATTTTATTCATTTAAATTGTGGTTCTCGTTTGGTGTTGGAACTTGAGGTTAAGCAAAGGGAATTAACTGCCCTAGACTGTAAGAACCTGCTACTGGTCTATCCCAACTTTACCAAAACTGGAGCACTTCTGCCAGCATCCCATCAGAAGGAATGCAGCTGTTTCCTTACAGATCAGGGGGAAGGTGTGCAGTAGAGTTTCTCTTGCAGGAATAGATAGCGGTCATATGTCTGACTGCATCACGCTTTGGGTAATATCTGTGTCCAGAGCAGAGCCAGTCATTTGGAATAGCTCTTCCTTAATGCTCAGGAAATGGGTTTTATTGCACTAGGTTTATGAAAGATTGACTTTTTGTTTCTAGCTGCTGTCTGTTGCTTCTATGAAGTCTGGCAATTCGCTGTCACTTTCTGCCCACCAACGCCATGTACAGGTAAATCAATGCAAGTCAATGTCCACTTTTATAGACCTCACTCAGACAAGAAATTAAACCTAGAGTACACACAGAAATATATATATATGTATTTTTCCTGTTAAGCAATAGGCCAAGTCAGCAGCCATCTAACACTCAGGCTGCATGCTAGGGAAGCATACACAAGCTGTGATGCTAGGGAATCACTTTTCACTTCTACTAAGATAAACTTCATCTGCAAAATGCCAAAGCCCTGTTTGCTGTATCATTTCCAGAACACGAATCACAGAATTGTACAGCCACAGGCTTTTAGAATCATAGAATTACTCAGGTTGGAAAAGACGTTAAAGATCATCAAGTCCAACCACAACCTAACCTTACTACCCTGACTCTAACAACCCTCTGCTAAATCATGTCCCTAAGCACACATCCAAACGGTTTTTAAACACATCCAGGGGTGGTGACTCAACCACCTCCCTGGGGAGCCTATTCCAGTGATTACAAACCTTGCTGTAAAGAAGTTTTTCCTGATATCCAACCTATCCAACCTCCCCTGGTGCAACTTGAGGCATACTTCAGGTATTACTCACAAGCTGTTCTATTTGGGATAGACTCCACCCAATCTTCACCCAAGACACCGAGCCAAGACTTCAGGAATGCAAATTACCTGTATAACCTGAGCAGCAAGCTCGGGTGTCCCATGCTTCAAGTCATGGCCATTGATGGCAAGCACTCGGTCATTGCTGCACAGCCGGCCATCTTGGGCAGCCAACCCTCCTTCTAAGAGGTCGAGAATGAAGACTCCCGGCTCATCTGTCCTGCGGACCAGCTTGATGCCAAGCTGCTCACTGGAGTCACGTTTGTGCAGCGTGACTTGGAAGCTGTCATCCCGTGAGGAGCAGGTGGTGGTGGTGGTGTCAGTGTGGCCATGGGTACGGCTCCCAAAGCGCCGCTCCCGCAGCACGGTGAGGTGCAGCACCGTGCAGGGCTGTGACAGCACTGCTCGCGCGTGGTTATGAGACACGTTACTGATGTCAAAGCTATTCACCTGCCAAAAAATACGTTACAATAACCAGAACAGCAGTCTCATGGCTTCAATTACTACTCATTATGAACATAATGAAATTACGAACATAAAGTCCATTCCGAACTACATTTGCTGCAAAGCTCAAGAAAACCCACCTAGAGCAACCTACTTATTTGTCTGCATTTCATTCTCTCCTGCTACTGCTTTGTCTGCCCCATCTACAAACCTACTTCCCACAAAGGTGACATCTCTCTAAAGGTGAGCACCCTCCATCCTCATGCTACAGGATTTTTATCCTCCTGGTCTCCTGTACTTCTCAGATCTTTTCCTGTTTTGTTCTCCAGAATAAGAACTTCATGAATGCTTTTACCAGCAAGCTTAATATTACTTGTATCTATGAAACAACAGCTCTAAAAACAATCCCTTAAAGTCTCTGAGGAAGGCTAACATCTAACAATATGCAGCACTTCCACAATGTGAAACATTAACAAACAAACTGAAATCCAGAAAACTTAAATTTGTTCACTAAGGCAAAAGAAAAGGCCTCAGTGAAGTCGCAGCATGAACTCAGGACTTTCTCCACTGACTTCAGTGAGGTTTCAGATTTGCAGCCTGTGTTGTTTAAAGTCAGTTGTAAATGAAAAACAGGCTAAGCCCTCCCTCCCCATACACAAGAATCATTTGTTATGTGGCCCACTTATAGAAAGATCAGTTATATTCAGTCATTTCTTCTACTATAGCCAAGACAAAAATTTATAGTACAATAAGATTTAACTGAAAATAGGACCACCACAAAAACGAGCACAAAAGCAATATGTGTATCAAAAAGGGGTTGAAAGTTAACACTTTCAAGTCATCTTTGGCACTTACTGTTGTGCCCTGATGGAAGAGCCCCTGTCCTCATGATTTTAGTAGAAATACTTTTTTTTACCAAATTTTAAAATTAAGGCCAAGTATTTATCAAAATACAAAAAAATATACTAAACTATAAAAAATAAATACCCACATACTGACCTGCCCCAACCCCTGCCCAAAATCCAACCCCAACAACAACAAAAAACAGCCACCAACCAAAAGCTAGGCACAGAGGGGACTCAGACATTTCTGTACAACAAGCATGACATCTGCATCACACATCTGAGCTGAGGGGTGGGTATCAAGGGGCCAATGTCAAACAATTTGGCCATACCCTGTCCAGTGCTGCCCCAGACAGGTTGTCACCTTGAGCAGAGGGAGAGGAGGCACAGCTTGAAGAAAGAACAGTTAAAGCTGCCACCAGCAAAATCCACCAGGGCTCATCTCAGAACCCTCAAATTAAATTTAGTTTTATTTTTAGCTGTCGCTTGCTAAAGCAGATGTATAAAATATGGAAGCACGCAAAGGGCATAGAAGAATGTATGCAATAAAATTTAATTCTTCTTTCTACAAAGCAGCCCACAATTTCAGAATAAAACAGACTTAGTTTTCCTCGTGAAAACAGATTCTCATTAGAACATATTTTAGGTGAATTAGGTGAATTTAGGCAAACATATTTTAGAACATAGAACATATTTTAGGTGAATTTAGGTGAACTGTACAGGACTATGACAGTCCTGCACAAAAAGGCCCATTTGTAGAGTACTTTTAGGCACCTACCTGCATGTTATACACGACATGCACATTTATGTACCAGTTTCTAAATGCTGCTCTCTCAGATCTTAAAAGGGTAATACTTCTTGTTTGACTGGACAAGTGAAATGCTAAGCTTCATTTTGCAGTTCATTCTGGCGTTGTTTCAGCACTTTGCCTCTCATGAAAGTCTTTGAAGACATTTTCAGAAAGGACTGGCTGAAGCATGTACTGAACTGCATCTAACTCTCTACTTAATTACAGTCTGTACAGACCAAGCCTGGTAATTTTAATACAACTCAGCACCAGCCCAGACAACTGTGGAGCTATAAAGACACTGTATCTTCTAAAAAACTTTGGCTTCTACCTCCCACACTTCATCCTCATCGTGACAAAAGGACTCTGATGAACGCCTTCCTAGCATCTGACAGCCTCAGTGTCAGCACGCTGATAGGGAGAACACACTGCTGCTTATAAATCCTATTTATAGTCAACTTATTGACACTTACGGCTTTGGAAACTATAATTGACAGCTGCCCAAATGGCAAGAATTTCCAAAGCTTTGGTGGTAAGGTCCCTACTCTGCAACCAATGAGAGCCCTGAAGTATGGCAATAAACTGGGGAGTGTTTAATCAGTGCCTGCAACTGCTTGCTAAGAAGGCAACATTTTGGAAGACCCGAGCATTACTCTTGGCCAGCTACTCTTCTAACAATCAACAAGAGGAAAAAGATATGTTTTTAAAAGGGACTTCTATTTTCTGAAGTGCAAACTAATTTTATTGCACGTGTAACTGCACTGCTTAAGCTACTTTTCTCTCCCAGATTTAAAAAAAAAATGGGAATGAAAAGGGCTGATGCTATTTTTGGACTGATCTCAGGCTATCACATCAAAAGCAAGCATTTTTAGTGAAGTCAGTTTTAAATGTACTGGAAATGTATTTGTTTCAGGTGGAAGGATTCCAAAATAGAAAAAAGGCGGAGGACTGTGTTGTTTATGTAGAATTCAATTACTGTCATTCTTCTAAAGATTTCTCCATCTACAGATTACTGCATTTAGCTCCTTCCCCTATGATAAAATCAACAGAATTAGATCCTGTTACACCATCTTTGGCTAGTTACTTAAAACTGTAACAAAAATACACATCATATAATAACTAACTTAAATTTTAACCAATTGTGAAAATGTTAGAAAAAAAAAATACTCAGAGCACTTTGCTTCAAATGATGTCAGTGAAGAATACTATTGATTTTATCTTTTTACAAATACTGAAAGATGCAGATCAGCTGCTGGGGCTGCTCAGATAACACTGAAATGAGACTAAAATAACAACTTAGACAAAGCTGGTCTAAGAAAATATAAATTGCTTTCTACACAGAACAAACATTGCTAACTTGTTAGCCAGAAGCATCCTTTAGTTCTTCTGGAAAGCACACATAAAGTAGAGATAAAGAACAAGCCCCACAACAATTAAATTCAGAAAACTAAGCTCATGTTTTAAAAATTGGTAAGAGGAGAAAAACGAATTCTATGGGGCTGATCCTGTGAACCACACAAAACATCATAGCCAAAAGTGCTAGAACAATGGGCTCTGCTTTGAATATTAATTGGCTTTCTAACTGATAATTGCAAAGCAAACATTTACACAACATAGTCAGACAAGGAAAATCTCCCATCTCATTTAGCAGGCAGTTCTGCAATGACTGAATGGTAAGTAAGCAAACAGAATATGTAATTAGATTCCATACTTGAAGTATTTGGTCTCCAGCAAGAAGTCTTCCATCTCTGGCAATGATCCCATCTCGATAAACCTCCTGAATAACAATGTTGATCAAAGGCGTTTCATTGCCACCCACTATGCTAATTCCTAATTCAATATAAGGATTGGACCGATGAATTTCAATAGTAGTGATCTCTCCCTCA
The DNA here is from genome assembly GCF_026119805.1 of Tympanuchus pallidicinctus. Classification (NCBI taxonomy): domain Eukaryota; kingdom Metazoa; phylum Chordata; class Aves; order Galliformes; family Phasianidae; genus Tympanuchus; species Tympanuchus pallidicinctus. Next base: position 17,811,399 of record NW_026294627.1, read on the forward strand.
GGCAAGGTAGGTGGCTGTTGATTTGCTGCCAATTATTTAAAAAAAGAAAGAAAGAAAAATGATTAATATCCTTTACAACTCATCCACTTTCAATAAAGCAAATTGCCAGAGGACTGACTAGAGCATGGCACACAATGGTTTCACAATCTAAACAACTGTGACAGTATTAGTTTTGGTATTTATTGGTTCACCTAGATCATTAGAAATAATCAATAGTAAATTAGCAGTACCTATGCTTCGTGAAATTGAGGTTAACTGTTTTTTTAATATTCTGAACCTTTTGGCTCCTGGCCTTTATTATAATAAACATCTCCAATTTGATCAAGTATATTCACACTTGATGATGACAACAGCAAAAATTCATTTGGGTTTGTAGCCCACAGAACATTTTCACTATGTTTCTTCATTAGCTGCTATTATATAAATCATGTGCTTCCACTGAGCTAACAGGTGCCAAGGAAGAGCCCATTTCTGAAGCAAGCATGGAGACAACAAAGGAAGATGCTAAGGGATGGTAGATACACAGAAGAAGGAAGGGGAAATGACCTCCTTCTTCTGTGGTAAGGCTGAGAGCTTCCTCTCTAAAATCCCAAACGCTAGAGGTGTTATTGCTAACTTAGAGTGAGTGGATGCAGGAGTTACTCAGCTACTTTCTGGGCCGAGCAGGGCAGCACCTGGTGTGCAGGAAGCCTGCTGATCCAGTGCGGACCCATAGGAGAAGGGAAAAGAAATCTCATCTTAGATAAGAACTGCTGCAATTTTACAGAAAACACATGGCTTCGGCCTCACTGCCACTAGGTTGACATGAACTATCCTAGTGAGAGAGTTTCATTATGACCAGATTTCTACTCTGTCTGCTCACAGGATATAACGAACCTCCATTAGTGGCTGACCACATAGCGAAGCTGCAACATCTCTATAGGCTGTGATAAGTGTTGCTCCTGGATTGGACTAGACCTGTTTCTTACATGTTATTCCTGTTTTCAGCATCCAGAACAGGGAGAATTCCTCAGAGCACTTGGAATGAAGTTTCATTTGCCAGGGGAGGTTCAGTTTGCATATTATGAAAAATTTCTTATCTGAAAGAGTGGTCCAGCATTGGAACAGGCTGCCCAGGGAGGTGGTGGAGTCACTGTACCTAGAAGCATTCAAGAACTGCATAGATGTGGTACTTAGAGATTACAGAATCACAGAATGGCCTGGGTTGAAAAGGACCACAATGATCACTGAGCTTCAACCCCCCTGCTATGTGCAGGGTCACCAACCACCAGACCAGTCTGCCCAGAGCCACATCCAGCCTGGCCTTGAATGCCTCCAGAGATGGGGCATCCACAACCTCCTTGATTTAGTTATTGGGCATGATGGGGATGGGCTGATGATTGGACTCAATGATCTGAGAGGTCTTTTCCACTCTTAAAGATTCTGTGATTCTAATGTATGGGTGTTGGTGTAGCATACAGCACTGTGATATCCAGCACACACACACACATGCATATTTCTTTCCTTCTGAACTGCTATTTTAGCTCAGCTGCACACTTGCCCATAACCGAAACCTACCAGCATTCAATTACAAAAGAGCAAAGAAAAAGAAAAAGCCAACAAACATGCATTCAGTCTTCCAAAGAGACAAGCCCTGACACCATAACCACTCCTACACTTGATAAGCAATCTGAAAAGATAACTGAGGACATACTGTCTGCTCCTGTGTTCTCTTCAAAAGGAGGATTGTCGATGCCAGGCTCATCCGCCCAAGCAGGCAGTGCAGGAGTAAAGCTCTGCTCAGCAGGCACGATGCTCTGCTCTGCATCTGGGGACACGCTGTTGGGCTGCTCCGGCCCACCTGGCCCAGCCTCAGCCTCAGCCTCAGCCTGCAGCTTGCTCGCTTTCCGCCTCTCCAGGGCAACCCTTCGGTGAGAGGCCCCAGGGCACCTGCGAAGAAAACATTGACATCAAATCTGCAGCAAGAACCACAGTGCCAGTTCTCCATCAAGCAACGTCAGGCTCCCTCAAAGCCATGGCTTTGAACGAGTCATAAATGTTAACCTGGATTGATCTAGTGTGTCAAGCAACCCTGCCAAGGCAGGGAGTTGGAGCATGATGATCTTTAAGGTCCCTTTTGACATACGATTCTATGATTTTAAGGCCAAAATGCATGTCAGTGGACAGAGACCAAGATGATACTGCTTACTTCACAGAATCTCCCTTACGTAGCTTCCTGGCCCAGAACTAAATGTGCTGTGATTCATTCTGAATGAGGACTTTTTTCGCTATGTATATTTCAGCTTCTGGAAGACAAACCTTTCTGAAAAGATTGAACAAGCTCAGCACAAAACCCCAGAGAGTAGAAGCCCTGTTTCAGGGCACATCTGAGCACCCACTGGAGCTATCACCCTTGGCCCCACTAAGCCCAGAAAGAAGCATTACATTTTCTTGTGGCCACCTTAGGAAGGAAAGAGAGAAATGAAATCTACCTAGATGTCATCTAAGCATTAACATAATGAAAATATTACACTTGTCCATGAGGGTCCGTGAAAAGTTTTGACATAATAACAGTTCTCTGTTCATGACCTCTTGAGTCAGCAAAGGTTCATTCTCCTCCTCACCCTTTTTTTTGTCTTCCTGACTTCACAAAAGAGGTCTAATTTTTGCTTTCCCCCAGGCAGCAATGTCCCATCAACATTCTGTTCTTTCCATGATAACCCGATTTTCATGAGTTTATTTTAAGGCCATGATTCTTCACTTAAGCTTAAAACCCTACAATAGTTTTTTTGTAAAGAAGGGCTGCAATGTTGCAAATTGATAGAAAGCCTTCATCTATTGAACAGTCTTACATCTATTTGCAAATGACTGATGTGGACATCAAGCTTACTTTTGCTGTGTCACACAGTTTTGTCAGCTTCTGATATTTCACGTCTTACAGTATTTGATGTCCTTTCTACAGCTTCTGCTTTGGGAGCTGCTGACCACATACAGATGTGTGTGCACATCTGTATACTGTAGCACTGTCAGAAAAAAATGGAACTGTGTTCTTAAAAGAACTCCTTGTTTGGGAATTTGACTGATTGTTATAACAAAAGGAGAAATTATTCATGTTTGCAAAAGGATATGGAATGTGTTTACAGAGTTGAAGACATCAGAAGTGTAGATGTTCTAACCTGTCAAACTGGGGTGGTCTGAGAATCAAAATGTACTGATATTCTGTGAAAAGGATGCAATAATTGTAGGGTTAGACTGTTTTGACATGAGGGATTTTGAAGAAATGCTAACAAAGCTACTCAGATCTGAGGAATTTTGATGAACACTCACGCCGAATTTGTGACATCCCACTCCAGCAGTTACACTACACATACATAAACTGAGACAGGTATTCACAGGTGAATATGTGTGCGTGTATACATATACATACATTGTGATATATGTTTAGAAGAATGAAATAATCAAAACGTGAAATATGTATAAATACAGAGCCTAAAAGGTAACATAACGAAATCATACTTTTAAGAAATCATTTCTTGGGGTTTTCCTCAAGACAATGCTCAGTTTCACACCTGCTGGACATCTTGCTCTTTAAACTTTAGAAAGTGCAAGCACGAAAGATGAAAATTACTTGAAGCACAAGCTCCAATATCATTCAGCTCTTGAGCAATGTGTGAAGAATTAAGGCTCCTGCAGAAACATTTTGTTCACTGCAAGCTCTGAAAGTTCAGGACAAAGCCATCCTACGCTGCATGTCTGTCCCTGAACAGCTCTGATACAAAAGCGCTAACTTTAGGCAAAGATGTGAATTGCTCAAAATTGACACTGTCACACAATGATGCTTCAGTCCCACAGAAGATCAGAGCCACTTCTGTGAACATAATACTTCCTTTTATCACATCTTCTACCAAAATAGTAGTGTGCTGCCAGCCCTAATGTAGCCTGTTCATAAGGCCTGTGGATCATGGAGGAGTTGGTGTAGGTGGCAAAACTCACCTTGGAAACCTATGGGTTTTGGGGGGGTTGTTAAAAAATAAATAAAAATAAATAAATAAGACAGGACAGAACAAACCCATCCTTGGAAATGTCCTGTTTCTGTCAAAGCTTTCCAAACCGTAGACAGGTTCTCCCCCCTTGTTCACATAGCACATTCCCCCATCATTTTCTGGCAGCTGATTAAAGCTGTCATATGAAATATAAATAGATTTGAGGTTTATTTTTGCTGATGATATTTCATTATCATTTCAAAGGCTAACAGCAAGAAATGTAAAGAACATCCTGAGCACACCTACTTAGCTCAACAGAATCACTTTTATGCAACCAGAGAAAAAAAGAAAACAATACAGAATTAACTCTGTTAAGATTCTTCCCCATCTTCCCCAAATGAATTGGTGATTTTGGAGGACTAAGACTTTCAGCCTGGTACTGTGGAACTCCACGGCCTTAAAAGTAGCTGTCTAGCAGACACATCAAGTCATACCATGCCAACTGCTAGGTCTTTAAACATGACGTGCCACCTACATCAAGCAACAAAAACAAGTGTTGGTATTCAAGCACATAAATTGATGCTTTTTAATTTCCACTTGCAATACAAAAATATATTTATTAGCATTAGGAATGCATTATTCACAAATAGTGAGACCATAAAGTAGCTGTAACAGTTAACAAGTGCCAATAAATCTCTAAAGGTGCACACCCTTACTAACACTATTTTTGCCAACTGTTTGAGATAAAGAGCAGTTAGGACAAAGTCCTGTAGCAACTTTGTGAACACAGATGGATGCCTCAGGTTCAAAGCTAGCATCAAAGATTCTTTTTATGGATACAGGAACTCATTCTCCTACAACAAATCGCATAAATAAGAGCTTGAAACTGAAATATCTCTTCCAGGAATGGCATTTCATTCTACCTACAAAGTCAGAACAATTTGAATAAGAGTGAGAAGAAAGCAATGCTTGTTTTTTTAAAACTTGTCAGTACTTACTTTATGACTACAGATACCTAAGAGTAGAAATGCTGAAGCAACCAGCTAAAGCACATCAGGGATGCAATTTATCAGGAAACTTGAAGGGCAATTGTTCTTGGGATGCAAAACGAGCTTCTTGTTGACTCCCTCCTCCACTCAGCAGCAGGAATGGCTTTAGCTCAGTTCTGGATGTTGTCAGAGTGTAAATTTTACCTTGAACCTCTTTTAAACAATATCAGACAGAGGGGAAAAAAAGTATTTTCTTAAACAGACAAGTCTGTTTGTGTCTCATTTAAAAGCTGAATTCTTGGAACACGAGCAGCAATCTCCCTCTGCAAAGAAAAGAGCTTTCACACAAAATTAAGATGTAGTTTACAATATATTCCATGGAATAACAGCAGGGGCTCGAAAAACACATTTGCCCAGTGACTACTGAAAAGAAAGATTTCGTTGTAACTTGGGCCATCATTTTTTGCCCAATATAGAGGTTCCATAAAAGCAAACACACCAAATGGTCTCAAAACAGTTGCGGGAAATTGCTCTCCAAAGACCGCAAAGAAGCAGCTGAAATGTCTGTGGTATTGCTCATAAAACGTTGCCAACAAAATGACCTTAAACAGTGATTTTGGCAGGATTTACAGCTGCAATTCAGAGTAAAACATGTTGCCTCTTTGGAAAGCTAAGTGTTTGGGTTTTGTTTGAATTTTGCCAGGGGAGAAAAAGAAAAAAAAGAAAAGAAGGCACTATACTTGCGAACCAAAAAAGACTAAGACCGAGGAGAACACACAGAGAAGAAGGTTTTTATTGTGTGTTTGTCTCTCACATGTAATGATTTGAGGAGCCTATTGGAAACCAGGTAGCTTCAGAGCAGAAACCAACCACAGACAGGACTTCTTTTTTCCAGCAAAGGAGAGAATCCATGGGGTATGTATGGAGAAGCTTTGAATACATTGCTTATCTACTACTTAGGTGTAAAGAACGACAGCCAGAACAAGGCTAAATGTTACATATGCTCTTCAATCTGCTTGGTGTTAAAAACAGACATGTAGGGACAGCTAGCATGAGAAAAAATAGCTCAGAAGCACTATAATGAACACTAAAATAACTGATATTTCCAAACTTCTGAATGATAAGGTTTTCTACTTTTACAAATGATTTTCATGTCATCTTCTTACTTTGAATTTGTATAGTAAGCATGCTGATCAAGACACAGCGAACATTTCATCATTTTCAGAAAACATAATCCTTTTTAAAGTTCAAATGAAGCCTTCCACAAAACTGGCCTGGATGCTGGCCTCAACACGAAAACATTTGGTAAAATGCCTCCATCCAAAATGATAACTTAACACTACAGCAGAACACAGGAGAAGAAGATTGAAGCCTGTCTCAAAATGAATGCATAAATGGGATACTTAACCCTCCTATTAAAAAGTTGCACAAATTTAGGAATACTGTCTTGTACGATGGAATGGATTTTGTTCAGGACTGATTCATCTGTAAGAATTAATTGAATCAAAACCACAAATAGAAAAAGCTCAATGAATTTCCTTGAGTTTTGTTCTGATAAACTGCCTGTGATATTTAGAAGTGGAATTGGCACCTACTTGGCTAAACATTACCTATTTTTCTTACCTGTCACTTACTGATTGAGTGACAAAGGGCAAAACAGTTCAGCCTGACATTATTCATGCATTGTTTCCTTTAAGGCAAATTACACTGTGTTCAACTTCAAAAGTCACATTTCCCAAATGAACCTGACAAAACTGAAAGATTAATAAATCAAGAATATTTTTTTTAAGCATCGAGGTACCATGAGGGCAATTAGTGATTATGAAGCGATCGAATTATTGTCTCATGCCTCTTATTTCCAGAGCAACTTGCAGTATCCTTGCATTCCAAGTTGCCTGGTGGATATTATGACATGTTCTCTAGCTTTCATGCTCAAAGAGAGTAGATTGCAGAAACCCTGGAAAACTGGAGTGAGAATGTTTTTTAACCTCCAAAACTAACCAATCAGATTTCATTTCTTGAAAATACAAGCTAGTCATTTCAGTGCTTACTAAGACTCATTTATATTAATCTATGCTGAAAATTGTAATAATACTGAATTATGTATTTCTTCCCTACATTTAATAATCAGTAATAACATTTTACTGGATTCACTAATCCATACAAAATCAAATTCAAATGACACATCTTATGTCAGCAATGATAATTTACAGGTGTTCAGATGTTTGCAAATAAACTTAATTGAAAACCAAAAATCACCATGTACTCAAAATGCACATCGGCACCCTGAGACAACAGAAGGAATTCAAGATGAGCAGCTTTCTGAACTGAAAGCTTTTTTTCATCTGACAAACAGGAAAAGCCAGGGACTCAGCTCACGCAGATTTCATACTAATCTTATGCATTAGGAAAATGAGTATTTCATATATATCTGAAGGGAGTACACATAATGTTCCAAATACAAGTAAACTGACCTTATGTCACTCAAAAAGATAGCAGATAAGGAAAATGGACTGAAAAGCTGAGGGAAATGTCAGTGAGAAACCAGAAGATAAACCAAATATGCAGCAAGAGTCTTATTAGCACTCTGGCTCTTATCAAAATCAAATCAGTTTAATATTACGATTATAAATCTAACAGGTTGTCTCTCCAGCTGCCTCTAAGTCATCATATAGATCAGAAGTCATCTGCCTGGAAGAAAAGAACATGCCTAAAATAACAGGGAAACATGGAGATTTAGAGAAGAAAAAAATCAAAAGAACAAGAAAGACCACTCATTATTGCCTGTACTTCTCTGAAAAGGATGCTGCATGTGTGCATGTCCCTGCAGTGGGTAAAAACACCAGCAAAACTCTGCTCGCACCCCAGACTGCATGGCCACAGTCCTCTGGGCCTCTCAGCTTCTGGAAGTCTTTGGGCTTACAGCAAGATGGAAGGGGCCCTGCTGAAACAGTATCTGACCGAAGCATACCTCTTCTGAGCCTCCTCAGCACCAGGGCCTGAGGTGCAGCTCCTGCCTGCAGCAGAGGCAGGGGAATGTTGCAGGTGTTATCACTATTTACCCAATGCCTCACTGTGGCCAGGGAGGTAAAACAAGCTAGACAGAACTGAGGGCAGAAGAAGGAGGCCCATGGCTTAAGAGTACCTGCACTTTAGAGAGCAGCAGGAGCCAGACGGAACCTCTCCAGTGCTCACTGCACACTGTGCCACTGCTTTCCTCCCTCTGGGCCTCTGCTTTGAAGCCTTTGCAGGTGTCATGGCACCCAAAGACAAACACAGCAAGGAAATATTCTACATGAAACGGGCAACTTCTGAGGCTTGGGCTGGTTTAAAAAACCCAAAGTATCATATTAAAATAAAACAAAGCATGTAAGAGCAAAACCCATGATTAAATTAATGTGGGATGGACAAGAACTGAGAAAGTTCTTGTCTCAGTACAATGACTGAGGAGAAGAAAAGTGGCCACGTATCATCCATTTTTGCTATGACTCACCAGGCAATGCTTGTTTTTACAAACACTGCTGACAAATGCTCACACACTGAGTTTTGTTTTTTACATTTTGTCTGCATGCAACAGAGGCGCACAATGCTTACTGTTCTGGTTTTGATGCTTTTTGAAGAGACAGTTATATGCCTTTCTGAAACCTCTCTCTGCAAAATGAACATAGTTTTTCCAAGTTAAACACAACATGTGAGCTGAATTGAAAGTGAAAATGCACCAATCACATTGAGTTATACACAGGAAATATGTTCTGATATCAGAAGCAATTCATGTGAACAGGATCCTTTGAAAGCAGAGGCATTTCCTCTGAATGCATTATTTCCTTCTCAATGTAATTCCCCACTATACTCATCTTGTAATTTCTTAAATCTCCAATCAGTTTAAAAATATGTTACTCTGTCTAGATGTGCAGAAAATTTTTTAGCTCTGACTGATGAATTACATCATGTTTTAGCTTTAGCATGAGTGTTATGTTCAAACTTTTGTTAATGGCTCACATAATAAAATAATAAATATTTGCTTACTGAAAGTACCTTCCAAAACTACAGAGAAAACCAAAGCAGTTAAATGCACCCCTCAGAACAAGTTTAATATTGGTCCATCGAGATAAGTGACATGCTTTACACAAAAGAATGAAACACGTTCATGTAGCAACCTCCAACAGCAAGGATGCTTTTCTTTGTCAGAAGAATGAAATGCTTTGTCAGAAGAATGAAATGCACTAGTCTACATAATATTAAATATTACTCTAACCTGAACTTGATAATTTTATTTCCTCTTCTTCTGTCATGCCCTCCTGCCACTATTTAAATGATTAGGGTAGGAAAGCATAAAAGAAAAGAAATATAAAATGATTAACAGTTCAGAATAAGCTCCTAAACCTGTGAACGGGTTTAAAACAGAACAACAAAGAATAACAGAAAAATAGGTCTTGCAGGAGTCTCAAGAGGCACCCTGTCCATTAGCCTATCTCGAGGAAAAATTGTGCTGCTCTAACTATTCCTGGTAAAAGTTGGTTTAACGTATTTGTGCACTCTTCTGAAAATGGAGAATACACAACCATCCTACCCAGAAATCTGTGCCAGTGCTGGATCATTATAAAGCTTTTTTTTTTTTTTTTTCCTAAAATCTGAACTAAATTTCCTTTGCTCCTTCTGCCCCGCTTCTCTCCTCTTTGCAGACATGGTCTGCATTTGCCTCGCTCCTCACTACTCGGTCTTTATTTTCCTCTACCTTAAATAACCCCATTGCCTTTCACTTTTCCAAGACTCCTGCTGACTCACCTTGTTCCTCCCATGATTCTCCACATGTTCCCTGATATTCTTTCTATGCAGTGTCCAAGAATGGACTCAGCACTGTGGCTGGGCTCAGTATCATTTCCTACAATGCTATACTGTGGATTTCATAGCCACACCAACCCTCGCTTCCCTCTGCCCCCCACTTTATCCTGAGATATGAATCTGTGTAAGTATTAGTCTACCAATCCCATCATCTACACTGCTCACCTGTTTTTGAGATGTGCCGCCAGGTCACATCGCTGCATGACTTCCTGACACACCGATGAGAAGGGGCACAAAACAAGTAACTTGTCTAAGAGTTTATGAACGAGAATGCTGGATTTTTTGCAGAGTTTAAAATGGAGTCTTTTTCGATCCAGCGGGCAGAAATCCTTCTCCTGCAGAAAGTTCCTTAGGCACTTGTAGCAGAAAGTGTGTCCGCAGGGAGTGTCCAATGGCTGCAACAAGGGCTGAAGGCAAATGTGGCAGACCAAGTCGTCGTCCACTTCATTCTGGTAGTTGTACAGGTGGTTCTCTCTCGTCCAGTGCTGCTGGCCACACTCGAAGCACAAGGGGTTCAAGGAGGCGTTCTGCTCCGCCAAAGCCATGTCATCACCTGTCGTCCCCATCGTGCAGCTAGGAACGCGGAGGTGTCCTCCTCCTCCTCCTCATAGGATGGTCTGCTCCTGCAAATCCTAGAGGGAAGCAGCCTCAGAAAAGCTGGCTTCTGTTCTTCACTCGAGTGTCACTTTCTGCAACAAATAAGGAAGTAAAAATTATTGACGTGACACAAAGTGTGAAAGCTCTTGGAGCTACTGACTTGTTCTGTGTTTACCAAAGTCCACAAAGGAACAAAGGTTCCATTAAGAGAACATTTCTGTTTTCTGTAAATTTGTCACAGAAGAGAGCACTGAAAAATACACCGGCACAATTCGTTTTGTGAGAGAAACATTTCACAGCTTTGTAACAGCTGCTCCAGAGCACAGTTTTCACCTGCAAGAAAAGCAGTTTGCTGAGAGCAAGGACATCACATTATGCAGTGTCACACCAGATGCACGCAGTCAGCATCTAGCACAAAGACACTCCATAGTGGAGCACTGGTTACATGACCATGTAATTAAAGGTGGCCTTCAATATGCGATTAGGATTTTATTCAGCAATCTGGTCCCACTTTCTTCTTTTTTTTTTTTCTTTTTCTTTTTCTTTTTTTTTTTTTGCATATTAATATGGAATACTACATATTAAAGGTCAAAATACCTCATATTAAAAATAACAGAAATGATTGCTTGCCCTGTTATTTCCATTAGCAATATTGAGTATATGCCACCCTTTACCTTCAGGTTCTGTCTGTGAATTCTTACAAAATGACAGGGGCCAATTCTATCCAGTGTGACACATTTGTTTTAATTTAGAAGCCAGAAATAAAAACAGACAATAGAATAACCATATGAAGCTATTGGTTTCAAACAACTAACCTGTTCTGCATACTGAGTGTGACAAAAGTCACATCAGTCAAAGAATTCTGTCACTATGGGATTTATTTCCTAAACTTTATATATTAAAATTTGCCCATTTTAAAATAGCTGCATGGTCAGGAAACTGCAGCCATCAGTCTACAAACACTAAACCCTTAACCTTCCCAACATTATTTATCTTTCTCTCCCATATGAAATAACACTGTTTGAATCTTGTAACAGGGTGATTTAGGAAACAGAATAAACTTTCTCACACTCTTAACAGCCCTGTTAATTAGTTAGTTTTGGTAAATAATCTCATTCAAAAACAAAAAATAAAAACAAATTAGAATGATGCTTATTTTGTGCCTGAATTCTTTATTACAAACTCACAACACTCAAGAGAGAGACTGACTGTATCCTAACAGACAAGTAGCAAGCATACAGTGAAATGAAAACCACTAGCTTAGGCACCAGCCCATAATCTTTATTTTTAGCTGTTGAATGTAGTCATAAACGCATTCCAAAATTTACATGGAACACATGCATTTTACTATGTCTTACATTTCAAGAGAATTTCTGTTTCAGTTTTTGCCTCTTAACCTCACACAGCCAAGCATAAGACTTAGAGCACATTTTGCAAGGATTATTATATCCTTTGACGCAAAAAGGATTAAATAGTAATTTGTAATCCAGGATTCTATTCTGCTGTGGAAATTGATGCTCTTCATTGCCCTGCCTTGTAGCAGATAATGTGCACCTTCTGGAAAGGATTTCAGGAGGGAATAGCACAGCAGTTCTTAGTTACTGGAGAATACAAATGCAAAATGAGACCGCAAAAGAGATTACTCAAAACCAGCCTTAAATGTATTATGTAAAAATGCAGACGGCCAAGCAGATAAGGAGCCCAGCACATAGGGCCCTCATGCACAAACAGCTCTGTAACCACACACTCCTGCTCCAAGACAAACACAAAAGGAATGAGACCCACCTAATGGCTCTTCCTTAACAGATTCAGAAGAAACCAGCTCCATGTTCTAGAAAAAACACTGCACTCATTCAGGGCTTTACCAAATCTTTTTGCTACACAGGTGCCACACAGCATGGCCAGTATGGAGGGACTGCGCACACAGAAGGGGCTCAGGAAGCCTCCTGATGGTGTGTTGTGTAAACAAGTGGACAACAATACATTGTTCAAACTGCTCCAAATCAGGAAAATCAGGACCTCTCCTTCTTCTCCACATAACAAAGATGCCAAGAAAGGAGCGAGTTCTACACCAGCAAGATGCATTCCAGTTAAAGCCTCCTAACAGCGAGTACCTCAAATTCATAGAACCACAAAACAGTTTGGGTTGGAGGGGACCTCAAACTTCACCTCCTGCTGTAGGCAGAAAATGAAAGGCCTTGAACACCTTCATGGATGGGGAATCCACAGCTTCTCCGTGCAACCTGTGTCAGGGGCTCACTTCCCTCACAGTGAAGAACTTCCTCCTCATACCTAATCGAAATCTCCATCCCCTTTTAAAAGGAACAGGCTTATAGCACTTCTGCTCCGTGAAGTGGTTTACTCACATCACAACCTTCTATAGAGCACAATGCGGTGCCAAACAGCAAATATACCTGTGGTGTACTTGCTGCAATCAAAGATTCCAGCACCAGGCTTTTAGAAGGTTGTAATTAAACCCTTTTTGAACAGTTTACTAAGGATTATGAATGAAAATTGAAGTAAGGAAAGTTTCTGAGAGAACCAGCATTCACCGTGATCTTCTACATCATCAGGACAAGCTGGAATGGGACAGCAGAGTGCCATAGGGGTGGAATCACGGGGGCAATGGCAGCCAGGGCCACAGGCAGACATGCTGAACCAGATCTATTTCTGCTGGCTGCTGACGTGACTTCTAGCTGCTTCCCAGTGCCGCTGCTGCCAGGGATCAATAGAGATCATATGAGCTAACCTGAGCACTTCTGCAGCTGATCTGCCAGCCCTTCTGTGGTGTGGCAGGCTGCAGTGAGAAGGGAACGACAAACAGACCCGCAGCTCAAAGCCACAGCCTTCTGAAATGAGAACATCTGACTGTGGCTCAAAGATGCCCTGATTGTGTAGGACTGCTTCCATTTTGCCACCAGAACCCTTCTGAAGGAAAGACCTGCCCTGCTGATCTTCCCCTGCGAGCTTTTGCTTGTGCCTTGATTTTACTTCCCCTGAACAGCACAAATGTTGCAGCAGGGTTCAATGCAAGAAAAAGATGGTCTATTACAACACAGAACATCAAAAGAAACCCCAAACCTCAAAAGCAAATGCACATGCCACCTCAAACAAAAGAAAATCTAGAGACTTCATCACTCCAGCACTGCTGTGTGCTGCTTTTGCATTTAGGGCAAGCATATTCAATAACAGGAATTATTCACTGGATTTGTATTGATTATATACCACAGCTGCCAAGGCTTTCCACAGGCAGCTCCCAGTGCAAAATCTCACAGCTGATTTACCAAGCCCACAAGCACAGTATTCATAGTCCAAACAATGATCAGGATAGCAGGCAGGGTCTAAATTTCCCTGGCATAGAAGCACTGTATTCCTGAAATACACAGCACCAGGGCCCTGCCATTTATATTACAGTACTTCATTCCTCTTTATGCATTCCTTATGTTGTTTGCTCTCTCTCGTATCACTGCAGATCCCCAGCTCCACAGGATGATTTCAGCTCAGGAGAGCTGCAAACAGGAGAAAATAGTCTGAATTTAAAATAAAAAAATAAAAAAAAAGAATAAGAGGAGGGTAAAAGAACCAGCCAGGTCTAGTTTTCAAGCAATTCCCTAGAAAATAATTCACCTGGGACTTCATTACTATAGTGTAACAGTGCAGGTAGTGCCCTGCTTTCAGTTTTAAATCACAGTTCATTTGGGAACTGAGCAAGACTGGACATCCAACTGTGCATTTTTAATGTATTTTTTATGCAGAACATGCATGACAGCAATTTCAGATTGAAAGAGACAGCCTTATTCATAGCCTCCCGTAGGTCTGATTTATTGGCTCACCCAACACTCTTTGGAGAAGTTTGGCACATTTTTCCAAAAGCATTAAAGGCCAGGCTTTATACCTACATCACATTTCATGATGTTTATTCCTTCCGTCTGAATGGGCATGATGAACAGCCAATCAAACAAAACAACAGGATGGAAAGAAATTATCACTGCTACAGAGGCTTCCTACGACCCTGAGTTCATCCTCTTCTGATCAGATAGATTTGTACGTGCCACATAATTGTTCCAATATCCCCATTAATAAATTCGGATGGTAGCATGGTCATCATCCTGAGTTTTAGGAAAATTTTCTTAATTTACAAATTTGCAGGATTTCTGAAGCCTGTTCTTGGTCTTGCACTACATCCCCACTTCTAAGGCACCCCAGCTGGAAAAGATCTCATGTTTTCTAAATTCCCCTTGCTCAAATGCTATAGCTGTGAAGAACATCCCTTAGCAGCCAGGAGTAGATGAATGCAAGCCATGGGAGAGGGAAACTAGACAGTGGTCACATTCATGGCTTTTAACCACATCGTAACACGAAAAATTAGTCCTTTGTTCCCAGTCCAGTATCCTTCACAGGAATTACAGCATCATACTGATGATTCAGAACTGTTTTCAAAGCAGACCACAGTTTGAGTGGACTAACATAAGATAGCAGAAACTTGGGAATAAAATACATGGTGAGAATAAATAGCGGGCAAGCAGCCTTAGAGGGGAAAAGTGTTATGCCACATCTTCAAAAAAGCGTGACCTAGCTCGTTAGATACAATCTGTGTTTTAAGATTAAAGCCATACAGCAAGCAAACGGAGCAGAACCAGCAACTTGTGTTGACTGCATAACATCCATGTTAATTATCCAGATGTCTAAGGGCTCTGCTGCTGTCCAATACAAAAAGCCAACTCGACTCCAGTGCAAGACTGTGAGAAAGTAATCCTGCTTGACTCCTACTCTTTTGAACACACAAACAAAAACTGAATGTTGTAATGTCAAAAGATGACATCTGGTAGCTCAAAGTCAGGAAAACAGAGGGAGATAGGATGAGTACAGGAATTAGACTTGAACGGATTTCTCTTAATGCACCAGAAACACTTTCACTGAATCCTGATTATGTTCTCTACATTTTTGAAGTCATTCCGCAGAATGACCAGAATTTTTTTTATAATCAAACTAAATCCAGTTGTGGCTGAAGAAAACTGAACCACCAAAAGGCAGTGCTGGGCTTACAGTACAATCCTCTGCTGGCAGATTTGTCACCCTTTTGTGTGTCTTTCTGTTCAACCAAGGCAATGGCTGCACAGCCCAAGCGCCTGCACCATGCCAGATGCTGGCACGGCATCCCCACCAACAGAGCCCTGCTTAAAGCCAGCAAATAAAGGAGCGTTTGGGAAAATGAACCTGTGCTTGCAGAGTGCTGCGTTTCCACAGCAACAGGAATGATGGGCTTTAATTGCAGCAGCTCCCTTCGGCAGGGGTGGCTCTTGGCCGGGCACCTGCTGCATGGGGCTGTGATGCTTGGGCCAAGGCAGGGGACATCTGTGCTACATCCTCTGACTGAGGAGATTTTGGGGATCCAAGCATCATTCTCACCAACAAACATAAAGATGTAAAGAGAGGTGAAAACACAAGCTCTGGGAAGTGCGGGGCCATCTCTCCATTAGACAGTGGATTGGTAATGCTCATCTCCCAAAACCACTGCTCCAAAAATTGGAGATCCCTGATTATTGGACAAAATGGTAGGAAACAGCTCTGAGAGATTAAAGAAGGAGCCAGAAGGTTTTTCCTCAAAGCAGGCGAAGAACATCACACAGCCATTTTCTAAAGCACAAATGGAATGGCTTCTATTCTGGGACAGGGAGATTAAAATAGCATCAGTTTAGTCAAATCAGTCTCAAACAAGACAGGGAGGATGAGGATTGTAACCATATGAGAAACCTATTCTTTATAGCAAATAGAGGGCTACATCAGATAAATCACCTCAAAATAGATGAAAAAGAGAAAAGAACATGAATCTTTAATGAAGATACATCTACACATTAAACAAACAAACAAACAAGGATTAAACTTTGAATATTCATACCGAACAAGAGGAGTGCTGAAAAAAGAAAGAAGTGAAAGGCATAAACCAAGCTACAGGAGAGTGCAGTCTGACAGTCAGAAAACGGCTCTGAAAGCCCTTGGAAGGAGAAAGGTATCAAATTTATTCCTTCCTCTATAGGCAGGGCTGGCCACTGCTGTCCACGGCACTGGGATTCATCCTTCTCAGTTCCTAGGTCTTGCACCAGCCATGGGTTCACAACCTGCAGGCCTGATCCGCATCAGATCTCCCAACACCCCGCATCCATTTTGGGATATGGTGAAAAATAAACAAGAAGCAGCAAAGTGAAATGAAGGTGGAAATGATACACACTTACCTGGCAGTAGAGCTCAAGGCAAATTTCCCTTCCGAGCAAAGAACATAGCAAGAGCAGTATTTGGTTACTACTCCTGTAACAGGTGGGTTCCTACATCCAGTAGCAGTGACAGAAATAGCCCAACAGTTATCAGTGAACTGCAAGTAGTCAATCAGAAGACTTTCTTCTCGCTTATGGGGCAGAGGAGAAAACCAAGAAAGAGTAAAGCATTTGTTCCAACAGCATGGTTCTTTTCTGCAGTGCAATCTGTCCTACAGCCCCTGACATATGTGCTACCCTTTCTGTTGGAGAGATGAAAGCAGCGGAAAGCTGTCGATCAAGATGTTAAACCTTCTGCAGAGCCCTCCCCTGTGCTCTTTGCCCTGAAACAAGGACTTCCACGGATGAACAGAGAACACTTAACTAGATTAAACATAGCTGGTTCCTGGCTGTGCACAGATACCATTTGATTTGATTAACAGGAATTTTAAGGAGCTGATGCAATTCAAGGAAAATAAAGAAGGAAGAGGTGAGCGATATTCCCATTGCCTGCTTTCCTGCTGCTCATCTGTATAATGAGCCCTAATCACTATGGGTGTGAATGGGGAAAATATCAAGGAGATAGCAACATTCTTCGATTGCTCTCAGAATGGCTTTCATGGAAAAGACAAGCCAAGAGTTCACAGGAGGACAGAGGGATAAAAGCTGTTGGGGTGATTACACTGGTGAACGAACTATTTTCAGAGAGACACCAGCCCCATCTCTTCCGTTCTTCATCATGTGTGACATGCCACATCTGGTGCCCCTTGCCAGCTACAGCCCCTGTGATAAATGGAGAATTATTCTGCAAATTAAACTATTTAATACTATTAAACTACAGTTGTACTACATCAGTCTTCTCCTCAGCCAAATATTTAAAAAATGAAGGTCCTCCCTGCTGAACAGGTATTAGGTATTTACATACACACAGAAATAAACTAGAAGAAAGTTGTCCAGTGAAAGTACAAATACTTACATCATGGCAGTCATCATACAAGCAAAGAGGCGAAAGGGCTAAAAGAGCATGGTGGGGTAGGTCCCACAGCAGGTCCGTGAGAAAGTGCAGAGGGCAGTCTGGACAGAAAGGCTCATCCAGCATAATTGCCTGAGCCACAGCATCACCCAGACCAGTCTGCCTGGCCTCCAGCCTCCACGCATGCTCCCTTGTAACAAAACATCACCGCATAAGGATGGAGCAGCTTTTCAAAATAGAAGGAAAAAAACAACCTTCTGATGTCACAGCCAAAATATTCAAAGCAGCGTTCAACTCGAGCTTCCCAGACAGGCACAATCAGCCAGGAGACTTGCTGCTTGTTGGCATGAGTACTGCCAACAGAGAACCTGCTTCACCTAAAAACCATCCCCACTTGTCCCTGAGAGCCATCACCTACCCCTGAGAGCAGTGCTGTGCTTTGGTGTGCAGCGGTGAAGCTGAGGATGCCATGGACCACATATCACTTGAATAAGTCACCAATAAGACTGGTTGTTGGACTCTCAGATCCTTAAGGCGATGACTGCCTGTGGATTTAGCTCTGCTGAGGACACCTGCACCTATGGATCTGAGCAAAGAAGGTATCTTCAGTCCCAGTGGTCTGACCCAGATTTGTTGCAGGACTTACTCTCATGCTCTCCAATATTTATTCAAAACATTCCCATGTTTTACAGAACATCAGTCAGAAAATAAAAGCCTCCAACTGGGACCTTCTGTTTCAGCTCTCTAGACATGCGTGTATCATACCTCAGATACATGCACTCTGCACCCAGACACTGCAAATAACTGGCTCTGTGCATAATCAGAATTTACATAACAACAGCATGTTAGATATAGAACTTGTAGTCTCAGTTCTGATCTTAAACAACATTTAAATATTTTGTATTTAAATGGCTCTTTGCATACACATTAGGCTAGAACTTGATCCAAGGCCTTCAGACAGGTTTCAGAGAGGGGACTGGATGCTGAGCTGACCTGTGAAGTTGAGTCTGGTTATACAAATAAATGCAACAAAGAACAGGCAAGCAAAGACAACAAACACTACGCTTGTTTTTTAGTCAAACTAAAAGCATGCATCTCTGCTTCAGCTCCTGTAATTCCACAGCAACAAAGATAAACAGGGATAGCATTTACAGAATAAGAAAACAAGCAGCCAAAAAAAAAACAAACAAAGAACCCTAAACCAGAAATCCACATTTTTTCCTAAAGTATTTCTCTATTTCCTAACTATTTGTAAGCTGTTTATTTCAGTTCCTTTCCCTATTAGCTTGGCTGACTACATACAAATGCA
Source organism: Tympanuchus pallidicinctus (assembly GCF_026119805.1). Lineage (NCBI taxonomy): Eukaryota > Metazoa > Chordata > Aves > Galliformes > Phasianidae > Tympanuchus > Tympanuchus pallidicinctus. The sequence continues at coordinate 17,830,322 of NW_026294627.1, forward strand.
CACATGTATATTACACACATATATGTGTACAAACCAGTTTTCAGCACCGATCAAATAGAGAGGCTTTTATAACAGTGCTTTCATGACCGAGCCTGAGGTACAGTTTGGCTGCTGCAGCACCTTCCCTGTTACAGCGTTCTTGGAAAGAACCTGCCTCAGTAGAACTGTTGGAAAACAGTCCTTCAAGACTCAAGGAGACGCATTAGCAAAGATGCACAGTGCTAGCATCCTACAGCAACCCAACAGTTGTGCTATGAGTGATGGGCTAAATATTTGACAACAATCTTCTATTTCCTCCTTACAGGAATGACATGGAGGAGCTAGTGCTGAACTGCTTACTTTGTTTCTAGGCTCTTTAAACAGAAAAAAAAAAAAGATTCTTAAACAAAAGCAGACAAATCAAAATCACTGCCTTCTGAGCAGTGCAAACTATAATAAAATCAAAGGAAAAAGTGACATTAGAGACAAACAATAGGTGGCATCTACACAAACTGGAAGTCATTTATAGAAATTAGGTATTTAGATACACAAAGAAATAAACTAGAAGAAAGTCACCCAGATAAGAAGTGCTCAGACCAGGGCACTCATTCTAAAAGCAATGAAGGGAAGGCTGCCCAGCAAGAGAGGTTTCCAATTGCTTGTCCACCAAACAATGGCTAAGTCATTAAAAAAAGAAGGCCTGGTATTATGAAAGAAAAATATACCTAACTTCTCAGATACCTAACCATTAACTTGCAGGACATACAGAAGGCACTTACTTCAATAGGAATTTCTGGTTCATCACACTTTGGGAAGACAGTGGGGAAAGAAGGCACTCCGAAGCCTGACTTCAGGCACTGGTTTTCTGACCGTGGTCAAAATGGCTCCAGCAAGAGGCTGACAGAATCATGTCACCTTGGGCAGGAGCCAGCCTCCTCCTCCTGCCACTGCCCAATCTCAGCATGCTAAAACTTCGTATTTGAGATTCTGTGGAGGTTGATACAGTTTTCACTTCCTCATTTATTCTATGTATTCAAGCCTTAAGAACCAGCTGTTAGCATACCAGTCTTACTTTGGGGGATATTAATTCATTACCATCGCTTTTGGAAAAAGGTCTTTAAGAGACGAGTGATCCAGCCTCGGGAGTACCTGCCCACTTTGCATTCCATAACCACAGCACTCATTTTTCAAGTCCAGCACTTCTCAACAAGTTAGGTTAGACTCAAGGAAACAAAAATTCAAACTCTCATGTATTTCCATAATTCTTTGTTACTCCCAACTCATGCTAAATGTTTTCACATGTTTTATGCCAGATACTTACACAAAACGTTTTTTTAAATTCACAAATCCTTTTTTTGAATTGCTACACCATCCAAGAAGCCTTAACAAACCTAATTCTGTACTGTGAATTACACAAACCCAAATGAGAACTATTGGTCTTTGTGAGATAAAGACCAATATCCACATGGCAGAAATCAAGCTCTTGCCACAAAAAGGGAGCAGTCCTGTGTGTCCGGATGATGAGATCTAGAAATGCCATCCAGCCCTGCTTCTCAGTACAGCAGCAGCAATGGTAGCAGATGTGTTAATAGCACCAGGGTGGCTTAATGTGATGGTGGATTTGGAAATACTCCCAAGCATTGGAACAGGTTGTCCAGGGCAGCGGAGCGGTCACCATCCCTGGAAGTATTTATGAAGTGTGTAATTGTGGTACTAAGGGACATGGTATAGTAATAAGCTCAGTAGTTAAGGCTGATGGTTGGACTTGGTGATCTTGTGGGTCTTTTCCAACCTGTGTGATTCCATGATTCTGGGAAATAGCAAACTTCCAAATTTCTGTGCTTCCATGAGCAGAATAACATACAAAGTAGGGCATTAGTAACAAGTTGACCCTCAAAATTCTAGTTCAGATTTCAGATCTTGAGAGAAATTCCTCCAACCTGGTACCAGATTCAGGACAGCTTATGGTCCTACAGGAAAAGTCCAGGAAGCCAGAAAGGCTACAGCCATGTTACCTTCACTTGGAAATCACCAAACAGAATAGCTAGAAAGTCAATTAGCACTCTATCCTTAGACAGATCCCTTCTGCATTATGCTTGTAATAAGAGGAGTGCAAGGAAATTCATGCAAGAAAACCATCATCAAAACAAACAAAAATCTCCCACAGAACAAATAACCCACCAGTCTGCTCTACAGTTAATAGCTTTCACATAGACTCACTGATGGATCATGAAAAAAAAAGTTTACATTTCTGTAAATAGCTGTTTAATATTAAAATTAATAACAGCCTTCATTTTCACTGGCTTGAAGAGTTAAAAAGTTAATCATTCAAATTATAATCTAAAGAACCAAAAGCTTGGCTACAGGATAATTAGAAGTCTTCATACTGTGTGCAACCTGAAAACCAGAAATACAGTCGAGAACACAATGGGATTTTCATTCAAAGGAGACATCTTAATGTAAAAGCAGTTAACTGCTACAAACAACACTGCCTCTTATTAATCGTATGGAATAAGAGAGAAACAAGTTCCCAGGCAATTAGTCTGCCTTCGTATATTGAATGGAGGCTGCTGTAAAGAAAAACATCTGAGGAAACGAGCACTGAAGAGGACATCCCAGCTGAACAATTTTAAGACAAAAATGGCAAAATCCTTCACAGAACCTAGAAGTTACCCCAGAAACTTACTGCAATAACAAAGCATACTTTGGCTAAGGGAAATTATTTGCGTATGTTTCCCTTCATGAACTTTGGAACCAGAAATACGTGAACTGAGATCTACAATTTGCCCTCACAAACCAGTTTAACTGAACATGAGATTTTCACTAAGTTTAAAATCTGAATTGATCCTTATTTTGTTTTTGGATCACATTCTGCTGCTTAAAGCTTCAGCCAACGCTTACTATTAGAAATAAGTGGAAGTAAATCTGAACCTAAAAGGGTTCACAGAGAGTCTTGCATTTTTCACCAGTTAAGTGAAAATAAATCACTGCAACTTTCCCATAGGCTATAGAAGATGGATTTATTTATTTTTAATACTGGATTTGGAGAAGGGCACGCCTGCTGGGATGCCAGCAGGGTCAAAGCATGCAACGAAAATATAAGACCTTGACAAAACTGCTGGACATCTCCAACAGTTTCAAATCTTAAACCAGAAAACCTCCCAACAGCCAGAGCTGGCACCTCACTTGCTCTCCGGTTTCTGTCTCCTTACCCTCCCCAACTCCCAGAAAAACAGTGAAACAGGAATTATTTGCCTGAGACAAGCTAGAAAGCACTACATGCAATTACTTCAAAATACCTACACATGTGATAGCTCTTGACTTTTGTTTTTCCTATCAAAGCATTCTGAAAAGCAAACAGGATTAACAAAAAGAAAACAGAAGCACGAGTGATCTTTCATTTCTTATTTTATTTTTAAAAGCATCTCGCTCCTTTTCCTTTGAAAAAAGTCTTTACCTGAGTACCCATTTCTCAAAGCATGCACGCACTACACGCATGCACAATGAAATCAGGAACCTTCTTTTCAAAGTGGTCATGAAGGCCAGGTACAATTTTAACAGGGTCTCTATCATGTCTATGGGAAAACGTTATGGTTAACAGTACAACTCTCACTACACACGTATCCTAGGAGACCAAAGAGCTTTCACATTTAAAAGCTTATTTCCCAGCCACGCTCTCAGTATCCATCTAATGCACTTACAAACAATACAAACAGCTGTGAGAGACGAACTTGTTTTAATTTCAGCCAGAACGCACACTGACCTCTGCTAACCTCCACACAAACATTTCATTTTATTTCACTTCTATGTCTTTCTCACTAAAAAGATGTCAGAAATCTCTTGTAATTCATGAAATGCATTTTTAAATTTGGATTTTACAAATGAGCAGAGCTGAAATTCTCAAATATTTCTAGAAAATGATTCATGCACATGCTTGCAAATCATTTTACAAAACATCAACCTAATTCAATATATCAGAAAACGATATAATTAAGGAAATACTCTCAGAAAGAGAAACATTTAAAAAAAAAAAAAAAGAAAGAAACAGAAAGCACAACCCATCTAATTTAAGCCTCTTCATGCTTCAGGTCAGAATCACCTACCCACTCAAAACAGGCTGAATTAAGGAATTTCCTGAATTTCATGTTTGCAGTTCTGCCAGAGGGTCCAGCCTGCAGCTCTGGAGAAGAGCATCTCTCTGAGCAGAGCCCTCATCACCCAGCTCCAACTCCTTGTGAGCCTCTGGGCAGCTGGCACCAGACACCCATCCCAAAGCCCGCGGCAGCCCCTTGCCCCTTTGCTGCTTCTTACCCTTTCATTCCCAGATTGGGAGGAGGAGAGGAGGCAGCCCAGCACGCAGGGCAGGGCGAACACGTTACTGTTCTCACAGAGGAGGAGGTGTCTATCACATGACAGCAGAGAAGTTCAAGGAAAAAGCCTGTCGGCGTGCTGCTGTACACAACCAAATTAATTCACCAGCAGGCAATTAAAACCAGGCAATTAAGGCCAGCCCCTTCTGTAGCCGCTGCAGCATCCCACAGGGTTTGCTTTACTTACAGCAGTAAATTCATCTGATTTCCAATCTCACGTGGGTAGCTGGGGCTCGGGGAACACTGCCGCTCTTACGCCGTGTCCTTTTCAAACACAAAACCTAACATTAACATTAACTGCGGGCTAAAATGTCGTCAGCAATCTCTCCTGAATGCATAATGAAGCAGGTCTACCGGATCTGGCACTTTCATTTTTTAAGCATGCCTGGGGAGCACGAGCGGGTGTCATGCAGAAATAGTTACAATAACTCCGTGCGTACTGCAGAGCAGCTTTACAGCACACCCAGGACATCCCAGCTCTCTGTCTTGCTGCCATGTGCTGCAAACCTTATGCAAATCCCACTACAGTCACAGCCTTTCCAAAAAAAAAGAAAAAGCCAATATCAGATTATACACCATTATTTTCCTATCTCCTCCTCCTCAGGAAAATTATATTAAGAACAAAAAATTGAAAGTATTCCCAAAGCTGTGCATAATTTCTGAAAAGTTCTCAAGTTAGTGCAGCCTTAAAATTCAGTACCTCGATACTAGAGGGGTACACGGTGCAGAAGGTGCACATCTTGAAATCGTTCTTTCAGAAAGAAATTTGTTTCTCTTTCTAAGTTATTCATTTGTAACCTTTCTGAACACTAGGTGTATGAAAAACTTGCAGACTCACACAAACTACTGTATTCCACTACTTTTATAAAGCCCAGGATACTGGGCTTCAGTATTCCCATTTCCAAACTGAATACCTAAACGTTACTATCCACTTTCACTGGACATAATGCAAATGCCATTTGCAAATGCCAGAGTCAGCTGCCACCAAAATGTGTCACATCCCTCGAGAAACTGTCCTCTCTTTGCATTTATATAGCTCTGCCATGTGGAGAAAAAGCTCTGGACCTACACACAAGATAAAAATACACAGCAGAAAGATGGGCTCCAAATGAGAAGGGTCCAGTTTAGATCTCAGTGGATACTTCAGGCGGATTCACGCCTTCCTCTGCTTGAGAAAGCCTAACTGCTCACCAAATCACACATCTGAAAAAGTAGCGAAAGTGTTTTTCTTGGCATTTTTTGACTCGATATGGTTCAAAACCAATGAGGTTGGATAAAGAGCACAAAAAAGAAGAATGGGTTTATTGCTAAAGAAGTCAGCACCCATTGGGACAAATCAGAAGTGAGGGCCATTCCCTCCCTTCAGTGAGGTAAAACCTGCAGCTGTGTTTCAAAGACCCAGGGCGTGCTACAGATTCTTTTTATATCTGTTAATGACAATGGCACTGAAATGATGGCCTCACTGGTACCAGCACCGGGCTAAGGGGGCTTTGTCTGGCTTTGAGCATTTGACAGCAATGCACTGTTTCATCAGAGGAACCAATATAAACTAATCTGGGAAAAACATTTGTTAGCACACCTACACTGCACCTACATGGGGCTTTCTTTAGCACGCAAGCGTCACTAACTGAAGAAAAATACCAAAAAGACAAAAGAAACTCCAACAAAACCATTGCAGGATGGGGAAATGGGGAAAAGACATGAGGAGCAGCTGAGGCCCCTGTTGTGCTCAGCCCAGAGCAGGGCAGGCTGAGGGGAGGCCTGATAGTGGCTGCAGCTCCTCACAGGGAGCGGAGGGCAGCGCTGAGCTCTGCTCTGTGTGACAGCGACAGGGAACGGCATGGAGCTGCGTCAGGGGAGGGCGGCTGGGGGTGAGGGAAAGGGGCTGCGCCAGAGGGCGGTGGGCACGGAACAGCTGCCCAGGGCTGTGGGCACGGCCCCACTGCTGGAGCTCAGGGAGCGTTTGGACGGCGCTCTCAGGCATTGGGATTGGATTTGGGGTGGTGCTGTTTAGGTCAGCGCGTCCTTTATCTGAGCATGAACTTCCTCCATCGACATGGAGCCCATCACACAGATTCTGTACATTTTGCCACGTGTTGCAATCAGGGAAATTCAGATTTGATTTCAAGCAAGCACGTCACATGATCACAGCATGTGATGTCCCAATGAATATCTAACAATATTTCATTAGAAAACAAAATCCTGTACTAATCTCAACCTTATTTCCTAACAAAGAGGTAAACAACTTTCACCCTCATTAAAAAGTTGAGAAATTTGCACACCATCACCAAAATATAATTAATGCACAGCCTTTAGAAGAGTCCAAAGGAGCAATTTAATTAACCACCCACTGATTTCATAAATGACAAGAACACACAAAGGTAATAGCACCTCATAATTGAAAAAGTTCCTGTTTACTTAGCTGAGCAATTGTACTGCTCTACATTATGCATAATTATGAGGAAAAATGTTTTGAACTCATTACATTCTAACGTTGCAAGTATGAGGAAACAACACAAGACACAAGACAGACCCACAACGTATTCCATCTATTTAATGCCTTTACCTAAGAAGCACAAAGTCACGAGCAAAAGTGAAGGTCTTAACCTTTATGAACTCTTTTAATGGTCTGTTTTTCCTCAGTTTATGTATGGAAAGATATTTGTTTGTGGCACATCTCACCCTGAATGAAAAGGAAATACAAACATAGAGTTGTTTCTGGTCTGAAAGCAACAGCACCAGCTCTCTTCAAGAGCACAGAAGAGAGGGAAAAAAAAAATACTGGCATGCCACTTCAAACAAAATATTGCCTAATGCAGGGATTTGGTTTATACCTGCGGTTCTCTCACTTTCATACAACGGGTTCCTCTATAAGCCCCAAGAAGTATTTCTGTGGAAGATCCTGTGAGCTCGTTTTGCAGTCCTCAATCTTTTCTTCACGTGGGAAAGCTTCCCTTTGGCTGCTACATCCTTTATTAAAGGTAAAGAGGAGCAGCTTTTATAAAGCTAGGAAAATAATGTAACAAAATACATGAAAGCCTTCCTCTTTTCTCTCTCTTTTTTTTAATTTTTATTTTTTTTTAGATAAACTGAATCTGTATTCCTGCTAGCACTTACAAAACTCAAGATGACTCTCTGCTGTTTCTTTATAACCATCAAAGTCTACCCAATTGAATACAAAATAGTAACAACTGAATTTATAAGGTGTCCATCTCCCTATCCAGTGGATGCAGGGAAAGCAGACACTCATACCTGTTTTGCACCATATATGATTTTAACAAGAAAAACAGACACTAGAGATTCAGTGGATCCACAGACTAACAGCATTCACTTGCAGCACACCACAGAACAAGCTGCAGGGGCCTGACCTTCCAGCAGCCCTGGTATGCAAGGATATATGTAAGCAGCTGCCTTGTAAAGCAGCCCGAAATCGCCAGTCCCACCTGTCCCTGGGATGACACACACGTGGCACTGGCTCTCTGTCCATGTGCCACAGGAAGAGTGCCTCATAATACAAATTATACCATTAAGTGCTGATCCCAGCAGTATGGGTGTGCGATATATCAAACTGAAGCAATGAATTTGCTTGCACACATTAAATATACATTTCTATAACTCTTCAACTAACAGAGATCACTACTATTTGGTATTAGCTATTTGTGTTAATTGCTCCTGAGAGTTTCTCATTCTTCAGAGTTACGATATTTGCTCAAGCTGCAGCAGACCATGGTCAGGCCAATCCAGACACATTTGCTGCCTGTCCCAAGTGCCCCTAAACAGCTCTTTGAAGTATGAAACCTTCCATTACTACTACACACCATGGTTTATTTACTAATTAGAGGAGGAAAAGAGGATTCTTAAATAAACACTGTACGGCAGACTTCTATTCATTTTTCTGACTCTTTTCTAAGTCTTCCCAGTTTCACAGAATCGCAGGGGTTGGAAGGGACCTCCAGAGATCATCGAGTCCAACCCCCCTGCCAAAGCAGGTTCCCTACAGCAGGTCTCACAGGTAGGCATCCAGGCAGGTCTTGAACATCTCCAGAGAAGGAGACTCCACCACCTCCCTGGGCAGCCTGTTCCAGTGCTCCGTCACCTCACTGTAAAGAAGTTCTTACGCACATTTGTGTGGAACTTCCTATGCTGCAGTTTCTGGCCATTTCCCCTTGTCCTGTCTCCACTCACCACTGAAAAGAGTCCGGCCTCGCCATTCTGCCCCCCACACCTTAGATATTTACAGACCTGGATCAGGTCCCCTCTCAGTCTTCTTTTCTCAAGGCTGAACAGACCCAGTTCACTCAGCCTTTCCTCATAGGAGAGATGCTCCAGGCCCTTCACCATCTTTGTGGCCCTCTGCTGGACTCTTTCCAAAAGATCCATGTCTTAAAAGTTGTTTGTTCTTGTTCACGAGTGCTAACTCTGAAAGTGCTCCCACCAAAGCTGCAGGCTGCCTGTGCCCACTGTGCTTAACTTCAGTGCTCCCTCACTCTTTCGTCCTTACTCTGAGGACTAGCAGGCACATTACCTTACCTGAACATGGAGCTGTTTTCCAGTGGTTAATTCTGATGACTCCTGCATGTTTTCAGGATGTATTTATTCAGCCTGTAAAAATGGTTTAGATTTTCTGCTTCTAAACACTGGAGAAAATATATCGCTTAAATTGTAATACATGATTCAACAGCCTGCAGCTTCCAAAATGATCTGGACTGCACAATATTGCTGACTTGTTCCCACCATTTACTACTGCAATAAACTTGATCAGAATTGCCTCCTTTCTTCCATGCTGCTAAGGAATTTTGGAAGAAAATGATGCTTCAAAGCTCCTTTGAAGAACTTTGTTTGGTGGGCATGGTGGTAATGGGTCAACAATCGGACTACGTGATCTTTTCCAACCTTAACTGTTCTAGTTTGATTACGTTCCTCACCAACAACTGCACTCGCAGTTTCTTAAGCGGTCTCACCTGGAATAAACTGCCATGGCACACAGATTTCACCACGCCAAGTAAACTACGTAATAAATATTAGAACAGTGCTAGCGGAAGGCTTAACCATAAAATGTCATTTTCCACTGGAAAAGTCTCAAAGAGCCATGTGGTTAGTATAAGCTATCAAAAGTCAACTGGGCTGTGGGACAGAAAAATGAAAAGGTAGTCCTTCCCAGTACAGGAGAGCTCTGATTCTTACAGATTATCAAAACTTACAACTGAAAAAAAGCAAAATTTAACTACAGATCCTGAACATCCTCAAAACCCATCTATAGAAATTCCTGTACTGATCAAGTTTTTTTTTTAATTTTTAAACAAATTAAAGGATACCTATTTCCCCCAAGCTTTCTGCCACACAGATTTTATGTGCTGGAGCTGTGGAACTTTTGCTTACTATCTCAACAGGCAGTGTGGAGGGGAAGTCAACCACTGAAGTCCTCGCTCTTGCCTCCTGGTTATCTCTGAACACATTTCTATGGAAATGAAGGATGGATGCAAGAAGGTAAGTTTTTAAGTTATCAAAATACATAAAGAAGTTAATTTTACATCTCACACAGGCAAAATAAGTCTTACACAGTGGAAATAACTGTTTCTCCTGGATTAGTTTCTGCTTCCATTAGATTGTGGCACAGAAAAGTAACTTAAGAGTTTTACAACTCTTTAGGTAAGTGTCAGAACAATAAAGCTCCCCATATATTGCATCAGAAACAGTATTGCAAGCAGGAGCAGAGAGGTGATTGTTCCCCTATATTCAGCACTGGTGAGGCCGCACCTCGAGTACTGTGTCCAGTTTTGGGCCCCTCACTGCAAGAAAGATATTGAGGCCCTGGAACGTGTTCAAAGGAGGGCAACAAAGCTGGTGAGGGGTCTGGAACACAGGCCATATGAGGAGAGGCTGAAGGAGCTGGGAATGTTCAGCCTGGAGAAGAGGAGGCTCAGGGGAGACCTCATTGCTCTCTATAACTTCCTGAAGGGAGGCTGTAGTGAGCTGGGGGTCGGCCTCTTCTCTCGTGTCATCAGTGATAGGACCAGGGGGAATGGCTTCAAGCTACGGCAGGGGAGATTCAGGCTGGACATTAGGAAGTTTTACTTTTCAGAAAGGGTGGTCAGGCACTGGAACGGACTGCCCAGGGAGGTGGTGGAGTCACTGACCCTGGGGGTGTTCAAGGAAAGGCTGGATGTTGTGTTGAGGGACATGGTTTAGTGGGAGCTATTGGTGATAGGTGAACGGTTGGACTGGGTGATCTTTTAGGTCTTTTCCAACCTTGGTGATTCTGTGATTCTATTATATATTCACCTATTTAACTCAGAAGAGCTATTTTTTTGCTATTTTAAAAAATTAGCTTACAAGTAAAATGCATTTTATTATCATTCCTGATAGTCAACCTTATTTAAATTTTACAAGAATAATGAGCATAAACAATACAATTTTCTGAAGGAACTGGGCTTGTTCAGCCTGAAAAAGAGAAGGCTGTGGGGAGACCTCACTGAGGCCTTCCAATATCTAAAGGCAGTTTATAAACATGAGGGAAATCAACTTTTTACAGGGGTAAATAGCTACAGGACAAGGGGGAATGGTTTTATACTAAAGGAAGGGAGATTTAGATTGGATGTTGGGGGAATTTTTTTACTGAGAGAGTGGTGAGGTGCTGAAACAGGCTGCCCCAGAGGTTGTGGATGCCCCATCCCTGGAGGTGTTTAAGGCAAGGCTGGATAGAGCCCTGGGCAAGTTGATCTAGTACTTGACCTAGCACAAGGCTGGAACTTGATGATCCTTGAGGTTCCTTCCACCCCAAACCATCCTATGATTCCTAGAATTTCATGCTTAAACACAGCTTTAACTTTTAAACTCTAAACTTCTGACAAACACAAATCACAGTGCTTACTTCTTGCCCTCTGCCACCAAAGAAGGCTCACATTTGATTTCTACCACTGAAATGCACAATAGCTGGTATTTTGCTGCAGAACATAATTTATTAAGTGACAGAGTCTTGACTTGAGAGCAGAACAGAACTACTGCTGCCAAAAATCTCATCTCTGCATAAAGTTTCTTTTATATTCTTAAAACAAGGATGAATAGAAAATAAAGCATGGTCCAAAATGTTTTTCAGGTTTTCTCTGCACACAAGCAACCTAACGTGACACCAATTCTTCTGTATAGAAGAGTGCTGGACAGCCCATTGACATTCTTCAACTGAATCATTTGTTATCTTTCAGCAAATAGTTGGTAGCAGCTATTTGCATTTCCCAGGCTTGCCTGTAACTTAGAGCTGTAAGAACAGCCTCAGGGTGGCCTTCACCAGCATTATCTCATTTCAGATTTCAAGAGACCAGGAGAAGCACACATGCTCAGCTACCACATCTCAGCCGAGGTGCCTGCTAGCTTGCAAAACCAGAACTTCTCATGCCACCTCAGATTAACGTGACAGTCTCCCAATATCTCTGTGAGCACTACTGCAAGGGGAGTATTTTTAACAAGCGCTATGTATGTGTCATCCGCTGATTTTTGTTGTGGGATTTTTTTGTTTGTTTGTTTCTGGGGTGTTTTAGTATGCGGTTTAAGGAAACAAAAATTAGAAGGAAATTATTCAGACAAGATGCAGATTACCTGCCATAAAACTGACATGGCACACAAATTTAGAATTCTTTAAGAACACCACATGAGAAGAGGAGAATCAGAGGAGACCTTACAGCTCCCTACAACTACCTGAAATGAGGCTGTGGTGCTGTGGGGGTCAGCCACTTCTCCTGTGTAACAAGTGATAGGATGAGAGGAACCACCTCAAGTTGTGCTGGGGAGGTTGGATATTAGGAAAAATTTATTCTCTGAAAGAGTGCTCAGGCACTGGAATGGGCTGCCCAAGGAGGTGGTGGAGTCACCATCCTTGGAGGTGTTTGAGAAGCATTTAGATGCGGTGCTAAGGGACATGGTTTAGTAGGGAAATATTGGTGGTAGATGGATAGTTGAACTCAATGACCTTGGATGTCTTTTCCAACTTTGGTGGTTCTGCGTCCCTAAACTCAGTTTCAGAAGGTCCCTCAGGTACATTTTATATGCAATTTCTTATTTAAAAAAAAAAAAAAAAAAGTACATGGTCCTACATGTCCAAGTATATTGAGGACAAATTTAGTTCTTTCCACACAAAACCTTCCTTCACTTTGTAGCCTAATACGCATCACAGAATCACAGAATCACAGAATCACAGAATCACAGAACCACAGAACCACAGAACCACAGAACCACAGAACCACAGAACCACAGAACCACAGAACCACAGAACCACAGAACCACAGAACCACAGAACCACCCGGGTTGGAAGGGACCTCAAGGATCATGTAGTTCCAACCCCCCTGCCTAGCAGGGCCACCAAACATACACATTCAGATCAGGTTGCCCAGGACCCCGTCCAACCTGGCCTTGAACACGTCCAAGGACGGGGCATCCACAACCTCCCTGGGCAGCCCGTTCCAGGGCCTAACCACTCTCCTTGTAAAGAACTTCCCCCTAACATCCAACCTAAATCTTCCCTCCTTCAACTTGGATCCATTTCCCCTAGTCCTGCTGTTGTCAGCCCTTTTGAAGAGTTTGCTCCCCTCCTGGGTGTAGGTTCCCTTCAGGTATTGATAGGCTGCAATGAGGTCACCCCGCAGCCTTCTCTTCTCCAGGCTGAACAAGCCCAACTCCCTCAGCCTGTCCTCATAGGGGAGGTGCTCCAGCCCCCTGATCATCTTAGCATCAGGACTGTTAAAGTCACAGAAACCTCTTAAATAAAACACCGAGAAAATTTTTATTCCAGAATTACTTTGCAGTATAACTAGAATGGTACTCCTTCGCTGCAACATTATTTTGTGGTACTAACTCAAAAGTTCAAACCATTTTCATTTCTTTATTACTAGTAGCAATCTAGGAAATGCTGCCATCAATAGTAAATCTACATGAAGTAACACTCCTTCAGTGCATTTTGTGCATAGCAATCAGTTCATAACGCAATCTTGTGTTGTTTAAAATTCAGTTTATTCTTCAATTACTCTGCTAGCTCAACTCTAATTTATTATATTTTCTGGTACATTTGATTTTGGATATTATGACATCCTGGCTCATGCCATTAGAGGCGAAACATAAAATGGTGAGGATGTCTAGAGACAGCTAGAGAATAAGATAGCAACAGCCTGGAAAATTAAGAATATCACTGTCTGTACTCAGCTAAACTTCTCCTGCGTTAGCAATAAAAAAATATGCTGGCAGTATTTCTCTGATTTTCTTCCTGACATCCAGGAGTAGCCTCAGGGGCACCATAAACCTCAGCAGCACAAAACAGCAGTAAAGGTACAGGGTGAGCTCGCTGGGTATGCATGGCAGATTTGCAGCAATAATCAAAGCCAGAAGTGGTGAGTTCTGTCATCAGGCAACTCACCTCAGCAAGCAAGCACTGCTCTCACGTGTCTTTCCACTTTTTCTGTCAGACTTGTGGAAGGTTGGCCAAGAGGTGATCCTTGCCCTCTTGCCAGAACTCACGAGGCCAGACCTGGAGTGCTGGGTCCAGTCCTGGGCCTTCCAGTACAAGAGACACCTAGGCACACTAGCAAACTTGCTGAGGGTGCACTCAATTCTGCTATCCAGATCACTGATAAAGATGCTGAAACACACTAATCCCAGGACTGGTCCCTTGGGGAACACCACTCATTGATGACCTCTACCTGGACACAGAGCCATTGACCACAACCCTTTGGCTGCAACCATCCATCCAGTTCTTTACTCTCTGAGCAGTCAACCCTTGATATCTCTCCAATTTAGATAAAAGGATGTGGTGTGGGATTGTGGGACCACATCAAAGGTTTTACAGAAGTCCAGGTAGATGACATCAGCTGTGCTTCCTTTGTCTGCAGTGATGCTGTCACTTCATCACAGAAGGTCACAGTATTTGTCAGGCATTATCTGCCCTTGGTAAAGCTGTGCTGTCTCAGACCACATCATTGTCTTGCACACGCCTTCATAACATAGTTTCCAGGAGGATCTATTCCATGACTTTCCCAGGCACAGACATGAAGTTCAACATCCTGTAGATTCCCAGTTCTTCCTTTTGCCTGTTCTTAAAAAAAAAAAAAAAAAAAAAAAAAAAAAGGGAATGATGTTTCCCTTTTTCCAGACACTAGGGGCTTTCAAGACATGAGTATAAAGAGAACAAAATGGAAAACTGCTTAGCAATCACATCAGTTGAGACAGTTTAGAATGGAGAAGAGATGGCTCAGAAAGATCTCATCAGTGTCTAAATACCTGAAGGGAGGGTGCTAAGGGGCAGGAGCCAGGCTCTTCTCAGATATACCTAGTACCATTACTGTGAGCAAGGAACACACAGGAATTTCCCTCTGAACATCAGAAAGCACTTCTCTGTCATGGAGGTGATGGAGCACTGGGTGCCTAGAGGCTGTGAAGTCTCCTCCCTGGAGATCTCCCAAAGCCACCTGGATACCCTGCTCTGGGTGTCCCTGCTCGAGTAGGATTGGGCACCCCTAGAGGTCCCTTCCACCTCAGCGATGGAGCCAGCCACTACATTGAAAGGCACAGGGAACAGCTGTGGGCACTGGGGAGAGCAGTTTGTACTTCCATCTGCTATTTCTCTGCTCTCCTCTCCAGCAACAGCTGGGTGTCCAACTGCTTTTTATCACTTGCTCTGGCTTCGGTGCCTGAGGGGGGACCATAAGGGAATGCCACAAAGAAGAGCCAGGGAATTAGTGTGGAGGGAGGCCAAGGAACAAGAATGAAGCTGCACAGAGGACAGGTCCTGCCCCAACCTTCCCACTGCCCTGACTGCCAAATACAGACACAGAATGCCACCTCTCCTACCACTCAGCACACACAAAAGAAACTGAGACATTTCTAAACGCAACTGATACTACCTAAATTGATTTTTTTTTTTCTAAGCCATGCATACCCTTGGTCCTAACTACCAAAGGGCATTTCTTTCTCTCAGCATCCAAGGTGAAGCAACAGAGGGCAGCTAAAGCCCTCACAGGAACGTTTCTCAAGACTGCGGGCAGAACCAAGGGCTTGGAACACATTCACCTATGGGCACAGCGCCAAGCCCACCTGCTTACTCAGGGTTTTGCCAGCAAAGGCAGCTATCACCATACTGATTTGTCCTTCAAAGGTGCATCCTATTGTGCTCACTTCTGCTGCTATGCCTTGCATGTGAACTCCTGCTCACAAGGAGGAAGGATGGAGAGGACAGATGTTGCTGGAGAAGGAGGCCATCTGAATGTCTGTCTTCTTTCCCAAGCACAGCAGATTGTGACAGTTTCAAGCAAGAGAAAACCCTCATGCCTGCATAGTTTGCACCCTCCAAGAAATTCCACCCAGGGATTTGAAAAATTTATATGAAGAACTGGGATGCAAGAGACTCCCCTTACTTATTAAGCATTATGACAAGACCCAGCATAACGAAGCACCGCACTGCACAAGTGCCGCAATAGTTATTCTCGCTTTACTGTATGGTTATTATTAAAAATATACTGATCATGTTCTTCAAAAACAAATGACAACTTCAGCTCCAACTGTTTTCTCTCTGGAATTCCTTATACTCATAAATGACTTGTCTATATTTACACTGCAAATCAATTTGGATGCTCTGGTGCCCTAGTGTACCTGCTCTCATTACTCTGTATTGCAAGTGAACTGTGAATCAAGACAGGAGACTCAATTTCACCTCCCAGTGTGAATACAATAATCATCAATAATTTACATTAGTCAACTTCATTTGGGGCACTGCCTAGTGAATGTAATGGAGACTTAAAAGTACACAACAAGAAGAGTAGGATTTGCACACAGCATGATTTGATAATCTGAAAAATCCCTCAGTAAACAAAGGAAGTTCACAGATAATCGTATTAAAGATTAGAGTTGTTTTAAAACAATGAATAATGTATTCTAGAACATCTGGAAAGAAAGATGGTAGTTTTGATTTTTTAAAACCTTGGGGAAAAAATAGTTTTCCCCTCAAACACAAACAGTATTTCACTTTATTAAATCCTAATCCTCTCCAATTCATGTTAAAGCAGAGCACTTTTCCACTAAAGAGTTTTATCAATGTACTTAAATACAATTTCATAAATTTAAATACATTTAAATTTTAATATTTCATTCTCACAGAATCACAGAACCATACTGAATTGGAAGGGATCTTTAAACGTCAGCTGGTCCAACTCCTGCAATGAACAGGGACACTACAACTAGATCAGATGTTCAGAGCCTTGTGCAGCCTGGCCTTGAGTGCTTCCAGGGATAGGGCATCCATCACCTCTCAGGGCAACCTGTGCCAGTGCCTCATCATACTGATCATAAAAGAACTTCTTTCTTACATCTAGCCCATATCTCCCATCTTCTACTTTGAAATCATACCCCTTGTTCTACCACAACAGACTGTTTAGCAGAGTCTGTCCCCTTCTTTCTTGCAGTCCCTCTTTATATACCAGAAGGCCACTCTCAGGTCACCTTAGAGCCTTCTCTTCTCCAGGCTGAACAGCTCCAGCTCTCTCAGTCTGTCCTTGTAGGGAACTTCTGCCATCCCTTGGATCATTTTTGTGCCCCTCCTCTGGATGCACTCCAACAGCTCTTTCTCTCTCCTGTACTGAGGACTCCACATCTGGATGCAGTACTCCAGGTGAGGCCTCACCAGTGCAGAGCAGAGGGGCAGGATCACCTTCCTTGCTCTGCTTGCCATGCTGCTTTGAATGCAGCCCAGGATTCAGTTGGCTTTCTGGGCTGTGAGGGCACATTCTTGGCTTATGCCCAGCTTGTCATCCATCCATACTCCAGAGTAATTTTCAGCAGGGCTGTGCTCTATCCTTTCGTCCCCCAGCTAGTACTGACAGCAAGGGTTTGTATAACCCGGGTGCAAGATGCTGCACTTGAATTTGTTGAACCTCATGAAGTTCTCCTGGACCCAATACTCAGCCTGTCTAGGTGTCTCTGAATGGCACCCCATCCCTCTGATGCGTTGACCATACCACACAGCTTGGTGCCATCCACAACCTCACTGAGGATATATGTGATCCCACTGTCAGTGTCACTAATGAAGATGTTGAAGAGCACCTGTCCCAGTACTGAGCCCTGAGGGACACCACTTGACACTGGACTCCATTTGGTCATTGAGCCACTGTGACCAATATCCTCTGCTTCTCATGAAACAATCTGTTATTCACCATTTTTGTTGTTGCTTCAATTTTATTTCAAATCTGAAAAACAGGTTTACTTTAAGTCAGACTACAAAGTTTCTGTTTGTTTTTTTTTTTTTTTTTTTTTTTTTTTAAAAAGACAGATCTTAACGTCTGGGCTACAGCATCATATAACATATTTTCCTAACAAAAGCAACCCAATGTCTTTTTATATGCACCAATGCATCAGATGGAAAATGAAGAGAATAATTCCTATGTTACCTCATAAAAAGTTTATTACTTTTCCCATCACTGATTTACTGTTTTCCAAACTTTTGTTGCGGAGATTTATGTGAACCTCCTCCCCCAATAAAACTGGTTAACAACATTTTCTATAATCAGTGTTGCTAATATTTATACAGATCATCTATTTAAAGAACACATCTTTGAAGCTCCTCACCACTGTAACTGCTGACAGCACCAGAGGAATAAAGTTACTCCACAACTAGAAGTAAAAGCAAAGCTGCAGTGGAAACAGCACTTAAGTTGGTAAAAAAAAAATAGTCTGGATCAGATTTCTGTTGAGTCCCTTTACCAATTATAATTTCATTCACTATCTTTGTTTTATTAACAAATGTCTACACATAAATATGTAGAAACTTACTATATATAAAATTCTAATAAGAGTAGAATGCTAATGAGATTTGTACCAGCAGCAATTCAGCCTTAGCAAAGGGAGCCTACGATGGGTGCCTTGCTATAATTACATAACAAGGCTGAATTCAGTGACTTTCCTGCAAGCAGAACCAGACAGAAGAATGATAGTGCCCACAAAAGGACCTCATGGAGTCCCAGATGTGAATTAAATTGTACAATCAAATTCTAGAGATGACTGAGTATTATTCAGCATGTGATGCATCATCTAAAAATCTGCATATATAATATAGGGGAGCAGCTATTCCTAACACCCGTACAAAATTAGTACATTGTAGGGAAGTCTCTCCCTCTTTCCATCTCATTTAGCCTTAAAATGTAGCAGGTTTTATAGCATGTGTTACTTCACCTACTAGAGCAAAACACCTCTTCTACTCTGAGTCAATATCGCAGCTCAGAACTTCCCTCTTTGAAACAACAGCATCTTGTCATTACTGCACCTTAACTGCACTGCAGCTCTGCAAAGCAAGTTGCCTTCACTACACTTGAGATTGTTCTTTAAAGACAAATGGGAGCTGTTGTGAGATCTGTATTGTTGTAATAATTTATAGGAAATAACATGTCAAACCGTATCCAAAAGCTCTTCATCAAACATCCCCCACTTCATAATGTCATGACATCTAGCGATGAACATTTCCTGGCTTCACAGCTTTCCAAACTTTTCAAAATATTATTTAGGAAAATATTACACTTCTACGGCATTTCTGTACTAGCATGGCACACATCTCTTACTGCTGAAGAAAGAACTGTAACAGTTTCATTTCACACTCCAGTAATCAGGAATTCTGCATTACCACTCACTTTCGTGTTAATTTTCCCATAGATTCTCTTTTTCTGCTTACATGACAAGACAGTTCAGGTCAAGAGCACAGACACTCTGGGCTGCTGATTCTCCTTTTTACTGCTACTCATTTATCTTCACTTTTGGTTTACTGGAGTTTTAGTTTCAGCTGGGACAGAATTGTTTTCTTCAGAGCATCTGCTGTGATGCCATGTTCTGGTTCTAGGAGAAAACCAATGTTGATAACACAGTGATGCTTATAGCTGCTGCTAAACAGTGTTGTACTAAGCCAAGGTCATTCACAGCAAAAGGCCCAAGGAGCTGGGAGGAAACAGAACAACGAAAGCTGACTTACACTGGCCAAAGAGACATTCCATGCCATATGATGTCATGTGGAAGAAGTTCTGAAGGGGGTAGCCTTTCATTTGGCCCTCTTCTGCCGCTCCGGGGGTGAACTGGGCATTGGTCAGGGGGAATAATACCTTGAGCATCACTTGTTCTATACACGTGCGCACACACACACACACAAAAAGGCTAATAGTTGTGACTATCTTAGTAAATAGTTTTATCTCAACCCACGAGTTCTACTTTGCTCTTTCAAATTCCCTCATCCCATTGGGAAGTGGGGGGAATAAGTAAGCAACTGTGAGGTGCTGAGCCACCTGCTGAGTCAAACCACAACAACTGGAAAGTTAATTTTCCCTGAAGAAGGCAGGAGAACCACAGTCAATAGGTAAGTCAGCAGCTATCAGTCAAAATGGTTTTCAGAGGGGGAAAACTCCCCACAGCTACAAATACAAGTATTATTTATACTGAACCATGCCCACGCTGTTAGAATATACCATGAGAGCTTACTGCTTTACAGACAGCGATGCCTAATTCAGCTCCTCACTTCCAACTGGACAGACCCATAGCACAAGCTGCAGGATATGATGCATCAGCACAGAGCAGACATGCTGAGCCATCCAGCAGGTAACAGGTACTGCACAGCGGTTATCTGCCAGACTAAGTGGAATTTTAATAGGTGATTTGAAAAGGAAACATTTGTTTGGTTGTCTCTAAATTCTTACAAAGTTTTATCATGCTCATGTGAAGATCCAACAAACATCTTTGTAAGGCATTCAGATTCAATACACAACAGATCCATAAGCACACAAACATATCTGCATGTTTAGCCCCAGGTAACCTTGAGAATAGCTTCACTTTTAGCATTTTAAAGGCATTAGAATAGTTCAGAAGCAAAAGGCAATTCTGAAAGCAGTGCTGAACAAAGAGCATTTCATACTCCTTTGCTATAAGGCAGGACACCTTGTGATTTTTAAGGCTTCCATCTTAATTAGAAGAAGCAATGACAGCTCAGTAATGGACTACTTGTAAAATAGTCCTGCAATGGACTTACTCTCATTTTTAGTTAGCATAAAAGCAGGATCTAGCACAGAAGCAGAACTATTTTATTGATTTATTAGGATCTGCATGTCAGGTAAGCTTCATTTACTCACCCAAAAGGCTGAGAGATCTCCCCTAGAACAAACAAGTAAAAAGCACAAGAAAGAGGCTGCACAGCAGGCAGTCCCAGTCAACCTGCTCTCAAAGATGCATGACTTAAAAAGTGTTTAAAACAAACAAACAAACAAACAACAACAACCAAACCTTCTTTCAATTAAAAACAGGGGCAGCTTCACACTGGGTGAAGTGTATGATTAAAGCTATATGAATGTAAGGGAATTTACAGCAAACTCTTAAAAAGACCAAAAAGCCTCTGGAAGAAATTAGGATCTACGTGGTCTGGCGATGCATCAGCTTTTACTTATAGTTACTTCAGTCTGGTTACAAACAAACTTTAAACTCGACAAAAGAACTACAACTAGGGAAAATGCTGATGTGCAGCAGGGGTCCACATCAGCATTAAAGGATGGACCATTGATAAGTGAAGCAGCAACAAGGCATCCACTGAATGAGTTAGTACAGCTGATAGTTGTTCCATTTTCCTCCCCCTCCCTCCCCCCCCCCCCATAACTTGGAGCCTCCAGAAGTGTAGAAGCAGGTCAAATCAAATCCATAAACACAGACCATATGAGAAGCTACCTGCGCTGGAATTGGGATGCGGTCATCCTAAGAGCTGGGGGGGGGGATTCTTAGTTTTGCTTTGGTTTTGCATATGTAGCAGGTGGCAATGTCAGGGGAACAATCCTGATGACATCGCTATGCCAGCAAAAAACTCAGTATAGGTCTATTACACAGACAGAGAACATCTGCTGACACAGCTCATTTCTGTGGTAGTAAAACAAGGTACCCAGACAGAAGCACACTCACACTGTGACAAACTAAATGCACTAAAAAGGCTCATTTATACCAGCCAATCTCCACACACCTCTCCCCTAGAACGTCTGCCAGAAAACTCATGACACATTAGGGTTTTGAAGTGTTGCTTGTGTATCAGAATAGCTCACCATGTGCTGGTCCTTACAGAACAAACAAAATTCCCGTGGCAGAACAAGCTGGCTTATCTATTCTATCTTATCTTATTATACCATACAACTACTGTAGGTACCTGTGCTCACCCCAGAGCACCAGCCCATAAGTGACTGACAACAGCATCCCAACGGGCTCTGCTGGCTTGTGCAAGCTCTTGGGGAGATAATCATGAAAACACAAGACTGTAATGCTATCCTCAGGGGCTGCAATGGGGGCAGCACACTGCAAAATCATTCTCCCTTACAGAACGTCCCACAGCAGAAGCGGGATCTGGCTACCTATTTTCCACAGTGTACTGACCAATGTGACAGCACTACACCACTACAGTCAATGCCATCCAAAAACCCCATTCTTCAGCCACAGTTCCCTGCTCTCTGCTCAGATGAGACTGTATGCTTCTGTAATGTACATCACCCCCAACTGTGCTCTGTTCCAAGCAACACTGCAGCAAGGACAAGTAAGGTTATTTCCATATTCTTCATTATCTAGAGCAACTTATTTACAACATTTTAAAATAGCATTTACACATGCATTGGATATATTCCTCAGTCAGACTGATTTTTGCTCTAAAAGCAACAGTTCTTCCTAACCATTCTGTGTACTCACTCCACTGAACAGCAGTTAAGCGCTAGAGAACCTGCAAGGAAATGTGAAGACACTTCTTACTGCAGAATGAAGGGAAAACTGCCAGACAGATGCAACACCCACCACTCAACACAAAGCAAAGCAACTCCACCTTTCCACAGACCAGCAGGCAAACATTAACTTAGAATATAACATTCAAAGGATTGCAGAATTATTTAAATTGGAAGGAACCTTTGAAGATCATCTAGTCCAGCCCCTCTGCAATGAGCAGGAAAACCTACAGCCCAAACAGATGCTAACAGTCCCATCCAGCCTGACCCAGAATGCCTCTAGGGACAAGCCACCCACCAACTCTTTGGGCAATCTGTACCATTACCTCACAGCCCTGATTTTAAAAAGTATTTTCCTTGATCCAACACATTTATAACCTCACAGTTGCTTCACTGACTGATTTGGTCTGCTTTGCTGTAACATCATCATCTAGATATTCTTAACAAAACACTGGGAATCCAGAACAACATCACAGAAAGGAAATGGAAAATACCAAGCTGAGTTTCCATTAAAAAAAAAAAAAAAAAAAAAAAAAAAAAAAAAAGCCTTACTGTGAATTGGGTGGGAAAAAGCACAGAACAGGAAAGTGTAACTTAGAATCTTGCCTTTTCAGATTATTTTAGACTTGTATTGAAATAGAGGTATGTAATTGCCTTTGAGGAGTTTTAGGATAACCCAAGATACTAACTGCAAGCTAGTAATAGGAAAGGAATAGCTTATCCCATTCTGAAGATAAGAGCTCACTGGAAAACTCTCAGAAGGAAGAGATCAAGTAGAGAGAGCTCCCTGCCTGCTGCCAGCCCTCAGATGAGGTTAGGGTGGGGTGGACCCACAGTGAATTGCTCACACCTGTAATCCCAGGGCTGGCCACACCACTCCTCCGAGTTCTCAATCAGGCAGTGCCCTAACAGTTTCCATACAAGACTAAATTGCACACTTACGCAATCTCATGTTTTCAGCATTCCATGCACAGCTAACAGAGACTCAACTTGAGACCCTGCTCTTTTCAGCCCAAATTCTAAAAAACGAATTCCAAAAACTATCAGTAATCATAGAATGGCATAGGTTGGAAAAGACCTCGAAGCTCATTAAGTACTAACCTGCTGCCATGGGCAGGGTTGCTTCCCACCAGCTCAGGCTGCCCAGGACTCCATCCAACCCAGCCTCGAGTACCGCCAGGGATGGGTTGATTAAAACAAAGAGCTGAGAGAACAAAAGGGGCAGACATCAAGGCAAGCCTTTGCCACAATCACCTGATGGATGCAGCAGCTGCTTGCGGCACTGCAGAGCATCTTGGTACAGCCCCACCTGCACCCACAGAGCAGGCAGCATCCCTCGGTGCCAAGCCAGATGCCACCAGCCACTTGTACTGTCTCATGCAAAAGAGAGCACAGTCAGTATGAAAACACATGACGGGTTTAGCCTATGAACTTTGTGAATATAAATCCTGACCCTGAAAACATTTACATGCAGGCTTAGCGCTAAGCCTAAGAACAGGCCCACTAATTCCAAAAGAAATACTTGGATGTTCAGAATTAAACATATGTAAGTACACAGATCTGTAGAATTGGGGACAGAAAAAAAAACACACACCACAATTCTATGGGGTTTTATTGCTTTGTGGACACTGCAGTGTAGCAAGTACATTATCCATGATATTTAAAAGAATTTTCATCTGCAACTGTGCTCACTGTTCCTCAGCAACTACCACTGACCTAATAAAACAATTAAGAACCATAAGACTTAATGGTGCCATGTTAAATCGCTTCTGCAGACCAAACCAACTGAGAGTTTTCCAATACCAGAGACAGGCCACTGCTGCATCTGATCTGTCACCAGGCGCCTCTTACACCAGGGAGCTTTTTAGCACAAAGTGAGTGCTGCCTTCTTACCCATTGCAGACCATAATATCTCACAGCTTTTTAAGCAAGCAGCATCGGGCTGATTTATGACACCAATTTATTTTAATCCAATATCTAATACATATCATATGCTTACACATTTCACTTTTAAAGTGACATCATCGGTACCACATCTCCTTACCAGTTGCTTTCAGCTACATCGAGCCATTTTTTAAAAGTATAGGAAAAAGTGAGGTTTAAAAAATGGGGGGGATATTTCCCAGAGTTTTACAGTAGACAGTTGTAGCTGGAAGCCAACAAACCTCTGCTGCTTTCAGTGAGACAAGCTCACAGACACCCAGTTTGAGGCTCACAGGTCGTGCAGTACAGGTGAAGGCTCATGACAATACCAAGTTTCATTGAGGTAACCAAGGCTCCTGCGAGAGCAGATGCCCAACATACACAAAAGCCTGTGGTATCAAAGCCAGCATTTATGCAATTGTGTGTGATAGGTTTTCATAGGCTTAATTTTTAAACAAACCTCACCGTCTCAAGAGAACTTTTCACCCAGGAAACTGCTGGCATTTCTCTTGTAAAGTCCATCCTTAAGCTGCAGCTTAATGTTAAATGACGCTTTGGTTAATGAAAGATGTAAGCCTACCTTAGGCAGTAATACTGATTTGCCCATTATCAACCTGAGTCCAAGGCCCTGGACTATCTCTTGCTGAAGTCACAGACTAGAGCTAGAAGCCAGGACAGTTAGAAGTCCACTACAGAAAACTCTTGTTAAAAAACTGCACATTTTGTTGGCATTTATTCCAAGATTTTAGAATTTCAATAATATAAGTACTTAAAAGCATGACACTTTTCTTTAAAATAAAGAATTAAAAAAGCCAACAAACCAACACCCTAGTTGAGCACAATGCAATGTTTTTTTTCTATAGTTTAGTAGCTTGTGGTAGCAATAGTAGTGAAGGATGGTTAAACTAGATGATCTCGTAGGTCCTTCCCAACCTTGTGATTGTATGATTCAATCCTTACAATTTCCTGAATTTGGAGTCTGTTTTCAGGAAAGAGGGAATTCCTCACTCTAGAAGTCAATGCAAGAAGGTCCCTATCTGTTTTGTGGTTCCCAAAGGTGCTTGTAAACCTTGTTTCCATTTGGAGGGATTTTAACAAAGTCATGGCAGCATATGGCACTGCTGGGTTTGCTCCCAAGTGGACGGCCATCTGATGTTCCCCCTAAGCTCCCTGATCTGCAACGGAATTGAAGCTTAGAGCAAAGCTTCGTGGAGCCAAAAGGAAGACAATGGTTTGCAGATGCACACAAATCAGTAATTGGCACCGTTTGTTTAACGGAGGCCCAGTTCAGAGCTGGTTCTCTGCTGAGCGAGAGCTCTGATGCGTTTACAAACACGAATGTGCATCCGGAGACCATCAAACACGCCCCAAAGCTGATCCGTGACATTTCCACTTCGCACACAGAGACCAACACAAGCCTACGACATCACGTAATTAAAAAGACTTAAACGAAGCTCAGACGTACTTAATGGTGGCTGCCCGCAGCAGCAAACAACCAACGCCCCGCACCGGGAGTGCGGTCACAGAAGCCCCAGGCGCCGTCCTGCCCGTCAGCGCTCCGTCAGCTCGGCTGAGCACGAGCACGGAGCGAGGTGCACCGGCAGCGTCACAGCACGCCCTGGGAAAGTTCAGAAGGAGCTGCATTTCAAGTTTCCCAGCCACACCTTCGCCGTAACCGAACGGGAAAAAGCAGAGCAGCCTCGCACCGCGGCGAAGAGTGCGCTCCAGCAGCGGCGTGGCGCGCACACAGCCCCGCGCTGCCCATGGCCGCCCAAACCCCCCCACCCTCCCCGCGCAGCGGTAACGCGATTCCCGAAGCGAACTCCCCCGGAGCGACCCAGCGGCCCCGCGCCGCTCCCCGCCTCCCGCACTTGTTGCGGCCCCGCAGGGCCCGCCGACGGGCCCTGCCCCGGGGGAGGCCCCGGCACCCGCCCCGCAGAGCGGCCACGGCGGAGGGAAGCGCCGGGCCGGGCCGGGCCGCCCCGAGGGGACCGAGCGCGGCGCGGGGCACGGACTTACCGCGGCGGCACGCCCGGCTGCTCCCGGCGACGGCCGAACTCCAGCCGGCACTCGGCACGGCGCCTCCCCGCCGCCCGGCCCCACTCCCCGCCTTCCCCGGGGCAGCGCAAGTGACGCCGCGTTCCGCCACTCCGGCGGCAGCCCCGGGGCGCGGGGCCGGACGCGGGGCGAGCTCTCAGCCTATGGCGGCGCAGCCGAGGCGGAACATCGCCGCCCTCCTGAGCGCAAGCCGCGGCGGGGCGGGGCAAGGTGGGGCGGGGCGCACGGCTGCCCGGGGGCTCGCCCCGCCCCGCCCCGCCCGGCCGCGCCTCCACTCCCTCCCCGCCCCCTCTGCTCCTGATCCTCGCTGCCGTCTGCGCCTGCTCGCTCTGCCCCGAGGAGCTGGGCTGAGAGCAGGAATGGCGCCGGCATCAGCGTGACAAGCCGTGCAGCAGCCCGCTATGGAGGAGGATCCGGAGCTGGAGAGGTGAGGGGCGGCCGCACTGTGCAGAGGGTCGGGCCACGGCTTCTCCTTGGCGCTGGGCTGCGCTGTGGGGTTGCGGGGCCTCGGGCCCGGCCCGGTGTCGGCTCCTGGCCTGCAGGGCTCGGCGTGAGCGGCCTGCGCGCTGCTCTGAGCCTTGAGCTCTTGAGCTCTTGAGCTGGACGGTAGCGTACATCTCTGCGTAATTGTTCCTGTAAGCGTTCGTCTGGTGTTACTTAGAGGCGAGAGTGAAAGGCCTTATAAATGGGTGGTTAAAGTTATTTGGTTAATGAAAAGAGGTTGGGGTTTTTGCAAACAGCTGCGTGGAACTGTTACAGCGAAGTGATCCCATGGTTCTGTCTCATAACTTCTAAGGGATGTATCTGAGAGTGCTGGTGGGAAGGCCTGACAAAAAGGACATGGGAGTGCTGCTGGATGACAAGCTGGACATGAGCTGGACATGGCTGCCTTTGCTGCCCAGAGAGCAAACTGTATCCTGGCTGCATCCAAAGCAGTGTGGCCAGCAGGCCAAGGGAGTGATCCTGCCCCTCTGCTCTGCACTGGTGAGGCCTCACCTGGAGTACTGCATGTGGATGTGGAGTCCTCAGTACAGGAGAGACAAAGAGCTGTTGGAGTGCATCCAGACAAGGGCTACAAAAATGATGCAAGGGGTGGAACACATCCCTGTGAGGACAGGCTGAGAGAGCTGGGGCTGTTCAGCCTGGATAAGAGAAGGCTCTAAGGTGACCTGAGAGTGGCCTTCCGGTATATAAAGAGGGACTGTAAGAAAGAAGGGGACAGACTTTAGCAGTCTGTTGCAGTAGGACAAGGGGACATGGTTTCAGAGTAAAAGAGCTGACATATACTCTGGAAGTAAGGAAGAAGTTCTTTTACAATCACTGTGGTAAGGCACTGGCGCAGGTTGCTCTGAGAGGTGATGGATGCTCTGTCCCTGGAAGCATTCAAGGCCAGGCTCGATAGGGCTCTGTTCAACCCAATATAGTGCTAGGTGTCCCTGTTTATTTCAGGGGGGTTGGAGCAGGTGGCCTTAAGGGTGTCTTCGAATGGAAGTGATTCTATGTTAAGTCACTTCTTTCTGCTTAGATCTGACACATTTTTGAAATTAGATACATGTGATGCCACTGGTGGTGGCAAGGATAGAGAGTATAATGCTTTCCAAGAAGCCTTTAATTCTTGGTAAGGCACTTCTTTACTCAGATCATCAGTTTAAATATTAAAGCTTCTTTTTATATAGGCATGAATGCTGTTTTTGTTTGTGCCGCTCCAAGCACTTTTTGCTTGCGGACAGTATTTTGTACTTCCAGTGCTTAAAGCTTATAAGCAGGAGGGAGACCAACTTCTTACACACGCAGGTAGTGGTAGGACAGTGGGGAGCAGTTTTAAACTAAAAGAGCAAAGACCTAGGTCAGAGGTTAGGAGGACATTCTTTACTCAGAGTGTGGTGAGGCACTGGCATAGGCTGCCTAGAGGAACTGTTGGTGCCCCATCCCTGAGGAGCTCAAGGCCAGGCTGGATGGGACCCTGGCCAGTCTGAGCTGGTGGGTGGCAGCTGGCCCTTGTCAGGGAGGTTAAACTAGATGGGATTAAAGGTCCCTTCCAACCCAAGCCATTCTGTGATTCTTTGACTCTGCGCTGCCTGCCTTCTGCTGCTGTTGTGGTGGGGACTTGTGCCTCCATACAGTGGTTAAAACAGGCTGCCCTCTATTCTAGGAACCCCTTCTGGAATTCCATCCTGCTTCAGACTGCTTTGGGATCCACTGTTCTTTCCATGGCAGCGTGTTGGAAAATGAGCATGGAATGATGGGGTCATGAGGCTGTGTTGTGGAGCTGTAACTGTTTTCGCATGTGTTTTTTCAGGTCTGAAGTGAATTTTGTTTCCTAGCATTCCAGACTGGAATCTGCTAAGAGAAGCAGACTCTGCTACTTGTTTGTAATTGTTTAGGAAGAGTCTTCATCCAGCTTGTCCTGTTCTGTCCCTACTGCCTGTTTTTGTGTGTCTGACTCATGCTTCATCTTGTGTCTGAGGCTTTCTTCACATCAGTAGAAGTGGGAGTCACTGCAGAAGGAGAATGCTGACCTGCAGGTTACTGTGCAGCTGTTGCATACTATGGATTTAAAAAATGAAGTAGTCTTAAAATCAGTAAAGTATTACTGTTCACTGCGTTTTACTCAGTTATTTCCCATTTCACCCAATAACCTTTGTTGGAAAATTGAGCTGGTGTTTTTTCCTCTGAACTTTTCTGGTATGTCAGTGCAGATCCAGACTGTAAGCCAGAGGTATCTTGTGATCCCAAAGTAATCCTGGCATAAATTCTGTTTGTGTGTAATGATGATGTTAAGGTATATGACCCAATAGGCAGTACTGTAAAGAAAACCCTTACAAATCAGCTACCAGGAACTGTCTGTTTCTGCTGCAAGCATGTGTACTTGCTTTTGCTACTTAATTTCTACTAAATATCCCCACCTCTTTTTTTTTCCCCCTTCCTAAATGATGTTTGTGCTTGGTGTCTGTGTTGGAAGCACAGAAAAAAAATGAGGTTCCCCTGGCAGTGTAAAGGCAGAGATTTTGTTTTACCATATATCCAAACTGTTCCACAGTGAAGTCTTTCTCTCACTAGCTATAAATATTTCAGAATCTTATTAGAATTGCCTACCATGCCTGCTTGGAGCATCATCTTGGAAGTAAGTGTTTCCTAAAGAAGATACTGTTCTGAGTTCCAAGAAAGACCATTACTGGGTTTTGTAACAAGAGGCCTCTTGTTGAGTTGAGAATTGATAGCCTACTATTTTGCTGCATAAATGTCCTAATTACACTCCTTAATAAGTAAGCTTTGCACCTTGGAGAAATTAATTGACATTTCTTACTATTGTTTTTAACATTTAAAATAGAAATGTCATAATTAGGTCATTATTTCCCATTTGTGCCTTATCTCCCATGGCAGAAATTGGTCTGCAAGCTGATATCATTGTTTCAGATGGAGCTGTCGAGAACAACAGCATGGAAATGTCCTGAAAATAGCACTTATGAGACTGACGAACAGAATATTTAAATAAGCTACAATCTTGATCTGTGAAAGATGAGAACATCAGCATGCCCCGTGTATCTTCAAAGGCAGAGATGTTCTACATTGAGAATTTTGGGGTGTATTTGTATGTGTATTTGTACTGTGTATTTCTTTATCCTTGCTATGAATGTTCTGGCTTAAGCTTCTTTTCTGGCATCTCTTTTCATCAATAAGTGTGTGCAGACAGGACCAACTAGCTCATAGGAGTTCATTATGAACAACACTGGCCTTCGTTACTGTTCCTCCATTGTAGAAAGCATTATCTTCAGACCTTTGATTAACTGAAGTTCTGGGTGACAATTACTTGGATATAATTAGAACACCCAAAATCTGTTCCTATTTCCAGCCCTACACACGACCAGAAATAAGTTACATTGTCAGCATAACACTAATTTGAGTATACTGATTTTAAAAAGAGCCCTGTTGCTTTCTCTGGATCTTGCAGCTCTCTGCCAGGACCAGGAGTCCAGCAGGTAGGTCTGAGCATTCAGTGATGTGGGGGTCCAGCAGCGAAGCAGCCTGCCCTTTCAGGTTATGGTATAGACTGCAAGCAGTCAGTGATGCTCTGAGGGTCTTTGGTAGAGCTGCATGTGGTAAGATATCCCTTCTCTTACTTCAGGAGCTGTTGAATGCCAGTATTGCCTTTCTGCTTGCATGTCTGTGTGTTTCAGTAGTCGATTGCGTGGTGTGAAGCAATTCCACTAAATACATTGCCGTTGCAGTTCTTTGAGATCTCCAATAAGACAATGGCATAAGCAGCAATGGCAGGGTTAGTTAACTTGTGTGCTTGCAGAGGCCTAACGGCAGCAGGAGGCCTTATACACAGCTCTGCTCCAGCTCCCCTACCCCTGGTGCCACCAGCTCCCAGTGGCCCAAGGCAGTGCAGGGCACCTGGAACCCAAGGCCAAGACTGGAAGGATGAGCATCTCCTTCCTGGTGTCCCATTGCAGTGACTCGGTGCTGCAGCATCTTTGGGACTGAAGGATGTTGCTGTCTGGGATATGGGACATGTTGTGAGATGGTGAGAAGGAGCATTTCAAGGTTGCACAAGGCTTATTATGGGATGTTTAGGGAAGAAACCAAAGTTAGGGAAATGGGTTGATATAGGTGATTCAGGGAGGAGTGGAAAAATGAATGAGTAAGGGAATAAAAAGGACTGGTCATCTGTGAACAGTCTGCTGGTAGTTACACATGCTTGGTCGTGCCCTGTGCTTGAACAGCACAGTCTGTCCTGCCTGAAATTCCTTTCCAGCCCTTTCCTGGTTGAGGACTCTGTTCTATGGGGCTGTGAGTGCAGTACCTGGAGTCAGAGCAGGGTTGGAGGGACCTCGTGTCTGTGGTGCCAGCAGCTGTGTTGGAACCAAGAGCTGGTGGGTTGCTGCCAGCACCTGGGGAGGCTGGAGTGGGTGACACTGGATGGTAGCCACTGCAGTGAGAAAGGGCCCACATGCCTGCAGTGTATGTATGTGCCTGCTGGGCACAGATTTTCAGCTTTGCTGCAAGTTGGATTTGGGGCACAGAGCTGTGAGGCTCTCCCAGGCTGTTGGACCTAGCATGATGTATTTTCCCCTTACAGTTTTGTCTATAATTAAAAGCATTTGATAGTCTCTAGTTATGTGGTGTTTTCATCGCCTGTAGCTGTAGTTCATATTTCAGTTTATAAGTTTGCTTTTTCAGAAGAATGATGAAGCCCAGTCCCTGAATGAAGAATAGAAAACAGATGTAATTTTGCCTGACTTCAAAGCTTAATATTCTCCCATTCTTAGGACATGTGCACTTTATAATGCAAATTGTTAGAGTTTGTGAGGTGGAAGCTTTGCCTGTGGCCTTGGAATATAGATGACAAAGTCTCATCCTTCAGAAATGTAAATAGATCTTGGACAATACTCATGAAGATAGAAAGCATTTGTACACCTGCACTCTCACGCTACTGTATTGTTTAGCAAAATGTGATTGCTCAAGAAGAACTGCCACTAGTTCAAAGTAGTGATTGCTATCCTTGCTATGAAAGGTGCCAGAATGATTACTGTGCTCTTTAATATGCTCCTGCCTTTCGTTTTCCACTCCTGATTTCCATCCCTTTATTTTCTTCTCATGTGAAAGCTGTGTGCTTGGAGCTGAATCTGCCGGCTGCAGGAATGCTTCAGTTGTAACCACGCTGTAAAAATGAAGATGGCAAGGAATGCTGAGTCCCAAGAGGCCTTTAAAAGCAAAGTAAAAACCCTGTTTGCATAGCTTTTAACTTACTTATGCAGAGAATGTGGGTTCAGTGAGTGGAAACACATCATTTCAAAGATGATCTGAGAATTTTTTCCCTTGGTCTGTGCACATCAGAAGGTCTTTGTAAAGATGCAGTGATTAGGCATAATAATAATGGTAAAAGGCAGTATTATGCCATAACTTCTGTTACAGCTGAAGATGTTGACTTCAGGTTGCTGAGGCAGATGCCAAGTCAGTCTGATCTGTGATATAAACATTGCAAAGTAGTATCTCATATGGCTTATAATTCCTACCCAAGTTAATAGAATTGATGTCACCATATTAGTTTATTCTGATGTTTCCACTAAAGCTGAACTGCAGCTGTTTAAAATATTTATGTGTGTGTTTTATTACTGTTTTATGGCTGAAATGCTTTGATTTATGATTTTTTAAATAAAATAATGGCAGATATAGAGGCTTTTAATCTGACAGCTATATAGATTTCTTACAATCACAACATCTGGCAGCTACAGTAGTAACAGTGAGGAGCTTTTTTCCTCTTTCCTGCCCTTTGTCTGGTGCTTCTGTTTGGAGGCTCAGGACAGGCTTTCAGAGGCCGCGTGCTCCTGCTGTGCTCCCTCTGAGCTACTTCATGCTGCTCAGGTGGTAAATTCTAAGTCTGGAGAGAAAAATGCATTCTGCCTTGACTTCACAAAGTGTGTGACATCTGCTACATTTTGGTAGCTGAGCCTGCGTTTCTTACAGTTCTTGCAGTACTGGGGCATTGCAGTGCCACGTCTCTCTGCTCTCGCCTGGGAATGCTGCTGTACCTGGCTAGGTTGAGAGGGCAGTGCTGCATCTAGGTGCAAATAACTCTGACACAACAGCTTACTGTGCTGATACTCCATTTCCTTGAGTGAGCAGATGCGCTGAATGTTGTGGTGAAATATGTGCTTAAAAATGGACTTGAAGTACCCCAAGCACAGCTGCTGCTCAGATCATACTGATAACCTTGGAGGCAATTCTGTGAGAGACCTTAAGCCAATGTGCCATTAATAGATGAGTGAATGGACAAATAACACAACAGTTCTTGGTGCATTTCCCTGCTGTTGTTTCTGTGGGCTCTTTATTTTGCAAACCCTTCACATGCAAGCTGTAGTCTGTGAGTATCTGTGTATCTGCCTGGCATAGATCTCTTTTTTTTGGATGGAATTGTTTCCCCTTGAAATGAAGGACTATTCAGACAGATAGGTTGGTCAAGGAGCATTTCTATGCTCTTTGAGGATCAATGGCAGATTCCAGGAGTTTGTTTAGAAATCTTCAGTTAAAATGGTACTTGCTGTAAATTGCTCTGAAGTCAGGAAATAATTCAATGACAGATTGCTGTAAGTGTAAAATTTGACGGCTCTGCTTGCGGTTCTGCACAGGTAGCTGTACAAAGAGTGGCTGTATCTTGGTGCATTTTACACTGTACCCATTTAGCACCAGTTTGTTTTCTCTTACCAGAAAAAAGCAAAACATGACCAAAAGCAATACAGAAGAAATTGTGTGTGTGCATATAAAATGTCACCAACCAGTCCTAATGAATGGAGTTGGGAAAATTTATGTTAGGACCATAGCAAACTGAAGAGGGATAGACTTTGACTGACTGCTGTGTGGCTGCATCAAGTTTTTTTGTGAAGTACTGAAGGAAATGCGTTACTATTTAGTTTTAATTCCTATGCATTTTATTTCATTCACGTATAGTGTATGCAATTAAAGCTAAGACCTTTTGTGTTTTCTGTGCAGACTTCAGTAACCTAAATGGTAACAAACAACTGTGTTAGATGTTTAAAGCCCTGCAATATTTCCTCACATAGACCTGCCATAGAAGCTGCTTGCTTTTTGTCTTGGCTCTGCTGCTTCTGTTAGATGATGAGCCTTGAATTGTCTAATCTCAGTTTTGGCTTGACATCAGAAATTATACTCAGGGTTTTTTCTTTTTTGTAATCTGTTACAGCAAAGCAACAGAATCCTAGGATGCTGCGAGTGCCGTAACATCGTGATAGGGCATGGATTCTTTGCACCTTGAGTTGAAGGCTCAAGAACTCGCACCTTTCTTTTCTTGCACTAGGTGAATGGTGATGCTCTTGGTCGGCTTGATGCCAACGGCCATTCTGCCACACTACAGCTGGGAGAGCTGAGCAGTACATACCCTCTCAGTTACCTCCTGCTTTTAATTCCTTGAGCCTTCAGTCTTACCCGTATCAGTGCTGCTGATGCTTAGCTTCATGCTGTGAGTTATAGCCAGGTGCATAGCTCTCCTGTTCTGTCTAACAGTTCTCACTGGGTGGCATTTTTTGCTTACAGTTAACTAACCCAACTGTTAGCTTATGCATCCAATTTATGAAATAAATGACTCATTTTATCTCCTTATTGGCTTTCCCATTAACTTCAACCATGTAATGTCAAACAGTTATTAAAGTTTTATTTGAAATTGAAATTAAAGTGTAATGAAAACTGAAAAGATTGACACTGCAGGAATTAGCTACAACTTGAGTAAGTTGTATTCTCCAATGACTTTTTAAGTGAGCATGGTTATTTAATTGCTTTAGTGTTAATCTGGCTGGTTTGTACTGGAAGGTCTTGGTAATGTGAAGTCCTTTTTGAATGGCAGCTGTTAATAAGCAGAGAAGAGCTCCTTTCTTCCACCACTGAACCACAACTGGTACAGTTTAACAACTGGTAGAAATATGTCAGCTGGTTGCTTGGTATTTTGCTGGTGTCATCTAATTGGTTTTGAAACAGATCTGCTATGCTTGGAGGACTTGAGGAAGAAACAAAGTTGACAGCAGGGGAGAGTGTTCCCAAAAACCTTGGGGACTGTGCTTTTTAGAGTAGTGTACCAGTTCCATGCACTTTATTTCTACTCTTGAATTGAAATCAACGTTGCAGTTGTTGTGTTTCCAGCATTTCCTCTTTCTTCCCTGTAATGAATTAAACAAAAAAGCTTTCCACTTTACATAAGTGCGTGAAGTAGTAAGTTCTTGTTTTCCTCAAGTGGTGACTCTTCCTCTCCTCGTGTTTAGGAAGGCTGTGGAAGAGTTACTGAAGGAGGCAAAACGTGGGAGAACCAGAGCTGAAACAATGGGAGCGATGGGCTGGTAAGTTGTGCCAAAGGAAGTGAATGACTGATGCCAAAATAGATTTTGTATTTAATGGGTGACAGAAGTCTTTCTGTTTTAATTTGCATCATGTTTAAATATTTTCTTCACCCAGGTATTAATTTGTCTGGGCAAAATTAGAGCCCCAATAATAAAGAAGCTGAAGAAAATTCTGCCAGCATAAAATTGCTTGGCTGAATGTGTTGAAGGCAAAGTAATTGGAGAGCTGGGTGTCGCATCTGGAGTGGTATTGCCTTACTACCGTAGATTGAATTATGTTGTGAAGTTTAGATCAGAACTCTATGAGTCTTTATACATATGAATATATCTATATATATGTTACTTTCATACTGGCCATATGTTACTTGGTTGGATCCTGCTTAAATTAAAAACATTGATAGCACATAAAAAGAAGCCTTAGCCTCAAACAATAAAAGTAATAAATTATCCTCTAGCAGAGAATCCATGTATAAATTTCAGCTAAAAAATGAACTGAATCTATAACCTGGCTTTTGGAAGGAGACCTTTTTTTATAAGTACTAAAAAAATCTATAACGCTGAGGCTAAATTGTATAGCAAGTGGGGAAAAAGGTATCAGTATTTAAATCCGACGTGAAATATGATGGTAGATCTCCAGTGCAATATTTCAGGTTTTACAGGTAGATTATAATGGAATATAATGAATATAATTGCAATGAAAGAAAAAATGACATGGTGAAAAGAGTCATTCATCTTAAAATAATGTATCTGACTTTGATAAGAGGCTGGCTGTTGGATCTAGGGATGTTCACACAAGCAATACAACAATTGAGTGTGGTAAACTCATTTGTAGATAAGGTCTGGCTTCCTCTACCAACAGCATTACAAGATAAGCCTGTGCTGGTTGTGAATTTCTTGGCTGATTTCTTAGCTATGTTTGTTTTAGCAGCTGTGAAGAGATGAAAATTGTCTTGCTCAAAAAAGACAATCCTTTATGTTTTCTAGACAAATTCTGTGTGTGTGTATTTTACCCAATATTTCTGCTAGGGATGCAATTTACACCCTTTATAGGAGAATAATTAAATTGATTTAATCCCCCAGTGTGGCTACAGTTTTTCTAACACACTTGTCCTCTGTGAGCTTTGCCAATTTACCAGGTAAACCTATGCAGATAATTAGCGCTATTAAGTGTTGTATGCACCCAAACATTTGCAAGTTAATTCCAGATGTGGAGGATTTCTTCTGGAAGATACTCTGGCATTCCTCCCTGACTTTGCTACAGTTTGTGCAGCCTGGAATATCTTCCTGGAGTGTGCGTGGGCCTCTACTCCTGGCTATTTCTTATTTCTTGTCTGTGTGAGAGCAGAGGTCCCGCACAGCTATGGTTATTGGCACAGGGGGGTTAACATGTGGCTTACAAACACACGATGCCCAGAGGCATAGCAGAGGGTGCCCTGTTCTTTGGAGTAGCAGTTGGTTGGGCCAGAGTTGTGCTCAAGATGTAGGAGAAGAGGATTTCCAAGAAGGCTTCAGAAAGAGGAGGGCTATTGACATGATGTTTGGCACAGTGATAACCTGAGATTGTTGAAGTAAGGATCTTTTTAACTGTGGAGAAATGTAAGAATAGCTGTACTTTACTGACTCAAATAAGGGATCCATCTCTGCATTGCCCTGTCTCCGTCAGTGACCAATAATTAGGGTCTAGGAAATGGGCTAAGAATTATATGAGAAAATAGCAGTACATCCTCAGTATGCAGTTCCAGCTTCTAACAGCCTGCAGCTCAGGATATTCTGCATTGACAGGTGATATTTTTGCATATGACAATTCTCTCAAAGAGAGAAAAATCTTTGGAGACTGTACTAAGCTGAGTATTGCAGTGCAACAAAATACCATCAGATGTAAACATCATTAAACAGTAAATCCCAAAGGGCTTCAGGGATTACATCCAGTACTGATGTATACTCTTGCAACTGTAAACTACTGAAAAGAATATAGCTGCTGTTCTGAGCTTTGTGGATGCTAAATGAAGTGAACATGAAAATATATGTTAAAAGACCAAATCCAGGAAAGCATAAACTGGTAGAAGCAAACAGATGAGATCATCACCAACTTGATTAAAGTACAATCTTGATGGGTAGAACACAAATCCTCCCTTCTTTGCCAAACTCAAAATGATTACAGGTGTGGTTCACACACGAAGACCTGTGGGATTACCTCAGTCTTTTGTCATGGGAGTCTTGGAGGAGCAATGTAGAACCCCTGGAAAGATCTACCATAAGGCCATCAATCCTGCATAGGCACTGGACAGTGGAAGTAACTGGACCTATGGAAAGAAGATT
Organism: Tympanuchus pallidicinctus; assembly: GCF_026119805.1. Lineage (NCBI taxonomy): Eukaryota > Metazoa > Chordata > Aves > Galliformes > Phasianidae > Tympanuchus > Tympanuchus pallidicinctus. The sequence goes on from NW_026294627.1 coordinate 17,867,561, forward strand.
GGTTTTGCCATCTTTTCTTTGGATGAGGAGAGGCAAATGCAGCTGCTGCTCATACTTCACAGATTCCAGTTTATGTTGTTTTCAGCAGCTGTTGGATATGGGGAATTATATGTCAGTGATATTTGACAGGAATTAGTTAATAAAGGGAAGTGTGTGTCAAGGTGATGTTCACAGAAAACTGTTGTGCATACCATTGCAAAGGAATAGAGTCTCCTGGTGGGTGTTGCTGGAAGCAAAACCTTAGCCAGCAAGCCTCTGAACACTGCTCTGGGACTGTTTTCAGATCTATACAACTGCTCCATTACTGTTCACAGTGATTAATTCTCCACAGCTCAAGTACAGTGCTTAAAGAAGATCCCCAGGCATCCCTACCTAGCTTTTTGTAGTCTCCTCATATGATGTGGATAGTCAGTTGCTGTTTGATGCTTGCAATTCAAGCTCAGACATAGTGTAGCTGACAGTCAGGAGAAAGATGTGTGAAGTGTTGTCCTTCAGCCCAGCTCCAAGACAACAGTTCAGCCTTGAAAATATAGGACAGTGTTGCTGGTTATTACTTCCAGTTTGAGAATGTTTTGTCTCTGTTAGGTTGCCTCACAAGTTTTCTGTGGATAGTGTGGGTAGGTGCTGCAACCTATGTGATTCAGGTCCTGTTATAGGGGAGGCTTGTCCCAACACGGAGATGGGCACTGACACTGAGCAAAAGCTTTATGCAGAAGAGTTACTTGACACTCGTGGATATGTGTATTGGGTTTACATGGCAAGATTTTGGTGGAATGAGGTGAGGGGACTCTGAGAGTGGCCTCTGTGAGCAGAACTCAGCAGCTACCCAATGTCAGAGGAGGAGTTCCAAGAGATCTGCCACTCGTGGGGCCCCATGCTGGAGCAGCGTGTTCCTGAAATGATAGGCTCTGTGATACAGAGCCGTGTTGGAGCTGTGCTGGACGAACTGCAACCTATGGGAATCCCATGCAGGATCAGAAGGATGGCATCCTGCAGAAGGGACCCTACTTGGAGTGGAGGCAGAGTGACCATGAAGGAGCAGCACAGGCGAGCGTTAGGGACTGACTGCTGCCCCATTCCCCTGTGCTTTTTGGTGGGAGCAGGTAGGGGAGGGTGGATGGGAGGAAGGTGGTTGTAGTTTCCTTTTTGTTCTCACTACTCTTGTTTGTTATTGATTGCCAATAAATTAATTTCCCTTACACTGAGTCTGTTTTACTTGTGTCCTTGTCTGAACCTGTGAGCTTTTTCATCACATTTTCTCCTCCTGTCCTGTTGAGGAGAGGAAGTAAGAGAGTAGTGCTGGTGCTAGGGTATCTGCTGGCCTTAAACTGCCTCAACATGGGCTGCGTGAGCTCTTGGTTAAGAGATCTAGCTGATTGGCTTCACACTTTACTTAAGATTGGTGGTGTGTAGGTCCATGAAAGATTTCTTCAAGAAATATTAGATGTTGTTTGTAGCTTTTATGTTACTGACTCTTGAGCATTGACTTGTTCCTTAGATGTTCTAAAGATTCTTGCTCTTAGCACTACATTATTACTAGTTCTTTCAGTCATCCATTCATATGTGCTTTCTGGCCACGGTGATTCTTGTGTTGCTGTAGAATCTGCTGCTGATGTGTCTGGTTCAAACATGAGTGGACCTAATCACAGGAAAGAAAATGTGTAGGGGAAAGGAGGATCCTCCTCTGAAGATGTTCATGTGAAGATGAAGAGTAGGTAACTTAACTTTCTCTGATGCTGTTAGGGTTATGTGATTTTTGAGATGAGAAAAGACATTAGAGCAGCTGTCTGGAAGTTAATGCTTGAAGAACCAGCTGGATCCAAGATGGGAAGTTAGGGACAAATAGAATTGGAACACTTGAAATAGATAAATGTATTACAAAGTTGTAGAGGTTGGAAGGGACCTCTGGAAATCATGTAGTCCAACCCCATGCTAAAGCAGGCTCCCTGGATTGCACAGGAAAGCATCCAGCTGGATTTTGAATATTTCCGGAGTAGGAGGCTCCACAGCCTCTGTCTGCAGCTTATTTCTCTGCTCCGTTGCCTCTGAAGTAAAGTTGATCTTTCTTCTGTTCATATGAAGCTTCTTGTGTTCCAGTCTCTGCCCATTTCCCCTTGTGTCACTGCACACCACTGAAAAGAGCTTGGCCCCATCCATTTAACTCCGGTCCTTTAATATTTGTAAGCATTAATGAGATCCTTTCTCGGTCTTATCTTCTCCATGCTGAACTGCCCCAAGTCTCTCAACCTTTCCTCATATGGAAGACGCTCCAAGGCTCCAGTCATCCTTGTGACTCTCCACTGGATTCTCTCTAGAAGTTTTCTGTCTTGAACTGGGGAGCCCAGAACTGGACACAGCACTCGTGATGTAGCCTCACCATGGCAGTGCGGAGGAGGAGAACCACATCCCTGCACCTGCTGGCCACACTCTTTGTAATGCACCCCAGGATCCCATTTGCCTTCTTGGCCAAAGGGCCACACTGCTGGCTCATGGCCAACCTGCTTCCCAACAGAACACCCAGGTCCTTCTCTGCAGAACTCCTTTTCAGCAGGTCAGACCCCAACCTGTGCTGATGCATGCAGATATTCTTGATTCATCAGAGGATGATTGACACAGACAGGGTATCCTACACTGCTATATCTGGGGATTTGCACTGTGTGTCTTCAGGTAGAATCAAGCTATACGCTCAGATTTTCTTACAGGTTTTGTCAATCCTATGTATGTAATTCATAAGCTTCCTAAGAGCAGTGGAGTTAGGTCTCATTTAAAGGGCTGTTTTCACTTTGAGAATGTCAGTCAAAATACTGCAAAAGTGACTATGGGGACACGTTCTGGAGACTTAATTATTTCTTTTTCTTCTGGTGTATGGACCTGTTCTTCAAGGATCCTGGCATCAAGTGAATTAAGGCTGAACTGGCTTCCTAAAATAAGATATGGAAAACAGGATATTTTGGGATGGCTTGTTCAGCTCTGCGTTGTCAGAGCAGATGAAATTGCAACAAATAGATAAATGTTGGAAGCATTAAATTATTTTTAGCTCTCTTTCTTGCAGAGTACTCCTGAGATTAGTTTCATGCCTATATATAGTTTTCTGCCCAACCAATACCAAATCAGTTGGCCAGAAACATTGCAGAATGTGAAATAATAAGGATAAGAAAGATTTGAGGGCATAGGAACAGAGATACACTATGTTACATCTTGTCTTTGAATGAGTGTTGTGTCATTATGCAGGAACGCTGCGACGTGATTCCACAGCATCTTTTTCATTGGATATGAAGAGGTGAAGGAATGAGGCACAGATGGACATTGTGACATAAGTATTTTAAACTGTTATGATCAGAGCACAGGTTCCCATGCAAAGTCCTGCCAGGTGCATCTGGCTGCCAAGACCGTATGTAAGAGTTTGCAGTGTGGTTCCAGGCAGCCTCTTTTGTGAGATCCCTTGTGAAAGCACAGCGGCCTAGATTACTTGCTTTGGAAAACTGCTCTGGTAGAACAACCTCCAGCTGCTTTTTGTGCCTTCAGTCATTATTCTTTTAAATACTGTATTTTCCATGGTAATTTGGAAGTGGTAGTAATGTTTCTCTAAGTTCATGCATAAAAAACTGTTTCCTTGAAAGATCTGATGATCTGATCTGTATACTGAGGCTGACTGTGCCAAGCCTGTTTGACATGTTCTATTACACAGCAGAAGGGAGACTGGCAGTGTACTTCAGCATCTTAAGCAGCATTAGTGAGTTTTACTGAAAAGAAGCCATAATGTACACTTGTGTACTGAACTACTGTGCTAAACTTGATGGCAGGCATTGGCTGAAAAGTAAGATGATTATTAAATAGAAGTGACTGAAAACATCAAAAGGGAGAGTAAGAATTGATGTATGTATGCAAGGATGGTTTGTGTCTCTTTTTCTTGCTTAAACTGTGAAGTTGCCATTTCATCACTGCATAGCAGAGAAATGTGGGGGGATGTAAGACTTGTCTTTGGAGGGAGATGGGATTCTTTGTGTAAATACAGCAGGTAAACTGTTACACTGAGTGAATGCTTTGCTGCAAAACTGAATCTGTTTTGTAAACTAGGTTGCTTTAAAACTGTAGTGTGCGTTCATGGTCATGCCTGCAGTTCTGCTTCAGGCAAGCTTGAGTTTGGCACCTTAATGCTCTTTTAACACCTTTTACTTTTTCTTATTTTACTTTTACTCTTTTACTTACTCGAAGCTTTTGCAGTTTGTTCTGTGGCGCAGTTCATAGCCAGGAGATTGTGATCCACCATGCATAGGCTGCGCTTTCTTCCCGATACTTCATAATTTACATGGAGGGCAAAGCTGTCGCATTGAGCACTGCAGGAACAGAACTGCAGCAAGCCAAAGGCTTGTCTTCACGAGGGTGCTAATAGGAGTACTCTACAATTTTCTTACCTTCAGAAATGCTCTAAAGGACATGAGTGAGTTAATAATACAGTTCTTTTTGAATTTTCACCATTACGTATATGGCGTATATATATGTAAACATTTTGGACTTATGAGTGTGCATGTGTAGTGTTTCTCATATGCCATAATCTCATTTATTTTCAAGACTTAATGGCAGAGTACGTTTTGTTAAAGACTGAGGTCAGTGAAACTGATGTTTCTCTTCAGTGCCATGACTTACTGCTGCTCCATGAAAACCCACGGGCTCGTTCTTTATCACTGTGATAGTGAATTAATGGCACCCCTTAACTGACCCTGAATTCCTGCGTTTCTCATCAGTTTTCATTCTTAGTATAGCTCAGGCAGCACTCCTAGTGCCAAAAGGAAATAAATACTTCAGCAAAATGGATTTATTTAGGGCAGACTATCTCATTCTGGTGCTATATATGTTAGTGCTTAATCAATACATTGGCTTTTAAGAAAAGGAAGAGGAAAGAGACAAATGTAAAATAATTTGTACCTTAATGCATCCAAGAGAAAGCCTCTCGGTAGGAAGCATTGAGATACAACAGTTCAGTGCTGGCAGAAGACATGCAGGGGACTTGAATGTTGGCTGGTGTTTGCGTAGCATGGCATTTTGTTTGCCATGTTCTTAGCTGACGTAGCTTGAAATGGAAACACTCTTCTACTGACAAATATTAGCTGTGTACTTGCACTCAGTAATACACCTAATACATAATGACTGTCTCCTTGGTTTACAAAACATCTACACAAAGCATCTTAATTATTATTTTTCTTTAAGCTAGATTTGACCTCATCGTGGACTTGCAGTACTTGAAAGGAGCTTATAATCAGGAGGAAGGCCAACATTTAGCATGGGCAGAAAATGATAGGGCAATGGGGAGCAGCTTTTACACTAAGTGAGGGGAGATTTAGATTAGATGTTGAGGGAAAATTCTTTACTCAGAGGGTGGTGAGGCACTGGCACAGACTGCCCAGGGTGCTGTGGGTACCTGGAGGTGCTGAAGGCCAGGCTGGATGGGGCCCTGGGCAGCCTGAGCTGGTGGGTGGCAGCCCTGCCCATCTGTTGGAACTAGATGATCTTTCAGGTCCCTTCCAATCCAAGGCATTTTTTTACTCTATGAAAATAATGTAGATTTATATGGATAAAATCTACAAGGCTCTAAACTAACCATGATGTCAAAATGTCAAGAAACATATAACAGAAATGAAACAATTTGGTTGTTTAATGCATACTTCTAAAATGGCTCTAAGTTCTTTGAGGACAAGAACAAGTAGTGCTTAATAGGCAGATCTGAAATAAATACAACGTCCAGTTCAAAGGCATATATTCAAAGCTATATTGTTTTCATTCCATTCTCTAAGAGATGAAAAATTGGGAATAAGTAGTGTGGAACTGATACCAGGAAGATAAATGCAGTATAGAGTATGTGTTTACTAAAACAGGCTAATAAATTATGTGCAATGAGGAAAAAAAAACAAGTTGGAAACAATGGGAGAGAATTGACAACATGTCTTTTCTATTCAAGAAAAAGAAATAAAATATTTTGTTTGGTGGTTGCTAATGTAGGTTAAAATTTGCATGCCTTCTTTATGTGTTTGATTCCTGAAGTTATTTGGATTCTTCATGCAGATGTTTCTTTTACTTTCTAAATATTTCAGATATTTCAATATTTTATTTCATCTACTACAGTCAGCATTATAGCCTTGTAAAACATTCTCATTTGACATAGAATGTTACTAAATATTTGATTCCTAAATTGCTAAGTTAAGCACTGACAAATAAATATATTGTCACCTTACAAGCAGTGTGGTAAACATGAGCATTGCCCCATCTGCTTCCTGCTGCCTTGTGAAAATCATGGATTTTCATTGCATTGAAGTAAAATAACCTTTATTCTACAAAATAAGGTAAAGGAAGAAGGGAGACAACCTTGAGTGTATCCTTCTGTACTGAGAGTTTACACTAGGTGGCATGCAAGGAAAGCCAAAATACGAACGTGTCTTAAAGTTATTGAAGCTAAACTCTCAGTTTTGTCTCAGGATGTTCTTATCTTGTCTTTTGATTGCTTTTATATGTCTTTCAGGTTAAAATGTCCTCTTGCTGGTGCAAACAAAAGATTTCTTATTAATACCATCAAAAACACATTACCGTCTCAGAAAGAACAAGACCAAGAACGTGAGCAAAAGGAAGTCAGCAAGGAGCCAGAGCCAAACAAAAGCAGGAAAGAAGAAAAACCAAAGAAACACAGAATTCACCCATACACACCCAGCTTTCAGTCCAGAAGGAGAGTCAGCTACTCTCCCCCTAGGCACCGAAGCAGGAGCCAGCACACAAAGGATAAGTATGAAAAGCGATCTAGCAAACGATGAAGAGAGGTGAATATGTGTTGTTACAAGCCAAGAATGTCATTAGACATCAGACTGCAGGGATGTTTAGGTCTTTTCAGAATGAGATTCTGTTCAGAATAGATTTTTGAACTGGTTTCTTGTGTGAGAAATAGTTAGAGGTAGCTTTATAGAATCTTTCTTCGGGACCTTTAAGAGAAAAGTGAAGTGCAGCATAAATCTTTCAGTTCTCTGAGAACAGACATTCCCTTCCCTTTGCTCCTTTCCTCTCTCCCTTTCTGGCTAAGCTTAGGGTCTTGGTAATGGAGCATAATATGTGTGTCACTGTCTGATACAATTTATTTAGTCGTATTACCCTTTTGGAAATAAATTTAAATTAAGCTTAAGTCTATCTATAGTATAAAGGTAGCAGAACTTCTTTGCTGCTTAACCAATTGAGAAGTTTTGCTTGTTTAGATTAATTTAGCTTTACAGTATCTGGAAGAAAGGAAAATTGGTCAATGCCTGGCTAAGCACGTACATTTTGTATAGAATATGGGAGTTTGGTTTCTTTAGACAGTATAAAAAGAACAGATTTTAAGTGGGCAACACTAGTTTTGCTTTCCAGAAAAGACTACTACAAAATACTGGTCTTGTGTGTTGTATATTCACAAACCTATCATTGATAATAATGAATGTTACCCCTAAAAAGCCATAAATGCAATAATTGTCTCTGTTTAGACTTCCTGGTGTAAGGAAGTAGTTTGAACAGTGTGTGGTCATGGTGCTTTCAAAACAAACCTTGGAGACAAAATGATCATGTCTCTGTCCACTGCTAAGAAGTTTCCAAGTAAAAGTGTAGAACTAGAAATGCAGAGATGTTTAAAAACAATCAAATGCTCACTTTCCAAAACTGTATGGCAATTTTTTTGTAGTACAGTTCTTAAGCTTGTGACTTTGAGCATGTACAATATACATCAGCATATTCCATGTCCTTTTTTGTTTGTTTGTTTTCCAGTAACAAACTTCTGTGTGAAATATTTTGTATTTTGGATGTTCTCAGAAGTATGTTTGTTTTGAACATAGTTTTTGGTTTCCGAGTGTGTTGACAATAAAATTTCAATTGTTCATTAAAAGTGCTTTGTGATATTTATGGTGTTTGTAAGTTTCTTAATTGAATTGGGCCTCTGTCGACTGAGAGAAATGAGCGCTGACACTTGGTGGTCCTTCAGTGTTGTGTCAGGACAAGAGTGCCACCTATAGGCACATCTATACCTTGTCTTGCTGCGCATACCTGTCCCTCTTGGAAGGATCGTGTTTCACTAAGAGATGGGGAACCCAACGTGGACATTTACCGTGTCTGAATTTTGATGTACCAGCTGAGAATGACTCTTCTGAATAATGGGAAGGGAGTTAAACTGGTTCTGAGGCCAGCTGCTGCTGCCAGGGTCAGTGCATCCAAGGGGGTGGGGTGCTTTTGAATTTGAATATAGCTATTTTCCTATATATCCCGGAGGAACTGCAGTGCTACAGGAGAAATCCCACCACCTCAGAAAACTTCTAATGACTTAAGTGGGACCAAAGAAAAAGTAGTGTCTTTGAAGAACAAAGGATTATCTTTGCTTTAAATTAACAGGTGTTGTTTGTAGTCCTTATTTTCTGGACATTGCTTTTTGTCTCCGCAATTTCTTCTGAAGGGCAGCACCTACAATTCCAACCAGCCTCTGCTGCAATGCCAGTGCTGGGTATGTTTGGCTAGGCAGCAGCAAGTTCCTTTCCCCACTGCTCAGCATTCAATCCGAGGATGTTCTGCAGGACAAATTTCTATCAACTTTTGCCAGTCAGGCTAATGGTGGTAACGTGGTTTCCTCAGAGCCTTCCATGTCTGAGCCTTTGTATACCCATTTAGTGTAGGCCTGCTGTTAATTCTGCATCAATGTAAACTGGGCTTTCAAGGTAGGGAAATTATACATTCAAAATTAACCTGGATTGTTGATAGGCTGTGCTTCCATGGGACACAGATCAGATAGCTGAAAAATGCCTGTCTTCATTTGTGGAGGTAGTTTCTAATGCAGTGCTATTTTCTTCTCACTTAGAGAACATCTATGAAGCGTTAATCTTTCATAGGTCTACCCCATATATCAGTGCTTCCTTTCCCTAAAGTGCATACTGAAAACAAAAACTGTGCTGCTTCTTAACTATCTATAAGAGAAACCTTCATCTTTTCATCATGTTTTGAAAATCAAAATTGGTATATGAAGCCAGGTTTGTATCAACTGTCTGCTCATAATATGTGACAGCACCATCACTTGTATGAAGTATGTTGAAGATAGGATTTAAAGGCTAAAGTTTGAAGCTGAACATGGCTTTTCAAAACCTGTTACAGACTTCTCTAACTGAACACTTGTTTCCTCTAAAAGTGCTTAGTTCTTAATAAAATAAAGTTTATTCTTTGTCTCTTACAGTCAGCTTCCCATAGTAGTGCACTGCGGCCCAGTGCTTTAAGTTAATGTTGCTGCAGTAAATACTTCAAAGGAGTTTCCTGTTTATCTGTAAGCTCTTAATGTTGTATTTGTTTAGTCTCAGTGTGTATTGTACGGATAACAAAGTTTATTCAGGTGAGGGTATTGCTCTTGCCATAGTCACAAAAGCTGTTTAATCAGACTTCATCATTATCTTGGACAGAAGTTTTCCAAAACGTGATTTTCACCACACCAACGCTGAATATTAATCACAAAGCATTAATTACAAATGTAAAAGAGGAGGAGAAAATACCTTATGATTGGTTTTTACAAAGTTCTTTGATTAGTGTTGACTAAACGGGCAGCATAATACACACTTCCTCTGCTCATTGTACAGCCTCTTCCCTTTTGTAAATCCAGCTTGAATTATTTGTGATGAATCATGACAGGCGAGAATGTGCAATAAAAGCCTAGGATATACAGTGTACAAAACTGAGAGGCAAAAATGGGATCTTCACAGAAGATCTCTTGAGGTGCACCTGTAACGGCGTCCCTGAGCGATTGCGGAATTTCTACTGACAACTAGTTAACAAAGGAGATGTAAATGATTTTAGATCAATGGGATAATGTAGCAGGAGGGGGTTGCTTTTCCTGCACAAACAGAACTGTTTTTTTGTTTCGGCTGCAAGCTCATCACCAAGAAGCATGTTTCCACTTCTGCCCTATCAGAGTTCTCATTAATAATTATGTGTTTTCAGTTAATTAAGCTGGGACAACACAGAAGTAAACTCGCTTCAGTAAGTGGCAAGAAAACATATTTGGATGGTGTTTGGAGAAGGATTTCATTCATTTTATCAGTAGAGTAACTGATCCACCAAATCTTTATTCATGTGAGTGATCTTTGCTCTTGCAAATAATCCTGTTGTAGCTCATGCTCTATGAATGAAACTCTTTTCTGCATTAATATACAGTCCTTGTTTTATTGACTGTCAGTAGGAAATTGTCAACAATAAATGTTAAAGAGGACGTGGTTCCAATTAAGTAAAAAAGATCTGTAAAAGTTGCAAATTATATATTTATGCACAGTCATTTTTAGTTTTCTAGGTAGAGTGGTGTTAGGGAAAAAACACAAGCACTTTTATATCAAATATCTAGCAGCCTCTCAGTGTCTCAAATCAGCACTGTAGATATGGCATTGTTTTAATTTATAGATATAGATTTATAGATATAAATACAGTTTTAATAACTGTCAGGACATTACCCTGTACCTTATAAGATGCTTCTGGAAGACTGTATCTATATCCAAATGGAAAGCATTGAATTTCCACCTATATGCAACAAAAAAAGACTTTCATAAGGAATTTAAGGAACATACAAATATTTGTGTGTGTGCCTGACTAGAATGTCAAGCCAAATATTTAAAGCTGAGGAGCAGTGTAAGTTACACATTATTCTGATAGCATCCTGCATGTTGTACACTGAGATAGTTCCAAAAGCCATGCATGGAGCTGATGACAAACAAGTGCGGGCAGCAGTCTGATACCCTGGAGAGGGGTTCAGCCCCCTGTAGGGTCTCTAGCCTACAGATTTCTTGTGTGTAGGTATATTCGTACCTTAGATAAAAGATTCTGTAGGACCATAAACATTCTACACTGTATTTCTCACCCATCTTTGGTCCTCTCAGCTGCTCTGCAGATGGCTGTCAATCTGCTGATATTGCCATGTCCCACATCTGGGTTCCTCCAGACCCAGGAGTTGATTGTGGGTATGGGCAAGCCAGGCAGGGCCCCCACAGCTCAGGGAACAATCAGGATGGGTTCTGGGCTGACTTTCTTTGCTGTAAATGGGGATTTGAAGTGTAAGAATGCACAGGTGTAGATACTGAGGAATGCTGTGAGAAAATTGTATCACCATGTTGTTAATGATGCTGGTAATCTCAGGTGTTGCTGAGGATTATTGTAGTAAAACCTAATCAAAACTTTCCCAGAAAGTAAAGGCAGCGCTACCTTTGATGGTCTGAATGAGAAAAGGCTTCTGGACCACATCAGAAAACCAATGTTAACAAGGTTTAATTGGACTTGAAGCTGATAATACAACAAGAGAGCCCCAGAGACCCCTGCTAGAAGAGAAAAAAAGTAGCACTGCTCCTGCTGCTCTCTCTCATCTACCTGCTCATTCTGCTTCAGGTGGGAAGAACCCGAGGTATCACGTCCAGCTCAGTTCTTGTTCTGTTCAGCAGATCTGTGCAGAGGCAATCATTTATATTTACCAGCTTTAAGACAAGAGCACAAACCTGGGCATTCAACAGCTGATTCTGACATTCACCTCCTGCCATATGTGTCTTGGTCTGTCTGGCCTCCTGTGCTTTCCTGTCCTCATGGACAGAGATGGGAAATGCTGCAGGAATTGCTAAAGGAGCAGTAATACATACAGCTGAAAATTAATAGGGTAAAAACAAAGAAAGTCTGCTTTTGGGAAATGTGGATTGGTGCTCTGCTTGATATCCTGTGTCATCTGAATTCTCAGCTTCTTCTGGAGGGGAACTGCCTGTGTCTTTCATATCATCTCACAAGGGATGAGACATTCAACATGTCTCAGACAGAGGAAAATGCCAGCAAGCAACTGATTCATAAGGAATAGCAGCAACGCCATTCATGGTAGGAAGAATATAGGAGAGGAGCACAACATATGAAGAAAACCAAAGCTCTGTATGTACTATTGCTTTATCTTGATTCTGGATATTATATTCATATTTAATGTTTTCTTCCTACTTCCTGTTAGCAGACACCTGTGTAATAGCAGAAGCCAAAAGGAAGGCAAGCAAAGTGGTTGGCATAATCAATCTCTGCTGGCCTTCCCAAATGCTGTGTAGTGGCTGCAGCCACTACAGTGTTAAGCTAAAGGAGAGCAATGCAACCCTGTACCCCTGCCTGTAACTGCTGTGATGTGTGGCTCCTGCCTGCATCTGCCTGGGGCAAGTCCTGACACAGAGTCCTGTGCCCAAAGGCACCCAGCTCTGCCTCTGCAGCCACTCTGTTGGACTGCGATCGCTGCACCCACTGCTGAACGAGAAGGGGGCTGAAGAAGTACAGCTCCACCTTTCCATAGCAGGACCTAGTATTTTCTGCCTGGTAGGATCCCCTCTAGCTTTAACACGCATTAAACCAATAATGAAGATCCACAGGGATGAATTTTACCCAAACTCCATTTGTCTCTGCCTGATGAAAATCATTTCCCAGCCATCCCTGTCCTTGACACAGAGGAGACATCCCCCACAACACCCTCACTTCCAGCCGCCAACTTCTTTCCCCCCTCCCTCTCCCCCCCTTTTTACACTCCTCTAGGTTGAGATCTTTAACAATTTCACCTCTCTTTCAGCCCTAGCTGCAGCCTGGGAACAACAAACCTGCGGGCCTGGCGAAAGCCGAGCGCAGGCAGCCCAATTACCGGCATCCCCACTGTTCCTCCGGCCGGCTGCTGCTCTCCCGCCTTTGTCTCCTCTCCCTCTCCTTCTCTGAGCAGCTTCCTTTGACTCTGTGCCATGCAGCCGGGCAGAACGGGGCCTTTGCACTGAAAATGTTCATTCCTTGCGTGTGGGCATGGTGGCTGTGACATGGTCCGGTGGTGGGGCAGCCGGGTTGGGACCCTCCGCTGTGGGGACATTGCCTACACAGGGCCACGTCCCTGCTTAAGATGAGTGACATGGAGACTGGTGGGAGCCAGCCAGTCTGTCTGTCTGTCTGTCTGTCTGTGTGGGGTGGGCAAGGTGCAGACTGAGTTCAAACCTGGAAGCATCTCCTCACTTCTTCACCCAAGATGGTGTCATCCAGTTTGCCCTTACCTCCCTATATTCTACGCTGACATATAAATAAATGCACACCATCAGTACTTCATTATAATTATTCTGATCTCATTAGTGCTGGCATCAACGAACCACAGTGCTGCACCAACAAGGTGGGTCTCTCCTGTCAGAGACCTCGACGAGCTCATGTCAGGGTGCTGGATGTAGGGCATCAACCCCATGCTCCTCCCTGTCCTCCCAAGCAAGAGGAAGCTATGCCTTATGGCATAGATGCACAGGGGCTATGAGGCCACTCTGAGTTAGAAACTAAAAACATGATTTTGGGGTGAGAACTGATGCAAGCTATCTTTCTTCCCCATGTTCCATTACTACAGCTCCAGCTAGAACTGTGTTGGCCCTTGTGTTGGAGGACTCACAGTTTGCTAAGAATTTGTGCACAGGGAGGGAGATGCAGAAGCAAATTGTTCGGACATTTCTCCATCCCAGCACTTGGTTTATAAAACAAATTCTTCAGGCAGGTGCTTGAATTCACAGCCTCTTTAGAGGGAATTTATCAGCCCCAGGAATATACTGGTTAAGAAAAAAAAAAAAAAAGAAAAAACTATCTACATCAGCTGCTAGCAGGGCAAAGCTAATCATCCAAACTTTGCTGCGGGAGAGGTGCAGCTGTCAAAGCAATAAGGTAAATGAGTCTGGGGCTGAAATGGTTTTTGCGGCAGAACTCTGCTCCCTGATAAATAGGGGAGATTGAACTATAGCACCATTCCACTATTCCTTGGTAATGCACCATTTTGGAGCTGACTGGGTGGTCTTAAGTCCATTGCCACAGTGGCTATATCGCTGATACCAATCAAGGCCCCGCAGCTGAGACCCTGGGTGACCTGCTTCAGCAGCTTTTTTCAAACCCCAATTCACTCATTTGTGTGGGATGCTTTTCTGCTACTTTATTTATGGGATTACATAAATGAGCCATTAAAAATGTAAATCTTCAGAACAGTTGAATAATAAAGATTTAAACAATAAGCTCAGAGCGGTACAGTACAGAAACTTCCCCAAACCAGCAGTACCACACCATCGTGGCTATGGCAACAATAGCGGGTTAAGGGAAAGAGAGAGCAAGCAGAAAATAAAACGTCCCAGCATTGTTACAGTCATTGGCACCGCAGAAAGATTAGGGATCTTTCTTAAGAGTATTAGAACAATAATGAAGATGTGCCATTATGTGCCACAAAGGAGCCCATGCCATCCCTCACATCGTGCAGGTGTCAAAACAATCACTGCTCACCACAGAACTGGGGGAAAGTGAAGTTTGTCCCACCTCACCGCAAAGCCCTTAACCCTTCCTGGGCCGGATCCGGCTGCAAAAATGCCATGGATAGTGCACAGGCTGCTTCCTCCTCTCTCCTGTGTTCCTGAGCATCCTTCCCAAGCAGGAGCAATGAAGCTGCATGGAGCTGTTCCTCCAGAGCAGATCTGGGAATTCATATAAAAGACATATAACATCACTCTGGCAAAGATCCCCACCCTCTAGATCTTGTTTATAACCTATTTGTGAGGACGAATGCACACAGCTACCATCCCAATCCATGTGCTGGAAGAAGAGCAAGGCGCAGACCCAGAGCCCAGTGCTGGCCAGTGAGCTGTGACTCACAGGAGGGAGGAGGGTCCCACCAAACCTGAGCCATGTTTGCAGGGTGGAAGCAGCCACACCGACAAAATGTTCTGAATTTCTTGGGCCAGTAAAACTTAAACATTAAGTTGCACATGAAAAAAAGGAAATGTGAGTTTGTTTGTAAATAACATTATTTATGGCATGGCATGGCATGCATGTGAAACTTTCTACAAGAGCATTTTTTCATGCATTGCTGTATTTGACTGACCTTTAAAAATATTCTTATTTAGGAACCATGGGACTTGATCAGGATTCCCATCTTACATCAGTGCAAACCCATAGACTTTAAGCATTGAGTTGAAGCTTTCTAGTATCTCCAAGGAGATGGGAATGCCTCCAAGAATCCTAGTGCTACACTATTATATTGTGATGGTTTTTTGTTGCCAAAACCTGTACTGATAACAATGGGGCTGATTCCACTGTATGTAAATACAGATGTTGCTCTGAAAGTAATGCCTCCTATTTATTTCCATGGAAATTACAACAGCTACAAAGAACGCAATCACACTACTTCGCTGTGCAAATTCTGTTTTTTAATATAGTCACCACCATTATCTGTGCATTTTTGCCAGTGATGAACAAGAGCCTGCATGCTGCAGTCATAGAAATCTTCACTAGCAGAGATGATGCACTGTTTCACACCTGCTATGTATAGTTGCTACGAAACTCTTACCCGTGCAATCTATCTTTCATTGGCCCAAACAGATGGAAGTCAGAAGGCATCAAATTTGGACTATCAGTGGGTGTGGTAGGACAGTCCAGCCAAGAATGACAATGTGCTCCATGGTATCCAGACTGGCATGGGACCTGGTTTATCATGTTGTAAGAGAAAGACTGACCTCTTTTCTGATCTGATTCTGGAAGTCCTAGCCGTCAGCTTAGTTAGCATTGCAATGTGGCAGACAGAGCTGATGGTTTGTGTGGGCTCCAGGAAATCCGGAAGGATCAGCCCTTTCCTATCCCATAAGAGTGGAGATAACTTTACTTGCTGAGGGCTGCACCTGGAACTTCTTCTTTGATGAGGAATTCACATATCACCCCTCTATGGAATGATGTTTTGACTCTGGCTCATGGTGATGACACCACATCTGGTCACCGCTCATGGTGTGGTCCAGAAAACTGCCACCTTCAGTCTCCTATTGGTTCAGTAGGTGCTGACAAACTTGCATACTGTGTTCTTCCTGATCCTATGTGAGAATCTGTGGGATCTATCTGGTGCAAATTTTGCAATATTCCAATATTGCCACCACCATTTCCAAGTTGAAACTGAATGTTCAGTTCTGTACACAGCATCCTGGTCATAATCTGCTGCTTCACGTGGATGAGCTGATTGAGATACTCTTCATGTTGTGGTGAGATAGCTGTGCACAGCCATCAAGAATGTGGTTTGTTTTTCACAGTCACCACTGCTAAAATGCACCATCCATCACCTCACTGTGCTCACATCCACTGTTTGGTCTCCATAACCATCCAGCAAGCACCAATGAATGTCAGTGGGTG
The DNA here is from genome assembly GCF_026119805.1 of Tympanuchus pallidicinctus. NCBI lineage: Eukaryota > Metazoa > Chordata > Aves > Galliformes > Phasianidae > Tympanuchus > Tympanuchus pallidicinctus. The sequence continues at coordinate 17,883,752 of NW_026294627.1, forward strand.
CCATCTTTTCTGCATGGTGGAATTCAATGCCACACCTTTACTCCACACACAGTTCCATGTCAGACACTATTCTGTCAGACTGCCTCTCTGCTGTCATCTGTCACATGGCAATACTGATGGGAAGGTTCAACCTCTACTGCTGTACCACCAACATCTGCCTCTGATGTTGTGGGCCAACATCATAAAACAGAAGGCATTATTTCAAAGCTGCCCTCTATGATGAGTATTAATCTTCACCTTTTTATTTTGAGTTTTCAAAATAAGAAGCTTTATGGAAAGAAAGACTAAAGATGATCATGCACTCCATCATCCTAATGTACTTCTTTTTCTTTTTATTCTACATCAGCTTTACTCCAGCCTGCAGGGTAAGCTGTGGAGCATCCCATGACACATAGTGGAGTATTTCCTGGGGCTTATTTGGGTAAATAACCACAGAGACTGTCGGCTATTGGGTGACATCTGCTCAGTCCAGACATTTCCATCACCAAAAGCTCATTTGGATAGTGGCTGTAGTTGCGCTCCTTCCTGGTTGTGTGGCAGTGTGGGACATTCTTACAAATCTCACAGCTGTAAATCCACTCAGGAATGACAAAGTAAAACAAATCAGATTTCAATCTCTTTACAGCATGTATAGTGCAAGAGAAAATCCCTCTCTGAACCAAAAATGAGGAGCTGCAGCTGCCACAAGGCCTCCCCTCAGCCTGCTCTGCTCTGGGCTGAGCAAACAAGGGGCCTCAGCTGCTCCTCACACATCTTGCCCTGCAGACCATTCCCCACCTTCGTAGCCCTCCTTTGGACTCTCTCTGATAGCTTTATGTCCTTCTTACATTGTGGCACCCAAACTGCACCCAGTGCTGGAGGTGAGGATGCACAGCACAGAGCAGACAGGACAATCCATCCCTTCACCTGCTGGCAGTTCTGTGCCAGGGGTGCCCCAGGGCACCTTGCTAGCTCATGTTCCACTTGCCATCAGTCAGAACTCCTGTACCCCTTTCTGTGGGGCTGCTCTCCAGCTGCCCCTCCCACTCCAGATGCAGAATCTGGCATTGCTCTTGTTAAACTTCCTGTGGTTGCTGATTGCTCAGCCCTCTAATTTGTCAGGATTTCTGTACAAGACCTTTTATGATGTAGGAATTAAAAGCTTGGATAGCAAAGGCAGAGGGGTAGCTTTCCAATTACCTGATGGAGCACTTTCCTTCCCCTTCCCCCTCCTTGCTTCTTCTCCAGACAACTGCAAGGCACTGCAGAAAACCTCCTCTGTCAACAGGAAGGCTCTGCTGAGCTGCCCAATTTCTCTGACCCAGGTCAGGAAAGCTTGTAAATTAGAACTTCGGGGGTGAGTGAAGTATCAGTGTGACTCTTTTCCCTGGGCAATATCTTGGAAGAAAGCAAAACCAAGATTGACCTCAGAATTGATATAAGGGAGGCTTCCCTTATACCTTCACAATGTGCCAAATTTCAAGAACTTTGACTTTTTTTTTTTTTTTTTTTTTTTTCTTCATTTAAATGGAGCTAGAAGTCTGGGAAATGCAAAATCTGAGGTTGGAAAGATGCATCAAAAAAGGGTCTGGGAGACTCTGGCAGCCTTGCTGCAGGAGCAGGGAAGCTGGGAGAGGAGCTGGTGGAACACATGGAACTGAGTTCCTCAGCACTTCAGAGCAGTCCTAGCTTTGGGGCTCGTTGTATGAGGGGTGGGAATGAGGAACCCAGGTTGGAAAAACCACCAGCATGATTCACTCTGCCCTTGCTTCTTTGCACTATATGAAGTAGGAGTGCCATTGCTGTCTGAATAAAACAGTTGTGCACTGTTACCCAATAGCTGTGTGAGCGCTCAGCATGGCTGAAGGCCACAAGAGACACAGCTGCAGAGCTCTTCTGCTTCCTCCAGGTAGAAAACTCACTGCCAGAATCAATGTGGTCCTCGCTTTTTTACTTGCTTCAAGAAAAGAGGCAAAGTGATACAACAAGCTTCTGAATGATGTAAAAGGCAAGATATCTCTCATCCTTCCCCTATTGCTCTGATGGGTGTGTAACTACTAGAGCTGCTTAGCATGGCCATCAAGCAGCAGAAAACTGAATTCCCTTTGAAACCAAGATTGATGAAGCTTCCCCTTAAGCTGTTATTTCCCTCCTTTTGTCTTTTAGCTACTCTCAAAATCTAGCTGTAGATGTGCCTGTTCATTGCAGGGAGTTGGACTAGATGACCTTGAAGGATCCCTTTCAACTCAAATGATTCTATGATTCTTCACCAGTGCATCCATCTTCAGTCTTCTGATAGGACCCACTGCAGAAGGTGGCCAGGCATTGAGGTCTGTAGAGATGTTGCCACTCCCTTAAGCCACGGGCAAGTCAAAGCTGTGCAGCTTTGGAGTGGCAGCAGCCACGAATGGGGTGGTTGGGTCTGGAAGGAAAGCACTGGAAGCAGAGGCATCTGCCAAGTAGAGAAAAATGTGCAGGTGCGTTGAGCAGCAAGTCCTCCTTCTGACCCCAAAAGGAACCAGGAAACTGCTGAACTTGAAGCCTACAAGTCCTGTTGCATGCCTGGAGGTTTGTATGGCTTCTTCATCCCTATTTCTTGACCAAATGAAAAGCTTCCATTCCACTGACCTAGGATGCTTTTTTTGCTTCTTTCTTCTTTCTTTTTTGACATGAAAGTTAATGAAAGTGGTAACTTGAACTGGAAAAAGGTGAATTTTCCCTTGTCATAAACTGTGAATGTAATTACTTGAGACAATGCTGAATATCTCCACATGCCTAGGAGAAAAAAAAAAGAAAAAAAAAAAGACTCAACCCAAAATAACCACTGAGAATTCAGAGTGGAAATGAATGGAGTCTGCCTCATTCATAAATGTCATATGAGACTTTGGCTAAAAAGGCAAGCCTGTCATCCCCAGGACGGCAGCTGTTGTTATGTTGAACAAAATGGATACAAATGGGTATTATTTTAAAGTGAAATGCTTAATACCAGGCCTAACAAGCACACTGTCCTCTCTGTAACCCTGTGTCATACAAGCCATGATCTCCAGTAGAGGGCTTGATTGCACAGGAAATAAAATTCCCTGGCTGTGCCCTACCAAACCGACAAACACACTGGCAATGTTTGAGTTACTATGGCAATCACAAAATAGGAAGGCCTTTTCTTCTTTTCCCCATCTCTGCATGCAGCCGCAGGCTGCTCCTGAATAGCTCACATCTGCAAAAAGTTTTAACACGGTACTCAGATAAAGAAAAGGATCCCAAAAATGGGCATTGACCCGTCTCAAAAAATGTTGCAAATTTTATATACAAGAATTGGGGAGCTGTGCCACTTTGCGCAGGTTATGTCATAATGTGAACAAAAAGGGATAAAAGCTGATGAAGGCTTTTGCTGTCAAATATGGAGAGAGGGGAAAAAGCAGAAGTAAATGACAGCTTTAATGCAGATGTAAGAAGAAAAGTCAAAGATGGGTGACAGAAAGTTAGTCAATGAATAAGGGAAAATTTTCAAACACAAAAACCAGACAAAAGGGTAAAATACAATAAAAATCTCACTATAGAGAATACTGAGAAAAGTCCCAAAAGCACAGTGAGCAAAATCTTGGAACTATCAAACCATGTGAAACCGCCATGTGGTTCTTTAGAGCGGCCCATTTCAGGCATTAATAGCTCTCATTATAAAGGAGGAACCTGATCTCTGGCCTGGAAAGCTTTCAAGAAGCAGACTTTTTACAGCAAACATGAAAAGCAAAACAAAACTAAATCTTGCTTGCACAAATCAACCAGGATTTGGGTCTTTCTAGAAAATTCAGCCCTGCATTATGAATTGTTACACATTTTACCAGTTTTCCTTGGACAACTGCTTTCCAGTAATAGAGAATAATTACGTATTTAAATGGAGATTTGTTTACTGGCATGTATTTCAATCGCGGGTTTTCTGATTTTATGCTTTCCACCATTAAAGTATGTTCATTGTTGATAACAGAAACTTACCCTTACCGGCCAGCTGACTTCCACATTCTGATTTAGATGCCTGTGCAAAGTACACAGACGTGTGCTAAGTGTCTGACTGTCTCGGAAGGCTGTTTTATCCCACAGAGAAGAAAGGTATGAATCCAGAATTTAGCATATGGCTTGCTGCTCTGAGCTAGTTTTGCTTCAGATGCCTGTTGTGGAGCATGTAAGCTTGGAGGCACCATTACCACCTTCATGAACCTAGATCCATCTGGCAAGAAGATTCAGTGAGAGTAAATTTAATCTTAATTTGATCTTAATCTTGGGTTCAACTGACATGTCATAGCTTCTGAAAGTATCATTGCACTTTAAAAGCTCTTACTGACAAGTCACATTAATCACTAGTGCCTGAGAAAGGTTTAATGAGGGAAAATGAATGAAAATGGCATAAAAAGTTCACAAAAAAAAGTCCAAAGGGCCGAAAGAAGCCCCAAATCCAGTAAAAGTTGGACTGCATTATACATTCATTGACTCTTGTTCTTTTGGGGGTGCTTTGGTATGAAAAGAAAGAAACAATAGAAGACAATAACGCTACCTTATCGAAGTTCATTCAAGCAGCTATTTCAAATATTTTTAACGGCTTGTCACTGCGTCTTGCAAGTCTCCGAGAGTCTAAACATTCTGTCACATTTGTGTACTAACCACTTAAAGTGCTGCTAAAGCCTTTTGACCTGGACTGACTCTTCTTTATCTAGGTCAAAATGCAAGGCAAAGCCTTTGTGTTCCACAGCCTTCATTAAATTCATTGATTTGACCTGTATTTTAAAGACCAAAAGTCAAATGGAATGGGAAGTTAAAGTTCCCATACAAAATCTTCCACCGAGCACTTCACTGCCTCCTTGAACTATGTAACATTCAGAAAAGGCCATCTCACGGCCATTTGAAGTGTGGGCTATAGCTGGAGTGGCAGTTTTGTCCAGTTTTTTCAAGAGCATTAAAGAGATTCATCAGAGCTTTCTCTCTCTTAAATGAGGACAAAAAGTTGAATCTTGCAGACAGTTCCACTCACCATTTTTTCTTCCTCAGAGGCATCTTTTTAACAGGGCAGAGCATGTTTATATCTCTAGCACATGGAGAGGCAGAGATGATGGTTCTTGCTTTACATCAGACTCTTGATGTGCTCATGGTCAATTGAATACTGGGGGAAAAGAACTTTAATGTGTGAAGAAATAAACCTTCTTCTGCATATGGAGACTAAGTTTCAGAACCAGCGTTTGGGAGTACAGACAAAATGCGAGGTAAAACAGAGATTTACATCTCATATAGTTTTAAACTAGAACTTAACATCAAAATCTCAAAATCTGGAGGTTTCATTCATCACTACAAAAGAGTTCATCACTTGATGCAAGATGCATTTCAGCATGTGGCTGACCCATCCCAAGCTGTGAGCGTGAGAAGGATAAGAATAAGGCTTCCTAAAGGTAAGTATGCACTTTACATGAAGTGCAGCTTTTCCTCTCAGAAGGACGGGCAGTCAGACAGCAGGGACAGACCAGGCTGACCAGAGAGGTCCTGCCTTGCTGGGATGCAGAAAAGTGGGGAGACCAAGGGCCTGCATGATCTACTTGTGCAGAGCTGGGGCAGACTGGCGACCTTATCCTGCCTCACATATGGCTGAGGTTCAGCGCTCAGGAACAGTGGGATAAAAGGAAAATAAATTACAAATATCAAAGTAAATGTTAGTCAAATGGCTGTTCTTGTGTATCTTCAAAGACATCAACTTTCTTCAAGATGGTCTGCAAGATTATGATTTAAATAAAAAGGATTGGGATATCTGATACATCTTTCCAGAAGCTGTCATTTTCATGACTGACATAAGGAGTGGGATTCAACTGCCTAGAGGTTATGTGATTAAAGGCTCGTATCCAGCAAATAAAATTGCAAAATTTGTACTTCCCCTTTCAAGTGACCATATACAAGTCCCCTTGGGGTCTCACCAGCTTGCAGATCAGCCTGCACACAGAGTGACTGGTGAGCAGGCTCTGAAAAGATGAGGGATGAGTGCATATAAGAAATGTGGGGGATCTTTTCTGCTGAAGAAATCTTTTGTGGAGCTTTTCAACAAGTCTCACAGTAGCTGCTGAGTATGGACAGAGAGACAAACTGAAGGTTGTTCTGCAGATAGCTGAGGAAAATCTGTTTGTTTTTTTGAGACAGATTATTATTATTATTATTATTACTATTATTATTATTTGATGCAAATAATATACAGTCTTGTAAACCATGGGAGAAGAAGAGAGGGAGAGAATGCCAATGGAAAATAATTCCAAGGAACTATATGCAGAAAAAGTTTACTGTGTGACTTCAATGTCTTTTGCTTTCTCCTGTTTCATACTGAAGGGCAGAAATGCCATCATGATATACTCCTTCTGAGATCTGGTCTACTCTTCCCTTTCTACTCTTTCCCTTTTCACTTACCAGCTCCAGATATGGGCTCCATTCTCAACTGGTGCCTGGAAAGAATGGCTCTCATAATGCACTCCCGCTGAGTCTGCAGAACTTTTATATCACAACCTTACCCTTTGTTTATCACATCTTATCCACTTCTATCTTGATATCTCTCTGTGGGAATGAGCAGCTGTGAAGCTAGAAGAAGTCGAGGTACAGAATTCAGAGATGTGGCAAGCAGGTAGCAGTGGACCAGGAGGCAGGATCATTTTCAATGAGATCACACAGCATGTGCAGAACCTGGGTGTGCTGGTTAGTGCTTGGCTGAACAGCACTGTGCCCAGGTGGCCAAGAAGGATAACCACAACCTGGCTTGTACCAGAAATAGTGTTGTCAGCAGGAGCAGAGAAGTGATCATCCCTCTGTACTCAACTCTGGTGAGGCTGCACCGTAAGTAATTTGTTCAGTTTTGAGCCCCTCACTACAGCAAAGATATGAAGACACCAAAACATGTCCAGAGAAGGGCAGTGAATCCATGAGGGGGTCTGGAGCACAAGTCTTACAGGGAGCAGTTGAGAGAACTGGGATTGTTCATTCTGGAGAAGAAGAGGCTCAGAGATGACCTCATCACTCTCTACAGTGCTCTCTACATTGTAGTGAGGTGGGGGGTCAGCCCTTTCTCCCACGTAGCAGTGATAGGATAAGAGATAATGGCCTCAACTTGTGCCAAGGGAGGTTCAGGTTGGATATTAGGAAAAATTCCTTCTTCAAAACAATGGTCAGGTGCTGGAATGAGCTGCCCGGGGAGACGGTGGTATCTCTGCCCCTGAAGGTGTTCAAGAAATGTGTATATGTGGTACAAAGAAACATGATTTAGTGATAAGCATTGGTGGTAACTGGACAGTTGGACTAGATCTTAGAGGTCTTTTCCAACCTCAGTGATTCTATGATTCTAAAAGCTGGCTGAGGGGCAAGACGGGAGTGAGTGCTGTCTTGACTCCTGCTCAGTGAGTTTGGCCATCGCAAGCTATCTCCCCTCTCTCTTGCTATGTCCTTCTGGAGCTCCCACTGGAGCACCAATGTTTTCAGGAACTTTGAGGAGTATAAGATGATAAAAATCATTTCTAGTACAATGTAATTATGATTTTTTGAACCTCACCACCTATAAGGTCTAGAGGAGAGGAAGCAGCAGAAGCAACACAGGGAAAGCCTTCAGTGTTGTGTATTGATAGATTGTCATCTTCTAGAAAGTCTGACTGGAAAAACGTATGCAAAAGGGCTTCTTTAGCCTTTGGAAGAAGTGTTCTTAAAAAGAAGAGAAAGATTAGTCTGGAATCTTCTGAGGTCACAGTGTTTATTCAAGAGAAAACTTACACCAAAGAAAACTACCAAAGTCTAAACCAGACTTCGTCCCATTATTTTCTGTTATTCTACTGGCATAATTCTGGATTCTAAAAGGTAGAACAGAACTCTTGGCCAAGGAGAGTTTATGTGACGTTTTCTTCTTTGGAAAGATATCTATAAAATGATCTTATTTTTCTTATTTCTTATTCACCTGTAGTTATCAACAGTTAAACAGCCTTTGGATGATCTGCAGACTCCTTGTCTATTGTCTTACGAATTCCTAAGATTCTTTTTTTATGTTTTGTGAGTGGGCCATAATTGGTAACTTAGAGACTTATTTTTTCTTGAAGTCACTTTGGACAATTCCTGGTGCTTTGAAGACTTACCAGATGATCCCTTCCTACTGTGACTCTTCATGGAGGATCGTGTTTGCCAGAGGCTCTGTGTCCATGAGCATCCTTGTAAACCATGTTCTCTCACATCTCTGGAAAGGAATGAGATGAAGGAGTTGAATGCCACCAAAGCAGAGTGATTATTTTGTATTTGGAAAAACATTTGCAAAAATCTGTTTGGAGTTGTCTGTAAACAGAATCACTCTAAAACTGAGTGTCTCCAATAAAGGGGTATTGTTCCCGGCCACCAAGGCAGAATAAAAGTAACTCCAGGGCCACATCCAGTGGTGTGGGAACCATCTAGTTCATGGCATGCTCCCCCTTCCTGCCAGCCCATGGTGGTCTCTCTGCAGTGAGAGCTTTTTCTGGGGCACTGGGGGAGCACCACAGAAGGTGAGATTGAGGAACACCCTACAAGAGTCAGAGCAGTGGTATCCTACCCTCTGCTCTGTTTCTATCAGTGGCAGTAGGAGCTGCTGTAATACAGAGCACAGGATTTTCACCACATTCTTTGCATTACTGAGATTTCCCAGCCCCACAGCTGAAGAGATGTTCAACATTAGGTACCTGTATGGGCTTCTGAGTGCCATTCTGTGGTCCTGCTCTCCTTACATATGTCTAATCTCCTTGAGAAGCTGCTGATACGATGTGCCTATGTAGCCTCTCAGGGATGGCATTTCCAAAGAGTTACCATCAATCATGTACTATCTGACTGTGTTTAAACTGATTTCCCATGTGTTCTCTAACGCTCGCACTGAGGAATCTGTGAGCAGTCATTCCACATTTGCCTTTCCCATCACCCCCATGGTTTTGTGGGATTTGTACATAACCTCCTCTAAATTGAAGAGTCTTTAGGCTCCATGCAAGATGGACACCTCAATTCCTTGCAATTATTTTCATTGGATTTTACTGTGTCCTCTGACTTTGCTACACCTTTCTTGAGATGCAGAGACTCCATCCGCTTCCAGTTGTCATTGTAAGGGAGAAATAAGGCTTTAGGTTTCTCTTCACTCTCTAACTGCCTAACATATCAATGAGTATTTCTTTCACTATTTGATGTCTGTACTTTTGAATCTGCAGTCTATCAGCTGTGAAGATTATAGCTAATTAGAATCATGGAATCACTGAGGTTGGAAAAGATCTCTAAAATCAAGTCCAAGCATCCACCTACCATCAATATTGCCTGCTAACCATGTCTCTCAGTGCCGTGTCTAATTCCATGTTTAAGGAGCAGAAAAGAAAAGACAAAGCAGTTTAAGACTCATTCTACCTTAATAAAGCACAGTCAGCATTAGAGATATGTTATGACAGCTCAAACATATCAGGAAGCCTGCAGCCATAAAAGAAAAGGGAAAAAGAAGCAGAGTGAAGGGTGATGTTATAAAAAGGACCACCGTGATGTAAAACCTGTGTTTTCACTTTCCAAGTTAATAGTTTGGAGAAGAAAGGTTTTTCACACAACAGAAACATCTGCAAACACTCCTACCTTTTCCCTTCATACCCCATCCCAATCTTTTTGTCAAACATCATGCAGTTTTTAGGAACATTCCTTTGCTCTCAGAAGTCACCTGATAAATACCCAGTTGTGGTGACATGATGATAACTGCTCCACAAACTCATAGAATCATAGAATCACAGAATGGCTCATGTTGGAGGGTAAGTCAGAGACTATCTAGTTCCAACTCCACTGCCATGAGGTGGTTGCCACCCACCAGCTCACGCTGCTCAGGGCACCATCCAACCTGGCCTTGAACACCTTCAGGGATGAAGCATCCGCATCTTCAATGGACAGCCTGTGCCAGTGCCTCACCACACACTGCGTAAAATTTTCTATCATCTAACCTAAATTTTCCTCTTGAAGTTTAAGTCCATTCCCCCTCATCCTATCACTATCAAATCATGTAAGTAGTCAGTCCTCCTCCTGCTTGTAAGCTCCCCTCAATTACCGGAAGGCTGCAATGACTTTTCACTTCTCTTCTCCAGGAGCCTTCTCTTCTCCAAGCTAAACAAGCCCAGCTCCCTCAACTTTTCTTCGTAGGAGAGGTGCTCCAGTTCCCAGAGCATTTTCGTGACCCTTCTCTGGACCTGCTCCAACAGCTCTGTGTTCTTCTTGTGTTGGGGACCCAGGCCTTGACATAGTACAGGAAGGATGTGGAGCTGTTGGGGCGGGCCCAAAGGAGAGTTATATATATGGTTATATATGGTTGCAACCACCTGTGTATGAAAAAAGGGCCATGCACGATGGTGTGCTGAAACATAAGAGGTACATTTGCAAGGGGACAACAGAGAAGTAGTGCCTGTTCTGAACATAAGCACCTGAAATGGCTCGCTGGACTCTGCTGCCATTCTGAGGATCTCCCACAATGCTGCTCCAGTCCATCCGTGGCAGCTGGGATGGAGCCCCAAGGATGCTGCAGAAGTGCCAAGAGGGTTGTTTTACCTTGTCACCTTCTCTTTCACACCCTGTACAAAGCACCCTGTTACAGCCCGAACAGGTGGAAGCCCATGGCTTATTGTGTTAGGGAGTTCAGGAGAGTTGCATTAATCCACTTAATGGCCACGTCGCCCAACAGCCGCGTTTGCCAAGCTGTGACCACAACCTAATGATGTACTACCAACATCCACGCCAAAGACAAGGCCATTTAGAGCAGAGAGACAAGCTGAGTTAGCATAAAAGAAGAGGCATCAATCACCATTCCCCCAAGACAATGGCGATAATTTAATGGCTGTTTTTTAAGAAGAACTGACACTATACAAAGATTGAGGAGAAAGGTCTGGTAAGCTTCACCTGCAGCTGAGAGCTATTTGTTCCCTTTGTGCCAACAACGGGAGTGAGGTTTGAAATGGCAATTTCTGCAGCTGGCATCATAAGTATCGAGTTATGCTCACAGCTAAAGGTTTACTTTAAATTGCTAGATTTTCTGGCTCAAACTCTCATTAGTCAAGCTTGAGTGACTTTGCTAATGAATTCACTTTCTGCTGAATTTTAAACTAATGTGCAGAGTTCTGTAGTGTGATTTTTTTCTGTTGAAATACTTTGGGTTTTTTTTAAATATTTTGCCTTCAGCCTACTAGTCCTAAGACAACTTTTTCTACAGAGAAAGAAATTGATTCGCAGAGACCAAATTCTTTGCAAGACTTTACAGATTGATTATACCCAGCTGAGTTGTAACCATGTGCTGTAGCGCTATATTTAGCTGTGTTTCGTTGGTAGGTTGTTTTGTTGCTTTTTGTTTTGGAGACGAACCAGCACAGATATCCTTATGCATGGTGTAAGGTGACTCTGCACAATTGAGACAAAAGTTTCTGGGCAGTTGAAGTCACTAAAGCAAACTTGCTCTGAAAGTCTGCAAAAAAGTGGAGTACAGGAGTGGAGTTTCAAGCACTTTTGGTCCAGACCATCACCACAAGACAAGACCACTCTCACCTTTTGAATGGAGGCTTCTCCATGCTGTCCTTAAGCACTTCCTGTGACAAAGAGTGCATGCATTTCTAGCACAATTCCCCCACCTCACTTTCTATATCATCAGCAAGTGTTTTTGGTCTCTCACTGAAACCTTCTCACTGCAGTTAAATGTATCATCTCTTGTCATATACAGTCATGAAGAGTATTTTTTTCAATCTTTGCAGCAGTTCTTGGCATATTTGAATAATATGATCAGGAAACCCCTAGCGCACAATACAACAGCTCTGATTTCTGCATTGTGCAGCATGTTTTCTGGATGTGCTCTCACTCTTTTGTCCCCTTCAGTCCTGGCCATATGGGACCCAGGCTGGGCACCAAGCCTTGTGGAGCACCCAGCAGCATGGAGTCAGCTGGGGCCCAGCACTGCCTGTAGCACTCCTCACCAGATGTTTGGATAAACATTTCCTGTTTTGCCTGAGACCTTCTCAGGGTTTCAGCACAAACAGCACTTTTTTTTGGCTTTTGTGGTCTTCAAGGAAAATGTGGTAAATGCTTTGAAATGGGCTAGCGGAAAAACAGCGCCATTAGAAGTCCTGCAGTGAGAGTCAACTTGATTCACCAGACCCAAAATTGCTTAGTTTATGAGACAGCTTCTAGTTTTAATCCTAACCATTCTTCTAAGGGTTGCAGTCCATGCTTTGACCCGAACCTTTTCTCTTTATGGTGTTATATCTTGAGAAGTGGGTCTTCAGAATTACATAGGTCTTGACTCTCTTATAAATATATGTCCTATAAATTGCCCTAGGTTATTAAACCACCCGATCAGGAAATTGAGCTAATTGCCCTCATTCATTCTTCCTTTCTTTCTTAGCTACTGAACTACTAACAAGAACATTAAGAGCACTGTGGGACTTCTGACTGGGCTGAAAATATAAATTATTCTCACCTGCTTTGACCATGGATGAGTGCTGTATGTAAACTTCATAAAAGCAAAGCTCAAGTGTGACTGTCATAACCATGAGAGCAATTAATCCTTGTGATAACTTGTGGCTGAGTCACAGAAACCTTGGACAAAGACCAAGATCTTGCAGCAGGCAGCAAATGAAATGTTTGGGCCACATCAGTGGTGTGCTCATGGAGCCCATACTGCTTGGCAGTTGAACTGAGACAAGCTGAGACAACAGAAATCCTCAAAGAACCAGGAGGGGAAATATTCCAGACTGTTCAGTTCCTGCATGACCTGTCACATCACCCATATCATCATGTGTTCTTTTTGGCTACCTCAAAATCTTTTTATCGCATCTCCCCAGAGACAGAATTCTTATCATGAAAGCTAAAGCCATGTATGGTGTGCTACTATGGGCTCCTGTGCCCAATACTCCAGAGGGCTAATATAGATTTATGTACGTTCCTGTATAAGCATAAATCAGAAGCAATTCTACTGAAGTTGCATTTAATTCCCACGACTTGCATCAGAAACACTAGTTCAGACAAACCCAAACCTTTAACACACTGCTGTCAGAGGCAACTAGAAAGACAGCATGAAGTAAGGGTCCTTGCTGAAACACTATTTTGTCTTCAGTTATGTTTTATCTCTTCCACTTAGGTAGACATGCCATCAGCTGCTCTTCTATGAAGTTGCTGCACTTGTTCTGAAACATTATCATTTCTAAGATTAGTGCAAAAGCAGGTATAAAGTGTTCTTTCTTATATTAGAGCTTTAACTAGGCTTTCCAAGCAAACTAGATGAAGCCATGAGGAGACAGTGTGGAACAACACATCACTTGCACAAATACCTAAGCTTTGGCCAAATGAGTAACAGTGACACCAGTATTGTTCATTTGAGAAAATGCATGGAAATATCTGGATAGGACAAATGCATAGCAAATCGTTTTAGCTTTTTCTAAGGAAGTTTATCAGATTTGACTATCAATCATTCATGTTGACCAAGGATAGAGCGTCTTTGCAATAAATGTTCATGCTTGTCGTCATTAACATCATTTAGATTTTAGACTTTTTCTAATTAAGAAAGGTTCCCACCAGCAACAGCAAAAATCTCTACCACCTCTTTCATTATCTCAGCCTTTCTTCCCTTTAATTACTATTGAGCTCCTGGCTGATTAAATTAGGTTTTTTAGGCCTTTTCTGAAATCTTAGGGAAATTATCTAAAAATCATGAAATCAATTCCCTTACGCTGTTTTAATCTTTTATGTTTTGGGCTCCCAGAGGGACGGGCGGACAAGTGCAGCCCCTCCGAAAAGTGTGCAGCACTAGACTGCTTGCCAGCCTTCTATTGCCTTTGTGGACCATCTGGGTCAATTTCCTTCCAACTAAATGAAATGCAAATAAAAATTCCAGCAGTTTTTCAGCTGCAGGCTGCCCAGCTGATTAGCATGACAGAGGCCGGGAGATGAGGCCTGACCCTGTGCACTTCCCCTCATCTCATTAAGTTGTAACTCTACCGTGGCTGCATTCATGGTGTTTATTGACGCTGAAAGGCGTCTTTATCCAAAACTAGCTAAATTCACATTCAGAGTTTTTCCATGAAGGCTTGCCTGCTACAGCATCCACATGAAAGTGAACCTATTGTAGCTTGGTGATGTGTCCTGCTGATTCCTTAACAATCTGAGCTTTCTCCAAAAATGTTAGATTCACAAGTTTAAGTGTCAAAAAAGAAAGAAAAAAAAACCACAAAAAACAAACAAACAAACAAACAAAAAGACCCAAAGGTTTTATTAACTCAGTAGTTTAAAATGCTAAGAGTATAAGTATTCTTCACTCTGATGATGATGGTGTGAATTTTAAACCCATACATGTGAAGAGACAATTCAGCCAAAGTACAGTAGTAAGAGAGTGTCTGTATCACGTAGGACCACAGACAACAGGATATTATACTTATCCTCACATCCATCAGCAGGGAGAGTGATATAGGATTCAAGTTGGCAACACCTTCTGCAATTTATAGTGCTCTGAGAGTCACAGTTGGGCAATGGAGAGAAATAAACCTACAACTATCCACTAACCCATGTCTTGTCACAACTTTTATGATGGAGTGATGGCATTGGTGGACCAAGGAAAGGTAACTGATTTGGAAGATGTTAGGAAGAAATTTTTCTCTCAGAGGGCACTGATACACTGGAACATGCCGTGTGAAGAAGTTGTGGATGCCACATCTCTCGAGGTGTTCAAGGCCAGGCTGGTGGGCTCCTGGGCAGCCTGATCTGGTGATTGGTAATTCTGCTTAATTAGATGACCTCTGAGATCCCTTTCAACCCAAGCCATTCTATGATTCCATGGTTCTATGATACAGGATGACATCGTGGTCTGTGCAAAAAAAAAAAAGGAAGAATACTGCAATGTCTCTACTATATTCAGTGGTCATATGAATCAGAAAATATTTGGTGATTCCATGAAGAAATTCAACAGTAATTTGCCCTTGCTTCTGCTGAGTCTTTCCATCTTATCTGCTAAGGTATTCACTTTTATTCATACATACAGAGCTGGAGAAAACCTGCTTTTGATCTGAGGAGCAATGCACCATGCTTGGGCAGGAAAATTCAGTTTTTAAAATTCATTATGCATTAATGTTTTCCCATTGAATGATAGATCACCATGAACATTACAATTACTTTCTGTATGAGTAACCACAATCTTACTGAACGTTTGAACATTCTGTTAATTTCCATACATTGTCAATTATACCTTCATTAGTATAGCTTAGCCAACCATTCCACAGATCCATGTGAGGTTGCAGACAGGTGGAACAAACACCTCAGTGCTTGGTCCTCCCAACATTCCCGGCAGGAGTTTGCAAGGCAGATGAAAATTGTTTGAAAGTATTGTCCCTGCAAAAGCTCAAGCTGTGATCTGTCTTCAGTGCACAACCTTCTGGGTGCACCCTGGTTTTGGTGTTTTATTGAGAAAGTTTCATGAAATGCTTCTTCTCAGAGGTAAAAAAAAAAATCTAAAAGGAGGCAGAGAAATGCCTTCCTGTCTGATCTGCACCGACGTGAACTTCATTTGTTACTGGGTTTTCATTTGAACTGATCATTTTCTTAGCAGTTATCTCCTGAGGAAACAAAGTGGTGCCTTTCAGTATCCCTTATCAGTAGCTATAATATGGTTTGTGTTTGATGTGTTTTGTTGTCAGTCATGACAACGTTAAAGCCAGACTACCGTGTTACAAAGTGTGATTTTAAATTACCACCTGTGATAACTGCTAATGGCGTGAGGAGTCATGACAGACGACCGCTGTGCTCCAGGGTAAAGCAAAAACATGCAATGGCATTTTGTCTCAAGCTATAACTCAGTGCAAAGGCAGAACTTCATATTTCTGACAAATACAGATTTGGGGGGAAATGATTTAGAATCCTTCAAAGATTTTGCTTTAGTAATTCAGAATGTTTTAATATCAAAATTAATTGTAATTCAACACAGTGAAAGCATTACAATAAATAGCTAAGTAATAATAAAATATATGTTCAGCTTGGATATCAGGAAAAATTTCTTCTCAGAAAGAGCAATGAGGCAGTGGCACAGCTGCCCAGGGAGGTGGTGCAGTCACCTCCATGGAGGCATTCAAGAGCCGTGTGGATGTGGCACTGAGGGATGTGATCAGTGGGCACGGTGGGGGTGGGTTGGAATGGGACTTGGTCTTAGAGATCTTCTCCAACCTTAATTATTCTATGATTCTATGATATGTGCTACAGTTACACCACCATTGGAATATAAACATCAAATCATAATCTTTGGAAATTATTAGAAGTGTGTGTTTTAGAGTGCTAGTAGAATGGAACAATAAAGTTGGGCCAACTCCCTATAACCTCTTCCAACAGAGAATTTTTCAGGCTTGGTATCCTCCTTGGACAGATGTTGATTTTGACAAAGTTGTCTTTATGACAGTGAGTTGTCAGTAGGAGTTTTCAACCAGGTTGTTCTGTTATCTCTGTTATCTATCAGAAAATAGGAGCTGGTGGTTGTTTCATCTGGGAAGGTGAAGGCAATAATGGTTGTGCTTTCTTCTTTGTCATGTTAGATTATTTATTTATAAAGTACGATGCAAATATTCTTTGTTAGAGCATGGGGATGGTGGTGAGGGAATGCTCTCACACACATACAGGACATTGTAAGTGTGAACAAAGTGTTTTTAAAGATTCAAAGCCAAGATAACATGGATATATTTATTAGAAGCAATTCTATAATCTGTTTGTTGTATCCGTACATGTTATCTTGAGCCATTTGGTTGATTTTAAGATTATTAGAATGTAGGCAGCTTCAATCAGGAGTTTAGCAGAGTCCAAAGCAGCAGAATGCAGCCATGGCATCCTAACTTGAGAAGAATTCGAAAGATGGCCACTATCAGACAAAATACAGCAGAAAGAAAGAAAAAGAAAAAAAAAATCATCAAAAAATCATCACTTTTGTTATTACAGACATCACTTCTGAAAGCTGAATTTATTATCCACTAGTGTCTGGAGCTGCCTATGTTGCTCATCTTGGAGATGAGAGGCAGCAGTGCTGTCTGGCCTTGTGCTGAAAACCTGAATTGCATTCGGCACCAGCAAAGACAGTGTCTTATCAAGAAAACTGAGGTAATTCCCCAGAACACAAAGCCTACAGGAGCCTACAGGTGTGCACTTCTGTACACTGATCAATAGGAAGAATACAAAAGAGCAAAATAACACCCTTTTCTTTTCTTTTCTTTTCTTTTCTTTTCTTTTCTTTTCTTTTCTTTTCTTTTCTTTTCTTTTCTTTTCTTTTCTTTTCTTTTCTTTTCTTTTCTTTTCTTTGCTTTGCTTTGCTTTGCTTTGCTTTGCTTTGCTTTGCTTTGCTTTGCTTTGCTTTGCTCTCCTCTCCTCTCCTCTCCTCTCCTCTCCTCTCCTCTCCTCTCCTCTCCTCTCCTCTCCTCTCCTCTCCTCTCCTCCGTACTATTATTTGATCATGTGTTGTGGAATTAACACCTTGTGCTCAATCCAAAACTCAGTGCTACAGAGCAATGGGCTGACCAGAAATGGAAACACAGGTTTATCAAAGGAGAAATGCAAAGCTATATGGATCTAGCCATCACTGACAGGGTAGCACACTTCTCTTAGTACATTAGTTTTGCCATGCGTTCCACTGCTGTAGTATTTCACCTTTGAGATGTGACCTTTGAATCTTTCCATACGTTTAATAGAACCATACTGCTGCAGGTGGCTGTGGTAGGACCAAGTGTGAAGATCATGTACTTCAGTGTAGGCATTATCCTTGAGCTCCATGTCTCACAGCTGTTGGGAGCGGAGATGTCCTCAAGATAGCTGATAACAAGGAGGGGTTCTGCAGATACATTGATCAGAAGAGGAAGGACAAGGAGAGTGTAACCCCCTCTGAAAATGAGAAGGGAAAAATGGCAACAACAGACATGGAGAAGGCTGAGGCATTCAATGAGTTCTTTGCCTCAGTCTTCACTGACAGCGAGTCTTCCCATGTCTCCCATGTCCCTAAACCTCTAGGTGGGGCCTGAGGGAGCAAAATCCTTTATACTGCAAGCAAAGAGCAAGTTCAAGACCAGCTGACGAGGCTGCACATGTACAAGTCTATGGGTCCCAATGACGTGCATCCCAGGGTCCTGAAGGAAATGGCTGATGTGGTTGCCAAGCCACTCTCCATCATATCTGAAAAGCTGTGGCTCTCAGGTTCAGACCCAGTGACTGGAAGAAGGAAAACATCTCTCCAATCTCCAAAAAAAGGGGAAAAAAAATCTGGGAAACTACAGGCCAGTGAGTCTCACCTCCATGCCCAGGAAGATCATGGAACAGATCCTCCTGGAAACTACGTTAAGGTACATGAAGGATGAGTAGGAGACCCAAGACAACCAGCAAAGCTTCAGCAAGGGCAGATCATGCTTTACCAATAGCATAGACAGTGGGATTGAGTGCTGATGAACAAAAGTCTAGATGTGAGCCAGCACTGTGCGCTTGCCACTTCAGTAGGCCAACAGTATCTTGGGCAGCATTAAAAGAGGGTGGCCAGCTGGGAGAAGGAGCTGATTGTCCCTCTCTACTCTGCCCTCGTGAGACTCATCTGTAGTACTGTGCCCAGGCCTAGAGTGCTGAGCATAAGAAGGATGCAGAGCTGTTGGAGTGGGACCAGAGGAGGGCCTTGAAAATGCTCTGAGAACTGGAGCACCTCTTCCTGCGAAGAAGGTTTGAGAGAGCTGGGATTGTTTAGCTTGGAGAAGAGAAGGCTCTGGGGGTACCTCATTGCAGCCTTCCAGTACTTGAAGGGAGCTTACAAGCAGGAGGGAAGTAGACTTTTTACTTGATCTGATAGTGATAGGACAAGGGGAAATGGTTTAAAATCAAAAGAGGGGGCATTTAAATTAAATATTAGAAGGAAATTCTTTACTCACAGGGTGGTGAGGCACTGGCACAGGTTGTCCAGAAAAGCTGTGGATGCCCCATCCCTGGAGGCATTCAAGGCCAGATTGGATGAAGTCCTGGCTGGCCTGATCTGATGGGTGGCAGCCAGCCCATGGGAGGGATACTGGAACTGGATGATCTTTAGGATCCCTTTCAACCCAAATCATTCTATGATTCTATGGTTCTATACTTCAGTACAGTCCATGGATCCTAGAGAACAGTCCTTCTTCTTCCTAAATTCAGCACTCACATTTAATACCGTGGGATCAATCACAATTTAACCTCAGCCTAAGTAACAAATCAGAAGCATTCTGTTTTGAAATACATCTGTATTACTCCCATTGTGGCGCACTGTTCACTGATGTATTATTCTTTGTCTTCATTTTTGTTTGGTGAAGATCAGCCTGTTTTTGGACTCTTTAAATATATTTAAAGAATAAATGAAACTAGAGATTAACAAAGAAGCCAATATCTGGGGATACTGTAGGTCATCTATATAGTCCATCACATGGAATAAATTTAATTAATAATAAATATCAAACCATTCAACTGAGTAAAGGAAGAGTCATTTTTAAGGGTACTCTAAGACTGGCACTGAGCTCTAGATGAGCAAGAACAAACCAACAAGTGTAAAAAAATAAGCATGTTTCTCTCCTCATCTAAAATTAGCTCATTTTGTTGCTTTTACTGATCCATACATATAACCAAATCTAAAGACCGAATATGGTGCCTCTGTTGGACTCCACAATGTATGTGAATCAAGCAAGCATCAGCATTAACAAAAGAAATTATATCAGTATGAGAACGAGTCAGCTCAAGATTTTTAAAGTGCTCAGCAAATGATCTCAATATTGCATGAATTTGCATAGTTTTTATGTAGATTCTACATTAACAATTTATGAATTAGTAGTCATTGATAATGCAGCACCTGTGATGCATATTCCTAAATTCATTGTTTCAAAGGGATCACTCACATGCAGAAAGGCAGGCACATGCAGAAGACTTGCAGCTTTGGGAGTAGCTATGACAGTGTTTGTGGTGTGAGGGGCCACATCTTCAACATGGAATGCCTACTCAAAGCACTGATGAAAACATGGACCCATGTTCTCTCTTTCATCACTCAGTTTTGGCATCTGCACTTCTCCAATGTCCAAGAGCAAGGTGTACATTCCAAATGCTCCACCATTTCTATGGTGCTTGAGACCAAAGTCCAAACCATCTCAAAGGCCTTCTCTCTTCTGTGGCTCATCGTTCTTCACCCTCAGCCTCTCCAAGGCCACAGAGCAGAGGCACGAGCCGTGACTGTTTACCAAATAGCTGTGCTCACACTCCTAGCAGAGCTCCTGAAAAGGTGCTGTTTTGTGTGCAATTCCCAGTGCCTTATCGCAGACAGCTGATATTTACCCTCCTGTCTCCAATAGTTTTGTTCATCAAAGCAGCAGCCAGTGTTGTTTTATGATGTGCTGTATGACTACCATGCGTGTGCTCAGCATGGCTGCCTCATTTATCACTGCTCAGCCTTCACACTGGGCCATCATCCATCACTGCCTCCTTAGAGCACAGCCAGAACCTGGTCTGTGCTGCTGCCCTAGCCCAGAGTCATGTGAACACTCCTCAGCAGGTCCCTTTGTCCTGAGGCTGCTATTTTTTTTCCTGGAAATGTGACTTCTTCTATTTAGTTCCCAACCAAGAGTCCAGAGTAGAAAACCAAACTTCAAAATTCAATTGACTGTGCCTAATGGAGGGGATTTTAATTTGTAGCCCTTGACCCTTTTCTATTATCAATGGAAATAAAGACCTTTTTTGTTTCATATTTGCAGCTAACGGCAAAAGACAAATTTTAAGATTTTAATTTTTTGATTTCTATAATGACCTCCATGTCCACTGATAAACAATGAATAATCACTGTTTGAGAAAAGCAGTTCTAAGAGCAATCTAGAAAGTGGACAAAGGAACCTTTGAACCTGTTTCATATGCAGGGCAAAAAGAGCTCAGGAATACATTTGTGTCTGCTTCGCTTCTTGTGCTACAGAAAGACAAGTGTCCTTTTTATTCCATTAAATAATTGTACTGCACTTATGGATTTGTCTCTCACAGACCTGTTCATTCTACCCAAGTGATAAAACTATTAAATAAAACCAATACAATGATTGAAAATTGTACCCAATGTAAAAGCTGTAAATCTAGAGATTTCTTCTACTCCTGGTGTCACCAGAGAGGAAAACTCCATTGGTTTTATGAAGATTGTATATTAAAGTAGATGTACTGTATCTACCAAGAGAGTGGTGAGGTGCTGGAACAGGCTGCCCAGGGAGGTTGTGGATGCCCCGTCCCTGGAGGTGTTCAAGGCCAGGTTGGATGGGGCCCCAGGCAGCCTGGTCTACTATTAGAGAAGGATGCTGGTGGCCTTGCATGTGGTGGGGGAGTTGGAGTTTCATGATCCTTGAGGTCCCTTCCAGCCCTGGCCATTTCGTGATTCTGTGATTGTACTGAACTAATCATAGAAATGGGTTTTCACTTGTTTCTGTGATTTAATATCCTTGCTATTTGATGTCATTCTATTTCTTGGACACTGCTGTGGCGTGCATGAGGAGGTGGTGGATGGGACTTGTGCATCTCATAATTCTCTCTCTGGGATTTAGCTTCCTGTAGTTGAAGAAATGCTGAGTGAGTACCAGAAATTCACATTTATGGAGTAGAATTAACAGCATTTCTGTTTTAGATGGACTATTTTCTCATTGTATCTCAGGTTTTCATCTGCTTGATAACTTGGAGATGAAGGCACAGGCTCAGCATGGGGACCTTGGGTGGCCTGGCTATGTAGAAGACATGCTAGACCATAAAGACAAGTGCCCTTCACCTTTCAGCAGTGTGCCTACACCAGCATTAATTCACTGCAGTAGAGATGGGTAACCTGATGCGACCAGTACAGCAGCCCCTGCTTCTATTTTATTTTCAGATGAGCTTATTTTTGAGTGAGCTTCAGAGTGCCCCCCTGGGTGAAATGTTCTCAGTGTGCGTGTGGTTTGATGATGCTCAAGGGGCCAATAATTGGATCAGGTACCTATCTCCATCCCTAAGAGCTGGAGGGATCCTTTTGGAGAAAAGTGAAATCATCGGTCAGACAAGTAGTTTGGAGACCACTTGATGTGCTTCTTGTTCAGAGCTTCCTATTATGCTTTACTGCAGATCACTGATGATGATGGAACTGAGTCTGGGGAAGATCTCCAGTAGCAGCTTCCAGCCAGATGCAGCCCCATTCACTGCAGCCCTTTGAGCTGCAGCCAGTTCTCTCTCAGCATAACATGAACCTGCTCATCTCACAGCTGGACAATCTATCCAGAGGATGCTGTGAGGGATGGGGAGAATGACTGGACTGTGTTCCAGGGATTCCCAGGAAGTCAGATTGGGAAATAAAGCATTGTGAAGGTAAACAATGAAGGAAAAAGAATTCTGAGGCTTCTGACCCTTCTTTCTCATGTTGGTATGGCGAATAGCACAAACCAAATTCACTGGAGAGTGAGCAACAGCAGAACACTGAAAAACATTGCAATGTGATGCTACTTGAAGGCCCGTAGGAAGTGAAGGTTGTTCTTCCTCTGTCCTGAAAGCCCATTTGATCAGGAACCTGAAGGAAGCATAGATATGGTGATTTTTTTTTCCCCTTGCAAGGACCCACAGCCTGTGAGTTCTGGTGCTGTTTGGAGGCTTAGAGGTGGACAAATGCCAGGAGTATTCATTGTGCCTGTCTGCCACGAGGGTGACCAACAACAGAATGGAGCAACACCATACATTTGCCTGAGAAAATAAAAAGAAAAAAAAAAACAGGACATGCATTGTGAACAGAAACATTTTTATGAAAATGTATTTTTTCAAGATTCTCCATATGTGGAAGACAAAGGTCTAACAGCAAAAGATGTGAGGCACAAGTCCTATCTGTGAGAGTCATGCTCTGAGTAGAACTCGCAGGCCTGCTGCTGGCCCAGGACAGACTGCATCAACTAGGAATCCAGGCTCTGTATGTGGTTACATCACTGAAGTAGAGATGCCAGGCTTGTGAGGTGCTACAGCCCCTGAGCCACAGCTGTGGGACTTCTTGCCATGGCAAAATCCCAGCCTTAACTAACAGGTTTTCCCCTGCCTATTGATTTCCCCGGTGGAATCAGAGAAGACAACACAAATCACATATCATCAGAGTGATGACTTTGGGCACAGCAAGGCTGAATTTGTGCACTGACTTCTGCTGCACATGTGTCTTGTACTGGAATAAGTTTAAAAAATAGTTCATCTGTTACAGTGACACAAGCCTAGAGTAATTCCCATTGCACCACTGAGTTGTACTAAGATACAGGGAAGTAGAAGGATGTGGTTTGTGGGCTTTACTTGCATTTAGAATACAGAAAAATAGGAGCAGTACAATCACATACTTGTGATAAGCTGACTTGGCTCTTCATGCTGATATTTTTAGCTAAAGCTTTTTTGTATCTCTAAAAGCATCCTGCTGTGCATTGGAAAATTTCCATGCAGATAGAAGGAGGTCAACAAAAGGCTCTACTCAACCTGCAGGACATGGTCTCTACAAAATATTGGTACAATACAGTCATACATGGCCGTACATTCCTATCCTGTACACTTGGTTGATCTATTAATAATATAATATAGAAGTTTGTGTTCAGACAGTCAGATGCAAACACAGATAACATAACACATCCTGAATACTATCTTCAAAAGTAATTTTAAGCCTTCAAAATGCAATGAGAAGATGAAAGTTGTTTTGTTATCTCAGCATTTCTCATCCCAGTGTACTGCTAGGACTGGAAAGTTGGAAGACTTAGCACATCTTGGTGAGCTCTGCCTTACATGAGCTGAATAAAAATATCAGATAGTCATTTCACATTCATGTGCAATAATCATTTGAGGAATGTGTTTTTTCCAATGTTAAAGAAAGGAGCAAGCTGCACTGTCTTCTTCTGCAACATCCAGGCTCTGCTTTACCAGCTGCCCTGTCACAGAGCAGCTTGCCTCTGTTTTCTCACAGGCTCCGCTTTCCACATGTGATGCACCAACCACTGAGCAAACCCAAACTCCTTGCCCCATTTGCTGCACTCCTCCATTGCCAGCACTGCACCAGCTTCTGCAGGTGGCTGTACAGCAGCACTGCACTGGCACAGGTTGCTCAGGAGGTGGTGGATGGAAGCTGAAGTTGGAAGGGACCCTTAAAGGCCATGGAGTCCAACTCCCTGCAATGAGCAGAGACACCTACAGCTCCAACAGGTGCTCAGTATCTCATTCCAGCCTGACCTTGAATGTCTCCAGGGATGGGCATCCAAACCTCTCCAGGCAACCTGTGCCAGTGCTTCACCACTCTAAAAAATAACAATATACATATATTATACATCTCTTGCATATAAGGTTTCAGAATTGCTGCTGCAAATCCTGAATGAAAAGGCAAAGGATATTGGATATTCCTTGAGAACAGCCTGAGAAACACGAAAACTTTCCATCTGTAAAGTACTTGGCACAGTCAAAGGTGAGAAATGTGGCTGGACATAGGATGGATTCTGAGTTAGAAGAACCATTTCTCAAATAATTCCATAATTCAGGCAGACTTACAGGTCTCACATTCAGCTCTTTTGGAGTTCCTTGTCTTCATTCCTCTCACGGATTTCTCCATCCTTTTTATCCTTCTCTATTCCCAGGACAACACTGTTTTGAAACAGGGCTATTTTTGTGTGAGTAGTTTACATGTCCCTCCTTTTCCTGTTACATTTTCACTGGTTTTGTCCAACTGCTTCTTTGATGTCTCCTCCCACATGAAAGGCTGAACCAAGGAGAGGAAATAGCTCTGCACACTCAAACATGAGTGCAGGGTTCCTTTATAGACCTCACTGTCTGGAAGCACTAGGCCTGGAGAAAAGCTAAATGGTAAATCTCAACTCTAGGAATCTGTCTGTTGAAAGTGGACAAGAATAAAAGAAGCAGGTCCTGGAAACTGGCAGCTTTGATTTGGTCCTCCTGTGGCACAGGTTTTACTGACACAGATTAATTATTGTCCTGATAGCTTGTAATGAAAGCTAGATGAAACTAGAGGAACTATGATAGAGATGTAGAAGAGCTGCACTGGCTGTGGCTGTCAGGTTACCATGTTTATACAGTGATGATTTTGAAAGGTCAGACAAGAGTTGAAGGACAACAAGACATAGATAGCTGCACTTTATCTTCAGCATGGAGGAAATAGAACTAAACACAAAGAAACTGCCCCTGTTTCTGGAAGCCCATGCATTAGGGGTCACTGGAGGCCAGGAGTAAGCCAGGGAAGGATCACTCCATGCTCATCATGCTGTAGATGAGTTCTCCACACTGTCTCTGAATGGCTCTGACTCTGAGGTTGCCAAACACTTCCAGCTTTGACTGAAGTCAGTGCACAAAATAAACGCAGCAGTTTTCAGACAATAAGTTTTGCACAGTGACACAAACAGCCCACAGAACCACCTCTTGCTGATGTCAGCCCTCATCACTCAGTCCCAGTGGTCCATCAGCTGTGTAGACACAAAAACCAGTTTTGCTGATAAAACAGTGAATTGTTTATTTTTAATATATCCCAGTTTACTCAAAGAAACTCCCACTGACTGTGACGTCTTGGTTAAAAGCATGCACAGGTACTTTGTGGGCTTGACATGCTGCTGGGTGTGTCTGCCCAAGGCACAAAGGCGTATCCACCACACGGCACAGATACTGATTAACGTTTAGGTATTTGCCATTAAAACCCAGTTCTGTGCGAGGCTGGAGAGGGCTGCAGTCGCCCTCAGATCGTGAATCCTCAGCTACCGAGGATGCGGTCTCCTTGGAAATAACGCTCCCTGCAGGGAGAGCATCCCTCAGCAGTACTGACTCCTGCCAATATAAGGCAGCTCCCCTCTTTCCCCTTCGCTCCCCGCTATGTTACCCAGCCCTCCCTTCATTTCGATACCCCTCTCCCCCGTCGATGCCCACTCGACGCCTCCCCACCCCCACGTCGGGGAGATGCAGGGCCGAGGCTGGGCCCCGCTTCCCACCGGATCCCTCTCCCTCCTCAACCGGAGGAAGCACCCGCGCCCCGCAGCCCGGAGCCGCCTCCCGCATCTCTCCGCCGGAGCCTCTCCGCCTTTCCCTTCTCCCGTAGCCGCGTTCGTTGAGAGGAGATCGCTTCGAGATGGCAAACGTGGGAGGTGGATCGCCCCTAAAAAAATGATGGTGATAATAATAAACAAACAAACAAACAAACAAACAAATAAAAAATAAAGCCAACCCGAAGCGGGGCAGCAGGGACAGGGGAGGGCGGTTTGAAGC
Source organism: Tympanuchus pallidicinctus (assembly GCF_026119805.1). Taxonomy (NCBI): domain Eukaryota; kingdom Metazoa; phylum Chordata; class Aves; order Galliformes; family Phasianidae; genus Tympanuchus; species Tympanuchus pallidicinctus. Next base: position 17,910,002 of record NW_026294627.1, read on the forward strand.
GCCTGGATGAAAGGTCTGCGCTCGTTTCAGGCGCTCAGAAAGCGGCCCGAAGGATGCTATTTTGCCGCAGTCTGGGTTGTTTCAGCCCCCAGTTGCACAACAAACCGTTTAAACATTTCAGCACAAAACAGATTCCATTGTCGGGCTGCACATTAAAAAGTGTTATTCGCTTTGAAGTTTTTGTCTAATGGCTCTAAACTGAAAGAAAATGTTTTCCTATTACTTAATTCAATCATAGCGAAGAGGCTTGGTAAAAAGCCCACGGATTTTGCCCAAAGTGTGACAGAGTTCTCTTTGTGTTTGCTTATCCTCTGCTGTCACACACTTTAATTCGCCTCTCTTTATCTGGCATTCAAAACTTTCTTCAATGACATTCAATAAGGTCCAGCGGCTGGAAAAAAAAAACTGGTTATTTTTTGGGATATTCTTTCCCAGTGGCTTTGGGCTCGGTGTGCATTCAGGGGCCGTTAACCCTTTGCCTCCCCGCGACTCCGAGCGCTGCGGTCCGCCCCGAGCAGCGGATCGCCTCGGGCCGTCTGGGCCCCCCCCCGGCGGCCGCGGCTCAGCAAGGCGATGCGCCCCGGCCCGGGGAAAACCTTTACACGCCGAGTTCTCTACGAATGAAAGCGGAATTAACCAACCCCGTTAATGCTTTGAAGGGAAGGGCACTTGGAAATTCTTACTAAATCAGTGTAAAAATCGAGTTCTCGCTCGCATTCGTTTTGGATCATCCCTTGATTTTCCTGCACCGATTTGTTCCCATCCCCACATTTCCAGGCTCGAGCACCGATCTCGTCTCGGCAGAAGTGCGGGGATATCAGAGCAGCGAACCCCGCAGCAGGAGCCGCAGAACGAGGCGCTGCGCTTCCCGGGCGGTCCTTCTCCTCGTCCGAAGGAGCGGCTGTTCCCTTGCGGCGCAAATCCCCCACGCTCTGCGCTTCGTTGGCAGCGCGTCTCTTTTTTTCTTTTTTTCTTTTTCTTTTTCTTTTTCTTTTTCTTTTTCTTTTTCTTTTTCTTTTTCTTTTTCTTTTTCTTTTTCTTTTTCTTTTTCTTTTTCTTTTTCTTTTTCTTTTTCTTTTTCTTTTTCTTTTTCTTTCTCTGTTTCTTTTTCTTTTTTTTGTCCCCACAGTATTAAACAGGAAGATGGGGAGCAAAAAACGCTCCGATGAGTCCTTTTTCCTCATTTAGTGTCTCTCCTTCACCCCCTAACCCGTCGGCAGCAAAAAGCCGTTTTGCCGGTTGTGCCCGGAACGCGGCGCGGCTGGCGGTGCTGTCTCCGGGAGCGGACAGGGACCGCGCGGGGCCGTGAGGGAGCTCGGCGGTGCCACAGGTGGGAGAGGAGCCGGGGAGCGGCGGGGGAGCGGCGCGGCCGGCAAATAACCGAGGGGGAGCGGGCCGAGAGCTGGGCTGAAAGAGAAGGAGAGCGATAAAGAGAAAGAAAAGAATATTAAATCGCGAGAGAATGAGAAAATAACCCCGCCAAAGGGAGAGGAGGGGAGAGGCCGCCTGCTACGGCGTGGGTGGGGTCGACAAGAATAGAGTACATTATGCAGTTCATTTAGTTAACAAGGGAAATAATGAGGGAGCGTGCGGCGTGAATGCCAAGAGAAGCGGCACAGAAAGCCCATTGAGCGCCCGGCGCCGCCATCACATGGCGCGGCCGCTATTTAAGGCGGGCGGGCGCCGTTCAGCACCACTCGGGCTGGCCAGCGGCGCTGCGCGGGGGCTGCGCGGGCGCTGCGCGGGGGCTGCGCGGGGCGATGCCGCGCTCCTTCCTGGTGGACTCGCTGGTGCTGCGGGAGGCGGGCGAGAAGAAGGGCGAGGGCAGCCCCCCGCCGCCGCTCTTCCCCTACGCCGTGCACCCCTCGCACCCGCTGCCCGGGCTGCCGGCCGGCTCCTGCCACGCGCGCAAAGCCGGGCTGCTGTGCGTGTGTCCGCTGTGCGTCACCGCCTCGCAGCTGCACCCGCCGCCGCCCGCCATCCCCCTGCTCAAGGCCTCCTTCCCCCCGTTCGGCTCCCAGTACTGCCACCCGCCCCTCGGCCGTCAGCAGCACTCCGTGTCCGCCGTCAGCGTGGGGCACGGCCCGGCGCTCTACCAGGGCGCCTACCCGCTGCCCGACCCCCGGCAGTTCCACTGCATCTCCGTGGGTAAGGGGCACGCGTGGGCGCAGCATGCGGAGGGAGGCCGGGGGGGAGCGGCGTGAGGATAGAGGCTCGACGGGGCGGACAGGCGCCGCACCCAACTGGGTGCGCAGGGTATGCGGGCGGAGGGAAGAGGGAGGGGGGCGGCCCCCTTGGCCTTCCCCGGGGAGTGAGGAGGGTGCGGTGGGTGCTGAGCTCCGCTCCGCTCTGCAGACAGCACGTCGAGCCAACTGCCCAGCAGCAAGAGGATGCGCACCGCCTTCACCAGCACGCAGCTTCTGGAGCTGGAGAGGGAGTTCGCCTCCAACATGTACCTCTCCCGGCTGCGGCGAATCGAGATCGCCACCTACCTGAACCTCTCCGAGAAGCAGGTGAAGATATGGTTCCAGAACCGCCGGGTCAAACACAAGAAAGAAGGCAAAAGCGGATCCCACCGGGGAGGGGGGCCCGGGCACAGTTGCAAATGCTCGGCCCTTTCCACCACCAAGTGCTCAGAGGACGACGAGGACTTGCGCATGTCTCCGTCCTCTTCGGGGAAGGACGACAGAGGCCTCGCCGCCACCCCCTGACCCCCGGCTCCGCAGGGACTGTGCCGGGAGCGGAGGGGGGGGTCCGTGCAGCCCGTTGATTTTCTACCGTTTTGTATAATCCGTGTCGTTTGCGAAAGACTTTCTCGCCTTTCCACACCCCCGACGCGTAGCGGCGGCCGTGCGGGTATCCCGCTGCCAATAAGGCGCTCCTCGGGACTCCCGGCGTCCCACGTCTCGCTTTCCCATCCGAGGCCGGGGGTTCCCGCAGCCTCCGCGGGCAGAACCGGACCGGAGGGCAGAGAGCTCAGCGCGGGGCGAGAGCGGGCGGCTGGGGAGGGTCGGGGCTGTTTGGATAATTGTCATAATATCGGCTTTTTTTTTTTTTTTTTTTTTTTCTCTCCTACCAAACTGTACTCTTCTGTTTGTTTGTTTGTTTGTTCTGTTTTGACATTGTCGCTGGTGGGCGCGCAGCTATGGCTGTACCGCCCCGTCCCCGTCCCCATCACCATCCCTCCCCGGGAGATATTTATTTATTTATTTATGTGCTGAGAAACGATGGTGGCGATGTTAATAATGACGATGATGTCAATAAAGGCTCCGTTGGTGATTTATTTCCTCACACAGAGCCGTACGCTGCCGCGCTCCGGGTTCCGGTACACCCCGGGGCATTTTTCTCTCCCTATCTCTGACGGACTGAGCTCGGCACCGGGACGGGCACCGAGGTGGGCATCGGGAGTCGCCCTCCGCTGCCCGTGGGCACTGCTCTCCGAAAATTGAAGGTACGGGGTGCGGGGAACTCCTTGTCCGACACCCCGCCGGTTTGGAGAATCCCGGGAATCTCCTCGCAAAGCCGCAGCCCGGCGGAGAGTGCCGTCGTAATAAAATATGCCCCGCTGAAAAGCAGCCGGGAAGTGACTACGGCGGAGCACCGGTGGCGATGCTCCCCCTCCTCTGGACGTGACGGGGGGATCGGGCGTACCTCCTAAGCTCGGTGCCGTCGGGCCTCTGAGCCGTGCGCGGAGGGAGCAGCTCCGTTCAGCTGCGTGCAGAAATGCGCTCCACTTGGCTCACGGGGACGTGCTCTCAGATCGCCGGCTCTGTGTCCCTCAGCCCCGGGCCGTCTGGAAGCGGCTCCGATGTCTGGGTACCTGCTATCCCTACCAGGCCCTGGGTCACCCCTGCCTGAAGATCCCCAAAAATCCCCGCAGAAAGAGCCCACAAGCCGTGCACACGGGCTGAGTGCAGTGCCACTGCCAAGAGAGCCTCACGTCTCAACCACCAAAGGGGAACTTCACCCTCCGTCCCGCTGTGATGACCATGGCCACGGAGTACTTCAGGGGCCTTCCTGGGTAGTGTCTGCTCACTTCTGTGCTGCATAGCATCACTCTGACTCCTTTCCCTGTGGCTGTTTGTACGTCCCTTTGTGGATGAGGGATGAAAAATCCCCATGGGGTGAGGACCTGACCTCATTGCAGGAGGCAGTCAGCCTCATGCTATCCTGGACCCACAGTGTCCCCTGTTTGCCCTCCATAGTGGCCCAACTCCAGACTGCGACCCCCCAGCCAATTGGCTCAGCAGGGCCCTGCAGCCCTTCCAGCCCTCATCCCACTCCCTGCCAACACTAACCAGCCTTGTTTGGACGAGTCATTGCAAAATAGAGACAGCAGCAGTCCAATGTGGGCTTACAGGGGGCTGGCATCGCAGTCAATAAACATCCATGCATGGAGGCTTGTGCGTGCTCCTTGTGCCCCCCTGGCATGGTTTGCAGCCAGCTGGCTGCCAACTGGAATGGGAGGAACACCAGCACTGGGCATTCAGTGTTGCTATTAAACTGCTATTGTGGCTGTGATGTGGAAACTCAGAATCCCCATTTGGCAGCACGTCCCCCGCAAATCTTCACTTCTCCCCAAGCACCGCAGGCACAGGGGGTGCAGGCTGCAACATTGTCCCCATGGGCACACACAGCATGGGGAGCGTGCACTCACATCTGCATCTTTCACAAACTGAGTTTGGGGATAATCCTCAGCCTAAAAGACATCTTGTATATGTAAAGCAGCAACGAGAATTCCCCCATATGGTGTAATTTCGTCTGAACAGCAGTGAAGGGTCACTATGGATGCCCCCAACAAGGCAATATTAATATTCTCTGATACGCGCCGGCCTCTGCTGCAGACCCCATGTCCCCTGCAAAGCCCACGGGGGCTCTCAGTGCACTTGACAGTCATTATGCCACATCCACATGCAGAGATAATCCCTCCTTAGTTGGGCATTTTTCTAATTTAGTGAGAAATCATTACGGCAAATGCTCAGAGTGTCATTTTCAAGGACCCTGGTGTTGGGCAAATTAAAGTCATTTTGCTGTAGGAAGAGCGTGGGCACCTCTGCTAGAGCAAATGTCAGAACACACCAATTTTCAACTTTCTATCTCCAGCTATTTTGATGGGTGGTTTTTGAAAGTTACTTATACATTTTAGCATCTGAAATGCCTGGTCCTTTGTGACTGCAACAGGAATAGCATTTGCAAATCCACAAAAGGAGTTTGACCATCTTTCAGCAAACCATTTTCCATTATATTTTTATCTTGAAGTTGAAGTATTTCATGGAATCACAGAACCGCTAAGGTTAGAAAAGACCCCTAAGACCATCGAGTCCAACCCCAAACCATCCCCACCGTGCTCACTAACCACATCCCCCAGGGCCACATCTCTTCAACACCTCCAGGGACGGTGACTCCACCACCTCCTGGGCAGCCAATGCATTGCCACTCTTTCTGAGAAGCAATTTTTCCTTATATCCAACCGTAATATTCCTATCAAGAAGAAAGGAAACTCTTTGGGTGCTACTGGGACTTTGAAGATTAGGCACCACAGCAAAAGTGGCTTATGCTGACAGGGGAAGGAAGATTGGATGTTCACAACTCAGTTTCTCACCTGTAAATGTATTTACACAGTGTGTAAATGTGTTTTTACACCCTGAGCTGGCCCTGCGGTCCTGGAATACGTCTACTGTAAACAGATTGATTCTGTTCTGAAATGGCGCTCCATTGGGTGCAGCTGGGTGCTTCTACTTGTGTTTACCTGGAATTTTTCTTACCAAAGGATCAACCTGGAAAATCCAGGCTCTGCTTTTCCTCCTCAGGCCTTGACATAGACTGTGAAATTTGGTTCTGTAATGACAGTATGATTATGCCTGTGAAAGTTATTACTTGAAAATGTGGATGGGTGTTAACTTAAGACCTGAAATAAAATGTTTCTGTATGACATTCCAAATGGTTTGAAACACATACGTCGACATGAACAATCTCTCAGTTACATTAATTTTGAAAGTGTTTTTGCTATGAACACAAAGTACTCATTTACCGAGATGCAATTATGCAGGATCTGATCTCCTAGGATACTGACACTGATGATGACAGCAAATGGCTGTGCCCGTTGCTTAATGCAGCTTTAGACAGACCAGCAGTGACTGGTGCTGGTCTGCTGGCTGCTCTATGCACTATGTGCTCTATATACACTATATCATCCATATACACTCCAGGAGGCCCTGAGGTGCTAAAAGAACAAAATTAAAAGAAGTAGCAGCAGCGATCATAAAAGGAAAAAATGCTTTCATGCTTGGATTTTATCTCTTTCCCATTCTGCTGCAATTCCCATTTTCTCTGTTGGCATTTTCCATTGGGCCCATTCCCAGCAAGGCACACACAGAAAGGAGCAGACTTTCATCTTACAGTTATTACCAAGTTTTCATAGACCACACTGGAAAGACTTCAGGATGGGCACAAAACGTGCCCTGGATCCTGTCCCTAGCTTTAACATGTGTCTGTTGTCTTCCCAAAACCCTAAAGGCTGATGATGAATGCTAGCTACATGTGCCAGTGAGGAGCTGAGTTTTCAGTGAAGAGTTTGAACAGCCAAGTAAATAACCACAGACAGTGTCAGAAGGGTTGGGTTTTTGCATGGTTAGGTATTTCACCCTTAGAGTTCACCCTGGCTTCTGCTTTTTTAGTTTATCTGATAAAATAATCATGTTATGATCTGGGCTTGGAACAACAGGGTTTGAGTTGTGAGTCACGTCCTTTCTATCTCTTATAACTCTAATAATAACTCCTGATCTTTCTGTTTAGTTAGTACTCCGCTATCACAGCACCATGCACTGCCCTTGTTGGTGTCTTAGCTATACTTTTGCAGTTTTCTCTGCCTGGATGGCAGTAATTCCCCATGGAAGCAGTGGATGGGCATTTTGTCCACATGTATTTTAGAGGTGTTTCAGCTACCTATTATGGTAGGCATTGCTGCCAAAAAAAGCACTGCTACAGTGAGTCTTGAGGCAGAAAAATGCTGGAATTCTGTTCTTGAAAGACCCCTCACCACTCGAAGCTGAGAAGTAGGTATCATTCTACATCATGCCTGTGTTAATGAGCTGCTGCCTCCCTGCTCAATGTGTGTCAGCCTAGCAATGCTGGAGTCTGCAAGTAACCACAGGAAGGATGGATCTGTGAGGAATATCCTCACGCTGATGGTTACATCCCCACCTCTGTGGCTGACCCCAGATCCAGCTTCATGTGTGGTCAGCCATTTTCTTCCAGCATTCACAGTTCCTCTTTCTGTCTTTTCCCTGGGTCCATCCTTTCGGAGATCTCCTGTGACTCAGCCTCTCAGCCTTGCTGGGACAGCTATTGAAGACAACGCTGGTTTCCAGCAGTGGTGAATAAGCAGGGCTTCAAGGGATGTGCCATAGAATTGCAGAATCTTCCAGGTTAGAAAAGCTCTTCAAGATCAAGTCCAACCATCAACCTGGATCACCAAGCCCCATCACTAAATCATGTCCCTTAGTACCTCATCTACTGAATGCCTCCAGGGATGGTGACTCCACCAATCCCCTGGGAAGCCCATTCCAATGACCCACCACTGTCTCCATACAGAAATTCTTTCCAATGTCCAACCTAAACCTCCCCTGGCACAATTTGAAACCACATCCTTGCCTCCATCACTCATTACGTGAGAAGAGAGACTGACACCCTCATCATTGCAGTTTACCTTCAGGTAGTTGCAGAGTGCAACACAGCACAATGCACACAGCGACCCCTCACAGTCCTTCCTGCACTCTCAGCCCCACCAGCTCCTTCCAGCCAACACTGCCATTCCCCTTCACTCTACACACCCATCCCAGCTCCTCTGCAGCTCTGCCAACTCACACAGCCTGCTTACTCTCTGCCCTCATTACTCTCTCTTCTTTTGGTAAACCATCTTTTCACAGTGTATTTTTTTAATTTTCTTCCCTGTACTTCAGCCAGTCACTTTTCAGAAGTTAAAACACATGCTGAAATACTCTGCCAGAACCAGCTCTGGCTCTGGATTTTCTTAAAGTTGTTTTCCACCCTCAGTTTGGCAGCTATTTCCCCCATTCCCCCAGAACGTCTCATTTTCCAGCTCTTATGTTTAGTTTTGCACCCAGTTTAGGGCACATATGAAACACACTACTGAAAGTGAAGCTCTCTTCTTTTTCCTCTTCCTTTCTTTTTCATTTGTTAGGCATATGTGTAAAGAAACCTTTCAATGTGTTTGCAGAGCTGGAATATAGCAGGGTGATACAAAGCATTCTGGATATTGCTATGCAAATGACATGCCAAGAATGTTTAGACTGTACCTTGAAGCAGTAAACAAGTTGATTGTCATGGTGTCATGGTAACTAGAGCGGGATCCACTTCATGTGAATGAGATCCCAACCTATGTTTTTATTTGGATTGCTACGTTCAGGTGGCAACCCAGTGCTCCAACACTCATCATCTCGATTGTCCTCTGGAGACCCAGAGGTAGAAGAAGAAGCCTCAGGTATGGCGCTACCATTTAGAAGGAAAGAATGGTCTGCTCTGACAAACAGCTTCAGGACTTGGAGGATACTGAAGTGCGTGGAGACCTCAGCTGGGTGACCTGTGAGACGATGCCAATACCCATAGGCATTTGCCATTTGCCCCAGGCAGCTCTGCATTCTCACCACTGTAGTTTCCATCTATGGAGATGATATTTAAGGTTGGTGACGCTTGTGTTTGTAAACCAGGAGTTGGGCCAATGGTGAACTGCTCCTGTCTTACAAAAGTGTGCACATGGGAGAAGTCAGTAGGACTTTACTGTGAGCAGCATGTGTAGCTGGTCTGTAGGACCAAGGCCTCAGTCTGGTCAGCGGACTGTATTGCCCATTTGAAGCATGATTTCCTTGAAGGAGAGCTGTGGCTGTTTCACTGGTTTGTCCTGGCCATTTATCTTTGGGTAACAGCACAGCTCTTTAATGGCACAAGAGTATCACAGTGATGACTTAGGCATTACTGAGTTATTTTTCCAACCCTGTGACTCAAAGCTGAGGCTTTGATAAACCACCTCATTCACCAAGGTCAGTGCAAAGTGCTCAGCCATGTTGAGCCACCTCAGGCTCCAAACCTCATCTTCTCTCTCTGCAAACAGAGGGTTCTTTCACAAACCAAACCAGGAATATGGCAATATTGTCATGCTCCACAGAGTAAATGTGTCAGTTTCCTAGGTGGCAACACAAGGTTAAGCTAAGAAGATCTCATTATATCAAGCGCTCAAAAACTTTTGTTTTTTGAAGGCCGGTGTACCCAAAGATGAGTGCCAGTCGATCTCAGAGCATTGGCAGAGGGCTTTGTCCTTTCTGCATTTTACATCACTGCTGATCTGGAAGGAGAGCCCAAGAGTTGCACAGCCAACTTGGCACAGACCACAGCAATGGCCCTGGGCAGACATCTCTGTCTCTATGATGTTTCTTCAAACTCACACATAATGTTGCCAGGCACAACACAGAAGCAAGACAGCAACTACACTGTCAAGCCAAGAATCCATCCTGTCTCTAGCAATGGACAAAAGCAAAGGTCTACAGAAGGCTGTAGGGACAGATATGAAGTCTCAAATCCTCTGCAGCTTGTGAAACTCCAGAGGCTTTTTATGAAACTCCAATGAAAATGATATCCACAACTGTGCCCTGCTTTCTGAAACTCGTGTTACCTTTCACTCACAAACTTTGTAGTCACTGTGCTTTCAGAAGAAGCTTGCTGGGCCACTAGCAAGATGGGAATCCTCCCACCAGCTGTAGAATGGGCCTTACACTCAGGCTCACACTTAGCAGAAAAAAATGACATAGCAGAAAAAAAGCATACAAAGCCTGTGTTCTTGTGCTGGAGGATTTCATTAAACCCTTTGATAATGCTCTGTTATGAGCAATCCTAGCAGATTCAAAGGGATGAGAGAATGCTAGGCTGGAAAATACCTCTGAGAAGCCCATACATCTCATGACTTCTTTCTCCTTTGATGTCCTGTGTCAGACCTTGACTTAACTTGGCCCTGTAGGCACTTGGGATGGCGAGTGAGTGGTAAGGTGTGGAGCTCAAAGTCTAAAATCAGCTGGACAGCATCAGACTAGGACTAAAATATCTCCAAAGACAAAATGACATAGAATCAAGCCCATCAAAGCTAGCTAAAATATG